>NC_141685.1:1780846627-1782110627 GCF_964263255.1 Lissotriton vulgaris | reverse complement strand
CGAACCGAACTATTAAATTCAAAATACAACCCCAGGTTGAAAATGAAGACAGTACAGCCCTGATTACGAATTTAGGTGGTACTTACCCCACCTGATAAACAATGATACCACTGGGTAGGTTATTTATCAGAAACAGTATATAGCACCTATTGCTAGTTTGTGGGGAACAAGATGGAGACTTCGGTGTTCAACAAGCTAATATCCATATGATACTTTAAATACTGTATGATAATCTCTTCTTAAATTTAAATGTGAAATGTAACAAATGTTCAGGTATCTAATGCACCATATGATTATCTGATGTGTTAAGTACAACCACACTCGTAATTCTGACCCCTAAACAAACAGAGGTTTCGGCAGGGGTATGAAAAAAAATGACTGACTCATAATCAGGCCCTTGGCCTCATGAAGATGGACGTCTGTTTAAGAGGCTGTGGTAGCAGGAAACCCTTCATCCACACACGGTGGACATTGCCTGAACGTAACTGGCTTTTAGCGAAGGCTTGGCGAGCACCTGATAGAGGTCCCAGAGATGCAAGTGAAGTGGGCCACATTAATTATGCTGCTGGGCATTTGAGGGGACCAATCGCCTTTATAATTCCTACAAAAAGTGGTTTGCAGCTGCGGTCGGCAGTAGGAGTTCCTGCAGGGCGGTGACGTGGGGAGGGGGAGGGGCAGCGTGGGGGGTAGTAATGTATGGATTTCGTTTCATACACTGCATCACCAAATGTGATGCTGTGCACGCAACAAAATTTGCTTTATTTATTTATATGTTTACTTACCTGTTAAACTCCATAATCCATACATTACTACCCCCACCCTGCCCCTCTCCCTCCCCATGTCACCGCCCTGCAGGAACTCCTACTGCCGACCGCAGCTGGTGGTTTGTGACATTGGAATGGCAGTAGCCAGGTTTGACATTGCGGGGCCCCAGTACCCACTGGGCCCCCACTCTGCCTATTCCTTACATTTGTATTTTACATTTACTGCCGTAGTGTGAGAATGCATTTCATGAAAAGGAGTATAAAATAGGGTTGCAAAAACAACAATGCCAGCCATTAGTTGTTTAAAGAGCCTGCAAAAATCTCATCTTAACACTAAGGGCCTGATTCTGATGCGGGTGGGAAAGCTTCCCAACCGAATCGGTTTGGAAATGGTTTCCGACCCACTCGGATCGGGAGAGTCTGACCGACGGAGTGCGATGCATCCAGATGCTTCCTGATACAATTTGGTTGGACTCCCATTGACTTCAATGGGAGCATATGTTCCTAACCGCATCATAATTGGGCCCTGGGTCGGGAAGACACGTTCCCGATCCGATTTGGAAGGAGCAAATACCATTAGGAGGCCTTCCTACCCGCATCAGAATCAGGCCCTAGGTAGGAATGCTTTCCTAGCCGCATCAGAATCAGGCCCTAAATAGAGTTATAAATTAAAAAGTACGTATTCATTTGTGATGTGACTTTTCTGTATTTGTTCCCTTTAATTATCAGTTTTGGATCATTCAGGCAGCCCTAGAACACAATTAAAAGTGCTTTCTATTTATATTTGCTGTTCGAAGTATGCACAGATAAGTGCTGAAAATACAGCTTTAGGTAACTGCTTATTTTTGTACCGTCTGGGACATCAAAATAATGAGCCGGCAACCGTAATCAAAAGACTTGAATTTTGTTGCGGGATCAGCACATTATTTATTTCCTCCACCCTTGATAACTTATTAATGCAATCATAGCAATAGTTTAACTTCTATCTGAAACCCTACGCCGCCATCAATAACATGCTAAATTACTTCAAGTGTCTGGGAATGCACCCTGCATTCAGACAACTTACTCCTCATTCTTGCCCTTCACCTTCAAACTCACGCTGCACTCACAGCGATCACAATGCATTCACACTGATCACTATGCACTCACAGCATGTACCCGCTCACCCAGCACTCACAGTGATCACTCTGCACTCACAGTGCACTTGCACTGTTCACCCTGTACCTCACCCTGCAGTCACACAAGCACACTACTCACCCTGCACTCGTGTGACATTTCACTCACCTGTCCCCCTCACTGCTCATATTGTCACCTCACTCACCCTGCATTCACTCCTCTCACCCTAATCTTACACTTTTGCATCACTCACCGAGTACTCACATGGGCACCCTGTCACCCACACAGCGCAGAAGGTTAATATGCCTGCTACAACGAACGTGCACCATGCAGATCACAGAACTGAGTGTGAGTAACCTATGAGTAGTGCTATAAAAAGAAAATATTTTTTGTCAGAAAGGTGCTACAGAGAGATGAGATGCATTGTTGGTGAGTGGTAGTGAGAGAATTCATGGAGGAGAAAATGCGAGATGGACGCCAAAAAGACTTGCACCGTGTGTAACCAGTGCTAAGGCCAGCCCTGGCTGGGAGTGTTAGCTCCCTTCCCACCCCCGAGGTTCGGATCTGGTTGCGCCCCTGCACCCGGGTGTTGCAAAAGACATACTGATGCATATCTTTCCTATGTGCGGACACAATGCTGGAAATGCCCTTGGTTTGTTTGGTGTTGGTTTATTAAAAAGAAGTAGAAATTGTCTTTCAAAAGGTTCCAAATAGAAACTCCGCATGGAATGCAACAGTGTTCCCTTTGCTTAACTAATTGGGTCACACTTCACCTGTTGGTTACTGTCTTCTGACATTTAAGAGGTGAGAATTTCCCAGGATCCTGTGAATATTCTGAATTGAAGGGCTGGAGAAAGGATTTTCGTCGCCATCAAGAAACCTCTTACCTATTTAAACGTAATTAAAATGGGGTGAAAAATACTTCCCTGTTCGCCACGAAAAAGTTGTATTTCGCTATTCATGAAAAGTTACTTAGCATTGCAGTGTTCTGATGCCGCAATTACTCCAGGAGATCAGAGAGCAGCTAGTAGAAGCCCCAACATGTTGCCCGTCGTTTAATACTGTTCTGCAGGCAGGCGCGCAACACCCATTGGACTCACCGGGCTTCAGCCCCCCCCCCCCCCCCCCCCCTCCCCACACAGAGCCGCACCCGAACGTTTCACAGGTCTTTAGAAGACCATTTGAATGTTAATTGGGCCTTGCTGTTGTTTCACACCTTCTAAGAGCCCCTGCAGCTCCACTCTGACTACTGATTAAAGGTTCAGCCCCCCCCCCCGAAAATTTTCTTAGCAGCCCCCCCCCCCCCCCCCCGAAATTTGGCTCTAGTTGCGCCTCTGTCTGCAGGGCTGTTGCTTGTGAGAAATGTGTTTTGCTCCAGAGGTTTTACGGTGTGAACACAGATTAATTCCGAAATTGAGCTCTTAAAGACTGGTTTTAAAACACAGCCGGGGTGCCCAGAATAAAAGAGGCATGCAATATAAAACAAAATGCACCAGGGTATAGGTTTTACACAAACACTAAGGAAAGCACAAAAGATAGTCTAAATAAAATGGCATCCCTGCCCTTAACTGCATGTCAAAAAAAATTCATTGTCGGGGAAAAACGTTGACAGGACACGCTGAATTTTTACATTTTTCCTTATTAAAAAAACCCCTCTCTGTACTATACAGGCGTGGGAAACCCTATCACATGATTTGGTCTCCCGATGTCCCATCATTCCCCTTGCCCTGAATATGCGCATCATTATAAGACGCCCCCACGCCCAACCTGCCCTCCTTCACGTCATCCGCGCAGCCTTACCATGGACTACTTTTCCCTCAGCATTGAAACTGAAAGGCCCCATTATGATATCAGGGTGCGATGGAAAGTCTGCCATGAAATGAGATGTGCTTCGACAAGGCTGCGTGCTCTCGGTAGGCAAAGGACAAAGGATAGACGCAACTGTTGCCGAGCATCAGTTGTCTGTCTGTGGTCACAGCAGGAGAGGGAAGGCTGCAGAGCACGTTACAGGAGCTGCAGAGGACGGCCGGATAAAGTACATTTATTATTCCAAATTTCAGGAGATCTTAAGTGATGTCACTGCTTTTCATTTGAGGTGAAACTATGCAAACAGTGTCATTGCTTTCATTGAAGCTGCTGGGGCTGCACCCTGCAGTCACTAAACACGAGAGAGGAGGATGTACTTGGTTCTCACTCGGACATCTCTGGGCACCTTTCCATGCAGAGTCGCTTCTCCATCTCCCGGAATAAGGGCATCAAAATGACCAATGCAATTGGTATAAAAAAACATGTGCCTCTTCAGGTGCTACTGTCGTAATGTGGAAGGAGTCTGAACACGTGCCATCTGGGCCCAAATCGCAAGCGTCACCTCTGGTCAGGCTTGACTTTGTAGCCCATAGCCCTCCGCCTCTGTGGACTTCAAAACCCACACTTAGCATGGGAAAAGACCAATAACAATCATTTGTAAAAGAAAAGCCCAGGATTGGAAACATGGTGTCCTGATGCAGGGTTGGATTGGGATTAAAAATATGCCCGGGCACACAAAAAAAAAGTGGCCCAGATTTGCATATTGACTTTCTGCAAAACACTGCTTTGGCGGCAAAATTTTATATAAAAGAAGGGGGGGGGGGGTAAAAAAAATGCAGGGATTAGCTTACACTGGTAAAACACACCGCTATAAGGAGATATGCGGCAAGCCAGTTAAAATAGCATGAAGTAGTGCATACTTTTACCTAAGAAGGCGCTTTAGGTACATTATTGTTCTAGAGAATAGGTGGGGCATTGCTTAAATGATAATTTATGTAATTTGTATGATATAAATATTTGTATTTCTAATGGTAGTGTCTAAACAATTATGCAACTTCACTAACCATCCGATACAGAAGCAAAAATAAATTTGGAAAACTATTGTCCCATTAGACCGTTGAATACCAGTCCACTTGGTAATGTCATTGGTACCTGGAACAACATCTAAGTAAACTCAAGAAACTCACAAGTTATATATGCTTTGTACACGCAGTTTTTAAACATGATCTCCATACTGCCCCATATAGTTCTAATGTTAATCAAATATTTGTTAATCAAAGGTTTATAGAGCGCACAACTACTCAACAGTGTGTCCCGGCGCTATGACAGATGCGACAAAAGTACTAGGACTCAGCTAGCAAGAGAGGCTCAAAAGTTAAGGCAATTGTTGAAACATCCACGTTTTTAACTGCTTTCTAAACTCCAGAAGGATTGTGGTCTGTCTCAGGGATAGAGGGAGGCTATTCCAAGCACGGGCCACTTGCACATGGAAAGACCGACCTCCACAGCGGGCTCTACAAAAACTAGGCATCATGATCAAATATTGATGAGCTGATCTAAGCAATCTGTGAGGGATGTAGTAGAAAATTATTTTCCGGATGTAATCTTCTCCCAGCCCATGAAGAGCTTTGAAGGCAAGAGTTAAGGCTTTGAAAAGAATTCTGCACTGAACCGGAAGCCAATGTAATTTCTTGAGTTGGTGAGAAATCCGTTCTCTGGCTCCTAACTTCAGGACCACTCTGGCCGCAGAGTTCTGAACAATGTGAAGTCTGTTCAGTAAGCACTCCAGGAGGCCAAGATATAGGAGATTAAAATAGTCCAATCTGGAAGCGATAAGGGCCTGCACCACTAACTTTCTATGCATCGTTGGTAATAGGTAGAGACCTTTCTTGGTCATTTTCAAAAGTCCAAAACATGTGCCAGTCACTGTCTGAGTTTGAGTTTTCATGGATAGTATATCATTCATTTTTACTCCCCGATTTTTAACTGCCATCTGGGGTGGCGACATGTTGTCAGGCCACCACTGTTTCCAAACATCCAGAGAGGGGGAGCCAAAGAAGATGATTTCCAACTTCTCACGATTGCATTTGAGTTGGTGGAATTGAAACCAAGAGAACACAACAGTCAAACAATTTCTAATCTTCTGACCGTTAAAATCTTCCCTCTTCCTACATGTGAACAACAGCTGAATGTTGTCCGCATAAAATATAATCTTCGCCTCGCCCGCCTCTGCCAACTTGGCTAGGGGAGACATGTAAAGATTGAATAATACAGGGCTCAAAATAGAGCCCTGGGGGACCCCCAAGTTCAAAAGAGAAATCCTGGCTGCGAAAGGTGGAGACCAGACCTCTTGCCTTCTGTCCTTCAGAAAGGAGGCAAACCATTTCAACACCGTGCCACCAAATCCACACTCCTGCAATCTCTGCAGTGGGCGATTATGGGGCACGGTGTCAAAAGCTGCGGAAAGATCCAAGAGAATCAGAACAGCTTTTCCTCCTTTATCGAGGATCTCTCTGATGGTTTCAGAGACCTCAAGTAAAGCCGTCTCTGTGCTAAAGTTAGAACGAAAACCTGATTGGCTTAAGTGAAGAAGGTTATTTGTTTCAGCAAAGTTGGAAACTACTGAATGTACATATTTTTTTTACGTTTTGGCAAAAAATGGGAGAAGGGAGATAGGTCTATAGTTGGAAAGTATAGTTTGGTCTGCTGAGGGTTTCTTCAACAGTGGCATCACTTTTGCACTTTTTCTAGTCTCAGGAACATGACCAGTGCTCCAGGTGTTTTTATGTTCAGCATAATTTCTGCCATGATTCAATAACAAGGAAGACCAGTACCAAATAAAAAAATAATAACAGACAAGATAAACTAGCCATCGAGGCCCATCAGACCACTCTGCATCACTTATGTAGAAGGTGGTAATGAAAGCATTTGAGAGTCCAGATAACATTTCCTGAAATTACTTCTGATAGATCATGTCAGGTCAAAGGGAGAAAATAACTTTCACTTGATCCAGATAAAAAGAGGGACAAGACATGAGGACTGGTCTAACTCTATCCATATAGAACTAAAAAGGTAACTCTCTACCAACAGCAACACGTGCAGGAGATGAAGACACATGGAAAAGTCAAACTGAGGTGTTCACAAATTCCAAAAGCCAATTTTGAGGACAACCTATAGCTACTATATTTGAAATAAATCCCTTATTTGTTTTAGAAAAATTGCCTGGTACATAACGGTTGTCCCATTTTCTCAATGGCTACCTCAACTCTCCGACCTTCTTTTTCACGCCTTATTCCTGTAAGAATGTAATTATTTTGTGAATTGAGGACAATTTAGTGAGGGTGCTCCCACACATTGGAAGGCTTGCTAATTGCAATACGATGTGCTCAGAATTATTTTACAATGCATGTTACATAAACATGTGAACCATTGTCACATGTTTCTTCTTTTCATTACTCCAATAGAATATTATATTGGAGAGTAATCACAACATTCAGGAGGGCTGTATCTTTCCTGGAACCCCTGCTGCTTATGTCAAATCATCCATTGTAGTATACATGTTTCCAAAACCTCCTATGGCAACTAAATCCAGTTGGAACCATACAAATTGTCAAAGGGAATTTCTACTAGGACCCCACTCTGGATAGTCAATCCCTATCTACGTTTTGTAGTTGGTGTTGCACAATGGCGACATCACCCAGGAATCAGATATTGGACTAGAAATAGACTAGATTGAAAAAGCTATAACTATAGGCTATACCTAGGCAAGTGCTAAAACAGCAGTTTTAAAAGGCAAGTAATATGATATTGGAAACCACTAAAAGAGTTTTCAGTGCTAAAAATGGGTAGTAGTGCACAGGTACATTGCAGTGCTTGTATGCCAGAGGCTTCTTGGCACCAAGGAAGAAACTCAAAACTAGTAACTGGCATCTATTGGTTACACAGTCATATTATGGTCTTACTGAAACGCAGATGATTGTTCTAAGGTCAACTCATCGAAGGAAGAAAATTCAGCTAAATGGGACAAATTGAAGATATCAAGTTAAGGCAGAATGTGTGATTTGTCTTTATTGACAGGTAGAGACGCTTGCAAGAAGATGTGCATGTTAATATGCCCACAACAGGCAGCAAGCTGCAATAATATAATCAATGCAACCAAGTTACAAAAAGAATATAGGTGCTACATTCTGTAAGACAAGGAAGCAATCTTTAAAAAAGGCCTAGGTACACACTGTTAGAGCAATCAAAGCGAGGGATGGAAATATATAATAATAGCCTATTCAAACAAATGAGGAAGGGACGAATGGCCTTAGATGTCTTTAACTAAAAGAAGAACAAGCTTTGACTGAGCTGACATGAGTGCCAAGAAAGAGTTTGTTGTCAATGATGAAGCTCTGAAGGAAGGCACACACTAAAGTCAGCCTGATATGTTAATGCCGCAGCAGAGAGAAAGTACTAAAAGTAATCTCTGTATTGCTCGGACTGAGTTCACCGTCCACACCCTGGTCATGGTAAGGTGTAAAATGTTAGGATGCAGAAACCATGTCCCCACCTGCTCCCCCAATAAAAAAAACAGAAGGATCTGAGTGTCACCCACATGATGTATAAACAACAGGTGACAAAAGCATGACCTAAAGCTGATAGAAATAGAGATAGTAGGCTGGATCCCAAAATATGTTATGTAGAGCTATTTCATGTTCCTGGTTAGGGCAGTAATTGCTCCAATCAACATTTATCCCTGGACTCTGAAAATGGGATTCTGGAGGAGGTAATGTGTAACAAGAATATTTGTGGACATTATTTACAGTGTGGATGTATTCTATTGTGTTTTCTATTGTTTTGTTTTTGTGCTGCATTATTTCAAAGTGATTTTGTCGTCATGTGTTCTGTTGTGATGTGCCTGTTAAGTTTTATTTGTGTTGCTATGTTGCATTGTGTACCACATTGAGGAACCGGAATTTGAACTAGGCCTAGTAAAACATGTAGTCACTATTAGTAATTAGCGTGATGTACCTATTAGGCAAATATAGGGATTCGAACATTAATAAGCTCACATATGTAATATCTTAGGGATTAATATATGCCTTATTACACATTTTCATCTCCTTATAGGCAATATAGCTTGACCCGACCAGCACCATTTTGTGGCCTAGTCTGCTTGCAGCATTATTGGAAACCTACCATTACACTTAGCTAAAACCGTTCTCCTGAGAAATAGTCTGACAAATGTAACAAGCTGCTGCTTCTGCACGTTAGGCCTGTCAAGGCTATAAGTGGGGGTAGGCTGGATAAGCACATTCCAGGAGGCGCTGTGCGGACTCTCTTGGAGCTAGCAGAAGGGAGTCACCCTCTCGACCTTGCTATAACGAGCTGAGCTAAACTAAGGAAGCTTTGTGTTCCATATAGGGTCTTTCCTTTGCATCAACCTGTATCAACTTGTATTTGTCCTTCTTAGGTAACGGTTTCGAAAAGTAACAGTATATATGTGATCTGTTGAAAATGTGCCAGCAGTCTTCTCGGCGGACCTCGAGGGGTTAGGTCGCGAGAAGCTCCTCTGGCAGAGTTTGTTTGTTATAATAAATTATTGGACCTTCTACACTGCCAACTGACTGATTATTGGTAATTGGTATTAGGGTATTTGTAAGTATAGCTCTATTGGGTTGCAATTTATTTTTCGGTACACCAGTTGGCGACTCCGCCGGGACTCCGCGTTGGGGTCGTCCCTTTGTAATCAGAAAGGAACGGGACATTGTGAAGGGTGATCTTGATCGGGGGGAGGATTGACTGAAGAGTTTGGGGGTTGCTCCGCTCTCCCGATCGAGAGAGCCCCAGCTGCTAGTGACCGCACGCCGGAGTCCTACGGGTGTAACCCGAGAACGGACCACGTTGGTCTACAGGAGTTAGCAGTGGAGAACGCACAATCGAACCTGAGTGCACCAGGTGAATGATTTGTCTTGTTCTGTGTTGGATATCCTTTGGATTTTAATTTGGAATTTAGTGGCTTCAGGTCACGGAGAACTCGGAACGGGGTCGGACGGGGCAGTATTGAGACTGCACGGGCAGACGCTCCTGTCTTGCAATATTTTGGAGAAAACTAGAGATTAAGACCAGACGCCTTGGTGTAACTTGTGGATAAAGTTTACACCCGGCCGGACTGCTCTCGGAAATGTTGGCGGCTGAGATTGGGTAGCCCCCGGACAGATCTGGAGCGGTGCTTCAAAAAGCGGGCTCAGCCAGAATAGTCCGGGAGGTGAACCATGAAGGTTGCCGAATGGTCCGTAGGTTGGTCTGTGGTTTGAAGAAACCTGTGTGGCTATCTCTAGGCAGTCTAAGGACAAGGCTGTTTTGATTTTGCTTTTGGGTCTTTTCTATTTCGGAGGTTTGGAAAGAGTTCTCCATAGGTGGGAGTCGACGGGCTCCACCTCTTGCTTGGAATAAGTTTGTTTGTCTTTTTATGTCAATGTAAAACTGTGGTCGATTTATTCGTGTGAAATTGGATCTGATTGTAAACATGGCCATGTGTATGAGAGTGTTGTAAATAACCCTTTTCTTTTCAGCTAGAAGTAGTTAGATTCTAGTGAGGAGGCGATGCCGTGTTTTAGTAAGTTATGCTTCGGCTGTATTTGCAGAGGAGGTACAAGACTGGACGAAAGCCAGCCAGCCCCTCCGGAGGGAACCCCCAGCCATGATATATATTGTAAACATGGGATTGGCCCACTCCTATTTAATACCTAATGGAATAAGTACACCAAAGATAATGTAGAATTACAGTGGCCGCGGACAGGATCTTTTGTTGAGAAAAAGATCCAGTATTTGCAAGATCGTTTGTTCGCTAAACGCAGCAGACAGGCTATGTTCGATACTCTTAATAAGTGGCAGAAGGAAGCAAAGAGGAGGCGTATCAGGGCCGAAAAATTAATAAAGATAAAGCAAGGACAGACTATAACTCAGAAAGCCATTGCTCATGATAAAAATCAGACTGAGCAAAACATTGAGTGTTTAGATAGGCAGTTCAGGTTACAGGTAGACAAACGTTGCGTGACTCGAAATGAAGCGGAAGATAAGAAAGAGGATTTATTGAATGTGCGGCCTCCCCCACCGTTTGCGCCTCAACGCATATACCCTGCTGTGCCTCTTCAGCCAGCCACTGCCTCCCTAGCCTCCACCCCGGAGGCAGATGTGTCTCTCATTCCCCTAGGTACTACTCGTGCCACTCCTTCCTCATTGAGAGACACGGCTACGCTTATCCCCGACACACGGTAACCCCCAGGAACTTCCCGTATAGTTTTGGCAACCCCAAGCCCCATATGGACGTCTCAATCAGCTAGTGCAACCCTGAGGATGGAGAGCGTACTCCATTAGGAGATCCTGGAGGAATGAACGCTAGACGATTATTTACGAGAGCCTCCTTGGGCTATAGAGAGAAAGAGGCTATAGCAGAACAGGCAGTTAAATGGATGCGGAAGGATGTATATACAGTTGCTGACTTGTGGAGTACCATGAGGGATCTCGAACCGGTTATGCAGCAACATGCGTTGCATCAAATGTCCCGCTACCTTATTGATGCATGGGAACAATGCTTTCAGGACGGAGCAGCACCTCAAATATTGTATGACATCTTGGACCGAGCTCATAAGTTCGATCTAAGTCCGATGGAGGTGTACAAAAATGTAGAAACCTTAGTAAAATACCGAAGCAGAATGTTTGTAAAATGTCCCAACTGGGATTTTCAGCACCCCATGAGGGAAGTGCATCCTATTTTTCATTCCGAAGTGCCTGAAACGCGTGATGGTAATAACCAGGTTACAAGAGCTCGAGTAGACGCACAGTTTCAGGAACAATGGGTATATACCCCGTGGAAACGAAGTGAGGTCCTTGCTTTAACCCCTTCCATGCTGATGACGGCCCCCATCCGTCATGCATTACAGTGCTCGTGTGCTGATGACGGCTGGGGGCCGTCATAAAGCCATTGATTCTTTAAAAGCCTAGCACACGAGGAAAATCGGCCCAGCATGGAAGGGGTTAAAATCACAGCTGCCTGACCCTCGTAAGAACCCCACCGCTTACTATAATGAGCGAACTGAAGCTGTAGCCTCGGCTGTAATGACTTTAGCGGATGTTGAACTATTCTTCGGGTTATTGGTCCCTGTAGATATATGGCGACAGGCTCATGACACTGATCACGCAGCGGAACTAGGGGGAACTTGGAATGAGCTGAAAGACTGGGACCGAGATCACAAACCCGGAGCTAAGCCTAGAAATGAAAAACTACTCTTCCAGCAAAGATAATTGCTTACATGCACACACTGATTCCACCCCGTAAAGTCGACTGGGATACATTGACAGCTTGTAGACAGAAGAAAGACAGACAAGAGTGTTTCTGATTTTTTCACTCGGTTTGAAGGAACTTTCATTGAGTTTAGCGGACAGGACCTAGCCACAGAAGGCGGGGTCCGGTTGTTCGTAAATCGGTTTGTGACCAACTTGATACCTGAAATTTCTGCTCGGTTACAAGCCGCCGAGAGTACCTGGACTACCTCTACTCCCTCCGTGATATTAAGCATGGCCCAATATTATGAGCACAGGAAAAATGAGAGCAAGGATAAAGTGGAGAAAAAGGCCAAGGATCTTAAGAGTATTGCTACAGCAAGTCGTTCGAGGACAAGGAGGAGGGAGAGGATTTCGAGGGCCAGCATCTAGAGGGGTGGGGACAGGCAGAGGCGCAGGCGCGGTCCAGCCGTTAGGGTTAAATCTGTGTGCTTATTGTAAACAGGAAGGACATTGGAAAGCTCAGTGTCCGTTACTGCTTGCCCAGAACGGAGCGGTTCGGGGACGAGGACGTGGGCGAGGTGGCCCAGACTGGAGTGATATGCGTAGGGAAGAAGCGGCTCAGGGCAGGCCTGAACGGAACCACTTTGATAACCCTCAAGGTAGGCAATACTATAATGAAGATTATTCATTTGGAGATCAGGATGGATGTGTTCATCCATAGGACAGCCAGGGACAGAGTAGTGGCCAAGTGCCGATCCCAGTCAATCAACAAGGACCCTATGTGAGAGGGGAATTGATGGGGACTTCTGAGAATTTTCTAATTGACACAGGAGCAATGAATAGTTCTGTTGCTCGATCATTGGTTCCAGGGGCGGCTCTGTCCGGGCAAAATAATGTATCTGTGGGATTTTCAGGAGTTCCGGTGGTAAGCCCTATCTCTAAACCCCTCCCCTTCACTATTGGTCCTGTTACTATTGATTCGCCTTTTCTGTTGACTTCACATTGTGATGAGAACTTATTGGGTTTGGATATGTTGAAGAAGTTGAATGCTAAAATATATTGCTCCCCAGACGGTGTTTATTTAACGATACAACCCCACACCGACAATATGAAACAATGTTTCGCTAAGAATGAACCTCTTCCCCTGATAGCATCCCTACTGCGTTATGGGCAACAGGGGATGCGGATGTTGGTAAATTAGACATCCCACCCGTCCATATCACACTGAAACCTGGTGCAAAATTACCACGAATACCTCAGTACAAAATTTCGCCGGCTGTCGAGCGAGCCTTGCTCTCAATTATTCAAGTCTTAACTGATAAAGGGGTGGTTGAGGAAACAGCTGCAAATGTTTGTAACAGTCCTATTTTGCCGATTTCGAAGAAATGCTCCGATTCTGGATCCCCGGGGAGTATTGATGCATATCGTTTTGTGATAGACCTGCGGGAGGTTAATAAGATTGTGGTGCCCCAGTACCTTGTGGTGACTGATATTACCACCATACTCACAATGATCCCACCAACTGCCCAATATTTTTCGGTCATCGATCTGAAGAACGCCATTATCAGTATACCGATTCATCCTGATAGCCGGCAGATCTTCGGCTTCTCGTTATCTGGCCGAAGCTTCAGATTCTGTCGCGCACCTCAAGGCTACACTGAAAGCCCGAGCATCTATAGTCAGGCCCTTAAGGCCCTGTTAGACGATTTAGATTTGCCTGCAGGCAACGTGCTTTTGCAGTATGTGGATGACTTGTTGTTAGCGTCCGACGCTGGGGAAGGTTGTAAGGATACCGCTGTTAAATTGCTGCACCATCTGGCGGCGAAGGGTAATAAGGTGTCCCTGTCTAAATTTCAATACTGTCGACAGGAGGTGACCTACTTAGGTCATCTACTGTCGAAGGAGGGTATGCGTTTGACTCATGAGCGCATTACTACTATCTCTAACATGTCTGTCCCTTGCACCCAACGTGAAGTTCGTGCTTTTCTTGGCATCACTTCTTACTGTCGCCAATGGATACCTAATTTTTCTCTTTTTGCTAAACCTTTGTTGCATTTAACCACTAAAGATGTGCATGAACCCCTCCCTTGGACGGATGAATGTCAGCAATCTTTTGATGCTTTGAAATCTGCTCTTTGTTCTGCACCCGTCTTGGGTACTCCTGATTACCGTAAACCCGTTATACTATACGTACATGAGGTCGACGGTTGCTCGCTTTCAGTGTTAACGCAAGGATTTGGTGGTAAGCAAAGACCTTGCGCTTATTTTTCGGTCACATTGGATAATGATGCCTGAGCACCTCCTAGCTGTCTGAGGGCCACTGCGGCTGTTGCGGAGGGGCTCGTTCTAAATTCCAATCTAACAGTGATGGTGCCGCATGCGGTGGATGCATTGTTAAATAAAACTAAGACACAGCATTTCACGAGTGCACGCCTCATTGGTTATGAATTGACACTATTTGCTCCACATATTACGATTGTGCGATGTGCCACGTTAAACCCTGCCACATTGCTACCACTCCCTTTGAGTGAAACTGCAAATGATGTACATGATTGCATATTCTGAACTGAAGAAGAAACGAAGGGTAGGATTGACCTCACTGACATTCCTCTATCTGACCCTCAAGGGGAGTTATATGTGGATGGGTCTTGCTTCAAGTTAGCAGATGGCACAACAACAGCTGCATATGCAATCACCACACTAAAAACGGTAGTTGAAACATCTCGAGTTCCCCATCTATCAGCCCAGGCTGCTGAACTGGTGGCATTATTACGAGCCTGTGAAATAAGTGAAGGACTCGAGGTTAACATCTATACAGACAGACAAAACGCCTTCGCCGTGCCCCATAGCTTTGGGAGGCTGTGGAGGGAGCGGGGTTTCTTCACCTCTCATGGTCAGAAAATACAGAATGGTCCCTTGGTGTTACGATTACTTGCCGCCCTAACCTTGCCCAAAAAGCTAGCCACAATAAAATGCAGTGCCCATAAGGCAGTAGTGGACGGAGTGGGCAAGGGGAATGCTTTTGCTGATCAGGTTGCTAAGCAGACGGCTCAGTCCACAATATCGACGATGTTTGTTACTTCTTCTGCAAGGTGGGTGGAGGAATCTGATTTGTTTGATAATACCATAGAGAGCGTGAAAAAAATACAAAAAGAAGCCACTCCAGTTGAATTGGTGCGATGGGATCAGGAAGTGGGAAGATTAGATGAAAATAACTGTTGGGTTGATTTGACGGAAAAGCAAAGATGGCTGTTACCCAATGCTTCGGTACAAGCCGTTGTAACTATGGCCCACGGTCCAGCCCATATTGGACCTAATGGAATTTGTGCTTTGTTGGACCCAGTGTGGAATAACCCCAAAATTCAAAGGACGGCTATCCATTTGGTTCAATATTGTATGGTCTGTTTGCAACACAATCCGGGAAAGGGAGAAAGTGTTTTGAGTGGAAATTTTGCACCCCCAACTTTACCGTTTGAAGTACTCCAGATGGATTATATCCACATGGAGCGCGTCAACAACTTAAAGTATGTTTTGGTAGTGGTTTGTGCATGTAGTAAATGGGTTGAGGCTTACCCAACTAAGGAAAACACTGCTTTGGCCAAAGCAAAGGCTCTCATCAAGGAGTTTATCCCTAGATACGGATTGCCCCATTTGATTTGGTCAGACAATGGGGGACATTTTCATGGGGCCCTTGTTAGACACATCTGTGATGGGCTCCAAATACGACAGAAATTCCATGCAGCTCAGCACCCCCAGTCAGCAGGATTAGTGGAAAAGTACAACGGAATATTGAAGCTTAAAATGGCTAAAATTCAAGAGAGTACTGGTTTAAAGTGTCCTGACACACTACCATTGGCCCTCATGTCATTACGAGTTACCCCTCATTCACGTTCTGGTCTCTCCCCCTATGAGGTCATCTTTGGGCGGCCAGCTAACATATGGGGGGTACCCAGACCACGGTCATTTACTGATGTTGAATATCCTATGTTGATCGATTACTTGTATACCTTGACTAAAGACCTCCGTTCTATTCACTAGCAGGAAGCATCTGTACTGCAGCCTCTGCCAGACGGTTCCGGACATCGATTGGAACCTGGCCAGTGGGTGCTGGTCAAGAAGTACGAATGGGACACCACCGCCTTTGACACTGTAAATCATGGCATCCTACTCCACCGGCTTGCTATGATAGGGGTGTCAGGAACTGCGCTTACCTGGATAGAATCGTTCCTCACAGACAGATCCTTCCGGGTATTCGAAAAGGAGTTCACCTCCTCTAGTAAACCGCTTAATTGTGGAGTGCCTCTAGGCTCCTCCCTGAGTCCAACCCTTTTTAATGTTTACCTCCGTCCTCTAGCTGATGTCGTCCGCCCCTTCGGGGTGAAAATTGTCACCTACGCGGACGACACCCAGCTGGTGGTGGCACTGGACCCCCCTCTCAACTCTCACCACAGCCTACATAAATGCCTAAAAGCTGTCGCAACCTGGATGTCAGACTCCTGTCTAAAACTTAATGGGGATAAAACAGAGATAATGCTCCTTGGAAATAACATCACCAAATCCATTGATACCATCTGGCCCCTCTGTCTAGGCAGCCCCCCACAACCCAAAGACCAAATTAAGAGCCTGGGCATCTGGCTCGACCAAAACCTCACTTTCAACTATCAAGCCACCAAACTTGCCGCCACCTGCTTTGGGCTGTTGAGACTACTCCGAAAGATTCTCCCCCTTCTCCCGCTTCACTCAAGACGGATCATGGTCCAAGGACTAATCTTGTCACGTCTCGACTGCGGTAACGCCCTATATCTTGGCGCCCCACAGTCCACCCTCGCCAAACTACAAGTTGTTCAAAACTGCGCGGCAAGAGTCCTGTTGAACCTCCCCCGCCGCTCCTCAGTCAAGGCGAGACTGAAGGACCTTCATTGGCTCCCTGTGCGTGCTAGGATAGAATTTAAGAGCATGTGCGTTGCACACCGCTCTTACTGGGGAACGGGCCCCGCCATAAACCAGCCTTTGGTAGAAGCCTACCACCCTTCCCGGCCCCTCAGATCCGCGACCTCTCACCTCACTTTTGTACCACGCATAAGAAGAGCTAGATGCGGAGGCCGCTCGCTCTCCTACAATCTGGCCAAGATCTGGAATTCCCTTCCCCTTTCAATCAGGTCAGAATCCAACCTACTTACCTTTCGAAGGCTGTTAAAAACGTGGCTTTTTAATAAAACTCCCACCTAACCCCTTCTGTTCCTTACGAACCCCACGCCCCCCTCCTCTGCTCAACTATCCAGTTTTCTACAGCGCTGGGACGCCCCTGGGTAGCCATCGCGCTCTACAAATTCTCATTCCATTCCATTCCATTCCAGTGTGGCCCCCAGATGGTCTAGGCCTCATTAAATCCTGCTTGCCACGCGGACGGCTGTAAAGGTGGATGGGAAGAAACACTGGATACACGTGTCCCATCTCAAACGGTTACCACTCCTGCTTCCTTATGATCAGCAGCACTCTGGTGGAATTTTGACCCAGGAAACTGAGAGAGCCACTGCATTTGTTCCTTTTTCCGACGCCTGTGAAACAGAGCAAAGGCAAGAAGAGGGAGTGACGGGATCGGGCGAACCGGTCCCAGTTGAATCCGCAATTGCCCTTAATCCTGTCATTGATATTCCAGTAGGCAGAGGCTCCGATGAAGGAAAAGTACCTTCTTTGCTATTTTCTGATCAGGAAGCTCCGGGTCATGTGCGATACAACCTACGGCTAAGAAAACCTCACGGTGCCTCAGACACCACGGCTAGGAGATAAGGAAAGACTTGAATAGAAAGGGTTTGCTAGATTTCGAGTCTGAGGTACTGAGCGAGACACTGGACTGAACTCGTTGAGAGCTGGAACTTTGTTGTTGTGCTCTGTTCAGAAAGAAAGACTGACACATGTAAACGGCCAGGTTGTACAGTGGATTTCCTTGACAACGACGTTTTGTTTTCTTGAGATGATTGATAGGAGTCTGCCTGTGAGACTCTAGACGGACACAGGGAGGAGAACCCTCTGGCAGGACGGACTGCTGTGCCCGAGTTTAGTTTTGGACTTTTAGCTAGGAATGTACCCTTTTGGTTGTATTGTGCTTGAAGAAGAACGTCTTTTTGCACCACGATATTTGCCATTTTATGAGCCAATGTTTTCTGCTTGGACCATGCGTGTAAAATTAGCCTTTGTGTTAGTAATAGCAGTTATATTAGCCATCTTTATGAGTATATTCGTATATTTAGAGTATAAATATCCTATGCAAGCGATGATGTCCTCTACCATTGCCCCGCCTGAGCATTTGATGTTTACCTTAGCACCACATAAGGAAAGACACCGCCAGACTTATGCAAAGAACGTATTTGTAGAAATGCTCCACCAAACCCATAGTACCACTAATATGACCGATTGTTGGGTTTGTGGGCTCTTGCCATCAGTTATGCATAAACACGACTTATTTCTCTCTCTGCCCTTATCATAGTTAGGTAGCTGTGAAGCGTGATTTCAAATTTTCTCTGCTATGTATAACCACTATGTGGAAAACCCCAAACAATATTCAGAAAAAAGATTATAATATGATTCTAGCCTACATTGAAACACACCAGGGATTCGATCAAGCAGGAAATAGGGGGGAGGGATCACTGGACCCAGATGATTGTATGAATTTGTATACTACTAATGAAAACAGTAATTGGTTGAAGGATGAACTTTATGATTTTTCTAATTTTAATCATTCTCAGTATTTTCAACAGTTTGTCCCCAGGAATGTCTCTATGGAGCGCATTATGCCTGTCCCAATTTTGAATACTTCCTCCAATTTTTGTGTGCAAGGCATTGGACACGTTCAAGTTGGAAATAGTATTTGTAATTATACTTATAGAATGAAAATCTTCAGGAGCCCTCCACTGTTGACACCACCGGATGTATATTTTGTATGTGGGGAAAATGCGTACACTTGGTTACCACAGGGATGGGCATGGCAGTGCTACCTGTCTTTCTTGTACCCTCCTGTATACATAGCACCATCAGATTACCATAAAACCCACCAACTTCATAGCACAAAAGTGGTTTCCAATAGACAGCGAAGACAGCTCGGAATGACTGAGGTTGACCAAACCGATACCTCCTTCGAACAGTTTACAGATTTTAGTAAAGGATTGGTCCCTTTCTGGGGGCCAATATACAATAGTAGAGAAATAAGACGATTGTCCAGAATAGTAGAGAATGTCATTAATATCACTACTGAGATCATGACCAATATTACTGTAGAGCTTCAGGCTACGAGGCTCGTTTTGCTCCAGAACCGGATGGTTCTTGACGTTATCTTGGCTGATCGGAGAGGAGCATGCCGGGTGATCGGCAGTTCCTGCTGTGTGTACATTCCAGACTCCGCCCCCACGGTTCATTTAGCTATTCAGAAATTGCATCGCATTGCGGCGGAAATGCACACTGAGAATGGGTCCTGGTCACTCTCTAGCTGGTTTTGGGGGCTTCTATCGACTTGGGGTTGGAAATTATTGATGATAGTAGCTGGAGCTGCCGGTATCCTCTTTACTTGCTGCCTTTGTATGCAATGCTTGTTGCTCCTATTGCGCTACCAAAGTGACAGCCAAGTTTGTCCCTTCTCCTGTTCCTTCTAAATCTCAGATACTCCAACAGGAGATTCGTGAGTTAATGGCCATTGATGAGGACGTTTTCCAGGATTAGTACTTTTTTTGATTAGCTACATCACGCTAAAAGGAGGGTTTGAGGAACCGGAATTTGAATTAGGCCTAGTAAAACATGTAGTCACTATTAGTAATTATCGTGATGTGCCTATTAGGCAAATATAGGGATTTGAACATTAATAAGCTCACATATGTAATATCTTAGGGATTAATATATGCCTTATTACACGTTTTCATCTCCTTATAGGCAATATAGCTTGACCCGACCAGCACCATTTTGTGGCCTAGTCATTACACTTAGCTAAAACCGTTCTCCTGAGAAATAGTCTGACAAATGTAACAAGCTGCTGCTTCTGCATGTTAGGCCTGTCAAGGTTATAGGTGGGGGTAGGCTGGATAAGCACATTCCAGGAGGCGCTGTGTCGACTCTCTTGGAGCTAGCGGAAGGGAGTCACCCTCTCGACCTTGCTATAACGAGCTCAGCTAAACTAAGGAAGCTTTGTGTTCCATACATGGTCTTTCCTTTGCATCAACCTGTACCATCTTGTATTTTTCCTTCTTAGGTAACGGTTTCGAAAAGTAACAGTATATATGTGATCTGTTGAAAATGTGCCAGCAGTCTTCTCTGCGGACCTCGAGGGGTTAGGTCGAGATAAGCTCCTCTGGCAGAGTTTGTTTGTTATAATAAACGATTGGACCTTCTACACTGCCAACTGACTGATTATTGGTAATTGGTATTAGGGCTATTTGTAAGTATAGCTCTATTGGGTTGTAATTTATTTTTCGGTACTTCAACATTTTATTATATTTAGTTGTTTATCTCAGATATTTTAACAAATGCTGGTATATATCCAACCAAAAGCAGCATGTGCCTTAAATGTTTGTGTCAAGCAACCATGTAACACTGTAAAACAGCTCTACAGCTCTTCAACTACTAAAGATACCAGTCAGTCAAAACTGTGCAGAGACTGTGCCATGGCTTAACACTTACAGTGCTCACTTTATATAATAAAGCCCAATGTCTATGTTAAAGTAGGAAAAATTCCCAATCTCAGCAAGCTACAGCAGGAGGAGAGAATTCTAGATGGTATCAAAGAAAGCAGACAGATACATAAGGATAAGGACCCCAACCCTGCAGCTATCCACATACTTACTCTGAAGTACGTTCAGAAACAAGCCCACAGTGATCCACTCTATCGCATTAATATCAAGAGAGCACTCCAAAGCTGGGTCCAACTTTTGTACACTGACCCACTAGCGTTGGTAGTGGTCAATAACAAAAAATTATTATTTATTATTATTATTATTAAAGGCTTTTATATCGCGCTCTATTACTAAAAAAATAGTATCCTGGCGCGTTGAAGGCAGAGCAGACTAGGTGGGCATAAATATCTAGGAATACAGGGAGTGGGGAGGTTTAGGCTATAATATTAAAAAGATGGGTTTTTAGACTTTTCTTAAAGGAGCAGAGAGTCGGTGCAGTTTTTAGATAAAGAGGTAAAGTATTCCAAGATTTCGCTGCTCTCACTGAAATCGATTGACCGCCAAGTCTGCAATATTTGAATTTGGGGACAGCCATTTGGCACAAATTGGCCGAGCGCAAAGGGCGATTGGGAATGTACAGGGAGAACCTATTTCTCAAGTAGACAGGCCCAGTGTGATGAATGGCTCGATACGCCAACACTAGGATTTTAAACAAAATCCTGTGGGCAACAGGGAGCCAGTGCAACGCGCGGAGAAGAGGTCGAGCACTGGAACGCCTTGGGACATTGAACAGGAGTCTGGCGGCGGCGTTCTGAATAACCTGAAGGCGGTGAATCAGGTAAGCCGGAAGGCCAGAGAACAGTCCATTAGCGTAGTCTAACCGAGAGAGTACCAATGCCCGAATAACAGTCTCTTTAGCTTCTTTCGGTAATAGAGGGAAAAACCTGCGCACCGTTTTTAAGGTGAAAAAGCAGACTCCAGTGACTTTGTTTATATGGTCTTCGAACTTAAGATTCTTACCGAACCAAACCCCCAAATTCTTCACTGGGCCCGAAGCAGCTTTTGGAGGGGGTAGGTCGGTAGGCCAAAGACGGTCACTAAAGTCCTCAGGGAAAGAACCATATAGCAAGATCTCGGATTTGCTTTCGTTACATTTTAACTGGGCATTAGCTAACCATTGGAAGACAGAAGATAGGCAAAATTGGGCCGCCGACGTATCTAAATTGTCTTTGGGCCAAGTAAACAACAATTGCGTATCGTCGGCGTACGCCATAATTTTTGCCCCTAACTGTTCAGCCAGGTAGATCAGAGGGGTAAGATAAATATTGAAAAGCAAAGGGCTTAACATAGACCCCTGAGGAACACCAGTAGAAAGCAATTTAGGAGTGGAAGCAAAGGGGGGCAACCAAACTTGTTGCGTGCGGTTATTTAAAAAAGAGGTCAACCAGTCAAATACGGAGCCAGTAATACCTATATCGGCTAGTCTGGAGAGTAGAAGAGAGTGAGGCACCGTATCGAAGGCAGCAGAGAGGTCCAATAAAATCAGAGCCGCTCTGCCGCCCCCGTCAAGACACTCCCGAATAGCCTCCGATATTTCGACTAAAGCCGTCTCTGTACTGTAGGCTGCCCTGAAGCCAGACTGAGCTGGATGGAGGGCCTCCGTAGATTCCACGAATTTCTCTAGTTGACTAAAAACAATCTTTTCGCATACTTTTGCAAGCGCTGGCAGCAAAGATATTGGTCGAAAATTGGATGGGGTGGCCGGGTCAAGTCCATTTTTTTTTAATAGTGGGAGCAGTTTTGCTTGTTTCCAACAGTCCGGAACAGTAGCTGAGTGGAGCGAGAGGTTAATAATTTGGGTTACCTCATTTCCCACCGATTCCGCAACACCCGCAAGTACTCTGGCCGGGCATTGGTCAGAGGGAGATCCGGATTTTAAGGCAGCAACAATGGCAGTGATATCCGAATCTAGTTGAGGGGTAAAGTTGGCCAATTGGGCAGTGCGGCTGGGCATTATAGGAAGCGAAGTTGTTAAAAGAGAAGAGGGGCCATTACAAACATTTTGCAAGTCCACCTGAATTTTGGCAATTTTTTCAACGAAGAACTCAGATAGTTCTTCGCACCATTCTTCTGATGCGGACAGCAAAGGTTTTGAGGCACAGGGAGATACAAAGCTATTGACAATCGCAAATATTTCCTTGCTATTGTTGTTAGCTTTGCTGATGCGCCCTGCGTAGTAGCTACTTTTGGCAGACCTGATGGCTGCATAATACTTTTTCTGTGCAGTCCGCAGATCCTTTTTCGCCTCAGGCAAGTAAGCTAGTCTCAATAACCTTTCCAGCTTTTTACAGCCTGATTTAAGGTCTCGGAGAGCGGGACAAAACCAAGGTTTAGAAGGGGTAGCACGGAGTCTACAGACCCGGCTGCTCTTAATTGTTGCAGCAGTCGCACGCTCCACCCATAGGTTAAATGCGCTGGCTGCAGCATCAATGTCAGGAGGGAACGATGGGCGAGAAGCAGCAAGACCAGCTGAAAGAGTGTTTAAATTGATCTTCGGTGTGTGGGCAATTTGGGGCTGGGTCGCAGTAGAGAGCAACAGAGGCCAAGCGAATCTGATGAGCTCATGGTCAGACCAAGGTACTGGCTCAGGGTGGGCCATGTTGATGTCAAAGTTTGTGCATACCAGATCCAAAATATGGCCGCCCAAATGGGTTGGAGCGACCACCCATTGTTTTAGTTGGGCCATAGAGAGAACTTCTGAGAGGCGAGCTGCCTCTGGTAGGTCCGGGCAGTCGACATGAATGTTAAAATCCCCCAGAAGGAGGTACCTGGAATGACGCAAAATCCTAGGAACTATAACTTCTTCCAGGACCTGTACGAAATTGCCGATATATCCAGGAGGACGGTAAACCAGTGTGCCACCAATGGATGAGTGGGCATTGAATTTCAGAGAGAAGTGTAACAGCTCCGCCTCAGCCAGTTGTTCCTGGGGGTCAGAGGAGAGAATCCACTGTTCTCTGAAAACAACCGCGGTGCCGCCGCCTCTACCCAGAGGGCGGTCCGACCTGAAGATTTTGAATCCACGTGGAATAGCAAGTTCCACAGAAGGGGCACATGTCTGCTATATTCCATCACCACAGGGGGAGTAGACAAGGGTGCCTCCTCTCCCCTTGCTGTTTGCTCTTACACTAGAATACTTGGCCTGCTGGATCCACCGAGACCCCGTAACAAGAAGGCTGTGCTGGGCTAATGAGTGGGAGGACCGGATATCGCTCTACGCAGATGACATTTTGTTATACTAGGCTTCCCCAATAGATCCCTGTGTAGAGTCCTTAACATCTTACCTAATTTCAGTGCATACTATGGGTACACTAATAACTGGTCAAAGTCGTTAATTTTTGTGCTTCAGGGTAAGGCGCCGGTCCTACCGAAAGAATATCAGCTCAAGATAGTGACAGAGGGGTTTATATATTTGGAGATTGTGAGAAAGACCGGGAAGCCACCGAAGCCGCCAACCGGAAGTGGAGGGAAACGGGCGAGGACTCCCTAACCAGACCGGAAGCCGCCAGCAGTCCAGCTCAGGGGGATGACGTTGGTGCGCAGAAACAGAAGAGGGATGATAAAAACACAGCCCAAACGAAAGAGGCACGGCACAGTCATGAAGCCGTGACTTGGAGGTCAGGAGGAAACGAGGAGCCAAGCGGTGGAGGAGACCAGCTGTCGGAGGAGCCAAGCGGTGGAGGAGCCCAGCTGTCGGAGGAGCCAAGGGGTGGAGGAGCCCAGCTGCCAGAGGAGCCAAGCAGAGGAGACCACCTTCCGGAGGAACCAGCAGGGGACGAGTCGCGGAGGGAGTGGAGCATGGAGGAGAACCACCCAAAAGTACAAAAAACGCGCATACCCGGCGGCCCAAGGAGGGGAGAGGACGCCCTGGGTACGGACGCCACGGCCCTGTTGACGGGTCGTAGCCCAAGGCAAGTGCCATTAAGGGGCTCGTTCTGGTGGGGTTGGTGGGGTGATAAGGGGTAACACGCACAAAGCACTGGTATTGCCGGCATCCCTTCTCGCACACCCTGCCCTATTACTTTGAACCCCTTTGTTTTTTTCCTTCCCTTTTCACTATGTGGTGATGGTAGCACACGGTAACCATTAGAGAGAAAGACAGGTGTGATTAACCCCGGTCCCTCTTCTTTTCTTCCTTCTGCCCTTGCATCGAGCCTGATGGGGAGAAGTCCCGAAGAGCAGCAAGTCCCAAAGGTCAAGACCAAGAAGTAGACGCCCTGCCCTGACGACAACACCCGACTCTCATCATCATTTGTTTTGTTTTGTTTCTTTTTTATTTTTTTTACCTATAAGAAGCTTCTCTTGCAAAGTAGACCAAAGTCCTGAAATAAAAGGTACTTTACAAAGAGTCTAAAAGCAAAACACGACCCCGTTCTTTTTTTTTGTATCAGATACGCGGACAGCCTACAGGGATTTTTGTCACTAAGGATCCAAAACTATTTTACAGTGCCAACCTCTCACCACCGTTTCAGCTACTGAAATCTGATGTAGAACATAGGCAACATCTTCAGTTGTCCCTATTGGAGAGAGCCGCATTGTTTAAAATGATGTCTCTGCCACGGTTCTTATACGTCCTACAGAATTCACCTGCCCCGATTCCAGCATCATATTTCAGACAGGTAGAAAGTGTGCAGCGGACGCTGCTCTGAGGGAGTGGTCAGCCGAGAATGCCGTTCTCGAGGTTAGTGCGGAGCTGGTATGATGGGGGGATTGGTTTGCCAAATATTAGAAAATACAACTGGGCGGCACACCTAGCAGCTATCAACCACTCCATATGTTGGCCCCCTATGGATCCTGGCTATGCGATGGATAGGTGGCTCCTCCCGGGGGGGAATTATACATGAGCATTATATTCTAAACCGGCCAAATTTCCCCTGACGGGCCCTACAAAACACACTGTACAGGTTTGGCACCAGGTCCAGAAAGAGATGAAATGGGCAAAAACCATAACGTGGTTTACCCCGCTATGGGACCCTGAACGATTGGGAGATCTCTGGAAGATGAAGGGGTTTGTTATATATATGGACATGATAGGGATCTCCCGAGTGGGCGATCTCTGGGGGAAAAAAAAGAGGTAATGCCATTCACAGTCCTCCAATAGAAGTTTGAGCTCACATATACTGAAAGATACAGAAATGTGCAGGTGCGACATGCACTATACACTGTTATCCCGAAAGGGGAGACCCCTCTTGAGGCCTCTCCTCTTGAGGATAGGCTTCTGGACGGCTATATGCCAAAGAAGGCAATTTCCCTGACTTACCGAAAACTTACAAATCATTCACCTGATTCCCTCCTGCAACTCCGCACAACATGGTACAGTGACTTAACAGAACTTGATGAGGAGGAGTGGATGGAAGCGCTGGCATCCCCAAGGGAGGGGGCGATATCCTCGAAGCAAAAACTGGTACAGCTGAAAATACTGCATAGGATATATGTTACCGAGCTGGCTTTGATCAGGATGGGGTATGGAAATGAACGTAATTGCAGACGGCGATGTGGCCAGGAAGGCGCCATTTTTCATGTGCTGTGGGAATGCCCTCACATAGCAAGATATGAGAGGGCAGTCACCTCATGTATGGGGGAAGTTCTGGGGCAGGCAATAACAATGGAGGCACATCTACAGCTTTGTGGATGTCCTATTAGCCAGCATGTTGGGCCTTTGTCAGAGTGTGTTTTTACCATCCCTTTGTGTGATTTGTGCCTTCATGACACAGGGTATAGGCATTGCTTTCCACAGGTAAAGACATCTAAGGTGATTCTTAATAAGTGATGAAGGCACATTATTCTGTAATGTACAAAAACTGTTTAGATTAAAACAGCTACAGATTTAGGAGCCGATTACGATTTCGATTGGAAAGGCTACGAAAAGGATTTAGTTACTCTGAATCCGTTTCGGAACCTATGTTTCCGATCGAATCGGATACATTTCCGAACAACCGATTAAGATGCAGGGAAATTTAAGGCTGTCCGATTCTGTTCCGATCGGCATTCGGACTGCCTGAATTGTTCAGTGCCGAATCGTACAGCTCTGTGGACACAGTTTCTGACCGAGCGATTACAATGGCCGATTCTGACAGCCGTTCTGAATCTGATTGCCCGACAAGAAATAGCTGTCGGAATCTGACTTTGGGGGACCATAGCTGGCCCCCCTTTACCCTGAGGTCTCCGGTTGGGGTCGGTGGGGGTGCCCAAGGGACCACCCTGTTAAACCATACACAGTGTGGAAGGCACCATGGGGTGCACACCACAGGGTGCAAGGATTTCCCTAAACAACTTTTTTTTAATGAGAGCCTGTGTTCTCATTTGGAACGCAGGCTCCCATTGAAGTCAATGAGAGTCCGACCGAAAGATGTTGGGAAGCATTGCAATCGGTCGGCCGGACTCACAGAACCTGATACAGTTAGAAATTATTCCAAAACCGATTCAATTGGAAGAGTTTCCGAACAGCATTGTAATCAGTCCTTAAGTAGCTCTTTGGATGCTACAAATTTGGTTCCCAAACTATATCGAGACCCATCAGATATGGTGGGCAAGATGGAGACTCTGGGAGGGCTGAACAAATAGATGGTAGCCAGGAATCCAATACCGCACCGCCTGGAGTAATCACTTGAATTAATGAATCCACATTGCCCACCTCTAATGGCCAGCTGCTCATTGACCATACATTCTCAAATTTTATACACAAAAAAGAGATGCAACAAACACAATTTTTTTTCATAAGCAGTCAACTTCAAATTATAACTCATAGGTCCTTGCTGTAAGTTTAGAGTATTCTATATTGTGATTCTTCATCCATGCTACAAAAAGCACAACCAAAGTGTTTCATCTTAACAAAGGCTTCCACAGGGCAATATCTTCAATCCTCTGGTTCTGCTAGTTATCGTAAGGCGTATATCAACAATGTCCAATAACTTTTCAACACAGGGAATAGATCAGGGCTCACATCCATAAAGAGTGGCCATAGTTGATTCTCCAGAACTTTGGGAGAATTGCAACCTAGCAAGATTGCTGATTTAGATGGATTTCACGAGAGATGGTTTAAGGACAATCCACTCCCAGACTTTTGCCAAAAGGAACAAGCTTGTTTCCTCCTCCTAACATTTCCCAATGTTCAACCAAACCTGGGTATCATCTGCATTAAAAACAAGCATTTACAATGCAACGGTTTCGCCTTTGAAAAAGTTAGAGCTATTCTTCCAGCAAGTATTTATTCAAAAGCAACATTTTTGGGGGCAAAGAGAACCAAACTTCTAAACACTTTCAAGGCCTACCACTAAATAATTGCATATTATTACATTTAATGGCGCTTTAAAGTAAACCCGTTCACGAGGACAAAGAAAAACGATTTCTCACGAACTGTTCACAAAAATAAACAACTTAGTTCATTCAGTCATCTCGGAGTCAATATGCACTGCCAAAACTACCCTCTTTCCCCTGTCGCCTCCCGACCCAACAAACAGAAGCCGTGTCAGGCTCAGTGATTTCTAGTAGCCTAATGAGCTCACCTGTAGGAGGGAGGCGGGCTCGGCATCTCATTGGTCAGTCAGGGCTGGACAAGCCGCGAAACAGGCACCCCTCCCTGCCTGCGTAAGCCTCGCGGCATGGGGGAAGCGGACTCGTATGACGTGGGCACGGCTGGTAGTTTGTCATTATCCTTTTCTTTATTACAATTTTGCATTGTACTGAAAAGTAACCACACCCAGCTCCTTGCTTGGATAGAATCAATATCCATAAAATGAATACATTTTTTATTCAAAGACGAGCAGTCCAGTCATTAACAGGTTTCTGATTTATGTACTGCTGCATTATGATTTTCATAGTTCTGCTTTCGAATTAAGAGTGTTGTTGACAATCCGAAATGTAGTAACCAACACATCGTTAAGTGGGAACGAATCTAGGATTTTGCTCGGCTGAATAGGCTGGTGTCAGTGCTCCCCTGGTGAATTCCTCCCCTATCGTCTTTTGCCTCGACCACCCCCTGTTCCTCTTGCACAGGCGATTGTCTGCTTTTCAGTCTGCTGTGGTGTTTGCTGTCGGCAGTATGCAGACTTGACTTTTGGCCAGCCAATGCTCAGGTGACTATTGCTGCATAGTTGGATGGCCATGATCCACAGACTTAGTCAGTTGCAAGCGAAATTTACCGCCAAGTCGCTCTGGGTCTACGTGCGCTCCGCCTCCGGCTCCTGCTCCCTCAGGTGTATCGACCTCACATTTTGCTCTGCCCCCGATATGGCCCCAAAGACAGCCTCTAAGACTGCATCAGCAGCAGCGAAGACACGCGGTATCACACGCATTGCCGGTCCCGGTGATTCCGATGGAAAGGAGCCGTCAGCTGCCAGCGGGGGTGCTGAGAAGGTCGCGGTGCCTATCGGCACTACAAAGCCTGTTTCTGCGGTTTCTTTGAAAGGCAAGCGGACTGTCCGGCAGCTGTTCCGTCGGCGGTCTTTGAAAGGGAAAGTGCCCCCCGAGTTCAGTGGTATCGGAGTGGGAGAGAAGCTGGCTGATCCATTGAAAGTGATTAAACACCGTCTTGTGAAGGAGGGGGAGGGAGCACCTGTATGTTCACCAGTACCAGCCCCAGTCTCTGCTCCCAGTCATGACGAGGACAGTAGTATGGGGACTGTCCCTTTGGATTCATCGATGACCGATTTAGCGATCTTGCCAAGTCTCTCCAGTATGAGTGATGCCTCAGTGACTGGCGGTAATGCATAGTTGGGGGGCTGGGGACATCCCTGCTGCTAACAAGGAGCAATGGGAGCTATGCTGGTTCTGTTACTCTCGAACAATGCATTATGGGATCAGTAGTTCAGTTGAACACCCAACCTCCCTCCCACCCTGAAGTAAATCATAAACTGCAGGCTGTTCTATTGGATTCTTTAACAGAAGCCACAGCTGACTGAAAGGAGTCCGAGGGAACGCAGCTTCCCTAATTTGAATCTGTGAATGTCATATCGCCCCTCCTCCCGCAGCTCGCCACAACACAGTTTAATTCAAAAACCCAACATGTAGTACAATCTTCCGAGGCTTCACACACAACTCACCCCCCCTCCCCAGGAGCACCGGGTCAGGTGTCCGTTTCTGCGACCGGCTCGCTCGCTCCCTGTTCTCACATCCAGCCCCGCACGCTCGTCCTCTAAACCCCTTTCTTCAGTAAGTGAACAAACTCAAACATGAAACCTCGCGCCTGCCTCCTAGGTTTGAAAAGTCACTTTTGCCGAATCCGCGTGCACTTCCGGTTAGTAGCCATGGCGAGATGTTGGCTTCCTCTACTCCTCCCCAGGGCAATAGAAACTGGCTTTCATAGACATAGTGAAAGGACTCCTGCACAGAGCGAAACACTGTGATACTTTATTTATGCGGTTTTATACTGAGTTCAACAGCTACTGTGAAATGCCGCAGCCCGAGTCACATGAAGGAAAATATTCCTTTTGCTACGGGCCAACAATATTTCTCGCATACTTCATTTAATTAAACAACGTTTAAAAATTGAGCCATACAAACGTAAACGTAGTATTTTTTTAAGATTTTTGCTTTTTGGTTTGCTGAACATTTAAGTAACATCAACAAAACGTTTTATGTTTCTATAGCAAGTTAATGAATTAATCAAAGATGGCCCCGAATTGTCTACATTTGTCAACTGTGAATACAATTAAAAATTGACCTGAGGTGAGGGCTGGAAGCTGCCAGATGAAACGCCCACCGAATGCCATGACGAAAAAGGGGCGGGACTTAAAAAAAGTCACGGAAACGCCCCCGAATCGCGTTCTGAGGGGAAAGAATGATTGACAGCCAATGTCTTCCAATGGCTGGCCTCCATTTATGGAGCTAGCCAATGAAAGACAGAGGCAGGACTAAGCCCAAACTGTAGGAAACAAAAGCTTTCGCCTGGGCGGAGCACTGCGTGCTCCGGCCACAGGTCGAAACCTAAAAAACTCCATCTCATGGAGCAGATGGGCCAGAGGTCTTAGGTATTCGTTGAACAAGAGAGGGGGGAAGGAATGAACCTTGGGGGACAGCCTGGGAACAAGTTCAAGAAAAGCAAGCAACCCAGTAAAAACATCTAGACCCTTTGCAACAAAAAAAGAGAAGACCCAATCGAACTCAGATCAGATCAAGATGGTGGTCTAATCCCACATTTGCCTAATGCCCTACAATCAGTACTTAATTTGCGCCAGTGGATGCAAAAGGTAGCTACTGTCACTAATTGTTGGGGACTGGTGCTTATTTTTCATCATTAGACTTTAAATCAGATCAAGATAGAGAAAGGAAGAAAAGGGAGTAGGAAGAGAAGAATAGGAAAACAGTGACAGGAGGAAAAAGCCACGGATGAAAAAGAACCTGTAGAGTGAGCAAAAGAGACAGGAAGTGTGATCTGGTGCAACAAAGAAGTGTGAGGTGCAAATGTGGCTAGGCAGCCTTGGTATTCTGCAACCCCGGCATTAGGCAGTGTGATGTAGGGCTCCAATGAAAAACCTGTAGATTCTTAATCCACTCAGGGCACAAGTCCTAAAAAAAGAAGTGGGGAGAGGCTGTCACCGGAAGTGACGTCACGTCATGAAGTGACGTCATGAAAGGTGGTTTGCACCATCGGGCTCATTGCCTCCCCTCGCTCACCCCTTAGATGCAATTGCATCTAAGTCAGCACGTGCGCATCGTGCTGTGAGCTCCGATCTCGTCCCACAGAGGCCAAAGAGTGAAGTCCAGCTGTTTGGCAGGGGGGACGGCGTCCACCCAGTAAAATAAGTGGGGGACGCCGTCCACCCGCGTGGTACCCCGACTCGAGCCCTGAATCCACTTGTCTTTTCCGCGCAGGCCATTTTGGAGTGCAGCTGCTTGCTGGACCCAGCACCGCACTCTTACTTGCAGGGCATTTGAGGAGGCCGGAAATTACAAGTGCTGCTTTTTGAGTCCACGCACTTAGTTAATCGCGGAAAGGAAACCAGCATTTATGAATAATTTAAAGTCAGGGTTTCTTGGCGATCTATAATCATGTGCCCTATCAAACCACTGCCCACTCTGCCGAGGGTATTGTGCGGAAGATTAGCAGCTCCTCGGTGGAAATGTTGCTATTACAATGCGAATTGCACACTTAATTGGTCTTTCCCCCTTGACAGAGCTTCTAATTATACAGCACAGAATCTGCTTCAAATTATAGTTTTTAAGTCCTCACTAGAAAGATATTTATGTGAGCAAAGGTAAAGATGAAAACATGTTTGCAAGTTGTGTCAGGAAATCATTTTAATGAGAGCGTCCTCACTGCGGCGTCCTAAGCTCAGACGAGAACCTCCTTCACGCCAGGCTCATTTCCAGTCAGTCACAGACCTGCTTGAATTACAGCTGGGAGGATTTAGCGCGCTTTTTTCTGCCTTTTCAGATGTCTAATGTGTGATAAGCTCTTTTTAATATTACAAAATTATGCAAGGCCGATAATAACCATCTTGTTGGTGACAGTATCTCGGGAACTGAAAGTCATATTTTGAGGCAAAATGGCTTTTCTTTGCAAGAGAAGTCAGCAGAAAATTAGTCTCTTTTTAATAATCAGATAGGCTTCTGGGAGAGGGCTGTACGTCTTTCGGAGAGCTGGAGCGTGCGATTGCTCGTTTATGTCGCTTACTGTCCTCTTCCCCGTTTTCACCCAAAAACGTAATGCAATTTCCTTTGCTTATGGCGTTATGAAGCTCGCTCGTCTATATTTCCCGCCTTTACCGCAACACTATCCTTGCATTTTTCAGTAGAAGGACATACAACGATGTAAAAAAAAAAATCGAGGTTGCTGATTATTAGTGTTAATGGATTTCTTATTAATAATGAATTCAATCTCAGAGAGAGGTTTTAATAAAGGGAACCTTTGTCATTCAGTAATCCCATTACGTAGCTGCTGTGCTGCTTATTTGTGATGACCAGGCAATGATAGGAAGCCTGTAAATTAGTCCGAGGCATTTTATTTTAATTATAACACGTATTTGGGGGCAGCCGACCAGCCCGGCTCGTGGCTTTTCCAGAGATGTCTGTGTGCGCGGGGAAGCAGTGGCATTTTCAAACCTTTGCTAATTGGGCTTTGTTAAGCGGAACTCTCACCTTTCTTTCATATGCTAACAGTTATGCTACTCTTAGCAGGAGACGACGCCTTGATGGAAATGGCTTCGTCTAGACGCCCTTTAATGTGGCACAAAATGTCCGACTGAAGTCAACGACAACTAACCTCTCATTACAGCCCGCCTCCCCGAGTCCTGACATATGTATTTACGGAATGCTCCAAAGGTATCGGCTCTGCAAAACATCCAATTAAACAATTAAATGTACTCACAGACATATTTTATTTCTGATACTTGTGAATGTTCTGTTATGCCTCCCTCTCTATATTGTGTTAGTGGATGATATAACTAAAGTCATTAAAGCTCTTGGTCAAAATGGCACCCTACGAGAGCCTATGTTTTTTTTTTTTTTTAAATTTATTTGATTGCTATTTCTATATGAACAGAGGGGTACATAGAATATTTTTGTTCAAGTACAACACGTAAATGTAATAAACAAAGAAGAAATGTAGAGGTACAAGGAGTGTCAATTAGGCTAAGATATTTTAAAAGAGGGTGGTAATTTTTTTGTGCCGGAAGCCCCAATCATATGTGGCAATTGATAATGTGGTCCTATGGGGGGCATATTATCAAGACAGGAGATAAAATCAGCGCAGTTTTAGCGGCAGAAAACTGCCGCTAAAACGGCCATAATGGGCTTGATAATATGCTTTATGGAATTCCAGTTGAAGCCCATGTTAGATGTCCTTTCCATTTAACATGGGCTTCAATTGGAATTTCTTAGACCATATTATCAAGCCCATTTTCGCTGTTTCAGCTGCAGTTTTCTGCCGCTAAAACTGCGATAATTTTATCGCCTGTCCTGATAATATGCCCCATAGAGCGTGGGGTTTCACTTCCTAAAAGGTAACGCTGAAGAGGAAGAAGAGAGTTACTTAAGACCAGCCCATTTCCACAGAAATTAGTGCAAGATGTGGAGAGGTTCCCCAATCCAGGGTTCCTCGGTCGCTGTATCTTATGGTTCTGGTCACCAAGGGATGCTGAGCTTGAATTAGGTGCTCTTCAGACAACCTCTGAAGAGCGGATGGTTTTTCTCTTGATGCTGAGCTGTGAGCATTGCAGTGCCTGAGCTCTATACTCTGAACTACTTGCCCCTGTGGTTTTCTTGCCCACATTTCCAGTAAGTGGTGAATGCAAAGTTTAATTGAGCCCTGGTTCTCAGTTGTGGTGCTATGGAGCGCCGTAGGCCCTTGCTAATTCAACCACGAGTTCATAAGGCAGTGGAGAGTTTTTATGGTAGGTTTTGTGTGATTGTGGTTTTTCGGGTGGTGGCTTAGTACACTTCCTAGTTTTTCTCTGTGCTTGACACTTTTTCAGAGTTAAGTTCCAATTCATTTTCAGAGGCCTTTTTAGCAAAGTGTATTTTGTTTTCTGAGACGTCTACTATAATTATTTAAATCATTTGCACAGCTTTACAAGCCAGGACTGCCTATCGTTGTCACCATGACCTGACCCCAGTATGTAGCCATGTAGAGCTCTCTCCCTGGCGCTCCAAACGTTACATATTAACATTTTTATTATTAAAAAGTACTTCAGTGTTTGACTTGTTCCAAAGGTAAAAAAATATTGATTAAAACAGAATGAAACATGAATTAATACCCAAAGGGATTAAGAAGGTCATGTTATTATCTACAAGTTAACCTATTCTGCCCTATAAGGCAGACGTCTGCATCTGAGCACAGGCTGCTCGTGTCATAGCCAGTGATAAATGACTGTGAGTCCAACAACCAGTGACGGCTCGCATAGAGAGCACTGCGGGCAGTGGGGCGGGATGGGGGAAGGGCAGGGCGGGGGGGGGGGAGGGGGTAGTGACTCCGACATACGGCGGATTGGAGTAAAGTAGGTAAATAAAGAAATAAAACAATTTATCTTACGCGCTCCACATCGCCAACTCGGCGATGCAGCGCATGCCAGGTAAATTATTTTATTTATTTACTTACTTACTTTACTCCGTTCTGCCTTATGTCGGAGTCCACTACCCCCCACCCTGTCCCTCCCCCGCCCAGCCCAACTCCTGCAGCGCTCCCTCTGCGAGCCACCACTGCCCACAACATGACCCTACAATATGACTAAATGGTTTAGGTAAGAATGTGTGCACTATGGAACCATGTAAGTGTATGTGACCTCAAACACAACCTTATAAAGTACTTCTTATTTCTGGCTTGCTCCCTTTGTGTTTTTTCTTGGCGGAGCTATGCTCTGTAGAGTTCTGCAATTACTGCGGCTGACAAACTAGACTCAGCGACATGTCAGGTGACTAAAGAAATGTGACATATTTTCAAATCGTCATACAAGCCCTACTCTAAGTCAGCTGTCAGATTGCAGATTTCCAGCAGAGCTTCCAAGGGTGTATTGATGAAAAAAGGTAAAAGGGTAACACATATCCAATCCACCTTCAAAATGTAATATAAAATCATAGACGCATGTATTTCCGACGTCCCCCGAGTGCTTCATAAAAATTATCACATGCTTAATTACTGTAATAAGACACTTAATTTGAACATTTTGATTCATAAAGGTCACCATAACCAAATTGGCCGTTTAAAGATAACGTGGGACAAGATCAGCTATGAATTCAAAGTTCAGTTACCATGTATGGATATAGCTGTTTTGGTAGATAGATTGCTTTCTGCCTAGCCCCAGCCACCTCCATGCATATGACGTACACATTTCTGGCCAGAGAGCCCGCTCGTCATGCACGATGAGCACTCTTTTCTCCAATCGTGAGCACCCAATGAACCTCGCGCAAAGCACAAGAAGGGAGTGAGATGATAACTTTGGCCTGGCTGGTGAATGTTTATTCCTTAAAAGAACCAGTAACATTCCCTTCTTTATAGAGGCATTTCAAGGCAGGTTTTCTGGTAACCCATCCCCGGGTCAAGTGCTAGCTGCAGGAGTGTTTCTTTGCAGTTCAGGAGGCTGAACTGAGAGGGGCATGAGTCAAGCCAGGAAGCCACTGGAGTTAGAGAGAGCAGCACAAGGTTCCTACTATGATGGGCATTTAAAACAATGCACGCTGGGAAATATTTTATGTTATAAGGCAGGGGAAACCCAATTTACCCTTGTAGGCTCGGGCACTGGATCATTAAGGTCAAGGGATGCTACAAGGGACTTGATTTAGGGAAAGGTTGCTCAGTTGGGAGTCGTATTTAAATTATCACACTCCAGTGTACCAGCAAGATATCACATATGAAGAAAAGTCGTCTCCGGTCGATGCAGAAGGAATCGCTGCTGCATAGGAATTTAAATTTCCTTGGCTCCTTACTTCAGACTAATTTCTACCAGTAGGATACATCACTAGCACTCATCGACACGCCGTAGTACAGATCCTTATCTTGGTTCCACCGCCCGTCACCTCTCAATTTACAGGGAAGGTCTCAAACGGGAATTTGCAGGGGGTTTGTTACCAGCAATGAATGGTTTGGTCCTGATGATGGTCTTTATGACGGCAGCATTATAGACCGAAACGTCGACATCTCCATCATCTCCTCCAATGCTACATTGGCACAAACACACAACCACTGTTAATTAAGTTCTTTGGATTGTTTGTCGTTATCAATAGGAGTTGATGTTCAGTTTTGAACTGATGTGTTTATGTTGTACATACCTCTGTTCATTACTGTTTTGCTCAAATTGACTTTTTCATTTGTCTCCCCATATTTCTAACTGTAATTTGCTTTACTGGACTTATAAAACCTTTGATGAATACATTTTCATTTTTCTCCGTGTATCTTTCTCCTTCCAATTATTGACTCTTACTTTTAACTTTTCTTCATATGTGATATCTTGCTGGTACACTGGAGTGTGATAATTTAAATACGACTCCCAACCGGGAAATATTTTATGCCATCAAAAGCAGGAAACCTATCAGACTGTTGGAAAGCTATGGGGTGGGAGTTTGGGGTTTCATTAGGAACATTTCAGGGAGCACACCACTGATAAACCAAGCATTCTCTTTCAAACCTCATGTTTGATGTTAGACCTGTCAGCCTTAGGGTGGTCTTCCCCCAACCTTTTTCTTTCCTTCATTTTGCTAAACTTATTTTTGTTGGGCTTAGGACTCTGTGCACAATACCACTGCTAACTAGCTCTAAAGTGCTTGTGCTCTCGCCCCTAAAAATGGTTACATTAGCTTATACATAATTGCAATATTTAATTTACTTATACAACCCTTGTAGAGTTGTATACCATATACTGAGGAGCTGGAAATTAAATGATACAGTAGGCCTGCAGCACCTATTGTGCAACCCACTTAAGTAGCACTGAAAAACATGCCCCAGGCCTGCCATTGCACCCTGAATGCAGTTTCAATCTGCCATGTCAACTTGGCATTTGCACATCATTGTCAAACCTTAAATGCCCCTTTAATTACATATGTGACATCCCCTAAGGTAGGCCCTCGGCTTCCCATAGGGCTGGGTGCTGTGTAATTAAAATGCTGGATATACGTTTTGGTTTTACTTGTCCTGTTAGTGAAACACTCCTAAATTCATTTTTCACTACTGTGAGTCTTACCCCTCCAGGGAGGGGTAGGCCTCATCAGGGGCTACTGTTCTAAGCCCGAAATGCATTGGGAACATTTTGAAATTTGATTCAGTATGCTGCATTCAAGCTACATTACTTTCATTTGGATTTGATCTGCTTGACATTGGAATAAACCATGCAGAATTCTTAAACTTGTGGAATTTATGAAGATTTCTTTAAATATTGTAATATTGATGTAATTGATTTGGCTTTTTGATTACTTCTCATCAATTGTTTAAAGTTTTTTACTAAATTTTGATTTTTTTTAATACTTAGACCGTACACTTATCAGTGACACAACCGTAGTGCACTAGGTTACCTAGATACCTATCTAGTTACTTATTTTCATTTTTAAACCAGGGGTTAGCGGACCCCCTTGCCTGGTGCACACACAACTTAAAGTTCACATAGGTAAACTCTCACTGAAACATTGACACAGAGAGCTTAAACTAGTTTACTTAGTGCATGGTAGCCGCGTTTACTTCATTTACTTTTAGAAAGTTGCCATTTTTCTGCTCCTAGCCCTTTTGTGCCTATAACCTGGCCTGGATCACATGATTGGGAGTAACTGACAGTTAAACTTTGTGAATTTCCCCAGACAGTCATATAATAGAGGGATTAGCTGTGCCTGAATGGGTCATCTGCTGGCAGGATGGGGGAAGAGCTGAGAACAGCTTGTTCTTCGTGCCACACCGACAGCCTCCTGCAAAGCTCTCCTTGCACCTCGTGGCCCTCTCCAATGTGAACGGAACACTTGGCACCAAACTTGAAAAGGTAAACCTTCAGCAGGACTAATCTGGAACTGTATCCGACCCAATCTCTATTGTGGTTGGCTTTAACTTTTAAATGTGGCCCGGTCCAGTGTGACCAGATAGCAATGGATGGCACTTTGTGTTATTAGGAGCTATTTTACACTTTAATCTTTAAAAATGTATAACTCCAGTTCTAGTGATTGGATTTTTGTCATTTGGTCTTGTTTTCTTTTTTACATTTTGCTCTATTTCTGTAACTTGGTTTGGGATCTATTTGTGTGGTGTTTTAAATGTTTTACTGTTTGAAGTGTTGCACAAATATTTTACACATTACCTCTATGCTAAGCCTGACTGCTCTGTGCCAAGCTACCAGGGGCTTGAGCACAGGTTAATTTGGGGTTTGATTGTGCTTTACCCTGACAAGCATTGCGGTTGCTGCTTGACCAAGGCTCACACCCCAGTCAACCAGTATCCCAATTTCGCACACTGGAGCTACAGCAAGAGGAACACAATTGCTTATATTAGTGCACTCAATTCTGTGGAATGATCGATAGCGATGTGAAAGTAAAAGTAAAAGTAAAAGTAAAAGTGGGGGGAGGAGCTTCGCTGCCAACCAAGATGGCCGCGTAAGCTCGGAGCTCCGAAGACCTCCCGATCTTCCGAAATAATCCTGCTCTCTATCCTGTCCCACGATTGTGGGAATCGGTTGCTAAGCCGGTCCTGATGCGGCACCCGCTTTCGGAATGGAAATCGAACATTCCTAGCCTCAGTTGTGTCGACGGCTCCCGGAGGCTCCTCCCGCGTCGTTCGTGACCGGGGTGGGTTGCAGCGGTGTCTCCACGTGGTACCTCCCTGCCTACACTACTTTGACCCAAGGGGTGCTCCTGATCCCCGAGCGCCTTGCTGGGCGGCCTCGATTCTGGACCTTGGAGAACTCGCTGTGTGCATTGGGCGTACTCTACTGGATTCTTTCGCCCCTGGTGTCCCCCCTGTCCCGTGATTGCCAACATGGCGGGCAAGGGTGGCTCGGACGCAGGCAAGACTCAGCGGCTCAACAGGAAGCCATCTCAGTCCCAGTCCACTATTCCTGAGCGATTCTCCCAGTCTAAGGGATCACCGGTACTGGTGGTCCGCACAAAGGACCCGAGAAGGGATGACTCGCCGGACGACTCCGAGATAACGCTCCGGGACGTCATGGGCGCGATATCAGGGGTGAGGACAGAGGTGCACACACTTCGCGAGGAACTGTCCAGCAAGGTCGACTCTCTGAAAATTGAGCTTAACCTCATCAGGACGGACCTCAGGAAAACTAACGACCGGGTGAAATCTTTGGACCTTAAGACATCCAGCCTGGTCACGGATGTATCTGACATCCAGTCAGAGGTGCGAAACCTGAAACAGGCAAACGGCATGCTGGCGCGTCGGCTGGACGAGTTCGAGGGTCGCGCGCGGCGCCAAAATGTTCGCATCACCGGAGTACCGGAAAAGGCCGAGGAGGACTCGACTGAGCTCTTCGTGGAGGATCTGGTGGTGAAACACTTAACACCGGGGGGCCTGAGCAAATTCTTTTCTGTGGAACGGGCCCACAGGATCCCGGGTGGGCCGCCAAAATCGGGAGCTACCCCTCGCCCCATCATCGCGAGGCTGTTCAATTATAGGGACAGAGACGCTATCCTGCAAGCATCGAGGACTGCGGGCCCTCTCCGTTTCCAGAACTCTGAAGTGAACTTCTTCCCAGACTTCACCCAGGCCGTTCAGAAACAGCGCCAGAGCTTCACCGGGGTGAAGCGGAGACTGAGGGAAATGGGCCTGCGATACTCTATGCTCTATCCTGCCAAGCTCCGCATTGAGCGAGACCACCGGACCTTCTTTTTTGACTTTCCAGACGACGTGGGACACTGGCTCGACACCCTGCCCCAGGAACGTCCTGAATCTACCGACCAGACGGAGGAAGCCACCGGAGGCGCGGCAGCGCAGGGATGATTACTTGGCTACTTGTCTTCCGAGAACTGGGTTGCCGTGAGGAGCTTCGGCTTTTGACATTGCTGCTTTAATTGACTCATTCTGTTATTGATATGGGGGATGACGGGGGGGGATGGGATGCCTCTTTTCTCCTCCGTGGGCTTTTTGTAGGTTAGTTAAGGGGCGACAGGCACACTGCTAGTTGGGGTGGATTGTAGTCTGATGCAGGGGTGCAGGGTGGGGGGTAGTTGGGGTGTGTTTCTTCGTATTTTTTCTCTGTTTTGCTCTTTGTTCTGGCTGAGGTACTTTTGGACTGATATTCTGTTGCTGTGGGCGCTGATGTGGGCGGGGGGGGGGACGCGGAGCGTCCTTGACGATGGGGGGTAAATTGCTTCATCTGTTGAGCTGGAATGTTAACGGGTTAGGGGACCGTATTAAGAGGGGTGTTGTGTTACAAATGCTTAAGCGCTGTTCGCCTGATGTGGCTTTTCTACAGGAGACCCACTTGGTGGGACATGCTTGCAAGGCCTTGAATAGACGGGGTTACAAAATGGTGGCACATGCGGGGTTCTCTTCGGGATCCAGAGGGGTGGGCATCATGGTGCGCACGTCCCTTCCGTTGGAGGTGGAGTCTGTGCTGGCCGATGATAGAGGCAGATACGTGGCACTGGTGGGTAGGTGGGAGGGCCGCAGGCTAGTTTTGGTTTCGGTTTATGTTCCCCCGGGGCTGCAGGAGACTACATTCAGGGACCTGGGTGGCGCCATTTTAGGTCTTCCCGAGGGACTGTTGTTGGTGGGTGGGGACTTTAATTCTGTTGTCTCCGGGGAGCTTGACCGCTTTCCTCCCAGGGATCTCCGCCCTTCCCAGTCCTGGATGCCTGATTTTGTGAGTTCCATGGGGATGATTGACTGCTGGCGTCTGCTACACCCCACACAGCGGCAGTACTCCTTCCTCTCGGGTGCTCACGGTAGCTTTTCTAGGCTGGACTGTGTCCTGGCCCCGGCGGCCCAGGCACAGTCTGTCTCCACCGCGCGTCTCCTAGCTAGAGGCATCTCAGACCACTCCCCGGTCTGGGTCTCATTTGACTTCCAGGTCCCCGCGTCTTCACGAGTGGCCCCCATTAACCCGTGGTACTTTCGCGATCCGAAGACCCGATCTCTCCTGACCAAGGCTATAGACCGGTACTTCGCCGAAAATACCGGCTCCGTTGACTCCGCTGTCTCCCTCTGGGAGGCCTTTAAAACTGTGCTTCGCGGTGAGGCCTTCTCTCTGATTGCGGAGGCTCGCCGCCGCCGCGACGAGGACGTGGTGCGGCTTGAGTCTGATATCGCTGACCTAAACGCCCGGCTGGAACTGGGTCCATCTCCCGACCTGATCCATGCCCTCTCGCTTAAACAATCCGAACTCCGGGCGACCGCCACTGACGCAGCGAGGGCCTTGTGCAGGGAGCAGCAGGGCAGAATTTATGATTCGGGCGACAAAGCGGGCAAGCTCTTGGCATGGTTGGACAAGCGGGAACTGGCGTCCCGGGTGGTCCCGGAACTGATGGGGGAGAATGGCTTATCCTTGACGGACCCGGCGGCTATAGCAGGGTCCTTCGCTGAATACTTTGAAGGGGTCTATGCCTCCGCGACTCCCCTCCCGGAATCCGCTTCGGCCTCCTTCCTGGAGGATATTGACCTTCCCTGCCTTTCGGATCTCGACCGTGAGGACATGGATCGGGATCTGTCGGATGACGAGATCGCCCTGGCGATCCGCTCACTGCGCTCTGGCAAAGCTCCGGGCCCTAACGGTATCCCGGTCGAGTTGTATAAACTAAAGGCTGATGCGCTGGCCGCGCCACTGCGTAAAATGTTCCTCGAGGCCCGCGAGATGGGGGAACTTCCCCCCGACCAGAGACTTGCCACTATTGTGGTGATCCACAAGGAGGGGAAGCCACGGAATTTGTCCCGGTCCTACAGGCCCATATCGCTGCTAAATGCCGAACCCAAGATCTTGGCTAAATTGTTGGCCAACCGGTTGGTGGGTGTGATCACGGATCTGGTGCATCCGGACCAGTCCGGCTTTATACCGCACCGGAACACAGCGCTCAATTTGAGGAGGCTCCACGCAGTTATGGCGCGCGCCCACTTGCTTCGCGACCCGGCGGTCCTGGCCTCGCTTGATGCCACTATGGCATTCGACTCCTTAGAGTGGAATTACTTGTGGGCTGTTCTAGCCAAGTTGGGTTTTGGGCCCTCTTACATTGGGTGGGTCCGACTGTTATACTCCGCACCGTTGGCTACTGTGGCTGTTAATGGTCGACTTTCGGCCTCCTTTACGCTGCACAGGGGCACCAGACAAGGCTGCCCGCTCTCGCCGCTCTTGTTCGCCTTGGCTCTGGAACCCCTGGCGGCGCGGATTAGGACGCACCCTGATGTTTCCGGGATCACGTGGTCGCCTGGGTTTGAGGACCGAGTGTCGCTTTATGCGGACGACATCCTCCTTTATCTTACCTCCCCTTGCCGCTCGCTTATTGTGGTTTTTGACCTGCTGGGCACCTTCGGGACGTACTCCGGACTGGTGATCAATTGGTCTAAATCCTCTCTGTACACGCTGTGTGGGGACACTCCGCGCCTCCCCCGTGGGTGCTCGATACAGGTGGCCCAACAGGGCTTTCGGTATTTGGGCATCTACGTGTCGCGCGACCCCCGCGCCCGATACTCACACAATCTTTTACCACCGCTTGCGCGCTTGCGGAGGGATGTCGAGATTTGGAAGAAACTGCCTATCTCCCTGATGGGTAGAGCCGCACTATTCAAAATGATGGCGTTGCCTCGTTTTCTCTACGCTCTGCAAAATTCCCAAGACCCGGTCCCGACCAAATACTTTGGTGAGATCGAATCCCTGCAGCGGGCACTACTGTGGGATGGGCGGCCATGAATTTCGTTGCTCAAATTGACTATTCCGTGCTATGACGGAGGTATCGCACTACCAGATATGCGACGGTACTATTGGGCGTCCCAACTTGCGGCGGTTAATCATGGCCTTTATGGCCCAGCGGTCAGCCCGGGCTACGCCATGGATCGGTGGCTCGTTAACGACAGGAACTACTACAGAGCCCTCTATTCCAGGTCGTTGGACCGTAAGCTGACGGGCCCCACCAGAACGATGGTGCATATATGGCGGGCGGTCACCGACACCCTGGGCTGGAAAGATAGGATCACCCTGGCCACACCCCTGTATGACTCGGATGTGCTGGGGAAATTGTGGAAAACTAAAGGTTTTGACCGATGGGACACCATCGGAATATCCAAAGTTGGAGATATGATTGCGCGGGGGAGGATCAAGTCGTTTGATACGCTACAGTCTGAGTATCAGCTGGCGTCGACGGAATACTTCCGACACGCCCAGCTTAGCCATGCCCTCTCCCCCCACGTATCCGACGGTGGTGCTATCCCTGAGTCCTCGCCTCTGGAGGATCGGGTGCTGGACGGCCATATGCCGGACAGCGCTATTTCCCTGACTTACAAAAAACTTATCAACGTGAGGGTGGACTTGCTTGAAAGATTGCGGATGCACTGGGTGAATGATGGCATAGAAATGGACGACGAGGAGTGGCAGTCAGCGGCCTCCTCCCCCAGGGAGGTGGCCATATCGGCGCGACTCCGCCTTGTTCAGTTGAAAATCTTACATAGGGTGTATGTCACCGGCCCCCGACTCATCCATATGGGGCTTTCCACGGACGGCCTGTGTCGGAGGGGTTGTGGTATGCTTGCTACCTTCCTGCACATCATCTGGGAGTGTCCTGGTGTGGCCCGGTACTGGATGCGGGTGCATGAGGTGATGAAGGAAGTGACTGGTGTGGCCCTGCCGGCCGAGGCCCGACGATGCCTCCTCAATGTGTGGTGTCCGAATGATTATAGTGTAGCCCAGACCCGTTGGGTCACCCTAGGCAATATGGTGGCCAAGAGGGACATTGCCCAGAAGTGGGGTGCGCCCGCTCCTCCCTCCCTTAGTCTCTGGGAAACCAACATGGACTGGTGCATGCTGCGGGAAAAGACGGTGTATGTGGCCAGGGGCAAACCCAAAATGTGGAGGTCTGTGTGGGGTGCCTGGAACTCATATCGGGGCGACATCTGCGAACCCCCGATGGAGGTAGATTTGGAAGTCCAACCCTCCCCATAGACTGGACCCCTTCCCGTAGTTCCAGACGAAATATCCTGGTGTGTTACCCCCCTATATCTCCGTGCTGTCATTGGTATTCTGTGCTGTCTTGGGTGTGCGGCCCTCGGCCCCTCCCGCTGCGCCCCTTTCATACTTTTGTACTGCCCTCAGCCACTTCCTTATTCTCCTTCTCTTCTACTCTCTTTAGTGCCTAGGCGCGTCCTCTTCTTCTGGCCTTTCGAGGCTCTTCTACTCTTTGGTTTATTTATTCCAAGTTATGTGCTCTTGAAAATTAAACCTGATCGCTTCTGCACACTGTTTCGTACATGATCCTACCTGCTACCACAATGCTGCCTGGCCTCCGGGATGTATGGCTGAATAGCGGTGTACTTTTTCTATAAATAAAGGTTTTCCAAAAAAAAAAAAAAAAAAAAAAAAAAAAGTAAAAGTGGATTTAAAATTGCACAGTTTCAGACCTAGCATTGTGACAGCGACTAGAGCGGAGAGCTATGTAATGTAATGCACAAGATGTGTATTATTATATGATGTATCACTTTATTGTTTTGTATTTGATCTCCTCTATCTTTTCCATTTGTCAAGGATGCAGTCTTTGGACTTCCGTACAGTGACCATCATTGACTGCATTGCACCCTTTGTAAAGTCAATCATCAAGTTAAAAAAAAAAAGAAGAAAACCTGTTTGAAGCTGAAAAATATGCTGTGCTGAAGAAGAAGGCGAAGATTCCATGTATGCCTATCAGAGGCAATTGAGGAGATGTGTCCACAGCTCTAAATTAAACCTCTGCCTCCAGCACAGCTCAAGAACACTGTCTGGCACAGGATTTTAGGGGGCATTTGCATACCCTCTCCTGAGAAGTGCCCGCCTGCTGGAGGTACCTGCTTCAAGAATTTCTGGTTGCTGAGCAGTTGAGACGAATGTACGTCAGTACAACGCGATCATTTTGATCACGGAACTTTACAACGCGGTTTTCACAACGCAAGTCATTGGAGGGTGCTGGATTGAGGGTTAATTTAATTTTCTATTCCAACTCCAGCACCCGTAACAGTAGGGAAGGTGTTGGAATAGAAAATCAAACTATTCCTTAAGGAAGAGCGCCATCCAGCGCAAGTCGTAGTAATGACTTGCATTGTAATGGCTGCGTCGTAAAGGTCGCGTGGTGTAAACACTGCGTTGTAAAGGATGTTTCCTGTTGAGACGAGCCTGTCTGCTGTTTCTGTAAGGAAGCTGGTGTCTAGCTTCTTTCTTAGTGTATGTATGTGGCTGCCTAGATATTGCACCAGTCCAGTCAAAGCCTAGTTATTATTATTATTAAAAGGCTTTTGTAGCGCGCTCTGTTACTAAAAAAATAGTATCCTGGCGCGAAAGGGATTCAGCAAACATGCTCATTTTCCAACACGACTTCAAGTCATCTCTCTATGAAATCCATGTGTTCTTCTGTGCTCACTTTGTCAAAATGTAGACGGTGGATGTGCTGGGGAAGAACACCCCCCGTAGACTTGAGGGTCCAGGCGGTCTTCCCAACGAGGAGGGCTATTGCGGACAGCCACCAGAAAAGCCTTTAGCAGTTAGGACTAAGCTGAAAAGTCCTCTGCAAACAACTGTTTGATTCAGGAACTATTTATAGACATGGAGGAGAGGCGGTCTAAAGTAAATAAGCACATTAGGGGCATGGTGACACCGAAAAAAAAGCCAGAGTGGGTGAGTCGCTGGAATAGTTGGGATTGAGGGAATTTAAGGGTTTCACAGCACTCAAAATAAACATCAATATATAATGGCTGCTTGTGCCGAGGACCAGATGTGTGGAATGGCACATGAGCTGAAGTAAGTCTTGCTAAATACACTTTCAGCAAGAGCGCTGAAGTGAGTACAACACTTACCCTCGCAATCAACCCTACCTACCCACCCATGGTGCAGCACGGGTAAGTTGTGCAGCTCTGCACGCGGAGGACCAAGCTTTAAGGAGTTGCCGTAATCAGAAAATGTTAAATGTTATCTGCCCATACCTTTCCTCGCACAATCCCTTGGAGACCCTGCTCCACATTACACTTTGAAGATATTTTCATTGATCCAATACCTTTTATGTGCCATTTAGCTTCCAACCGCTCTCTTCGCTGGGTGGCAAATCAATCTTGGCTTTAATATTTATAAAGTGAACACACATCCATTGCTAGGCCTGGTTAAATTGAGAAACTCAGTTTCAGACACTGGGAATCCCCAGTATCAGCACTAAGGAATCTGGAGAGCGATTCCTTTGTTACTGAACTGCCCATGGTTCCAAAATCGAGGATGGCCTCCCAAAACTGCAATTCTGTATGGGCTTTTTTACCAATACATGCAACTCCTTTACCCAGTCACTTAGTGGTCTGCATGATTAAACGAGAAGCATCCCCAGGTTTTATAGCACGTCTTCTTTTTTTATTCTTAAAGTTAAAAAAACAGGCACCTCCACCGCAAAACGATGCGAGCTAGAGGTTCGCAGCAGCAAGAGACGAGGCCGCCTCCCCCAGACAGCAGGATGCTGCAGTGAAACTCTGAAAAAGAACTTTCTTCAGCTATTATTTGCGAGCAGGTTACAGATTTTGTGCATATTGTGCACTTTTACGGTAATCAATAAAACAAACTAGCTGCTTGCAAGGCTGGGAAAAGACCTGGCGCTTAACTCTTCGCGGGTGGATTTCAAAAAGAAAATATTTCTCATATTTTAGTGTGCGTTCTTCCTTCTTGCATTGAAATGAGCCCCTGAGGATCTCACAACTAAAATTGAAACTCCTGCGGTATCTGGCTCTTTCGAGCCCCGAACACTCTTGACAACATTGTTCCTCCCGCTCTAATTTACCAGAATGTGCAGCACTTGCATAACGTGTTCGATATTCATTTACTTGTTCTAAAATGTCTGATGTCTTTAAGCTTCCTTGTCCTGGAGCCAGAGGTTTAATACACGCTGCTGAAGTGCAGGGGGGCCATCCAGCAGTCCACCCCCACCCCACCAGCCTCTGGTAGCAGGCCACCCCGCCTCACCAGCCTCTGGTAGCAGGCCAGGACCACCCTGTCCTTAGCACTGAGGGCCACAGACACTGACAGCAAACGAGAACTATTCAGTCTCCAAAAGTATGAGGGCTTTGGTCATGACACCCTTGATGCCAAGGTGTTATGCCCTGCATAGCAGCAATCTAAAACACTGTTTACATGCGTCTTAGCTCTTTTCAACCACTTTTGTTATCCCAGGAAGAATCAGTGTTCCATGAGTTCCCAAACCAACCTTCATTTTCTAAATGTTTAGATTTCAGGCAAAATAAATATGTATCAAACTTAACTTCTGCGGCCTTATCATGAAACTGTTATCCTGAAACAGTTTTGCACGTGCACAGAGGTGCATAAGGGGGGAGACGCATTCGTTTTGAAGAAACTGTGCTGCAGTTCATGCTCTGACGCAGCAACTCTACGAGTCCCACAGTAGCACTATTTAACTGAGCTTGGACGCGTGGTGCGCCAACCACCGCCCAGGGTCTCCAAAGTGTGACGTCTGCAGCGCATGCGCAAATTCACACAGTTATCAAGATATTGCATACACTAGGACAGTGCAATTTCTTCAAAAACCAGGCCTATGTGATTATGATACAGCTACCAAGGCTTCTGATGTCTTCTTTGGAGTCTTTATTCGGCAATTAGTGCATTGCAATTTTGATTTTTACTGTAAATGCAGGTTTCAGCCAAGAGCACCCAAGGTGTAGTTAGTAATGGCTAGATCTGTAAGTGTGAGAATTTGAGAATTTGGAAATAAAACGAATCAGTTGCTTCCCTTACTGACTGAGTACTTTGAGGTCATAACGGCTCGGTTACTGAGGAGCATTTAAAGTCGTGTGCATCCACTGCAGTGCAGTTATCCTTCCGCGCAGTGTTAGTGGCGCGGCTGTTGCTATCATGTATGACCATATGCTGGTTCAGCCATCCCACGCAGGTGCCATGCTCTGCCTGAAAAGCAACAATTATTTTCGCCAGTGGAAAAATAAATAGCAGAAGCTGTAAAAAATACCTTGGTGTGTAGGAGACGTCAAACAGCATTAAGCAGTGAGAGGGACACTACACACCCATGTCAAGGATCACTAGGTATGTAAACTCACAGTAACATTAAGTGTCACACATGGACAGAGACAGCAAGTGTCTGTTCAACAACCAGCGCACAGTGACCTCCCAGTGGGAAGAGTATAAGAAGACCACCCAGCCTGCTCCCATAGAGACCCCTACCAGCAGGTCAGAGCTATAGGAAGAAAGGCTTACAAAAACACTCCCAACGCTGGATCAGCATACCCACAGGCTCATTTGGGGGGGGGGGGGGGGGGGGGGGGGGAGATTTTGCTGATCATCAAGCTGTCAGTGACGTGGAGAGTCAGGGTGGCGGTTCAGGGTGGCACGTGGAAGTTCAGGGTGGCAGGATATCATACAGCACAGGTTGGTTGACACCTTTGTCACTGTAAACAATATGTTAGTAATGGGGGTCTCTAGTTGCCAATGGTTTGCACCTTTGTCCAAGTAGGGACCCTTCTTCCCCATCAGGGAAGGGAGATACACTTCTAAAATTACCCCTGCTCACCCCCTTGGTAGCTTTATATGAGCAGACAGACTTATCTCAGAGGCAGTGTGTGTAAAGCATTTGTGCATGCATTCACTTACACGGTGAAAACACTACAAATGCAAACCACACCCATTTAGAAAAATAAGCAAAACTCTATCTAAATTAACAAGACCAAAATGACAAAAATCCACCATACAATACTATAAAAAATAGTTACTTTGGAAGATAACCTTCAATTTGCAACTATAGCTGTAAAGCACAGTTCTTCGAGTCGGTAGCTCCGTTAGGGCTACTGCGATGCTGAAAACGACAGAGTCTAGCAGTTCCAGCCAACGCCTCTATGGGCCAGCAAAAGCATCGACAGACTCGTAGACAGTACATTTTTCGTTGCGGTCGATCCCGTTGGTACGAGTTGGTCGGGGCAACTGTCACAGTTGCAATGTGAACTGGAAGCTGTGCAGTGTGCGGTGCAGGCAGCGGCTCAGTGACGGTCGTCCAATGGCATCGGTGAGACCAAGGCTTACAATGCGGAATGAGGCGGTGCTTGATACGGTGCTGGCAGGCCACAGTGCTGGCGATGGAGCCGGTTGATTTTCGGGTCAGGCTGCGACAGTGTCGGTGATGTCCGGGCCGTGTAAAGCGAGGCGGTGCGGAGTGCAGTGCCCACAGGACGTCGGGCAAGCAACGGCTTGGTGACGGATGCCCAGCGGCATCAGTGAGACCAAAGATGAGGTGCGAAGTGCTGAAGTGCCTTCTGCTGTGCCTTCAGGACACAGAACCAGCGACGGACTCGGTGACAGTCAGCTGCTCTTTTCTTCTCTGGACACTGAAACCAGCGGTTCCAGAGACGGTTCCCAGAAGAATCGTGAAGTCTTTGCTTTTCCTGAGAATTCTTGAACAGGGGGCAAGCTCTACCTCAAACCCTTGGAGATACTGTGTCAAACAGGATACACACACAGTTCCTCTCCTTGGCAGAAACAGCTACTGCAGGCCAACCCCAGACAGCACACAGCAAGGGGGCAGTACTTCTCCTCCAGATTCTCCCAGCTGTTCTCCTTGGCAGTCCAAAAGTGATCTAAAAGTCTGGGGTCCAAGCCCTACTTTATATAGCACACCTTCACTTGTTTTCTGGCGGCAGAGATGCTCCAAGCCCAGCCAAAACCAGTTCTGTCCTCTCGGGTGCAGCTGCCCGGCAGGAGGAGGAGACAGCATTGTCCAAGGCAGACCAGGCCCATTTGTGTGTAAAAGAAATCTCCACCCCTACTCTAAATGCAGCCCAAGTCTATTCAGCCCTGCCCGGACTCATTCAGGAAAGGCAGGACACACATCAACCCCTCAGTGGCTGTCTGAGAGAATACATATTCTGAGCCCCCATCTCTCCAAAGCCAGACAGTCAATCCACAAACCAGCAGAGGCACACAGGATGGTTAAGCTAGAAAATACCCACTTTCTAAAAGAGGTATTTTCAAACACATAATGTAAAAATCTTCTTTACTAAAAGATGCATTTTAAAATTCTGAGTTCAGGCATACTAAACTCCATCTTTCTATCTTGTCCCACTGGAAAGTTATATTTAGATGTTATAAATGAACTCCCATTCTATCCTATGGGACAGATAGCCTTTCAATAGTAAATAACAAAAGTGGCAGTATTTCACTATCAGGACATGCCGCACACATCAGTACATGTCCTACCTTTCACACACACTGCCCACAGGTGTACCTTGGGTCTACTTTAGGGGTGACTCACATGTAAGAAAAGTGATGGTTAGGGCCTGGCAAGTGGAGGCGTTTGCCAGGTCGACATGGCACTACCAAACTGTGCACACTCACTGTAGTGCCAGGTCTGAGTTTCATTTACAGGCTGCTCATGTGGGTGGCACACGCATCAGTTAATGTCCTACCTTTCACATACACTGCACCCTGCCCAGAGGAGTACCTTGGGCACACACAGTGCACTGTACTAGGGACTTACCAGTAAATCAAATATGTCAATCATAAAATCACCAATCCATAAACACATGTTACAGGGAGAGCATATGCTAGCACTGATCAGCAGTGGTGAAGTGCCCAGAGTCTAAAACCAACAAAACAGGGTCTAAAACAGGAGGCTAATAAGCAAAAAGTCTGGGGCTTAACCCACTGGAAAAGCCAGGTCTAACACTATACACGTCTTTATTTATTCTAAAACAAGCCTGCAACACTTGGGCACAGGAAATTCAATGAAACCTTAGCTGTAACTCTTTTTCAGCTGTTGGCACTTAACAGTGTGTCTACAGATGAGAGACTCAAACAAAGGCAAACTGAAAGGATGCACCCTCTACAGCATCCTCCGACGCAGGAGGATGCAAGTCAGAAGCTGTGCAGTTAGAGACATACATGTCTTATTCCTGCCTGTCACTCCCAATGAGAGATGATTGTGTTCTATGGACTATCAACGGAGAGATCAACTTATGCATCCCTGTAAAAGTTCTGGCATGGCGATCCTCATGTTAAAGATATATGCACTGCCAAGAGCAATATGCTCAATGCATTAAAATACAAAACAAGTAGTCAGGGAGCTCATCAGGAAAGTTCTTTTACCATTGATGTAAATGCAACGCATCGATCTGTTCCATGTTAGAGAATGAGTAGATTAACAGACTACATGCCCGTCACTGCTCACCCACCACGTGTAGCTAGTACCTCGATTCACCTACTGCTGTGATAAAGCAGGGTGGATTCCATAATACCTTACGCAAGCAGCAGATGTGGGTGGTGGTTCACAAAGTGGTCACTTTGCATGTACACGCGCCACAACATAGTAACATATCTCCTGTGGTGGAAGTCTCCTTTTCATGATCCACATACTCCGGATATATGATGTTACAACGCATACTATTACAACGCATACCGTTACAACGCGGATATTAAAACGCAAAGACTACTACAACGCATGTTATTACAACGAGTACTATTAAAACGCAAAATAGTACTTTAATAGGAAAAGTACCATTACAACGCAACAATTCACAACGTGTACCATTACAACGCATTTATATGTTAAAAAATTACAATGTAAAATAAAACCTGGCACGGGATGCAGGGAAAATAGGGGTTTTGGGTGGGTAAGTGTATTAAAAACGGCATGAAAAACTGCCATAATAACGCGATTTTCATTTATTTATTTATTAAATTATTACTCGAGTATTAATTTTCATTATTTTTTAATAAATTCGTACTGACCCTATAAAAAAATTTACCAATAAATATATATTTTTTTTTTTCTTGTAAAATAAAACCTGGCACGGGATGCAGGGAAAATAGGGGTTTTGGGTGGGTAAGTGTATTAAAAACGGCATGAAAAACTACCATAATAACGCGATTTTCATTTATTTATTTTTTAAATTATTACTCGAGTATTAATTTTCATTATTTTTTAATAAATTCGTACTGACCCTATAAAAAAATTCACCAATAAATATATATTTTTTAATTTTCTTGTAAAATAAAACCTGGCACGGGATGCAGGGAAAATAGGGGTTTTGGGTGGGTAAGTGTATTAAAAACGGCATGAAAAACTGCCATAATAACGCGATTTTCATTTATTTATTTATTAAATTATTACTCGAGTATTAATTTTCATTATTTTTTAATAAATTCGTACTGACCCTATAAAAAAATTCACCAATAAATATATATTTTTTAATTTTCTTGTAAAATAAATCCTCGCACGGGATGCAGGGAAAATAGGGGTTTTGGGTGGGTAAGTGTATTTAAAAAACGGCATGAAAAACTACCATATTAACGCGAATTCAATTTATTTATTTATTAAATAATTACTCGAGTATTATTTTTGATAGTACAGTACTTTCAAAACTATTTAAATAACTAAAAATGAAAACAATATACCTACTAACTTAGTACGATTCAAAAATATATTGATACATATTGTTTTACATAATATGTCAATATTCGTATAAAAGAAACATATATAGTGTTTTCATGGACGCCATTTTGCATAAGTATCATACTAATGAGTCCTACTCTTATTTCAATGATTTCAAACGACAACATATTAACCAAAATGGATGCCAAAACGGCAAACATTACGGAATATAAAGTTAATGAAATGAATTTTTAAATTATATGTTCTCAGAGAAATAAATGTAAAATTTTATGCGATTTCGACCGCATATTTTTATGATAATTTTTGCGATACTACACCAAACTTATAAATAGTAGTGAGGAACCATTTTGAAATTAGTTGATTCTCAACTACCCGAGAGAGCAGACGTGAAATTGCACTCTATGAACTTTTGACCCTTTCATCCTATCGATAATACAAAACTATATAATACTACGACTACGAACTATTTACAAGTAAGTAATATGTACGGAAAACGATAACACCATAAATAATAGCTATGTTAATAAAAAAGCTACTATTTTAATATTAACTATATATTTTTAAAAGGCAATGTTTCAAAAATATATCTCTGCTTTATTTAAAAATGAATAGAGATTAATGCGTTATTATGTAAATACGTCCTAAATAACATGATACATAAATGTTTAAATTAATAATCTTAAAAACCAATCGTGCTTCAAATATAATACAGTAGTATTAATAGAATTATAATGTATTATATTTCTTTTAGAAGTCGATTCAAAACGGTTACTCACGAAAACCGTGTACATTTCATTATTTTATGAAAGCGACCCGTTTTCACAAGAAAACATAAGGTACATCATTAATTGTCTGAAAATTAGTTTATTTTTTTTAAAATGTAAAACGCCGCAGTAGGAGTAAACTGTACAAAATTTTTTCCCTCACAGACATACTACATATAAATAATTTCTTCATTAAAAAACGGACAGATAAAAAATTACAACTCCGCTTTAAAAGGTAATTTAAATATTTTAAATAAAACTAAACACTACTATTGAAAGGGAAAACATACATCACTTTAAGCAGGTTAAAATAAAATGATGTTTTTTTTAAAAATGTTTCAGAATAACAGACCAATCCAAGTAAGAAAAAGAAACGAACAGCCAGGGAAAGGACACATTTCGACTACTCAAAATACCAAATCGAAAAGTAAGTTTTAAAAAAATTGCAAAATGTATATATAAATTGTTAATAAATAATAAATAAAACGAATAAGATCAAACTGTGTAAAAGTCTCGAAAACTTTACCATCTTGCAGCAAATAAAAAAAACTATTGAACATAGCTTCAGTATGAAAAATAAATGTATACATAAAGTGCAGAGAACATAGTAAAGTAAAGTTAAATAAGATGTCTCATGCCTGTGAAGAAAAAATTAAAATCATTCTCCTCTAAAATTACAAGTCACACATTTTCAAACATACTTTTCTTTGTTTTAGGTCTCCATTCAAACCAAAACTTGACCAACCTCCACGACAACCAGCACAAGAAAACCAGAACAAATTTTTAAAGAATAAAGAACCAAAACACTACCAGTAAGTGAAATATACTTTTCTACACACATACGTAAGACATGCATAAGCAATAATAAATAACACATGTTATATATAATTAAAATTTTGTGAAATGTACAAGTGTAAATTACTATTCCAACTCCTGGTAAGTGCTACTGTAGGGAAAGTGCTGGTTAGTCTAAAGGTGTAAGTTACTATTCCAACTCCTGGTAAGTGCTACAGTAGGGAAAGTGCTGGATAGTCTAGAGGTGTAAATTACTATTCCAACTCCTGGTAAGTGCTACAGTAGGGAAAGTGCTGGATAGTGTAGAGGTGTAAATTACTATTCCAACTCCAGGCAAGTGCTACAGTAGGGAAAGTGCTGGATAGTCTAGAGGTTTAAATTACTATTCCAACTCCTGGTAAGTGCTACAGTAGGGAAAGTGCTGGTTAGTCTAGAGGTTTAAATTACTATTCCAAATCCTGGTAAGTGCTACAGTAGGGAAAGTGCTGGATAGTCTAGAGGTGTAAATTACTATTCCAACTCCAAGAAAGTACTACAGTAGGGAAAGTGCTGGATAGTCTAGAGGTTTAAATTACTATTCCAACTCCTGGTAAGTGCTACAGTAGGGAAAGTGCTGGATAGTCTAAAGGTGTAAATTACTATTCCAACTCCTGGTAAGTGCAACAGTAGGGAAAGTGCTGGATAGTCTAAAGGTTTAAATTTCCATCCCAACTCCTGGTAAGTGCAACAGTAAGGAAAGTGCTGGATAGTCTAGAGGTTTAAATTACTATTCCAACTCCTGGTAAGTGCAACAGTAGGGAAAGTGCTGGTTAGTCTAAAGGTGTAAATTATTATTCCAACTCCTGGTAAGTGGAACAGTAGGGAAAGTGCTGGTTAGTCTAAAGGTGTAAATTATTATTCCAACTCCTGGCAAGTGCTACAGCAGGGAAAGTGCTAAAGTGAACTTCAATATGATACCTCATGCCTGTGAAAAAAACTTAAAAATAAGTCTTCTCCAAAAGTATATGTTACACATTTTCAAAAAAACTTTTCTTTCTTTTAGATCTCCATCCAAACCAAAAGTTGACCAACCTCCAGGATAACCAACACCAAAAAACCAAGACATCTTTAATCAAAGTAAAGATCCAAAGCACTAAGAGTAAGTCAAAAACATTTTTCCACATAGATATATAATACATGCATATGCAGTAATAAATAACACATGGTATTTATTCAAAAAGGTTTCTAAAATGTATAAGTGTAAATAACTATATAAACTCCTGGTAAGTGCAACAATATTAAAAGTGCAGGATAGTCTACAGGTGTAAATTACTATTCCAACTCCTGGTAAGTGCTACTGTAGGGAAAGTACTGGTTAGTCTAAAGGTGTAAGTTACTATTCCAACTCCTGGTAAGTGCTACAGTAGGGAAAGTGCTGGATAGTCTAGAGGTGTGAATTACTATTCCAACTCCTGGTAAGTGCTACAGTAGGGAAAGTGCTGGATAGTGTAGAGGTGTAAATTAGTATTCCAACTCCAGGCAAGTGCTACAGTAGGGAAAGTGCTGGATAGTCTAGAGGTTTAAATTACTATTCCAACTCCTGGTAAGTGCTACAGTAGGGAAAGTGCTGGATAGTCTAAAGGTGTAAATTACTATTCCAACTCCTGGTAAGTGCTACAGTAGGGAAAGTGCTGGATAGTCTAGAGGTGTAAATTACTATTCCAACTCCTGATAAGTGCTACAGTAGGGAAAGTGCTGGTTAGTCTAGAGGTGTAAATTACTATTCCAACTCCTGATAAGTGCTACAGTAAGGAAAGTGCTGGATAGTCTAGAGGTTTAAATTACTATTCCAACTCCTGGTAAGTGCAACAGTAGGGAAAGTGCTGGATAGTCTAAAGGTTTAAATTTCCATCCCAACTCCTGGTAAGTGCAACAGTAAGGAAAGTGCTGGATAGTCTAGAGGTTTAAATTACTATTCCAACTCCTGGTAAGTGCAACAGTAGGGAAAGTGCTGGTTAGTCTAAAGGTGTAAATTATTATTCCAACTCCTGGCAAGTGCTACAGCAGGGAAAGTGCTAAAGTGAACTTCAATATGATACCTCATGCCTGTGAAAAAAACTTAAAAATAAGTCTTCTCCAAAAGTATATGTTACACATTTTCAAAAAAACTTTTCTTTCTTTTAGATCTCCATCCAAACCAAAAGTTGACCAACCTCCAGGATAACCAACACCAAAAAACCAAGACATCTTTAATCAAAGTAAAGATCCAAAGCACTAAGAGTAAGTCAAAAACATTTTTCCACATAGATATATAATACATGCATATGCAGTAATAAATAACACATGGTATTTATTCAAAAAGGTTTCTAAAATGTATAAGTGTAAATAACTATATAAACTCCTGGTAGGTGCAACAATATTAAAAGTGCAGGATAGTCTACAGGTGTAAATTACTATTCCAACTCCAAGAAAGTACTACAGTAGGGAAAGTGCTGGATAGTCTAGAGGTTTAAATTACTATTCCAACTCCTGGTAAGTGCTACAGTAGGGAAAGTGCTGGATAGTCTAAAGGTGTAAATTACTATTCCAACTCCTGGTAAGTGCTACAGTAGGGAAAGTGCTGGATAGTCTAGAGGTTTAAATTACTATTCCAACTCCAGGCAAGTGCTACAGTAGGGAAAGTGCTGGATAGTCTAGAGGTTTAAATTACTATTCCAACTCCTGGTAAGTGCTACAGTAGGGAAAGTGCTGGATAGTCTAAAGGTGTAAATTACTATTCCAACTCCTGGTAAGTGCTACAGTAAGGAAAGTGCTGGATAGTGTAGAGGTGTAAATTACTATTCCAACTCCAAGAAAGTACTACAGTAGGGAAAGTGCTGGATAGTTTAAAGGTTTAAATTACTATTCCAACTCCTGGTAAGTGCTACAGTAGGGAAAGTGCTGGATAGTGTAAAGGTGTAAATTACTATTCCAACTCCTGGTAAGTGCTACAGTAGGGAAAGTGCTGGTTAGTCTAGAGGTTTAAATTACTATTCCAAATCCTGGTAAGTGCTACAGTAGGGAAAGTGCTGGATAGTCTAGAGGTGTAAATTACTATTCCAACTCCAAGAAAGTACTACAGTAGGGAAAGTGCTGGATAGTCTAGAGGTTTAAATTACTATTCCAACTCCTGGTAAGTGCTACAGTAGGGAAAGTGCTGGATAGTCTAAAGGTGTAAATTACTATTCCAACTGCTGGTAAGTGCTACAGTAGGGAAAGTGCTGGTTAGTCTAGAGGTTTAAATTACTATTCCAAATCCTGGTAAGTGCTACAGTAGGGAAAGTGCTGGATAGTGTAGAGGTGTAAATTACTATTCCAACTCCAAGAAAGTACTACAGTAGGGAAAGTGCTGGATAGTCTAGAGGTGTAAATTACTATTCCAACTCCTGGTAAGTGCTACAGTAGGGAAAGTGCTGGTTAGTCTAAAGGTATAAATTACTATTCCAACTCCTGATAAGTGCTACAGTAAGGAAAGTGCTGGATAGTCTAGAGGTTTAAATTACTATTCCAACTCCTGGTAAGTGGAACAGTAGGGAAAGTGCTGGTTAGTTTAAAGGTGAAAATTATTATTCCAACTCCTGGCAACTGCTACAGCAGGGAAAGTGCTAAAGTGAACTTCAATATGATACCTCATGTCTGTGAAAAAAACTTTAAAAAAAGTCTTCTCCAAAAGTATGTGTTACACATTTTCAAACAAACTTTTCTTTCTTTTAGATCTCCATCCAAACCAAAAGTTGACCAACCTCCAGGACAACCAACACCAAAAAAGCAAGACATCTTTAATCAAAGTAAAGATCCAAAGCACTAAGAGTAAGTCAAAAACATTTTTCCACATACATATATAATACATGCATATATAATACATGCATATGCAGTAATAAATAACACATGGTATTTATTCAAAAAGGTTTCTAAATTCCTGGTAAGTGCAACAATATTAAAAGTGCTGGATAGTGTAGAGGTGTAAATTACTATTCCAACTCCAAGAAAGTACTACAGTAGGGAAAGTGCTGGATAGTCTAGAGGTTTAAATTACTATTCCAACTCCTGGTAAGTGCAACAGTAAGGAAAGTGCTGGTTAGCCTAAGGTGTAAATTACTATTCCAACTCCTGGTAAGTGCTACAGTAAGGAAAGTGCTGGTTAGTCTAAAGGTGTAAATTACTATTCCAACTCCTGGTAAGTGCTACAGTAGGGAAAGTGCTGGATAGTCTAGAGGTTTAAATTACTATTCCAACTCCTGGTAAGTGCTACAGTAGGGAAAGTGCTGGATAGTCTAAAGGTGTAAATTACTATTCCAACTCCTGGTAAGTGCTACAGTAGGGAAAGTGCTGGATAGTCTAGAGGTGTAAATTACTATTCCAACTCCTGGTAAGTTCTACAGTAGGAAAAGTGCTGGATAGTGTAGAGGTTTAAATTACTATTCCAACTCCTGGTAAGTGCAACAGTAGGGAAAGTGCTGGATAGTGTAGAGGTTTAAATTACTATTCCAACTCCAGGCAAGTGCTACAGTAGGGAAAGTGCTGGATAGTCTAGAGGTGTAAATTACTATTTCAAGTCAAAAAAGTGCTACATTTAGAAAAATGCTGAATATGTTTTCTAATTTAAAGCAATAAGTAAAATGCTTGCATATGGAAAATGTGCTAGATACAAAATAAGTAAACAATATTCAGAGTTTTATAAAATGAAAAATACATACAATTTTTTTGCTTTCCATTTCTATAATTCAAAAACTAAAATAATCTTTTTTTCTTTCCAGAAAATGTCTTCACAACAACAAACTGCTAAGTATATTCCGTCCAGGAAAGGAAAGCAGTTACTAGCACATCAAGGATACATTTATTGTAAGGATAGGTTAAGTAATCCACGGATTCATTGGAGATGCGTGCAATACCATACAACTCGTTGCAGCGGCAGAGCGGTTACGGTCAATGATATTATTGTAAGAACAACTGACCATAACCACTCTGCCTCTGCAATGGAAGTTGATGTCAGAGAAACTGTGAATGAGATGAAGGCTATTGCAAGCACCTCCAATGAATCCACTGGATCAATTTTAAGACAGGTTGCACAACATGTCCCTACTCATATTGCTAGCAATATCCCTAACGTACATAATTTGCGTAGAATTATACAAAGACAAAAGCAGGCAAGTAATACACAAACAAACACACCTCATACCTTTTCTGATATTATTATTCCTCCTGAACTTACTATTACTTTTTCTAATGAACCTTTCCTCCTGCATGACAACGAAAACCCTCTTAAGCGCATCTTAATTTTTAGTACCCCACGCAACCTTGTTAAACTTGAATCAAGTGAAATTTGGATGATGGATGGGACGTTTAAAAGCACGCCCCATCCATTCACCCAAATTTATACTATTCATGGTAAAATTAATAACAGTGTAATACCCCTAGTATATAGTTTGCTGCCTGATAAGACTTCAGCAACTTACACAGAATTATTAACTGTGATTAAATCTAAAACAAACCAAAGTCCTAGGAAAATTATTATCGATTTTGAATTGAGTATGATCAATGTGATCACCAAACTGTACACGGATACCCAAATTCAAGGGTGTTTTTTCCACTTTTCCCAGGCATTCTGGCGTAAATTACAAAAAACACCCTTAGTTACTGAATACTCAGAGGACAGCAAACTACAAGTCGAATTAAAAAAATTAACTGCTCTTTGTTTTGTCCCTCCCGAAAGTGTAGACGAGTACTACACTGCAATTACAGAATCAGAGTATTATTTAACTAACGAAGATAAATTGGCACCCATTTTAAATTATATGGAAGACACATGGATTGGACACCTAGGCAGATCGGGTCGCAGGAGGAAGCCACGTTTCCATGTGCAGTGGTGGAACTGTTATTCGAGTTGCCTAGAGGGAGAGGCAAAAACAAATAATGCCATTGAGGGATGGCATAACTCCTTCAACCATTTAATCGGCAAACCCCACCCTAATTTCTATTCATTTCTGGAAACTTTGAAGAAGGAGCAAAGTTTCCAAGAAATGAGACTTTCTCAAACTCTCACTGGTAGTCTAAACTCACGGATTACCCAAAGAACAAAGGATATGTCTGAACGACTATTGGCACTACTACAACAATTTTCGTTGTGTGTGGCTTTAGATTACCTTGAGAATCTAGCTAACATCCTTTCTTTTTAAACTATAATTTACATTACTTTCCTGCTTCTACCTAAATTAAATATTTTTCTAATTCTAATTCGTCAAAACATTTTTCCAAAAACATTTTTAAATATTATATGTTGGGTCATTTTTCCTCTTTTTTTATAAACATTTTTTTATAATTAAATCCCTTACATGAGATATTTTTTTTAATTTTTCAATCACATAAGACTTTAGAAACAATAACTAAAGCAATATTTTCCAAAAGAAATAAATTTTGGTCCTTCATTTTTGAAGAATAAAAAAGTACATTGCAAAAAAAATAAAATGCATTTTCAAATTTATCACAAACTCTTCTATGAAAACCACACCATAAAATTAATGGTTAAAATATTAATGTATTCGATATATTGATATTTCCATATTTCCTCTTCAAGTGATAATTCCTACAACATTTCACCAAACATAGAAAAATTATTTTTAATTTTTCATGTTAATTTTTAACATTTATATATTCTCTACTCCTCCTAATACAAAAAAGACAAACTTCGAATTAATGCCTTTCAATCTACTATACCACAATATACAAAGGCTCCTAAATTTTTACTTTCTAATTATCATAGACTAAACAAAGCAAAAATATTTCCGAAATGAATATTAAACAACTGAAATGTAACCAATATAAACAATCAGACAACCAGTGAATCGGAAATAAACCCTACATCATAATCTTCTTAAAAAACAAATTTTTTTGGAAAAAGCACCAGGATAACATTGGAAATATCTTTAATCACATTCATATGATATTTTAACCACTTAGCAACTAACATTCTCAAACTCAATATTTGCAAACTGTTATATCACTCGAAAATGCATTTTAATAATTTGCATACATAAATACATTATAAAATATTTGTTATACTTTTCTAAACCCCTTTTTCTTACTTTAATTATATTTACCGATCTTCCCCACGCCCATCCGACCCAACATCGGCATATTCTATTAATACGAGTAGCGACATGTTGTTTTTTTAAGTTTTTTTTTATTTCGAGCAACCTCTACTTAACTTATCCTTACAATAAATGTATTTCTATTATTTAACTTTAATAGTTAGTATTAAATTGTTTTCCTACCTGGACGTAGATCAGCGTCCTGCTGCTTCCTCCTGCTTCCAGCTCCGGATACCCACAAAATGGCCGACGACGCACGCGTATACGTGATAACGTCAGAATAAGCTGCAACAATAAAGAAAGGACTACTGTACATTGTAATATATTGCAATTTATAAACAAATATTATTTTTAAATATGATTACATGTATATATAAAAATTTAGAAAAATATACATAAAATGTATTAAAAACTGATGAATGTTTAAATATTTATTGTATGTAATAAAAAGTTATTTTTATTTACAAAAACAGATCTCAACGTATTTATTTAATTCATTCTGTATAACTTAACTTTTAAAATATAATGTAAAATATATACTTCCTTACTATACCTGTTTTCTTCTTTCTGTTCCGCTTTTTTCCTCCTCTTTCCTTTCGTTTCCTTTCCTTTTATTCCGAACCGCTCTACATAACTAGTTGTATCAAGGAAATAAATGAAGGACAAATGTATCCATAGAAAACAATATTAAAGCGTGGGAACGGAAACTTAAATATAAGTATATCACCTACAAAATCAATTAAAAATTAATTTATTTTATAAACAATATACTTAATAAAGTATACATGTAGAAAACATTTTTTTAAATTTAATAAAAAAATAATAGAAAATAATCTTTGACCAAAATATTTTTAAAAACATAAATTAAAAATAATTAACAAATAGTCATATATAATAATTTCTAAAATTCAAAATAAATCAAATTTAATATTATATATCTATTTTTCTAATATATTTAAATCGTTTTTTAATTATTAATATAAACATACTAATTAATACTTCAATTAAAATAATAATAATATAGAAAAACTAAAACAATTAAAAATACAAATATGAAATAAATATGTTCTAATATTTTTAATTTTTACTACCCTAAATATTAGTTACTATAATTAAATATACATTCCTACATTTATATTATACAATGTTATAAACAATATTAAATTACAATGAATATATTAATTATTACTATCAAAAAAATTCATTAAACAGATTCCTGAAATCAACTTTAAAATAAATACTATATTAAAAGATATTTTAATATATCAATTATTATTTTTTTTCATAAATACTTACAAAAATACTTTTTTTTTAATTAATAAATTACTTTTCTATTAATTCAAATATATATCATTAATTAATTATTAATAATAGATTTTAATATATTAATAAAACTACAATATAACCTAAACATTTCTATTAAATAATACATAATTTTTCAATTATTCATTTATTAATTATTAATAATTAATTATTAAAATTTGATTTTAATATGTTAATATTACTACAATCTAAGCTATACCTAAATATATATAAAAATTATATATACACAAAATTTTAAAATTATTATAATTATAATTATTTTAATATTACTACAATCTGACCTCATTTAAAATAAAATAACATATAAAATAAAATAAATATACATATACTACAATCTAAGCTATACCTAAATATATATAAAAATTATATATACACAAAATTTTAAAATTAATATAATTAATATTTTAAAATTAATATAATTAATATTTTAATATTACTACAATCTGACATAATTTAAAATAATTTAAAATAAAATAACATATAAAATAAAATACATATACATATATATACACAAAATTTTAAAATTAATATAATTAATATTTTAATATTACTAAAATCTGACATAATTTAAAATAATTTAAAATAAAATAACATATAAAATAAAATACATATACATATATATATGCGTTGTAAAAGTACCTGCGTTGTAACAGTACCTGCGTTGTAACAGTATAAGTTGTAAAAGTATGCGTTGTAACAGTACCTGCGTTGTAAAAACTGCGTTGTAACAGTACTGCGTTGTAAAAAATGCGTTGTAACAGGTGAATACCACATACTCCTCATGCCAAACAAAAACCCTCAGTGTTGGTTGCAGATCTTGACATGTTCAGACCATCACTGGCAGGTGCAGCATAAAGGTGCAGTTCCTGTGACACAGGCAAAATCGAGAAACACGCCAGGATGCCATAGGATCTACACACTCACTATCATGTCAGATTGATACACCCACCACAAGCTAGTAAGACCCATATCTTAATGCAAGAACACGATCAGCAGTGAAGACCCTGAACCACTTGATGTTTTCCTTTTGTCATCCAACTATGTGTAACTGTCTAGCATCAACCAAGACTGCAATGACACTCAGATACTATAAGAAATATGACATAACCAGGTTGCCCAGAACACTATAATGATGAGATTACTGTAAAGAAACATCAAATTAATGAAGGAATTCATGTATACCACAAAGCAGTCCACTCAAGTGGTTGCCGTTCAGGAGACCGGTATGATCACCACCCAGGGTGAAACGCTGGCAGGCCTTATAACCCAGTTGCTGGAGGTAGGAGGCAGGCAGGCAGAAAAGTGTATCTGTAGAACTAGATATGTGAACTTACTCAAGAATAATCTAAATCACAGGTTGGGGAGGATTTCGAGGCTCGTGGAGCTCTCATGTTGTTTTGCATTGAATTCAAACAATATTTGCAGCAAGTATTAACCACTAAATGGGCGTTACATTGCTATCACAACTTTACGTAACCTCTCGCACAGTTCTAATTCATTATAATATCATTAGTATATATTTGGGGCGTTATGCAGTCTGTATGCAGCTAGAAGATATATATGATTGTGAATATTCTGCATACCTGTTTGGGTGGCTGTACTGTTTGATGTGGTCTTCCTGGACTGCGGTGTATTATTGTGCAACACCGTCTCTTGTGCAGGCATGCCTTTCTATGCCTCAGGTGTATTAATATGTGTACTCCTTGATCAACTTCACACTTGCCGCACATCTCAATATTACTTCTTATATTTTCCTTACCTTTCTTTGATGCATAACAATCCTGGGTATGTAAATGTGCTAAATGTAGTCTGTCATGATTGGTGTTCAGTTTATGTTTATCCATCTCTGCCATGGTCTGATGGCACTCCCGGGAGGTTGCTTCTCTGTACCCGTGCACGCTGCAAGCATGTGTATGCAAACAGCAACCAATGTTGTCTGGTGCCCTGAGTTTCAAGCTGTGCTTACCCTACCCAAGAGTTTTAAGATGTCTGAGTCATGCGTTGACTTTGCAACTCGATGAATGCAAATTTGGCCATATCGTTTACATTGAAGATAAGTAGTCCACTTGCAGTCATTTTGCCCTAGTGTATGTCACATAAGTGGAGTTTTTTTTATATGGTGGACCTTAATGACCCACGTTGCTGATGCTTTAAAAGTAGCTGTGTGGCAAGGGCGTGTAGTACTTCATTGGTTTTCACCATTTGTAATGTCACCCCACCGCTATGAGTCTTTGTTTTGAGGTCCTCTTCTATCTTACTGAGAAGCAAAGTGTAGACCTGCTAGTGGCCTACATTGAACATGGTGACCATCACCCCCAGACTACCTTTTGGAACATGTATTTCAGTCCTAAGGATTACATGTCATTTAGGTGTCATGGTCTCTGTTGTTAACTCTTTTAGTTTGGAATCCATTTGAGAGATGCATGCCTTGGTATATTTTCCACTAATTTAGGATCAGCCTGAATGTGGTCTTCCTTTTTTTCGTTACCACCACTACTTTTATCGGTACATCTGCTATAAGTAGAGGGCAAACAAGATGGGTGACCAGTACTATGATTTTCTTTCATATTATATCTGGTTCTGTCCAATCCTGTAGGAGGTTCCGCCACTTAAGCATGTAATATGTGATACACAGCATAAACTATAAATTATTATCGCCCGGCTCAAAAAACATTTGTTTAGGAGTTCTTTTAGTATTCAGCATTTTTGTACATTTTGATCCGTCTTTGGTAAATATCAAAGTATAGACAAAATGCCATTAAATAACTAAAAATTAAAATGTGTTAATATTACTATTGTGCTAATTAGAATTAAAAGTTCGTATGCCAATGCAAAGGCATCGAGCAACAAATGCATTTACTTGCGGCCATTAATTCATTTACTTTTCATAGCCATTTGTACAGAGGAAAGCCCCTTTTAGACATGTTGGAAACGTATTAACGATGACGTATGTAACCTACTGACCTCATGAAAACACAATACACTCTTAAAGCAAAATGGGTATTGTACAGCATATCCTAAATTGTATCTGCATCTGCAATAGTAAATCCGTTTCAAGGGATAGGAAGTGGGTGGTGCAAGGAGTGGTTTGCCATGGAAGTTTGGTAACACCCACTCACAGACATGTACATTTGTGGCCGTTCCCAAGCTCTCCGCTAGGGGCCGGACTGGCCGTAGCAGACACCAGGCATTTTTCTGGTGGGACGGAGGTGTGAGGGCCGGTTTAGGAGTGGTGGGGCTGATTTTTTGTTACTGGGGACCAGTTTTGCAACAGTGCTGCAATATCAGCCCCCTGTAACAAAAGAAGCAGCAGTGTTTCTCACCATTAACCCCCCATCCCCCGACATAATTGGCAGGGCTGATTTGTTTTCTCAGTTCGGTCGTGTCTCCTCTGATACGTTTCCACCCTGCTAATGGTTGGAGATTTATCATTCCATCATGGAATAAATCACCTTTCAGGATGAGAAGGAGAACAAATTTGCTGGAGGTTTAGGGAAAAATATTTCTCCATAAGAAAAAATGTTTTACCCACAGAGAAAAATTAAGTGCATTTGCACAAGGAAGGTCAATTCCCCTTCTCAGTTTTATACTATGCAGAACCCAGCAAAAGGAGGATAGGAGACATTGGGGCGTGTCATATGACCTTCCCAGAATTAGGCATGAAACTTAGGTCCGACGCAGCTACCCAGGCGTACTTCTAGGAGTGTTTGTGAATAGAAAATAAATGTAAAAGTACTCTCAGACAGCAATGCACTTTTATATTTTTTCATGAATAGGCCCAATATCTCTATGAAGGACTGCAGGCGTATTCTGTGGTGTGTTGATTTTCATTGGTTATGCTGCATTTCCCTGTCTTGCTTTCCGTGTCTTGCTCACATACAAACCACATGACTCCTTACCAAACTGTTTATCATAGTGTGTGAATTTTCCGATGTCCTCACAGGCAACTCATGACCTCCTCTGGAAGAATGAGGTATAGTGCGCGGCTACTCAGCTGTGTAGTGAACTATTATTTGCGGATATAGCTTGAAAGAATATGCCAAGATCTGGGGGTGAATGTGACTACACCTTGTATCTCCCTTTGGAAGAGTCTTGCGAGCAACCAAAGCATGCCAGGAATATCCACCACAGCAGGGGCTTACCATAGACCCCTTTAGCCTCTGTTGCACGGGGGCCCCCAAGCCTTCCAGGCCCCCAAAATCTCTTAGCAGGTCCATTCTGTCCCAATGCCAGTGAATATCTGTTATTTATGGAAAACTCAGGGGCCCCTCTTTACAATCTGCAGGGTGAGCCCACTATTTTACCATACACCACTGCTCTACAGACTCATGCCATAAAGATAGACACTGAAGGTGGCCTAGCCACTGATCACATGATTTTAAAAGAGTGACACAGCCAGTGTGACCCTGTAAAGACAAGGGCATTAACAATTTATTAGACTTCCATCATAATAATCGTCATTATAGCACCATTACACCAACAAACAGAACTGAACAGTAGCGGTTGGTGGTGGGAGTAACTGCAGGGCGGTGACATGGGAAGGGGCAGGGTGGGCGGCAGTAATCTATGGATTAGGGAGGATTACAGGTAAGTAAACATATAAATAAATAAAACGAATGTCGTTGCACGCACTGCATCTCCAAATACGATGCAGTGCATGCAACGAAATTCGTTTTATTTATTTATATGTTTACTTACCTGTAATCCTCCGTAATCCATAGATTACTAAACCCCACCCTGCCCCTCCCCCTCCCACGTCACCGCCCGGCAGCTACTCCCACCGCCGACCGCTACTGGAACTGAAGGCAACTGCTAACAGAAACAAGCATGCATAGTATCCAAAATAAGTCCAATGAGACTGTCTCTGTGCTAAATAATGTTGGTAGGCATCAATGTGTATAATCTGATCTCAATTGAATGCTTGGATTTTGGAGTGGGCTTTCTGTGTTAATACCACGCTACCACTTTCCCAGCATTCTCTCACTGAACCCAATCTGCAAGCAAGCCAAAATCTATATTGAAGATGGTGGAATAATTAAGGGGGTCATTAGGATGGTGGACGGACTTTGTCCATCCACCATCCTGTCGTAGGAAGGGACCGTTCGACATAAGGGCGGTGGTCCTGTGTGTTGAATTAAGATGCACCCGCCACAGTGGCGGGTGCATCCCGCATTTTTAACATTGCGGCGGGCGGTGCTGAAAGCACCACCCTCTGCAATGCTAAAAATGCATGTTGTGCGTTCCAAAGCACATGACAGGCACTGCGCGGTGCCTGCCATGTTGTACTTTGAAACGCAGGGGGGTACCTTAGGTACCCCCTATGTACACCCCCATCCCCCTTCACCCTGGGGGCCCGCAACGGGCCCCCAAAGCAAAGACCGTATGCCTTTCCATACCATAGGACCGCAGGCATCGTAATATGGTTGGTGGTGTCTCGCAGACAGCGCCACCATATGTAAGCACTTTTTCCGCCGGTCGCGAAGGTGACTGGTGGAAAAGCAGAGGACGGTCTTGCCAACCGCCGCGGACCCCCCAGCTATCCTAATGTGGCGGGGGTCATTTCCGATTAGGATGACGGGCGGATTGCCCCCTCTGGGCCGGCGATGGCTAGCTCCAGCCCGGTGGGGGCAATCCGTCCGCCATCCTAATCGGCCCCTAAGATTGTAGAACCACCTGAATGGTATTTGCCTGTAACCTATCCCTCAAGAGCTTGCACGTTGAGCCTTCATCACTCCATGCCAACTACTCCAAGCGCTACAAGTGAGTGTGTGTGTCCTTGTGTGTGTGTGTGTGTGTGTGTGATCCTGTGTGTGTGTGAACCTATGTGTGAACAACAGATTTAACGTGGAGTACATAAATTGAATCTACTGGTTTAGGAGAAATATGTTCCTATTCGCACTGGTCTCATCTTACTGCTACCAGAAGAGTATACAACTACCTGCAATGTCTTTGTATTTCGTAGGTCTCTAATGTTTATGGATTCAGACAGCACAGATACAGTCCTGAGAGGACCCAAGAAGGATAAGAGGTGTGCTTAAAAATAAGTAGGACACTTTTCTCCAAAAGACAAATTGGCTCCACTCCATCCTTGTCAACTCTTAGGCAGATTTCATTCTCGAGGTAGCTCATGTAGCTGCTCGTAGACCCTATCTCACGGGAGACATAGGAACAGCTATGACATAGCAGCATTTGAACTGAAATTGCTGTCACTGCTATTGAAAATTATTACCTTTCTTGATGGTCATAGTAGGTCTACATTGTTCAGGAGAAGAAGTCATTCTCCCTGCAAAACCTCTCTCGGTGGACTGGCCCGGCAGCATGCAGCTTTTCTTCTTGATCCACAACTCTCCTTCCTCAATGAAAACACAGCCTGGTGAGACATTAATAGCTAGCAGGCGTCTTAAAAATATCTACACAAAAGCTGCTTTTGTCATGATAAGTGGTTCATCAACCAACAACATAGTAGTTCAGATCCCTCCTTATTTTTAAACAAGCACAATTAAAATCCCTCATACATGACAAAGCTACCCACACCCATAAGCAAGAGTTAAAATTAATAGGAAATCCATCCATTAATTTACCTATGACCTAAATCTATATCTATACTACTATTATAAAGAGAGCCCAAACGTTTGAGGCGGGTAAGCTCAGGAACTACAGCACCAATCACAACACCCAATACAGCATTGGAAAGGACAGTTGCAGCAGATGGACATAAGCTATACAGCAGCCCACCATATACATTAGGGGGGAAAGAACATTAGGGGAAAAGTAGTCCGTTGGGGGCATGATGGGCGTCTGCATACAGCGATATGGGCTCGACGTTCGGCGTGATGGGCGTCTGCATACAGGGATGGGCGCGGTGTTCGGATTATAATGCTTGCGAGAGGCGTACTTGCGTTCCTAGAGTGGGCGGGTTATGCGATGGCGTCTGGGCGCAGCGTTCGGTAAAAGATTATAACACTTGCAAGAGGCGTACTAGCGTTACAATACCAGTGGGCGTTGCATTTACTATTGTTAGGGGCGTTGGCCGTTGGCGCGATGTGGGGCCTCTAAGTGGCGTCAGGTGAAGCGCACAAACACCTTCGCGGATGGAGCCGACACCTTCACAAATTGCATGAAAGACACGGCCTCGGAGTGCACGCATTCATCTGCGGGTGCTAAGGCGGGTGCAGAGCCGAGCCAGCGGCGCAGCAGCGCGGAAACACATTCCATGGACTGCTGTTTAACACAAGCACAGCATCGCTGAGCCGCTATCGGACACTGTAAGCCCAAACGACTTCACAGCAGCCACACGCGCTACACTGTGCCGCTTCCTGCCACTGGCTGAACAAGCGGAGGCACTTGCTCCACTGCAATGAAGACCTAGCACACCTCAACTGGACAGGTAAAGAACGACGTCCCATATTTGCTAAACGACTAGTGTTATTCATCATACTAAAACAAGAAATGTTGTATACCGTGAGGTTTTACAATAAATTAGCATTGCCTATTCCAAACATTGCACACATTCTATTGCATCCCCGGACAACGTTGGGACGGGCTGCTAGAAAAACAGAATAAAATACTAAGGTCCATGGGACACAACTGGAGGAAGGGGGCCTCAGATTCTTTCTCACAGGTTTGGGGTTGAAGAGAACCATACAAAAGTAGCTCCATCAAGCTAGAGCTACCCTCTTTTGAAAAAGTAGACTTCCAAAACAAGATAAATTGTTATGTTATTATTTAAAAATGGCAACTGTCACCAGGTCCACAAGGGCAGCTACAGGATTCCAGAAGACAGGGGAGTCCAGGTGGTTCCTCTACCATTTGGACACATGCAGAGCAGCCTTCTTTACTAGGGCAGGTTTCATCCCCTATAAATTCAGATTACAAAATTATCATCGTCATGTTTTCTACCTCGGCCAATATTAAGATAAATATTCACATTAGTAGCAGTAGATCAAAATTTCGCAGTGGGTTGGGCAATAATGTAGTCCCACCTTGACTGTTGTGATGTGTTATGTCAGGCTCTACCTAAAAACACTCTGAAGAAGCATGACATCCTTCAGAATATTACAGTCAGTGGTTTGGCTGAATCTCCCGCGGCGAGTCTGTTTCTTATAATTTCATGTGACTACAATGGTTACCAGTTGAGAAATAAATCAAATTTAAAGCAGTCTGTACCTGCCACAGTGTAATTAATGGGTTGACTCGAGCTTTTATTGAGGTCCTGATCTCTGTTCATCTGCCAGCTTGAAATCTGCGATCTGCTACCGCCTGTCTTTTTGCAGGCGCGGCTTGTGTCAGGGAAAAGAGGCGGGGTGGAGGTAGAAAGGGGCTGCCCTCCAACATTGCGTCATGCTTGTCTGCTCCGCTCCTCTTCCAAAGGCACAGGCTCCCAGCCTACCCTCCGGCCAATCCTGAAGCTGCTCTCACGCATGAGAGCAGCTTCAGGATTGGCTTGAGTGCCCTCAATTTGCGCTCCAGGACAGACTGGGAGTCTGTGCCTACTTTCTCCAATCAAGCTGAACTTTCACTGCACATGACGGTTTGGCCAGCCTGAGACGGCCACCCAACCATCATGTGCAGTGAGGGCAGTGCATATACTACTCCCTTCAATGTCTGTCATTCCTATGCCCACGCCCCCAGTACTCGACTCAAGGAAAATAAAAGAATAATTTAAACCAGTTTTGTTATCGTTTTATTTTTTATGTTTTGGAGGGTGCTGGCGGGGGGGGGGGGGGTCTCTCCTCCGCTGTCCTCCTCTTTTGACCCCTACAAAGATCTGTAAACCTACAGTAAGAGAACAATCCTTTTCCTACAAGGCTTTTCTGATGTGGAATTCCCTCCTTCCTTATTTAAGCATCACTAGTAATCACTGTGGGGCATATTACCAGGGGAACGTTTTGTCGGAAATTTTGTATTCCTGCTCGGGTTCCGGATCGCCTGAGACGCTTCGTTCCTGGTTGGGTGGTGATGTGGAAGCAGTTTGTTGGGATTCTGTAGTTCCTCCCCCTGTGATGCTTAAAGGATGAAAACAAGGCAGTTTCCGGTTATTGCTTGGAGACGGGCTTCCTTAAACGCCGCTGATGTCCTTATATCTGGAATAAGTATTTTTTATTTGTGCCTTAGCCTGAAAAGGAACATGTAATTAGGTTCACATCTGATGCACTGGTGCCCCCTCCTCCATAAACGCTGGAATTGGGATTGTTAGATATGAGATATTCCTCTGATGGCTACTAAACTGGCCCAATCCTTAGATTGGCCACTGGTCTGATTGTTGTGTTCTGCCCCACTCCACCGACGTAAAAGCCCTGATGAAGGTGGAGCCATAAGATCGGGCCAAGCACAGAAACGCGCGTCGGCATTGTCTTTTCGGATCCTGCTAGCTCTATCTGGGGTCTCCGGCCTTGTGCTGAAAAGACCCTTCAGGGTCCTTGAATGTATCACTCTGTGAATTAATGATGAGGATGTTGTATGAATTATGTGTGTGTGGTTAGCTGTTTGAATGTGTGATGAGGTATAAGTGAAGAGAAAGGATGATGTTGGATGATTGTTGAGAGGGTGAGGTGGGGCCTATATGGAACCTTGTTAACTGTGACATGTTACCAATTTTATTGGTATTTAACTTTTTATGCACTACGCAATTATATACTAAAAAGAGAACAAAAATTTCTATTTTTCTATATGTGGTTTGATTAATCGTGTGGCCTGATAATTTTTTGTGGTGAGCTCAATGTTGTTAATCTGAAACCTTTGGACTCCTTGGGAGCCGCTAATCTGCATCATTCAGGGCAGATCGTTTCTAGTTTGGTTGCATATTACCAAGGGCCTTATCGCCGCTTTAGCAGGAATTTTTCCCGCTAAAGCAGCGATAATGTTATCGCCCTATTACCTAGCTGTCGCTAATACCAGTTAGCGACAGCTAGTGGGAGATAGCGATCATCTTGGGGCCCACTTTGCATGTCAGCGATAATTATCGCTAATGACATGCAAAGTGGGCGTGCCAAGATGTTAGCGACTGGAAACTGACGCTAACATCGCTATCTCCTATTACCTACTTTTGAAAATATTCGCGCTAAGCGCGAATATCTCCAAAAGCTAACGCCTGCCCAGAGCAGTTCTTAGCCATGTTATCCAATGGTAGGCGGATAACATGGCTAAGAGCATTAGCTCGGTAATGCATGAATATCGCTGACTTTCCAGTGATATTCATGCATTTTGGCCGATTTTTATCGCTTAGGAGATAAACCTTGATAATAGCAAGGTTTCTAAGCGATAAAAATAGGCGAAGCGCGGCGATAAAATTATAGCCGCTAACCAAGCTTAAAAAGAAAGATGCTTAAAAATCACCTGTTTGTTGTTTAATGTTACTCTCGTTTATGTCAGTTTCCGATGAACACCCAACATAATGAGGTCTGTAAACAAGTTCTCTCTTTAACTACGAGGTCTGGCCCTGCACTGTATTGGCATTGCGATATATACTATCCTGGATCGTATCTGTATCTGTTGCTCATTGTCTGCATCATATACAATACATGTTTACTCTTTTTTTGTAGCTTCTCGGGTCTACACCGGATGAGGTTCTAGTCCACCAAAGACAAAAAAAATACATATAAACATTCAATGATAAAAACCATGGTCATTATCAATGCTGTTTCACAACCAAACCTTGGAAGTCAAGGGAATTTCTCCAAAATGGCAATAAAGCATAATGGTTTTCTAGGAATGGACACAGGACACTATTGTGTAGTCAGTGAAGGAGAGAATCTCACTGACAGTAAAATGAGATTGGCAAAACTGGCCAGCCTGCCTTCAGAAAGGTTCGTGAAAAGTATGATAATGCTTATAATTATAATAACAAATAGAGTGTACAACGTTGTACTTCACCTTTCATGCACGATTTTAGCCCATTTATCAAGGTTAAGCATCTATTTGTTCATTAATAGCCAAACTCAAACAGAAGGAATATTCCAAATGAGCATGTTTAATCATTTTATAAGAAAATCAGTGGACTGAACAGCTCTGTCTTTGACTACCCCTGCCCTGGGGAGCTGAAGTTATGAGATACAAGAGTTGTTACCAATGGTTAGGATGTGTTTTGGGCCACTTTTTAAAAAAAATAGCAGACAAATTTGCATTCAACTCTAGTGTGATTTGATTTAAACAATAACATTTGATTGGAGTTTGATAAATCATATATCTTTATTAGGAGTACTAACACTTGACACAAAAAGGGAATTCAGAATAGTACTATTTAAACTAATTAGATGGAAGATTTAATGACATTAGGTTGGGAGGAGCTAAATGAAAAATGTATACATCATAAATCATAACTGCCTTGATTTTCTTTTCTTTGCAGTTCTTCGCCTGAGTTCATAACATTTGAGCTTTGTTTAATATAAGATTGTTAGATGTAAGGACTCAGAGTCAGTCAGCATTCTAGTGCTGAGCATGTATCTACACTTAACACCCACTCACCACTGATGTCACTGGTCAGGTGACACAGCCTAAATAAAAGAGGCCGAGCGCACGTGCTCTAAGCCAGTTGCACCCAGTATCCAGTGTGTCCTGTGTCAGAGGTTCTTGCCAGCATGAGGGCCTAAAGCCCGACCCCACAATGGCGACGAGGACGGAGCTGTGCCCAGCGTGCCACAGCTAAAAGACAATTTCAAGAAGAAAAGGGGAAGAGAGAGCTGCCTGCAGCAAAGGCACACCCCCGAGAAAGGAGCCGGCCGCCGAGAGGCCCACGGGGAGTGCGACAAGCCCCGGGCCTGGATGGAAATGAGAAGGTGACCAGGAGCCCACCCCGCACCTCTCTGGCCTGCCGTGGTCCGCCCTGCCGTGGCGGTGCCCCAGAAAAGATAAGCAGACCGACGGGAGCCCACCCACGTCGGCCGCCACTGAACCCCGCCACAGAAGAACCAACGCGGAGCCCACCCGCATGGTCGAACAGGCCCGTCGGTCGAAGGTGAGCCCGGATGTATGTGCAAACCAAAAGCGGAGCCCACCCGCTATAGACGTTAAACATTTACTGTGCCCCAAAGAAGCGGCCCAGCACAACGAGAGCCGGCGGTAGCTCACCCCGCTCCTTTAGCCCCATAACGAAGCGCTATATGCCCCAACGGTGAAGGAACGTGTGAAGAGCACCGGGGGAGTGGAAAACTGAAGCGGAGCCTATCCGCAATAAACGTGGACAGTGTCTACTAGCCAAGCTTCACAGTGCCCGGTGACACCCCTGCACACCCCTACCCCGCGCAGCGCTGAACTGCAGGAGGCCGCTGCGGTGGGGGTCAGAGCGGAAAGTGAAAAGCATGCCGCCCTCAGCCGATCGGAGCAGCGCCAGCACCTCCCTTCCCCCGTCTCGCAGCGTGTGAAGTGTGAGGCTGCGGCGGCTGGGTGGAAAAGTGAAGAAACCACGGGTGGCCTACGGCTGTCTAGAGCGGCAGTGGCAAAACCTCCCCTGAGCAGCGTGTGAATTAAGGAAAGCTGCTGTGGTAAACAGAAAACCAGCGAGTGCCGTAGAAAAGAATACCAGCGGCAGGCAGGACACGCGGTAGACAAACCCCCACCAAGCAACTGTTGTTTCCCGACATATTCCACACCCCCGCGCAGCGCATGAGTCCGAGAGGCTCCTGCGGAGCACCGAAGAAAAGTAGCCCAGTAACGTATGCAGCAAGCCGCGGAAGCCCTGTGTGCCACCACTCAAAATACAGGGAAGAACTTACTGGAATGACAGAAAGTCCCTGTGAGAAGTCCTGCAGCGTAAATATGCCCTCTCCTCAAGGGGAAGTTGCATAACAGCCACAAAGAGAGTGCCCGCTCAGGGGGAAATCTGCAGGAGACTCGCAGCTCGTGAGAAGCTGTTGGGGGCCGTACAGAGCGCTCCAGTGCAATGCAAAACACAGCACCGCCATCTAGTGACCAATGAGTGGAACCGCAACTCCTAATGAAAACAGACTGCAGCCTGACTAGCACACGGTGAGAACGACCAGGGCAACCAAAGCAGCAAGCCCATACAGTGGAGCAAGCCCATACAGTGGACAAGGACTGTTATAGACACAGTCCGGACCAACGCTGAGTGCAACACACACCCCAGGGGTAGTAGGTCACCACAGCAAGGAGCCAACATGAAGCTGACCAAACGCAAGACCACCCCAATGTCACGTATTCTGCCTCCAAAAGAAAGAAATACCCTGTGATATCCCGGAATACATTCACCTACAGTGACCCCTAGAGATTGATAAAGAACCACCTGCTGGCAGGTGGCTATCCCAAAGGACAAGAGAACTGGAGAAGCTCACAAGGAACCCAGTCAGTGATCCTGAAGCGAAGGCAGGCACGCAAGACAAGAAAAGGCAACGGTGCAGGAGCGCGCCAGAAACACAAAGAACACCCCAGGAACAGGAAGATACAAGGATCGCAACCAACGACGCAAAGAAGAAAGTCAATGGAGTGGTGACGCAACCCTCCAGAAGCATACACTCCAGAAGCACCTACGTCACGCCAGAAGAAGACACAGCGATGCCTGGTGGCCACAGGCCATTGCTGCAGCAGAAAGGCGACGACAGGCGTACCAACACACGAACCAACGAAGGTTCTGGAACCCGGCACTAGAAAGTGCGAAGACGCATGACACCAATGCGCAGCAGTGCAGGCCGCACTAGCCCAAAGCAGCAAGTCACAAGGAAGATACTGCGAAGGAATGAAAATGGTTGCGCAGACAACCCGCAGCAGTGAAGATCCAACACAGAAGCGACATGACCACTCAACCTGGTCACAAGTCGGCCAGCCAGGTGGTCGCACCAAGAAGGGACCAGCACGAGGTCCAAGAAGCTCAGCACCACGGAGCCTACCTGCCGGACATCGGCAGAAGAGGCCAGCAAGAGGTCCAAGAAGCTCATCACCACGAATCCTACCTGCCAGACATCGGCAGAAGGGAGCAGCATGAGGTCCAAGGAGCTCAGCACCACGAAGCCTACCTGCTGGAGATCGGCAGAAGGGACTAGCACGAGGTCCAAGAAGCTCGCACCCTGAAACTTACTTGCTGGACATCGGCAGAAGGGACCAGCATGAGGTCCAAGAAGTTCAGCCAAGGCGCAGTCCGAAGACATGGACCAACGAACTTCAACCCCATAATTAATGGAAGCGACAGAAAGAGGAAGTGAAGGTCGCGACGATAACCCTGGGAAGTAAGTGACAAGAAGACAGTGTCCTAGGACTAGGACAGAACCAGGCAGACCTGTGTGGAGTGCGCGCGCTGCATGGGGAAGCATGGCCAGAGAAGATGGAGAAGAGGGGACCAGGGTACGTCGCGAGAAGAGAAGAGAAGAAGAAAGAACCATCGCCACTAAGAAGAAAAGAAGGAAGAAGTGATCAGAGTGGCACGACAGCCACTTCAAGGAGAAGGAAGAAAGAACAGAGTAGCCACCGCCACTAAGAAGAAAAGGAGGAAGAAGTAATCAGAGTGGCATGACTGTCAGGTTAAGAAGAAGGAAGAAAGAACAGAGTGGCCACCGCCACTGAGAAAAGATGAAAGGTGAAGTCGGAATGGCACGCTGCCACTGCAAGAAGAAGCCGCCCCTGCGGAAAGAAGCAAGGTGACAGGCACTGGAACACATGAGTGCAATGGAAGACAAGCCTGGCAAGAGCACCGGCAGCGCAGACCAAAGACAACCACCTACGAGCCATCCATCCACATGGCGAACGCAGAAGAGAGCAAGATAGACTGTTGGCGACATCTACCTCTGAGGTTAAGCGGAAGAGGGGATGGTGAGAGTGCTCACACATCTGGCTGATGAACTGACCACTCCACACCGACCCGTGGCAACCCAAGAAGCAGAGGCCTCAAGGGACTCTGGTGGCAGCAAGTTCCGCACGGGAGACAGATCTACAGATGCACGTCTGCAAGACCCAAGGGGATGAAAGCCTCGCGAGCAATGAAAAGAGTCAACAACTCAACCTTCAGGTGGAACTAGGACACGGCGGTGAGGCTCGAGGAGCGCCCTGCGCACGGCCCGAAGGCCATGGTGGAGCAACACGACCAAAAACACCAGTCCAGTGGAAACCTGGCAAAGAGGTCCTCCCGGACATCTGGTGAGAGAAGAATACCGGCGAGAAGGGGCATCCTAATGAGAGGGATGTTTGCACCTACTCTATTCACCTGCCAAGAGTCAACACTAAAGCCTGCTCGGAAACATCACGAAGCCAGAAGCGAGAACAAAACCCGAAGACTGTTGACACCTGTGTCATCCATCTATCTCTCATCACCAACGGAGCAAAGCAAACGCAGGGCTGAGAACAGCGGACAGACAGCACAGACAAAGAATGAACCTGTCGAACAACTGCGAACCGTGCCACCAAGAACTGTTAATCCTGAACACAAGAACTATACTGCCTGCGGCTTGCAAGCAGCCAAAGAGACTTGTTTTGAAAACACAAGTCCAATGTTACATTTCTGTGTTTTTCTTTTCCCCACAGGGTTTTGGACATTTTCCGTTTGGTTTGTTTTTTTACCAATTTCGGGAGGGATGTAAGGACTCAGAGTCAGTCAGCATTCTAGTGCTGAGCATGTATCTACACTTAACACCCACCCACCACTGATGTCACTGGTCAGGGGTCACAGCCTAAATAAAAGAGGCCGGGCGCATGTGCTCTAAGCCAGTTGCACCCAGTATCCAGTGTGTCCTGTGTCAGAGGCTCTTGCCAGCATGAGGGCCTAAGGCCCGACCCCACATTACTGTTTTTGTTTATTGTAAACCATTTCCTTTTGGCCATCAAAAGGAAACGGTCAGAAAATATAAAATGCGACAAATTAGTCAGCAGCAGACTGATTAGAAAATCCATAACTCACAATAATCCCAGTAAGTATTTTCACAGTTGCATATTTGTCCTGGTTCTTAGGCTGCTGTCTGTCTTTTGACTCCAGTTAAAAGGACTTTGGGCTTTGCTGCTAATGTATAAAGTGTTGCAGTCATTGGCATTACAAGTACACAATCCAAAAAATTTAGAGCAAACTTCTCATTTGTGAAATAACACTCTTAAGGAGAGGAGCTCTAATCTCACTCCTGTGCTTTGTGCGGGCAGTTACAACTGGTAGAAACTGTCCAGGCAAAATTTTGCAGAAGGGTAGAAAGTATAAGATGGACTCAAACGTCATGTGTAGATACTTTTTTTATTTTCAATTTTTTACACACTAGTAATAACCGGGTGCAAAACACATCTGGTGCAAGGTTTTTTCCCTTTATTTGAACATAGAGTCTGAATGACACAATGTTTTAAAGAAACTATTTTAAACTAATTTGACTGGAAGATTTGATTACATTTGGCTAGAAGGGGTTCGGAAAATATGATTAAGTCTAAAATCATGGCCGTCTAGATCTTAGTTTTTTAATGTTTTGCAGTTCTTTCTGTGGGTCCATAGGCTGAGTCTATCCGCTAATATAGGATTGTTCTAGTTGGCATATGGCTTCCCTTTACGCACCAAGAGAAAACTGTTAAAAAAATTAAAAATAAGATAAGTTAGTCAACAGAAAATTTGATTAAAACTACGTACTCATTAAAATGACACCAAAGAGTGTTGATAGATTGTATGTGGGTATAGGAGGTGCTAGGTGTGAACACCTATGTACATTGAAAGGCACTGTAGCGGTTTCATACTCTGGTGTCAGAGGCTTTTTTTTCTGCTAGCCCTCATTTGTCAGTTTATGCTGGGGTATCAGAAATATCTAGCCGACTATGGCAAGGAGTACCTGGTCTCTCCACAAGGGAGGGATGTAAGAACATCCCGGATGAAACGAAAACCTCCTGCCTGGTCGGTTGAGCTGATTCCTCTGTACAGGTTCAAATAGGAGACTGCTAGACTAGTACGACCTGTATAGCATATCACTAATCATTGGACCTTTAGTTTTTACCATAAATAAAAGGAGAAAGGAAAAGGCACAAATCTGGTGTCAGACGCTTGCCGGTATGTTGTGTTTTTACCATTACCTGAAGAATGGATAGCTCAGATGTGCTCTTGTGTTGGGATCCTAGATGGTCCACAGCAGATGACCTGTGAAATTTGACCATGGCTGATACATTGTCATTGCCTGGTACAATGGAAGGTACTTGTGGAAAAGTAGTGGGGAACCATCTTGAGAACCCATCCTGGGCTTCTTGTCCCGGAAGGCTCAGTGCATTGTTTGTGTTTACATAGGAATGTAAATCCATATTATATTGGAAAAAGCACCAGGGGTTGGTGCAGGTAAGCGCGGTGGGGCAGCGGGTGGGGAGGATTTTGACAGACGAAATAGGATTTATTTAATTTCCCTACTCCGTCGTCTGTTGACAATACCCCCCCAACCACGACGCCCCACCATGCTTACCTGCACTGACCACCGCTGCAAGCAACTTACCTCCCTCCTTTAATTGTTGGATCAGCCCAATAGTGATTTACAGTACCCCATACAGATGGACTGACTGTTCTTTGAAAATTTTACCAACCAAAACCCCCTCTGTTGCACATACTTTATATTGTTAGAAATCATCTTTGTTACATTTCTCACAAGCTTTAAAATGTCCTCATAAGTGAGAAATATATTGTATTCTGGCCAAACGTGACGCTTGAAGGCCAGTGATTAATAACAGAACTGCCCGCTGCAGATTGAATTATTTTCCAAATTCTTCCTCAACCTATTCCAGATAATTCGTTTGATGACGTTGATTTATAAACCCACTTTGCAATAAAGAACTCCTATTGTACCGAGAAACGCATGCTACAGTCAGTGATGGATGGGAATTGAAGTATTACTGCAGCAAAACAGAATCTGAAAATTTGGGAGATTTAACAAGTCCATTTCACTGCAGCATTTCCTACTACTCTTGAATCAGGCAGCGGAAAAGTGGCCATTTCTCTCGCGTTTTTTAATAGAAAGTCTGCACCTGAATATGTTCAGGGTGCGCGCGAACTGCACAAGGTCTTTGCAGAAAACGTGTTTTCCCAGCAGAACGCGTTAGGGGACATCCAATTTCACAGGAGCCGCTAAATGCCAGTATTTAATCTTGCCAGAGATCACTGCCGCTAAACACTTGCCTGCTTTACTGAGCTTGTTACTGCTTTTCAAGATATAATCAAACGGAATTCTGTTTTTCAGTTCAATACAAAGTGAATTACCTCACCTTCGTGAGACATGAAAATACTGCATCCGATGAGGATTCGCGTTCGATGCAGAAAAAAAAATAATTCTAGGCTTTGGAAGTAAGCAGACACACTCTGGTTCGGTATTTTCGCAAGTAATCCTTTAATACGATGAATGCATAAATGAGGTGTGTTTTTTTTCTTTTTCTGAGTTGAATAACACGTTTGGTTGAATGATGTCGAGTCAGAAAGTAGTGGTAGTCTAGGAGATTACTGTAAGACTTTAAAAGGGAATTATGATCTTGGCTGACGTGAACCGCTTAAATCTGACGTGAACCGCTTAAATCTGTCCACAATTCACAATGCTCTGCACTGATCGTGTGACTGAAATGCCAATGTGTCCCTGTACAATGAGCGCAGTAACTTCAGTGATAAGTAGGATGACATGGCTATGATGTTATAATCCTATAAGGATGAATGGATGACTTTTAGGACTTTTGTAGCAGGGGAGTCTCTGTTAAAATCATGTTGCGCATGATTTTAACAGAGACTCCCCGTTCTCTTTCACCCCTTTTCTCTTTTTCCTCTTCCTCCACCCATGTGTATGTTATGCTCCATGTAAATATATATTACCCCCAGGTCCCTACGTCCTCGACACCTTCCTTACAACATGAGATTATCCTATCTCTGACAGAAAAAAGAAAAAGAAGGAATGCTGGACCTACCCTCCCCCTCCCGCCGGGAGTACAAAGGGTACATGTCCCAGCATTCCCTCTGTTTCTTTTTTCTGTCATTCTGACAGGGATTGCTTTGGCGCGTGGAGCATGGAATCGGCTCCTGCGCCGGACTTACCTTCCGCTGGGGCTTCGGTGTCCTCGGCGGCGTGGATGGCCTCTCCCTCCCTGCCGGGCTTGGGGGGAGTGGCGCGGGCTTCCTTTTGGCGCTCCTGGGGGTCGCGCTGTGCTGGGGGAACGCGTGGACCTCGCGTCTGCCCGATGGCCGCCCCTCCTTCCTGCCGGGCTTGTTAGGGGGCGCGGCCGACTTCGCGTCTGGGATTGGCTGGTTGGATGATGCCTTCCTGTGACGTCGATGCCTGACTTCCGGTTTGGGACAGGGTCAGGCGCTTCTGCCCGGTCGTTTTTCCTGAGTATTTAAACGGGGGCAGCTGGTGAGTACCGCGTAGCGGTGTTTCTTTCCTGTGCATTTTTTGCTGGTTGCTACTGCCTCCTGGGTTGTTCCTTGCTTCAGGATGGGGAAGAGTTCGAGGAAGAGGCGTCATAGGGAGAGGTCCTCCTCTTCTTCTTCTTCTGCCAGTGGGTCACGTTCTCCTTCTCCTGCCCGGTCCAGACGCCGTGGTGGGGGTGGGGATGCGCGCTTGAAGCGCTTGATCAGGGAGACCCTTACTGAGATGGGTTCTGGTGGTGCCGGTCGCAAAGTGCCTGCTGCGGCTTCCGGTGCTTCTGCTTCTTCAGCTGACGAGTCGGCTGGGGCTGGTGACTCTGAGCTGAAGGGGAAGTATATTGAAAAGGACGCACTTCCAGGTATCCTGATGCACGTGAAGCGGAATATGGGCTTTGCTGATGACGCTGTTCCCAGTACTTCTGGGGGTTCTTTGCTCCGCCAATTCCAGAGTTCTGCAGCGGTGGATGTTCCTGTTCATCCCTTTATTAAGGATGTCCTGAAAAGGGAGTGGGCGGATCCGGATCGCATTATGGTTCCGCGTTTTATGGCCCGTCTTTACCCACTCCGGGATATGGCTAGGATCTTCCTGATTCCATCCCCATTGACTCGTTTGTTGCAAGTTTGGTGGGTCGCACTTCCTTATCTGAGGACGCTGTGCTGAAGGACCCTGTGGATAAGAAGGCTGACGGAGCGCTGAGGAAGGTTTATTCTGGGTCTCATCTGGCCTTGAGGGCCGGTGTTTATGGTACTTATTTGTCGCAGTCGCTGCTGTCTGACATTAAGTCTCTGTACCAGTCAATGGACGATGCCACGGACTGTTCTGAGCTTCTTGAACACATTGAGCGGCAGGTTGAACTTCTGTCCGATGTGTCTTTTGATGTGGTTCGAGCTGCTGCGCTTTCTGGTGGGGCCTGTGTGGCGGCTTGGCGCAGTCTTGTGCTTAAAGACTGGAAGACTGACTCTGCGCAGAAGGCTTGTGCCTTGCGTTTGCCTTTTCAGGGTTCTATGCTGTTTGGGGGGGAGTTGGAGACCAAACTGCACAAACTGTTTAAGGAGAAGAAACATTCGTCTTCTTTTAAAGGGTCTGCTTCTGCTCCTGCTTCTTCTGCCCCCTCTAAGGCTAGATCTTTCTTTCGGCCTTCCTTTCGTGGAAAGTTTGGGAAGGGCCGTGGAAGGTTCTCTTCTGGCGGGGGTCGGGACCGTAAGGCTAGGTCTCCCCCTCCCCCGAAGCCTCGCTCCTGACTCTTTGGCTGTGGTTCCCGGGTTGTTGGTAGGAGGGCGGCTGCGCTTCTTCCTAGATGCCTGGGTTCAGTCATGTTCAGACGCTTGGGTGTTGGATGTTCTGCGGGAGGGTTACGAGGTGGAGTTTTCTGTTCCCCCTCCCGACTCCGGCCTCCGCCCGACACCCTGGCCTGCTTGCCGGTCCAGGAGGGACCACCTGGTTCAGGGGGTGGAGGATCTTCTTCGGAAAGGGGCCATTCAGGCGGTTCCTCCTTCGGAGGTGGGGTCGGGCTTTTATTCCCTGATTTTTCTGGTGCCCAAGAATACCGGGGGTTTTCGCCTGGTCCTGGATTTGCGGCTCATGAACCGAGGGGTGTTGCGTATTCCCTTCCGCATGGAGACCTTGCAGCGGATCATTCCGTTGGTTCTGCCGGGTCACTTCATGTGTACCCTGGATCTGCAGGACGCCTTTTATCATGTTCCGGTGCATCCAAGGTCCCGTCGGTTCCTGAGATTTTGTGTTCAGGGGTGCCACTTTCAGTTCCAGGTTCTGCCCTTCGGCCTTCGCTCTGCCCCGAGGGTTTTTACGAAGGTTGTCGCCCCCTTGGTTGCCTGGCTTCATCTCCGGGGGGTGATGGTGTATCCATATTTGGACGATTGGTTAATCCATGCTCCCTCTCGGGCCCTGCTGTTGGAGGCGAGAGAGTTGGTTTGCGCGGAGTTGAGGCGGCACGGTTTTCTGATCAATCTGCCGAAGTGCCACCTGACCCCTTCGCAGGATCTGGTGTTCATTGGGGCTCGGTTTCGCACGGACCTCAACCGAGTATTCCTACCGGAGCCTCGGGTGGTGACCCAGTTGTCCCTTGCTCGCAGATTCCAGGCGGGAGGTTCCTTTCGGGTGCGCCTCTGGTTGCGTCTTATGGGTCTGATGGCGGCGACTGTCTTTACGGTGGCTTGGGCTCGGTTTCACCTCCGCCCCCTGTGGTGTTACCTTCTGTCTCTCTGGGATCCGTTGTCCCGCGATTGGGAGTGTCTGGTGCCGGTGTCTCCTGTGGTTCTGCCTGCACTGATTTGGTGGCCGGTTCCGGGCCATCTGTCTCAGGGGCTCCCCTTGCAGCCCTCTCCGTCGCTGGTGTTGACAACGGATGCCAGCGCTTTGGGGTGGGGGGCGACCTTGGGTTCTCAGTCCCTTCAGGGTCGCTGGTCCCTGCTGGAGAGTCGCAGGTCTTCCAACTGGCGGGAGTTGACTGCGGTGTCCCGTGCCGTGATGGGTTTTCGGGTGTGTTTGATGGGCAGGAACGTCCTGGTGCGGTCAGACAATATGGTGTCGGTGGCCTATCTCAACCATCAAGGGGGGATTCGTTCGGCTTCCTTGAACGCAGTGGTGATTCCGTTGTTTTGTTGGGCGGAGGGTCACCTGCTGTCTCTGACTGCGATTCATATCAAGGGGGTGGACAATTGTGCGGCGGATGTCCTGAGTCGCTGCTTTCCGGCTCCTCTGGAGTTGTCTCTCACCCGGGTTGCGTTTCGGCTTGTGTGCGGGAGGTTTGGGCGTCCCTTTCTGGACCTCTTTGCCTCCCGGCTGAATACGCAGCTCCCTCGCTTCTGCTCCAGGTTTCGGCAGGAGGGTTGTTGGGGAGTGGATGCCCTGTCGGTTCCCTGGCCGTCCCGCCTGCTCTATGCCTTCCCCCCCCTGGCGCTGATCCCCAGGTTTCTGTCCCGACTGTGTCTGGAGGATCGGGAGGTGGTGGTGGTTCTGCCCTTTTGGCCTCGGAGGTCTTGGTTTCCGACAGTGCGTCTTCTGGCGGTTCGGGGCCCGTGGTTCCTCCCTCTGTCCCCGTCTCCCCTGCGGTCCTCGCCGCCTCTGTCTCTTCTCCGCTTGCGGCTGTCGGTGTGGAGGTTGAGAGGCAGGGGTGGCGGCGGCGCGGATTCCCGGAACATTTAGCTGCTGCCATCCAGAGTTCCCGTAGGCCTTCCACTCATTACTCCAGGTCCCGTAGTCCTCGACACCTTCCTGGCTTCCCTCCCTCCCGCCCTGTTTGCCGGCCTTCATCCTTTGGCTTGGTATTTCAGAGGGAATGCTGGGACATGTACCCTTTTGTACTCCCGGCGGGAGGGGGAGGGTAGGTCCAGCATTCCTTCTTTTTCTTTTTTCTGTCAGAGATAGGATAATCTCATGTTGTAAGGAAGGTGTCGAGGACTACGGGACCCGGAGTAATGAAGATTACCGTAAGTAATAGGACATTTTTCTACAATAAAAAATTACAGAAATAAAAAAAAAAATCATGTTGCGCATGTGTGCATGGCCGAGGGCAGTCCCCTGCCGGACCACCAGGGGGTGCCACTGTTTAAGGACCAAATTCGCAAAGGCAAATATATGTATATTTATTCGCCTGTATCTTTACTTCTATACCGAGGTGCAGCTCATCACTGTTTACTAATCACTATTGCCGAGTGAAGAAATACAACCTAGGGGTAGGCTTAACTTGTCTCCACCGTCCTGAAAATAAGGGGCTGGAGCGTCCTATAACAGAATTTATGAGTGTAAAGTTACTACTTATGTGTTCCGGATTAGCATGCTACTCCTGAAAAAGCGCTTCAACGCCTCATATGGGGTAGCTATCACTATATAAATGCAAACCTTTTCCCTCTTCAATTCCTCCACTATCCTTCTCAATCCAAATAACTGGCTAACATATACATAATTGAAATTACTTTCTTATCACACTATACTAATTCACCACTAATCCTTTAAGGGTACCGAAGTAGAGTGTTACTCACCGAAAAATAGATTTGACACCTCATTAGGGGAAGTAAGCACTATATAAATTCAAATACAATACTACTAACTATGCACCTTCTTGGAGAGCGCTCTGCCTCTGGGGTGGAGAGCTCCATGTGAGAAAGTATAGGGAACTGTAAGAAAGTTTATTATTATAAAACATAAATTACAAATACTTTATTATATTATATAAATGTAAAATAATTTAAACCTTGAATTAATACATTAAAAAGGATAGCATTTGCTTATTTATTTGACATTTATGGCATGCTCATTGGGAGAGAGGGGTCAGAATGGGGGAGAGATAAAATGCAGTACTGGGGGAAGAAGAAGAAATGCCAACTCTCATCGCAACAAAAAATAGGAAAATCCGGGCTGTGAAATACTGGGGTTTTCGTCAGTCTCCTCACGGCTGAATATTAATTGTGAAATACAGGTCGCTATGCAGCTTTTCTCCTGGAAATATGCAGCATGTTGACACCTGTTGAAATAAGGATTGCATTTCCAGGACAGAGCTTTGTGTAATCTTTTGCAGCACACTCGCGGTTGAACTTTCAACTCAGGGAATTTATTTGAGGTCTGAATTCTCTTCTCATGCCTGGTGCTGGTTGATCATTTAGGTGACTTGAATATGAATTGGACGTATTTAAAACTTTAACTCTTTAACTTTAACTCGGAATAGCCGCCGCAGCGCTAACGGTCGCGGGGGGGGCGCGCGGGTGAGCTGCGCGGGTGATCGAACCGTTCCGTCACGGCTCGCGGGTGAGCTGTGCTCATGACGGAACGGTTCCGTCACGGCCCCGCCCGCTCAATTAAACGCGCCGCGCAGGCGCGGCGGCCGGGCCGTGACGGAACCATTCCGTCATGAGCACAGCTCACCCGCGAGACGTGACGGAACGGTTCCATCAATAGTCTCGAAGAGGTTAATAAACCACACAATTGACGTTTATGTACAGCAGCTGTTCAAAAAAGGTAAAACATAAGAGTCTATTTCCTCAATTATTTCCATCAATCTCATAGCGATGTGTACGCCAGTTCACCGGAGCCAAGAAGAAAAGAATTGCTCTCAGCTCGCCATCATGCTCTAAAAATGTTTAATTTTAAATTTGAAAAAAGTGCACAACAAAAAAAGTATACCACCCAAATTCCATTTTTTTGTTGGCTTATGTACGTATTCATATTATGGATTACATTAGCGTGCCTGTTTGTTTTAAATCATTAGACCTTCAGACGATCACATAATAAGGGATGGATTACGAAAATGCCTTTACACACTTTAAGTATGTAACCGCATATTAAGCACCACCAGGCCTATGCGCTTTGCTTAGTCTACACTCCTGTCTATGCTCTCTTTGCACATCCAATGTCTTCTGTAAGTTTATTGGATTCTGTAAAGTATTGGGACAATCACTGTTGCTAGAAGATGACGCCATATTTCTTCTCCCCTTTCTCTCAAGAACTGTCATATGTCACTCTTAACCTCTGACCTGTTTCTATCATGACCACTAGGTCTATTTGTCACCTCGAGTATGCCTATCTCTTTGAAAGACTGCATACCCAATAGATATTGGAGTGTGTCTGTCATATCTCCACCTCGGTCCTCTCCTCCACCATCTCTAGATCTAAGTCCTTCCCCCTTTTTTCCCAAGATGTTTAATTCGGACCTTGCTTGGCGTGTATCACTCTCCTCTGCACTGCCTAACCTTGCTATAGTCTTTTTGAGAGGAGGCCTCCAGAGCCTTACTAATAATTCATAGAGCTCTACCTCAAGTTGCATTTTTATGATAGTTACAACTTTCTACATGCATACCATTGATTTTATATATTTTGATAACATCTTGTCTTAATATTTACGAACTATGTTGACACAATCGTCAGGTAACCCATTTTCTGTGTGCTAAGTTCAACAAAGAGCATCTTTAGAACATGTGTTGTCATCTGTCCCGTGCATGCCTACTGTCGTTAATGTCAGACTGAGCACATTGCAGGCTGCTCTCTGCTTGCGCACATTACTATACACATGTATTTTTTGCTTGGTGCCACACTGTACTTTCACAAAGAACCTGCTGTTGTTTTTACGTTCTGTTCTTTCCTGGGATTTAGTCTGGACGTGGTAGACAAGGTCAAACAAAAATGCCTCTTGTTATTCTGTTTTGGTCAGGCTCTAGCACCTATACATAAATGCAGTTGTTGTTTGGGAGCAAGTACTCTTTGTCATAGAGGTGTGCACAGACATGCAAATACACAGTTGGAGAGAGATTTTTCAGAGAAGAGATCACGACTACACCACCTGAGATGTAGAAATGGGGTCCGCTGCAAACACCCAGAGATCTTCTGATACATATTCACCTAGCTTCCGAAGAAGAGGAGGGGGGTTTAATTACGCTACCTAATACCATCACAGCACCTCTTATGATTTATGGATTACTTACTATGCTGATCATATTTGTGCTAGGCATCTTTTTACTTATTGTGGCATGTATACTGCATATTAGAGCATGATAGTTAAAATAAATATTTTAAATGTTTTTCGTTTCTCTGTTAGATCTTATTGTGGACAAGTATGAGTGTGAGAGCTAAAAGGTGTATCCTTCCACTGTAATTCCTGAGAGAGTCGGGAGTGTTGTGTTCTAGGGTGTCTAATCACTTGTTCCTCTGTGTCTGTGAGTGAGTAGGTGGGCAAGTGAGACAGTATAGCCAGTAGGTCGCAGGCTCCTGGGTACTAAGGTGGTCGGATAACTCAGTCCATGACTACTAAGGTTCTATTGTCCCAAGCATAGTTCAGTGATTTCACAGAATCCATGAACAGTGTTAGAAAGGCTGAGGTTTCACTTGTCAAAGTTGTTTATATCATGCTCAACAACGGACTAAATTACTTACTTTTGTAATTTCTCTTTCCTGCTACCTCAAGAGACCAACTTTGGCAAATGTATTCTCTGCAATCTTTGCCCTTTTATTATTTGTGGGTTTGCTACACCGCTCAGAGTTTTGAACACGATATTAGAATCACCTTCCAAGGGAGCCAGAAATCCCTTGCTAACCACAGACTGACTAGTGGCGGTGCATTAGCCCAGCCTGGGTGCACCTACCAGGGCCCCTAGGGGGCTGTCTGCCTTCCTCCCTCACCTGGTCCTGATGAAGACCCGCATTGACCCGTTATGAGGGCTGTCTTAGGGTTGAAACATCGACATTCAAATCCTTTGGACCAGTTGAAAAGGACTCTGTGACAAAACCAACTGATGTGGTCCCCAGAACGTACTAAAAAATATTGTGTCACTGGCCATTTTTCCCCTTCCTGTTTCCTCCACCAAAGTCACCATTGTGTATTTTACACTTGCATGAATATCACTGAGCACTAAAACGTCACCTTCCTCACATATGATGCGCCGCCATGTACTGATTACAGCTGTGTAAAAATTTTGAAATTATGGTCATTATAAATTAAATTAATTTATAAAAGTTTTTGATGTACCCTATATGGTTTGGATTTGTGATTCTTTTTGGTTGGATTAATTCGTTTGAAAAATGAATACATTGCTGAATATTCAGAATAATTTGAAGGAATAAGACAAACCCGATAGATCTAATTGTATACTTCATACTGTTGCATATGTTGTTCTTCTTTAGCCCCGTTGCCACTGCCAAGGGCTATACTGGGTATTAAAGGCCCTGAACACGAGTTACACACGTGATCCACAGCCAAGGTCCTTTAACAAGGGATATGGCCTTTAACAATGGGTATACTCCGAGGCAGTAGGGCTATAAGGCTATTAAAACAATCCACAACCTCTGAAGGTAGAATGTTCTTAATTAACAAGGGAAAAAGAAAAATGCAAATATTGTAAAGTTAGAGCAGGGGTTTTGTACTTGCAATTATTCGCCCTGAGCCACTTTATTGTCTTCAATGGTGCTCCCTAAACTCCACTGTTCTAATAAGCACACAATCATTTGATCTACTGAGTAACTACTCAGTCAGTCATTTTATAGGCTAGTTCACAAAGATGCTGTTACCCTTTTTAAACTTAAAGCCATGCTGGACGATGGTACTGTTCTTCTTCGATTTCACTGTCAAGATCAATCTACAAGCAGTCACATTGTCCCATTCTCTAACACAAGTACTCATTTTACTGGCATCATGCGAATGTGTCAACATTGGTTTCTCTAATGACATAGATAAAAAAACAATTTGAATAACGGGACAAAATGCCATTTAAACTTATTGATTGAATCATTTTGATTAGAACTATTATTTTATCCTCCTGTTAAATCCAGACATATCTCAGTTCTTATGAGCAGGCAAAAAAAGATGAGTAAGCCATAGAAATTATATTGCTATATATTATGTGGAGGCTGGGCATTAACCAAAATAGAAGAAGTAGTAAGATGCAGTCTTATTAAAATACTTCTGCAGATTAAATAATCCGGAACAGTGAAATAATACGTACAATAGAATACAAGAGGAAATGGCAGGACCACATAAAATAGAAGTATATTACTATTAGAAATGGGGGTCTCTAGTTGGCAGTGGTATAAACACTTTCCAAGTAGGGACCCTTCCTTCTAGTCACAATAAGGGAGTTACACACCCAGATAACTGTGCCCACCCCCTTGGTAGCTTGGCACGAGCAGTCCGGCTTATCTCAGAGGCAGTAATACAGTGAAAACACTACAAATGGACACCACACCAGGTCAGAAAAAGAATGCATCTTTATCTAAACCAAACAAAACCAAAACAGCAAAAAGCCAACTAACACATCTCAAAATATGGCTTTTAAAATGTTTCAAGCAATTCTGTCCCTAGAAATCTGGACTGTAGGGGGAAGCAGAGCATTGAAATGCAAGACGATTCTGGTGTGCGGGTGATGCGTAAGGAAGAATCTATGACAAAATATCGAATACCAAAATATCTACCTACAAAAATATCACAACAAAAATATCGATTACAACAATATGGACATCCTATCTCTAACAAGGTAAGTACAAAAATATCGAAAATAAAATATCGATGTCAAAAATATCGTTTACAAAAAATCGTTTTTAATTTAAAAAAATGTAATATTAATAAAAGAATACTAATATATTCTAATATTTAAAATTAATAAATTATGTAATAAAAACAAATAATAATAAAGATATAGAACATAGTATATACTTCATTAATATTAACTCTAAAAAGTTATTTTAATAATTGAAAATATAATAAATTACAAATACATTTATATACATAAAATAATAATATAAATAACAATTAATAAAAATGTAAAACAAATTTAAAAAAGTAAGTAAATGTTGGATAGCTTAGGGGTAAAAATTACTATTTCCACTCCAGAGAGTGCAACAGTAGGGAAAGTGTTGGATAGCGTAGGGGTAACAATTGCTCTTCCAACTCCAGAGAGTGCAACAGTAGGGAAAGTGTTGGATAGCGTAGGGGTAAAAATTACTATTCCAACTCCAGAGAGTGCAACAGTAGGGAAAGTGTTGAATAGCGTAGGGGTAAAAATTACTATTCCCACTCCAGAGAGTGCAACAGTAGGGAAAGTGTTGGATACGTAGGGGTCAAAATTACTATTCCAACTCCAGAGAGTGCAACAGTAGGGTAAGTGTTGGATAGCGTAGGTGTAACAATTACTATTCCAACTCCAGAGAGTGCAACAGTAGGGAAAGTGTTGGATAGCGTAGGGGTAACAGTTACTATTCCAACTCCACAGAGTGCAACAGTAGGGAAAGTGTTGGATAGCATAGGGGTAAAAATTACTATTCCAATTCCAGAGAGTGCAACAGTAGGGTAAGTGTTGGATAGCGTAGGGGTAAAAATTACTATTCCAACTCCAGAGAGTGCAACAGTAGGGTAAGTGTTAGATAGCGTAGGGATAAAAATTACTATTCCCACTCCAGAGAGTGCAACAGTAGGGAAAGTGTTGGATAGCGTAGAGGTAAAAATAACATACTTATAAATAAATTTATTTTTTAAATAATAAAAAACTTAACTTTGAAATAAATATAAACCATTTACAAATACCAATACATAATTATTAAAAACATGATTAGCAATAAATAATTAACAACAAAATTAATAAAAATACCATTTAATAATATTTAATTACCAAGTAATAATTAATTAACAATTATATCATTAACAACATAATTAATTAAAACACATTATTACTTAATTACAATTAAATTACTTCCCATCTTATTCTCCTATAAACCCACAACCCACTACAGAACATATTTATCAATCACTCAATTAATAACAATTAATTACCAATTAATTTAAATTAATTTACTTTTCCTGATAATTAATAATTAATTTTATATAATTAAATTAGTTCCCACCCTATTCCCCTATAAACCCCAAACCCGCTACAGAACATAATTATCAATTAATCAATTAATTAAAATGAATTATCAAATAATTAAATGAATTACCAATTAATTAAAATTAATTTATAATTCCTACTAATTAATAATGAATATAATATAATTAAATTACTTCCCACCCTATTCCCCTATAAACCCACAACCCGCTACAGTACTAAAATACAAAATGTAATTAACTTACATCAAAATAAATTAAAAACATAATAAATGCATAATAATATACAAACAAATAATATAAAAATCGATATTAGTAACATCGAAATTATTAACATCGATATTACTAACATTGATATTTAAAACATCAATATTAATAATATCGATATTAAAATCTATCGATATTACTTACCTTCTATATTATGTCCCTTCGATATTTAAACATCGATATTATTGTATATCGATATTTAAATTTTGATATTTTGTCTGCATACCGCAAGGAAACCTGTCGCACAAGTGCCATGCGTGAATATCTGGATGCACTGGAGATCGATGCTGTGGTGGGAATTAATTGCTGAGTCGGTTTCTATACCCACGGTGCCACGATGTGTCAATCTCGTCTAACGCACAGCAGGGCCTGCATTGTAGTCAGTGTGGTGTTACAGACCTCAGAGACAGGGTGTGCTGAACTCAGGCTGCAGTGATTTCCTTGGCCGGGGCAGGCTCTGTCGATTTCATAGCTGCACGGCAGCGTTGCATGGAAATTTCTCCCGCATGGCTACTGCATCAGAAACACAGGCGCTGATAGGGAGAGGCATTGATTTTGATCGTTTCAAGAAGATTTTGCAGCAAGAACAACCACCAAAGGCCCAGAACTGGAGTTCGCTCCCCAAGGCAGGTCAGAACTCCAGCAGTGGAGTTCAGGGATGCAGCAGAGGAAGTCTAATGATGGCACTGAGACTTCCAAAAGGAGGCAAGAAAACACACACACCCTTGGAGAAACTTCATTAGCAGGATACAAATCAAATTCTAGTCCTTTTCCTCTCCAAAGCAGAAGCAGCAACTGCGGGCCAACCCAGCAGAGCAACACACAGCAAAGAGGTAGTATTCCTCCTCACAGCTCTTCAGCTCTTCTCCTTTGCAGAGGTTCTACTAGATCCAGAAGTGTTCCAATAGTCTGGGGTTTTAGGTCCAATACTTGAACCCCTGTTGGACTTGGAAGTAGGCATTCTTCAAAGGATTGTCTTTGTAGTGCATGAGTTCTTGTTCTGCCTGGTATTGGCTCCAGACACATTCCAGGCGGGTGGAGACAGCATTGTGAAAAGCCAGGCACAGCCCTATCCAGGTGCAGGTGACAGCTCCTCCCACCACTCTAGCTCTGGAAGGCTTATCAGCCTGCTGATGGGCCATCAGGATATGCAGGGCATACCTCAACTCCATTTGTGTGACTGTCTAGAGTAAATGCACAAACAGGCCCATGTCAGTCTAAACCAGAAGTTGATGCCACAGGCAGGCAGAGGCACAGAGTGGTTCAACAAGAAAATGCCTACTTTTTAAAAGTGGTATTTTCAAAAACGCAATTTAAAAACCACCTTAACTAAAAATGTGTTTTAAAATTATGAGCTCAGAGAGCCCAAACTCCAAATCTCTAGCGATTCCCAACTGAAAGTTACACTTGTAAAATGTTACAAGGTAGCTATGGGAGATCAAATCCTTGCAATAATGAAAAACGAAATTGGCAGTACATGAATATGTAAAACAAATCCAGTACATATCTTACATTTCGCATACACAGCATACTACCCATGGGAGTACTGTGGGCCTACCTTAGGGGTTCCTTACATGTACTAAAAGGGAAGGTTAGTGCCTAGCAAGTGGGTGTCCTTGCCAGGTCAACATGGTAGTTTGAAACTGCACTCACAGACACTACAATGGCAGGTCTGAGACAAGTTTACAGGGCAACTCATGTGGGTGGCACAACCAATGCTGCAGGCCCACTTTTTTAGCACTGGATTTATGGGCCATTGGGACACATAGTGCACTTTATTATGGACTTACCAGTAAATCAAATATGCCAATCATGGATAAGCCAATCATAAATACAATTTAAACAGAGAGCATATGCACTTTAGCACTGATCAGCAGTGGTAAAGTGCCCAGAGTCCTAAAGTCAACAAAGCAGGTCAGAAAAAATAGGAGGCAAAACGTCAGGGAATAAACCTGCAAAAAGGGCTAGGACCAACAATTACATTTGGACATCTAATTATTTTAAGAGGGTCCAGTGTTGGATCCTTGGTAATTATCTAAAAATCTTTTATGAAATAGGAAATAACATGGAAATTCCTAAACCACATGAATTGACTACACTCTGGGATAAGCCAATGATACTTACAGAGTTGATGGACGGCAGACGAGCGTGGCAAGAAAAAGGGAGTCTAAACAGTAGGAGCTTTGTTACAGGAAGGTGCAATGTAATGTTTTGACAAAATAGAGGTAGAATTATTCTACCTCTATCTACTTTGTCTTCAACAGGGACTTTAAAAAATATTTGTAATTAAAGAATTAGTTCCCCACCAGGTGGGATGCTTACCAATTGGTAGTAGACCATATATGATAATAAAGCATTGCAAACTAGAGAAGATTTCAGTTGTGTATGGAGCGCTAGTTTGAAATGGGGTTTCTGGTTGGCTAGGGTATTCACCTAAGCCAGGCAGAACACACCACTCTAGTTAGGCAAGGGAGTTACATGCTGAAGGTAACCCCTGCTTACCCCATTGGTAGCTTGGCACAACCAGGCAGGCTTATCTCAGAGGCAATGTGTGAAGTTTGTGCGCAAGTCTCATACAGCAGTGACACACTAGGCACACCACAAAAGAGACTCCACACAAGGTTATATAAACATAGACTTTGTACAGTCCATAAACACACATTAGAACACCATCAAATATAATACACTGTACCACCAGGCACTTGTCATGACTTCACAGGGATTTGCATAAATCACTTGCCCAATCGGCCACTGTTATGAACATTACAGTTGTCCTCACCCAGTAACTACTGGTAAGAACTGTACTTATTATGCCTACATATCATCATCAGTGCACCTTAGTACACACTTGCAGCAGGGCATACATCATAAATACATCATGCCCACTTTAGACATATGCAGATCACCATTAGGATACATAGGGTGCCGACCTTGGAAATTAGCCAAACATACATGTGAGCATCAAGCATTAGGCTGACCAGTAACTACTGGCAGGATTACACTGTGTATAAAACATTATGGAATGCTTCACCAGCAGTGCCCTTTAGCACATCATTGTAGGATGCACACCTTCTAAAGATACTCTTACGGGCAGCCTTACACCAGGGCACAACCCGCCCATATGCCGTTGATACAGTGATTTTCCACACAGCGTAGAGCAGATAGGCCTCCGGGCCCCCCTTCAAGAAATGCGAAAATGTTGTGGAGGTTTCTTCCTCCTCCAGGACTCGGGGGCCTCCGTCGAGATCTCGCACGACCTAACACTAAGATCCAGTGCAGCTCCTTACAGGCGGCAATGTCCAAATCTGGAGCCCCTACTGGGCTCGGCCCGTAATGCCATTCAAAAATGCCCCTAACATCAGGGAAGAGTACAGCTGTCCGCGACCATGCGGCGCAGCTGCTACAATGCCAGGAATGTGGAGCACTTTACCACCGTGGCCGCGGGGTGCGTTAGGGAAATACCGGGACGTGAAGGTCCGCACCGGTCAGGAGAGGGAGGGTGCTGTGACCCCTCAGCTCTCCTCTCCCGCTCCTCCTCTGAGCGGCAGTAAACTGTGCATGCAGGCCCTGCAGTGGTAGAGGCCTAAGACAGGTTAAAAAGGCTACTTTCAAATATCTTATATTTATATGAGAAAACTCCCACTCTGTTTCAAGAATCTAATATCCAACTCTACTGTTTTCAGACCATATTATACTCTGTCCTAGATTCAGTAATTGTTCCCAGGAGCAAATCTTATCTGTCAGTATCTTATAGTGTAGGCAGGCCCTTAGGAACATATTTTTCTGGCATGCCTAAAGTTACAAATTATGTGGACTCAAGTAGAGGTCCAATAGAGCAAATCAGTAGGCCAAAATGTGGAAATATTGTTTAACACTGCCCTCAGGCATGCCAGTATTTTATAAAAGTAAAAGGGGGGTGTGGCCAAGATGGCAGCTTGATAGGACGTGAAGCTCTGTCTCTCCTGCCAGCGGGCCAGCAAACCACCAGCGTTTTACCGCAATTAGCAGTCGGACACCCCTGGATTAAGCATGAGCGAATTTTGCGGATCTCGCGTTCGCGAATTTTGCGGATTTGCGGATTCGCAATCTGCAAAATCAGCGAATTCCCGCGAATTTGCGGATTTTTTTTTTTTTGTGTTCGCCCGTGTTTCTGCCAGTTCGCGAGGGTTTTTACAATTTCGCAATTTGCGAACTTACCTGTCGGGTCGCAAGTTTTGCGAACTTGTTGTTTCTACGTGTCCAGCCTGTTTGGGACACTCTTCTTCATCACTGCCACTCTCTGTCACCACTGCCACTCTCTGACTACTCATGCCACCCTCTGGCCCACCCATGCCACCCTCTGTTTCATCACCACACCCTCTGGTTGTCCAGTGTACATTATTTTCGGCAAAGCAAAGCACACCTTCCCTGCCTCAAGTGACCTGAATTAATTTGGGGCTGATTAATGTGTCACAGAATATTTTTTTAGCTGGCACCTGCTTCCTTAGTGCGCCCTGATTAGTGATCTTTTGCACTTGCTAAGTGCTTTCATTGTTGCAAAATTAGTTACAACACCTGCCCTGCCCCAACTGACAATAATGAATTAGGGGCTGATTAATGGATTTTAACTTCCAGCCTGGCTCCTGCTTGTCTCCCTTAGCTGTAATTCAGGACCTTTGTGGCATTTGTGTAACTATTCTGAGGTTCAGAGCAGGGTCACATAATAGTTTCAACTGGCAACTGAACTCTGGAGGGGCCCCTCAGGAAGCACTACAGGAAATGGCTACTAATGATGAGCCTGAACTTTTGAACCTGGTAAGTAGTTACTTTCAGTTTTGCTAAGATCGTATTTCTGCAATTTTGCACTTATTCGCGGGGCGCGAACTCACGCGAACAGTGCGAGCAGTGCGAGCAAAATCCGCTGCTCGCGGATTTGCGGATTTTGCGGGAGATTCGCAAATCTCGCGGATTGCGAATTTCCCGAAAATCCGCAAAATCCGCGAGCGGAACGGATTTTCCGCCCATGCCTACCCTGGATCTATGCCTAAATGTGGAGGCCAATGCAGTGGATGCCACAATAGCGAAAAATCATCTTATTTCCTGCTCTCTGCCCTTAATACGGCATGCCGCAGGGAGCGATCCTCTGGGGGTGCGGCCTAGCTTAGAGGAGGACCGGCTCTGGAGCAGCGGCGGCCAAGAGCGGAGACCTGAGATCGGCCTGACCCACTTTGGAGCACCAGGGAGGAAGGAAGTGGAAGCGGGTTGAGCCACCACCCAACAATATCCAGTGAGTGACGGGGGTTCAGCACATACCTCGCGCCGAGAGGGACTCTGGCGAGCTCCCCATGCGACAGACTCTGTATTGGTACAGCAACGGCCCCACTATTTTGAGACATGGGCCAGCGGCGAGTTGGTGATTCCGGGATCTCTTAGAGGTTCCGCGGACCAGCGGGAATCCGTCCGCCCTGCCAAACAGCAGGCAAGTGGCGGCCCTAGGGGAGGAAGCTGCAGTGGGTGCTCACCACTGGGAGAGAGAGTAGTCGGGCGGAGGATAATAGCGGAAGGCTGGGGCTCACTTAAAGTGAGTCTGGAGTCCTGAAATATATGAACCAGGACATCGTAGCACACCACCGTGCAACATCCAGGAAGCGACAGATTCTGTGCACACCTCGCACTCCAAGGCAGGCTGGCAAGCACCCACAACAGCTGAACTTGTAGCAGTACAACAGAGACTACGCCATTTGGAGATGCGGCTCAGCAAGGGATTGGCAATTCGGAGGCCGACTTGAGGAGCCCACAAAGCAGGCAAGTGACCGCCCGGCGGGAAAGTCGCAGTGGGTGTTCGCCACTGGGAGAGTGAGGAGCAGGGACAGAGGATGTTAACAAGAGGCCCGGGGCTCAGAATTTAGCACCCTAAGGTACATGAAAAAGGCCTGGGGAGGCATTGCAGCCCGCCAGCCCCGACGTCCTGCGGAGGCTTAGAACTTCGGTGCACCCTGGCGAGGTGACGACCAATGCCTACCCTGCAGGGGTTCCAATTGTAGGAGGACTGGCGCTGAGACATCGTGGACCCCGGAGCTTCCTGTGCAGCATAGACCAGAAGCCTGCAGGGGGTCCAAGAGTCAAACACACCGAAGATCACACAGCATGATAGCGAGGGAGTGGGGTCCACCGGCTTGCCTGGGGAGAAAAGAAGGACTCCCTTGAGCTTTGCCAGATGGAGCACCCCACTGACCCCCGGACAGGGTGTAATCGGATCACAGTGCATCTGGAAGGGTACCGGGAGCCGCATCTATTGCCCACCCCTGCTGCACTCCACCTCGTGTAGGCTCACACAAGGCCCACCAGTGCCCGCTCCGGTCGTCAACTGAGGCACAGCATGTCCTCCTCCCAAGGACGGAGAGAAAAAACTCTCAAAGACTTATTCGCAAAAGCCCAGGGCGGTCACTAAATGGGCAATACAACAGCAAACTCCGAACAGTCTGCACTCATGAGTGGCGAAAGTGGTGAGCCGATTACAAAAGCCTTCCTGGAATCCCTGTTTCTAACACTATGGGAGAACATGCAAACACTTAAACAGGACCTCACAGCTGAAATCAAAGATGTCCACAGAGAAGTGGACAACATAGGAGAGAGGGTCGCTGAACTAGAGGAGAAAAGTGACGGGAAAGGTACCAAACTGGCGACATTCCAGCAAGAAGTAATTCGGATTCACGATCAGCAAGTAGAATTACAGTCCCATCTCAAAGACTTGGAGAACTGCTCTCACCGCCATAACATCAGGATCCAGGGGGTGAAGACCGATAAGGAAGCAGGCAACATCTTTAAGTACACCAGAGAGCTCTTCAATCATATCCTGGGCAAGCTGCTTGACGTCGACCTCAGACTGGACAGGGCGCACAGAGTGGGTCCACCACGTCCCACCATGGCCCGTCAGCTGGCATCCTAGTCTGTGTTTAAGACTTTCGAGCCAAAGAAGAAATTTTACAGCAGGCCCGACAGATGACCCCCTAACATTTCGCGGACAGACCCCTGTCCTGAACCAAGACCTGGCAGCACTCACTTTACAAAAGAGGAGAACCTTCAAACCCACCACCCCGAACCTCCGACAACGCAACATTTCCTATAGCTGGGGTCAACCCTTTCGTCTGGTTTTCCGCATGGATGGCAAACGTTTCCAGCTGCGCTCCCTTTCGGAGGCCTGCCGCCTACTCGGAGTTGACCCTCCAGCGGAGGAGGGCGGCGACGATGGCCCTACTCATGGCGCAGAGGATACAAAACCACACTGGAGGCAACAGGGATGGCGGCGCCGAACTAAACAACCAAATCCTGCACACAAGGACAGAAAGCAGCCCTCGAGACTCTGCCCACAGAACTAGCAAAGTTACAGTCTTGCAGATAACTATAGGACCTATTGACCTCTCTGATGTGTCCCTCCTAGTAATGGGCTGCTGGCGGGAGGGTGGAGGGAAGACCTTGGCCACAATATGTCCCCCATGGTAACTCTAATCCGATCATCCGTGGATGATGGACTACAACACGACTTTCATTATTCTCCTTCTTTATATCTGCTCTTTGCAGAAGGACTTAAAATAGATATTTGTTCTGGGTTGTTTTTTATAGGGGTTTTGGGGTTCCTTGTCCACCCTTTTAAACTTATAGCATAGGTCCACATAGAAAGAGCCTTTCAGTACCACACCCGCTCACTACTTCCACGACAATGGATTCGGGATTCCGTGCATGGTCCACCCATCCTCACCTGGCTAAATGACTCCCACCACGCTTAGAATACTCACTCTGAATGTGCGGGGACTTAACAATCCAGTCAAACGTAAAGCAGTCATATCATGTTTAGAAAATATCAATAGAGACATATGCCTACTCCAAGAAACACATTTATTATCAAAAGACTGCTACCGCCTCAAATCCTGTAGGTTCCCAACCCAGCTGTTTTCCTCAGGCCCCACCAAATTGGCTGGTGTGTTCATATTGGTCGCCCGGCGGTTTCAGAGGGAGATCCTCCATAAGGAAGCAGAGATTAAAGGACGGCTTCTAACCTATCGGCCCTCCGGCTGCGACACGCATACTACACTGGAGGGGACAGATGTGGTCGCCTCCTCGCCCATAAACTGTGAGCAACCCGACAGAAGCAGGGGGTCCGGGAGATTCAACGGGGAGATGGGCGGCAAGTTTCCAAGGATTCTGAGATCCCTGAGGTATTCCGAGACTGTTACGCCCGCCTCTATGCTGGCTCACCACTTTCTATTGCGGACGGAGCTTCCTTTCTTGATTCCAATGGCTTGTCCACCCTGACTAAAGCCCAGGCAGATCACCTGGACAGCGAGATCAGAATTGAAGAGGTCATTGCAGCCATCTCACGTCTTAAACCTGCCAAGGCCCATGGGCCCGATGGCTTATCCGCCATATTTTATAAAATGTTCTGTACGCTGGTGGCCCCAGTCCTAACTAAGCTTTTTAACCCATGTGCTGAACCTGGAGCGATTCCAGAAGAAATGCTCGAAGCTTCCATAGTGGTTATCCCGAAACCGGGAAAGGACAAGACCACCTGCAGACCTTATCGCCCTATGTCCCTTCTCCACATTGATTTCAAGTTATACAATGGGATACTGGCTACTCGTCTTTCGCCTCACATGCCTGGTCTGATTGACCATGACCAGGCAGGCTTTATCCCCCAACGCCAGACCAGCGACAATACAAAGCGAGTCCTTCACCTCATTGAGAAAGCCTCCCGGACGCAAGGGGAATACATGATGCTCACTATTGACGCCGAGAAGGACTTCGACAGGGTCCACTGGCCATACTTGGAACAGGTTCTTGAACGAGTGGCAATGGGGAAGAAGTTTCGAACATACATCTTAAACCGCTGTAGGTCTCCCACAGCCACAATTTGTGTCAACGGCCACACGCCAGAGAGAGAGGCATGCGAAAAGGGTGTCCCCTGTCACCGCTTCTTTTTGCATTTTATATGGAGCCTCAGGCCCATCGACTCTGTCATAACCCAGCATTCACAGGGATTCAATTTGGAGGCTATACCCACATGATCAGTCTATATGCTGATGACGTCCTGAACTCATTATCGAACCCACTCCTCGCACTGCCAGCATACCTCACAGAACTAGACGTTTTTGCGGTGGCGTCAGGGTTTAAAGTGAACATGGATAAATCGGTTGCACTCGATCTCTCCCTTGCGTCCTCCACCCACGCTCATCTCCAAAGCCTTCATCCCATTCAATGGGCAGTCGACACGATTCCCTACCTGGGGATTCAATTATCTCCCTCCCAACCGGGCACGGTAGCCACCAATTATGCACGGTTGGGCCAGACAATCCGTAAGGAATTGACCTAATGGAAGCCCAGCCCACTCTCCTGGCTCGGTAAAATAGTTGCTCCGCATAAGTTGGCAGGGTATGCTCAGACGTGAGTCCCTTGCTCACTTTGCCACTGGATTCAAGCAAGCCGGGCTGAAGACGGCTGTAATGCCAGAAACCGGTCCTAGGAAGCTTGTTTCCGGTCCGGGGAAGGCATGGCTTGGCAGTTCGGGCTGGACTGTTCCCATGAGGCACAGGGTCAGAATGATTTGCATATGGCCATGTCTGAACTGGGATGGCAGAGTGGGCTAAAGAACGATGATGGATTAAACCCAGATCTGTTGATTGGGTGTGAGTGTTTGATTGGTTCGGATGCTCCGTCCATCACAACCCCCTTTTGTACCGCTTGGCTATATCGTCTGTGGCATGTCCTGGGGATGGAGAAGCTGACTTTGACAATAGCAGGGAAGGGATCCACATTTAATGAGCTCTGCCAACCATTTGTGTCCCTTCTTTCCTCTGAGTTCAGGGAAATCACCTGTCCAAGGTATCTCCGCTTCCTAGGGCTCTCTGATTTACAACTGGCCGAGAAGTAATGCCCACGCTCCAATAACGGGACCCAGGCAATGCATATAATCATGTATTTGGTGGACAAGGAACGGGGTGGGGCGTAGGGGGGTTACAATAGGTTTCCTTTCAGTTTCACGTTATGTTTAACCCTCATTTTGATACGTTCTCCATATGCTTCGATCAACCAGCTGTGACCTGTGTTAAATGTGCAACTATAGCTACAATACAGCTTTTGCAATACCGAACGTTCATAAATAAAAAGATTTAAACCATAAAACCAAAAGGGTCACAAAAGACTGCTGTTCCTGGGCACTCTGGCACCCTAAGCGTAATAGCCAAAAATAGAAGAATAACAAGGCTCCAGTGAATGAGGAATGGAAGGGGTAAATTAATGGAAACCTTCCTTAAAGCAAGTATTGAATGGTGAGATGCTGATCATAAAATATTAAATTTTCTTGAAGTCTGAGCACCTAGCTCTTTGAATTATCTAGCATTCGGGTAGTATTATTGTATACTTATTTCCTTGTATATATGGATAATATGATATGAATAATAGCGATCTATTATATAGGTTAACCAGGTAGTCATTTTTGGGCCTCGTATTGTAAATGTGAAAGACAACTTTCACATTTTATTTTGAAAGAACAACTATATAACAGTTTCTATGCATTCATTTCAGTAACCTCCTTTGTGACTCAAATAAAAAAGCATTGTGGCTTAAATATCATCTGACTAGAATACAGTGTCTTAAATATCTTTACAGGCACACCTCTTAATTCCAGAAAGTAATAATAATCTGCATTCAATAGAGCAATTGTTTTGTTAACAATTGTTAGACCACAATATTTATGCCAAAGAATATTGTTGTTTTAAATATGCTGTCATTCAACCAAATATGCTGGGTGAACTTATATCTTACTAACCAATCACAAATGGTTTCTGATGCATGAGTGAATCTGTAATCTCTTCTGAATGGATCACCTCAAACGCCTGTCCTTTCAACGGATCATATACATAGGGGCTGAAAGCATGGGTGTCAGAGGAGTTCAGAAGGTGAATGAACAATATAAATGTCCATACATTTTATTTTGACACATTTCTGGTACTTTAAAAACAGAGGTCAACTGTCAAGCTATGTCTTCTGAAAAATGGCTGCTTATTATTTTAACACGAAGATTGATGTTTCCTTTTCTATTTCTAACTGCAAAATTAAAGCATTTTGTTGGGTGAACTATCTTATATTCTTTCTGGTGAACAGGGCGTTTGGAAAGAAATGAAAGGGTGTATAATGAAGAAATTAATTCCCCGTAAATGAACTCCACAAATATGTTCAAAAACGTCAGAAATGAGGAAAGCACAAACGCGGTCATTTTTTTGTAATTCTGAAATGCAATGAAAACTAAGATTTTAATAGGATCAAAACAAATCAAAACACTTTATTGATGTTAAAATGATTAATATTTTCTAAAACCTGATTTTCACACACTATCATTTGTGCGTGATGGTTTTATCAAGAAACTACGAGGTATATTACCAACAACTAGTGATATTTATCGCTGGATAGGCTTAGCGAGGTTTTTTTTTATCGCCAAGCATCGCCGGATATTATCGCAGAGATAACGTGCTATTAGCAACATTTATCTCTAAAGCAATAAAATATCCGGCGATAGCGGCGAAATGCGTGAATATCGCTGAGAATACAGCGATATTCACGCATTAACGCCAATAGGGTCTTAGCCATAATATCCACCTCCCATTGGATATAATGGCTAAGAACTGGTCTGAGCAGGCTTTAGCTTTTGGAGATATTCGTGCTTAGCGTGAATATTTCCATCGTTACGCCTGCATTGATAATAGGCGATAGAGATGTTAGCGACTGCTTTCAGTCGCTAACAGGTTGGGTACGCCCACTTTGCATGTCATTAGCGATAAATATCGCTGACGTGCAAAGCGGGCCCCAAACCGCTCGCTATCGCCTACAAGCTGTTGCTAACTGCTGGCAATAGAATTATCGCCGATTATCGCCCTCCTTAATAATACGCCCCAACGTGTCAGTGTGGATTTGTATGCCATTTCAATAGGAAATGTGTTGTCTGTAGTCGTGATATATTTGCAGCAATAGGCTCCAAAATGCACTACCAGCTACATACCACACCCATACCACTCTCCTGCTGGATAGGGATGCCTCATTTACTATACTTATTCTTTGGGTGATCCTTGGATATGCTACAATTTCTATGACTTCGGTGATGTAACAATGATGGCAGGACCCACACTCTGAAAAGTATTCCAGCACTACAGGTAATATGTTTATATCAGTCATAAAACAGAAGTAAAGAAACTTAAATGGCATTTATTATTTTTGCCAGGGAAAATAAGGGGTTGTGCTGTTATAAAGTGTAATGAACAAATTAGTTTCTTCTTGGTGTTTGTTTCATTTGTAACATGTGGTCTTAATTCTTATAGCTAGAGTGTTCAATACCAGTGTGACACCAATGCAGATTTCCTGACATTGCCCGTGAGGCACATCAACTTTGCTCTCAGAAATAAAAGAACAGGGTAAAGTTCATGGACACTTAATCCATGGTCAGTCTGCTGAGAAGCCAACATGGTGGCCAAAGTGGCAAGCGTTATTTGTAAGAGAGGCACATGCCAACTTGAGCTTAGATTGACACCACCAATTTCTCACAGTAAGTAACGTTATTCAATACTCACTCTCATTCAATTTGATCTGTCAAGCTAATGGAAAATGTTCAGTGCTCATGTGCAAAACCATTGATCCATTCAGCACCCCTTCTCGCATCCATCAAGTCGATGTAAAAAGAACAATATGTGCAGAATGTGAATTCGTGGAAGTGAGATGTTACTGCAATTTGATAGTTTTATCATGAGAACTTATCTACTTTGTCTCCCATTCAGTTGCAGATTAGAAAATATTTCATAAATTGCAATTGGTCTCTGTATTTTTAAATGGAGGGGATTTGTATTTCTGTAGTACTTGTCACTATCCCCAATTTTAAGTTATTTTTGTATTTTAGTTCACATTTTTCCAGCGATTTGAATATCTTAATTGAAGCAGACTTTCGCTCAGTTATACAATTCAGAGCATCCCGATTCTATTTTGTTATTAACTGCTATACGTTCTGCCCTGTGTAATCATATTGGCGAGAGCCTTTGAGCTGAGATGACTTGTTAATTTACAATGTGTCTAAGTGATGAAGTCCTATGTGGGACATTTGAAACTACAATTGCACAGACCACACAAAGTGTAGAATGCTGTAGGTGAACTCATTCTCAAAGTTGCAGAAGTAAAACTTCTCTTCCATGCAAACTGTAAGGATCCAATGAATAACTAGACATCAAATGCAGCTTAGATTGCTTTCAAAAGCTTGAATGGAGATGACTGCTTTCATCACTTTTATGTCAGCATTCATCGCAGTGGCAGCATCTCCGCTAAGGCGGAGTAGCATCACCCCACTGCTCGCGGAGCACTATAAACAAAAGACAATGATAATAACAGAAGTTATTTCTGTTATAATTTTTTTTTTTTGCTGGGTTGGGTGGGGCTGAGACTCTCGTGACGTCTGGGAGGAGGAGTAGTTGATGCACTCCAAAGTGCGCAGGACTGCTTGGCCGGCCCTATCAGGCCGAACTAGCAGTCCTTCACACTTTGCATGTTCCCCACTAGGCTGCATTACAGTCTGGTGCGAACATGCCCATCCTCTCATCATTCCCTGTCTGAGTGCCGAGCCACGGCACTTTGACCAATCACAATGTTGCATTACAGCATTGTCATTGGCTTAAGGGGGGGAGCCAGTGTGTTTCCCGGTTCCGAGGGAGGGAGAATGAGGGATGACGTAGGAGAGTTGACTGAGGTGAAATGCAGCGAAGAGGTAAGTGTTTTTTTTTATTTTGCAATTACCACCCACGACTCCCACCCTCCTCACCACTCCCATTCTCTGCCATCCTCCTAGATGGACTGAGTAGTCACTGCTGTTCTGTACTACCTTGGCTGGTGGTTGACAATGTTAGTTCTAGTCTATTTGACTTTAGGGCATGCGTAACACTGACGTTCATAAGACAAAATCTGACACTTCCAAGGGATCATCTTTAGTCTTTAGTGGCACTGTCCTTGTCAGGGCTCATTTTTAGGTTTTTAGGTTTCACCTGGGCAGTGCTTGCGATGTGCTTGCAAAGTCTTTTGTATTTGAAAAAAAAAATCTTAAAAGGGGCTTAGAACCTAACCAATACTTACCTGAACTTACCATTTATTGATTCCAACACCGCTCTAATTTACTTGCTTCTCATTGGCCACCACGTTGTCTGCTTTAACTTCCTGATCTGCTTTTACCATCCATGTCATTGCATGGAGCTTTTGATCACTGGCCATTAGCTACTGGCCAGTGTACTTTCACTGGCTCCTCACTCTGCAGGTATGTTTTTTTCTTAATTACGAACGAGCACTCCATACGAGTCCATCGGCAGGCCATCTTTTCTCCTCTCAGCTTGTTGTTGCAAGCAATTTTCCTGAATGACTGTGGTAAATTATTTTCCACTCGTCTTGCTCTGAGTTGAAAGTTTTCGATTTCAACTGCAATGTCACTGGTGCTGGTCCCACAAGTCGAGGGTGCACCAATCTTCTCCACATGCTGATGCTGCTGCATCAGTTCCGTAGAACGGTGCTGGAGTCGAGAGGTGTTGAGTGAGGCGCCGGGCTTCTCCAAGCAGTCAAGGGGATGAGTCAATCTCTCCAAGCGGCGGCAATCAATGTATGATGAGTCGATCTCAGGAGGCAAAGGACTGGTTCCGATGTGATGCGCCAATTTTACTCCTGCAACCGAGTCGATGTGCCAGTTCGGCTACACGGACAGGAGATGCATTGAAGTTCATGTTGCAAGTACCTGGGCCACTTCCAGTGAGCCAGGCACCGGAGCACCTGAGTCTGAAGCAACAGGAGGCAAACGAACAAGCCCTTGGAGCACACTTGGAGTGAAGGCAAGGTCCAGTTCTCTTCAGCAAAGTCAGAGAGCAGCAAGCAGCAGGGCAACAAGCAGAAAAGCAGACCTTCCACATTAGCAATCCAGTTGAGCTCTTTAGGCAGCACAACATTTCTTCTGGCAAAGCTTCAGTTATAGGTCTAGAAGTGTCTAGTCTTATACCCAAAGGTGCCTTTAATGTGGGGGTGACTTCAAAGCAGTGCCTTGAAGTGCACAGGTCCTCCTTCCATTCCAGCCTGTTTGTCAGGCTATCTATAGAGGGTAAATCAGCCCTATGTGTGGGTGGCAGGACACTACCTATTCAGTGAAGGGTTAGCCCCTTCCTTTCATCCTGCCGAGGCAGAGCCATCAGAGTGCAGATGTCTGTAGATGGGTACTCATACTCACCTATCCTTCCTGTGTTTGGGGCTGTCTCAAAGGAATGCACAAAGTATATCTGTAACCCACCCCACACATGTATTGGAGATAGGCTGCAAGGTTCACAAAGCAGTAAGTGCTGAGAAATGTCCACTTTATAAAAGTGGCATTTCTAAAACAGTAACGTTAAATACAGATTCACCTATAAGGAGAAATTATCATTACCATTCCAAAGATATTAAACATGAAGTAGCTACTCCTTTCCGATCAGAAATTACCACTTAAAAGTGTATATGGGATTCCCAAGGCTAACCTATGGGAGGAGTAGGCCTCACAGTAGTGAAAGACAACTTCAGCTGTTTGTCACTACCGGGACAGGCAAAACACAAAGGTACATGTCCTACCTTTTACTTGCATAGCAGCCTGCTCTTAGGACTACCTATGGTCTTCCTTAGAGGTGACTTATATGTAGTAAAACAGGAGTTTAAGGCTTGGCACGTAGTTTTAAATGCCAAGTCAAAGTGGCAGTGAACTCCACATACAGGCACTGCAATGACAGACTTGAGACAGGTTTGAAAGGCAGAAAATATGGGGGAAGATCACACTAAGGATGCCATGTCTAACATAAGAGCTAAGAAGCAGGTGGTGCTGATTTTATGTGAGCAATTTTAATGTATTTTCTATGTATCAAACAAGTTCTTATTGATTTTTAACTCAGAGTTTACATTTGTACTTGCGGTTAGCGAGAGTGAGGTCCAGGTTCTCAGCAGGCAGGCAGGCTGATAACCATAGAGTGAGGTAGAGAGGTAGTATTACCCCTCTCACCATAGAGTGTCATTTGGTGCCAGAGGTCAGCGTGCTAGTTAACTGACTCTGATGCTTTAAATGGTGGCTGGGCAGCGGGCGCGCCAGTTAATGCGCGATAAGAAGCAAGAGGTGCCGATTTTGTATGTGCCATTTTAACGTATTAGACAGGACATTAAGTGTGCTAGTTTTGATGTATCAAGCAGGTTCTTATTAATTTTCACATTAGATTTTAAATTTGTACCTGTGGGTAGCGAGAGTGAGGTCCAGGTCCAAGTTCTCAGCAGGCAGGCAGATAACCATAGAGTGCGGTAGAGGGGTAGTGTTACCCCTGTCTACCATTGAGAGTAATTTGGCACCATAAGTCAGCGTGCTAGTTTACTGACCTCTGACTCTTTAAAGGTCGGCTTGGCAGCGGGTGCACAGCAGATGCGCGCAGCAACCGAGTCACTGGCATGCCTAAAGACAAGCCTGTCTGTGCCCATCCTCACCTGAACAAGACCAGGGTGCAGCAACCCTGCCCAAATTCGGCAGACATGCACCAAGTGCACCCCGAATCAGCTGCTGAAACTCACACCTATCTCTGAACCAAGCGGTGACAACGGAGGGCAATTTGACTGCCACTCGGAAAAAGCTCAGGTATCAAACATTGCAACTATTGGTTAAATGTACAAGATAATCTCAACACTGATGTTGGCAGATCTCAGCTGAGAATATGTCCTGGAAACTATGCCAAATTATTTGGCGTTTCCTCCCTAAACACAGTATTCAAATTCAAAACAACAAATGAAGCTCTTTCAGCACACCATTAAATCAAATATTTGTCCATGAACAGTGATGGTCAATTCTGTGAGACCCTTGGGTATGTATCACTATACTGAGAACAAGAGAGATACAACAAAATTCATCAGCAAACAGAGATTCAGAGTGGTCATTATTCATGCTGTTTAGCATTCTGTAATCATGTTTTGACAGAATTAAAATTCCCAGCACACGATTAGCCGACACGTGTTTCGTCTTTGCTCAGACTTTTTCAAGGCATAGATGTAGGATTTGATAAACTCGGATTAAAGAGGCAAACGTCCGTTCTTGCACTATAGTATATGGACAAGAACTCCAGTCTGGATATCATCAAAACGGCTCATCTCAAAGTGTCCCACAAACGAGAATGATCCTGCCATCCGACACAGAAACAGAGAATCCACTGTGTTTCAGAGCTGTCTATTGGCAATAATGTTGCCAATGAAAAGAGTTTAATTGTCGTGCCATTTGGATACTCTGATGTGCTGTATTGGGTGTTTCTACATCAATAGATGGTGTTAGAAATTTATAGAGTCACTACAGTGACCTATTTCATTGGCAACATTATTGCCTATACAATTGACCATCACTGTTCATTGACAAATATTTGATTTAATGGTCTGATGAAAGAGCTTCATTTGTTGTTTTCAGTGTGTTGCACATTTGTTTGTGCTGATAATACCTTTGGGCAGTAGGTGTTTGGGGCTGATCTAGCACTCATTTGCTACAATAAAGCAAAAATTGTTTGACTTTTTTTTTTTTTGTATTAAATATTTTATTGAGCATAGGCAATGAAATGCACCTCCGAGACATCTGTAGAACCGACCCCACTCCTGGGAGGCCTAGGTCAGCGACCACACTGGCACCCAACACGGGGCCAGCGGGAACATCATGTATTAACACAGCAAGCCGCCTACAACCCCACTGGGCCGGCCGCGTCATAAGAGGTGCTACAACGGTGCAAGCTGATCAGAGCTAGTGCAATCCATAAAACAAAGAACTGTAAACAACTCCCCTACCCTTCCCACCCTAACCCTCCCCTCTCCTTGTCCATTTCCAGGCGTAGTCTAACGGATGTGGTCCCCGCTTAACAATCAGGTGGTGCTGCGCGCGCAGTACTTGTGCGCTTACGGGTGTGCGCCTTGGGATCCGGGAGAGGTGTCTCCGCCAGTCGTAGCAGGCGCAGGTAGCGCGGGCAGCTCACCTCCCGAAACTCCCCAGTAAGCAGAGTGAGGAATGGCCGCCAGAGCTCCGCAAAGTCCGCCCCCCTCCCTGCCGCCGCCAGTGACAGCTTCTCCATGCCCAGGATCGCCCATAGCCGGTGAAGCCACCCCAGTTGCTGCGGGGCCTGAGTCGCCCTCCAGTGGGCCACGATGTTTTGGACTGCAGCCCCAAGTGCCAGAGCGATCAAGCGGCCTCTCCAGGATTTCAGGGGGTACATGAGGGCGTTCGGGAGGCCTAGAATAATGTATGCTGGGAATCGCGGCAGCTGAGTGTCCAGGTGTGCGTCAATAAGATCCAGGATAGGGTCCCAATAGGGGCGCAGCGCCTTACAGCTCCACAGCAGGTGTTCCAGTGTCCCTTGTTCCCCACATCCCTTCCAGCACCTGTCGCTTACCCGGGCATCCCATTGATGAAGTCGCTCAGGGGTGTGGTACCAGTACATGGCTACCTTAGTCAATGTCTCTGTGAGCCCGGTGTGGTGCGCCGAGTGTCTGGCCCTATGGTACACCCCCTCCCACTCTTTCCTAGTGAGCTGTCTCCCCAGGTCCCTTTCCCACCGGGCCTGACCTGCGTTGTATGTGTGTGCCTGGGTGAGGAGTAGCTGTTGATAAAGGTCTGAAATCAATTTCTTGTCGGAGGTGCGCGTCAGCAGCCACCGTTCGTAGGGTGTGAGGTGCCGTTGGGCCCCGGGCCGGATCGAGGGGTGGAGCACCCAGTGGCGCACCTGCAGATATTGCAAGCGTTCCGATTCGGCCACGCCATAATCCGCCTTGACCTGCTGGAACGGGAGGACCCCCTTGATGTCGAACATGTGTCCCGCCGCCCTACAGGGCGTCGTCCGCCACGTCGTGAATGTTCCGGGGACCAGGCCCGGCGAGAAGTCCGGATTCTCAAAGATGGGAGTCATAGGCGAGGGGAAGGAGTTCAGCCCCTTTGCCACGGCCACTCTGTCCCACACTCGCAGGGCGGTGCTAGTGATTTCAGAGGCGTACAGGTTAGGGGGGCGGTGGCGGCGTGGCAGGAAAGGTACGCCCTGGAGGGTACGGCCGGCCACTGCTTGGTCCAGGAAGAGCCAGTGTTTGCCGGACTCCAGCTGGAACCATTCTACGAAGGTGCGCAGCTGCGCTGCCTGAAAGTACAGGGTGAGGTCGGGTACGCCGACCCCCCCATTCGCCGGGGGTAGGGTAGCGAGAGCGTGCTTAAACCGAGGCCGCCGGCCGTTCCAAATGAACCGTGACAGGTCCGATTGGGTTTGTTGAAGCCAGCCCTGCGGGGGGTTCAAGGGGAGCGTCTGAAACAAATACAGAATCTGCGGCAGCAGAGTCATTTTGACTGCGGCAATTCTGCCGAGCCATGACAGTGTGAGCGGCTTCCAACGCCGGAGCTGCTCCCGAAGTTTGAGTGTGAGGGCCCCGTAGTTGACTCGAGCGGTACTCCTGACGGAGGGAGCCAGGCGGACGCCCAGGTACGGGATGGTTGCGTCCGACCACTGTATCTTGAATTCCGATTTAAGCTCGGCCACCACGTCTGGATTCAGGGAGATGTTCAGGGCTTCAGATTTAGCTTCGTTGATTTTGAAACCCGAGGCTAGGGCAAAGGTGTGGAGCTCTACAAAGAGAGCACGCAGGGATTGCATAGGGTTGGTGAGAGATAGCAGGACGTCGTCAGCGTACAAGCTGATCTTGTGCGTATCGGCACCGAATTTGATACCAGATATGAGCGCATGCTGCCGTACCCTCTGAGCCATCGGCTCCATGTATAGGGCGAATAGAAGCGGCGACAGGGGGCAGCCCTGGCGCGTGCCTCTGCCGATGTCGAACCTCGGGGAGGTGTGGCCGTTCACCCTGACCATAGCGTTGGGCCGGCGGTAGCAATTGAAGATGCGGTGGCGGAGCTTCTCGCCAAAACCGAAGTGGCGGAGGACCTGGTCGAGGTAGGGCCAATGCACTCTGTCGAATGCTTTCTCCGCGTCAATGGTGAGGAGCATGCAGCCCGGTTTAGTGCGCGACCCGGCCTCAATGAGGTGTAACACTCGCCTGGTGTTATCGCTAGTCTGCCGTTGGGGGATAAAGCCCGCCTGGTCAGGGTCTACCAGCTGCTGCATGTAAGGCGCAATGCGGCCCGCCAGAATGCCCGTGTAGAGCTTCAAGTCTACATTCAGCAGCGAGATGGGCCTGTATGAGCCACACGTCGCCGGGTCGCGGCCCGGTTTGGGGATGACAGAGATGGACGCCTCCAGTAAGTCGGGGTGGATGGCACCAGGCGTGTCAAAGGTGTTAAACAGGTCGCGCAAGAGGGGGGCAAGCTGCTGGCAAAAGGTTTTGTAGAAGGCCGCGGTATAGCCATCGGGTCCCGGGGATTTCCCCACCTTGAGGCGGGCAATAGCAGAGATGACTTCCTCCAGGCCAATGGGCCGTTCCAAGAAGTCCGCTTGGGCTTGGTTGAGGGAGGGGAGCTCCGCGCCCCGCAGGTATGCCGGGCCGGCGAGTGGGTCCAGGTGGTCCGCGTCGTATAGCGCCGCATAAAAGGTGCCAAAGGTCGCCGCAATCGCCGCGTCCTCCGTGATCTGGCTGCCATCAGCCGACCGGAGGGATCGCACCTGCTGCCGTTGGGTTTGCGCCCGTAGTCTGCTCGCCAGAAGCTTCCCGCATCGGTCGCCTCCGGTGTAATAGGCGTGCTTAAGGCGCATAGCGGCGTATTCCGCTACATCTTGGTCCAAAGCCGCCAACATTTTCCGCTCGGCGCATAATTGGCGCCATGCCCTCGCTGCTCCCGTGCGCTGGTGCATCTGTTCTAGTTCCGCCACCCGTTGGGTAAGCTCGGCACGCTTCAGCGCCCTGTCCCTGTTGTTGGCGGTGGCTATGGAGATGAGTTCCCCGCGGAGGACCGCCTTAAGGGCAGCCCACTGAGTGGCCTTCGAAGTGTCATCATTGGCGTTGTGTTCCAGGAAGCGGTCGATCGCAGCAGTGAGGCGTGTTTGGGTGTCGGGCATCTGCAGGAGGCCGTCTCGCAGCCTCCAGTGTCGTTGCGGAGCTGGCATGGCGCCTATACGAAGTGTCGTCACAACTGGGGAATGATCCGAGAGCGCGGCCGGCAGAATCTCCACTTCCTCGACCTGCTGCGCTAGCTGAGTAGAGCACAGGAAATAATCCAGCCGCGCATACGTCTTGTGTGCCGCCGAGTAGTACGTATATGCTGTGGTCTGGGGGTGCATGTGTCGCCATAAATCTATGAGGCCCAGGTCCGCCACGTGCGTGTGTCCTGCAGCAGTGAGTGCTCCCACCTGCCCGGATCTCTGGCCTGAGCGGTCCGCCGTGTTGTGAAAAACAATGTTAAGGTCCCCCCCTAACAACAAGTGCGTGCGTGTGGTGGATGTAGCGGACTCTAGTGCCGTATGCAAGAACCGTTCCTGTCCCTCGTTCGGGCCATAGACTGAGCCCACTAGCAAGGTATGGCCTGCAACCTGGAAGCTATAAAGCAGAAGTCGCCCCTTAATTTCGGCCTCTTTCTGGAGGACCCTCCCCTCGAAGGAGTTAGCCACTAGGATCGCCACCCCCGCCGTTTTCTTCGGGGAGGAGGAGAAGAACTGCCAGGGAAAGGCGCGTGACTTGAGTCTGTGCTGATCGCTGCGAACAAGGTGCGTCTCCTGGAGGAGGCAGATATCCGCCTTGGAGCGCTCGAGACAGGAGAGGATTGCTTTGCGCTTATTCGGGCTATTAAGACCTCGCACGTTGAGTGAAAGCACCGTTAGGTGACGTGTCATGTCTGGGGTAACAAGGGAGATGCTATTCCCCACCCGGAGGTGGCCGCCACAGACCAACAGGCTGCAAGAGACGCTGCGCAGGGGGTCCTGCCGACTCCTACCATGATGTCACAATCCCCTGGACAAGGAGAGCCCACCCGCCCCTCCCCTACCCCCCCCAACACCCCCCCATCCCCAACTGTCCCCCCCAACCTCCAAGGAGAACCCTCCAACCCCCCCCCCTCTACCCCCAACTCCCCCCCAACCCCAACTGGTGCAGCTCCCCCCTCCCCCCAAACCCCAATAGTGCAATGCTCGATTCTCTTTACAGGTGCAAGCACCGATGGAATCCCCCCCCCATTCCCGCCCTCCGCACCTGCAACCAAAAAGAAGTCCAAATCAACATAGTCCCAGGTCCAGGTGAAATTCCGCTGGACCCGTGGGGAAGGGAACACTTGGTGTGTGGGCAATGGCGACGGTGATGTCGGGCACCGCGCCTCTCCACGTGGGTCAGCCATCAAGGGGACGGCGTAGACACAACGCGGGTCAGCGAGGCTTCGCTCCCGCCGCCGGGGTGAACCGTCCCGGCCAGGTCATGTCTTGGCAGCGCCGTGTGACCGTGGTAGAGTTCAATCGTGCTCTTTATTCGCCAGGCCTTGCGCAACCGTCTCCACTGCCGCTCGTTGGCCCTCCGTTATTTCTTTGGTGGCGGGGCGTCGCGGCCTGTGTCGCCTCCGCTGTTGCCGCCATTTTCCCGGCGTGTCCTCATTGGGTGCAACCCCCGCTCCGGGGTTCTCGGCCTCCGACGGCTCCTCAATGTCCAGAAGGGCGCAGGCCTCCTTGAGGGAGCGTATCTGGTGGAGGTTATTGCCCATTTTAAACACAAGGCGAAAGGGGTGCCCCCAGCTGTATGAGATGTTGCGTTTCCGCAATTCCGCCGTGACGGGTCGGAAGAGGCGCCTCTTCTCCAGGGTCAGTGCTGCAAGGTCCTGATAGAGGGCAGGGGAGTGCGCGCCAAAGGACACCGGCGCCATCCTGCGCGCATTAGCTAGGATCTCCTCCTTGGTGCGGAAGTCTTGGACGCACACAAGGATGTCCGCTGGGTGAGCCGTGGCCACTCTAGGCGGGCCCGTTCTGTGCACTCTATCTAGGCCCAGGGGTGCATCCGACGGGCGTCCCAGGATGTGGTTGAACAGCTCCCGGGTGAACTGGAAGAGGTCCTCCGTGTCAGGGGAGTGCTTCACCCCCCGGATCCTTATGTTGTGCCGCCTGGAGCGGTTCTCCAAATCTTCGGCGTGTGTTTGAAGGTCCACCTGTTGGTCGTGAATGCGCGCCAGTTCCTGCCGCAGTGCCTCAATCTCCATGTCCCGTGCGTCGCTCTTCGTCTCCAGCTCCGCCACTCTCTCACCAATGGCGTCGGTATCGCGGCGCGCCTCTTTTATCTCGTCCTGGAGTTCTTTCTTTAAGTCCTGAATGTCCTCGCGAAGTCCCATGAAGAGTGACTCCAGGAAGGAGCGCGTGATTGGGCCCTCAGTATCCGGCTGCCCCTGGGCTGGCGAGGCCTGGTGTTTCTTCTCGGCGCCCCCGCGTTGGCTGGCCGCTGAGGCGTCCGCCTTCTTCCCCAGAGCGCCGGGGGTGAAGAGGTCCGCGATGGAGCGGTCCTTCCTCGTCCTGGTGGTGGACATGGTCCGTGTGGCGTCTCTTGTCCAGTAGCTCTCTGGTAGTGGACCGCAGGCCCAGGCTGCCAACGCCGCTGTGTCTCCTGGCGCCCAGTCTGGGGAAGGCGGTGCGCTGCGCTTGCTCTCTGCGAGTCCAGTCGGTGCTCTCAGCGCAGCGCGGCCTCCGCAGCGTGGGTATGGGTGAGCGGGTTCCGCCAAGGGGTGCCAACCAGGTGCGGGATGGGCCCGCCTTGTGCCTCGGGGGTCCGGGCCAGCGTCGGGGTCGCCGCAGGGGCCTGTGGCGTGGGAGCAATGCAGGCTACATGGACAGGCTCCCCGCTTGCGTGTAGGCTCTGTGCTCGGTGAGACCCCAGACGCCTCCGCGCTGTCGCGCCGGTCAGTGGTCCAGGAGGGGGGGGAGCTGTAGTGCCGGTGCGCCAAAAAAGGGCGGGCCGCCGCAGGCAATCACCCCTCACGCGCTAGTGAAGCTCCGGCCGGTGAGCGCGCCTAACGCGCTGATGGAGCCTGGCTTGGCGGGCCGGGTCGCGTGTGTGTGGCGAGGGGGGGGGGCGCCTGGTACCACTGTCCCAACCCCCCCCGTACCTCCGTTCCAGAGAGCTGCAGGCCGGGATTCCAGGGGCACTAGGTCCGGCGATGGGAGCCGGCGACAGCCCGGGCAACGTCTGCTTCCAATGTGTGCTGGGGCCGGCAGGTCCGCAGTAGCTTCCACGCAGGGCCGTGGGAAGCCTCGCGCTTTGCCGCGCGGGCCGGACCCGCCGCTTCAGCCGATGCCTGCTCCGTGCGTTCTCGGACGGCGCTGTGGCTCCGCCCACCTCGGCCTCGTTTTCGGCCGCGCTCTCGGCACTCTGAGCGCACCAGGCCCCAACGGTCGCCGCCTCCGCAGTCCGACAGGTCACGGGTCCGGCCGTCCCCGGGCTCAGGACCGGACCAGCAGATCACCGCTGCTGCACCGTCGGCGCCAGAAGTTTCTCGGGACCGGTCACGGCCGGGTAGGTGCTGTGGTCGTGCTAGATTCGGTGGCCGGCGGCGGGAGCTCAGCAAAGCACGTCCGCTCACACCGCCATCCTGGCCACGCCCCCTTGTTTGACTTTTCACTCTGAATGGTGACAGACCATGTTGTGCTCAGTGAATGTGTGGATATTTCCCTGTGAGGGAACACTACTACCTGTGTATTTTTGCTAACAGTATTCAAATTAATTTGCTATTGTAGGAGGGAGACCTTGAGTCTTGTTTTTCACAGAAAGCTGGCTAAATGATAACTCCATTCTGGATATTATAATGGCAGCCCCCCCCCACCTCCAGGTTTCAAATCTACAGGCAAGATCGTATAGGAAAGGGGGACGGGGTCTTACAGTCCTAATAAAAGAAGGATATAATTTGTGTCATTAATCTTCTTTCCATTGTAGATTGTGAATGTTGTCAATTCGCCATCACGTTCACTCCGACATACACCTTCTCAGGGCTGCTAATTTATAGACCCCAGGTCCTTGCGCTGAGTTTTTAGATAGCTTAATAGATACTTTGGCTAGTTTTATGATGAAGAAAGCTCGAATCGCCATTCTGGTAGATCTAAACTTTCACTTTGGTGATCTAAATATTCTTAATGTTAAGAGGCTGTTACAAGAACTTGAGGCGCTACAATTATCCCAATTAATAACTTCTGGTACACATATTAAAGGACATATACTTGACCCATTAATTTTTAATGATCCCAAAATCTCAGTATCCTCCCCAGTACCTGTGTTTTGGTCAGACCAACATCTCATTCCTTTTGCACTGTGTAACATGGGTGATGGGAAGAAAAATCTCCATTCCACCATTAATATCCAGCTGGGGAATTGGTCTAAGTTTAACCCGGAAGCTTGGAGGGATTTTCTAGATTCTTCGGCTCCCAAGAAAGAGGGAAGTATTGAAGAAGCATACTCCTGTTGGGAAAGCTGGATCACTCAATCATAAAACAAGGTCACCCCAAAATGATTCTCAAACCAAAAACGAATACCAAAAAGGCTCCTTGATTTAATGCACAGCTAGCATCCCTAAGGAAAAACTGTAAAAAAAGCCGAAAGGGAATAGAGGAAAAACTATGACCTGCAAATTAAGGCAAGATAGAATCTATCATAGCAACATTAAAGATGCTCAGGCAACATTTTTTGAAAAGAAATGAATCAGGCTCAGAATTTGTCAGAGGACCTCTTCAAAGTGGTTAAATCCCCAACTACCATAATTGAGAATAACCCCACTTCTCAGACTTCGGAGGAAAAATGTAATGACCTAGGGCCAGATGTAGGTCGGCAATTACCGGTCGGTAATGGCCAAATTCGGCCGTTACCGACTGGTAATTGGTGATTGAGATGTAGGGGCCATTATATTACATAATCGGTAAATTTACCAAATCTGTAAATTTACCGATTCTGTAAAATACCGAATCGGTAATTTTACCGATTCGGTAAATCAAGATGTAGGTGGCACTCCACAGAGTGCCACAGGCCCTTAAGAGTCGGTATTTTAGCACACAATCCTATTGGGTGGTAAAATAACAAATTCAGGTGTGCATGCACATCTGTGCATGCACACCTGTGCAATGTGACACACATACATGCCCTTAGGGCATGCATGTGTGCCACATGGCACACAAGCCTGCACTTGGGGTGCTAGAGGGTGTCAAAGTGACACCCCCTGCACCTTTGCTGGATTCGGTATTTACTGATTCGGTAAACACCAAATCGGTATTTCCCATTGATTCCTATGGGCTTCAGGGCCCATAGGAATCAATGGGCAATACCAATTCGGTATTTACCGAATCGGTAAATACCGAATCATACCAATTCTGTAATTCTAAAATTAGAATTACCTACATCTGCCCCCTTCCTATTTACCGACTCTTAAACACCGAATCGGTAAAATTCGGTATTTAAGAATCGGTAAATAGGAATTACCTACATCTGGCCCCTAGTCACTTATTTCCATAAAAAGGAATGGACATATACAGCTCCTTCAAGGTGGGATCGAGACAATTATAAGCCAAAAAAGAGATCATGTGTGTGCTTCCTCCACTCCGGCCTTAACTTGTTTCCAATCTGTTAATAAAAGTAATGTATGAACTTTAATAGAAAAGATCAGATCAGGCTCCCAACTGGACCCAGCCCCATCCCATATACTCTGCAAGGTCATTAAGGACTTGTGTCCATCAATAATGGAAACCCTTAATCTTTCAGTAGAGGAAGATGAAGTCCCAAAAAGCCTGAAAACGCGCACTAGTCAAACCTCTAATAAAAAACCCAACCTAGATTCAGCTCAACATAGGAATTATCAATCTATATCACTTTTACGATTCAATTGGTAAACTACTTGAAAAACTTGTAAACAGAGCTCTATCAGATTTTCTGGAAAATAACCTCTATCTTCATCCTATGCAGATGGGCTTTCGGGAACAGCAAAGTATGGAATCTGCACTGCTAGCCATGTCAGAAAAATTTAAAATGTCCTTTGACCAAGGCAGTTCAGCCGCCATACTTTGCTTAGATCCAAGTGCGGCATTTGGTACCGTCAACCACTCTGCTCTACAAACTAGTATTGTGGACATCGAGATCCAGGATAGGCTTGTATCATTCCTAACGGATAGATCTTTTCAAGTCATGGAAGCCAACTTCTTCTCAGATACAATGCCCTTGAGTTTTGGGGTGCCAGAGGGCTCCGCGCTCAGCACTACATTGTTTAACATCTATATGTGACCATTGGCTGACATAGTTCAGGACTTCAGTATTTCCATGATATCATATGCAGATGACACACAGCTGGTGATCTCACTCGATTTCAGAGCTAATGGTGAATCAGAGCATCTAGCACTGTGGAATTTAAGTTTACGAACTGAACATCATCTGCGCCAGCTTGTCACCCACGTATAACCTGCACGACAGCCATTTTGGGTACCATGGTCTCCCCGTTCACGATCGATCACCAGCGCGCCCCCCCTGACCCTGCGAGCGTCCTCCGCGCACCCTGGCTGCCCCCCTCCCTCACATGCACAAGTCCGCATGACCCTGTCCTTGGGAGTCACGCTCGCGCCTGACCAAACACCTCCTTTCCTTTCATGAATACCCCTCTGTTGGTAAACTCTCCCTCTGCGCTTGATTGTCCACGCGGCATGAATACCTCTCCTTTGATGACCCCTTCCACCGAGTCCGATTGTCCACACAGGTCCGAGGCCATCGCCTAAGCAGGGAGATACAGTTTACTGCCCCCTATTGTATGGAGTCGCTCCTCTTCAAAGGGCCCACTATTGATCCTGGTCTCCCCACCCCCTGGGATACGATCAGGCGCACACATCCTAAGAATCGGCGGAACACTCAGCTGCGCGATAGCCCCCTCCTCTTATCAGCAGGTTGAGGACCTCTATTGTGGATGCATGTGGGGGTGGGATTGACACGAGGATTACGGGGATGTCTTTTTCCTTACTTCACAATGTCTTGATTGTAATAAAGAGTGGTCACATGCCATAAACCAGGGTATAAGAGGCCAGGCCTCAGAGAGGCTGTTAGAGCACCTCGAGACAATACCTTGTTGTCTGATCTAATGTGTTCTGCTCCGTCGGAATAAAACTTCTGTTTCCTGCCTTCAAGTCTCCAGCGCCTGCCTCTTTGTTTGATAACTAGAGTGGTATAGAGGCGGATAACGCCGGGCATCTCTGAAAAAGGTCATCAGCCCTACCCTTTTTCTACAGCGCCATGTTTGGAAAGGGTTGTGCAATGGATGATAAACAGCCGTTTGATGCTGAACGGGGACACAACTGAGCTGATGGTCCTCAGAAACAAAGCAGTCCCTGGGCCTCTAAATAGCTGGCTGAATTGTCTAGGTATGTCACCAGTCCCGAGCTCCGCTACTAAAAACCTTGGATTCTGGATAGACAGAAAGCTAACAAAGGAGACCCAAGGAAATAAATTGGCAGGTACTTGCTTTGGGCTACTCAGAATGCTCTGCAAGATTCTGGAGCTTATCCCTTTGGCGCTAAGAAAGACAGTAATACATACACTGGTTACATCACGCCTAGACTATGGAACCTCTCTTTATCTGGGGGCACGAAAATGTGTTAACAAAAAACTCCAGGTCATGCAGAATGCTGCAGTTAGACCTTTGCCTAAGGTCCCAATTCAGGGACCAGTGAGGAAGAATTTGAAAGCACTCCACTGGCTACCGATCAAGGCTAGAGTCAAATTCAAGACCCTTTGCCTGCAACATAAAGCCATAAACAACAAGGGCCCAGGTAAAATCAGAGATTTGGTGAATGCATATGTCCCCAATAGATGCCTCAGATCCTGCGCTGAACGTCTATTAGAAACGACTAGAATTAAAAGAGCCAGATGGGGTGGTAGATCCTTCTCTCATCTGGCACCCAAGCTATGACTTTCAAACCACTTGAACGTAGACTCCTGGAAACAGAAACAATCTTCAGGAAAAAGCTGAAGACTGGGATCTTCCATCAGTACTAATAAATCACCCTCTGGCTTATTGTACTGAATCTGACTACTAGCGCTGGGAAGCCCTGGGGCAGCAATGCGTTCTACAAAATCCCATAACATAAAATTATCTTTTGCAGACATACACACTGCTGAATGCGCATACAAACCAGAAGGAGGTTCCTTTTACCCCCTCGACTTTCTTTCTGCTTGCATAGTAAAATGCAAACATATAATTGGAGGGTTGAGTAAATCATGTTACCAAGTAAAGGCTGTCAGAGGTGGACACTTGCCATCCTGCCAGGTCCTTCCAGTAAAATGAAGCCCAGACAGAGAGTAAGTGGCATGTTATGAAATTGGTATTGTGTGAGCAGAAAAGCCAAATTTATGTCCAATCTAAAACCATCAGATACAGTTCACATTATCGTCATTCAGCGTGGCTTTTTCCCCAAAAATTATTGAATGAACACACTCATTTTTTTTATTTTTATTCACCTGGGAAGTTTCAGTGAACTGGACAGAATCACAGGATGTTGAGTCAATGCCGAGACTCGAACCTAGGGCCAGATGTAGGAGCCCTAATACCGTTCGGAAACAGCCGATTTCGGCCGTTTTCCGACCGGTATTAGGCTTTTCAGATGTAGGGGGCCTACCGAATCGGTAATTTTACCGATTCGGTAATTTTACCGATTCGGTAAATATACCGATTCTGTAAAATACTGAATCGGTATATTTACCGAATCGGTAAATCCATATGTAGCTGACACTCCTAAGAGTTCCACAGGCCCTTAAGAGTCTGTATTTTACCACACAATCCTATTGTGTGGTAAAATACCGAATTCAGGTGTGCATGCACATCTGTGCATGCACATCTGTGCCATGTGACACACAGACATGCCCTTAGGGCATGTATGTGTGCCACATGTCACACAAGCCTGTACTTGGGGTGCTAGAGGGTGTCAAAGTGACACCCCCTGCACCCTTGCAGGATTCAGTATTTACCGATTCGGTAAATACCGAATTGGTATTTCCCATTGATTCCTATGGGCTTCAAGGCCCATAGGAATCAATGGGCAATACCGATTCGGTATTTACCGAATCGGTAAATACCGAATCTTACAGATTCGGTATTCCTAAATTCGGAATTATCTAAATCTGCCCCCTTCCCATTTACAGACTCTTAAATACCCGTTCGGTAAAATTCGGTATTTAAGAGTCTGTAAATGGGAATTACCTACATCTAGCCCCTAGTTCCCCAGTTCAGCAGGCGGCAGTTCCGGTTACATTACACCCCTTCTGTAATATGCTTTCCTCTCATTTGCCTCCCATTGTGCCTATGCACCATTTGACTGCCCGCCCCCAAAAATGCCTTCTGGGTTATGCTTGCTTTTCAACTACTGCCTATTCCCACTGATAGACGTCCCATTTAATCCCTCAACTTTGCCTTTCTGTGACCCCTACCTCCTTTTACCCCCTTTGGTTTAAACGTTTCAAACAGCATTTCTGCACCGCTAGGATACCCATTTTTCCTGACATTTCGGATATATTCTTGCTAGTAATTTTACTTGTGGCACTGCAATACACCAGGTAAACATATTTACAAAGCCAATTCATTATGCTTAAGCAAAACCTATTGGCTTTGCCAATGCTTATTTATTGTCACATCAATGCCATAACTGCTGCACTTTTTTCTTCAGAGCTCTTGCAAATCACCTGTGTGGTACAACAGGGTTCATCCCTTTCTCCAAGCCTCTTCCAAGTGTACCTCATCCAGGCCTTGGGTAGCCATTTACGCCTCTGGCATTGACTTCAGGGCTGACCAGGAAGGCATGACAGTTCATGTACAACAATGCATGGCAGCAATGAGGGCCAGATTGGGAGCAACTGGTGGATGGGGTTCAGCTGAGGCACTGTCCAGCACCATGCATTTTGGAACTTTAAAAAGGGCATCCGATCTAGCCGAGTTAACGAGGTGAAAAGCCTGTATTTAAAATTCAACAATGACCACTTATGTACCTCTGCAAGAGGTTCCTTAATCATGATTGTATCCCTATAGCATCCTGTGGCACTTTCTCCTTTGTCTTATACAGGGTGGCCATCGATCTGCAGTGACTCATTATCGATGCCATTCTGGATTACAGGATTCACTGTTTCTTCCAAACCGTATATTGAAGAAAAACCACAAAGTACAGAATACTGCAGATAGAATTATTGTTGCTATTCAAATATTTGAATCTGTGCACCCTTTTGATATATTTACCTTGTTTACTGTCAGCTATCAATGTAAATCTGTATGACGCATCAGCTTATGTATGGCATTGACTGAGTGGGCAGCTGTAGTCACAGTTGTAAACTCACCATATACATTCTACAACCAATGCCTTCTTTTGATGATTCAGAAGTTGAAGAGGAAGAGACCGGGAGGTAACTTATTCCAAGTGCTTACTACTTCTCTTTGGGATGCTCGTCCTATCCCGTTGTGATCTATCTCCAATCCCGGTCCATTCTGCTGGAAACAAAATACATCTGGCTTTTTGGCCCAGCCTTCCTCTGACATTGCTGTTTAGCTTTACATTGTGTTAGATCCCCATCAGTGAAGCTAGTGCCAGGTAGTTCATGCACACGAATTCTTGATTTTTGTAATGATTTCTGCTTCTCTAGAAAAAGTCCTATCATGTAGGTTTCCTTATTCAAAGTCTTCTGGCCACGCCAGGGTCTCTCAGTACATGTCTGTGTTTTCTGGGAAACACTGTCCCATATTAGCTAAATCATAATCACAATCAGGGGTTTGTCTTGCCTCCATCTATAATGTATTTTGTCTGTAGACACTCCTTTTCACTTGGTGGTTTATTCCTCCCGTAAGCTGAACAAAGAAGCCAGTTTTTCTGATGCTGGTAAAACAGAGGCAGCCTGTCCTTTTGTTGCTAGTCTTCTGGCTCCTATTGAATTTCTCCCCTGTAACAATCACGATCTTCATTGCAGTAGGCAGTGTTCCCTCTTCCTAAGGTAAGTCTGTTCTGGGGTCTTCTGGGGCCCAATCGGTCTTCATCCTTCCAACAAGACATCTGTCCCCAGATCTCTTTGGTGAGGGATCAGAATCTTACTTTTAAAGGGTGTGCCTTGTCTCTGTGGAATCATAGACAAGATTCCCTGATTGCCCATCTCCAATGTCTCTTGATTTGGCTTAATTTTGGATCCCTGACAAATACAACCTGCTTTCTTTCGGGCTGTGTGATGGAGGACAATTTGCTTCCTGGTTCAATTTGTCTCCATCAGGAACTCTGCTTGGCTCCACATTTATGAACTCAGGGGTTAACTTAACTCTTTCCCCCAAGGAATTGCATGCTATACTATTTCCAGTCAGATGATTTCTAAAAGTTGTTATGTCCTGGGGCATCATCAAATTTTTTCTGTATTTGAAATGGGTAAAATTGATACCTGATTAGTCTCTGCTTTGCCCAATCGAGTGACGATTTGAATTGTTCTCCTGACTTTTCTACGATCAACACATAGTTATGATTACTTTTATGTCCATGACAGTTATCATATTAAGCAAAAACCAAAGATAAGAATTTGAAGGGTACTGTACAAAGGAGTACAAACAGGAGGAACGTGTTATTTAACTCCACAAAATACTTCAAGAAGAGTTACAAGAATACAGGAAAACAATACATGGGATATTTCTTGAAAAGAGAGTCCCTTACTCGATTCAGTATGGATGCTTGATAAAAGAAGTTCATTTAGGTGATTGCGAGCACTAGATTTGAAGGAATTTGTTGGTTACAATATTGTGTTATGGTTGAATGAACACTGTTCTCAACTTAGGATGACCATTTCTGGTCTCCCTTTTTGGATTTTGCCTGCACAGCGCTTGTGCTGTGCTTGTGAAATATATTGTATTCAATATATCTTAAAAGGGGCTTACATCCCGCCTTCTCTTTCTATTTGTCTATGTGCTTGTCACTTTAGCTTTTCTTCGTTTTTATTGGTTCTAGCTTTTTTTGGGGTGTGCTTCTCTTATCAGTATGAATGGAGTAGGGTGCTGCACTCGTGTATTTCACTGCGGCTTAATCCTATATGGCGATACGTGTGCTGTACCAGATTAGTGCCTGCCAACTAATATTCAAACAATGTATATGGCCTAGTGTCAGAAGTCACTAGGACTCTAGTACGCACTACAACAAAAGTTTTTTGAAAATTTATATCGTTCAGTTTATTTTAAACCTTTTTTTTCAAAACGATCAAACATATAATGTTCTCATTATTCTCCTCGATTAATATTTTCTGGCACAAATGATACAGACATCAAAAACCAATGATTAAATTGTGAGCAACAAAAGCAACATTTTGTCAATACACAGGTTCACTAAAGAGTAAACACAAAACAATACAAAAGAAAAAACCCAATGCATTTCCGGGCAATTGCCCCTTCGTCGGGGGTCTAATAAATGAAAGCAGAAGTGTAACCTGCGTGTGGTTGTTCCTATTTAGCCAACCAATTTCTGTCCTTTAGTCAAGTTTGCATCTGCATATAAAGCTTGTGAAAATGAAGAAAACCTGCGTGTCTAAGCGGTAGCGTCTCGATCACGCGAATGTTTCTCTTCACGATGCGCGCAATATTCCGATCTTCTCTCATCAAGGCTAACCCGTCACCATGCTTACCGGCCGGCGGCGGAATATTGCGCGCATCGTGAAGAGAAACATTCGCGTGATCGAGACGCCACCGCTTAGACACGCAGGTTTTCTTCATTTTCACAAGCTTTATATGCAGATGCAAACTTGACTAAAGGACAGAAATTGGTTGGCTAAATAGGAACAACCACACGCAGGTTACACTTCCGCTTTCATTTATTAGACCCCCGACGAAGGGGCAATTGACCCGAAATGCATTGGGTTTTTTCTTTTGTATTGTTTTGTGTTTACTCTTTAGTGAACCTGTGTATTGACAAAATGTTGCTTTTGTTGCTCACAATTTAATCATTGGTTTTTGATGTCTGTATCATTTGTGCCAGAAAATATTAATCGAGGAGAATAATGAGAACATTATATGTTTGATGGTTTTGAAAAAAAAGTTTTAAAATAAACTGAACGATATAAATTTTCAAAAAACTTTTGTTGTAGTGCGTACTAGAGTCCTAGTGACTTCTGACACTAGGCCATATACATTGTTCTCTTATCAGTATGCCATTGCCCCATTACTTTTTCTCCATCAGCTTTTATGGCTGGTACTTCTTTTATGAGGTTAAGCTGGTATACGACTCCTTTTAAATAACGTTTGCATGCTTTTGCTGATGCAATTAAAGAATTCTTCTCACTGCAGCACGCACGGTTACATTTCTTTTTTTATACGACACGTTTATTATTTCATTGAGCTTTAACTGTACATGGCAGCACGCATATGCTTGCGTACTTTTGCTCATCGTCATACTTTGCCCAACAATTTCTAATTGAAAGCTTTCTTTCTGCAAGCATTTCAAGCGTGGTGACAAATTGCATACTTTTATTGAGAAATAACATAAAATATTTACTGACTTACACTCTGTGCACCATTAATTTGAAACGTGTTTTCTAATCGTATTATTTAATACTATTCACACACCCATTTTCTAGCATTTATACAATGTATCTCTGATGGCTTTTGCAGATGCATTTGAAAAATTATATTTGTGGCAGCACACACTGCAACATTTCATAGTTTCTCCGAAACATCCATTATTTAATTGGCTCTTAACTTTACCTGCCTATACGCATTTGTTCACGTGTTGGGATCGGGCTCCTCTTTAGCTCTCGCCTAGCGATGCAGCGCCATGCGCTGCTTGCGAAGCGAGACTTATTGTCGCTGTGTAGCTAACGAAGTGGGACATGAGATGTGCACGAGCTTACCAAAGCCATTGCAGACAATGACTGTGACCGCGCGCTTTAGGAGACATGGGCTGTGAACGCGCCCGTCTCCTCTGGCGCTCTGGCAGGTTAGGAGACATGGGCTGTGAACGCGCCTGTCTCCTCTCGCGCTATGCGCTCTGATACGCTTTCACTTTCTCACTTTCGCGAGGGCGCCGGGACAGCCCAAGGTGTTGGGGCGATGGGAAGCTGTTAAAAGACCCAGCACGTTGAAGCACATATGCACACTCTGTTTTAACTACCTACTAGATGTGTGATCTTGGAGGGTGCAGTTTAAGCTCAGCATCCGTCGCTTCTTCGGCTCGCGTCATACTTAACCGAGCCCTTCTTTCTAAGTTTCCACACCCTTCTTGCCAATTCTTGCTCTCATAAATTCTCCCTTTTTGCATTCCTCTCCTCGTATGTCTATCTCTCCTCTAAACATACTTCATTGCTCAGTCTCCGTTCATTTTAATGCTACTAACAATGTCATGCAGCCACTTTCTCTGTCCTTTCTTCTTTCCACTTTCCTCTATCATACACTCCTCTCTTCCCGGCAGTTCTCTAATTTCCTGATTGTTTTTTTTTTCGATCGGTACCCCTCTTCCTCACCTTGAAGGCTCGGTTCACCCTGTGTCCTCTGGGGTCTTTTAACCAATTCCTCTCCCTCAGTCTCTCTTCGCAGCGGTTCACTGCATCCCTTGCCTTCCAGGGTTCTTGTTTTCCCTCATCTCAGATCCTTCTGCACACCTCCCTCTCCGGACCCATCTCACCTCTCTCCCGTAGAGGTTTTCTTTCTTCCTCATGCCTACAGATGTTCCTGTATTTCTTTTCTTTCCATGTTCGTGTCTGCGCTCATCAACCTGTATCTCACGCCAGGCACACACACTTCTTGTGCTCCTGCCTGTCCCCCTGTTATCTTCCTCACTGTCTTTGGTTACCCTGCTACTTTATTCTACCTTCTTATACTTAATAGCTCCTACTAGTCGCAGCTATCACCCTAATCCTCAACTTCCTACTATTGCTGTGTGCCCGCACCCCCTAAGCCCTTTGTGTTCTCTCCACTCACTCCCTTGTAGCTCGTAATGGCCTTATCAGTCCCTGTCTGTAGTTCTGATAGCTTTATTCTCTCCAATCCGGATGTTTTCTCTGATCCTCTTCCCTGCTTCTCTCTAGTCTCATGCATTCCTTATGTTCTCCCTATGAGCTCATTTTAATGTCTTCACCCGTCATACCCTCTACTATTTCCTGTCCCTTCTTTGAAGTTCTAGTTCTCTTTTTATATACTGTCTAGCAATTCCATCTTCGCTGCATTTATCTACCTGTCTTTTAGTAGTTACAGTTATATACCTGTTCCCGACCCTCTGCCCACCTCCTGCTAACTTGTTACATCCCCCTCTCAGCAGAAGGCTTCTAATTTTATATTCTCCTTTATCTTCAACAATTCTTATGTCTTCTCCTAAACTCTTCATTAGCTTGTGATGTCTTTACCTGTCCCATCCTTATCAGTGGCTCTCGTTTTCCTCCTTTCCATACTCTTTTGGGGGAAGATGCTTCCTTTATCAACTCTCTTTCCCAGTCACAGTTTTAGTGATTTTTTGTAAGTTTTAACCGAACAGTTTTTGCTCTGGTGACCTTTCTGGTCTCTGGTTTCCTTATTTGTTGTTTGCAGTTGGTGTCTTTCTTGTGTCTCCTGTTTCTCTTTACCAGTCCACTTTCTTAATCACTTCCCCTTTTCCTTTCATCCTTCCCTCAGGTTTACTTTGTTTGTCTAGCAGTTGCTGGTTTCCCCCTCTAGTTCTAGTTCTATCAGTAATCACGGTCCCCCAACTTTACTTTTCTCCTCTGTAGTTCATAGTTTCCACATCACATCTTTCATATTTTTAGATTTGGGTTTAAGGCCCAACCAGGTTTTTTCTGGCCATGACTTAATCGAAGACTTAATCGTTCTTTCGTCTGCAATGAACACTGCAATTTGTCGAAGTAAACCACTCTTTTTTTCTTGTTTTCCCTGATCAAAATTGCAGAACATATATTAAATATATGACTTTTTGAAATATATTCTCTCGCCCCGTTTATGATTTGTTACATTACCAACTAACAATTGTCACTTTATTAAATTTTTTCATTTATTGTCTTGATTAAATCTGCTGTCCACCACTTTTAAGGGTGTGACCCTCAAAAAATATTGTATATAAAGCAATTGTAAAATACTCTAGATAAACAAAATCCCTTGTAGGGAAATTGCTCCTCCCTTTTTCAAAACAATTTCACGTAGGGCAGCAGATCGTTTTAAAGACCTTTGGCTTAAATGTATCTGTAGTAAACTGATCTAATATGTGCCTCCCTCTCCCCTACCACCTGCCCCTTCGGTCTGATGCCCGCACTCATTTAGCGAATTCTGAGGTGGGTACAAGTACAATGGAAAGCAAGCATGCTTCAGACTGCCTTTTATCTAAACATATTTGTGCATTTCATCTTCTCAAACCCACCCACCAAAGGATGTTCTAATCACCAAGCAAAATAATATTTTGTCACTTTGGTGCTCCTAGTTACCAAACAACTGAGTAATGTTATAGACTTTCAGTTGCATACTTTCCAGCTATCCTTTATATTTTTTAAATAGTCAGTCAGTCCATGATTATTTGTTAACATCGCATAATGGTGGTGCCTGTAGCGAAGTTGAACAGTTTGAAGCAAATGCAATTTATTTTTGTATGCAACGGCCAGCACCAACTTACTGTACTGTGTCAAAGGGGGAGAGCAGGAAGGCCCATATCTACTAAGTGCCGCTGTTCTGCTCTCTTCCCAAGTGCTAGAGCACTTTCTGTCTGCCTAGCACCACAAACACATCCTGTACAACAGAGTAAATGAGTCTTCGTGTGCCTAGCATAGGTTTTGTACTGGGAGATAAAATACTATGCCTGGACTTACTTTTAATCTGTTCCTGTTTTTGTGTGTATTGTGCAGAACAGCACTCAGAAAAAGTTAGAAACATTTGAAGAAGAAAAAACGTTTATCCTTCTTTGTGCCTGACTTGAGCTGGTGTCTTTTTTTGGCGCAAAGCTTGTCTTCAAATGTTAGTAGATAGGGGTTTGCGATGGAAACCATAGGTGGTGGCACGGGAACGCCCCTACACCAAGCATGGAACATTTTTTTAATGCAAACTAGCACAAATCACTATTTTGCGTTACTTTTTTCAACTTTCAATGCAAAAAAAATAATATTTTTGCGCTGAAAATGAATTTGCAAATCAACACTTCACACCATTTTGCGTCACTTTTGATGACTTTGCACCGGTGCAAAGTGTTGATAAATGTGGCCCATCAAGCTCAAATGTCCCTCTGGATTCATTGGTACTGGAGCTCCAAAAGCCCTTGCCTTCCAATCACCCCAAGGCTCTAACAGCTCCGCAACTTACCTGGTGCTTCAGCTCATACGACTCTGGTTTCAAGTCATAGGTTTCATAGTCCTCTGGCCCAGCATTATTAAAGTTTGAGCTATTGGCATTGTAAATGCCAATAAAACACACAAGATGATGGACGGAATGCTGCACATTGGCAAAACATTCACCCCCAATCACAGATCTGGGTTTAATCCATTGTTATTTTGCTCACCAAGCCACCCCAGTTCAGACATGGCCATATGCAAATCAGTAAATGACAATGCCTTTTATTCATTTGTTTTAAAACCTACAATCGGTGCATAAACACGCACTTTGAACGTATAGTTCTTGCTTACGATGAGCAAGGCTGGCAGTAAAAGAGACTGCCAGCCTTGCTTCTCATAAGCATGGACTATAAGTACAAAGTGCTTGTTTATGCACAGATGCAAATGAATAAAAGGCATTGTCATTTACAATGCCAATAGCTCATACTTTAATAATGTGAGACCTATTGCATTGTAAACGATTGTTACTAATGTTACCATACTTTTGTTTGAATATAACACACTTTATTATTTCAGGGTGCCCTTCTTTAACTTTACGTGAGTGTGCACATTTTCACATAGCGCCATCAGGGCCGGACTGGGAACCAAAACTGGCCCTGGCAAACTGCTCGGCTGGGCCCCCCTGGGGTGGAAGTGTGTGCAGCAGTGCTGTTTGCTAGGGCCTGTTTCGGACGATTTTGTTACAGGGGGGCGATATTACCGACCAACAATAACAAAAAAGGCGGCCCACCGGGGAAACGCCTGGTGCCCACTACGGCCAGTCCGGCCCTGAGCGCCGTACTTTGCCCAACAATTTCTAACATGTAAGCTTTCTTTCTGCAAGCAATTCAAGAATGGTGGCAAGTTGCATACTTTTATCTAGAAACAACACAAAATATTTAATTGCTACTTTTCTTTGTTGATTGGGCCTTTATTTAATTTTCTCTACCTCCATACATTTGTTCTTGTGTTAGGATAAGACTCCTTTTAACTAATGTTTGCTAACTTTTTCAGATGCATTTAAAGAAATATTTTCAGAGCAGTAGCGGCCCGTGGTGGGAGTGCTGTTGGGAGCTGACGTGATGCGGGGGAGGGGCAAAACAAATTTCGTTGAGCACGCTGCATCGCTTTTGGCGATGCAACGCGTGCATCGAAATTCGTTTTATTTATTTATATGTTTACTTACCTTTAATCGTCCGTAATCCTCAGTTTACTACCCCCCACCATGCCCCGCCCCACGTCAGCGCCCAGCAGCACTCCCACCATGGGTCGCTACTGTTTTAGAGCAGTACACAAGGATACATTTATTTGCCTATACAACACTTTCTTTTTTTCACCGGGCCTTTCTCGTCAAGCTTATCCAAATAACACCCATTTCTACTGTGCTTCTAAACAATATGATTTCAGGCTGTTTTGCAGCTCCAACTCCTTAAAAAAAATTATTGTCTTTATCGATCACATTTAACAAAACTCATTTGTTAGCATGCAGGGCTATATTCCTTTCTTTACCCTAAAGATATTTAATGCTACCTTTGTTTTAACACGCATTTGAAGCTTGCTGGCAAGGTGCATATTTTTCCATCAAAACAAGATCATTTTTTAAAACGCCTTCTGTGCACAAACATTTTAACCGTAATTTATACCTTATAAAATGATAGCTATTCGCGCACACGTTTGCAAACGTCATCCATCTCTAATTACTTTTACCAATGCAATTGCAGGAAAACTTTTCTGTTTCTCAAACACTTTCACAATTTTACTGTCATTTATTTAACTTTCCCAGACCGCATGCATTTGTTTGTGTGCTTGCAAAAATATTTGTTTTATACCATTTATTGCTGACTTGTAAGCTTGTCCAGCAGGCATGGCTAGAGTCCTAGTTCCTCACATACTTGCAGTATTTCATTGGGCCTTCTTTTAACTTTCCGCCCCTGGACACATTTCTACACCTACTTTCAAAGAGCTTCGTTGTTTGTCAAAGTTTTGTCTTACATAAGCGTGTCCTATCACCACACGTGTACTGTGCAGCCAACATCAAAAGTGCAAATATCTAGCAATCTTTAAACACACAAAAGAAAAATGAAACTACTTCATGTGTGCAAAACTGCACACATTGCAGGTCGATCTTCATTAACAACCTTCACGTAACTACTTTACAAACACTTTAACACACACTTCTACTATTGGGGATCAACAATTGTTCGTTTTTCATCACATAGCTCCTTTTATTACAATTTTCAACCAGTCATTTAATGTGGCCATCACGTTAACATATTTTAACCAACAGTACTTCACAATGTTTACAGGACAGTGAAGCCTCACCGATATTAATTCAGAAATATCATACATTCCCTTTTCCTTTTGGCGACACAGTATGCCCCGGCAGTCCAAAAGTGCCTTTACACACCAGAGGCCATGCTCAGGCCAATGTCTTTGTACCTCTGTGAGGTGTCAGCTTTAGCGACATTTCAGGATCCATCCGCAAGGAGGTCCAAATATTTTGTATCACATCAGTGGTTCGAGTTCCCCTTGGGTGTACTGGCACTACCTTACTCCGACCTGCACAGAAGATGGAGGCCTTAACAGAGATCTGAGGTGCTGAAAAGTCACGCTTTCAACAGCCCTCTAAATATTATTCCTTCTTGTAATCTCTATCTGCATGTGTTCTCCAGTCGCTTCCTGGTCCCTCTCAAGTTGTTTGCATACATCGAGTAAATATCTCTTTTTTTCTCCAGTGTTCTGAGCAAAGGCCTGTGATGGAGTTTCAACGGAGCCTGACTGTGTTTGCCACTCAATCCATAACAACTTTATTTTTCCTAAAACGAAGCCGTTCAACCTTGAAACGGGCACCCCAGCAAGTTCTATTAAACATGAATGAAAGCCAATAAACACTGAAAACAGATATCAAGATATAAATCAATGTCTTGTAAGACTCGTACTTGGGACAATATCCAAACGCCAATATGAGCATGCAGATATTACAGAGCTCTACAGGCTGCGCCACCTAGCGCCGCGCAAGAGCACATATCTTCATCTAAGCGCTACTTTGTTCATCCCGTGTTTGGTGAAACACCAATGGCGTGTTAACCGGACTCCCTCATGAGCAATGCGGCCAAGACAAGATGTAAACAAATCAGACTCGAGAAAAAAAGAAAAGACACGAGAAAAAAAGCTCAACCTAGCATCTTCTTTCAGCCAGTTACAAACCTCTTACAGCAATACCGCACCTGTACTGTTCTTCAGAAGACGTAAACAAGAGCCGCTCATAAAAAATACAGCACCAAACAGCATCGCAAGAGCCCCTAAGGGCGAGGATTGAACTACAGCGTCTTACCTGCAAACGAACGTGTACACAAGCAGTTCCATACGTCAAGCGTAATTACGCTCCCTTTGGGTTATTTCTTTTCTTGAGAGATTGGCATTGAACGAGGAGCAGGGAACAGCTCGGCTGATGTGTTCACAGGGTCTCCAAGCCTTATAATCTAATTTACAACTCTCTCGTGAACCACGACTGCCTTCTTCCTCCTTTCCATGTGGGATCTGTAATTATGAAGACCGATTAAGCATTTATTTTTAGACTGCCGGTTCGCTTCAATGCTGATCAACGAGCGGGATTCTAGCCCCTTTAGGTTGATGTACATTTTCATATTGTTTAACATTTCTGTATGATTTGTCTAAGCAACAATTTCTGAAAAAAGCAGTGATGGTAGCTAAATTAAATTTGAAGCTGGTGAAATGTCTACGTGCGCTGCCAACAGCTTTCATCAGGGGTGTCATCAACATTTTGCTGTAACTTCCATTGACACTTTTCCCTGCTGCTTCTGTTAAGCCATTCACCTGCACATCAAAGGGCAAGCCCATGACATACTGGTAGAGGATGGTGCTCTTAATGTTGTGGGTTGATTGGCAGCGTCAGCATGACAATCTCAGTGGTATTTTAGCGCGGATGCACAGAGACTACTCCAGAAAGTGTGCGGATGCCAAGTATTACAGTTAAGAAATAAACATGGTGCGCCATTCCTCATTGCAGAAATTCCAGTGGTCAACAGTAGTCCACGTAGAGTACAATGCACTGTTCAATGAGTGACAAAGCATTTGTGTAAAAGCACCTATTCCACTAACCTAGCAACTAAGGGCCTACCACCAGCTCCCACCCAGAACTATGCCTTTAGCGAGGGTTTGATTGGATGTCCCGTTTTAACTCCTGTTTCAGATTCTTGCAAAGTAATCCTGTCTATTCGCACTACTGAGAAATGTAGGCTACCTGATGCTTCTGACGCCTGGGACACACCACTAAGGCACAGTGAACATGTATCAAATCAAACTAGTAGCAACCCGTCTACACCGGGAAATCACAGTGAGTACAAATCGCCAAACAGTACTACCATCAGTCTTCCATCATCTTCCAGCCCTTATGTATTGGTGTTAGCAGCCACGGCCGGTAGTAGGTGTAACTGTAGGGCAGTGACGTAGGGAAGGGGAGGGGCAGGGAAGGGGCAGGGTGGGGGATTGTATTGTATGGATTACGGACTTTAACAGGTAAGTAAACATAAATAAATACAACAAATTTAGTTGCGCGCACTGCATCGAATCTGGTGATGCAGTGCACACAACGAAATTCGTTGTATTTATTTATATGTTTACTTACATGTTAAAGTCCGTAATCCATACATTACTACCCCCCACCCTGCCCCTCCCCCTTCCCACGTCACCGCCCTGCAGTTACACTTACTACCGGCAGTGGCTGGGTGTTAGCAGGGGTTCTGCCACCGCAGGCAAACCAGACAGAATCAGTGAATCAGCTTTACCACAAACCTACTCAATGGCTAGGCAAGAATAGAGGATTCAGTACAGCCTATTGCAACAAAAGTTTACTGGTTAGAAGGTTCGGCTGGCTGGGTCCGTCCAGGAAAAATATCAAAGGGGATTGTATTGTGATAAAGCTTAAGAACCTAATCTATGTAAGAAACCTGTTGGCCTATCATGGGAATCCCGAACCCAGTCATAGTGGGATTAGTACTTTGCCCCTTGATTTCTTTTATAGGCCCCACTTGATGGTCCTGCCATTGGGGTTATTATCTAGGGGTCTAGTCAAATATTTAGAAGAATGCCTGATCATTGAATCTGCTCATAGTGAGCACAAAGCAGTCGTTGCAACAATGACACTACTGATAAGCAAGAAACACTGCCCTCAGGTAGCAAATCCCTGCCCGCTATTCATCACCAATGGGCTGAGATTAGTCTGGAGGCTACAAAACCTCAGTCAAGTCAAGTCAAGTCAAGAATAACTGTATTCGATTGCGGTTACATACAATCATAAAAGCACATAAAAACAGGCAATTTTACAATTCATTATAAAATTCAAGATTACATTTAAAATTAATAATATCAGTCCAATGCAGCTTTTAGGACCTCAATACTTAGATCACAATAGATTTCCTTTGCCAGAGTACTTTCTTTAAAAACATTGATATCCTCCATACTCTATGTTCATTATCCAAGAACTGTAGATTAATGAACGCCGGGCGACATTATCTAATCCCCATAGATTTTTAAATTGATATTATCCATACTTTCCTTAATTCACTGTAAAATTTACAAAATAAAACTACATTTATCGTAGATTGTTCAGGGAGAATTTCACAAGGGCAGACTTGTAATTCTCGGGCCCAATCATTAATTTCTGTAAAGCTGACAATTCTGTGGACGATCCTGAGCCTGAATCTGGTCAGTAAAAACCTATTGTAGCCCCCTGGAATGAATTTTAGGTAGGGTTGGATACTGAAAGTAGTTGGAATCAACTGATTATGCTGGACAGATGGCTTGATGATCTCCGCCGACATTCTCAATGTGTCCAGCAACGGAAGAGACCCCTTTTTTTAACTCCTTTTTTAACTCCTTTTTCGAGATCGTCTGGATGGTATTCAGGTCAGTGAAATACTCTAAGTGACCTAAATCACGCATAAAATCTCTGACATATCTAATCCATGGAATCTTTAGGGCCCCCTCCAATTTCAAACTGTCCATTAAGATGTCCCTGTTTAACTTTGTCTCTACTTTTAACCAGATTCTATGCCACAGAAGAATTAGCTCCATAAGATCAGAAATGTATGGAAGGTCCAACTCTGCATGACAAACATATGAAGATGTTATCCGACAAGGAGATTTTTATCATTTACCAGGGAAATAGGGCGCACACCTGTATGTCCGCTAGGTAGAGAGCACGGTGAAGTGGTTGGTACAGGCAATAGGGCGAGCGGTAATCTCACACAACCGCTCAAAGTTGGACCAAGAAGATCCACACAAGTAACAGTAGAACAACAATGCCCCTGCACTATACAAGTATAGAACATTAAAGTGATAACATCTATAGCAAGTGAAGATCAGTTAGTATACAACCACACTTTCGGAGTGACTTTTAAGAGAATCAATTATCCAAGTTCAGGTGCAAGAGTTCCAAAAATGAAAGAAATGTTCTGTTCCTGGTGTTAAGTAATTGTTTTATTGTTCCTTTGATAATGCCAACATGTGTTTCATCGCAGGGAACCTACTGCGAATCTTCAGGGCTTCTTGAGGAAAGTATGACAACAAATATAAGAAATGTACGAAATGTCCGTTTCTGGACAAAGTTCAGGTTAATTGTTTCGAGTCGTTCGAGGTTTGTAGCACGCTGCCTGCGTGATTAAAAGATCTTGTTCAGTTTAGGTATGTGTCAATACCGGGAGGAGTTGATGAGAGTATACCAGGGGTCTTGATTAAGACATAGTGTTCCTTAACAGGCGGGTACACCTTGTTCGCGCTGAACTCCCTCTTGTGGTTCCCGGTGCCGTTTTCCAATGACGGTCCTTGACCTCGACCGTCATTGGAAAATGGCACCGGGAACCACAAGAGGGAGTTCAGCGCGAACAAGGTGTACCCGCCTGTTAAGGAACACTATGTCTTAATCAAGACCCCTGGTATACTCTCATCAACTCCTCCCGGTATTGACACATACCTAAACTGAACAAGATCTTTTAATCACGCAGGCAGCGTGCTACAAACCTCGAACGACTCGAAACAATTAACCTGAACTTTGTCCAGAAACGGACATTTCGTACATTTCTTATATTTGTTGTCATACTTTCCTCAAGAAGCCCTGAAGATTCGCAGTAGGTTCCCTGCGATGAAACACGTGTTGGCATTATCAAAGGAACAATAAAACAATTACTTAACACCAGGAACAGAACATTTCTTTCATTTTTGGAACTCTTGCACCTGAACTTGGATAATTGATTCTCTTAAAAGTCACTCCGAAAGTGTGGTTGTATACTAACTGATCTTCACTTGCTATAGATGTTATCACTTTAATGTTCTATACTTGTATAGTGCAGGGGCATTGTTGTTCTACTGAAACATATGAAGATGTACTGTTCGGTACACTCAGAATGTATCTTAAAAAAGAGTTTTCCACCATCTGTAATGGATAGATGTCAGCAAAAAACCAACCCCATGCCCCATCATCACAGTGGAAATATATTTTGCTTTATAAATCTGAATGAGCTCTACTGGTGGTCTCCTGTCCAGCTTTTTAGAAAAATTAGCAAGGTCAGTAGTTGTCCTTAAAAACGCTCATTTTTATGCTGATACAGCCTTGGCCCATGAGTCACTATGATTAAAGAGTATACCAAGATATGAAAAACTCTTAGTGGCTCCTATCTTCTGGCCTTTCACAAACGTCCCTGCACCTCTGACTGCCACGGCAACACCTCATTATGCAGGTCTTCGCGGTATTGACTCTGAGACCTAAATTGCTCATAAAATTGGAAAAGATGTCTAGCACCCCCTGCAAGCCTATTTGCAGACGTGACATCAAAACCGCGTCATCCGCGTAGAGGAGGGCGGGCATTGGGCGACCGGTTACCTGGGGGAAATCTTGATTGCCTTTAAGCAGCACCTCACCCAGATAGTTGATATAAAGATTAAAAAGAAAGGGGGCTAGGACACATTCTTGCCTTATCCCCCCTGCTTATTGGGAATGGGGCAGAGCGATCACCAGACAGGCCAAATCTTTGCTATAAAGGCGCCTAAGAAAATAAATGATGTTTTCATCCACCACCATAAGCTCGACGATCTCCCACAGCTTATCGTGCATCAAGGAATCAAAGGCTGCGGTGAGATCCACAAACGTTAAAAACAAACCCCTCTTCTTTGCTAGTGTATATTTCCCCACAAAAATAGCTACATTTAAACTCTGGTTGGTCGTCCCTAAGCCCTCACGAAAACCGTTTTGAAGGTCGGATAAAACCTTATTATCCTCGGCCCACTCATGTAAGTGTTCTAGGATGATTCGACCAACTACTTTGGTCAGAGAATCCAGTAAAGAAATAGGCCTATAACATCCGGAGTCCTGGCAGTCCCCCTTTTTAAAAATTGGGACGATAATAGATTACACCCAGGTTGATAAAAAAGGGGCATCACAGCTAGCGATAAGTATCTGCGTAATGATTGGCCCCCATAGGTCCATATTTGATTTGAATAAATCTACAGGGACACCATCCGGCCCTCTGTCCGTTTTTGAAGCCCTTAATATCAGAACACTGGGAGCTTTTCGTAAGGTGTCTCGAGGATGAGGAAGTGATTAAGATGGTTGTTCCCGCATTTGAAGCTCCATGTAACTGTATCAAGTCTGCCCTCACTAAGCTAGCATGGATCCAACTAGGTGGTTTAGTGAAGCCTGCTCCCTAGCTCACAGTTACTATAAGTGCTTGGAGCCAAACCCAGAGACCCCAAAGCAGTTGCGGAATTCCATAGGCTTTATGAATCAGCACTTAAATATAGGAATACATAGATGTCTGTCATAAATTGGTAGAAGCTATTCACTGCGGCCTCTCGCAAAAACTCGAAAGCCTTCTGGGACACTAACTTCTGTTAGGACGTCTAGCAGTCATGTCTCCCTGGTCAGCTGTCATATTCCCAGTGACGTTTTGGGTGGCACATTTTTCTCAAATCTATTCTCTCCCTACCTCCAGGATATATACAGGAGAGTTGATGTTCTTAGTCGAAAATCTCCATTTCATTGAATTAAGTTTTGGAGGCCATTCAGCAAAGCCCCAGTGGTAAGGAACCATGGCTCGACCTCTCCACAGCTTCCCATTGTGCCTGCCCTGAAGAGCTAGGACCCAATTACATTGAGGATTGCATCAACTTTGGCCCCATTATGCTGTGGATCTCTAAATGGCAGAATAAGGAAGCTAGATTGAAAAGGCTTGTTATCAATGAGTGTCTCTCCTGTGGTAAGGGTCTTAGCATCCCCTGGCCCACTCTTTGTTGAAATATCTTACAAGGAAGGACGAGCTGTATGGACGTCAGATCAAGCCCATGGGCCGTTATTACGGTGCCAATTTGGGATAGAAATGTCAGACAGGTAACCCATGGTCTTGACAGGCAGCTCTGTTACCAGGACCAGCAGTCCTCTGTCCAAAGTCTGGTATTGGACCTGATAACAATGAAGTGTGGTTGGTGCTCATTTAATAGTAGACATTTTAATGATATCCTCCTCTCTATCTTGGTGAAGCGGGGGAGCATAGTATTCTGTTGCTGTTTGATACCTTGCTCTTTATATTCTCAGCATGAGCTGGGTGCCTTTCACATAATTATAAACACAAAAACCATATGAAAAGATGGTGTTCACCGGTGGCTGTATATTAGCAAAGACAAAAATGCTAATAAAAAAATCTGAGGCAAAGGTGGGAGTTATGAGACGTGACTGTAATAAGGGTAACTATCTGCTTATGTTCTTCCTGGCTCAAAATGAGCAACACTGGTTCAGGTCAATGTCTCTCAAGCCCAGATGGTGAAGGCAAGCTCAGACAATTGCACTGCCACATGTGTTCAATGCTGGTGAGAAACCTAGGAGGACAGTCAGGCCAACAATGTCACCATTTATGTGAATTAAGATATACTTCACTGAAGACAAGAAAATTGATTCTAGACAAATAACACAACATAAAATATAATTGAAGGACTTATAGATGTTGTGCTGTAGGATATCAGACTTATGCTGTGAGCAAATACTTATTAGGATTGGAAGGAGTGTTCTAAGGTTGGGCCAAACAACTGATAAAGGCATGTCTACCTTAATGAATGGGTTGGAAGTGGCAATTATTTGGTTGACCTATTAGTATAGATTGTAGCAAGTAACTCAAGACTTAATAATACTTTTCTGATAGATAACATCAAGTTGTCAAACCAATTGTTAAAGTCTCCAAAGGCTATGAAGAGAGAACGATCAACCACCACTTATGTAATGAGTTCAGCAATGCTATACAGAAATGTAATAGAATAACTGGAGCAGCAATAAAGAAGCAGGCACATAAGGTAATGTGATGGACTATGCAATGTGCTGACACTTTTTGCGAGACAGTATGGTGCAAGCACAGATGTTCTTAAATACCATGTACTGTTTAAAGATCACTGAAGTTCTCACACCTAACTTGGATGTATGGGTTACAATCAGCATCTCATATTTCCATAATACAAAGAAGGTCCAGAGTTCAGAATCTTGCTTATTTAGTGTTAATCAATAACACAGGACAACATGTTATTGGGTAGGGCATAATGCTTGCAAATGTTATGTTATGTCATGCCTTGTCATGCAATGCCATGCCACGCGAAGCCACGTCTCGCCAGGTCACGTTAGGTAATGTTATTTTATATTATGTTATGTTCGGTTACTTTTGTATTGTGCTCATACACCGTTAGGTCTCCTGGTGCTAAGAAAAACCTGGCTTATGTTGACATTTAAATCAAAAGGTTTTGAGCTTTTTCCTAAACTTAAGACGAGAACAAATGGGCCTTAGAAACAGAGGGAGGCTGTTGCAAGACTTTCTAGCAGAGTAGGAAAATAAACAACTTTCCGTTTTGGCTTCTGATTGCGGGGAACTGTAAATAGGAGAAGATTTGAAGTCTGAGGTAGTCCTACACAGATGTATGCATGGAGTCCCTGGGAAAGACAATGGGATTGCCCAACGTAAAATCGTATATGGACCAAACACAGAATTTTAAATTGAACCTCTAAGATAACAGCCAGTCAGTATAGTTGATAAATCAGATCAGAAGTTCGATAAAAATAGGGAACTGTTGAAACTAATCTGACAACTTAGTTTTGTAATCATTGAAGCCAATGAATCAGGAATCTACTGATATCCGCATGAAGGAAGGCATGGTAGTATAATGTCGTTCAAATCATGGCAATTATTTATAATGCATATTTTCTTAAAAATGCTCTGTCTTTATATGTGGCTTTGAACAAACATTAAAAGATTGACATTTGTTCAGAACTATAAGAATAACGTTTCAATCATTGTTATTTCTGATTAATCATTTGAATACCTAGAGGAAAAACCCTGATAAAAGGAACTGGGTCCATAATCTAACAGTGTCACAGTTGGTATAACTCTCTCACTTTCGATGCAGATCACCTTGGACTGGTCCCATCGAACTACTGGGACACCTATTGCAAATATCTTGCTGTCAGATGTCTCTATAATGTGTTATGACAAATATCAGGTATTCCAAAACAGTAGATGTGAAAACAGGGAATGAATTATAAAGTGAGTCTTGAGAACAACGGAGACTTAAAGGTTTACTGTCAGAGGTAATAGCCTTGTTCTGAAATTAAAGTATGGAAATATGGTTGCCATTCTTTGTAAATAAATGGAATACATAACTTGCTGTTTTCCAAACTGTCTAAATAATAATTGAATCTTGTAAGCTAACGGGGGCAGTAATCTGCATTACACATGTAGAAATGTGCTCATAGTTTTAGTTTCAGATACTCAGCCAATCAATTGGCTATAAAAGAAATATTTAGCAATATATATGCATCTTGACTCTGTGATCAAGTTTCAGGTACTGGGACAAAAAAATATCCACGAACCATAGAGTCTACTGACAGATCTTATGGCTTGTAGCTAAATCCCTTTGATAATTACGTTTTTGGATTACAGCAGTAATTTTGTATTTTAGTGTCACCTGTTTAAAAGGTAATTACTTATGGAAATTGTGCCATGCTAAATCCTTTTAGATTAGTTCAATGATTTCTACTTCAATATCCCTTTTACAAACTAATCTCAACAAGCTGTTGACTGCCAAACTTTTGGCTCACTGCTAGGACCAGGGCCTGTCCCCCACTTTGAGAGATTTTTATAGCGATGGGGATCTGAGGACATAGTGGGATCTTATTGGAAGTATACTCTAACTAGACGGGACACCCACAGGTTCAGCCATGTATTGCATTGAGTGGAGAAGCGTGGCTCAATGGTTAGAGCAGCAGACCCTGATGCAGAGGTCTGGTCCTGGACCAGGGTTCAATTCCCGCCTCGGACCTGATAATTCTCGCCTCGGTGCCTAGTCTAATCATGGGTCCCACTCTGTCCCTCTGGGCAATAGCTTGCTTAATCTCCACAATGGCCCCAGCAGAGATAGGATGCCTGGCTTCACCTTGGGGGTGCCCAGGAGTGGACATCTCACAGGAAAACCAGGAAGGGTTTCCCAGCGGTATGAATACAGTGCTACGAGACCTCTGGGTAGAAGGCGCTATATAAATACAAACACATTCACATTGAGCCGGAAGGCCTCTAGCTCGCATAGCCCCAATCTAAGCTTTATACCTCAACAACATCCATCTTAAAGGCATCTGATGGTTCCACCACTACATCCTGAACTTTACCCCCAAAACAAACACGCCTCTATGACTCAATGGGAGAGGATATTGGCCATACACACCTTGAAGGAAACTATCTGCCTCCACTATAAAAAGACTGCCTATAATATTTTATCACGCTGGTACCTCTCAGCCATACGACTTCACAAGATATTCGGGGGCTCAGAGTTGTACTGGTAGGGATACGGGGAACACACAATCAATCAATCAGGGAATTGTAAGCGTGCTACTCACCCGTGAGGGTTTCAAGTCGCTGGTGGGGGGAGGGGGTCTGCAGATCTGTTTATCCAAATAGCCAGGTCTTGAGGATCTTACTGAAGGTGTTCAGGGAGGGGGCGCATCTGATGTCTGCTGGTAGTTCGTTCCAGGTCTTGGCTGAAATTTGGGAGAAGGATTTTCCGCTGCTCTGGCACTGTGGATGTGAGGGGTTTGAGCCAGTGTGAGGTTGGAAGATCGGAGGTTTCTTTTGGGTATGTGGAAGTTTATTCTGTAATTGAGGTATTTGGGTCCTGCTGAGGCTGTGTCTGCTGATTCAGGCATTCAGGGCTGATGTCCTCCACACCATACACTCCATCACTAGTATCTCACTGCTACACAATCCAATCTTGGTCCCCCTGGGAGAGCCAGGGGCAGATTAAGTCTTCCCCATGACGACTTCCCAAATGAGGCTATTCTCTCATGTCCCGCTTGCTGCGCAATTGAGCGTGATCCATATGTGGAAGCAGCCACAGCGACCCTCGGTCTACATGTGTTTGGGGAAGGTGTCTCGATCTATGTCATGCAAAACTCCCTGCAACTGTTTGAAAGAGAGTTGCAAAATTCGGCTCTTTTACACCTACATACGGAGATGGCAGAACGCTGGGGGACGCACTTGACGATGTTGCAGACTCTGCTGGGTTCAGAGATGTGTGTTAATGACCTCCCGAGACACAGAGGACAGCTCACCATGAGCTGCACATTCGGACTGAATGTCACTGTTCACTAGGGGTCTTGTGGAATGGAAGCCGAGGGCACCAAATTCATTGTTCATTGGCTCTATCACCCATACTGTAGTATCACATGATGATTAAGGTGAAGCTGTAATGTGTGTCATATTTCTTCTTCAAAATTCAAAATAAAGTTGTTAGCAAAGATAAAAACTGATCTCCAAATTACAAAAGCTACCATAAACCGTACCTGGCTTATCCCAGGGCTGTGGAGGTTGAGTTGAGCCGACTGTATGATCATGTAGTATTTGTCAGGACCGAAACCTGCTACTTTTAATACTACATCCCTAAGTTGCAAAGTTTTCTATGAATAATAATCGTATTATTTCCATTAAAATAATCAGCCACTATACTCCTTTAAAACTGAAACATGCACATTCTCTGCCGCTGCTCCTGGAGGCTGAGGAGACTTCTTTTTGGCAGGCGCCTGTATCTAAAACTGAATCCCATGGGGCTTGCTGTCAGTAGCGTTATTTGCAGGCAAAAAATGAACATCTGCATTAAAAAGTTGTTTAAATTTGTGATTCTATGTCACTTTCTCTCTCCTTCTTTGCCCTCAGTTTCTATTTCTCTCTGTCATCCCTCTCACTCCCCCTTTTGTCTTTCTCTCTCTCTCTGTGTCAATTTCCCTTCCTCTCTCTTTCTTTCTCTTTAATTTTTTCCTTCTCTTTTTCTCTTTGTTTCCCTCTTTCCCGCACTAAGCTCTTTCTTTCCTTTCCTTATGACTTTTTGCCTTCAGCTTCTCATTTATGTACTGAGTTCGCAGTGAGGCTTCAGTTGGAATACAAACCAAGCATTTTCCCAGACCAAAGATTCTCACCTGATTGTTCACTGGAGGTGAGCAGCGAAGCACTTTGACCTTTTAGAATCTCGCGCCTCACAGCAAAATATTGAAGTTAATTGGAGCTCAGTTAAGAGTAATATGTGGTCGGGTCCATACAGTCAAAAGATACAACCAATGTTTACACTATCTAAGACAATTCTCTTTAATACGCATTATAAATCATACAACATGTAAAAATATTAATTTATACAGCATTTATTACATTTACCCCTAAATGCAATTTCCCAGTAAAAAAGGTTCATATCCCTATGACTTCATTCTCGGTTGAAAATATTCAATTAACGATTCTCAGAGTGCTCAATGTGTTCATTTTCAAGGGCAGCCATTACAATAATTACATTATCATAGCCTGTGTCTCTTCTTTGGTGAATTGTTCAAATTATTTCAGAAGGAAGCAAGGTTGTGTTCTAAAAATATCCCTTACCAATGTCCATAGAAACAGAAAATTACTACCTGCATCTGTACTGTAAATATACATTCTATGGCACACAGTTAAGGCAATGGCCAAGAAAAGCAGTGTAGCTCAGTGCTTCCCCAACCTTTTAGAACCATTACTCACTTTTTAGTACGACAAACGTTCAAAACACACCTAGTTTTATTGGACATGAGGTGGGCAAATTTTTTATGAGACTAGAACATTATGTGATTGAGTATTGTTATTTGCAGACAGCACATTTTCCATTGAAATGGCCACTACATTTTCACAGACATACAGTTTTATAGAGAAACTATATTGCACACAATTGATGATGTGCGGAAATCGGGTTTCAGTGACTATTTATCGTTTGTGCATCACCAAGCAAAGCGTCTTGATTTGTTCGGATCTTTGGGGCAAATTTAAAATCCCATGCATCACTTTTGCGCCACCGTTGTGGTAACTTTTGTGATGCAGCATAAACAATGCACCACGCTGTGGCCCATTTACAATGTGATGCATCTAGGGAGATGCGTCACGTTGTAAATCCCTATGTCACATTATACCTGCTTCAGGTATAATGTATGTAGGATGGATGTTACCATGCAGGAAAGCATTGTGGAAGCGACGCAGTGAAATTTACAAGAAAAATGACTCATCTAGGGAAATGTGTCACGTTATAAAGCCCTGTGACACATTCTACCTGGGTCAGGTGCAATGTATGTAGGATGGGCGTTCCCACGCAGGAAAGCCTTGTAGAAGTGACGCAGTGAAATCTGCAAGAAAAAATGACATCCTTCAGCTTTCCTTTCACACTTCATGTGCACCCACAGGGTTGTCACATAATTCACTTTTATTTCCCTGACTGCAAAGTGAGAGAGTTCATAAAAACACTCATGTTAAAAATAAGCAGAAAGAGAGGTAGCTTGACTATTTATCTCTTTCTTTGATGTGCAGCACACGTGACAGATAAATACAGAATTTAGGTGCATCTTCATTTATTGGCAGCAAAAATTATCCGCAACCCACAGTTTGGGAAACTCTGGCAAGTGCCCCGGGTGGTAGGACATAGAATGCCTGTCAGTAGTAATATTTCACTATATTTCAGGGATAGTGGAAGTAATATCACAGACCAGACAATGAAAACATACCTGTTATGAGATTTCAAGATATGGTTAACAAATGCAAGGTTGGTCCACGTGTGAGTTAAGGCAAGCTGTGCTCATCTCATAAGACCCCAATTCCATCATGATAATTCTCAATATCATATATCACTGCTGTTCTCTTCCCTATTTCAGCAGACAATTAAGTATAGTTTAGATTGTTTAGAAGATATAACTCGCACCCTTTGACCCCAGGGAATGACAGGAAGTTGTGTTAATCAACTATTGTTACCCAAGAAAAGCCACTACATGGGGCAGTATGTCAGAATATTATATACAGAAATATCATCTGACATAAATATCTCGTCCTACACTCCTATTACAAAATTCCCACTAGCTACAGGTTTTGTTTTCTTAAGACCTATGGGGCAATATGTTGGTAGATTATATTGATGTCATGGGATTTATGCCAGGGGATGTTCTCGCAATGATGTTCTGGTTCCACCCACTGCAGGGTTTTACAAGAATTTGTTACAGAAAACACGAGATTGCACTATTTTAGTGGATGGAAATGATTAATAGGCACAATCAATCACCTACTATAAATGAATTGCCGTCATAGGGCTTGCAAGCAAAGCCGGTGGTTGTTTGCAAGAAGACAGGAACCACAGTCATTACCTTTGCCTTCTCCTAAAGGAAGCCCCTGCTCACATCAGCCCTCTTGCCAAACCTATCATCGAGGCATGGGGAGCTGCTCTTGCGTATCTTCAAACTCTTCGGCCATAAAATGAGTGTCAGTTTCTAAACTGCTGTTTTTTCCTGTTAATGCTGCTGGTGTCTCTTGATAAATCCATATCTCTCTGAGAAGGGAAGCAAAGGACTCAGGGTGAAATAGTCTCATCTCTATTAGAAGAGGCAGAGGTTTCTTCCCCCTTACAGCCAGTGTGAATGATAATGTCTTGTCTTTCAAAGGCTGAATTTACGACATGCTTTTATGCCTCTTTCGCCCTCTTTGCTCCATCAATTATTCATTCGAATAACTTAGACGGCTTACATTCTCCTGGCGCGGTGAGGAACATGTTTCCTTTCTCCAGTTTGTGTTTCAGATGAGGTTGACTTCTGTTTGTTTTAAAGTGATGGCGTGCACTAGAATGGATCAAGGCATGCTGCTGTTGGTATCACACAATAATCTCTGGTGCTTGCTGCAAAGGTGGAATGGAAATTCTGCCTGAAATATTTGCAAGCAATAAAACCCACAGGAAAGGGCATGAACACATTTCAGGTCTGTTGCTTTTTTATTTTTAATCGCGTCTTCATTTAATATTTTATTTTTCCTAGATTGTTTTGAACAGATAAATATTTGTCCTATATTTTACACTGTAATTGCACTGAAAGTATGGCAAGCATCCTATACAGCACAGGTGTACCGTCTAGTAAGATGTGTCACAAACCACTTTTCGAAAGTCGATTTCTGAGCCCCGATAGATGGTGGATTGGTGGTCTGAGAGGAAATCCCAGGCAAAGAGGAGGATTTAGCGACTCCAAGATGTAAACTCTCCATTTGGCCACCATTAACTCTATCTTGCTCTCATGCATACAAGGATGAATTAAATTAAGAAAGGCATAAAGAAGATCCTTGTCCTTGAAGTCCTCTTCAAGCTGACCAGGTAAAATTAACTTTGGCATGGCAACGGTTGCTGCACGTTGAAGGTACCATGCCGCCTATCTGAAAGCTGAGTACAGGCTTCCAGTCTGATCATTAGATATGATCAGATTAATTCTTCATGCCGTGAATTTCCTGGTTCGGACACGTAAATTCAACTGGTCAAAAATAAAAATATGCATAAGCTACAGACATGGAGAGGGCGGCAATTTAAATGTAGCTTATAATATATTCGATGTGAAGGGATAGCAAAAACAGTCATTGGCTAAGCTATGTCATACTGCTCTGATTTCTCATCTTCTCTAGTTTTAATTTGCGTTGTGGTCACGGGAAACGTATTAGTTGGGCTATTCTGGACAGACCAACCATAATGTATCATTTAGATTGTGATGGATGGTAGCAGCTGGGTGCTGACACATTTTTCTCCACAGACGTGTCCTCCACTTACGCTTTATCTCTGTCTGGCCCTTTCATTTATATGATTCATCTGTTTTCACTTTTGGGTTACATTCCTAATCATAACCCTTTTTCTTGTTTGACCGCCGTTCTGGTCATGCTCTTGTGTGTATGTTGCCCCGCCTTATCCACCTCCTTCTGCCACCCTCATATCTTGCAATCCAACTGGACAATCCACTGCCTTGGCTATTAATTATACAGTTAATGTACATCTAGCACAGTGTGACGTCCCTCTCCTTCCCTACACTTCACATGTGCAGCGGTCCTCATCAGTCCTCTCACAGGTAATCTCGCTCCTTCGCACTTAACTGTATGATCAGCTTTCACATTCACAGGTCTCCCAGACTAAAGGGAACACAATGCCAAATGTCTCTGGGGAACATCATTTACAATGAAACTTTTACCACGCACTACCATTACAACGCAGGAATTACAATGAAAGTCGTTACAACGACTTTCGCTGAAGGGCGCTGTTGGATAGGGAATAGTTTAATTTTCTATCCAACCCCTTCCCTACTATCCACGGGGACTGGAGTTGGAATAGAAAATTAAACTATTCCACTATTCAGCGCCCCCAACGCAAGTCGTTGTAACGACTTGCGTTGTAATACCTGCGTTGTAAAGGCATGCGTGGTAAAAGCATGCGTTGAAACGTCGTACAACCAATGTCTCTTGCAGGATCTTCTTAAATTCATGCTTGGCTAGCTCCTTACATGTTATATAGCTTTTGTAGGAGATTGCCCCGTTTTATCATTGTCACCCCCACTTTTGTCACTAGTACTGATATTTTTCGACTGGTGTGCACTCAGTCCCTGCTAGCAACGCCTCAGTGCTAGTGATCTTTCCATAAAAACAAAGTGAAATGGTCTAATTCTGTTAAAATTGGAACACACTTTAGCACCCCTGTAAGTCCCTAGTAAAGGTACCACTGATACCTTGGGCATAGGTACTAAAGAGGGTCCCAAAGGGCTGCAGCATATATTATGCAGCCTAGGGGACCACCATACAAGTTGCATGCAGACTGCCATTGCAGGCTGCGTGACATGGTGCAAGCCATGTGTGAAAACACAACACGGAGCACTCACTGTGTGCCATGACAAAGTTACTGCATATCATATGTGTGAGTCACCCCTACAGCAGGCATTATAGCCCTAAGGCAGGGTGCATTATATTACACATTAGGGCATACTTGCATTAGCAGATATGCCCCTGTGCTGTTTAGTTCAAATACTAGATGGTACAAGTGAACAGGGAAGCCATCTTAAGTATATGTACTGGGCACTGGTCATTACGAGTTAACCAGCTGCACAATGGCTTTAGTGAAACCTATGGTGTTTGGTATCACATATCTTGTCTTAATAAATCTGTGCTGTTGACAGTACTAGATTTATTATGACATGTATCCAGAGGGCAACTTAGAGTTGCCCCCTGAAAAACCTGCCAGTATCTAATATGCTGGCTGATTGGTATCACCCAGCCTGCCTCCACAGACACATTTCTGACCCCCTGCAGGTGGGAGCCCTTGCCCTCTGAGGTGAGGCTAGAAAAAATGCCGGATCTGGAGAAAGGTGTTCACACCTCATCCAGCAGGATCGCTAGTGATTTACATATCAAGGTCAGGGGCTTCAAAGCCCCAACTGCCTATGATATGAGACCGGCTTCTCCCAGACCCAGGCAATTCCACCCCCTGCCCTTAGGCTCATTTGGCATAAGGACAGGTGGGAAATCAGCTATGCAGTAGGCGTGTCGCACCTCCAGGCTAGTCACACCCTTAAGGTGGGCTACCTGATGGTTTCCAAGATAGAAGGGTTCAACCATCTTGTATTTGGTGGAATTAGCAACTCTGGGACAGAGTTATGTCCACTCCCCATGAGAAGTGGTCATATAGGGGGTATAGTGACCCAAAGGGTAAGTAGCTCATTGGCTACTACCCTTCACTCCACTTAACACCACTGAATTTAGTATTTAGGTGGCACCCCTAACCACAGGAACTCAAATATGTCTGTCTGAAAGAAAAAGAAGGACAAAGAATAGACAAAGACGTGAGAACTGTGGACCAGCACCTAACTTGGTGCAAAACCATAACAACAATCACAGACACCAACTCATCCAAAAGCGAACACAGCCTCCCCAAATCCTTGAAGGTCTGTCCAGCACTTCACCAACCCAACAACATCTCCCTTGGAGTTGAAGAGCCACTTCCCTGCACCAGCAGGCCCAAGTGAATCTGTCAACCGCCAGGCCCACAGAGGAAGCAGCACTCCAAAACTGGTCTTCATTGCTCCAGGAGGTCCTGTCAATCTCCAAGTTTTGGGATGGCAGGGCCCAGGAGCCGCGCAGCACCAACACCTGAGGTACAGCATCTAGTTGCAAACACCAAGGCTTGTTTGTGTTCATTTCAGAACACCAGCATTGCCAAAACTTATCTGCACATCAAGGGACTTCAAGAGAGGCCAGCTCCACACAGAGAGTGGCCATACTGTGTTTCTTTTCCCTCTTCTGCAGGTACAACAAGAACCATGAGAGCCTCTTACTCACTGACCCACCGGACAAAATACCTCTTCACCTGAGGTCCCCAGCCTGGGCTCACTTAAAGCAACAGTGTCTCTATGATCCTAAGACCCTCAAGAGCCAAGCCCCCCTTGGGTTCTGATGAACTGCTATCCCAGTCCCCTGTACAGCCTTTTTCTTACAGGTACTTTTCCACATTGACTTTAGTACGTAGCGTTTGAGGTTACCAGCGGGTAAAGCACCTCTGCACCCGGACACCCCAGGGCAGGTAAACTTGAACTGTTGGTGCTTTCTTGGACCTTGGCTCCTACTTACTTCAAGCGCAGAAGAACAGTCCTGTAAGCCGTCTGTAAGTGTACCTATGCAGTGAATGTTTCTCTCATTGTATAACATTACTGCGTTCAAGCTCATGCCTCAAATCTGACAGCTGTCATGTCTACTTTTTCTACTGTAAAATTTGATAATGTCTAAAGTACTTACCTGATTTCGGTAATCTTGGTGTCTAAAATTCTATAAAAATCAATAGGTTTTTTTCTGAATTGGTCTTGAGTTTCTTCTTGAGTGTGTGTCTCATTTATTGACTCTAGGCCCGATTTTGGCTTTTGACACAACAGACGGGATGTACGCCACTGCCATATTCCTGCTGAGCAAAAGTTGTGGTCGAGTAGCCCGTCAGATTAGGAGTTAGCGGACTGGTTTTTGGCATCCCCCGGTGGTGCCTCTCAAAAGGGGCACCGCAACGGGAATGCTAAAAACTGTTTCTGCTGCAACATGGACTGTAAAGTACATGCTGTGCAGGAACTGGTGTGCTTTCAAACAGGGGGATACATGTTGTGCCCCCCTGTTTGCATCCACATGGCATGAGGCACCAGGGGGTCCTGTATGGCCACCTTTGTTTCCATTTTGCCACAGATTTTATGGTGGTGGAACCTCCATGAAAACCTTGGTGGAGAGGAAACTCGAAATGGATCACTGACAAAATATCAACCTACAGGAATATCGATGCAGAAATATCGAAGGCAAGAATATCAACATCCTATCTACAACATGGTAAGTACAAAAATAGCGAGAGAAAAAATGTAGATGTTAAAAATATCGATGTTAAAAATATCGTTTTTTTCTGTAAAAATATTAATGTAAAATAAAGTAAATAACACTAATAAATAAAATAAACCTAGTTAAAAATATCTAATAATGTTTAAAATTAATAAAAAATACATATATAATAATAATACATTAATTAAACATATACAGAAAATATATAATATATACAAACTTAACAATAAGTTGTAATAATTATTTTAATAATTTATAAATTAATATAAAATGTTATAAATTACAAATACATTTACAAACATAAAACAAAAACATAAATAAAAAGTAAAGAATTATGTTTAATAAATTAAAAAAATTAAATATACTTTTAATATTTTTGAAATTAATTATATACTACATTATCTAAATTTATACAAAAAAATTAAATAGCTAAATAAATAAAAATACTATTCAAAATCCATAAGTAAAAAAAATACAGTAATAAAAATGTTGGATAGCATAGAACTTAAAACTACCATTCCCACTCCAGAGAGCGCAACAATAGAGAAACTGTTGGATAGCGTAGGGGTAAAAATTACTATTCCAACTCCAGAGAGTGCAACAGTAGGGAAAGCGTTGGATAGCGTAGGCGTAAAAATGACTATTCCAACTCCATAGAGTGCAACAGTAGGGAAAACGTTGTATAGCGTAGGGGTAAAAATTACTATTCCCACTCCAGAGAGTGCAACAGTAGGGAAAGCGTTGGATAGCGTAGGGGTAAAAATTACTATTCCCACTCCAGAGAGTGCAACAGTAGGGAAAGCATTTGATAGCGTAGGGGTAAAAATTACTATTCCCACTCCAGAGAGTGCAACAGTAGGGAAAGCGTTGGATAGCGTAGGGTTAAAAATTACTATTCCAACTCCAGAGAGTGCAACAGTAGGGAAAACTTTGGATGGCGTAGGGGTAAAAATTACTATTCCAACTCCAATAAGTGCAACAGTAGGTAAAGCGTTGGATAGCATAGGGGTAAAAACTACCATTCCCACTCCAGAGAGCGCAACAGTAGAGAAACCGTTGGATAGCATAGGAGTAAAAATTAATATTCCAACTCCAGAGAGTGCAACAGTAGGGAAAACGTTGGATAGCGTAGGGGTAAAAATTACTATTCCAACGCCAATAAGTGCAACAGTAGGGAAAGCGTTGGATAGCGTAGGGGTAAAAATCACTATTCCAACTCCAGAGAGTGCAACAGTAGGAAAAACGCTGGATAGCGTAGGGGTAAAAATTACTATTCCCACTCCAGAGAGTGCAACAGTAGGGAAAGCGTTGGATAGCGTAGGGGTAAAAATTACTATTCCAACTCTAGAGAGTGCAACAGTAGGGAAAATGTTGGATAGCGTAGGGGTAAAAATTACTATTCCAACTCCAGGGAGAGCAACAGTAGGGAATACGTTGGATAGCGTAGGGGTAAAAATTACTATTCCAACTGCAGAGAGTGCAACAGTAAGGAAAGCGTTGGATAGCGTAGGGGTAGAAATTACTCTTCCAACTCCAGAGAGGGCAACAGTAGGGAAAGCGTTGGATAGCGTAGGGGTAAAAATTACTATTTCCACTCCAGAGAGTGCAACAGTAGGGAAAGCGCTGGATAGCGTAGGGGTAAAATTTACTATTCCCACTCCAGAGAGTGCAACAGTAGGGAAAGCATTTGATAGCGTAGGGGTAAAAAATACTATTTCCACTCCAGAGAGTGCAACAGTAGGGAAAGCGTTGGATAACGCAGGGGTAAAAATTACTATTCCAACTCCAGAGAGTGACACAGTAGGGAAAGCGTTGGATAGCTTAGTGGTAAAAATTACTATTCCCACTCCAGAGAGTGCAACAGTAGGGAAAGCGTTGGAAAGCGTAGGAGTAAAAATTACTATTCCCACTCCAGAGAGTGCAACAGTAGGGAAAGCATTGGATAGCGTAGAAGGTAAATATAACATACTTATAAATAATTGTTGTAAATAGAATAATTAAAATTTTTAAATACCTCTACATCATTTGCAAATACCCATTAATAATTACTAAAAACATAATTAAATTGAATAATTAATTAACAATAAAATAACAATAAATACCAATAAATATTAAATAATAAATATAAATTACCAAATAATAAATATTGAACACTAAAATATTTTTCAAAATGAAAAACATATTGATTAACAATTAAAAAATGGTAAACAATAAATGTATTTTTAAATAAAAAAAATTATGAAAAATTAATTACCAATCAAAAAAACTAATTGCCAATTAAAAAATGGAATTACCAATTACAAACCTTAATTACCAATTTAAAAAATGAATTGCCAATTAAAAAATGTCATTACAAATTACAAACCTTAATTACCAATTAAAAAAATGAATTACCAATCAAAAAAATGAATTACCAATTAATAATTAATTAGAAATAAAATAATTATCAATACCAATAAAAAATAAATAATTACTTAATTACAATTAAATTAATTCCCACCCAATTCCCCTATAAACCCACAACCCGCAACAGAACTTAAACGCAAAAATTAATTAAAATTAATTTACAGTTACTAAAAATTAATAATTAATTTACCATAATTAAATTACTTCCCACCCTATTCCCCTATAAACCCACAACCCGCTCCAGTACTAAAACATAAAATTCAATTAAAATAACAATGTTAATATATAAAAAATAATACACATATTATTTAAAACAAATAAAATGCTTAACAAAAAACATATAACATATACATATAAAATACATAATAAAATACATAACAAACAAATATCGATATTAGTAACATCGAAATTAGTAACATCGATATATTTGATATCGATATTACTAACTTCAATATCACTTACATCGATATTAAAAAATCGATATTACTTACCTTAGGGTCGATATTCTGTCCAACAATATTCTTGACCTCGATATTCTTCACCTTCGATATTTTCAACTCGATATTGCTGTAGGTCGATAATTAGGAAGCGATATGTGCCTGGCGGCGGTCCCGCAAAGCATATTGCAGCCTCAGGACCACCGCGCCACCACCAGGCAACAATTGTTCCTAGGCAGCGGCAGTCTCATGGCAGTCTGACCTCCCAAGTCTTAACGGGACCGTCAGACCACTGGTGCAGCAGTGGCTGGACCACCACCGCTGCCCCACCACGAGTCTGGCAGTCTTCGCACTGCCAGACACATAATCTGGAACTCTGTATTTACAACTAATGCTTAACACTACCCTCTAATAAGCCTAAGCTGCTCACCCACACTACCACAGAGAGAACATTTGAACAAACCTGACTACACAGCAACCCGCCTGCACCTACCCTCTGGAACCAATACCACCGTACCCCACACCGATCCCCTCGTATGCCCAACCAAGCTCCAAGGTGTGGAAAGCCCCACAACTCCCGTCCCCCACCCCCCAACCCCATCATGTGGTCTTCCCCATACATATCTCCTGTAATCCTGTCCGCCCTCTAAGAAATAAACTCAATAAGGTATTGGTATTATAAATGACATTGCGTTTTTTTTCTTTCTAAAAACATAAATAAAAGGCATTTTCATTTGCAATGCGAGAGTTTAAGCTATAGGCATTGTAAATGACAATGCCATTTATTTATCTGTTTTCAAAACCAACACATAGCTAAAAGGTTTGTCATTTACAATGCCAATAGCTCAAACTTTTGCAAATGCGAGACCTATTGCATTGAAAATGCTTGTTTATTTTCTAAGTACGCTGGGATTATATCCCTCAGTGCACGATACAGTGGTGTCTTACAGTGAGGACAGCTTTTTGTGCACGATGCTTGCAGAAATGGGAAGCTGTGGGTAAGATGATCCCAGCTATTTTAATAACTACAAGACATGGAGCAGAAGCAGAGACTGCCTGGAGTAAAGATGGTCGCCTCTTGTTCAGATAGTATAGTGCAGTAGTCCAAACTAAGGAAGCATGTCTCATAGAATCTTAATCAGCTCCCTTAAAACTTAAAACTAAATGCAGAAACCCGGATAGGATAAGGTATAAATGCCTACTACTCTCTAAGTTTGAATCCTTTGTCTTACAATGTCTAAGCACCAATGTGAGAAGACCCTGTAACGTGGCATGCCTACAGTACAGCTGGCCTTCCCAGTTTCAATACAGAATTACACAACACATGTAAATATATATTTACATAGCATGCAGGCATTACCAGAGGTATCACCAAAACTCCTAAAGTGATCTAAGCGTTGCCACCAAGCATGTGAAAGAAAATCATCCGCAAGAGTTCTCAAGTGCCTGATAAATACCGCCAATGGTAGCTAAAAAACAGAACCATAAGAAATTACAGTGACACATTGATCTCATTCATATGTACTGATCTATAGGTAGCAATAACTTACACTTCCATCACGTTGTATAGGGTTTAATAGGATTCTTCATGTCTGTGATAGCACAAACACCCCTAGTACTCAGATGCCATCACCAGGTATAAGGTTGCAGCACTGTGGCATTCTGCTATCAATAACACTGCTTCTTCAGGGACACTCCAGATGTGAACCCACCGTTTTTATTATCTGACCCTGGATGTCAGTGTCAATTAAGGGTATTCTGCAAAGCTGTCCTGCTGGAAAGCATGTTTTGGAGTCCTAAACATGCATTTCCGCAGCCACCTGGAAGATAGTGTCTTTTTACGCTTTCCGCATGGCACCTGGGAGATTTGAGAAGTATGGCTCAGTCAGGCCCATCACTTCAAACCTATGGACTTCATGGTCATCCTAAGATGTGTAGAACAGGGAGGAGCAGAGAAGGGGAAAGAATGCAGAGGGTGCAGGGATCAGAAAAGGGAGAGAGACTGCAAACGGTGGGACAGAGCAGAGAAAGCAAAAATAAGTACCAAGAAGGGTAATGGGAAGTGGGTGAATAATTCAGAGTGGTACAGAATGGCAGTGGGGTATGAAAGAACTGATTCTGTTAACTTTGCTTTCCCTTGCTTCGGGTATGTCGTTGCTTTCGTTTATTTGCCTGTTTGTTTAATAATCGTTGCAGTGGTGGTTATACTTCTGTGCAGACCATTTTATGTGGCAATGTGTTTTGGCAAATTACTGTGATTGGTCACTGTCATTGAAATGTAAACATATATGCAAAACTATATTTCCTGCATATTGTCTGGTGGCCCATAGAAGAGGCCATGCTTGAAAAACGATTCACCAGGAAACAACAAAGATATCTTTGAACATAATTCATATGATTGACACGATAATGTTTAGGCACAGTAAAGGGGATCTCCTGTTCAAAAACCGTCATATTTCGGTGTGACTCTTACAAGTTTTCAAGAGCTTGCAGCTGTGGTTGGGTCTCAGTCCCTTCAGGAGGTGACCGTGTCACATGCAGCAGTCCTGGGCTCTCCTGTGTATCCTCAAATGTGTTACAGTGGGCTCATACACATCCTATTTAACTCTGGCAAATTGCAGGATCTCCACTGTAGCAGTAGTAGTAAAAAATCTTTATTTCGCCATAAGGCCATAAAAGTACAAGATTAATACGGAGACACAAGCCTAGAGGCAGTCATGAGTCAATACCTATCACAGTGAATAAAAGAGATTGCAAGAGTAAATTGCAATCGCAGACAAAAAGAAGAAAGAAGGGAGAGGCGTTCGGGTAAAGTGCATGGTGACAAGTCAGCATAGGACAATAAATACATGGTTACTAACACATGCTCTAATAAAGGCACACAAAAATGAAACACAACTCTGCAATAAAGACAGCAATTTGTGCAAAGCAAATCAAAGCAAAATACAGTTAATGGCAACAGTGTAGAGGGATGTACGCCCAGAGACCAGTACACAGTGACTGGATGGGTTCCCAAGTGCAAAGGCAAGCCAGGAGGACAAAAACCTTGATACCGGGTGCGCTATGTTCTCCTACAATTATGTTGTTCACTAAGAACTTGAACAGCACTTAAAAAAGTGTCAGGTATCCATTAAAGCCACGGTAGAAAGCAAGATTGAGATCTCAAAAGGTCACATAGCAATGAGCCCGGGCAGAGGGAATGTGTCAAAAGTAAATAGGAGAGAGTTAACCTGTCTGCAGAATCCTGATCTTTTGAGATCAGTGACCATCAAAGGTATAGTATTCGAGTTCACTAGGGTACCTAACATAGTATATTTCCAAATATAAATGCGCTGAACAAAATATGACTTTGGGAATTAAAATAGGCACTTAGGATCAGTTAGGAAGTGCCTGGATAGAATAGACCAGGGTGCAAGGAGAATCCTGCTGATGGCTAATACAATAAGCCTTGAGGGATCAGTTGTGAGGATCCTATTGGCCACCTGAAATCTGTCAATGCTCAATGTGAGGCACAGAGGGCGGATCTATTTGTGACAAGGGGGCAAATAAAGTGGACAAAAGAACATAAAGTGGCCAATATCCTCATGCCTGAGCCACATAATTTACAGGTGAGCATCTTGGAGCGATCCTGCGACCAGATACTTGTAAAAGCCCCCAAATGCAGAATGCCAAAACTGAATCTAATATATAGGTTTTTTGCCTTTGGGGGGTAATCTTGTTGTGTTAACCCTCAAAATTAGGGACAGGTTTACAGGTCAGAAATAGTAGTGACAAGAAGCCCATATTATTTGAGTGGTGCCACTTGTCCATTAGGAGGTTCCAGTAAGCTTGGTTTAGGATGGTCTTGGAATTCGAGGGAATACATTCGGGAGAGATGTAAAAGGTGTGCAAGGCAGTCCTTAAAATGACTGAGCCACTCAATCTTTTTGCCTGTATGCTCCTAATTTCAAGAATCTTACTTTCTGTACAAGTCCAATGCTTGATTGGACCAGAGTCTGATCCAATAAAGGAGGGGTCTTAAGGCAGCAAGATGGTCTATGCTTTTGAGGTCAATGTCAAAGATAATAGGAAGAGTGGAAGTGGACTGAGGAAGTTTGAGCTGGGATTTAAGGAACTTAAGCTCTTTTGATTTTATCGAGTTTGTATCTGAATGTCCCCAAAGATCAGCACCCGTAAAGCCATGCAGTTTGCATGTTGCCTCTATAAACCTTCAGGTCATCGCCTTAATAAGATGCGTTTTTAGATTTTTTAAATGGCAGCCGTAGTGTGAGGAATAGTCAGGCTGCTTTTCAGAACCTGGGGTGCCACTGTTTTATCTCCTTTTTAAACATTTACCTCTAACGATACATGGTCCTCCTCTTCTACTCATTTGTAGACTACATGCATGTTAGTGGCCCTATTCTCTGCAGCAACCCAGAGGGTTTTCTTAGTAAGCGAATGATTGTGCCACAGTGAGCTGAAACTTAATGTCTTCTTGAAATAGGTTTTGCTGTTGGAGCCTCGAACCTTCCTAGCCAAGCAGACTGTTAGTCGGGTCTATCCCACCTTCTTCGGTATTCCTAAATTGTGTACCTGGTTTGTCAAGAAGCCATGGGATCCTGAGATGAGTCTGAGTCACCAAAGTTCTAACATTTGTGTCAACAGGTATACGCTTAATGCTGGTGAGGGACCTTATGAATGTCACAATGGGTTATGGCAATACCTGCAGCTTTGTCCTCTTGCTTACAGTCCCAGGCTTCCAGATCATGAAGAAAGCTGCTGCTTATTTACTATTTGTCCTAAAGCAAAGTGACCATTCTCTGAGCACGCAGATGGTCACTGTGGTTCCTCTATGTGAAAGCGCAGAGTTTCACGCAACGTGCTATGTCTCGTGCTTGAGTGACACTATGATCTGGACCCTCCGTACTTATAATCCTCCTTAAAATCATGGCTGTTGCTTAGTCGCAGGTTGTCAAGAATGGCTTGTCAAATCCAATCCACACTGTAAAAGTAGGGGAGAGTGACGTCTCTCCATGTAAGGTCGCACCTCGTGGATTTCCATGTCGATTGAACTGTGCCAGCCAGACAGTTTTACACCTGCCGTGGAAACTTCAAAAATCTTTCTATAAAATGTCATCTTCTTCTGAAGCAGATTACAGCTCGTAGTTAATTTTTACACATGTTTGCTGTTGGTTTGCTGCTTATCATTGCAAATGTATGTATATAGAAAAATAAACAAATGTTGTGTGAGCCAGCCATCATCTACACACTAACTGCAAGTAGACAGCCTTAGTTTCTTACATAAAATTGATTGAAGGCAACGAATTTTGACATTTAAAAACTTGCTATAACATTTAGCTTGAGAATTTTCGATATGTTTTGAAAGTCTCTTATTCAAAACGTTGTAGTATGGTACTCTGTGGCTTCCTTTCACTATTTGCGTAATCAAAACATTGTTTGAGTGAGACAAAGCCCAAACGGAAAAACTAGAAAACGAGTTATTTTGCTATGAAACGTATGAAAACTGCTTAAATCAGAAGTGACGGGTTTCACAAAATAGTTCCCCTTTGAAGAAATTCATGCCAAGTTTCGCATTTGAAAAAAAACCGAGGAAGAAAGTAAAAATATCTTCACTGAAACACCGCCCTTTAACCAACAAGCCGTTTGCTTGAAACTAATCCCATATGTGCTGTGAAACTGACAGCTCTCTACCTCACCTCTTCTTTGTAAGACGAAGTGACATGTACCTTGGACATGTGAGTTCAAAACCAATCTAAAAGTGTTTCCTTGTAGGAAGATGTTCCGTCAAGTCGTGCCGCTATCTTTGATCTGTCGGCACACTGCGGCATTTCATAGCAGCCATGCATCATAGGACGGGACAAAGGGATAAGTGGATTTCAGTCACCCCGTCGCTGAACAAACACATTGTTCTTTGCAATTGAACAGTATTATTCCAGTCGCGTCGCGGCCTAAGCTTCCGATAGGATATTTCGTATGCGCTGGTCAGATTCCAGGGTGTCTTGAGCAGAGGTCACTTAGAAATACTATCTTCTACAGGCTGCAGGATTGGAAAGTGCGCAGTAATCCCACTTCCTCCCGCTCTTATCATCAGGACAATCAAAATGGTGCTCTGCGCGGATATCCGTGTGAACAGCTTATCCGACTGGCAAACAATTCGCAAACATTGTGTGGATTCCAACCACGTAAGAGGAAAAGAGATGTTGAGTGTCTTACATGGGTGGTGGTGCTGCCCAGAGACAATATCGCAAGCGGCAAACTGCTGTATTCACTCCACAACCTCGGGCAAGGTCTCTCAGTGCACAGCACAATTGCACCTCCGCGTGGCACTCATCAATTAAAATCATCTCAAAGTATAAGTCACCTTTTAAACCATTAAGAGGTTTACTCGAAATTCTGGTTCATGTGCATGTTGTCTTTGTATTCAACCATATTCATACCTTGATCCTAAATGCACTTCGAGATATGAATGTGGACGAAGGTACAATTGTGCCCATTATAGACGGACTCTACCTGCGATTAAATAGTGCACATAGCAGTTGAATTTTCGCCAGCAGGGCCTACGCTGTATGTAGTATTCACTAAAGCAAAGTATTGCTTCTTGGTCAGAAATCCATAACTTCTTTTAAAAATTGCTCCTGCTACACTATTTCTTCTCAACGTGCGCCATTACATTTACTGGACTGACTTCCCTACTTTTCTCCTCGCTGCCTCCAGTCTCACACCTCTCTCTACTAATACATTTCTATTTGTCAATTAGCTGTAAGCTCATTCATCCTTAAGATCAGTCACTTCCTTGTTCTTTTTAAACACTCGGACACTCCTATGTCTATTTGCAATCTATAAATCAAATACATAAATACACATGAAAGCTAAGATATTTATTCTATTTTTATTCTGTTTTGAGTAATTTTTCCAACCTGTGCTTAATTTGCAAAATAAGTGTTGGTGTCCAAAGATTTTCTCAGACACCCACTGTGAATATATGACTTTACAACGCAAACAATTACAATGCATGCCTTTACAACGCATGATTTTACAACGCATGCCATCACAACGCATTTTTAGAAAATACATTTACAACGCGTTCAATTACAATGCATACCATTACAACACATAATACTTTTAGGGCAAGAGTAGGGTAAGTATTGGATAGAGTAGGGGTAAAAATAACAATTTCCACTCAAGTGAGTGCAACAGTAGGAAAAGTGTTGGATAGTGTAGGGATAAAAAATACTATTGCCACTCCAGTGAGTGCAACAGTAGGGTAAGTGTTGGATAGTGTAGGGGTAAAAATGCTATCCCCATGTACCCAAAACCCATACCCACCCTAAAAAAAATCCCCATTACTTACCTTATAATGCGTTGTAATAGCATGCGTTGTAATGGTATTCGATGTAATGGCATGCGTTGTAGTGATATTGTATTTTTTAAATTTTATTTATAAAGTTTTATATAGCGCAAACATGACCCACGGGGGGTATCAGAGCGCTTTACAGTACACTGTTATCACACACTTTTTACATACAATGGGAAATCGCATACAGTACAAAAGAGGTAGATATTGGTGTTTGGATACAATCGGTGGCAAAAAGTCATCAGAGAGTTGAAGTTTTAGGATGTTAATTTGTTCATTAGAAAAATGTTCGCTTCTTTTTTGAAGGTTGTAAGGTTGTAATGGCATGCATTGTAATGGCATGCGATGTAAAGGCATCTGCATTGTAATGACTGTGTTGTAAAGGTAGTGCGTTGTAAGGACTGCATTGTAATGGTTGTTTCCCCCACTGCTGGTGCTGACAAAGGTTGTGATTGATAAATACCAAGACTGCATAGTCATGATTCACCTCTTGTTACTTTCTTCCACCATCCTATACACCGCCCCTTTAATTCACTCTTGCAAGTTCTTTTTCATCTCTGCTTTCTCCCTTTGTATCTGTTTTCCGTCTTTTTTTTCCACCTCCTTTACTACTTATGGGCCGAGTACAATCTTGCTAGGAAAGCCCTCCATACGACTCGGATCCGGAGGGTTTTCCTAGTGAATTGCGCTCTACAAGTATGACAACGGACTCGGTGCACTCGGACTCCCATTGAACTCTATGGGAGCCTGTATAATGAACACGTACACAGGCTCCCATATCAAAAAGGGGTGGGTAGGGAAAAGCGTACACCCTGTGGAAGGCACCCCATGGTGCCCACCACACTGTGCATTCATTGGGGCCCATGGGCCCCCCACAGGACCGATTAGGAGGGCCCCGGGTAAAGGGGGGCCCACTACAGCCCCCCAAAGTTCAATTACCACAGCTGTTTCGTCTCGCTGAGACCGAGTCAATACGACTGTCTGAATCGTGCATAGTACTCGTTTATTCAGAAGCCGGCTTCATTGCGCGGCACAATTCGGCTGCGAAAGAGTCGGACTGACAGGATCGAGTTCAGAAACGATTCGGTCGATGCAGAAGAGATCTTCGCATCGTACTTGGTCGTTCGGTTGGAAACATCGGCTCCGAATCGGATTTGCTCATTCCGGAACCCATCTGCAGGCCTTCCTAACGAGATCATAGTGTACCCCATTTGTGTTTTTCTCTCTGGCTCTTGGTCAAAGTCTGATGAGGAAAAGTGTGAGCTATTCCCCAAAAATGAGTACCAGTGGGCTCCAGCTGCAACCGCCGGCTTAAATTAGGCACTCTCTTCACCAATATAATTCAAGGTACAGTAATAAAAATCAACAATTATACGCTTTATTCAGTCAATTGAAATAAAGGAAATTAAAAATAGCAGCCAATTGGGAAAACAGTAAGAAATTAAATAAATGCATAGCCACGTGGTATTTTATTGAATTAAAGACAAGAAATGCCAAAACGAGGACCAAGGAGTAGTCAAAACTTATGGAAGTGGCATGGTCGCAAAATAGTATGCAATGAACTGCAGAGAAAGCATACTTAAATTCCAATTGAGAATATAAGTACATGCTTTGATATACACTAAGTTGAACTCAGAAAGATATAAAGATAGTTCATTTAACCCCTTCCATGCTCATGACGAGCTCAGCTCGTCATGAGGTAGCCTGGAGCTGTGCTCATGACGAGCTCAGCTCGTCATAAAACCATAATAATCAAAAAAGTCAGCACAGGAGGGGAAAACACCTAGCAGGATCTTCCACTTCTGATGTTTGTTTAGATTCCTAAATATACTTTGCCTTTGCAGAGACAAGTAGACTCAGAGGCTTAATAATCTATCTAAACCTTTGGTACTCACAAGAGTTAACTATGATCTTGTATGGACATTTCTTTAGTCTCAAACCAAAGATCAGGTGTAACCCTATAAAGCCCATGTTACAAAAGAGGACATTACTTTTAGAGTATCAGAATAGGTCTATCAGGACTCCTTTTCTTCTACTACAAACTCAAAATGTGTCTAAAGGGCAAAACTCAATCTCAATAGTTTGGTTTATGCTTTCAAGTATATTTGAGATTCTGCTATTTGAAAAATATATCTTAAATCTCCAAGCCAAGCATATCATCCTATTGTGATGGACACAATAAAGTCTGCAGTTGAAGCAAACTAATATTATCATTTTTATCATTGCACCTAAGACTTTGAGTGTGGTAGATTTTTAATGATAAATTTTGTGTGGAGAATAATAGAGAGCAGATCTAACCCCTTCACCGTAGGGGTAATTCCCCCAGTGCTTACACATACTTTATTACTTTGTTTTCATAGTGGTGGGAGCTGTTATATTCGGTTACTCATAAAGATGAACATACACCTTCTCAGGCAAAAGGGAACTTCTGGTTCTCGCACTCTTCTATCCATAATAGATTACATTTGAGACACTTAGGAAAAGAGTACGTTGTGCAGTAGCTATACCACCATTAAATGATTTTCTGTAAATCATGATATTGGCCCTGGTGATATATCAGAAATGTGTTGATAAGGTGGTCAAACCCAGGACCTGATATCAAAGCCAAGTCTGTCATTATGGTGAAATCATAAGATTGATATTATGGTAAGTCAAGAGCCTGTAGTTGGAAAAGTTGACTTTTGGACAAAATCACATATCTAATAGTTGAGACATAAAAAAATCAGTGCTGGAAAAATACAATGAATTGTCTCTAAGAGAAATCCTATTAATGAAGAGAACAAGACAAATCAATGACCACAAACTGAAAGTGGACCAAGGAACTAATAACATTCACAAACCTAACAGCAAGGTCAAAGCAAAAACACATTTTGGTGGTGAAGTCCCTTGTATCCTGGGGCGAAATCATAAATTGCTTACGGCTGCAAATTACATTCCTCTTGCTCCAAAACGAGGTGATATTGCAAGAAAATTGAAGAAATGGTACAGTGCAGAGTCAGAAAACTATTTCAGGGTCAGAAAACTATTTGAAGTTGAGATCATAGTCGACACGCCGGGCAACTAAATGAAACAATGCAAAAATCTAAACGATTGTGGTAACGGTTTCAAGATCGGAAATGGACAAGCACCAAAGAACTGGTACCAGTGTAAATCAGTTATCGTTATTGGGATACATCAAACTTTCCAACCTGTGACAAATGAAAGAGCTGATAGTGCAGTGAATGTCTAAGCTCATACCTGTCTAAAAAGGAAAGTTCCAGTATTAGTAACAAAACAGTACATGGTATTACACTGTGCAGCACAAACCGAATGCTATGCAACAATGCTACGGAACCTTTCACAAAGGAGAATGGGAGACATTGGCCAAGCAAACAGTGGCCAAACTTCTTTAGAATTCGGCTGAATGCTTCTAGGGCGATATCAGAACGAAGGAAGTAAAAATAAAAAGCACAGATTACAATTATGTAAGATTCAGAGAATTTATTTCCATTTCGAATCATGGAGGAAAATTTCCTGGTGTAGGGTGGGCCAGGAAAAAATAAGAAATATTAATCGGATACATTCGAATGGTTTCTACTCTTAGGGCTCTAGATTCACGGCATTGGCATATGTGGCACTTTTTGTACCAGGGAAACTGTGTGGCACAAATCTACTGGCATTCATGTTGCTCAGCCAAGCAAACAGAATCACTTTCCATCCCAAAACTCTGGCTAGTCATTAACTTCAGTGCTTCTAGTTTAGGAGCTGGTTGCGACAAAAGCCAGAAGCAGTCAGTAATGTGAAAGTAGTACAGTGTGTACAGAAGCCAGGGAAGGGCGGAGATCGAACAAGGGAGGTACTGGGGAGCCCCTGAGGAAAGGCATTTCTACCACCCATGCTCCTTCTTTGCCTACCTCATCTTCTCATAGGCCATTGCAGCCCCAAAAATGGCATCTCTGTTCTCCTCTCCTCTGTCTATCCATCTCAGCGAAGCGCCACAGATGCGCCCGATGCAGCTGGCATAGTTTTCAACTCGGAAGGTGCCAATCTGGACACGGTGTGGCAAACTAAAATGAGATCATGACATTTGAATGGGGGATTGAATGTCTAGCTGTAAAAGAAAATAGACTGAGCAGGCTCACAGTGAAGTGGGAGTGGAGAAGATCGTCCCTTCAATAATGTCTAAAAGCGGTGACACTGCCCTTCATAGTTCTGGACTGGGCAGCAGATCTACGCGCAATCAGTGCTTACTGGTTAGATTTCTGCTTGTGTAATCAATTACATTTACACAAATGCAGCCTATTGCAAGTGGAATGTACAATAGGCAGCCGTAAAGAGTGCACATCACTTCCGCCTCATCCGATGAATCAGTTACAGGAAACCTCAAGGGTAAGACACAGCAGGGGGCGGCTACCGGATCCCAGTGGTGCGGCGGGCGGGACATGGGAGTTGGGGGATGAAAAAAGTAAAAAATCATTTAACTGTGATGGTCAGCCAGCAGCCGCAGTCCCTCCTCCCTCTTCTTCTTCCTGACTCCGGTCCCTCAGCAGGATGTAGGAAGCAGCAGGAAGCACCTGGCTCCCAGCCTCCCGTCAGCCAATCACAACGCTGCAATGCAACTTTGTAATTGGTTTGAGCACCGTGGATCGGCGCTCAGCCAGGGCCTGGGCATGATCTCCATGCAGACTGTATTGCAGATGCGAAGTGCGCATAAGTGTTTGGCCGGCCAAAGAGGGCCAGCCAAACAGTCATGTGCACTTAGGAGTGGGCAAACCACTCCTCCCCTGCTCCTCTGTCCTCAGAGCAGCCTAACCCAAACACAAAGCTGCAGCAGAAGGAAACATACAATGATAATAGCAAGAATGAGCATCACTTTATGCTTCCTTTCCTTCACTGCTGCGAAGCAGTGGGGCGACGTTTCTCCACCTTAGCAGCGGAGCTGCCACAGTTAGGACACTACGAGCCCCTTGAGCAGTCTATGTGTCACTTTTGATATGGGGAAAAGTCGCCACGTTTTCCCAGTTGTCTAAATATCAATCGTTTCAGCACGAGTAGTAGATGCCTTTGTATTTGACTGGCAAATTCACCCTGGTTAATTGCTCCTGCCGACAATGAACCCCAGTGAATCTTGTATGTGACGCAAACCAATGCAGATGTGAGCTCTATATATTCCGATCACTCGGTCTGCCGAAATATTTCAACCTCGTTCAAACCCCTTCATTTGTAATTTTTGGAAATAAAATCGGATTTGGGGTATCTAAACACTGCTACACTGCTGGCCTTGCGCTGTCAATTGAATTTACCAGGGCAGCTTTTTCTGTAGGAGGTGCTTCTCAGCAAGCACCTGACCTTGAAAACGCTCGCTCTGTCAATAGTCAGATGTGAAAGGACTGGCTTCCTTCCCACTAGATTTGAAACGTGACAGTCACAAAGGTAATAAGACAAATTTGCCTCCGTATCAATGATTGAAATTAAACCACCAGAGGATTATTACAGCAATGGGAATAGAAGCAATGGGACGCCACCGTTTTATCACAGTGAAATAGACTCATGTGCACACCGAAAACAAAAGCAGGTGATTATTGCATCGGGTGCACCTCTGCTCTGAAGGAGAAAACAAGCAAAATGATTGGGGTGTGCCTTGAGTTTAACAAACATTAATGTCCAGTGAAAACAATAAACATTCCTTCTTTAGGACTAAACTGTAATCTTTTGCAGTGAATGTTCTTGCTGAAATGGGCAATCTTGAAAATTGATGAGGAAAATCAAGACTAGTGGCTACAGAGAGCAGTAGATAAGGAGGCGCAGTTAATTGAGGAGAACCATTACATTTGCAGGAAGTGACCTCAACCAAGCACTCCTGGTGTAAACTCGACATCCGGTCCTTTACATTCCTGCCCCTATTCGGTTGAGGCCGTTCTGCTTGCAGTTGCACACAGAGGGTGAATATTTTAAAATACACTATTGACTTTGCATTTATGGGATAGCGTAGCCTCTATCGTGTATTATAAGGATTTAGTAAGTTGCCAAGGAATGTTGCGTCCATGTGAAAGAGAAGGCCGGAGGACGAGTTCTGGGGCATTGGGGTGGCAAATGTATGGTTGCCGATATCCTGAACAAAGAGGGACTCTCTGGTGAAAAAAAGAAGAAAAAAAGCAATGTGGTGCTAGTAAATTGTTGCAAATCATATAAGTAAGTGTATGTACTTCATTAAAAAAACACTGGTGTGGTTCACGAGCAGTAACGTAGATCGATTCCTGCGTTGATGTAGCAAATTGTAGCATGGCAAAAGCATACACATACTAACATAAATGTCTCCACTCCTCTAAAGATAGTTCGCTTCCAGGGAATTGATTCAGAAAAGAGAAATTCCCATTCATTTCATTGTTCAAATAGCTCTTGTAATCCTGCTCTCCCTCCCACTCTCCACATTGTCTGCTAGCTCTGTCAGCAGGCATCGGCATGACACAACTCAAGGGTTATAATTTATTGTATTTGAGTAGGTATGTCATCTTCTTATGGGAGGTGACTAGTAATGTCAGAACTAGATTGTAATACGAAAATTAGAGACACAATTTTATACATGTACTGTAGACTTCCTTGTATTACACTGAGCAAACATCGACATAGGTTATAGTACGCCTAGACGGATGATCGTCAATGCCAAGTAAAATCATGATACTGTCACTGTGGCACATTTATCACCACCACTCACCCACTAACCCAGGAAAGAACATGTCACAGGTACTTACTGATACACTATGGGGAAAGGGCAAATGAATGAATGAATGTATGCTTAAATAAATGGGTGAACATTGAGTTGTGAGCACACTAAATTCATTAAACCACCTCTACTCTAGTTGAGCCTCATTCCCCAAGGAAGACCTTAAAAAATCAGAACAGCCAGGATTTGAGATGTTACATAAAAAGAGGACAAGCACATAGTGCGTCTGAGGTTGCCTGGTCTAGAGTACTGTTCAAGCTTCCTGCGCTGCAAAACGTTTGAGTCTATATGGTCCAATCTAAATTTCAAACGACACACAGGGGCAGATTTATCAATCTTTCATGCAGCGCAACTCAGCAAGCAACCTTGCTGCATTGCGCTGCGTGAAAGGGCAGGAATATGCCATATTTACCACTATATGGTGCTTTCCTGTCCCATCCTAGCTCTTGGCTGCCTTGCACCAACGCAGATACCCTTCTGTCATGGTGCAAGGGTGCCTGTGTTGTAGGCAGGATTGTTGTCATGCAGGAAGAGACACCTTTCTGCACAAACACAATCCTAAGAGGCATTTTTCTCCTTCTGTGTGTGCAGCAGAATGCAGCACATAGAAGTAGGAAAAAATGAGGAGAAATAAAGATACTTCTCCTGGTTAAACAACACCTGGGGAGGCATATGATTTTAGTGCATTCATAGGTCTAACACTAATAATAAATCTGGTAATCCACCAAAATCCATGGATGGATGCATGGGAACGCCCACGCTCCTCCAATAGAACTCCTACTTTGAGTAGAGCACCGCAAGGGAACGATTTGCGCTACCTTGCGTTACTCTAGATTTATCAATCCATGCAGGGCCATGCAAGGTGGCCTTGGTGGCTTGATAAATCTCACATAGATTTTGCGTCATCCTAGTGCTCCCTTGTGTGGCGCAAGGGCAATGCATACCTTGAGCTAGCCCATAGTAATTAAAATAGACTATCTATCACTGGCAACCAACAAAGAGACCTCTGGGTCCCTGACATATAGTCTTGCCTTCTTAAAGTTCAGGCCAGTTGTACAGCTGTTTTAGAAATTGGGTTTCTGGTTGGCAGAGACATGCACGCTCTCCAAGCAGGAACCACAATTATAGTAAGGGTAAGTCAGATACACACCATAAATTAACCTGTGCTCACCCTCTGATAGCTTGGCACAGAGCAGTCAGGCTTAACTTAATTGCCAATGTGTAAAGTATTTGTGCAACACTTCAAAAGTAACACAGTGAAAACACAAAAGAATTGTTCACCCAGTTTAGAAAAATAGGGTATATTTTTATGATCAAACGAGACCAAAACAACAAAAATCCAATTAGTATAACTGAGTTATTATTTTTAAACAATAAACTGAAATGTAGTTCTTAAAAGATTAAAGAGTCAACCAGGGCTGGCTAGATCAGTGGCAGCTCCTCCGTTAGGGCGGATGAGCATCGCCCCACTTCAGAGAACCAGTAGATGCAAACATGAAAAATAAAATGATATTAAAGCAATTTCATTATCATTTTATTTTTTGAGCACAGAGTCGGGTCTTGGAGGTGGAGTCGTTCTGATGACAGCATGACAGAGGAGGAGTGGTAGGTGCTGCAAGTGCATATGCCGGCTACCTTAGGATGGTCAAATTGACATGCGCACTTAGATTTCTCCAATCCAAGCTGTGTTGCACAGTGGGGTGAAGAACAGCAGGCATAAGTTCACAATCCCTGTGAGAGCGCAAAACCAGCCTGCACAGACCAATCTCAGCACTTCTCTCATGCTGGGTAATAGTATTACCAGCATGAGATCAGTATCTGAATTTGCGTAAGGGGTTATAGGAGCAGTAATGGAGCAGATGAGCACCGAGGTGGCAAGGCATTAGGTGGCAGCTAAGTTACCTTTTTTTTGCTATTGTCCTCTGCGGTGTCCCACCACTGTTTACTGACAGAAGCCACCACTGTATCTGGTCGCGCTAGACCGGGGTCAAATGAGAAAGTTCAGCCGCCGGCGATGGAGCATGGGTTGGAATCAGGGACCAGCCTTGGCCCACTAAAAAAGAACATTGAATGTGTCGATGTAGAGGACAATGCAAGGATCAGGGGAGACGATGCTTCACCATCGATCCTTACTATGAGGGCGATGCAACGGTTCCAAGCTGTGCAAAGTCGAGGATGTGTAGGGGATGGAGGCAGTGTGTCGAGCAGTTGGCAAAGTGATGCACTCAATCCTCGCAGCTGTAGCAATGTGTCATCCTCTATGCAGATGCTGTGGTTCAGAGCGACGGGACGGCATTGAGTGGGCGTGGACTCGATGTGCATGATCCTGGTAGCCACTGAGACACGTTGGGGTCGATTGAGATGCAATGGTTCAGATCGGGCAACAGCTTCTATGTGCTGCTTTTTGCTGAAGCAGCTCTTTATGCCAGCTTCCAAAAGCCCAGGATGGGTTGGTACTACTTGGCCGGGGCAAGACTTACAGCAAGCAAAGTCCAGGTGCTGTAGCAGGGTGAGCTGAAGTCTTTGATATCCTTAAGACTTAGAACAGGGGGCAAGCCAGGATGCCCTTGGAGCCACTTTGGGTTCAAGTGATGTGGGTTCAGTCCTCCTCAGTCAGGCCTGAGGATAGCAGTCAGTAGGGCTACACAGCAGAAAACCAGTTCTTCCAGAGCAGCAGTCCAGCAGAGTGGCAGTCCTTTATCAGCACAGCAGTCCTTCGTCCTGGCAGAGTCTTCACAGGTCCAGTAGTGTACTAAAGTAGTAGGGTCAGAATACTAGTTCTTATACCCAGTGGTGCATTTAAAGTGGGGGTGACTTCAAAGTAGGGTCTTTAAAGTGCACAGAGGTCCTTCCTTCCTGCCCTGGCTCCAGTTTCACTAGAGGAGGGTATGCAGCCCTTTGTGTGAGGACAGGTTACAGACTATTCAGATGTATCAGCTCCTCCCTCCCATCCTGCCCAGGATGACCCATCAGGATCTGGGTGGCAAATCAGTCACACCTAAGCTCCCTTTGTGTGTAGTTTCTAGATGGAATGTACAAAGTCCAGCTGTCAACCACCCCATCCGTGTATTGAAACAGGCTGCAGGCGCACAGGGTTAAGAGCAGAAAAATGCCATCTTTATAAGTTGGCAGGGTATGCTCAGACGTGAGTCCCTTGCTCACTTTGCCACTGGATTCAAGCAAGCCGGGCTGAAGACGGCTGAAATGCCAGAAACCGGTCCTCGGAAGCTTGTTTCCGGTCCAGGGAAGGCATGGCTTGGCAGTTCGGGCTGGACTGTTCCCATAAGGCACAGGGTCAGACTGATTTGCATATGGCCATGTCTGAACTGGGGTGGCAGAGTGGGCTAAAGAACGGTGATGGAGAAAACCCAGATCTCTTTACTGGGTGTGAGTGTTTGATTGGTTCAGATGCTCCGTCCATTACCACCCCCTTTTGTACCGCTTTGTTCGCCAAAAGTTGGCAGGTTATGCTCAGACGTGAGTCCCTTGCTCACTTTGCCACTGGATTCAAGCAAGCCGGGCTGAAGACGGCTGAAATGCCAGAAACCGGTCCTCGGAAGCTTGTTTCCGATCCAGGGAAGGCATGGCTTGGCAGTTCGGGCTGGACTGTTCCCATGAGGCACAGGGTCAGACTGATTTGCATATGGCCATGTCTGAACTGGGGTGGCAGAGTGGGCTAAAGAATGGTGTTGGATTAAACCCAGATCTCTTTACTGAGTGTGAGTGTTTGATTGGTTCAGATGCTCCGTCCATCACCATCCCCTTTTGTACCGCTTTGTTCGCCATAAGTTGGCAGGGTATGCTCAGACGTGAGTCCCTTGCTCACTTTGCCACTGGATTCAAGCAAGCCGGGCTGAAGACGGCTGAAATGCCAGAAACTGGTCCTCGGAAGCTTGTTTCCGGTCCAGGAAAGGCATGGCTTGGCAGTTCGGCTGGACTGTTCCCATGAGGCACAGGGTCAGGCTGATTTGCATATGGCCATGTCTGAACTGGGGTGGCAGAGTGGGCTAAAGAACGGTGATGGATTAAACGCAGATTTCTTTACTGGGTGTGAGTGTTTGATTGGTTCAGATGCTCCGTTCATCACCACCCCCTTTTGTACTGCTTTGTTCGCCATAAGTTAGCATGATATGCTCAGACGTGAGTCCCTTGCTCACTTTGCCACTGGATTCAAGCAAGCCGGACTGAAGACGGCTGAAATGCCAGAAACCGGTCCTCGGAAGCTTGTTTCCGGTCCAGGGAAGGCATGGCTTGGCAGTTCGGGCTGGACTGTTCCCATGAGGCACAGGGTCAGACTGATTTGCATATGGCCATGTCTGAACTGGGGTGGCAGAGTGGGCTAAAGAACGGTGATGGATTAAACCCAGATCTCTTTACTGGTTGTGAGTGTTTGATTGGTTCAGATGCTCCGTCCATCACCACCCCCTTTTGTACCACTTTGTTCGCCATAAGTTGGCAGGGTATGCTCAGACGTGAGTCCCTTGCTCACTTTGCCACTGGATTCAAGCAAGCCGGACTGAAGACGGCTGAAATGCCAGAAACCGGTCCTCGGAAGCTTGTTTCCGGTCCAGGGAAGGCATGGCTTGGCAGTTCGGGCTGGACTGTTCCCATGAGGCACAGGGTCAGACTGATTTGCATATGGCCATGTCTGAACTGGGGTGGCAGAGTGGGCTAAAGAACGGTGATGGATTAAACCCAGATCTCTTTACTGGTTGTGAGTGTTTGATTGGTTCAGATGCTCCGTCCATCACCACCCCCTTTTGTACCACTTTGTTCGCCATAAGTTGGCAGGGTATGCTCAGACGTGAGTCCCTTGCTCACTTTGCCACTAGATTCAAGCAAGCCGGGCTGAAGACGGCTGAAATGCCGGAAACCGGTCCTCTGAAGCTTGTTTACGGTCCAGGGAAGGCATGGCTTGGCAGTTCGGGCTGGACTGTTCCCATGAGGCACAGGGTCAGACTGATTTGCATATGGCCATTTATGAACTGGGTTGGCAGAGTGGGCTAAAGAACGGTGATGGATTAAACCCAGATCTTTTTACTGGGTGTGAGTGTTTGATTGGTTCAGATGCTCCGTCCATCACCTCCCCCTTTTATACATCTTTATAAAAATGGCATTTTCAAAAGGGTAATAATAAATTTGACTTTACCAGGAAAGAGGATTTATAATTACTATTCCAGTGATATGAAATATGAGAGAATCTACTTGTTCTTAGCAAGGAATTAGTTTATAAAGTGTAACAAGGAACTCCCAATGTTAACCTATGTGAGGGGGTGTACCTCACAGCAAGGAAAAACAAGTTTGAGTGCTTTTCAGAACGAAGACATGCTTAACCTAAAAGTGCATGTCCTACTATTTGGCCACACAGCACCCTGCCCTATGAGTTACCTAGTGAATACCTTAGGGGTGATATAATAATAAATGGGGAGTTTAAGGCTTGTAAAGGGGTTTTAAATGCCAAGTCAACATGGCAGTGTAAACTGTACACACAGGCTCTGCAGGGGCAGTCCTGAAACATGTTTAAAGGTCTACCTGAGTGGGTGGCACAATCAGCTCTGCAGGTCCACCAGTAGCATTTAATTTGCAGGCCCTAGGCACATGTAATGCACTCTACTAGGAGCTTATGCTTATGGGCAAAAGCAGATGCACTTTAACACTAGTTGGCAGTGGTAAAGTGTTCATAGTCCTAATGCAAATAAAACAAATTCAGCAAAATTGGAGGCAAGCAGGCAAAATGTTTGGTGAAAGACCACTTTAAGGCTGACAGTTCTAACAACCATTGTCTCAAACCAACTGCCAAACAACCTAGAGGAAATTGTATGAGTCTGACATTTTGCTACTCAAGCCTAGGATTAACTAAAATGCAACCTCTGCCCCAGTTCTGCCCCAGAAAAGGAGGGCACAAGGCAAACCTATCAAAACCTGTTTACAGCAAGCTATTCACCTAGCCTGTAAAACAATGCCGGTCTCAAAGGAAAGGGAACTATCAGAGACAGAAAAATATAGACCCTTCCCCAATCTTCCGTACGAAGGATCACCACTTGGTTTGCCATTTTCAGCTGTTGGCATTCATTTCTCATCAGGATCTCAAATATGCCAAGACAGTCCGTCCCATGTGGCATGCTGCTCTATACAAGCAGCATTAGAAGATAGATTTGAGTGACATCTACATCATAGTGACATTTAACTTTTTTCATAAAGCAGGGGGCTACTCTACAGAGTGTTCTGACGCTATAAGTTCATTAACCACTGATCTCACAGGAGAGAAGCAAGAGCAAAAAAGCCCACTTAAATAGACACGTTTCACTGTGCATTTTAGCTTTTGCTCCTCTCTTGTGAGATCAGTCGTTAATTTACCTGTAGCCCCGGGACATTCTTTAGGATTCCTGTGCACTTTATAAAAAATGTTTTCACTATGATGAAGATGTTGCTCAAATCTATCTGCTAATGTTGCTGTATAGAGCAGCATGTCACAGGTGACAAACTGTCTTGGCATCTTTGAGACCCTGATGAGAAATGAATGTCAGTAGCTGAAAATGGCAAATCAGGAGGTGATCCTTCTTACAGAAGATTGGGGAAGGCTCTAGATGTTTCTGATTGAAAGCCACACTTTTGCAAGTACCATTCTGATCCCATGGGCTGGTTCAAAACCAGACTGAACAATAACAAACCTCCCCATTTATCATCTACTCAAAGAGAAACCGCTCAGTAATGAAAATAAATTCTGAAGTCAGGATGGCTTTCGGGTCAAGAGAAATGTTCCATAAAATAATATGGATAGTGTGGAATTGTGGGATAAAACAATTAACAATAATTCCTTGTTTCTTCCTGCAGATTGACAATGCGAGGACATTAATGGTGTGACAGATATTTTAAATAATAAAAATAGTTTATTTCATTACAAACATACAAACAATCACAACAATATTTCATTGCAATTACAATTATAATGATGTAAGAAAATCAACCCTCCATTAAACAGGTTGTATGACCATACAATGCATGCCTTTAACACACATGCCACATGCAGCTTTACCTATGCATAGCTTTACCATGCAGATGCCTTTACAACTCATGCCTTTACCATGCATGGAAAGTATAATAAGGTAAATAAAAACCCTCTAAATGCTTACGCCTTACTTGCCTCTACCACTACCCACCCCTAAACCCTAATGTTACCCATACCTCCCTTTACTACTGCCCACCCCAATCCCTGAACTCAGGGGCTCATTTATGAGCGTATGTCATAGTGCAGCACTGCGTGACAGGGAAAGGGCAGGAATGCACTGTATCTAAGGCAATACATGGTATTCCTGTCGTTTCCCTTGCGCTGGCGCCCTTTTGGTAGTCTAGCGCCAACACAAGCACCCTTGCACCATTGTGCAAGGGTGACTGTGTTGCATGCAGGATTGTTTTGTGCAGGACGGGGAACCTTCCTGCACAAAAACAATCCTGCAATGCATATTCCTCTTTCTATGTGTGCTGCAGAATGCTCTAGATTCAGTTTTGTCCCTCAAGTAGGTTTTATAATTAAATAAATACATGTAAAAATACATAAATGAAATAATGTTTTAGGGATTTTCTTTGTGCTCCTATAACACATTGGCCCGATTTACAAAGATGTTGCTGTGACTTATCCTTGAGCACTCCTAGTCTAGTGTATCTCTTACACCCACCGAATCCTGCAGAATCTTGCAATGGTCGTGCTTCAAAGCTCTACCTCTTTTAGATGTTGCTGGCATATTCGACTCCCTGAAAACCACTTCTTATGGATATGATGTCTTACCCTCATCCTTAATCAAAGCGCTCTCTCTGGGAGTCCTCTCTCATCCTTTGTCACTATTATAAATACCTCCCTCACTTAAGGCATCTTCCCAGGAGGTCTCAAGGAAGGCCAGATCCTTCCACTCCTAATAAACCTACACTAGACCATGATAATCTCACCAACTACCAGCCCGTCAGCCATCAACCATTCATCGGCAAGATGTTTGCAGTCTAAGTTCAACTCTAAGATCACATCAATGATAACCATCTCTTGCGTGACTACCAGTCTGGCTTCAAATCTCATTGCATCATAGAAAATTCTACCTTACACATCATAGATGATCAGGGTTAGACTGGGACAAAAACAAAATTGGCCCCATTAGTGAAGCAAATAGCTAATAAAGTGTCAATATCACTGAATGCATCAGTAAAAACTGGCCCAACTGGCCATAAAGCCAGGCCTCGACTGCTAAAAAAAACAGGCCCACACATTGATCTGTCAGACCCGCCCATTGAGTGCTATCTGATTGCCCTATAGGCCAGTCTGACCCAGTAGATGATGCCCTCCTTACCACAGATTAAGATGACCCCTGCCTCCTGATATTGCCAGTACTCTCAGCTGCTTTCAACACAGTCAACCGTCCCGCCTTCATACACTCCCTGAACTTTTGAATTGGATTTACTGGCAATATCCTTCACTGCAATATCCTTCTCCTTCTATCTTTCAAGCCAATACCTGTTTGTTTACATGTGCAATCCAATGTCCCAAAAGCTCCTGCAGAGATCCCCAGGGTTTCATAATGTTACCTGGGATCTTCAACCTCTACATGGAGCAGCTTGGTTCTCTACAGATAGATAACTGCATCAAGATTAAATTATATTCTGATGACAAACAACTATACTTGAAAGTCTCCTCTTCTTTAGAAATCCAATGCATCACACACTGCCTGTACATCATCTAGACATGGATGTCCTGTGCCTACCTGAGGTTCAACACAGCCTGGACAGGACTTGTGTTATTTCCCAAGAACAACTAACAAGAAACAGTACAAACCTGTAATGCTGCCAACACAGTGCCCCCAAGCCCACGAGACCCGCTACAAGTACCAGACACAATACGCCAACCACACCTGCTGCACTAGCCCAGCCATCTCACCCGCATCATGGTAATTTGTTTTGTGTGATCTGGAGTTAACCCAGTTATGCTGTAGTTTCTCAACACAGCAAGGAGAGCAGGGGCTTACCAGCTTGTTGGAGTGGGCCCTGCTTCAAATGCTCTTCTCTTTGTGGTTAATGTGGTCCAATAAGACAACCACATCACATGGCTGCAAGAAAGAGGGCTTCCCTCTCAGAAGGCACTGGCACTTTAGAAGGCAGTTCCCAATCCAAGATGGTGCACGGGGCCCAATGAAAATTCTCAAACCAAGGTGAAGACCTTAGGATTGTGGAGTAGCTTTCTGCTTACCCACAGTATAAGGAGGAGTCTTTCAGAACTTCCATGCACATAAACTCTTTCAGAAAGTATTTCTTCATCGTGTTTGCAATCCCCTGGTATTTTTTCTTCCAGGTTTTGTAGCCGTCTAGTTCACTCTGCTAGAATGATCTTTCCTGTTCCGCCTGTAATATTTCATCTCCTCACCACCAACAAGCTCCATCTACTTGCTTTTTCCTCCTTGGGGCTCATTCTTGAAGGCACTTGCTGCTTAGTGTTTCTTCTGTCTGCAACACCAGGGCTACTTGGAGGGGTTGCCTTTAACTCTGGTACTTAAGAACTAAGAAGTCTGCCACACAACGGTGTCATCGGAGTGATCCACATGTCAAAACTTGGTACCATTGCAATTAACCTTGACAGAACATTAATCCCATCCTCATGGAATGTATTGTCTAAAAAAACAAGGACAAATTGGTACCAAGTCTTATGAATACAGTGAAACCATTTCTTTCAGAAAGTGACTTCAGAACCGCTGTTCAAGCCTTTGTACTATCCCATCTGGATTGTGGTAACGCTCTGCAACGTGGCCTCCCAGAAGCCCTACTGGTGCCTCAAAAGAGCTTCCTACATGCATAGTACGTCTTAAAGAGGGTCTTAAAAAATTATTACATCAACCTCATCCTGCTGGAAATATATATACTGGCTCCCCTTGTTGACCCACACCATCTTCAAAACCTGCTGCCTCATTTACAAAGCCAACACGACCAGTACCCTGCTTATCTTGCAAACAAGCTCACCATCTAAGCACAATCACAACCAGGACACCATCAGAAAGCAAACTAGGAAGAATTTAAAAATAAACAAAATAGGGCAGTTGTAATTTTTTATCGATTATCTCAGAATCAGGAAAATAACCATGTATTCTTCAGGACCACCCCACCAGTGCTTCAATTTAGGAAAGAGCTGAAGACACACCTCTCCAAACAAAACTACATCACAGTGCATGAATAGTCCTCAGCTGCCACCCCCATCACTCATTGACTTTATGACTGTTGTTGACCATGTACACCTCTCCACTGCCTTTTGGCTGGGTTAGCACTATAACAATATCACATGCATATATATATATATATATCACAACCATAACGGATATATACATACACATAGTTACTGAGCCGTACATGCCCGTGTTCAAATTTATTTAGATCCATTCTTCACCTATTCACAGCCCAGGCAAATCTAACAGCAACTAAATATGTTACTTTTAAAAATCACAGGAATACTGACCAAGTCAAAAAATAATCTAGATAGCAGCATTAGGCAGGACCCCTCTGACCAGAGTGAGGCTCTTCCAGAAGCAGACTGGGAATTGGGTTGCTGTCAAACCCTTGGTAATGTTACTCAGTTTTGACCAGTGGTTAGAAATAACCCCAACCATCTTCAGATGTGCCAATATGATCTGAATACAAAAGCATCAAACAAGTGCTAATGTCTTCACCAAAGCATATTTAAGACAATACACACAACAAATAGAGCCAACTCAAAGTGTCAGTGAGTGTTGCCACTGAAGTCTAACCATTGGTATCTAGGAAGTGAAACAATCTCTGTGCATTACAAGTGTACATGCCAGTGTGACAAACCCACTATGACTACCATGAACCAATCTGGAGAGCATCTGCAAGAACCACATTGCTTGAACTTTGGAAAGGATTTTGCGAACCAAATTTACATCAACAATGATGATAAGAGGCCCAATCAAGGAAATCATACTTCAGATGAAACTGAACTACAATGATGGCCTCCTGGGACATGGGTGCTTTGCCTTTGGCTATCAAGTACATTTCGTACAGGAGCTGTGCTAATACGACCTGATAAGTAACATGGAACTCCGAGGGCAACCATCACTATCCCATAGCCAGTGCTCTTTTAATTTCAGCTAGTGTGTGGGACATCTAAAGATTCTTCCTGTTCCTGGGTCACCTTCCTAGACTGGCTCCATGTGCAAATCTATGTATAATGTTTTATCGGAATTAAATAGAGACACGTCTGATGCAGTCCAATAATCAGCAAAGAGTTTGCTCATCTCAGCCTGGGAGTACACTAATGTTGCATCAGCCTTCTGCAGAACGGACATCTGGGAGTGAGTCACACTGGAGCAAGCGAGCCTGGCCAGCAGTTGTCCTGTTTGTCACTCTTCAAGTGATCTCAAACAACATATATTCATGATATTCAAGAAACCATAATTTATCTAATAAAACTTTTTTCAAAGTAAGAACCATGTGGAAATTGGGTTGGTCAACAGCCAACATTCTAAAGAACTTTCTTTTTTTTGCTTCTAAGAGCCTCATTGACATCTTACGTGTATTCAGAATGATGTTTTAATGTATAATTACTTTGATATAAAACTTGAATATCTCCCATTCAATAAGAATGTCACCCACAGAGCCTGTGTTCACTTGGACGTAGCAACATGTGGAGTCCACGATAATGCAGTGGAGAAGTGTGGCTCACTGGTTAGAGGAGGCAGACCTGGAAGCAGAGGTCAGCCCGGGACCAGGGTTCAATTCCTAGCTCGGCGGCGTCTTGAGTCCTAAAATGTCCATGGACTCGACAATTCTCGCTCCGGTGCCTACTTGATTCACGGGTTCACACTCTGCGACTCTGGGCAATAGCTTGCTTAATCTCCACAACGGCCCCTTGTGGCGGGATGCCTGGATTTCACCTTGCGGCTACCCTGCCGGGGTTATCTCACAGGGGAATACCAGGACGGGTTCCCTAAGCAAGCTCTTAGAAACCGATCGGTGATTTGCGCTATATAAATTCCTGTACATTTACATTTACAATGCCTCTATAAGTGTGCCCTTCATTGCTTCATTGCTGCTAGCTGCAGTCACGATCCAGGAATACAAATCGATAATTAGCCCAAATGCAACAACTTCAGTAGAGAACTGAGATCAGCTATTGTTTTATCTAAGTCCTCAGTGCTTTGTAACGACCGTCGTAGGAGCAGAAAACTAATTATGGGCCTGAGTTACAGTTTGGTGGACAGGTACTCCATCACAACCATAACGGATATCCTGTTTATCTTATTTCAACTGCATGATATTGCAATGCACTAGTAATAAACTGATTGCAATGCCCATCATGCTTGTGATGCAGTATCCATCCGCAACATTTTGAATCAGTCATGTACAGGTGACAGAAATTAATATTCCCTAGCCTGGGGAAAAGCCTGTCTCCATATATCAGTTAAATACCAGCCAGTAGCCAAACTATCCAATTTCCCAGAAAGTCTTCATGCAAGCGTACCGTGAAGCGGTGGGTGAAACCTATTAAGGTGTATATTGATCACACAATGGAAATCACCTCTGATAAGCATTGGTGCATGTGGGTGGTGGTCAAGTAAGGCAATGCATGATCAAGAAATGCAATTTTCAATGCATTTGATGAATCTTTATCAACTATCATCAGTGGATCGCTGTCAAATAGTAACTCTAGCGAGACATACTTCTATCCCGCTTCTATGTTTTCCTTCTGGGCTGGAACGGGGACCCTGGTTTGCCGAATATAGCATTCCTTTTGCTAGGATGTGCCTCTTCCACCTTTTCTGTAAACCCAAAGTGACCATTGGTGAACTGATTGCATTTCTGAATTCCAAATATTGGATCAGAGAAGGAAAGGAAAAGGATGGGTGATGCACTAGACTCCCTGCTCACCCCATCAGCCACACTTTCATATAAAAGACTGCTCAAACGAGAAATTCACAGCAGGGCACTGGGTGCTGACCAACTCTTGGAAATGAGCCCCTGTGAATCACAGAGCAGGACGACAGCACAGAAATGCAGCACAGCACAGAAATGCAAACATCAGACAATATCATCTACAGTTCGCAGAGTTAGTCAAAGCGGTCACTTTGCAATCGCTCCAGAATCTGAACCAGCAACATTTATTTCAGGACTAATTTAGAGCCAGCTTGAACAAGCTAAGCTGTGTTTAGCGCCTTTGGCTCAATATTCAAGACAACAAATTCTCTCTTGGAGATCAGTAACATCGGCTTGTTGTTTACCAACATCTGTCAGCAGTTTGGCCAACCCTGCTGCATAATTCCAGTGGCCCTTCTATAGGCTGTGCCTGCTCCTTCTACGAAAGTTAATATCCAAAACAAATTACCAGATTTATTAAAGTAGCTATCTGTGTTCAACCAGTGTGTTACACTTTAGACTTCCAGTATGAGATCATTAATCTGAGTACTATGTTATAATATCATTTGAAACTTACACACTTGGTCCCTGGTTTAGAGTTTGGCGGACAGGGTACTCTGTTACAAATGAAAAGGCGTGCCTTGCCCACCAAACCCTTGGTCTGCCCGCCTCATTTAGTGATGGACAGGGCCGTACGTATTCAGTTGACATAGCTCCTGTTGGCCCCATTGACAGAATAGAGACTCCATCGGGCTGTCTTGGAAAGGAAAGATGTTACACCAAACGCCCTATTTAATGCCTTTTTTTGCCTGACCCTCGCCATCAGGAAAAGGAAAACATTATTTACCCCACACTCTGTAAACGACTAACCTTTACAAAGAAGCCCACGTGCGACGTTACCACACGTTACTTTACCACGCAAGACACTACAGGAACTTGTTGTAGGGGGAGAGTTGTTGGAATGGTGTTGGATTTTTAAGTCCAACACCTTCCCTACTGTTGTGCAGACTGAGATGGATAGAAATTTATACTATTCCAAAGTCTAACGCCCCCTAAAGCAAGTTGTTGCAATGACTTACGCGCTAAAGTAATGCGTGGTAAAGTCGCAGGCGGGGGAATGACTGCGTTGTTCAGGCATGTGGGGTAAATGCCTGCAGGTTTATGTCTTACAACCCTAGGAAAAACCTGGCAGTGAAGGACAGGAAAAATAAATAGAGAAAACTATCGGGGTGGGGGAGTCATTCGTTTTTTTTGTTTTTCAAACACAAGATCCCACATTGACAAAGGGGAAGTCCTTCAGGGCAATGGAGTAAACAACTCCTTCAACCTGATGGACATTAATCCATCCGCTTAACTCTAAATCAGGCCCTTAAGCTATGATTCTGCATCAGGCAGAACAGCATGACCAAAAGAAATGTCCCTCTGGCAAATTCAGGGTTCATAGATTTTTCCACATCGATTTTTCTTGCGGGTAATTGTGGATGGAAAAATCATATGAGGTATTGTCTGCAGCAACAGCCATGCGACATTCCCCATGTTTTTGATTGAGGGAGTATACAATGCTATATCTGCGGCAGAAAAACGTCCCCTTCCCTCTTCTACTCTCCCACCCACCCTTACCCCGCATCCCTCCCACAGGTCCCTGAAAACATTTATCACTTGCTCGAACAGGTGTAATTCCCTTTACCATGGGGTTTTACTCTTACAGCCTGATTCATCAAGCCGAAATCGGCTCGCAAAGGGCCAGATTCTGAGAATCTGGCCCTTTGCGAGCTCTATTTTTGCATTTGGGATTCATCATCCCAAATGCAAAAATCAGTAATAGCGATGTCGCAATTTTGCGAGGAATTACATTTAAGGAATCTCTATTTGAGATTCCTTAAATGCAATTCATCATCCATTAAAAAATTGCGAATTCGCAATTTCGGCCCGCTATTTACCGCGAGGTCAAACCTCGCTATTATAGACTCGCAAAACGGGTCTATGATGAATCACGCTGATAGTTACATGGTACTGACATGGATTTACAACACTGTAATAGTCACAATAGTCACTCTAATGGTCATAATAATCGCATTTGATTTTCCCATCACCCCAGTACCCTGCAACTTGTGATCAGGGCCTTAGAAGAAAAAAAGACTTTATTATTGTCGGGCCAACACGCATGTCGTGCAAGTTATCACCACAATGAAGTCCAAATTCAAACCAAAAAGGACAAAGTGATTGTAATCAACGTGGTCATTGGGTTTGCAGTAGTTGCAGGAAGTTGTAAATGCTATTGTTCCCCAAGAACATAATGTAATGTGCATTTAATGCACCTCGAGCGTCTACTGAAGTAATAGTTATATATTGGAAAAAAAGATATGGAATAATACTTGCTGTGCCCAAAAATGTAAAAGACACAATATATTTACTAACACAATACAGTGAGTTAGATGAGTGTCCCAGCTCGAGGTGTGCTTGTCTTTAGCTGTTCTCATTATGCTGGGGACGTTGTTGGCGCGGTGCTTACAGTCAAGGTCCACTGACACTGGGTGCACACAGCATGAAATGTGCTGATTTCCAGGCTGTATTTTTATGGCATGTCAATTCAAACTCCATCAATGCCCACATGGCACTAGTGGATGGAAGCAGCTTGCAATTCAAATCCGCATTTCTCTGTGCCCAAACAAGGGTCTCATTTCACAGGAAAAGATTACTGCGGTGATATGCTGTTCTCGAGACCTGTCAAAGGGTCACATTTATAAGAACTGGTGCATCTCTGCATCTTTGCACAGATGTGTCAGTGGATTGCGTCACGTAAAAAAAACCCTTGCCCCACCATATAATGCGACGAACAGTGGCGCAAGGATTGATAGATGCATGACGCATCTATTGGCATGAAGGCAATGCATTGCCGGAGTCGTGTCGCAAGCACAACGCAACACCAGCAATGCTTTGGAATGCCTATTTCTATTATGCTGCGTCATTCCTTGCGCCTTCAAGCAGGCATAAAACTTTGACGCCGTGGCATCATAAAAGTGACTCAGTGAAATCTTGTAGATTTCACTGCATCACTTTTACGAGGCTTTCTTACATGGGAACGCCCACCCTGCATTCATTATACCTGACGCAGGTATAATGTAGCACAGGGCTTTACAACGTGATGCATCTCCCTAGATGCGTCACGTTGTAAATATGTCGCAATGTGGCGCATTGTTTACGACGCCGCAGACTCACAGAAGTGACGCAACGGCAGCGTAATGTTGGTGCAAGGGGCTTGTAAATCTGGCCAAAAGTTTCTAAACAGGTAAGCTCCACAATTCTGCAGACTTTAAGAGACAGATGAACCAAGATCATGCAATTATAGTAAATGCCACCACTGAGACAGCAGGAAGCACAGTATTTTCAGTGCAAAAGATATTAGACAAAAATCCTTTTCCAATAGCAATTGCCATCGAACCGTAACGATAGATGCAGGAAAGCTACAAGTGTGTACCTGTCTGAGTGTGTGTGCACACACGGTTGTGATTGTGGATTTTCCTGCTTGAGCATATACATTTTTCATTGTGTTCATTTCTGGAAGGTTTCAAGTATTTTGGTCAAGGCAGTCTAAAGTTGTAACGGGAAACCCCAAAACTGAAGGATATATATGTAATCGACTTCATTACGTTTTTGTTATAGCTAGTGTAAAATCTGCGGACCAGAATGTTACCCAGTTTTTAGTTTGTAAAAAAATAAGTGCCAGGGCTCTTGTCAGGAGGCCACTGCAGCTTCCATCACACATTGCCCCTGCCAGCTCTGCCAATGAGGATAGTAACACCACAACTACTAACCATCGCACTCCTAAAAGTGTGACAGTTTGAACTATTTCAGGCCCCCAAAGCTATAAGATTGACGTATGCGGAAGGTAACAGTAGTTTTTAATAAATATAGCATTAATAATTAACTGTTGTTGTGGTCATCTCTAAATTAGTTAGACAGCCCCACCTTGTGGCAGACTGTAACACAGGCTGGTGCTGACAATTAAATGCCAGTGCTGAGCCCCGGAAACCACCAGCTCAAATTAAGCACTGATGTTACCAAATATCAGACATGCATAGGTCACATTTGCACTGTGTTCTTGTTAAGTTGAACACAATTCGTTCTGTGATTTTGCTGTGTATGTGAAGATAATATGTATGTCACTTTTGCACCGTGTGCTTGTTAAATTGAAAGCAATTTGTTTGGTGATTTTGCTGTGTTTGGGAAGATAAAATTTATGGATGACTTGATGAAAAGAGCAAACTACAGCACCGTCATTGACGTTTGGCAGGACATGTTTGAAGTTAATAGATTTATTTTAGAAAAGTCCTTAAACTCGTCTTGAAAAGGACACAACATTAGACTTGGAATGATGGTACATACTCACTGCAGAGGAAATCTTGACTTAATCCAGGTGTTGTACCTGCCTGCGAAGTTTCTACAACAGTCTAATAGGACCACGGTCCTGCAGCTGACTCTCTGCTGCGGAATGGTCCCACAATAAATTTAATTCACCTTACTGAACCTTCCATATCCCATATTCTTGATGTGGCACATCCTCTAAGGCTCTTTCTTCTTCTGGGGTTTACAAAAAGAAAAATGTTTGTGACACTCCAGTGGCCCAACCTGCTGACCCATATTTACAAGGACATGTAAAGCCACCCTTAATGGCTTTTCATGTCCTTGCAAATGTTTCCCCTTAACACGCAACACTTTGCGTGAAAGGGGCATGCTATGGGTGTTGCTGTGGGTGTCCCCATGCAACATTCATTCCTTCTGCCACATTTCCAGATTTACGAGAAATCGTAAACCTGGAAAGGCATCAGATTGTTAAGCCTCCCCAGGGGAGGCGAAGGGAGGAGCAACAAGGAGAAACCTCTTCTTGTTTTTTCCTCTTTCTATGCATGCTGTATTCTGCAGCACACATAGAACGAGGACATCACCTCTTGAGATTGTTTATGTTCAGGAAGGTGTCCCTTCGTGGCACATAAAAAATCATTGAAAAAAATGAAGTTTTTCAACTTCTATATGTGCTGTATTAAGCAACACACATTGAAGTTTCAAAACGCTATTTCAGATTGTTTATGCGCAGGAAGGGACACCTTCTTGTACATAAACAATAATTTCCGTCAACACAGGCACCCTTGAACCATGGTGCAAAGGTGCCAGCATTGGAGCTTGGCATCAAATTGTGCACCAGCGCAGGGGAGAGCAAAGGGATCCGTTATATCATTGTAAATATGACACATACCAGTGCTTAGGAATTATTGTAGCTCAGCGCAGGCAAATGGCTTGTGGCACTGCGCTGCGTTAATTGCTTGTAAATGGGGCCCATGGGGAATTAACACAGCACTGGAGCTCTCTTCTGCTTTGTTCACCGGGGCGCCCACCAGTGCTTGAACCCGGTTTCATCAGCCGTCCACTCCTGACCCAGGAGCCACAACCGGAGAGGACTCCATTTCCCGACAGCCTTAACGGTGCGCTCGCCGCTTAATGCAGCGCACATAGAAGTTGAAAAACATCATTTTTTTCAATTATTTTTTATGTGCCATCCCCAGAAGTGATTTCCTTGTTCTAAGTGTGCTGCAGCATGCAGCAGGCATAGAAAGAGGAAAATAACTAGGAGAAATTAAAACATTTCTCCTCATTGCGCCTCTGTATACCTCACCTGGGAAGGTGTAGCAATCTGATACATTTCCAGGTTTATGATTTCTCATAGATTTGGAAATGTGCCAGAAACCATGGGTGTTGCGTGTGAACCCATGCCGGGTGGCTTTATGTGTCCTTGTAAATAGAGGGCAGCAGGTTCTGCCTCTGGTGGATCACAAAAAGTGACGCACCAGCGGAGCAAGGGGCTCGTAAATCAGCCCCTAAGTTCTGGTATTACAAAAAGCTGATGGAATTGCCTTCAGCATGTATGTTAGGGAACCTCTTTTCATGCTGATTCTTGAGTGTAAATGTGGATGCTAAGTAATTCCCACAAAATTGTCGGTTTAGGGGCTAAGATGGTAGCAGAAGGGAATCTCCAGGTCCAGCTCCTACTGGCTTGCCTAGGTCTTTTGTACATGCAGACATACAAGCCCTAGCCTCTTGATGCGGCAAGTAGAATTCCTGGTCATGAAAAGGAATAGATACCGTTTCATCATCGAGACACTAATCCCTTAACTCCTGTGGTCTAAACTGCAGCAATCCATTGCCCATCTTTAAGCACACTACATGATATAAACTAGAAAATTATATTTTGTTTAATTTGTGCCTTTCACAAAAAATGTAGTATTTTCATTTAGCCGTTTGTCCCGATTTTGTGTGGCAATTTGCACCCCCTCCCAAACTAGTGAAGCTGCCACACACAAACGCCAGCAGGCGTATAATGTCTATATTTGTTCCAAAATCCACCTTTCTGACAGCTGCAAACTGAAGCTGAGCGCGCCTCACCCCTGATGGGGTTTCAGTGGGATTCAACAATCAGGGAAACTCCAGGTCTCCTTCTGAGAAACGTACCTATCCGCCCATCCATGATCATGTCCCTGTCGAAATGCTCACCACATTGCTCAATGTATTTTCAGATATATTAAAATGTAACTCCTCTATTCTTGTGCTTTTATTTTTTAAATTGTTAACTTACATAAATAAACCAGTTTAATTGTAGAAAAAGACAGTATAATTGTTTAACTGCCTGCAGACACCAGCAATTGCTCTACTAATGCAGAGTCATATAACATTGCTTAAATTATTTGTGTTTGCCTCTCTGTGTTGCGCTGGAGACATTATCCTTAAAAACAAGGCATATTTCAATTATCCGGTCACATCCGTCCAGAAGTCAAACCAACATCCATTAGGAAGTGCATTAAATGGGATGTGTTTTTCGTTGCAGCTCTGTCTGTGATCCCATTACTGAAGTTCGCATCATTAGTAGGAGCCGGGCTTGCCTGGGCATGTATCCGTGGTGCACAGTGACAAGGAGGCAGCATTTAACCTGGACTCAGCGCCCTCAGTACTTGTTTTGTTCCCTAGTATCTACAGAGATTGAACTTTGTCCAAACACACCTGGAGCCTACAATGCGCGCAACACCCATTGGGCAGTACGGGCTGCAGCGTCCGTCCCCCCCCCCCCCCCCCCTCAGCTGGGATAGCCGGGCTGCAGTTGGTGCCTGCCTGCCTGACCTGCAAGTAGGGTGACCAACTGTCCGTAAATTTCACAGGCCGTCCCTTGTTCGGATCTCACATCCATTTTCCGTGATGATCCCTTTAACGGACATCTTTTGTCCATCATTTTGGGCATTGGGGAACAGCGCTGTTCCTCTGCAAGAAGCCTCAACACCCTGATGGGTCCGCCTTGCACTCCTCCTCTGAGCACAAGAGCAGACCCATTCTGTCTGTGACTGATTGTCACATACAGAATGACAATGGGCAAGTCTGGGCTGTTAAAGCATGTGGTCGCCTCCTCCTGCCTGGGTCTAGGGCAGGGCATTCTGTTTAACAGTACATAAAGAAAAATGTGTGCCTCACAAAATGAAAGAAATGTACATGTAAAGAAGCTGGCAAAGGAAGATAACAAGCATTGAAAATGCAATAGGTCTCGCCCTCGTTTAAGTTAAAGCAATTCTGTTTGTAATTAGGTGGCTTTTTAGCTTTGCTTTTATTAGTGTTTTTCAAACTTTCATGTACATAACATGCATATGTATACATATATGTATATGTATGAATGCATTTATATTTATATATATATGCAGATGTGTATTTATATATATGTATGTTTATATATGTATGTATATATATACACACAAATATAAATGCATATGGGTATATATGCATATATATACACACATATTTACATATGTGCATATGCGTGCACGTAGAGACGTAGGAAGTGAGGTGTAGTGGTAGCGAGAGATGTAGAGGTAGAGATAGAGGTAGAGAGAGGAATAGAGGAAGAGAGAGAGGAAGAGAGAAAGAGAGAAAACAGATGGATGGGTGGGTGGATGTGCTAACAAGTGAAACGTGAGAAGTAATCAGGCTCTCCATCAGACCAATTCCCGCACCACGTCTGCAACAGACCAAGCAGCTCCATCGCACCCCACCTGCGCAATGTCATCAATCTCTCCATCGAGACCGCAACCTTCCCAGAGGAAACATGCCAAGATCAACGCCCTACTCAAAAAACCTATGGCAGACCCAATAGACCTCAAGAACTTCCGGCCTATCTCTCTGCCCCCCTTCCCGGCCAAGGTCATTGAGAAAACCGTCAACAGACACCTAACCCGATACCTCAAAGAAAACAGAATCCTGGACCCTTCCCAGTCAGGGTTCCGCAGCAACCACAGCACCGAGACTGCCCTCATCGCCGCCACCGATGACATCAGGACCCTGCTGGGCAACGGCGAGAATGCAGCACTCATCCTCCCAACCTCTCTGCCGCCTTCAACACCGTCTGCCAACCGCACACTATGCGCACGCCTCCACGCCGCAGGGATCCGAGACAAGGCACTGGATTAGACCACCTCCTTCCTCTCTGACAGAACACAGAGCGTCTGCCTCCCCCCATTCCATTCCAAAGCCTCCGAGATCATCTGCGGCGTACCCCAGGGATCCTCCCTCAGCCCGACGCTGTTCAACATTTACATGGCTCCGCTCGCACATGTAGCCCGACAGCACAACCTCAACATAATCTCCTACGCCGACAACACTCAGCTGATCCTCTCCCTCACCACGGACCCCATCACCGCCAAAGCCAACCTCCACGTAGGAATGAAGGCCGTCGCCGACTTGATGAATACCAGCCATCTGAAGGTGACCTCGGACAAGACGGAGGTCCTCATCCTCGGCTCCAACCTTTCAGCCTGGGATGACTCCTGGTGGCCGACAGCACTGGGGGCAGCCTCAACACCTACCGACCACGCACGCAACCTGGGAATCATCCTCGACTCAACACTCTCAATGACCAAGCAAGTCAACGCTGTCTCCTCCTCCTGCTTCAACACACTCTGCAAGATCCACAGATGGATCCCGACAGATACAAGAAAGACAGTCACCCAGGCCCTCGTTAGCAGCAGACTCGACTACATAAAACGCCCTCTACGCGGGAGCCCCGACCAAGCTCATCAAACGACTACAGCGCATCCAAAACGCCTCAGCACGACTGATCCTCGACGTACCACGCCACGGCCACATCACCCCCACCTGAGAAACCTGCACTGGCTCCCTGTCAACAAGAGGATATCCTTCAAGCTCCTCCCCCACGCACACAAGGCACTCCACAAGACAGGCCAAGCAGACCTCATCAGACGGCTCTCCTTCTACATCCCAACCGCCAGCTACGCTCTGCTGACCTCTCACTTGCCACCATCCCGCGCATCTGAAGAACAACCACCGGTGGGAGATCCTTTTCTCACCTCGCCGCCAAGACATGCAACACCCTCCCACTGAGCTTACGACAGACCCAAGACCTGCTGACCTTCAGGAGGATACTCAAGCCCTGGCTGTTCGATCAGTAGCACCCCCCCCAGCGCCTTGAGACCCTCACAGGTATGTAGTGCGCATTACAAATTATTGATTGATTGATTGACAAGAGCGCGATGGGGAGACAAGAAAACAGACTACTGAGAAGGGGTGGGGGAAAGGGGAGTGAGAGAACAGAAAAGCTAGACAAGGAAGAATGGAGTGTAAAGAGATGAAGAGGTTGTAGATGAAAGTGAAAAGACAGGGATAGAGGAGAAAGAGGGGATGGGGTTGATAGAGAAAAAGAGAAGGACAGCCAGAAAGCTAGAGCGTAGGGGTTGTGGGAGAAAGAGGAGCACAGGGTAGCATCCTGGGAGGCAGCTGCTCAGCACCAGGTGCTATCGCGAGAGAATATCAGAGAGTGCTAACACCTCATGCCTATTCTCTAGTCTCTGTTGGCGGAAGTGTTTTATTTCATGCCTTGCTTTACTGTTTAGGTCTGGCCACTGAGCTCATAAAGTAGCCAAGCTGTGCTCTCCACAGACAGACAACCCACCTCAGACATATGTAACCGGTCAGGCCGTGGAGGTAACATTCCAGGCAGAGTCAGAGTGGCCCCGAGCTGTCAGTGTGACCTCGCCTTGGGCACTTTAACAGCAGGCACCGGGTTTACAAGCCCACGTAAAGTGGGCCATTAGCACGAGCTGTAAACCTTAATACCTCCCTGAGGAGCTGCTGAGAGCAGAGCCGCAGAGGGGCCGGGCGTTACTCTTCTCGTGACACGGCGTGATATATCGTCAGCCGTGTGCTCTGACCCGGAGAGCTGTGTCACAGCCTCCACTCAGTGCGTCTCACCACACCTGCACTATGGGGCGAGGAGGGCATGTGAGGTAACTTACACAGGCGGGGCAAAGGCCGGGAGATAGGACGAAAAGCAGTGGGAGAGGAGTGAACAGTGGAGGAAGACTCTGTGTGAGAAAGAATGAGATGGAGTGGGCGAAAGGACATCGAGAGAACGTGGGGATGGGATGAGAAAACGTTGAAGAGTAAAAGAGGAAGAAATGGGTAATATATAGAAGAAGTGTGGAGGAGATGGGGAGAAAAGACAAAAAATTGGAAAGAGAAAGGAGGCAAGAGAAAGAACTAGGTGGCGGACAGGTAGGTAGGAGAAGAATAGACAAGAGGATGGACAGACGGATTGATGGTTGGTTGGGTGGGTGGATTAACGATTGGGCAGGTGGATGCATAGATTAGGGACTAAGGGACCGGCGGGTGCAGAAGCGTTGCAGCTTCAAGGACTCGAATTAAAATGTGTTTATACAATACACCTTTTTCTCCCTTTCATGGTAGTTGGCGATTAGTAATAAATGCGAGAAGCATGTACGATCGCTACGGCTGGCACAGTCTGGAATGTTTTTTTTTTATGATGCTACGGGACCCGTTTATTTAAGAAAGACATTATTTGTAGTAACAAAAATAAACTTTAGGAAATTAGGAAGGGGCTGGCAACACCCGCTTCGGGAACTGGGGTGTGATGATGGATTATGGACTAATGGACTAGCGGGTGCAAAAGCTTTGCAGCTTCAAGCAAGCGCCTGGTCCCCAAGCTTTGAGTAACAGATTCAGAGCTCCAGGACAGGAGGGCAGGTCTGCATAAGAAAGGAGGATGCTAAAAGTAAGATGTAAGTCGCCTTGATCTTTAGGGAGTGGCCTCCCTATCCGGCTCGTACTGCAGATGAGGTGGCTCTAGAAACTTCCAAGCTTGCATGTGTCAATGACCTGCATCTTTAACATGGACACGTCGGGTGATGCTGCAATGCCCACACGTGAGCTGACATGCTCGGCACAATGCCCTTTGTGAAAGTTAGTAAGCTCGGAGGATGACTCCAGCTGTGCGTTCGGGCACCATAATTTAAATTTCTCAGATTATCAGCTACACGGAAGACCACAAGTACAGAACCGCAGGACGTTAGCGCTTTAGCCAGGTTTCACAGAGCTTTCATTGGCGCTTTATATCCCCAAGTTTAACGGAGCCGTGCTACCCGCGGTTTCAACATTACTAATGTGGCTATGGTCAATAACTGACTGGTTTGCCCACGTGCTTATGCCAGCCTACGCTGCTTCCCAGGCTGGAGAACCCCCGCTCTGCACCAGAGTAAACAACGTGCACCAAGCTTCTCGGATATCTGTTCCACTGAACCCTCATTTACATAAGCTAATTAAAATGTGTTTGCACTCTCAACACAGCATACCTCTGGAGCCGCGACATTTTACCAGGCTGCGGAGCGTTCAGTGCACTGTACTACAGTACGAGATGGGACATTTCAGTAGGTGTAAAGCCGCCGCAGGTTCGAGATCAGGCTTCGGTAACATTTGCGGCACTGGCGACGCAGCACGGAGTCCATTGGCCAGACTTGGCCCATGCGGATCTGTATTTATTAGTCTGCATTCTCAGAAGAATATGGCAAGGCTGCGAGACATAATAATAACACGTTACACACCTCAGTTAATGGGCACAGTTAAATCTCGAGCTTCTCCGCTCCGATGCATTTTTAATCACAAAGCATACCAGACCCATTCTAATAAAGTGAAGGTTAAAACACGGCCCCTCTTGTTAGTTGCAGCCTTTCCAGCCTTGTGGGTGCGCATGAGAAATGGTTTCTACAAATGCTCGGGTTTCATTCCTTGCCTCAGCGGTACTTTAACAAGCTCTCGCCAGGCACCTGCGCTTTGCTTATAACATTTAAAAGTAAAGCGCGGGTGCCGCGATTATACTGAAATGAAAGAAATAGATGTTTTTTCTATTTCTTTACTTTTGGTATAATCGCGGCACCCGCGCTTTACTTTTAAAATGTTATAAGTAAAGCGCAGGTGCCGCAATTATACCAAAAGTAAAGAAATAGAAAAAACATCTATTTCTTTCATTTTGGTATAATCGCGGCACCGCCACGGTGTAGACTTTCCTCTTTTGCCATCCCACTTGGACGAGCTTGGCCTGATTTCCTTGTGGCATACTATCCTCTTTATAGGGCCTTCTCTTTGGACCCATAAAGAAGATAACAAACCTTTTACACAAGCAGTAAGTCAGGGGAGCCGGTCCAAGTGGGAGGGCTCTAAAAGAGAAAACGGTACGTCACTGGAAGCTCTTTTCCAATGGCTGGCCACCATTTAGCATGAACGGGGACGCCAGCCAATGGAAAAGAGGGCCGGGCTTAAACCCCACTAGTGAATCTCCCCAATATAACTAAATCTCACCAGCAAGACTGCGCATGTGCGCAGTCTTACGCTAGGCTTCGACCTAAAAAGAAGGGGCTATGGATTTTTCAGAGTCATTTTGGAACTCAAGCATTTTCATATACAACGAAGCCATAGTTGCTGCTTTTTTACTTTATGCAACTAACAACCATTGACAAAGCCAATAGTCCTGGCTTGTTGTAGGTGTGATGTATTATATATCTGGATGCAATAACAGAAGTAGCAGAATACCAATTTGGCAGCACACTATGCTTAGCACAGGTTTTTAGCTACGGTGTTTTAAGCCGCACCCTTAATTACATCGGACATGCCGCTTGAAGAGACCTCCAAGTTTTTTCAACCCACTTAAAGCCCTGGAAACAACACCATGTCACAGTCGCCTCATGTCCTCCCACTGTGCATCATGCATGACTCATGACTTCCAAGGTTTCAGATTGCCTATGTGCTGGGGCATAGTAAACCCCAGCTTTGCTTTGGGAACAACAGCACGGGTGAAGTTCTTGATGGGCCTCTTCTGTCTGCAACTCTACAGACAAAGGCTCAGCTCATAATGAATGTGGAAATGTGGGTAAGTAAGTAAGTGAAAGAAAGAATGATTGGCTGGATTTGTGAAGGGTTGAGTGGAAGGGTGAATGGATAGATAATGAGAGAAAGGATGGATGGTTGAGTTGGTGGAAGGATGCATGAGAGAGAGGGTAAATAAATAGATGCATGGGTGGAATGGTGGATGTATGGGTGGAATGATGGATGTATGGGTGAAAGGGTGGATGGATGGGTGAAAGGGTGGATGGATGGGTCCATGGGGGGGAAGGATGAGTGAAAGGATGGACAAATGAGTGAAAGGGTGGGTAATGGACCAGTGAATGGGTGGATGGGTGAGTGAAATTATGGAAAAATGGATGGATTGAAGAATTGATAAGTGAAAGCGTGCATGGATGGATGAGTGAGAGGGTGGATGTAAGGATGGATGAGTGAGTGAACGGGAGGGTAGATGGGCAGAAGGATGAACGGATGAGTGAAAGCGTGGATGGATGACAGAAAGGATGGCTGGATGAGTGATAGGGTCAATGGATGGATTAATTAGTGGATGATTTTTGGGTGGATGGATGGGTGAAAGGATGGCTAAATGAAAGGGGGATGGAGAGAGAAATGGAGGATGGATGGATGAGTGAAAGTATGGGTGGATGATTGACAGGATGGATAAGCGAATGGGTGTATGGATGAGTGAAAAGAAGGATGTAAGGATGGATGAGTAAATGAATGCATAGATGAGTGAAAGGGAGGGTAAAGAGGTGGAAGAAAGGACAGATGGATGACTGAAATGGTGAATGGACGGATGAGTGACTGGGTGAATGGATGAATGGATGAGTAAGTGAAAGGATGGCTGGATGGGTGAGAGGGTACATTGTTAGATGGATGAGTGAATGGATGGATGGGTGAAAGGATAGATGGATTATGAATGAATGAGTGGAAGGGTGGATGGAGGGCTGGATGAATGAAATGATGGATGGAAGGATAGATGATGGATAGGTTTGGAAATGGTTGAATAGGTTTGGATATGGATGGGATCACAGATGGAAGGATAGAATGAATGGTAAAAGGCTGAATAATGGATGCAAGAATGATTGGTTGTCACACTCCCGGGTGACTCAACCCGCCATCCCAAACTGACTCATGACGTCAGGCAGCAAGCGCGGAACTAAGTCCTGAAATGTTCCTTCTGCCTGCTAAACTGCAGAAACAAATTCCTTGCGCGGTGTCCTGGTACCACAAGGGACGTTCCACTGTTGTGCCACTGCTCTCATGCCACTGGGAAACAGCACAAGCAGCTCCCACCTGCCACGAAACCATGAGAGATGCATGAGGGCACAGCTCTGTGCATCCCTTTTGTGGGGAAAGGCGGGCAAGACAACATAACCTGCACTTGCAGACAACAGCACTGACGTGACTCAAGTCCCTTCCACCACAAATATGTTTTTTTCTTTTAACATTTTGCACTCCTAAGAGTATTGCGCCCGGGGCAACCACCCCTGTAGTCCCACCCACGCTACTACTCTGCCTACCAGAATGCATGACATCTGACTCTTACACCTTGTAGCCCTCAATGTCTTAAGTAACATTTCCTATACATTGACTTTCCCATTTGAGTCATTGTCGCTGTATAATATGTGTATGATGTGACACACTCCAATAGCAGCCGTACATATTTTTTATTTTTTTATTTTGAAGGTTTTATATAGCGCGAACAAGACGCTTGCGAGTAACAGAGCGCTTTACAAGTCAAATGTAAGAGAGAAAACAAAAGTAGCAAAACAAGAAATAAGCGAAGCAGTGTTACATAGCTTATACAAGTACAGTCAACTATCTTGAGGGATCAAATGACCGCTATTGAGCACAGGGACAAAGATAGGTATAATATACAGTTTACGTGAATTGAGCCATGAGGATCGCTTTCACTTCTTTTTTGAAGGAGGCAGATGACGGGTTCGTTCTTGTTTCAGTGGGCAAAGCGTTCCAGATCCTGGGAACCATACCAGAGAATAAACAAATATAGGTTTTTTTCTTGTCAAATCGTTGGGGTTTTAGAAGAAGTGTCTTGGCACTCCTGGAGGCTCTGCTGCCAGCGTAGAGCTCTAGTTTCTGAGCAAGGTAATGTGGGGACTTGTGGTGAAGGGCCTTGTGGGTCATACAGGCGATTTTAAGATGAATTCTAGCTTCAAACGGTAGCCAGTTGAGGAATCTGAGGTCGGGAGATATGTGAGAGTTTCTCTTTGAGCCTGTGATGAGTCTCGCAGCTGAGTTGATAGTGGCTCTTAGAGGAGCTGTTGATGCCCTTGGGAGTCCGCATAAGGTTACCGCCCCATATTCCACTCTAGGTAATACTAGGGCTTGAACTGCTTGTTTTAAATCAAAGGCTGGCAGAAAGGGTTTCAATTTATGCAAAGTCTTCAAGTGGAAGTTGGCTCCTTTTGTGGAAGCGCTGATATGCTTCTGCATCTTTAAGTTGCTGTCAAGAATTATCCCAAGCGATTTCGCTGCATCGACGATGAGCGGTTGAACTTTGAGAGCTGTTAAATGCTTCAACCAGTCTAGGATAGTGTGAGATTTGTTAGGGGGGAGGGGGCGATTAGGAGGAATTCCGTTATGAGGGAGTTTAGTTTCAGATGATTTTCGGCCAGCCAAGTTTGGGTTTATAGTAAGGTGGAGTTGAGTGATTTGATGTCATCTAGTGAGTGGATCTTGATGTAGATTTGGGTGTCGTCTGCATACACATGGAAATGGATCTTGGTGAGGCTGAGAAGATCAGTAAGAGGTTCCATAAAAAGGTTGAAAAGGGTCAGAGAGGGAGGAGCCTTGTGGGACTCCAAGTGTTACAGGCATAGGATTGGACAGGGATTGGTTGACCTTGAATCTCTGGAATCTGTTTTGCAGGAAGGAGGCAAACCAGTTAAATACAGTATCAGACAAAACCATTCTGTGTTTCAGGAGTTCAAGCAGGTTGTCGTGTTTGACGGTGTCAAATGCTGATGATAGGTCGAGAAGGATAAGTAAGCAGGCTTCATTTTGGAGCAGAATTTTTAGAGTGTCATCAATTTTGGCCTGCTCTGAAACCTGATTGAAATTGGGTAAGCAAGTTAAATTGATCAATGTGACTGTTCAGCTGCATGTTAGCACATTTTTCAAGGAGTTTGGCTAAAGTAGGTATGTTAGAGATCAGCCGATAGTTATTTAGGTCCGAGGGGTTAACTGTTGTTTTCTTTAGAATCTGCGACACCTGACCAGTTTTCAGGATGTCTGGAATGATTCCTTGAAGGAGGGAGGTATCCATGATCTTGGTCCATAGAGGTAGTAGCAGGGGAATGAAGTCCTTTAAGTAGTTAGCCGGGAGCGGGTCTGTGAAATGGTTGGAGGGATTCAAAGAGGTTAGTGTCGTTAGAATAGAGTCTTCACTGTAAGTGTTGAAGTGGGACCAAGTTGCGTTGTTTTTGAGTTTGAATTTAGGGGGAATGTTAGATTGGGCACCAACCAGGACCGCAGATGAGTTCTTATCCATGTTTGAGATGGATAGGAGGTCATTGAGTAGATTTGATTTTATGGATTCTGTTTTGGAAGCAAAGAAGGAGGCAAATTTTTCACAATTGGGTAGACTGAGAGGGATGGCATTCGGAAGTCGGGGTATGCTCTTGGTTTGTGTTTTGATAAGCTAGAAAAGCTTTTTGGGTCAGTTCTTGGCTTGGTCGAGTTGTGCCCTGAAGAAGTCGGTTTTAGACTTTCTGATTTTTCTAAAATAAGAGTTTCTGGAGAGCCTTAGGACTTTGAGGTGGTCAGCTGAGGGAGCGGCTCTACAGCACCGTTCCATTAATCTGAGAGAAAGTCTGTCTTCATTTAGCCTCCTGTCATACCAGGGTTTTGAGTCTTTTGTGGAGGCTCTTTTTAGTTGGAGCGGGCCATGTTATCTAGAAGTTTGGTCATGGAGTGGAAGTAGTGATTAGTTGGTCCCTGGACATTATTTAGGTCTTTTGGGGGGCATAAAAGGTTAGAGTTTGTTAATGCTATCGGGATTGAGCCAACGTTATTCAAGTTTCTCTTCCAGATCTTAGGTCTCAGGGGTTGTGTTGGGAGACATGTAACCTCTTCTAAGGCTTGGAAAGTGATAATGTGATGTTCAGACCAATCGCAAGGGAGGATCCAGTCAAGCAGTATGAGTCCACATTAGAAATTACTAGGTCGAGAATTGCACCTTTGCCATGTGTAGGGCTGTTACATATTTGGTTGAGATTAAGGTCAGCGATGAAGGCTTTGGGGCTATTTACCCCAGGGTCATTCTGGTCATCCCAATGGAGGTTGAAATCCCCCAGGAATATTTGCTTATTTTGGTGACTGCTGTTTGACGCTAGAATCTCCATGAATTGCTCTATGAATGTGAGGTTATCTCCAGGAGGGTGGTAGAAAATGTGAAAAGTGCAGATTTGTTTGTTATTACTGGTGATGTTTAAGCAGAGGTATTCACAGGAAGATAAGTCTGGGGCATTGGAATTAGACACTGTTAGGCTGCTCTGATTTATGCAGGCTATCCCCCCACCTGGCCTGTCCGTTCTGTCGAGTCTGGTGTTCTCTTAGTTGGGGGGTAACAAAATGTCCATGATGGGAGTAGAAGTGTCATTTAACCAAGTTTCAGTCAAGAACAGAATGTCTGGTTCGTTAGTCAGTAATAGGTCAGCTATCTCGGCTGCATGTCTGGATGCGAATCTGCAGTTAAGGAGAATAAAATTTAGTCACGTCATGTTGGGTACTGTGTAGGGTTCGATTGTGAGGGAGATTCTAGTGAGGTTGTTCTCAACTATGCCTCTGGAGTTGTGTCTAGTGGCTCTGTGAGTGTTGATAGGGGTAGGTTGAATTTGGGATTCTGTAGGAAGGAGAGCTGGATGCCCAGTGATCAATGGAGGGGGAGGAAGCTCGCATGAGCGAAGGAGGGCCCCTACTTCTGTGGTGGAAAACAGTTTATCATCCTACTGGGATGGGATGAGGCTTTAGGGTGCAGTACTGTGCTCCAACGAGGAGAGCCCTGAACCTGGGTGTTTGCAGGTAGATGTTGGGTGTGACTGGAGTTCTTGTTACGAGGGACAGGTCTATATTCCTGTTTACTGCGAGAGAACTTGGGTTGTTGTAAGATCAGATCATATAGGGTTTGGATGTCAGATTTGGCTTGCTGAAGGGTTGATAGTATCTGGTCGAGTTTGAGGACAGGCGTGAGAGTGTCCATATTGAAAAGGTGGACTGAAGACATGGGCTGAGTAATACCATCTGTGGGGTCGTTTGATGGGAGATCGTGGTCGGGATAGAACAAAGTGCTCTGTCTGTAAGTATGTCAATGGAGGGGGGGATTGGGAAGGTCAAGGTGGTGGGGATCTGAGTGACTGCTGAATCAGGATCAGTGGGGATAAAGGTGGATTTGATGAGCTGATGGGGAAGCTAAGGGTAGTGGTGAGGGGGGGCGGGGGATGGAGAAGGTGTAGGGTAAACTGATAGACTGACGGTTAGGTCAAGATCAGTAGGATCACTAGGGGTACCGGTGGGGGTAAAGAGACGGTTACGTCGGGATCCGTGGGGGTAGATGTGGGGTTGGTTTGCTGGAGTGAAGTGCTATCGAAATGGTGCGATGGGAGGGTGGGGGGTATGTGGGGTGGGGGCGGGAAGGGGGAAAAGCTAGGATCTGTGGTGGTGAAGGTGAGGGGCAGAGAAGCGGTGTTAGGAGTAATGGTGGTGGGCGGGGGAGGGGGTGGGAGTGTAGGATGGGGAGACTGAGAGACGACTGTGTCATACTTAGACAGGGTATAGGTGGGGTATGTGGGCTGAGAAGCGGTGTTGGGAGTAATGGTGGTGGGCGGGGGAGGGGTAGCTCTTATTTCAATTTGGATGCCAAGCAAAGCCCGCTTGCATGTCTTTTAGTGGCCTCGTAAATCATGACTAAGGTGATGCAGCGTAAATCGCTGTATCTCCTTACTCTGTGACGTTTTATAGGCGTTGCAGTGGGTTTTCCCGTGCAACACCTATGGAATTTTGACTCTGCACCAAATCTGTACGCTTCACAAGATGATGCGTAACAAGGAGAAATATGTTCATTTCTCCTCATTGTTTCCTCTTTCTATGTGTGCTGCATTCTGCAGCACTCATAGAAAAAGGAAAACACCTATTAGCATTATTTTTGTTATGGAAGGTGCCCCGTCCTGCATAAACACAATCCTGCATGCAACGGAGGCTTCCTTGCACCACGGTGCAAGGGTGCTGACGTTGTCGATAGGCGGCAAAAATGGCACCAGGGCAGGGTGAAAGGGCAGGAATGCACCATATTGCAAAAATATGATGAATTCCTGCCCTTTCACTTTGGCATAGGGCAGTACAGCAAGGTGTCTTGGTGCACTACCCTATGCCAAAATCCCATAAATAAGCCACTAAGAGGCAAGGTAGTTGTCATGTGTAGCCTAAATGTGGCCTAGATTTGTATACATATAGAAGCATTATTGACTATTAAATCAAATGCAAGAGGTTTTTATACTGTGCTCACATATTTCAAGGTGTTGTCATGTGCAATAATAAAAGGAGGTATGATTAAATTAAATATTGCCTAGCATCACACCATTTAGTGAAGCAAGGAAGCTAGGATTGAAAACACGTTTTTCTGGTTTCTCATTGTGAATTTCAGACACTAGTTGGCTATTACTTTCTTCTGCTTGACATCACAGGCCAATGCTTTGCTTTTAATTCTTGCTGCATAAGGTTAGAGTCTGAGTGGCCGTGAAAAGCCTCAAGCAAACGTTGCTTTTTTTGGTCTTAAGGGTCTAAGAGGACCTCAAAGTGAGCCAGAGCAAGGCATATGTCTCGAGCCTGTCTTGAACTTTCAGTCACTCAACAACTCTAAAGCCCCTCGGACATGGATTTGAGTTTGAATTCCAACAAAGGCATCTTACCTTTTCATCCTTCTGGGATTGCTAAAATAGCTAACCCAATCCTGCAAAACTATAAAATATCCTGTAGTCTGTGTAATGCAGAACACAAATGTATATATTTAACTTAAACAGGTAGGAAGCAATGATAAGTTTATTATGTGTTGTATGCTAGAACCCCTATAAATAAAAGTCTCAAAAGTACAGAAGGGCATCGGTTATGTTGCATTTTTAAATCACAGCACTTGCATGTATCTTAATTATGTTGTGTCCTGTGGAGTAATGGTTAGTCATTCAGAATTAGGTACAGCTTTAAAAGCACCATCAATGATGCTTTTCAAAAACGGTTGAGATACATTTTTTAAGTGTTTCTAGTTTGTAGTGCCCACCTTTGTACCATGCTTAATACTTTGTGTTATATGAACTTAAGTGGTTAAAGCCACCGATTACGGTTGGCCTAGTTAATTTTGAAATGTATGGTAGCTCCCGGTACAGCACATATTCACATTGCAAGCCCCACAACCACAACATTTTTCCAAGGTAAATTTCTACAGGTTTCCCTTGCCAAAATGTACCTGAGAAAAACTTTGCTGTGGGATTAGTGCCTTGTAAATAACAGAGCATGCAGGTTTTGATGCAGAGAACACTAAAATATGTATCTTATTTCTCATTTTCAGATAAAACCGGATAAATTGAAATACTCTCTTAGTATCTAACTCAACATGTGCAATAGATATCACACTCTCCTCCAAGGCATTTGTAATCAGGGCCTAAGTAGAATTACGTAGTTCACAGTACACAATTGTGCAGTCCTAAGCAGCATCATTTTCAAAGTATTTTTGGGAAAAGATATATGCATGCAATATTATTAAATACACTTAAGCTTGGATTGGAGCCAAGAGGAGTGAGCAATGCAAATACCTACCACCAGTACATAGGTGACTGACTCAACTTTGTGGGGTTGCTAGGATTTGGGACTGCTTTGCAGAATGGGTGTCACCTTTTATGGAATAGCAAGGTTCCCTGAATCTGAGGTGGTTTTAGATGTTTCTTATCTTTGCAGGGCGTAAGTTAAAACATTTTGCTTTGTGGACACATCAGCGTGTAGCTTCCTGAAGGAAATAAATGAGGGCTGGGTTGACAGTTTTGAGGTCAGAGTTCTAGTTTGTGTGTATCAGGGAAGCTTTGTTTAGATTCCCCTTTGGAGAATGAAAAATGATTTAAAAGAGGAACATCTGACCAAGTATTTTGAAAGCAGGAGATTCGAGGGCAAGCAAAGAAGAACCCCTTGTAAGCAGGAGCTGCCCACCTTCTACATAGGGCCTCAAGGCAGACCTCTCATGATCCTAGCTATAATGGGTACATTTAGCTGAGGAGACAGCAGTAGGGAATTTGGAAGGGATGGATGACTTCTTTGAGGACAGAGGCCAGCATGGTTCCCTAGTCTTCTGCGATAGTTTATAGGGCAGAAGGCTATGTTAGCAGGAGGGGCAGTGCTTAAAATGGATAATGCTTAATGAAGGTATTTTCAGTCTCTGCAGTAATTGCTTCCTGCTCAGATGAGCCAATATTTTAACTCAAATGAGGTTGGGATTAGTTTTGCAGGGCCTAGCGGTTGTGCCTAATTTCCTGCCTGCCACAACAAAACAGAGACTAGTTTGTCTGTAGTCCAGTCTTTTTCTCACACTATGATTACTCCAAAATGATACGCAAGTGTTCTAATTCTGTCATTCTTATTAGACGACAGACTAATGCATCCAAAGTTCTTTTTGGGATTACTTTGTCATACTGCTACTAAGCTTCCACTCCAAGAAGTCTTATTTCATACGTCATTTGCTTCACACAATAGTTCAATAGAAATCTGCAAACATTGTTATCAGTAGATACCTTCTTATTCTTCGAGCACTGTTGCAAATTATTTTCACAAATGTTATTGCTATTTAATAATCTGCTCCCATTTGTGTTCAGGGGTATGTTGCAGGTTTGAATGTCAGCCCTGAGCTGCCATGGCATTTATGCACTAAAATGGCAGCAATAGCTGTAGTGGCATCAAAGGTTGATCCATTTACGAACGCTTAGCTCCACAACAACTATTTATTTGCTGCCCAGTGGCTAGGTAGAGGGACCGGAATGTAAAAAATACATAAGACATTTAAAGCTCTGTTTATTTTCTGATCCTTTCACTTAGACAAGGGCTACTGGTTGCAGTATGATGAGTGCCAAATGGAAAATGAGGGCAATATCTCTTTCCCTTGGTAATCCCAGATTGACACCCATCTGTGATGTGGGGGTATCACCTATAATTAAGCTTGTGTGCTCAGTTTCTATCCTTAAGGTAATGTTATTAGAGCAAATCTCATCAAACATAGGTTGTGTTTCTTGCTAAATGACTACCCAAGCATTTAAAATTCAAAAATATATTTGGTGGGAGTTGTCACAAAGTACCAAATAATGTATATTCAACGTTCTTTGTGCTATAGAGCTAGGATATGTGGCAGCTTCCCCAAACAGCTACAAAACTGTTTACTATACTAACATCATATTCAGAAAATAACATAAAAGTATTGTGTGCAGGTAAATGAAGCATGAACAGAGCAGTAACTAAATAAAGGTGCTTAAACTGCATTATTTGCTTCCAATTTTCAAAACCTGCCTATGGTGGGAGGATGGTGAAATATCTTGTAAAATATTTTTTTAAATCTAGTTAGGTTGCCACAACTGGCCCAGAGTGTTTGGAGTGTACGATTTACCCACAATTGTTATGTAAAATAGAATCTGGTGATTCACATTGCACCATGTTTACTGACCTATTGTGTATTAAAATAGAACATTTGTCCTTAACTGTGCTAAATTTCCTTGAGAGCCCCAAAATCATGTTATGCCGAGAATGTTACTGACCCTGTGTGCTTTAAAATGCACTATTTGCCACATGTAGTCTCTAAGAATGACTCAGTGTTTTATGCAATACATCAGAAAATTGAAGGGAGCCCCTCACAAGTAATTTGATTTGGCTCTTATGATGTCTCTCTCTCCACTACTCCATATGTTCCCCCCCTCCCCCCGAAGTTTGAGTCTAGTTGCGCCTCTGGAGCATATGACTGAAAAGTGCGCACATGAACATGAGCTCTTGTGAAATGCTTAAAGAATGAGCAATGTCCATGTGCTAGGGGGCTTCTGAGGGGGCACATTTCTCAGGGATCAGAGATCCGCCAGTGACACGTTTCATGCTCCTATTAAGAAACATACACCAGAATGAGCCACCTGCGGAAGAAGCTGGAGAACATGCACTACTGCATTTTGTTTTCCTGTGGGATCAGATAGAAGAAGTATTTTAAGATGTATGAAGCCCTCCTTGGGTCACCCATGAGAGAGTGTAGTCATGGCATACCTCTTCTACCCTTTCACCATCCTTATCAATCCAAATAACTGACTAACATATCCACCACTCAAATTACTTTCATATTTCAATATACTAATTCACCACTAATACAGTATGGGTTCCAGAGTAGCGTGCTACTCACAGAAAAAAGCACTTCAACACCCCCATCAGGGGTAGCAAGCGCTATATTAATATAAACCTTTTTCCCTTCTCTATCACTCCATTATCCTTCTCAATCTAAATAACTGACTGACATATCCACCACTCAAATTACTTTCATAATTCACTATACTAATTCACCACCAACACTGTATGGTTTCTGGGGTAGCGTGCTACTCGCTGAAAAAGGCACTTCAACCCCCCCATCAGGGGTAGCAAGTGCTATATAAATTCAAACCTTTTTCACTTCTTTATCCCTCCACTACTCTTCTCAATCCAAATAACTGACTAACATATCCACCACTCAAATTACTTTTATATTTTCACTATACTAATTCATCACTAATCATTTCTGTCTTCTTAAGTAGCGTGCTACTCACGGAAAAAGCGCTTCAACACCCCATCAAGGGTAGCAAGCGCTATATAAATGCAAACCAGTTTCCCTCTTCTATCCCTCCGCTATCCTTCTCAATCCAAATAACTGACAAACATATCCACCACTCAAATTACTTTCGTATTTTCACTATACTTATTTGCCAATAATCCTTATAGGTTCTGGAGTAGCGTGCTACTCTCTGAAAAAGTGCTTTGATGCCACGTCAGGGGTAGTAAGCAATATATAAATACAATTACAATAGACTACAACAATGTAGGGATGTTCCATTTTGAAATACAGGGTAGGGTGCCCTCGAACAGAGCCAGGGATATGCTACTTGGTTGTATATCAGAATATCGGTAACAAAAATATTGCCGGACAGAAATATTGTGGCCAAAATATAATTGACAAAAATATTGCTCCACTGCTGTAGATATTCTATATTTAACGATAATGGGGCAACGTTTTTGAAAACAATAATTAGGACCCAATATTTCTGTAAAATTATATTAAGGGAACAACAGTCGAGTACTATACTGTGCAAATCAGCACTTAGCCAGAGGACCCTGCACAGGCCAAGTGAGGTTCTTTCTGCAGGATTGTATGATGGAACAATGAGTTCCTCAACAACGACTACCCTAACAATGTGGTCTCTACAATGACCGCGTCTTAACAACGATTTCTTTACTACGCATTCCTTTACCACAAATTTTCATAGTGAAGGCATGCTGGTAAACAGCCATCTGTGGCTAATTTTATGGCCACCCTCCTCTCCCCCTGAGCCCTAAATACACCCCCAACCTCTAAAAAACTACACCGAACTTCCCAACCCCTAAAAACTATCCTATACCCCATACCCCCTAAAAACTATTCCAAACCTCCCAACCCCTAAAAACTACCCTTCTTTCATGTGAAAAAAACTTTGAGTGAAGCAACTAGAATACATGTTGATATACCCTGCTAAACTTTGGAATAGATTCAATGGCAGAATATTCTTCATTGACACTTCAGAAGTATTATGGGGCTGGGTCGAAGAGCAAAAAGTACTACAACAGCAGTCATCAAGAAATAAAACCATCATCACAGATTCGAGACTCAAGATATACCCACAGCAGTAGAGGAAAAGATCCAAGCAGTGTAAAAGAATACAAGAAAAGAGCCACACACAAGACTACAAGGACAGTGAAGCAGGCGACTCAGCGGCCCAAGACGCAAAAGCAAAGCTTTACCAGGATCGGCCCCACCCCTGGACAATGCAGAGGGTCATAGCCCCTAGGAACATCGAGATTCCGCTTTTACTAAAGTGATAGGAGACATTGACTCATTGTGGTACATGGCTGCCAATTGAGAGGTTGCAGACTTACTTGGCCCACATTGTAATACACAATTACATGGGAAAAGAACTGCACACATGCATACATCTAGTGTGGTCAACAGCATTAATACTATGACTCTCACGGATGGAGGGGAAGGGGAGCAAAGGAAAAGTGCCTGTGTGCACACTACAAGTTAGATTATTGAGTTAAAGTATTAAATATGTATATTAAGGCAAATTATGCTTCTAGGGAGCACGTATAGGGTAGGGGGAGTTGGGGGTCTAGGAATATTAGTTTTTTTTGCAATTTTGTTTGATTTTTGTTCTTCTAAATTTTCACCACCACAGGTATAAGAAAATACATATCAGGCAGATGGTCACACCCGTACTTATTGCACTCCGCACCTGTTGCAACCACTAACTTTCACAAAAGGGGAGTGGTGGGAGGTTTATTCTGGGTCACCAGCCTGGCTTCTTGTGTCCTGAGGAACCAAGGCGCAACTTAGCTCCACATTTCAAAATGTTCTGGAGACGTGTGATGATCTCCCATTTAATCAGTTGGCATCACCACTTGCTATGCACAACATGACCACAGGCCAATACTGCACTATCGCCTGACACGTAAATGAATTAAGCAACAAAATTAATTGGGGCGCGGGTATGTATGTATGCTACAAAACACATTTAATGCCCTTCTGCGCCAAGATGAAAATATTGCCCTAAGGCTTTGGTCGGGGTTCTAGAGGGGTCGCCATCCTTTTTGATCAGTTGTTGTAAGGGGTGGATGGGAGAAGGCCCACGGACACTCGCAAGTATAATAATAATATAGACATTCAATGAAGCGCACAAATCACTCCTGAACGAGTATCTCAGCACTGCACTGCTGAGGAGGAGGAACTTCCTAAAACAGTCAGGTCTTCAAAGCCTTCCTGAAGGCGATAGTGTATGAGCATAAGCGAAGATTAGTGGGGAGTTTATTCCAATGATCTGGGGCCTTGTAGAAAAAAGATCTACCCCTCCGATTTCAGGTCCAAATGCAAGGGATAGTCAAAAGAGCCTTATCCACGGATCTGAGGCATCTCGTGGGTCGATAAGCTATGAAACGCATGGCCAAGTAGACATGCGGGATTTGTAAAGTGCCTTATGCAAATACTCACTCCCTAGCTTGCAGGAAACCACACTTAACCTCACGTCTACTAAGTACCTCTCCAAGGATGACAATCCTAGGGGGGAGAATTGAATCTAGTGATGAGCCTTACACTGGAAGGTCATAGTGCAGCCTCCCTGGCAGATCTCTGGCCTTAAGCATATGGGCACGCTCCCTGGGCCTTGTGGACACATGGCACGGATGGCATGGGAACAAAATGCAATATACACAAAATGCAATATACTTATTTTTCTGATGCACATTATTTTTGTCCCAGTGGCAGTGTCTCTGGTACAAATCCTCCCAAGAGGCCTCTCTAACCACCAACCAATAGTGATACATTTTTTAAGACTTAATGGAAGCCTAAGAGGGTTCTGGTGACTGAATGACAAGCAGCTTGATGGCTGCATGACCAACAAATATCTGACTTACTCAGGGACATAGTTGTGGAGTCCTTTGAACATAATGCGGGCTCAGTCTCCTCACAAGTTTCCCTATGGGAAGCATTTAAAACTGTTGTCAGAGTGCAGACCAAGTCCTATTGCAGGAGTAAAGACAGGTGAAGGGAGCGAGAGGTGGAGGAAATAGAGGAGCCGATTAGACAACTGGAGTTACATTCAAACCCCACGCAAACAATGGAGACGAATAGAAAGCTTGATGCAGTAAAACACACCTTGAGGTGGAAACTATTGGACTCTACCCAAGATGCCTGATTGCATTCTTAACATAGAACGTATGCGTAGGGAGACAAGGCAGGCGAGCTGCTCTATTGGCTTGCAGGAGAGGTACAGAAGTAGGAACAAGTCCTCCTATATTAGAAAACATGGGCCAGTTAATCATCATGATATTGTGATTGCGTATTATATTGAAGTATTATAAAGCACCTTGGCTTTAGTACTCTGCTGCAGTACCACCCTTCACTGCCTGAGAGGTTACTTCAATGATAATCGTTGTATAGTTCTTGCACAGTCTCATAATTTCAGAACGGAAGCATGTTCAATGTTTATGTACAACAAAGTCATGGTTGGTGCTATTTATCATATGCAACTAACAACCATTGACAAAGCCAATAGTCCTGGCTTGTTGTAGGCGTAATGTTACTTGTCATATTATATATCTGTATGCAATGACAGCTATACCAACATACCAGTTGGGCGGCACACAATGCTAAGCACATGTTTTTAGCTTATGATTTTTTAAGCCACACCCTTATTGCATCGGCCACACCCCTGTGAGACACCCCCAAGTTTTTTCGTCCCACTTAAAACCCTGTAATGCACCATCTTTTAGGAAGAACCCCCCACAGAGATAACTTGAGTATCCAGAAGCAGAAGACCTTATCTTGGACATTTAATTAGAGACAGACCGACCGACATGAGTTAGACCTCCCAATTACAACGGATGAGATTCACCAAGCCAAATATGAATAAGCCATGTACCAAGGTTGGTTTGGATAAGCAGTACTTTTGGGCCTCCCAGTGGATTCCAATTAACAATTGACTTTTTGTGACAAGACTGACTCTGCTGTGGGGCTGGAATTAGACCTCCTGTAGCCCTGTGACTTGTACACCCTACTGTATAGAGCGTCCGTCCCCACACCCAACTTCCCATTACGAGAACACCCCTAATATGCTGGAAGCAGCCTTGTGTCAAACTAAATGTCAAAGAAAGTTAACTAATGAAGCCCTCCTATTGCTTGAGAACATGACTTCTCCAGGTGGCTGGTTTAAAGGTCATGGAACATCATGGGCATCTCCAGATTAGGAGACATATTGGCATCAAGATACATTAAAAAGTTAGCAATTGGAGACAGATTATGCCCTTACTAAAACCCAGTTCCTTATGTACTTGCAGCTTTGCCATGCACTGGAATCATACAAGGAGAAGCTAGTGGTGGTACCCAAACTTTGCCTCCTAGAAGCAAATGTAATGTTGGGTAAAAAGGGCGTATAAAGCATTAAGTAGTCACTATTACTCGAGGTGCCTGACCCCTTTGTACAGCTCAGGGAAAAATGGGAACAGGTTCTGGGGAGATTTGAGGACGATGAATGGCAGAAGTGACCCCAGACACTACAGCCATCTCTTTGCGCCTTAGTCTAATTCCATTCAAATACATCCATAGGGCGCATTATCATCCAGCTAACCTATGGCAGATGGGTAAAGCATCCTCTTCCAGTTACCTTCTGTGCATAGTCCCATGAGCTCCTTTTAGCATGTGATCTGAACTTGCCCAGAGATGGCTGATTACTGATACCTAATCCATTGCCAGGCAGGCACTGTAGTGCTACACCCAGTGGCAGTGGACCGTGAAGTATCAATCTTGGGCAATATAGATGTGTGGAATGAAACGAAGAACTCAAAGGCCTTAGTGGGGATAGCACTCCTAGTGGCTAAGCGTGACACTGCAAGGAGGTGGAGGAATGGAGACTTTATTCCGGCAGAGGGGGCATGGAAAACTGTACAGTAGTAGAGAAAGCTGTTTACAAAGGGTGTGGATGCATAAATACAGAAGAACCTGGGTGGAGAGACACAGGCCTTAAAAGGCAGGAATAAACAGTCTAACCTTGGGCTGTGGTTCGTCTCTGAGGTTATAACACAGTAGAGAGCAGAGTTTTGACAACTTTTTTCATTTTTTGTGTGTGTTATGCAAACTGTTTGGCTACATCTCATTATACTTCCTCCTTGGTCTATACATGCGTCAATGGTATGATCATTGTTTACATGAACATCAGTGTAATCCTCGCTATACTTGCAGGCACCAATCGACAGTGATAAATCAAAAAGATATGGCTTTGCTTCATGCACAAGCTTGGTACAAAGGCCTGAATGCTTACAAAAACTGGACCCACTCTACATTCCATATAGAAATCGTGGCTCAACAACTTCCAAACCGATTTTGCACAGAGGATGCAAACATCTAGAGCAGGCAGGATAAGTCCAGGGTGTTTAAGGCCCCAAAGTCAGGATCTAGTTGAACCCCTTTTTTAGGCATGAACCTATCACCTCCACTTTCGAAAATCTTTCACAGGCATTCAACTAACTACAATTTAGGGCAAGCATTGAGCAATATTGGACAATGACACCTTGCATTCTACATAGTTTATTTTAGATGTATTGCTCTAGACAGTGATTCTTAACCTGTGGTCTGCAAACCCCTGGCGGTCCATGACTCCTACTCAGGTGGTCCGCAACTGTCCAGAAAATTAAATAATATTAGTGCCAGCTTAATAGTTGTGCGACCAGTATCACCACTCTGTGTGCCAAGCTCAGGGGCACTTTACCTTAAAATATAATACACAGTGAAGACACATGCTGCAGAGTTCTTTGTGTGATTTGCAATTTTCAGGGAATAATACAAATTTCAAGTTAACATGGTGATTTATATTGCTGCTGGAGGGGTCTGACTTTTGTCTAGTGGAAGTTTTGTTTCCTCACATAAAGAGAGAGCAGATGTGCCTGTTGCAAAGCACAACATTTAACATGCAGATCACAGATTTGTATTTCAGATAGAAAACCCGGCGGATTCATGATTTTGTCACAGAGATCCTTTTACTACTTGCGTAAAACACAATCCCTCCTCAGTAACCAGAATCAAACAGCTGAATGCGAACGTCAAGGCACTGATTTAGAAAGGTATTGGTTAATTTCCCCCTTAGTCGTTTTATTCAGGGTTTGCTAAAACAGGTGTCTTTTTGTAGTAATAATGCTTTATTAGAGCAAGCAAACATTCAACTCCTACCAGTCTGAATGAATTGCAACTCAGACAGCCTGTAGCACTAATTTACTATACATTGATTTACAAACTTGAATGATTCATTGGTATGTATAATAAGTGTGTGTCTGATGTAAAGAGCTCTGACACCCTATATTAGGAGGAGTAGCGCTATTTCAAAAAATCATTAAATATGAGAGAAGGGCTATGAAGACGTGAGGAGCACTGTTGGTGGGTGGTAGTAATTGAAAAGAAGCTTGATGCTTAAGGGGGTGTCAGCAAAGAGTGCCACACCGGATGCCATCAGCACTAAAGGTGGCCCTTGATTGGTATAAGTATATACAGGTAACAAAGCTAAATTCAAAGTTTTAAAATGCTCTGTAAATGTCAAGGAATTTGAAACGGGATGCTAAAAATTAAGTTGAAATCCTTAACTAGATTCACGAGAACAGCACAAATATGTCAAACAGTTGTACGGATGATTAGTGGTCTAACTGGAAGTACTAGCATGCTCTGACAAAAAGAGAGGATGCATTAAAGGCTAAACAATGTAAGGCAATATGGTGGAGCATTGCCTATAGCTTTGTCTTTTAGAAATAAACCCAAATTCTGAAAACCTTCAACCTTCTCAATAAAATTACCATTTAAATGTTAGTTTGGGAATTTAAAAAAAAATTGTTAATTTGTGCACTTGTTTTATGTATACTTGTTTCTGTTCTTTTGTGTATTTTTTAGGTCCACATCCTAGAAATTGTTTAGGCAGGGGTTAGTGGAGGTCCACAGAGGTCAAAAGGTTAAGAACTACTGCTCTAGACTTACCACAATGTAACCAGTTTTTCGACATAACCTCAAGGTGAATGCTAGTATGTTTAAAAAACGAAATAATGTATCATTAAAACCCCTACAGAATGAAGTAACATTTCACCATATGAATGAGGGATGCTCTTGGCTGTGCCCGGTCTCCATCTAAAGTATGCCACTCTTGCACCTACAGCGAGGCCTGGGTCTCTCACATCAATACCAGGCTGTTACTCTCTTAGCAGCTCTGTCCTCGAGCTGTGCCTGCAGATTTGCCGCGCCTGTGAGGTGTTATATTATCTTAAGCAACCAGGAAGTGTCTTAGTATTTCATTGCATTTGTCCTTAGCGTTTATGTGGTGCATTCAATTTAATCATAATTAGACTCTTCGCAAGGGTCATCCTGCTGTTTCCTGTGCTGACGTGGCACCTTCTAGCATTGAAACTCACTCTAAATAAGACTGATTGATGTATATTGTCACCAATATCCATGTCCTTTTAAATGCTTAACTTGCTCTTTTTTCCAAAGTCTGTTTTTTCCATTCTGCGTTTAAGAAGATCAGTTTTTCAAAGATTGTTGCCCTGAAATGTGCACATTCAGGCGTTCTTCTTAACATCACACAAACAGATATGCCAGGATCTGCCTTCCACATTATTTAGGAGGTATGCTGAATTTTATTGTGTTTCACCACTTTGGAATGCTTTCTTCATAGATTCGGTCTTCTCCACTTGCCTCTTCTGACTGCACTTATGTGTCTACAGGGCCACTCAGACTCAACAGGAAAAATAAATTGATAATAATATATCGTTATCATCATTTTAGTTTTCCTATTGTAGTCAGTCGCTCTTCGGGTGGGGCAGGCCTGAACAGGCGAAGGAGTGGTTTGCACTCCCTAAGTGCACACGACTGGTTGGGCGGACCTCTTGGAAAGGTCAAAGACTCATGAACACTTTGCATCTTCCCCAACAGGCTGTAATGCGCAACCTGGTGAGAAACATGCCCAGCCTCCCTGTCTGAGAGCCGAACCATGGCACTCAAACCAATCACAATGCTACATTGCAATGTTGTGATTGGCTCAGAGGAGCCTGGAAGACAGGGTACGTTCTTCTGCTGGACCGGAGACAGGAAGAAGAGGATGGAGGAGAGGCGGCAGACTGCCGTTTTCAGGTAAGAGGATTTTTTTTTTCGTCCCCCCCCTTACCTCACCACCTGGGTCCGGTAGCAGCCGCTACTGGGGCCACTCCAGTGATTGTAAAACGTGGGTTGATACTGCTGTATGCCACAATTTCTAGACCAATAATTAGGCATGCACATACATCACCTCCACAGAATTCACTACCAACTTATCATCAAGATACAGATTTCAGTGTAGATGTACTCTTCTTAACGCCATATCCTTTTACCTTGACAATCTGTTGCTAGTTAACATTGCGGAGTCCACACAAGTGCGAGTCGATAGTAAGACTTCGATATTGTGGTAAAACTGATTTATGCTTCATCAAGCGCATGCAGTGACTGCTCAAATTATTGAAGAGCAACTATCATAGATGTTCAATGGTGCAGAATAATACTTTGCGTGATCAGCACACTTGCCAAAGCGTGTAATAGAAAAAATGAGCATAAAAACATGAATAAAATCAAAACTTGGTTACGTTTTACATTAGGTGATTTAACACTGATAAATTCTACATATATTGTTTCTTATGGTGTGTTTATTACACAGGCTGTGGATTACACCTTCCTGATATTAAATAGTCTTTAATGAAAAAATAGCTGTTTAGATATTATTATGTTTCTTTATGCCCTAGTGTAATTTATGTATTCTATTTGTTGAGCAGCAAATTGCCTTCCTCACAGCAATACTGTACAGAACACCAAGTCCTACATGAGAACACACACAGAACTCATCTGGGTGGATGGATGAGATATGATTTGAGTAGTGAGGCAAGGTCGCTGCCACATTCTAAATCTAAATATGCAAGTGACAGATTTACATAAATTATGTAATGTACAAGACATTTTCTGGGATCGGTTTTCAGGTATGTGAGAAAGTGTTGAACAAAGAGTGGATTAAGATAGGTACATGATCAAAATATGAAATATAATAGACGTTAATCGGACAATGAGCTTCTAATGTTAGGTGGGTGAGACACTGACACGCTAATTTTCAGCCAGTCTATGTACAGAAAGTTGACACAAGCCATTTTGTACAAAGAGCTGTCTAAACGCTGAATAAAAAATAAAACAAAAAATAGACAAGATTGTGTACTTGTAAACAACCTTAAAACTGCACATTTGTGTCCCCTGTGGAGTTTCAAGTTTGTTTTACACAATAGAGGTGAATGTGAGTTGTCTTTGACCCCCTAAAAAGCAACCTGATGCCTATCCCATTAACCAATACTTCCATTGTGGCCGCCATGAAACATTAAAATACTAGGTGTTCTAGCACCATACCACACGTCCCCGAGGTGAACAGGGATGCACATAAGAGTGGCTCAGCCCAACAGGGTCACCCCACTAAGCTGCCACAAAACACTCAGTGCTCCTCCATTATCCCCAGATCCTAGAGACCTAAAGGTTTGAGGTTGCTGCACTGGCGGCAGCAAGTGAAGGTGTATTGATGCTCAAAACAGAAACAGCAGTGATAAGTTGTTGTGCATTTCTGTGATGCTTTCAGATTTCAATGATGCTCCCTTAGGTAAGAGAAGAGGCCCATAGACAACAAATAGTAATAGCATTAACAAGAATGTTAACACTAGGTATGTTAGGTAAGAGAAGAACCCCATAGACAACAAATAAAAATAGCATTAATTAGAATTGTAATATAGCCTTATAGCCCACCGTAGCGGGCTATACAGGCTAGTAAAGGCCAGCTGAATCGTTAAAGGCCCGAGCCGAAGGCGAGGGACTTTAACGAGAGAGCGGGGCTTTAATAGCCGTATAGCCCTGCTACAAAGGGCTATAATGCTATTAGAACATTCTGCCACTAGAGGGCAGAATGTTCTAACAAATTAAACAAAGGGTTCTCAAAGCTCGAGGGGATATAAATCCCCTCGAGCTTCGAGAAGCCTTTGTAGAACATAGTAATGTTGCTCTGCGGGCCTTTACCTGCCCGTAGAAGCAGGGATCACTCCATTGTCCGCAATGGAGCTCCCAACATTCCAATGTTCTAATTCTAGGTATGCTAGGTAGTAAGAGAAAAAACACATACACAACAAACAGAAATAGCATTAACAAGAATGTTAATACTAGGCATGATAGGCAAGAGAAGAAGCCCATACACAACAAACAGAAATAGCATTAACATGAATGTTAATTGTGAGTATGAGTATGTTATATAAGAGAAGAAGCCCATAAACACCAAACAGAAATAGTATTAATAGGAATGTTAATACTAGATATGTTAGGTAGTAAGAAAAGAAGCCTATACACAACAAATAGAAATATTATTAACAGGAATTTGAAAACAAGGCATGTTAGGCAAGAGAAGAAGCCACATAGCATTAATAAAAATGTTAATACTAGGTATGTTAGGTAAGAGATGAAGCTCACACACAACAAACAATAAAGTATTAAGAATGTTAATACTAGGTATGTTAGGTAAGAGAAAAAGGGCAATATTCAAAAAACCTAAATAGTATTTATTATCAAGAATGTATTTTGCTGAACTACGATAAGTTGTGCGATTCAACCCAAAGCTAGTGAGTCGATAGCGGCATCCGAGGACTGAATCCCTAGGTTGATGTTAACACCAGCCGTGCCTACCCACACAAACTGTTTATCTCGGCAATCTACACATTCTCCATGAATCAACTTTACATTTTTTACAAAACATGCAGTGTGAAAATTCTCTGCTTAAGTGGCTTCGGCTTACATTACCGGCCACTTAGCCTCCTGTTACAGAAGGGGCCAAGGGCAGCGCGACCCTGGCAGCTTAGCAGCACGTTCTGCCTATGGTGCTTTGAAACACTAATACAAACCATTTCCCCACTCTCCACAGCCTGAGGTAGGTGTTTCTAGAACAAAAACTACACATCTGATGAATAACAGCTGCAATGTTCATGATCCATAAGTCAAGTCTCCCACTCCAACACAAATCATGTTTTGTTCTATGGTTATTCTGACGTCCATTGTGGCACTCTGACACCGCACCAGCTAGGTTGGATGTTTGAGTTATTTATTTTCATGGATTGCTTTCAGCAGATTCTCAAGCTCTGCCAGCCCTCAGACATTGCCAACATTCCACCCACACCTTACAAGCCTCAGTTCTATGCTAAAAGCCTATCACTGCAACAGTCACTCATCGGTTCACCATTCACAAAATAGCTTTCACAGTTTACTTTTCATCTTTTCCTAAAAGCTTATTTTTTCCATTTACTTTAATATGAATATAAATCTATATTGTGTCAAGTGTTGCAATATTCTTTTTAAAATCTGTTTATTGCCAGCAAAACCTATTTGCAATTTAAAAATGTGATCTTTAAATGTTTCTACAGTAGCATATTGTAGTAGAAAGATTATTTTGGTACAATGAGATTTGCAATTTTTTTATTGATGAGTGTATGTTCCTTATGGAGGTAGAAGGACAACAAATAGTATATTTTGGATGGAGAAGCAAGACTTTGTAGACCTCCTTTAGATGGAAGACATATACAAGCATCAACACCCTCCTCAATGTTTTGACGCATTATTGACACTGTAGTGTTAGCAATGACGGAACCCTTTTGGCTCCTGATGTACTCCGTAGAACTATGATGCAGGTTTAGAATGTTGAGTTCGCGATTACACGTAGAAGAGTTAAGATGTGTTATACTAAGTTCTTTGTGTGGGGTTGTCATTAGTGTTACCCAGGCTGGGGAGGATGCTACAAGGCAGCAAAAAAGGTGATAAGTAACCCTAAGATCAATAGTGCTCCCTCAGAGAGTTTGGCGTGGTCCTGAAAACTGCTTGTGCATGCCACATGTGCCTCAGTCGAAGTGCTGAATAAACGCTTGGCATATATGGATTCAAAACACAACTCCAGCCTGTGTGAAGTCTTTGAAGTTAATGAACGATACACTGAGAATGTTACAAACTGTTGGCTGAGAACTTGCTGGAAGGCCACAAAGAGAGGTACAGTGCTAATACGTACCCTAAAGCCATACCTCATACGGAATGACAACGGTAAAGGTGGAGGCAACCAGGTTTTGAAACAACAGCAAATAGCGACAGCCAATTGCCTCATAACACTGCGATCAGAAGCACTGCAAGGCAGAGATCAACAAGGTGTCAGGCAGTACAAAGAGACGCTTACAAAGCCATTCAAAGAAAACAATTGGTCATCTGCTTACTAGAACTGAGTAAAGAGCGTCATCGTACCAATGAGCTGGCTGGAGTGGCCCAAGAGGAATCACCCTGGGTTGTGTTTGTGGAGCCATCCATAAACAGAGCAGCACACCACCAAAACTGCTGAGTGGGGCTCAGAACAACTCCAGAGGTCTCTGAAGATCACAAAGCTGAGAGTGGCGATCAGAATTCTGAAAGTTTGCTTTTTCAATGGAGGCCAACAAAGAGGTCATGTTTCCAGTAGTTATCAAAGATGATCCCGAGGCCAGCACATAGCAAGACCTCAGAGATGTTTTGCATAAACAAAATCACCAAGTAGGATCAGACGGAACATTACTCTCTACATCAGTAAGTTCCACCAATGGTTACAGTGCCGCCACCTTCCTGAAACCACCACCACCATTCAATACCGCCAAAAAGCTGAATATTGGTGACAGATGGACTGCTTGGATACAGACATTTGAAGATTTCATTGATGCACTAGAAGAAACAGATAACAGGAGGATTATCAAATACATTAAGAATCTAGCTGGTTAAGGTGTAAAATAAAGCAAGATAAAATAAAGAAAATGCCATGAGTTGACAATATTACTTGCCGTCAAATCAAAGAAGCCTTGAATCTCGAATTCAATCCAATGCAGAATGCAGATTGTGAAAGATTTTCAGTCAAGAACAACAGACAGATGCTGCAATTTACGCTCATCAAATACAGTAAGTTCAATTAATTCAATGATGAGGAAGTTATATGTCTCAGAATTATTGACAGATGCTTGTCAGACTCATTCCGACAATGAATGCTGAGAGAAGCTCTTAGTCTGTTGTGAGCTGTCATGGCTGCTAGAGCTGAAGAGCATGTCGATCGACAAGCTGCTAACCGGTGCCCAGATTGAGTCAGTCGTGAACATAAAAAGTATTCCAAAGCAAAAGACAGAAAGACACAGAGTGATATACCTACAGAAGAAGAGGTTGTGCTTCAGGGTGTGTGGAGTTTTGTTTCCACATGAAGGTAAATGTCCCACCATTGGACAGGTGTGCACAGGCTGTGGGAAGGAGAAGCATCTTGTGATGGTTTGCAAGGCAGAGGAAAAAAGAAGTGCTTCATGGCGCAATGGCAAAATGGCCACCCGAACGCTACACAAGCGATGCTCAGCACACACCCACAAGGCCAAACGACCAAATCATTTAAGACAATTTAACACCACACTAAGCAAATCATCATCTAAATCATCCTCAAAGAATTCTTTCATATCTACATCAAGTGAAAGTGAAGACGATGGTTGTGCCATGTCAGTGTTTAACTCATAAAATGGGCATGTTGGACTGGCCGCTTAAATATAGGTCAAAGTAAAGCTGACATAAAAAAGCACCAAAGTCATTCAAACATTGCCCGATGATTACACTAAAAGTAAATGACTGCTCAATATCTTTTATTATTGACAGTGGTGCATTGATAAACATAATGCCTGGGGAGAAATACAATGAACTGTCTCCATTGCCACGACCTACGCCATTGAAAACTAAAGTGTATACAAGGGCTTCATCGATGCATCATAAAGTCAAGGATAATTTGAAGCAATGATGAAACATAAGAAAACATTCATGTCCTTCAAGTTACAACGTTAAGTCCCTGTTTGCTCAATATCAGCGCAGCTGCTGATGTGGGACTAATACCACAGAATTATAACATGAATGGTGAGGCGTAAGCACACTTGCCAAAGACGAGCAGAGCCCTACCTTGAAGCGCAGAGTGAGGAAAGCGCTCGGAGAGCTCAACAGAAGCGGAGCAGCGGTCACGGGACGCGAGCGGGACGCCCGCGGCTAAGCCCGGGCAAAGGGCGGGCCCTCTGTGGCCCTCAGAGGCACGAAAAGGCCAGGCTAGGCCATCCCCATTACATCTATTTGCTGCAAACTAAGGTACTGTACCCCTTGTGACATTCTGGTCTCTACATCGCATTATTGCTACGTGTATTGTTATCGCATCATCATTTCCAGCAGTACATCCATTCTACTACCTACTCGGCTCGACTTGACGTTAGGGTTTCTGCTTTTTCCTCTGCTATTATTCTAAGCATGGGGAAAAAACGGGTCCCTGTCCCAGCTGAGTCTGTGAACACCCTAGACTCATATCTTGTGCAAGTAGTTAACGATATCAATAACAAGCGTAGGCAATCTCTTGGGTTGAGTCAATCACCTATTTTGCCGTCAGCAAGTCCATCGACAAGCGCCCTTAGCTCCGAGACATCTGAACTACTGCCAGATAATCTTCCAGGGAATCCTGAAATCCTGATGTCTCAAGATCCGGATTCCGAGGATAAAGCTGACTCTGACCTCCAATTAGATAGACAAGATCTGATCGACTTATCAGATAATACCACCAATGACCTAAATCAGCAGACAGCTGCCACGGAAGTAGTTCTTCACTCTCCGCAAATTGCCACAAGGGCTGTCAGAGCTTGCCGGAAATCTACAGCGAAACGCGGGGGCAAACATCTTAGCAGGAAGAAGGCCGCTACACCACCCCCGACTCGAGCAAGGAAACAGCTCGATCCTGTCACTGATATTGAGCTAAGAAATACCATCGACAAGGACCTCTTTAACAGAATCCAAGATATGATTGATATTAAAATCAGGACCATAATCAAACCCATGATAGGGAAATTGGACAAGTTAACATCTGAGGTAAAAAAGTTGGGTGCGGCACATAGTAAGCTGGCAGACGAGGTTGAAAATTTATCTTCCCTCGTCACAAACTTAATACCCACAAACGTAGAAGCCACCCCTAATGAGAGTAGCTCGCAACCCATACAGCAAGGGCCGTTACCCCCGCCCCCATCACCCTCACTACCACCATTACCCGCAGTGGGCCAGGTTGCAGATACTGCAGTCCCTAGCATTAGTACATCTGCTGCTATAGCGGAAGTACACCAAGTGAACATTAAGCGTGGGCGGAAAATCCGTTCCGCTCGCGGATTTTGCGGATTTTCGGGAAATCCGCAATCCGCGAGATTTGCGGATTTCCCGCAAAATCCGCAAATTCGCACGCAGCGGATTTTTTTGGCGGCGCGCGGCGTTGGTGATACAATTTTTGCGGCGCGCGGCGTTTATCATCGTTTGCCGAGTTGTTTTTTTCGATAGTTTGCGAGTGCTGCGCCATTTTGGATCTTGCTGTGTGATCCCGCGGGAATTGGCGAGCGCGATTACGTCATCGCGGCTTGCCAGCGATAGTTTGTCAACGCGAATACGACGAGATCACGTCTCGCGGTACTTCGCAATTGCGAGATTTGAGATGCGGCGCGCGAAAATATAAATTTGCAATTCTGCACAAGAAATCCACCAGCAAGCAGCATAAACCTTCTAGAAATGATGATTTTTATGTGAATAACTCCTTAGTTTGACATTTGCCTGCACTTTTTTAGCGAGGAGTCCATTTTGGGGAGGGGGGCAGGGGGTGGGAGGAAGGAAGTGCCCCATAGTTTCAACTTCCTGTTCCTGTTCAGCAGGCTCCTCCCAGTGCTTTGTCCATCTCCTGGTCACTTTTCATTCGGATGTGGACCTGGAAGGATTACCTTTTGTGGATGCTGCTGGATCTTTGGATTTGAGGCCTTTTTGACTTTCTTTGGATCACTGTTGGATTAGAAATTTTACAAGTAAGTTTGTTTGGGGCATTACAGTTGCTGCAACTAAAATTTTGGGATTTTCGATTTTTGGGCTGTTTTGGGGCCTTTTCCCAGGGGTACTCAGTGGTGGGTGGACTGATTCTTTCTGTGGGTTGTCTTGAACTTAAACATCATGGAGGCCATAGATGAATTGGGATTGTGCTGATTTTTCTGTGTTTTTCGATTTTTTTTTTTTGTAAAATTTTGTGTTTTTCGATTTTTGACCTGTTGTTGGGGCCTTGACCAGGGGTAGTGAGTGGTGCATGGGCCTAGTCTTTCTGTGGGCTGTCTTGAATTTAAACATCATGGAGGCCATGGATGGAATGGGATTGTGCTGATTTTGCAGTGTTTTTCGATTTTTGGGGGTGTTCATGGGGAGGGACATGCCATGTGGCTGGTGGCCATTTTGAGTGCAGCTACAGGCACTGGCCATGTGCTGGCAGGCAAGTGGCCATTTTGAATGCAGGCTTTGTTGTTAGGCCTCCAACCATTTTGCCTACTTTTCAACCTTTATTTATGCCAGGGGTAGTGAGTCTTGCATGGGCCTAGTATTTCTGTGGGTTGTCTTGAATTTAAACATCATGGAGGCCATGGATTGAATGGGATTGTGATGATTTTGCAGTGTTTTTCGATTTTTGGGCCTGTACTTGTGGCCTTTTCACCAGGGGTATTTGAGTCTAGCATGGGCCTAGTCTTTCTGTCGGCTGTCTTGAATTTAAACATCATGGAGAGGCCACGGATGGAATGGGATTGTGCTGATTTTGCAGTGTTTTTCGATTTTTGGGCCTGTACTTGTGGCCTTTTCACCAGGGGTATTTGAGTCTAGCATGGGCCTAGTCTTTCTGTGGGCTGTCTTGAATTTAAACATCATGGAGAGGCCATGGATGGAATGGGATTGTGCTGATTTTGCAGTGTTTTTCGATTTTTGGGCCTGTACTTGTGGCCTTTTCACCAGGGGTATTTGAGTCTAGCATGGGCCTAGTCTTTCTGTGGGCTGTCTTGAATTTAAACATCATGGAGGCCATGGATGGAATGGGATTGTGCTGATTTTGCAGTGTTTTTCGATTTTTGGGCCTGTACTTGTGGCCTTTTCACCAGGGGTATTTGAGTCTAGCATGGGCCTAGTCTTTCTGTGGGCTGTCTTGAATTTAAACATCATGGAGAGGCCATGGATGGAATGGGATTGTGCTGATTTTGCAGTGTTTTTCGATTTTTGGGCCTGTACTTGTGGCCTTTTCACCAGGGGTATTTGAGTCTAGCATGGGCCTAGTCTTTCTGTGGGCTGTCTTGAATTTAAACATCATGGAGGCCATGGATGGAATGGGATTGTGCTGATTTTGCAGTGTTTTTCGATTTTTGGGGGTGTTCATGGGGAGGGACATGCCATGTGGCTGGTGGCCATTTTGAGTGCAGCTACAGGCACTGGCCATGTGCTGGCAGGCAAGTGGCCATTTTGAATGCAGGCTTTGTTGTTAGGCCTCCAACCATTTTGCCTACTTTTCAACCTTTATTTATGCCAGGGGTAGTGAGTCTTGCATGGGCCTAGTATTTCTGTGGGTTGTCTTGAATTTAAACATCATGGAGGCCATGGATTGAATGGGATTGTGATGATTTTGCAGTGTTTTTCGATTTTTGGGCCTGTACTTGTGGCCTTTTCACCAGGGGTATTTGAGTCTAGCATGGGCCTAGTCTTTCTGTGGGCTGTCTTGAATTTAAACATCATGGAGAGGCCACGGATGGAATGGGATTGTGCTGATTTTGCAGTGTTTTTCGATTTTTGGGCCTGTACTTGTGGCCTTTTCACCAGGGGTATTTGAGTCTAGCATGGGCCTAGTCTTTCTGTGGGCTGTCTTGAATTTAAACATCATGGAGGCCATGGATGGAATGGGATTGTGCTGATTTTGCAGTGTTTTTCGATTTTTGGGCCTGTACTTGTGGCCTTTTCACCAGGGGTATTTGAGTCTAGCATGGGCCTAGTCTTTCTGTGGGCTGTCTTGAATTTAAACATCATGGAGAGGCCATGGATGGAATGGGATTGTGCTGATTTTGCAGTGTTTTTCGATTTTTGGGCCTGTACTTGTGGCCTTTTCACCAGGGGTATTTGAGTCTAGCATGGGCCTAGTCTTTCTGTGGGCTGTCTTGAATTTAAACATCATGGAGGCCATGGATGGAATGGGATTGTGCTGATTTTGCAGTGTTTTTCGATTTTTGGGGGTGTTCATGGGGAGGGACATGCCATGTGGCTGGTGGCCATTTTGAGTGCAGCTACAGGCACTGGCCATGTGCTGGCAGGCAAGTGGCCATTTTGAATGCAGGCTTTGTTGTTAGGCCTCCAACCATTTTGCCTACTTTTCAACCTTTATTTATGCCAGGGGTAGTGAGTCTTGCATGGGCCTAGTATTTCTGTGGGTTGTCTTGAATTTAAACATCATGGAGGCCATGGATTGAATGGGATTGTGATGATTTTGCAGTGTTTTTCGATTTTTGGGCCTGTACTTGTGGCCTTTTCACCAGGGGTATTTGAGTCTAGCATGGGCCTAGTCTTTCTGTGGGCTGTCTTGAATTTAAACATCATGGAGAGGCCACGGATGGAATGGGATTGTGCTGATTTTGCAGTGTTTTTCGATTTTTGGGCCTGTACTTGTGGCCTTTTCACCAGGGGTATTTGAGTCTAGCATGGGCCTAGTCTTTCTGTGGGCTGTCTTGAATTTAAACATCATGGAGAGGCCATGGATGGAATGGGATTGTGCTGATTTTGCAGTGTTTTTCGATTTTTGGGCCTGTACTTGTGGCCTTTTCACCAGGGGTATTTGAGTCTAGCATGGGCCTAGTCTTTCTGTGGGCTGTCTTGAATTTAAACATCATGGAGGCCATGGATGGAATGGGATTGTGCTGATTTTGCAGTGTTTTTCGATTTTTGGGCCTGTACTTGTGGCCTTTTCACCAGGGGTATTTGAGTCTAGCATGGGCCTAGTCTTTCTGTGGGCTGTCTTGAATTTAAACATCATGGAGAGGCCATGGATGGAATGGGATTGTGCTGATTTTGCAGTGTTTTTCGATTTTTGGGCCTGTACTTGTGGCCTTTTCACCAGGGGTATTTGAGTCTAGCATGGGCCTAGTCTTTCTGTGGGCTGTCTTGAATTTAAACATCATGGAGGCCATGGATGGAATGGGATTGTGCTGATTTTGCAGTGTTTTTCGATTTTTGGGGGTGTTCATGGGGAGGGACATGCCATGTGGCTGGTGGCCATTTTGAGTGCAGCTACAGGCACTGGCCATGTGCTGGCAGGCAAGTGGCCATTTTGAATGCAGGCTTTGTTGTTAGGCCTCCAACCATTTTGCCTACTTTTCAACCTTTATTTATGCCAGGGGTAGTGAGTCTTGCATGGGCCTAGTCTTTCTGTGGGTTGTCTTGAATTTAAACATTATGGAGGGCATGGATGGATTGGGATTGTGCTGATTTTGCAGTGTTTTTCGATTTTTTTGTGCTCTATAACTGAACTGATGTTCCTCTGTCTTCCATTTTTTTTAGGTGCACAAGACTCAAGAGAACCACCAGTGCCAGGAAGAAGTCCTGCAGCGGTGTGTGTGTGCAGCATAACGTCACGCGACGTCACGTCTGGCCTCAGACAACTCTACAATTCGTGCAACTGCGGCCTGCTGTCTGACCTGCTCTGAAGAAGATGGCCCCAAAGAAAGTTCTCCGTAGCTCCTCTAGCAAGAAAGTTGCTAGTAAGGAGCAGAAGAAGCAAGTTACCAAGGAGGCTGGTGTGCCACCCGCCACTTTTTTTGGGAGCAAAAAAAAAAGTACGCCTGCAGCAGCAGGATCTGCTGGGGACCAACCTGAGAGCAGCACCCCTGCTCCATTGGGTTCAGTGCCTCCACCACCACGCCAACTTAAGTCAAAGCCCTTGAGTGCTTCAGAGGCAGTCAGTGTACTTCTCCAATCACCATCGACCAGTGATGTTGGCTCATCGCAAGAAAGTAGCAGCAATGTCCCTGAATCAACACAGGTTGTTGTAACTCATCTGACAAGTGTTGAACAACCACAGCCGCAACAACAACACCATGTGCAAGTACACGCCCAAGTACATGTGGAAGGAGAGGCAGCAAAAGGAGATGCGCAAGCAAAGGTGCATGGACGTTCACAAGTGCCCACAATAGTTGTTCCTCCCGAAGTAGGGGCACATTTGGAAATCGACAATGAAGCTGAGGTATCATTGGAAGCCACTCCTCCTGATGATCATTCATTGTCTTCCACATCCCTAGCAAGGAAAAGATCAAGGGGGTGTCTACATCTTCTTCAAGCCCACCTCGTTCTGGTGCAAGTGATCTGTCTTGGGAACCACCACAACTGCGGTCTGACAGTGAGGCAGAGGCACACCATGATCTGCCACCGGTACCTAAGCGTAAAAGGAAGGTCGTCCAAAAACTCAAACCTATGGAGTGTGATGAGGCTCAACAAGAAGTGACAGATACTGCTGGTGATGAAGCCTCTCACGATGACGACGAGCCAGTCATCACAAAGGTCACTGCAGCCCCACCGGGCATGCAGCAAAGAGACATTTTGACCCTATCCCGAGAAGCTGCTGAGCGTGATGATGATGTCGGCGAGGAGGCAATGGAAATGGAATCATTAGATTTGGAGTTAAGTAGTACACCAAAACCTACCGCTTCCATATTTCTTCGCAAGAAGGTACCCACCTCGTCCTCGACCTCAATTCGTGGTGGTGAAAGTGCAAAACGTACTGAAGTTCGGCAATCCACATCCTCCACTTCATCTGTCATTAGCAGCAGGACCACCACCACCAGTATCGCCGCCTCCTCCGGCCCCCGAAGACATTTCAAGTCTCCAGTTTGGGACTTCTTTAGTGTTTGCCCAAAAAAGGAAAACGTAGCCATTTGTAGCCTTTGTAAGCTTCGGTTTAGTCGTGGTAAGCTTGGTTCTAACTATGGTACCGGAGGCCAGAGAGGTCATCTTGAGAGAAGGCACCCTGTCGAATGGTTTCCGCACCTAGAGGCGGTCAAGAAAGCCGGAATTGCACGTAATGAAAACGTTGATTTGTCATCTGCTGATGACGAGGTAGAAGACGATTCAAACACTTCACTTACACCCAGTTCCCATGTCAGCAGCACACCCCATGGGAGCCACACTAAGAGTGTGGGAGAGAGTGAGACATCAATGCGGAAAAGTTCATCAGCGAGCGTAACTGGGTCGAAGAGATCATCATCATCCCGTAAATCATTGGTCCAGGGCAACATTAAAAAGATGTTGTTTACAGAAGCGCAATATGAACGCAACCACCCAATGACCCGTCTGTATAACACTAAGCTGGCTAAAATGCTAGCTCTGGACCTTCTCCCTTTTTCTTTTGTAGAAGGGGTTGGTTTTCTAGAATTAGTGACAGCGCTCTGCCCTAAATGGAAGGTTCCTAGCCGGTTCTATTTTGCCCGAGTTGCGGTTCCAGCACTACATGAAGATGTTCTGAAGGTGATTGGGGCAGCTTTGCAGAAGAGTGCTGTTCACACTATACATCTGACAACAGACATGTGGACCAGTGGCGCAGGCGCTGATTACATGTGCATCACTGCACACTGGGTCTCTTTTTCAGGGGCTAAAGCAAAGCTAAACTCAGGTGTTGACACTAACATTGTTTTTAAAGGTGCTCGGAAACATGCAACACTAGCCATGTTTGGTTTGGAGAAACGTCACACAGCAGAAAACATTTTGGATGTCTTTAACACAAAGGTCCTTAACTGTCTGTCCCCACTAAAACGCAAGGTTGGTTATGTTTCCACAGACAATGGCTCCAATATAGTTAAGGCCATGAGGGACGGTTACTATTTCAGAGTGCCGTGTTTGGCGCACTGTATAAACCTGGTTGTCCAAAAATTCTTGGGTAATAAACGCAGTGCAGCGTACAGTGTATTGGAGAACTGCCGAAAAATATGCAAGCATTTCAGGCATTCTTTTAAGGCCCGCAAGCAGCTGAGGAGCATGCTATATCAAAGTCAAATGCCAGTGAAAGCACTCATCCAGGAGGTGGTAACACGTTGGAACTCAACCTTCTACATGCTTGAGCGTCTGTATGAGCAGTATACGCAACTCGATCAATATTTCTTGAAAGAGGGTATAGAGGAGCTGAGGATGGGTGGGCCGCAATGGAACATAGTTGAAAGCCTAACACGCATGCTTCGTCCTTTTGAGGTCTTCACACGTGCAGTCAGCAAGGAGGACTCTAATTTGGGAAAAGCTATCCCATTGTTGTACATGCTGGAGGACCAACTGAAGGAGGTGTGTTCTGTGTTTCGAAAAGATGACAAAAAGAAAGACTCTTTGCTTCTGGCTGAGAAATTATTAGAGCTCCTACAAGGTGATGAACGTCTTCAAAAGATCCACTCAGAACAGCATTACATTTGTGCTACTATTCTGGATCCACGCTACAAAAAGGCGCTGGCAGGCAGAGCATTCTTTCCTTTTGCTGATGAAGATGTTACAAAGTACAAACGTTGGCTAGCCTTGTCAGCCAAGAAGTTTGAAACAGAACGGCTGGAAATTGAAGGAAATGGCAGTACATCAGCAGGCCATCCCCAGTCAAAACAATCCACTTCTGCACCTGTGGCTGTGGCACAAGTGACCTCTCAGCCGTTAAAGACACCGGCAACCGCATCATCTGCACGAAAGACAGCAGAAACATTGGAGGCTGAAGAGGATTGGCTAGCTCTGCGTGGGTTTGGTTCTCAAAAGGTCAGAGGCACAGCAAGAGCTACGCAAAGTGGAGGAACCTTGGAGGAGGACCTTGAGTCGATGGTGAAGGACTATCTGAATGACTCCACAGAGGTCTATGTTAATTCTGACCCATTGGCGTATTGGCATGGGAAAAAAGAATTGTGGCCACAGCTCACCAACCTGGCTTTAAACTACTTGTCTTGCCCACTCGCAAGTGTGTCTTCTGAACGGGTTTTCAGTGCGGCTGGTGGGATTGTAACTCCCAAACGGAGCCGCCTCTCGCCCAAAAATGTGGAGAGGTTAACAATGATCAAGATGAATCAGCACCTCATACCACCAGATATAAGAGTACGAGAGAGCGTGCCGGATGAAGAGGAGGTGGCCAGCACCATAGATGAGGGAATTTCTACTCTGTCAGGTGGCACTGACCTCACCCGGGCTGAATTCGCAGAGTATGATGACGAAGCCTTATTCTTATTCCTGGACCGTGATTCCGACTTCGAGCCCTGAAAATGAGACAACGAATCAATAACTTTCTTTTTCATCCTTATTCACTTTTATTCCTGTGTGTCTGTCTTTCTTTGTTGTGCACAGTTAATATAATTCAAACTTTAATCAGATAATCACAAAGACAAGCCCATCAGCAGAACTGTCTTCACTTGTTTGCTAATTTATTTGAAGGTGCCGCAGTCTGCATTCCTCAGGTTCACAAGTTCAGAAGAACATGCTCCTCTATCCTCCTCCTCCAGACTCCTATTTCCATCAAAGCAGAGGGCTGGTTTACGCCCAATGAAGAAAGACTCAGCACTTGTGGGGGTGTTGTTCTACCTCTTTGCAGGTGAGTTGACGGGTCTGGGGCCATTGCTGGGAAGCACTAAAAGTGGTTTGTGCCAAATCCGAGGCGGAAATTTTTTTGTGTTTTTGATGACTTGCTTGCCTTTGAGGTGCTCTTAGGGGGGGTTCCGTCTGTTTGTGGGTGAGTTTCATGGTCTGAGAGCATTGCTGGGACACTCTAATCTTGATTGCATTTGCTTTTCAGGAAATCCGTCGTGCCAACCCCGACTTATGGCCTAGCTACGCAGCGCGTTTGGACCGAAGGCCCAGAAATATTGCAAGTATGAGATTTTGCTTTTGGCCTGTTTGGGGGTGTTATGCTTCTTGGCGGGTGGGTTGCCGGGTCTTGGGGCATTCCTGGGAAGGTCTAATACCGGGTAGAAGTGGTTGGGACTAAATCCAGGCCGATTTTTTTTTGGGCTATTTCTGACATTTTGCTCTATGTAGCGTTTTCGGGGGCCTGTTTGGGGGGCTTCCTGGTGTTTCTGGGTGAGTTTCGTGGTCTGGGAGCACTGCTGGGACACTCTAATCTTGATTGCATTTGCTTTTCAGGAAATCCGTCGTGCCAACCCCGACTTATGGCCTAGCTACGCAGCGCGTTTGGACCGAAGGCCCAGAAATATTGCAAGTATGAGATTTTGCTTTTGGCCTGTTTGGGGGTGTTATGCTTCTTGGCGGGTGGGTTGCCGGGTCTTGGGGCATTCCTGGGAAGGTCTAATACCGGGTAGAAGTGGTTGGGACTAAATGCAGGCCGATTTTTTTTTGGGCTATTTCTGACATTTTGCTCTATGTAGCGTTTTCGGGGGCCTGTTTGGGGGGCTTCCTGGTGTTTCTGGGTGAGTTTCGTGGTCTGGGAGCACTGCTGGCTATATCTACTTTACTTTGCAAGAGGTTTGAAGCAAATCCATGGTGGCAGAGGGGACTTAGGGCCTAGCTGCAGAGCGCGCGCGGAGTGATTTGGGAAATTTGTGAAAAATTGACTAAGTCCCCATTTTTGTACTTTTGCTCTTTGGCTGTTTGGGGGTCTTCTACTCGTTTTCTCCTGGGTTGACGGCTCTGGGGCCATTGCTGGGAAGCTCTAATACCGGATAAAAGTGTTTTGGACCAAATCCCAGGCGGAAAATTTTTTGTGTTTTTGATGACTTGCTTGCCTTTGAGGTGCTCTTAGGGGGGGTTCCGTCTGTTTGTGGGTGAGTTTCGTGGTCTGGGAGCATTGCTGGGACACTCTAATCTTGATTGCATTTGCTTTTCAGGAAATCCGTCGTGCCAACCCCGACTTATGGCCCAGCTACGCAGCGCGTTTGGACCGAAGGCCCAGAAATATTGCAAGTATGAGAGTTTGCTTTTGGCCTGTTTGGGGGTGTTATACTTCTTGGCGGGTGGGTTGCCGGGTCTTGGGGCATTCCTGGGAAGGTCTAATACCGGGTAGAAGTGGTTGGGACTAAATCCAGGCCGATTTTTTTTTGGGCTATTTCTGACATTTTGCTCTATGTAGCGTTTTCGGGGGCCTGTTTGGGGGGCTTCCTGGTGTTTCTGGGTGAGTTTCGTGGTCTGGGAGCACTGCTGGCTATATCTACTTTACTTTGCAAGAGGTTTGAAGCAAATCCATGGTGGCAGAGGGGACTTAGGGCCTAGCTGCAGAGCGCGCGCGGAGTGATTTGGGAAATTTGTGAAAAATTGACTAAGTCCCCATTTTTGTACTTTTGCTCTTTGGCTGTTTGGGGGTCTTCTACTCGTTTTCTCCTGGGTTGACGGCTCTGGGGCCATTGCTGGGAAGCTCTAATACCGGATAAAAGTGTTTTGGACCAAATCCCAGGCGGAAAATTTTTTGTGTTTTTGATGACTTGCTTGCCTTTGAGGTGCTCTTAGGGGGGGTTCCGTCTGTTTGTGGGTGAGTTTCGTGGTCTGGGAGCATTGCTGGGACACTCTAATCTTGATTGCATTTGCTTTTCAGGAAATCCGTCGTGCCAACCCCGACTTATGTCCCAGCTACGCAGCGCGTTTCGACCGACGGCCCAGAAATATTGCAAGTATGAGAGTTTGCTTTTGGCCTGTTTGGGGGTGTTATACTTCTTGGCGGGTGGGTTGCCGGGTCTTGGGGCATTCCTGGGAAGGTCTAATACCGGGTAGAAGTGGTTGGGACTAAATCCAGGCCGATTTTTTTTGGGGCTATTTCTGACATTTTGCTCTATGTAGCGTTTTCGGGGGCCTGTTTGGGGGGCTTCCTGGTGTTTCTGGGTGAGTTTCGTGGTCTGGGAGCACTGCTGGGACACTCTAATCTTGATTGCATTTGCTTTTCAGGAAATCCGTCGTGCCAACCCCGACTTATGGCCTAGCTACGCAGCGCGTTTGGACCGAAGGCCCAGAAATATTGCAAGTATGAGATTTTGCTTTTGGCCTGTTTGGGGGTGTTATGCTTCTTGGCGGGTGGGTTGCCGGGTCTTGGGGCATTCCTGGGAAGGTCTAATACCGGGTAGAAGTGGTTGGGACTAAATCCAGGCCGATTTTTTTTTGGGCTATTTCTGACATTTTGCTCTATGTAGCGTTTTCGGGGGCCTGTTTGGGAGGCTTCCTGGTGTTTCTGGGTGAGTTTCGTGGTCTGGGAGCACTGCTGGGACACTCTAATCTTGATTGCATTTGCTTTTCAGGAAATCCGTCGTGCCAACCCCGACTTATGGCCTAGCTACGCAGCGCGTTTGGACCGAAGGCCCAGAAATATTGCAAGTATGAGATTTTGCTTTTGGCCTGTTTGGGGGTGTTATGCTTCTTGGCGGGTGGGTTGCCGGGTCTTGGGGCATTCCTGGGAAGGTCTAATACCGGGTAGAAGTGGTTGGGACAAAATCCGCGCGGAAAAGCCTTTAGTTTTGGCACTTTTTGTAACTTAGGGTTCGTTAGGGTTAGCCCTAGCAGCAGGATTGCATGTGTATCGGGGTGTTCTAGATTTTTCAAACTGAGTTCTGGGGTCTTAGAGCACTCGTGAGAATGTGTAATTTTGGTTGCAAGTCATTTGAAGAAAATCCATGGTGGGAAAGGGGGGATTTGGCATAGTTAAAGAAAGCCTTTGCCACTATTCTTAACTTAGGGTTCGTTAGGGTTAGCAGTATTTCTATTGCATGTGTTTGAGTGGGGGGGATTTCGAGTCTTGGAGCGATGCTGGCTATGGCTACTTTTGCTTGGTTGCTTGCAAGTGGTTTGAATGCAATCCACGGGGGGTAATGGGTAATTAGGGTACTTCGGCCTACTTTTACTTTCAAAGTAAGTTTTGTCTCCAGTTTTCTGCTAGGCCTCGTTTGTTGGGTGGGAGCACTGCTAGGAAGATCTATTTTTGTTCTAAAACACAGTTTACAGTACACCTAGCTTGAGGGGCAAGATCCGCTACATTAATTTGCCCATACTTATTTATCCTTCAAAAGGTGACTCAGAGTACGCACTTTCAAAAACATTGTACTGTCTGTAGGAAAAACAAATTGTGACTTTTTGCACTCCACAGCCTACATACCTTATATTTATTTATCAGTGGTGTTGTAATATTATATCACTTCCTGTTTTTCGTTGAATAATTACAGGCCGGGTTTCAGTCTCTGCAATGGGGAAAAAAGGATGGAGTCAGGCTTCACAGTAGCGAGCCACAATTCAGCATCAGGCAGGCAGTGGACAGGGTGTCTTCTGGTGACCAACATCGGTGGACGAAGCGTCGGCTGCAATGGAGGAGTGCCGCTAATAGGAGGATTTTTTTTCTGCGGGCAACTTACTTACCACTTCCAACAGGACCACTACAACCACATAGATACAGTATCCCTTGCCTTTTTCTCTGACTGTGACTGCATTTCTTTGCTCTCTCTCGGCTTCTACATTGATCCCTTAACACATCACTTAGTCCACTCCACTATCTGCACCACACATAGTCATTTGTAAGTGCTCCTACGTAATTCGCAAGTCGCAGCACGCCCCAGGCCGTAGAGGACTGGGATGGCCCCAATGATGAAGCATGTCACCAAGGGGCAACCCTGGTGAGTGAGGGGACACCTAGAAAAAAAGCAATTTCTCCTTTTCTATCTACTATACCTTCTGTCAGGTTACGCAGCCCCTAAGCGCCTACCGTACTATGAAACTACATTTCCCATGAGTAGGCGGGAGACTTGCAGACTATTTAGTGAGACTATATGAGAGTACCCTTGTATGTTAGGACATCACTTCACTGATGCCTGTCTTGTCTTCTCTTACAGGTATCCTTTCCCTGCTGACCCTACCTTTACCCATCCCACATTTTTTATTTTAGTTTGTTATTTTTCTCCCTCGCCTAATGCCTCGAACACCCTGTGTTTACACTTCTGGGTGTTGGTGACATTTGGAGGTGGAACCATATTTGCATCGACTGGATCACGGGGAGTAAACGTGACACCTTCCAGACCAACCCCATTGAGTGTTGTTGTGAATGGATTTATAGTGACCAGCAAGGCTCTCGGGTATCTGGCTACAGAGACCTTATGTTGAATATAGTTATCAATAATTCCACACAGGCCCTGTACTGTCGCATTCTTTCTTTCCACAGTTGTCGATGATATATTCTTACTCTGCTTGACAAAGAACCATTGCTAATGTGAAAGAACTTCAACCGAATTAGTAGTTATACTTTACCATTTGTTAGGCTACAATGTGGCACTGCTCTACTGTACTTCTGTCACCTGCTATATTCTCAGTTGTACCGTTGAATTGCTCAGGAGGACAAACCAGATTTCATTTTCTTTTTTTTCATAGGCATGCAACTGCCACTGTGTCACACCACTAGTACCACCGCTATGAGGAAATTTTATCCGACCAAGATTGCCAACGTTATTCGGTGTTTCCCGTGGAGCCAGCCCTGGGCCTAGCCCTACTTTCAAACACAAATTACAGGTAAGATAAGCGTTTGGTGGTTTGGGGGTATAATGGAGTATTAGTACGAGAGACGAGAGACTGAAGGTAGTACTACTAAAGTCCTAGGACTCTTGGATTCACTTCACTTAGTCTGTGAGAGGCACTTAGTGTTGAAAACATTTGGGCATTTACACTTAAAGGAAGAAAATGGAACTAAACTTTCAGGAAAACAGTCAACGTTAAACCCCCACCCACCAGGCAAGCAGTAAAAAACAGGTATGCTCAGATAAAGTTTGAAAAAGTATATTTATATCCCTAACAAAATAATCTCCCGCAAGACCCTCCCTAACCCCAACGATTGTCCTTCAAAAGTCCCCAAAAACCCAACTCCCAATTCCCACCCCCCAAAAGTCTCTAAAAAAGGGGCAAGGGACACTATGGGTGGATGCTGTTAACTTTTTGGGCCAGGGCATCATGCTCCTCGCGGAGCAAGGCGAGCTCCTGCTGAAGGCGGGACACCATCAGGGTAGTGCGGCGCAGGCGTGCCTTCACTGCCTTGCAGGTGCAAGGCCTGTGAGAAGCAGCTGTTGGCCTTGCTGCTCGGCGGTGGCGTTTGCCTTTGGCAGCCCGGCTCAGTCTCGGTGGACCACTGTGCTGGGTGGCAGCCGGTGGGGCCACGGAGGCCGATGCAGACGACGTTGTCGTTGTTGTCGACCGCACACTTTCCTCGTCCTCCAGGGCCACCAGCCGCCGATATTCCGCAACAGTGGCCTCGATTCTCCGTTGCCGGGCCGCTCTAGCCAGCTCCTTCCTCCTTGTTCGTTTGGAAGGAGAACCTATATGAAGAAAGAAAGACATAGTCTGTAACCAATGCTCTTTAAGATTAACTCAATCATTCAGCAGAAATGTGTGCTGCAGTACAACTAGCAACTTGCAAGCGCATTACATAACTATTGAGGCCAGTATCTATCTAACCTCACACTTCTTCATCCTTGCTCTAACATTAGTGGGAGTTTAAGGAACAAATTCTATGAGCACTGTGGACTTCCATTGGAGTCGACTATGAAAGTACACCAGTCTTATTCTTCTTCTTGTCTCTTGTTTTGGAAAATTGGTACGTTATTTTCTGCAAGCCGGCATAATGCCAGCGCGGTAAACTTGCACCCGAGAAAAAGAGACGCACGCCATGAGGAGTGACCTAGACTTGCGTTGCCGTTGCGTTACTGTACCCGTCCAGTACATGCAGGTGGTGAATCTCTTACTTTTCTATTACGGGTGGCACTGAGAATACTCTGTTACAACTCAAGGGCTACTGCTTAATTAATTTAACTTTCACCCTACAGTGGAAATGAGTACTAGAAATGGAAAATTGAAGAAGATAAATAATCTGATTATCTATCACTTCACATGGGATGTTTTTGCTTATATATGGGATGACTTTAGGTGCTTTGCTTTTTATTGAGTGACAGGCAGTGATACATCCACACATGAATGACTGAGTACTACTAAACTTATTAAGAGAGGTAGGGAGTGGCCACCATAATAACCGGATCTATGCAGTGCTTGCAATACAAACTACTGCTACTATTTATGGTAGTATTTGGATAAAATTAAAAGTTCTTTTCCTTGCCTTTCCTACACTGGAACGGACGTGCGGGTGCAGTGTTACATGCTCTTCAAAGTTACACTTAGTTCATCCACTGACCATCTACTCTCTCTAGATCATGGGTACTCACAAACTTTCTCTCAGGGGCTACATTTACAGTGTAGTTTGGGGCCGAGGGCCGCACTGGTGGGGGCGGAGTCAGAGGGGGCGGGGCTAAAGCAAAACGATAACTTGTGACCATGAGGTTGCACACAGGTCCCTGCAGCAGATGCCCTCATCCACTGAGCCACCAGACCCAGCATTTACATACATCTCTCTCCCTCCTGCTGTCCCTCCTGCCCTCCCTCCATCTCTCTCTCCCTCCTGCCCTCCCTCTCCCTCTGTCATCTCACTGTGTGTGTGTCTATCTGTGTCAGCCTTCAGCCCGGGTTGAGACCGCTTCCTCAACGCGCACACACAGACAACAACACCAAAGTACTTAACAGGTCTTTAAAAGACCATTAACATATTATTGAGGCTTTGTTTGTTTTAGCGCCCCTGCTTCTCCACCCTGACAATCACTGCTTGCCCGGCCCCACAGAGCAGAGGCTTTGTTCTATTTCACCTCTTTGTGGCCTTGCATCTCCACTCTGCTCTGTGGGGGCCGGGGGAGCAGTGATTGTCAGAGTGGAGATGCAGGGGCGCTAACAGGTGAAATACAAAAAAGCCTCTGCTCTGTGGGGGCCGGGGGAGCAGTGATTGTCTGCAAGGTCTGCGCACCGCCAAGGAAGGCTTGCCGGGCCACCACCGGCCCGCGGGCCGTACTATGAGTACCCCTGCTCTAGATACACATATGCTATCTAAGAGTCAGATAGTAGCATGATCCAGGTATATGGACACATACAGTTTCTGTGTCACCCACCCAGGCTGTTGTCCTTCCACCCATCATTGCTTCATCATTCACCCAGCCATGCATCTCATATTCTTGCCTTCCCAGCTAGTCTTCAATCTCAATAAGTAAGGAATATATAAGAGCTTACCTCTGGCCGCCACCACCGTCTCAACTCTCACAGCCGCCGCCGCCGCCTCCTCCCCTGATGAACTGCCCTCCGCCTCCGTGTCGAGCACCACCACCACACTGGCCCCGCCACCAGATGTTCCACCTACAAAGTACATTTAAGAATCTTAGAATAAAGCACTCACTAGTCACTAGTATTTGGTCTAGGAATGAAGACATGTGAAAACAATGTAATTTGTGACTGTCTACGTTAAAGTTAAAAAAAATGTCCCTTTTTCCAGGGAAGGTTGTCTTGCTGCACTTTTGGCACAACTGATGAAGGCTGATTTTTTAACACGCACCATTTTTCTCCACACAGACAGAAGATGGACTTCTAACAACAAGATCAAGTTGAAACCAGGTGAGAGCTCGGCTCGACCACAAGAAATGTCTTCAATTAATCGTCAGCACTAACCACTTTTCCATTATCAGTTAAACGTTTAGTTTTATTATGACTTCATTTTAATAAATGTGTTTACTTTTAATAAAGCTTTTAAATTTAAATACAATCTGTGTTTTTTGGTCCTCCAGACTAGAGTGACTGAGCGAAAGGTTTTGCAATTTTTGCAAGCATGAGTCCAGATAGAACACTTCAAAAGACATTATGGACAATCCCAGAGGACTGCACTAAGTTGATAGAGCTATTGCTGACTAGAATCATGGGAGTTTCGCCAACCGTGCAATCTTAGTTAGCTACACAGACAGACTAATAAGAATAATCTAGTAATACCACAGGGAGTCATAGTAGAGGCAGGATAAGAATTTAGATACAGTCTACAAGAAGAGCAAAGACAATTTTGAAAAAATTCAAATGAGGAACGCTAGGAAAAATAGGTACTAGTCTAAAATGAAAACTTACTGGGGCCAGCAGAGGAGCCCTCGCCTGCCCGATCCTGGCCCTGTTGAACAGCATCCGCCGCCTGCTGCTCCTGTGTCCTCCTCTCGCCCCTGGGGGGAGCTGACGTACAACATGAAAGAAAGAACAGAAAACATGGATGATTGTTGCTTGTCAATGTCAACCAAATCAAACATTTCAAAAGAACAATAACAAAATATTTCCGCGAAATTATATTGATTATGGTTACTTTTTATTTATTTGCGGACCTGTGACTTCGAAAGTCACGTAACTCACTAAACAAAGTACTGAAACGTTCACCTAGGACTGGCAGGCAGCAGTCCGCAGGCAAGACGCAAAGTGACAGACAAACTCCATTGTGATTTCAGTCAGATCAGTGACAACACTAACAGTTGCCTGCTACATTACCAGTCATTTAAATAGTCAAACTATCAATCCACCGCCACTATTTTTCTTATTGTCAGGGTTACAAAGGAAGGGGCAGATTTAAGCCCTTGCGGCTCTTTTGCGCCGTTCTTGCGTGACTTTTGTGACGCAGCAGCTAAACAAAAAAGGGCGCCATGATGCGGCGTATAATATTATAACAACGTGACGCATTTGGGAGATGCATCCCGTTATAAAGCCCTGCGCCATCAGGGGGCGTTCCGGCGCAAGGGAGGGCATTCCTGCGCTGGAACACATCCTAATAGTGGCTGAGGGAAATCTACAAAATATCAATCAGTCACCTTTAGGACAATGATGCGTCACACAAACCCTGCACCTGCTTGAAGCAGACGTACGGCTTGACCCAGCATTGGGGAGATAGGGTACCCCAGAGCATTGATGGAGCTGCGCCATCGTTGCGACGCAACTCCAGCAGTAAAGCTTCGGTGACGTTTTGGGCCCATGGGGCGCCGCATTGCAAATACGGCGCACCATGTTTGGTGGTGGTAGCGGGCCGCACAATTAATGGCGCATCCCTGCTACTTTGCAGGGATGCGACGGTAATTGCAATTCTGCCCCTTAGGGGCATACTTACTTACGCGTTCTGGCGCATCTCCAGAGATGCGCCAGATCAAATGCGTCACGCAAAACTACCCTTGCGACACGGCAGATGTGCCTCATTTACAATGCGGCGCGCCCTGGCGCAAGGGTAGGCACTTGCGTGACGCATCTCGTCACGTAAGAGCGGCGCATCGCTGGAGTCACGTCGCCAACGCAATGCAACTCCAGTAATGCTCAGGGCCACCCAATACTTTACATGCTGTGTCAGTCCTTTCGCCTGCTTCGAGCAGACATAAGGAATTGAATTGACGTAGCAGCGTCGCAGAAGTGCCTGCGTTAAATCTTGTAGATTTCACGCAGGCAATTTTGCGAGGCGCACAGCCGCTGGACCGCCCACCCTGCGTACTAGGAACGCACCCATTGTGGTGCAGGCCCATGGCTTTATAACGTGACGTATCTCCCTAGATGCGTCATGCTGTAAATGACTTGCAGGGATGCGGCACGTTTACGCCGCTGTTGCGTCACGCAAGGCAACGTAAACGTGGCGCAAGGGGCTTGTAAATGTAATCTGCCCCCTAGTGTCTAGCATTACGCAGTTCTGTTAAGTACACTCATACATAATAGTTACTCAGGCCAATGAGACCACGAAATAGAAAACAAATAAGCATAGTAGCAACCCCACTGAGAAGGAGAGCAGTGCACCTGAAATGCACAGAAGATTTTGAAATATAATTTAACTACAATGTAATCGTCATCAGCGGCATTATTGGCTTGCTCCATGTAAAAAACAAATATTTGCAATACAACAACACAGAGCAGGAGAAAACATCATAGTAGTGAGTGATTAAATGCCAATGGCTACTACTACTCACCAAGCCCGGGGATCTCCAAGCCGAGCTGGTCCAGCAGGTCGCGCTCGCGGTCCAGGAGGTCCGTCCAGCGATGGGTGACCTGGCTGTAGGTGCGCTGGACCCCGTAGAGGTGGGATATGGCCCAGCACACCTTCTCCCACCGCTTCCGGCGCTCCCGCATGTTGTAGCCGCCGGCCGCGATCCTGCCGCCTCCCGCGATGGTCCTGGGCAGGCGGCGCTGGACGAAGTAGACCAGCGCGCCCACTTCCTCCGGGCTGAATATCTCCCGGCGCGTCACCTGCTCCCCCCTCGATCTCACGCCTGCTGTCCTGCCACTGGGTCCAGCACTACTCCCCGCCGCCGCTGCGGCCCTCAAGTGCCTGGGCAGCTTCACGGCGCCTGGCTTGACCATGGTCTGGGCAGGTAAGGTAGGAAGAAGTAGAAAATTAAGAAAGAATAGGATAGGGAAGAAGAAAAGAAAAGAGTTTACAAAAGTAGTTTAAAAGTAAAGAAAAATAGCAGAAAAGACAAAAATATACAGCTAGGAAAAGAGAGGGATAGATAAGAAGCAAAATCGTAAAAAAAAAACTGAAAACAAGCAAAGGATGGGAAAGATATCAAGAGGATTAAACACCATGCCCAGACACAGGAAATGAATGAAAAACAAGATGGCCGGCGCCCGTTTCCGAGCGCGAAAGTCAGTTCGCGCGAGATTTTCCTCGCGATCTCGTGCGAACCTCTAGATTTCCCGCGCGATCTCGTGCGAACCTCTACTCGCAATGCGCTTACTGCGCGAGATTATACATAGCGGGCGGAAACGGAAATACGTCACGCAAACAAAATGGCCGCGCCCGTACTCGACCTTGGGGTAAATTCGCGTGTTGCGCTGCAAGCGGCTCGCGAATACTGCAAAAAAACTCGCGAAACAACAAGCCGCAAAAAAATAAAATGCTCATTCGCACGAATTGGCGGCTTCCACGGTCGGTTTCGCACGACGCCGCGCCCCGCGAATAGCGCGAAAAAAACCGCAAAACGATTTCAGCAAAAGCAAAAGCAATGAGCAGGTGCAAAAGGTCAACCTCATGATTTGTAACGATTCTTTGTATTGCTTCCTGAGGGGGCCCTCCAGAATTCGGTTGCCTGCTTGCAACTATTGTGTGACCCTGCTCTGACCTTAACTGTATGCCACAAAGGTCCTGATTTACAGCTAAAGGAGCAGACAAGCAGGTGCCAGGCTGGAACTTTAAATTCTTTCAGTGACACATTAATTAGCCCCTAATTCATTATTGTCAGTTGGGGCAGGGCAGGTGTTGTAACTAATTTTGCAACAATGAAAGCACTTAGCAAGTGCAAAAGATCACTAATCAGGGCGCACTAAGGAAGCAGGTGCCAGCTAAAAAAATATTCTGTGACACATTAATCAGCCCCAAATTAATTCAGGTCACTTGAGGCAGGGAAGGTGTGCTTTGCTTTGCCGAAAATAATGTACACTGGACAACCAGAGGGTGTGGTGATGAAACAGAGGGTGGCATGGGTGGGCCAGAGGGTGGCATGAGTAGTCAGAGAGTGGCAGTGGTGACAGAGAGTGGCAGTGATGAAGAAGAGTGTCCCAAACAGGCTGGACATGTAGAAACAACAAGTTCGCAAAACTTGCGACCCGACAGGTAAGTTCGCAAATTGCGAAATCGTAAAAACCCTCGCGAACTGGCAGAAACACGGGCGAACACAAAAAAAAATAAAAATCCGCTAATTCGCGGGAATTCGCGGATTTTGCGGATTGCGAATCCGCAAATCCGCAAAATTCGCGAACGCGAGATCCGCAAAATTCGCCCATGCTTAGTGGACATTTCTGCCCAATTTATCTTGGAAGCCTCGCCGGTTGTCCTGGTGTTGGCCAACGTCCCAGTCTTAACACAAGGCAAAGCAGAGTCCAACCAGGACCTAAAAGACAAAGCGTTACATTGGCTAACCAACAACATGTTTATGACAGAACAGGGTTTTGATAAGCTGGCAGGGGATATTGTTATGTCAAGGAGGGTTCCATGGATCGGCAGCAAGCCCAAAAAGTTTCAAGGGGATTGTGTCATCTTAAATTTTGCCAATGCCGAGGTCCTCCCAGACATCTTAAACAACATCTTCCCGCCCCAACGACGTAGTGGCTCCATAATTCCTCTCACCCTCAAGTTCTTTTTTGACAAAAATAGGTTTACCACCTTACCTAAGCTTCCTACCTACAAAAGATCTACCAATGCTGACGGTTGGGGAGGGGGCCCTAGACTTCGACATCATAATAACTGGTCTCAACCATCAGCTTATAGGGAGCCAGGTAGACCCTATCGCCCAAATGACCTAAACATCAGGCCACCTCTGGGACAAGAGCCAAGAGGGAATGTTTGGGGTCCTGGCATAAGGGGCTTTGACTATAACACCAGGGGTTTTAGGCCTACACAATGGTTGGGAAACGATCAGTTCCCGGTACACCCAATAACCCCACAACCTCTGTGGAACCTAGCTCCATTTGGACAGGCCCAGGCAGCCACCCCTTTTGAGTGGGGTTTTGGTACTGGCAACAGATTTGCTCCCTTGTCAGACTTAAATTCCTGCGACTGACTCGAACCAGAAGCAGTCCAAGAACGGGAGGAGGCGTCCGACTCATTAGTTACAGGTGGCGGTCAGGTATCGCAACAACCAATAGCTGAAAGTGTAGATGAGATTGCGATAGTAGACTCAAGACCATCCACTGTCCACTGTAAGATAATGAGTTGGAACGTGGCGGGTTTAAACGCCAAACGCCAGGATCATGCATGGCTAAGTTTTATCTCTAAGCATCATATCATCGCCCTGCAAGAAACCTGGGATACGGCGTATAACCTTTGGTGGGATGGGTACATTAGTTTCACTAAACCTGCAGTCCCTAGTAGAGCGGGCAGAGCCAAGGGGGGCTTGGCGATCTTGTTCTCACTGGCTCTAAAAGGCAGCTATAGGCAGATCAGCTCTGATTCCGATAACATTTTAATTATCGAGAGGGTGACCAGTAAAGACTGTAAGTCACTATATGTAAACTTTTATAATTCTAGGAATAGCGATTATAATGGTCGTAATATCGCAAGCCTAGATACCATTTTAAATACAGTACTTCAGGATAAAAATTTTGTTTATGAGTTAATTTTATTAGGCGATTTTAATATTCATTTGTGCGAATTAGCCTGCAAGGGTAGTGATGCAAAGGATGCCGAGGATGTAGCCATACAGGGCCCTCATTTCGAACATTCTGTAGAGGGGCAGGAGCTTGAGGAACTCCTGGCCAACTTTGATTTAATTGAACCTGACTGCGCTCTGAGAATTCCAACTTTTACCGGCACCCTACATGGCACAGTGATCGATTACATTTTCGTAACTTGGGGAATTCTAAGCTGGACTATGGCCTATTGCACAGTACCCACTCACTTCAGCGATCACAACCCAGTTCTTCTTGAAGTGGCCTGGGGTGCCTACATGGGGGCACCCCCAGCAACGGAAAAAGTGGCACATCCTTTGAGGACCGCTGATCAAAACAGACGAGTGAAGTGGGCCAAAGTGATACCGGACAATTTCTATAAAAAATGCTTCCCCAAAATCAAAGCCCAAGTTGAGCTTTGTAGAAATCCGGATACACAAGGGCACACCATAGTCGCAGCATACGAGGCAATCTGCACCCAAGTCTCTAAGGATCTCCTGGTTAAACCCACCCCGGGAGCACAAGGTCACAAGCGCTGGTTTGATCACGAATGCTCGAAAGCACACAGAGAACTGCTAGCGGCACTAAAATTTGTACCCAGGGATAGAGTTGAAATCTCTAGAAGAAGGAAGATCTACAAAGCGGCCACAGAAAACCGCAAAGACGCAATCAAACGCGAAACCTGGGATAATCTCCTTTCCGCGGCTGTACTAAAGGACAGTAGGAGATTTTGGGAGATCTTAAGGCAACCGCTATTTGCGGAAGATAACAACGCACCCATGGACTGTGTGATCGCTGATGAAACATGGTTGTCCTTTTTTAAGAATGTATATGGGGGAGATGATGACGAAGACAGAAACAGGGGCCAGCTGTCTAGTAAAAACGTACACCCCATTATCTTCAACTCGCAAGAAGTCGAAAAGGCACTCCTGGCAACCACTAAACACAAGGCACCTGGTCCGGATGGGGTCCCGGCTGACTTCATGTTCTCTCCCAAACTATGGGCCGAGGTTATGGCAAATTTGTTTAATGCAGTGAACGGCAACCCGGCGCCTGCCACATGGGCCATATCCACGATCGTCCCCATCTTCAAAAACAAAGGGCGCAGGGACGACCCCGCTTTTTACAGGCCCATATCCCTACTGGACTCGACTATAAAAATATTGGGCAGAGTTCTGTTAGCCAGATTGAGGGAGAACATCGAGGACCGTGGAGGCCTATCTGACTTGCAATACGGTTTTAGAGAGAGAAAGGGTACCATTGAACAATGTACTAACTTGCATCTCCTCATTTCCAAGTATACTGTAGCCAAGGAGGGGTCTGTGTTTCTTGCCTTTATGGACCTTTCATCGGCGTTCGATCTTGTCAACAGATCAAAATTGTGGGTGATCCTGTTGGAGCTGGGCATCGAAGAAGCCTTGGTCTCGTTCATGGCCACTATGCATCAGGAGCTCTTCGCAGCAGTCCGAGTGTCAAACAATGGCAGATGTACCCCATTATTTAAATCCTTAAAGGGGGTACGTCAAGGCTGCATTTTAGCCCCCACACTTTTTACCATCTATATCAACGGCTTGGGGGCATATCTGCGCGGCCTGAATGCGGACGTCCCACGTGCAGGGGATGTGCAAATTCCGGCACTCCTGTACGCTGACGACGCCGTGCTGATCGCTCGAACTGGTGTTGGCCTCCAGACTCTTTTGGACGCATTTGGCATTTTTATGAATAATTTGGACCTGAAGGTGAATGTATCAAAATCGCACACTATGGTAATAGGGCGCGAGTGCACCAAAAAAAGGCACAAATCTTTCTTTTGTAGTGGGGTCCCCGTCTCAATGGTAACGACATTCCCCTACTTGGGTGTTTTATTTGATCAAAAGGGAACATGGGGACCACAGATAAGAGCCAAAAAGTTGGCGGTAATTAGATCCTCCTCAGCGATCCTTGGTTTTGCAGGCAAGCTGGGAGCCCGGCCCATGGAAGCCCTTCTAAAGATCTATAAGAGCAAGCCAGTGGCTATTGCACTTTACGGTTCTCCTTTGTGGGGCTATGCTAACCTTGACCCTATCCAGAGAGCGGAAAACAGATTTATTAGATCCCTTCTATCTGTTCCTCAGTCTACCCCAACCTACTCAATCCATCAAGAGGTGGGCTTACCATATCTGTCAGACCTACTGAGTTTAGCACCCCTGATTCTATGGTTGAAATTATGGCTAAACGAAGACCTCCCACTAAACCATACAATCCTGAAGGATGTTTTATCGTTAGATAAACATAGTAGTATCCCATGGATGGCATACCTAAATAAATCTTTTACCGACCTGGGACGCCCTGAGCTCTTTCTATGCCCAGACAAAATCAGGGTTGAAGATATAGGTCACATAAAAAAGGCATATATGTATAGGAAGGAAGCGCATCGTGAGGATGCAGAATTATTGAAGCCATCAGTCAGGTCTCATAACCTTTTGGTTAGCGCCCCTTCAATTGCACCTTATCTTATTTTTGTAACCGTTCCCTACCATAGGTTTCTGCTAACCAAATTCAGGTTTAACCTGATACACTACCATCTTGGTTCATATAAGGGATGGCAGAAGCTAGACGAAGCCCCACCCTGTAGATGCGACGACTTTTCGGTGCAGGATACACTGCACTTCGTCATGTTTTGCAGCTTTTTTCAGGAGCAGAGGAAAAAATACCTACTCCCTGTCCTGAAAGAAGCGGGCTTCACCCAGGTCCGTCCAGCCTTGCTTTACTTACAGCTTTTGTCAAATCCCCGCACTACCTTTTGCATCGCTAATTTCTTAGTTGCCGCAGCTAGGGCAAAAGCTGTCGGTCAAAACTCGCCTTAGCAATTTTTAAGGGTTTTTTATCAGAATTACTTTTGCCTCTTATGAATGAACTTGTATAGTCTTAACATTTGTGTAGTATTTAACTTCTATCTGTAGTTTTAATGACTTTTATGAAAATGCTGGGCTATGTATGTATGGGCATATATATCCTATGTTATGTTTTATTGTTTATTGTTTATGTTTCTTTGTATGACTTGTAATAAGTCGAATAAAGATATCCTGACATGACATAGTAACATGAATGCTCATTATGAAATAGTAAGTCAGTTCCCTTCCTTGTTTCATGGATTAGGAAAACTCAAGACTATGAAAGTATGATTACACAGTAATAAAACGTTCTATCTTATTGCTCAGAGACACAGACAACTGCATTTCCTTTACAGGAAGCTGTTGAAAAAGAATTTGAATCAATGCACAAACATGATATCATTGAACAATACACTTTCTCCCATAGTGGTAGTGTTAAAAAAGAACAGTGAAGGAGCATAATGAATCTGCATTGACATACGTCAAGCGAGCAAGGAAATAAAACAAGAACGACATCCAGGTCACCACATTGCTGACATGATGACACAATTGAATGGTGCAAAGTTCTCCCGCCTTGATTGGAATAAAGGATATCATCAGATGGAACTTGAGGAGAGTTGTAGGTACATTACAACCTTTTCTACACATATTGATCTGTTTCGATACAAAGTCTATGTTTGTGTGTGTCATTAGGTGCAGAGCTGCTTCAAGATGCCATTTGACCTATCATACAACCAGTTATGAATACGTTTAAATATAGTGATGACATATTGGTTTTTAGAGTTACACAGAAGGAGCATGATAAAACCCTCATGCAAGTGTGTTGTTTACTTGTGGAGGCAGGTATGACTTTGAATGCCAACAAATGTGAGTTCCATAAGACAAAGCTAAAATTCTTTGGCCATATCCTTTTTGATATGATGGGATATGACACCCGATCCAGCTAAAGTGCAAGCACTATCAACAGCCAATCCCCTATAAGATGTTTCCATGTTACGTTCATTCTTTGCCATGGCAGCTACTGTTTTTTGGATATATACAAGACTTTGCTATAGTAAGTGCTCCATAGAGAGAAGTGACAAAAAAGGAATGTTTAATTTCATTAGTAGCTTGAATACAAGCAGAGTTTCAAGAGACTCAAGCATGATATTGGGAACACTACTAAAATGGCACACTTTAATCCAAAGCTTCATACAGAGGTTGTTGTTGATGCTAGCCCAGTCGGGTTAGGCGGAGTCCTTGCACAGCACAGTGGAAACCCAAGTGCTCAAATGCATATTGTGGCATCTGCAAGCAGAAATTTGTCCCAAACTAAACGTGTTTATTCAAAACCTGAGAAAGAAAGTTTAATAGGGGTGCGGGCTTGTGAACATGTCTAGATATTTTTATATGGAAAGCATTTCATGCTTGTCACAGATCATCAAGCATTGTTGACCATCTTTGGCAATTCAAATTCCAAGATTACTTCTCACATTCAATATTGGGGTCTACAATTTCATGATTAAGATTACACGATTGTGCACCATCAAGAGTCAGATAAAAACCCTGCTATTTACTTCTCATGAATGCCTCTACAGTGATCTGGTACCCATTCTAAGACTTCTGAAGCCTATATAAATTTTATTATGAAATCCAGCACACCAGCTGCCATTTTGGTGGAACAAATCAGCACTCCCACGAGTCAAGAAAGTGACATGTTGAAACTGAAAGATATTATTACACATAAGTATTTGAACCAGCACACTTGACCTCTTAACAATGACAGTGAATACCAGATGTTTACAAATGTCAAAGATGAACTGTCCGTTATTCAAAAAGGCATTATTCTAAGAGGCTCGAGAATTATTATTCCAGAGAGTCTGCAACAGCAGATAAAGCAGATAACGAAAGTGTCCCATGAAGGACATTGTGGCATTATTACCACAAAAAGAGCTCTCTGAGACCGAATCTGGTTTCCTTATCTTGATGAGACAGTTGAAAGAGAATTGAAGGGCTGTCATCTTTGCAACTGCCTTTCATCAAAAAACCCTCAACACACCATAAACTAGTCAGAGTTGCCAAAGCATGTATGAGAACGAATTGCTGTTGACTTCTTTAGTCCTCTTGACAATGGACATCACTATGATGGTGATTGTTGATGAATACTCCCACTTTCAATTGATAGACAATCTCTAATTCACCACTCAAGAAAGAATCATTGAGAGATTAAATGGCATCTTCGCAACATGGGGTGTCCCTGCAATCCTAAAATTTGACATAAGCCCACCTTTCAACAATTGATAAGTCACAATGTGTCTCAGACATCCTAATGTGACGCATCAAAAGAGCACACTTCTTTGGCCACAGACCAATGTCCTTGTTGAACATTTGATGAGTACACTCAAGAAAGCTGTTCAGCATGCTGTAGTGAAATATCTTGACCTTAAAATTGTCTTAAATTCTACTCTTAGAGCTTACCTTTCGACCCCTCACTCGACCACAGGTGAAAGCCCTGCAACCTTGATATTCGGGAGAGCCATGATAACCAAGTTACCTCAATGGACCAACAGAGATCAAGCACTGATGAAGAAACACATATAAGGGACTTGGATTGTAAAAGATAAATTAAGGTCTATGCAGACAAGTGCCGACATGCAAAAGACATTACGTTTACCAGAGGAGATTGAGTCTTTGTCAGCATAGAAAATGTAAATCTGATGCTCTTTATGATGCTGAGCCCTTTCATGTTGTGGCCCGCAAAGGGCACATGGTGACTGCCCAACATCCTGGGAAGACTATCACATGAGATTCCTCATATTTCCAACACGTGGCTCATCATTCGCCAGACGCTGATGTCAATGTAGAGACTGGGTTGGAAAGGACAAAAGGAGACCCGATGACTGCTGTTGCTCCTACATCGCCAACACAGATCATGAAGACTTTGACCGATTGTCCCCAGTTTCCGAAGAAACAGTCGGAACGTGTGATCAGAGCACCAGGGAGGCTCATTGAAGAGTTATAATTGTATATTTTTGTGAAAAGTTGTAGTTTCTTTTTTAACAAAGGGGGAGAAGTAGTGTTGGTGAGTTAGCAATGACAGGACCATTTGAGCTCCTGATGGATTCCGTAGAACTGTGATGTAAGCATTAGAGCGTAGTGAAGTGAATGCAGGTTTAGAATGTTGAGTTTGTGATTACATGTAGAAGAATAAAGACATGTTATACTAAGCTTCATGTGTGTCATAGTCGTTAACTGGTACCCAGGCTGGGGGGGATGCTACAGACACTTTTTCCTTAGCATGACAACATGTCTTGTGTTTTTGGTTTTCTGATACAGTATTTTATTTCTTGATAGACAGACACTTTTCTGTAGTAAATTTGTATGTTATTTGTTCCAACAATAATGTGCCCTAGGGTTACCAGCAGTGAAGTTGCAGGTAACCTTGAGGATTTGTTCGCCCTATGTTGGCAGTTTATGCCAGGACATGGTTCCCTTGCTCACTTTTCCACTGGTTTGAAACTAGCCTGGCTGATGAGGAGTATTACCCCGAAACCGGTCCCAGGATGCTTGTTTCCAGTCCAGGGAAGACCAAGCACAGGGTCAAAATTGATTTGTATATAGCTGGGTCTGAACTGGGATGGGGAAGTGCGCTAAAGAACGATAATGGATTCAACCCAGATCTGTGACTGGGGGTGAGTTTGCATTGAGATAGCAAAGCCACATGAGTGTCTTGCATAGAGTAGAAAACAGGTATGTGTGACCGTAAGAAATTTAGTATGACAATACAATACACAAATCTGGATATGACACATCAAATCAGCTCTGTACCCTATAACTTTCCTTCACAATTCTTCCAAAGGAAGGCTTAGGGTACTAAGGCCCAAATATACAATATACACTTAAGCTCCCTACTTTGTGATTATTACACTTCAAACACTACGTTTTTTAAAGGTAAAGTCTGAACGCTAAAAACTATGAACTTCAATCTAAAGAGTATGGGGCTTTGCACACCTGTAGAAAGAAAAGCATCCACAGATTACAGATGAAATCAGCGTTTGAGAGGTTACAGTAGATATTAGCCCCTTCATCTTTGTTTGGAAATATCAGATTCAAATCTTACTTTGGAGATGAGATATTACATATATAACTCACTGCTTGCTTTAGCAGCAGAAATACAATCTTATAGTAGGAACTGGTGACTGGTAATCTCTAACACTTTCACATCCTGACTGTGAGGCATTCTTGGTCAGAACACTAATTTGACTTATTTACGTTGAAAGCGTTAGGACAGAAATAGAACAATTGTATCCCGAAGCAGAAAGGAAAAATAGGGAATAATGTTCAATTCAGATTTTTTTGTTAATCCTTCAGTAAAAAACTGACGTTAAGAGTACAACCTTCCCATTGAAGATGCCTAGAGAGGCGATCCTGCTCCGCATGTTCAATCATCAGGTGGACTGCAGAACAGCGCTGGTGCTCTCCTGCCAGATGACTCCTGTGCCATCAGCTCCAGGAGCACCAGAGACAGGAATTATCAAAACATCAAAGGATCAAGAATCATGCAGGTACACTCCGCCTGTGAGAAAAAAGCGAATCACAGCATCCGCTGTGAGTGGTAGTTCTCCGTTGAAATCATATGCACCTGCACAAACACACAGGGGACACAAGGGGGTATGACAGCTATGAATACCCATATAAGCAGGCATCTCAGCACACTCTGCTCCAGAGCTTCAGATGCAGCAGAGCTACGACAATCTTCTGGGTTGTATTCTGGTGGAAGAAATACAGAGCAAAGCCAGCAGCGTGTGAGCAGGTACTTTCGGAAAGTCTACCTGAACGGTCAACCAATCATCACTATCTTGAAGATGGAAGTGAAGACAACATCCTTCAATGATTATTTCACCGAAAGCTGACTGCACTAGGACCACAGACCATTCAAAGAGGGGTGGTCCCACTGTTAGAAGGACTTTCCACAGTGTGCTCTCCCTAGGGCATCAGAACCAAGGCACTCGAATGAGTGTTGCCTAGGAATACTAGATCAGAGATACAATCACTGCCAATGCAGCACAAAATCGGCAGGCTCAATACTGTGAAGAGGCCACCAGCCTGCAGTTTGGCACTTAACTATTAACTGAATTAATACCATAGAGGACACAGGAAAAAAGGGACTGGTTCTTACTATTGTGTGCAAGGTACAACATGTAATGCACTTGAGAGCCAAGTTATTATAAAGGTGATCCTGTTTTGGAGGCACAATATCAGGAACAAATATACCAGCTTCATATAAACAATCTACTTTCACATATAAAGCATAAGGAATTTGACAGAATTTGAGCAGAGTTGCCACAACTCAGTTTTGTGTCTCAGTTCGAATTAAATCAAAAACAAACTATCAGCCACAAAGACCTCCTACTTTAATTTTAGTTTTGCGATTAAAATGAAGGAAATCTCCACCCAAGAGATAGCAAACGTTTCAGAGCCCATGCAGGCGGACATCGGGGGCTGCTGTCAACTACAGACTCGATATGAGAATATCTGAATTGGACAGTGCTGGCACGTGAGAGACAGTGACAACAAATTAAAAAGGGAGAACTCAGATCAAAAGTTCCAGCAAAGGGAAAAATAAAAGTGACACTGTCAGAGTCGGCTAGGATTTCAAAAACCACCACTGTGTGTGCCTCTTTGGACTCACCTGAAGCAGTATGCTTTGTTGGCCGGATATATGCACTTCAAATGTGCCCACATTGCTTTGGCCATCTGAATTAGGGGTCTGTGATATTTTAATAGTTTTTGACGCATGCATGTATGTGCCTCGTGAAGCACCGGTCTAGCTCCAAAGCAACGAGCTGTACAGTCCAAGCAGAGTTTGCATTGTTATCAGTGTCCCAAAGACCGAGGGGGCAAGGGGGCCCGTAAGGCAATTTGAATCCACATTTGGCAAAACCCAATTAAAGGAACAGATTGACATTTAAGCAAAAAGTTTGAAAATGTTCACACAAATGCAGCAACTCCCTGTGAAGCGCAGTTCAGCCAAAACCTACGGAGAGCCTGTGATTACACTATGAGGAAAACTCGTGCAATCCATATTATAGTGACGGCTGAGACATTCCATTGACAGCAGGGAATGCAATACCTTCAAAATGCTTTCCACTTTAAAATGGAAAAGTGTAATAAAACAAATATCCAATGTCCACATACTTCATATGGGTTTTCTGTACCGCGGCACTAGGAAGTTTCCCCTGACCTGTACGACAATAACACAGAAGAAAGGTGCACCTCCTTGCTGACGAAATAATGTGAAACACCGATTCGAAATGAACGCAAAAATCAACTAAATGACACAGGGACAATTAATACACAGTGACTGAATAGTGAGTGGCCTGAATTAAGACACATTGACACTGCGTGAAAAGTAGAGTGCTCACCTGCTTTTATCATCGAATATAACGTTCCACTGCTACATAATATAGACATTAAACATTTCTAGGACGGACAGTTACAAATGTAACAATTCTGAAGCTAGGACTGCAAATAGTCGCTGGTAATATTATCAAACCCACCAAGAACAGAATTAGCATTTCTTTTATTTTCGCATTAACACCTTCCGGTCATAAACCTCCTCCAGAGACATCATCGGATTTCGAAAGAGTGGAGAGTGACAGGAGAAAGGGGGCGCCTCGCGCTGCGGGCGGAGCGCGCGCAGTGGAGGGGAGAGCCGTATTCCCAAAACGCACCTTTATCTGTTGAACCGCTTCCTTCCCCAGAAGCACAGTTGGCTCCAGAGAGACACCGACGCATATTCATTTGGAGCCGATTCCACGTTTGAGGAAAGAGGGTGTCTGTCTATACATGCATGGCAAGTCCGGAAAGCTCCATCTATCATGGCGCTTATTGAAACGAAGGCTACACTATATTTTTAGGCACATTAATGGCATCGTGAATTAGATTACCTTTCATATAATAAGAGCCTGTCCAGAAAACTGCAATGCAGTTGGTGAAAAGAGAAGCTAAACTTCTGTGCACGTTCTTGAGTTTAAATGGATTGTACTTAGCAAGCCCGTTCCTTTTGTTTTTCACCTCTTGGTATAGCGTTTATCTCTATTACGATGTCAATTCTATATCTTACATTGTATACTGTAATTTCAACCATAGCCAATCCCTTTAAACATTAGCCCTATATCCACCAATATCTATACATTTCCTAGTGGATGGCTTTTGTATTTACCTTGGAAACACACGTGATATGTCAGGTCAAGTAAGCTGTACCGTCTCTTTTTTCACAAACAAAGCATGGGTTGTATATTACGTTAGTTCGCGCATTTGTGATGTTATATTGATTTGTATAGCGCACTAATCATCCGAGAGGGTATCCAGGCTCTTGAGCAGAGGTGTAGGTGCGGTCTGAAGGTGCTTATACGAAGAGCCACATATTCAGCTCCATGCAGAGCTTAAGAAGTGAGGAGGAGGCTCTGATGTGTTCAGAGAGGTCGATCCACGTCTTGGGTGCGATGTGGGAGAATGAGAGGCCTCCAGTTTTGCTTCTGTGGATGAGGGGAATGTGTGCGAGTGAGAGTGAGGCAGAGCGTAGGTGTCTGGTGGGTTGGTGAAAGCGTATGCGGCTGTTCAGGGATTCTGGTCCTGTGTTGTATAGGGCTTTGTTTGTGTGCCTGAGAGGTTTGAATTAGCTGTGCTTGTAAAGGGGGAGCCAGTGAATCTTCTTGAGTTTCGATGTGATATGGGTGTGGCATGGGTGGTTGAGTATGAGGCTTGCAGCAATATTCTGGATGTTCTGGAGTCTGTGCAGGAAATGTTTAGAGATTCTTGTTGTGTAGAGAGTATACCATAGCACAGTCTGCTGGTGATGAAAGTTTTTGCGACAGTCAGTTCATGTGTTCGGAGGCAAGCATTTGAAGATCTTTCGTAGAATGCATAGGATGTAGAACTCAGATTACTAGCGCCAAGATCCCAAGCATGTGGATAAATGTATGTGGTGTGTGAGAAATGTGTTACATACTGTTAGACCTGACATCTTTGGCGTGATTACCCCTATCTTTTTGCCTCTGCCTCCTGTATTTTTGATGCTGTGCTGGATTCGTTTTTGCTGGTTTAGATGCTTTGGACGCTCTGCCACTGCTGATCAGTGCCAGAGTGTAAGTGCTCCCTATGTAAATTGTTATCATGATTGGATATCCATGTTTGGCATATTTGTATCACCACGAAGTCCCTAGTAAAGTGCACGGGGTGTGCCAGGGCCGGTGATGACGAATGCTACTAGTGGGCCTGCAGCACTGATTGTGCCACCCACAGGAGTAGCTCTAAAATGGTGTCTCGGGCCTGCCACTGCAGCGCCTACGGGCAGTTTAGAACTGCCATGTCCTCCTGGTCGGCGTCCCCGCTGACCAGGCCTAACCCTTCCCTTTTCGTGCACATCAGTCATCCCTATGGAAGGCCCAAGGTACCCCCCTGGGCAGGGTGCCGTGTATGTGAAAGGTAGAGCATGTACTAGTGCAGGTGACATGCTCTGGTAGTGAATTACAGCCATTTTTGTTTTTCACTATTGTAAGGCTATCTTGCTCCATAGGTTAACATGGGGGATGCTGGCTACAGTGGTTAACAGCGTTTCTTCCCATAGGAACAAGATAGGACATAAGTATCTAGTATCCCTGAACTCAGAATTTAATAATACATCTTTTAGGAAAGATGGTTTTTAGATCCTGTGTTTGAGAACAGCACTTTTAGAAAGTTGCTGTTCTCTTGTCTGACCCTTCTGTGTGCCTGGGAAGGTTTGTGTATTGACTGTCTGATTTGTGAGTGACAGGGGCTGGGGAATTCCCCCAGAGGCTGGATGAGTCAGCACTAGGCTGAGTGGAGCAATTGCTACCTGAGTGGTGGGAGGAGTTGGCACCTGGGCTGAATGGGGCTGTGCCTGCCTGCCACAATGCGGGCTCTACCTCCAGCTGGGCGGCTGAGGACTCTGCCCCTCACTCTGAAAGGAAAGATGCAGCCAGCACATCAAGGTGCTCGGGATCCACCCAGAACTGGTTCAGACCGGGCTCAGGGCCCACATGCACTGAAAGAACAAAGACTTTAGGGGTATAAGTACAGGACCCCTGACAACAGAAAATTAGATCATCCTGGAAATCAAGAAGGAACCTCTGCCAAGGAGAAAGCTGTCGTTGAAGAAGGAAGACTGTCCTGCTGTTGCTCTGCTGGACTGACCTGCTGTTGCTTTGCTGCCAAGGAGAGGGGAAGGACTTTGCTGTGAGCTGTGTCCCCTGTCTTGAAGGGATCTCCAAGGGCCCGAGAAGAGCTGGCTCCCTGTTTCCGAAGTCCCAGGAACAAAAGGACTTCACCCCCAGTCTCCCTGAACTCTGCTGAGAGAGTTCTGTCCTTCGTAGAGTGCTTGATCCAGTTGTGGGGCCTCTAGAAGTTGAACCTGAGCTGGGAAGCTTGAGACTAAGCTGAGAAACTTGTGAAGCTGAAAAGTGTCGCACTGCTCGCTTGCGGAGCGCAACCCCGACAGTGCGAGAAGTTTCCCGCCGCTACGAAGGTCGAGATCGGCGCAGCGCCTGACATCGCTGCCGGAGCCGTTGCACCCTTCGTTTGCGGAACGCACCAGACCGGTGCGGGAGAATCGAACATCGCTGCGAGTGTCGTCGCAGAGCCTGTCGCCTGGGTGAGATCGCCGCACCGCTTGCTTGCGGACCGCATCACGTCGCTGCGAACATCGTCGCAGAAACATCTCACCGAGGAGCTGCGAGAGAGAGGATCCCCGCTGGACAGCGCATCGTCGCCCCGGAGATCGTCGCGGCCCCTACGAGATCATCGCATCGTGCCTTTGCGAGAACAGACTTCCTACGGAACCTACGCACCGGAATCTACGCAAGCGGCCTTCCTCCCCATACAGACCGGATTCGTCGCAACACGCCCGCTGCTGCAGCGGGGCTGTCGCATCGCATCCCCAGGGTCTCAGGAGTAACGCATCGCTTGTTTCCACCGCACCAGCTTCCTGCTTGTGGAACTTTGTAGCATCTAAAAGGTACTGTGAGTAAACGTGACGCAACTGTGAACTTTTCACGCATCTGTGGATTATTTTAACGCAACTTAAAGAACTTTGATTACAACCTGAAGAACTCTTTTGAAACCATATCCTTGAACTGTGTATGTTGGATTTTTGTCGTTTTGGTCTTGTGTAGTTTAGAATAAATACCTTTATTTTCCTAAACTGTTGTGGAATCAGTTTGTGGTGTTTTCACTGTGTTACTGTGAGTGTTGGTACAAATACTTTACGCATTGCCTCTGGTTAGCCTAGACTGCTCAGGCCAAGCTACCTTGAGGGCGAGCAGGGGTTATCTGAGAGGGTTATCTCCTTGTCCTGACTAGAAGCAAGGGTCCCTATTTGGACAGTGGTACCTACCTCTGCCAACTAGAGACCCCCAGTTCTAACATTGGTGGCAGCGGTGGGATTTGAACTTGTATTTGTACTTCACCCACAGTAATTGGTGTACATCACTAGTGAGTGCAGACCATTACGCCACCGCATACTATTGGTTTTTGAGTTCTATTATTGAGTAACTCTTCGAAAAGCATCATGTCTCTGAATGGGAAGGCACCCAGTGAGGAGGCAGAGATAGATTTGGAATTCTCGATTGAAGATCTGTACTCCTACCCAGTAAAGCATCTTAGGTACTTCTGCCAGCAGTTTGAGTGCCCCATAAAGAGCGCCTACAGGAAGGAGGAGCTGCAGAAAATCTTGAAAACCTATTGGGAAGCACAGGAAGGAAATGATACTGTGGATGCAGAAAGTGCTTTTCAAGGCAAAGATCTGCCAGTGGGCAGAGTAGGCTCAGGAGCTGGCAGCAACCACTCCAGTAGGGGCCTCACCCCAGAAGAGTTACAGGAAAATCAAAGAATAAGAGAGTATGACCTGGAGGTCATGAAAATGAAGATGAAGCAATTGGAAGTAGAGAAGGCGGCGGAGGAGAGCAAGAATGCCCGCGCCTTAGAGGAGAAGAAATTGCTTTTGGCTCACGAGTTGAGACTGAAAGAGCTGGATCTGAAAAACAAGGAGGTGGATGCCAGTTCTAATGGTGGCATCGCGCAGCCAGTGCATGGGGGTAAAGTATATATTCCCAAAGACCTGGTACAGAATTACCATAGGAGTGAGGATATTTATGCCTGGTTCAATTCGTATGAAATTGCATTGAAGATGAATGATGTGCCTGACAAGTATTGGGGGGCGGGCCTGTGGAAACATTTTGAGGCGTCTGGGAGGAGTGCTCTAGAGCCCTTAGAGTTGACAGGTGCCATGACCTACCCCAATATGAAGGAGGCCTTATGTCTCAGGTATGGCCTTACTCCAGAGCAGTACAGACTGCAGTTTAGAAACTCCAAGAAGAAAGAGTCTGAGACTTGGATGGAGTGTGTGAATGGATACTCGCGTGCACTGGAAGGTTGGATGAAGGGCAGTAAAGTAACTGATGTAAAGGGGTTGTTGCATTTAATCAGTTGGGAGCACTTGAGTAGTCTTTGTGTTCCAGAGCTGCGCCAGCATCTTTTAGACAGCAAGCTGACAGACCCCATTGAGCTTGCTAAGGAGGCGGACCGCTGGACCAGTACCGGGGTCCACAAAGGAATTGTGGGTACCGCAGCCAAAGGTGGGCAGGGTCCCCAGCAGAAGAGTGGGGGGGACAAGGGTAACCAAAATGAGTTCTCACAAGGGCCCCAAAGTAGTTCCCCGGAAAAGGATTCCCAAACCCCCAAGCCTAAACAGCCATGGCCCTCTAAGGGTAGGCGGGACAAGAGAAATAACCAGGGTCCCCCTACCTGCTATCACTGCAACGAGGTGGTCCATATTGCTCCGAAATGTCCCAAAAAGAAGCCCGCACCCACTGGTGCTCCCGCCCCAGCGTTAGCTAGTGTAGCTTTGGGTGGGGATTTGGTTTCTAGTGATTGGGGAGAGCTAGCAGTCATGACCCTTGTCTCGCTAGGAGACCGAGAGATGGTCCCGGAAACCTTACTGCCCTCTAACACTAAGAAATATGGGCAGAAGGTGACCATCAATGGGAGGGAGGTTGAAGCTCTGAGAGACACCGGAGCCAGTGTGACATCCGTGAGGTGTCAGTGGGTGTCGGACGAGCAGATCATCCCTGGCGTACTCCGCCCTGTAGTGGCCGCTGACAGCTCAGTGCGCCTCTGCAAGTTAGCGAAGGTTTCCTTTGAATGGGGAGGAGTCTCTGGTCTTTTGGAGGTAGTTATCAGTGATGCCTTGCCTGTGGACTGTCTGTTAGGCAACGACCTGGAGAGTTCTCCATGGAAGGACATAGAACACCGAACTCACTTGGAGATGTTGGGTCTGCCTGCGTGGATCTGCGTGACCACGCGTGCTATGGCAGCCAGTATGGGTGAATCAGCAGAACTGGAGCCTGAAACAGTGGCCCAGAAACCTGCCAGGAGAGGAAGAGGCAGAGGGCACGGGAAACCAGCCCCAGCCATTCCCACGGTCCAGGAGGAAGCAGAACCCGAGGGGGATGCCCTGGAACCTACAGGGGAACAGGTGGCCGAACTGGGAGACCTACCTGAGCTGACCCATTGGCAGCAAGAATGTGGTCCCTCCAGGGAGGAATTCTGCCAGGCGCAGAAGGAATGCCCTTCCCTCATTGGTCTGCGGCAACAGGCTGTAGATCAGGCAGCAGGTGGAGCAGTCAAAGATCACTATGTCTACTGGGAAGGTGACCTACTTTATAGCGAGCCTAAGTTTGCTGAGCCCGGTGCAGCCCGTGTGCTGGTGGTACCCGAGCGCTTCAGAAACTTCCTAATGGGTCTGGCTCATGACGTGCCTCTCGCAGGACATCTGGGGCAAGACAAGACCCTGAACCGGCTTGTCACCCACTTCCACTGGCCCCAGATGAGAAAGCACGTTGGTTCCTTTTGCAGATCTTGCCAAACCTGTCAAGCTAGTGGCAAGACTGGAATGAAGTTGAAGGCCCCCCTTCAACCCTTCCCAGTGGTGAGCACCCCTTTCGAGCGGGTGGGCATAGATATTGTAGGGCCCCTGGACCCCAAGACAGCCTTAGGCAACAGGTTCATCCTGGTCTTGGTGGACCATGCCACCCGGTACCCGGAAGCAGTCCCTCTCAGGACAATCACAGCACCCGTGGTGGGCCGTGCATTGATGGGGATCTTTTCCCGTGTGGGGTTCCCCAGAGAGGTGGTCTCCGACCGGGGTACCAACTTCATCTCTAGGTACATGAAGTCTCTGTGGGAGGAGTGTGGGGTAACTTATAAGTTCACCACTCCTTACCACCCTCAAGGAAATGGGCTGGTTGAAAGGTTCAACCGAACCCTGAAAGGTATGATTATGGGCCTAGCGGAGCCCATGAGACGGAAGTGGGACGTCTTGTTACCATGCCTGTTGTTTGCCTACAGGGAGGTGCCTCAGAAGTCCTTAGGGTTCAGTCCCTTTGAACTCCTGTATGGCCACCCTGTCAGAGGACCTCTCTCACTGGTGAAGGAGGGTTGGGAAAAGTCCCGTGGGAAAACCCCCCAGGATGTGTTCAGCTATGTGCTAGCCATCCGCAACCAGACTCAACGCTTCAGGAAACTCGCTCAGGCGAACCTAGAAGCAAGACAGGAAGAAATGAAAAGATGGTACGATCAGAATACCACTCTGGTCGAATTTCAATCTGGGCAGAAAGTGTGGGTGATGGCGCCAGTGGAGCCTTGCGCGCTCCAAGACAAGTGGTCTGGGCCATACGAGGTGGTGGAAAGGAAGAGTGAGGTAACCTACCTGGTTAACCTAAAGACTCCCAGGCAGCCCCTGAGAGTTTTGCACGTGAACCGCCTCAAACCACACTTTGAGAGGTCTGAAGTAACCATGCTCATGGCTACAGATGCAGGAATGGAAGAGGATAGTGATCCTCTCCCTGACCTCCTGGCAGTTAAAGAGCAAGATGGGTCAGTGGATGGTGTGGTCCTCTCGTCCACCCTGACCCCAGAACAGCAGAGTGACTGTCGCCAAGTGTTGGGTCAGTTCCCCTCTCTGTTCTCCCTGACCCCAGGAGTCACCACCTGGTGCGTCCATGATGTGGACACTGGAGACAGTCTGCCTGTGAAGCAAAAATTTTACAGGGTAGCTGACAAGGTCAGGGCCAGCATCAAGGAAGAGGTTTCCAAGATGTTGGCGCTAGGGGTGATTGAGCCCTCCAGCAGCCCCTGGGCTAGCCCAGTGGTCTTGGTCCCCAAGAAAGCTGCTACCCCCGGTGGCCCGCCAGAACTCCGGTTTTGCGTGGACTACCGTGGGCTCAATGCGGTCACGAAGACTGACGCACACCCTATCCCCAGAGCTGATGAGCTCGTGGATCGGTTGGGAGCTGCCAAGTACCTCAGTACATTTGATTTGACTTCGGGGTACTGGCAGATTGCCTTAACTGATGGGGCCAAAGAGAGGTCAGCATTTTCAACGCCAGAGGGGCACTTCCAGTTCCGTGTCATGCCCTTTGGGTTGAAGAATGCCCCTGCCACGTTCCAGAGACTGGTTAACCAGGTACTGTCCGGGCTGGAGGAATTCAGCGCCGCATACCTGGATGACATTGCTGTGTTCAGCTCCACGTGGGAAGAACACTTGCAACACCTCTGCGAAGTGTTGAAGGCTCTGCAGAAGGCAGGCCTCACTATCAAGGCCAGCAAGTGCCAGATAGGGCAGGGATCTGTGGTGTATTTGGGACACCAGGTGGGGAGCGGCCAGGTGGCGCCCCTACAGGCTAAGATCGATACCATTCTGGCTTGGGAGACCCCCAAGACCCAGACAGAGGTGAGAGCCTTTTTAGGACTCACCGGGTATTACAGACGGTTTGTCAAGGGATATGGCACCATTGTCGCCCCCTTGACAGAACTCACTTCCAAGAAGTTGCCCAAAAGAGTTGACTGGACTGACGCCTGCCAAACTGCTTTTGAGGCCCTGAAGACTGCGATGTGCACAGCACCGGTGCTCAAGGCACCTGACTTTTCCAGTGAGTTCATAGTTCAGACGGACGCTTCAGAGCATGGTGTGGGAGCAGTACTCTCACAAGCCACTGAGGAGAATGGAGACCAGCCAGTAGCTTTCATTAGTCGGAGGCTACTCCCCAGGGAACAGAAGTGGAGTGCGATTGAAAGGGAGGCTTTTGCTGTGGTCTGGGCTCTGAAAAAGTTGAGGCCCTACCTGTTTGGGACTCACTTTCGTGTTCAGACCGACCACAGGCCCCTCAGGTGGTTAATGCACATGAGGGGTGAAAATCCAAAACTGTTGAGGTGGTCCATCTCCCTACAGGGAATGGACTTTACGGTGGAACACCGCCCTGGTACAGAACACGCCAACGCTGATGGTCTGTCCAGGTTTTTCCGCCTTAGTGAAGAGAACTCCCAAGAGGGTGGGTAGTTCTCCCCACTTTCAGCTGGAGGGGACACGTGTTAGACCTGACATCTTTGGCGTGATTACCCCTATCTTTTTGCCTCTGCCTCCTGTATTTTTGATGCTGTGCTGGATTCGTTTTTGCTGGTTTAGATGCTTTGGACGCTCTGCCACTGCTGATCAGTGCCAGAGTGTAAGTGCTCCCTATGTAAATTGTTATCATGATTGGATATCCATGTTTGGCATATTTGTATCAGCACAAAGTCCCTAGTAAAGTGCACGGGGTGTGCCAGGGCCGGTGATGACGAATGCTACTAGTGGGCCTGCAGCACTGATTGTGCCACCCACAGGAGTAGCTCTAAAATGGTGTCTCGGGCCTGCCACTGCAGCGCCTACGGGCAGTTTAGAACTGCCATGTCCTCCTGGTCGGCGTCCCCGCGGACCAGGCCTAACCCTTCCCTTTTCGTGCACATCAGTCACCCCTATGGAAGGCCCAAGGTACCCCCCTGGGCAGGGTGCCATGTATGTGAAAGGTAGAGCATGTACTAGTGCAGGTGACATGCTCTGGTAGTGAATTACAGCCATTTTCGTTTTTCACTATTGTAAGGCTATCTTGCTCCATAGGTTAACATGGGGGATGCTGGCTACAGTGGTTAACAGCGTTTCTTCCCATAGGAACAAGATAGGACATAAGTATCTAGTATCCCTGAACTCAGAATTTAATAATACATCTTTTAGGAAAGATGGTTTTTAGATCCTGTGTTTGAGAACAGCACTTTTAGAAAGTTGCTGTTCTCTTGTCTGACCCTTCTGTGTGCCTGGGAAGGTTTGTGTATTGACTGTCTGGTTTGTGAGTGACAGGGGCTGGGGAATTCCCCCAGAGGCTGGATGAGTCAGCACTAGGCTGAGTGGAGCAATTGCTACCTGAGTGGTGGGAGGAGTTGGCACCTGGGCTGAATAGGGCTGTGCCTGCCTGCCACAATGCGGGCTCCACCTCCAGCTGGGCGGCTGAGGACTCTGCCCCTCACTCTGAAAGGAAAGATGCAGCCAGCACATCAAGGTGCTCGGGATCCACCCAGAACTGGTTCAGACCGGGCTCAGGGCCCACATGCACTGAAAGAACAAAGACTTTAGGGGTATAAGTACAGGACCCCTGACAACAGAAAATTAGATCATCCTGGAAATCAAGAAGGAACCTCTGCCAAGGAGAAAGCTGTCGTTGAAGAAGGAAGACTGTCCTGCTGTTGCTCTGCTGGACTGACCTGCTGTTGCTTTGCTGCCAAGGAGAGGGGAAGGACTTTGCTGTGAGCTGTGTCCCCTGTCTTGAAGGGATCTCCAAGGGCCTGAGAAGAGCTGGCTCCCTGTTTCCGAAGTCCCAGGAACAAAAGGACTTCACCCCCAGTCTCCCTGAACTCTGCTGAGAGAGTTCTGTCCTTCGTAGAGTGCTTGATCCAGTTGTGGGGCCTCTAGAAGTTGAACCTGAGCTGGGAAGCTTGAGACTAAGCTGAGAAACTTGTGAAGCTGAAAAGTGTCGCATCGCTCGCTTGCGGAGCGCAACCCCGACAGTGCGAGAAGTTTCCCGCCGCTACGAAGGTCGAGATCGGCGCAGCGCCTGACATCGCTGCCGGAGCCGTTGCACCCTTCGTTTGCGGAACGCACCAGACCGGTGCGGGAGAATCGAACATCGCTGCGAGTGTCGTCGCAGAGCCTGTCGCCTGGGTGAGATCGCCGCACCGCTTGCTTGCGGACCGCATCACGTCGCTGCGAACATCGTCGCAGAAACATCTCACCGAGGAGCTGCGAGAGAGAGGATCCCCGCTGGACAGCGCATCGTCGCCCCGGAGATCGTCGCGGCCCCTACGAGATCATCGCATCGTGCCTTTGCGAGAACAGACTTCCTACGGAACCTACGCACCGGAATCTACGCAAGCGGCCTTCCTCCCCATACAGACCGGATTCGTCGCAACACGCCCGCTGCTGCAGCGGGGCTGTCGCATCGCCTCCCCAGGGTCTCAGGAGTAACGCATCGCTTGTTTCCACCGCACCAGCTTCCTGCTTGTGGAACTTTGTTGCATCTAAAAGGTACTGTGAGTAAACGTGACGCAACTGTGAACTTTTCACGCATCTGTGGATTATTTTAACGCAACTTAAAGAACTTTGATTACAACCTGAAGAACTCTTTTGAAACCATATCCTTGAACTGTGTATGTTGGATTTTTGTCGTTTTGGTCTTGTGTAGTTTAGAATAAATACCTTTATTTTCCTAAACTGTTGTGGAATCAGTTTGTGGTGTTTTCACTGTGTTACTGTGAGTGTTGGTACAAATACTTTACGCATTGCCTCTGGTTAGCCTAGACTGCTCAGGCCAAGCTACCTTGAGGGCGAGCAGGGGTTATCTGAGAGGGTTATCTCCTTGTCCTGACTAGAAGCAAGGGTCCCTATTTGGACAGTGGTACCTACCTCTGCCAACTAGAGACCCCCAGTTCTAACATTGGTGGCAGCGGTGGGATTTGAACTTGTATTTGTACTTGACCCACAGTAATTGGTGTACATCACTAGTGAGTGCAGACCATTACGCCACCGCATACTATTGGTTTTTGAGTTCTATTATTGAGTAACTCTTCGAAAAGCATCATGTCTCTGAATGGGAAGGCACCCAGTGAGGAGGCAGAGATAGATTTGGAATTCTCGATTGAAGATCTGTACTCCTACCCAGTAAAGCATCTTAGGTACTTCTGCCAGCAGTTTGAGTGCCCCATAAAGAGCGCCTACAGGAAGGAGGAGCTGCAGAAAATCTTGAAAACCTATTGGGAAGCACAGGAAGGAAATGATACTGTGGATGCAGAAAGTGCTTTTCAAGGCAAAGATCTGCCAGTGGGCAGAGTAGGCTCAGGAGCTGGCAGCAACCACTCCAGTAGGGGCCTCACCCCAGAAGAGTTACAGGAAAATCAAAGAATAAGAGAGTATGACCTGGAGGTCATGAAAATGAAGATGAAGCAATTGGAAGTAGAGAAGGCGGCGGAGGAGAGCAAGAATGCCCGCGCCTTAGAGGAGAAGAAATTGCTTTTGGCTCACGAGTTGAGACTGAAAGAGCTGGATCTGAAAAACAAGGAGGTGGATGCCAGTTCTAATGGTGGCATCGCGCAGCCAGTGCATGGGGGTAAAGTATATATTCCCAAAGACCTGGTACAGAATTACCATAGGAGTGAGGATATTTATGCCTGGTTCACTTCGTATGAAATTGCATTGAAGATGAATGATGTGCCTGACAAGTATTGGGGGGCGGGCCTGTGGAAACATTTTGAGGCGTCTGGGAGGAGTGCTCTAGAGCCCTTAGAGTTGACAGGTGCCATGACCTACCCCAATATGAAGGAGGCCTTATGTCTCAGGTATGGCCTTACTCCAGAGCAGTACAGACTGCAGTTTAGAAACTCCAAGAAGAAAGAGTCTGAGACTTGGATGGAGTGTGTGAATGGATACTCGCGTGCACTGGAAGGTTGGATGAAGGGCAGTAAAGTAACTGATGTGAAGGGGTTGTTGCATTTAATCAGTTGGGAGCACTTGAGTAGTCTTTGTGTTCCAGAGCTGCGCCAGCATCTTTTAGACAGCAAGCTGACAGACCCCATTGAGCTTGCTAAGGAGGCGGACCGCTGGACCAGTACCGGGGTCCACAAAGGAATTGTGGGTACCACAGCCAAAGGTAGGCAGGGTCCCCAGCAGAAGAGTGGGGGGGACAAGGGTAACCAAAAGGAGTTCTCACAAGGGCCCCAAAGTAGTTCCCCGGAAAAGGATTCCCAAACCCCCAAGCCTAAACAGCCATGGCCCTCTAAGGGTAGGCGGGACAAGAGAAATAACCAGGGTCCCCCTACCTGCTATCACTGCAACAAGGTGGGCCATATTGCTCCGAAATGTCCCAAAAAGATGCCTGCACCCACTGGTGCTCCCGCCCCAGCGTTAGCTAGTGTAGCTTTGGGTGGGGATTTGGTTTCTAGTGATTGGGGAGAGCTAGCAGTCATGACCCTTGTCTCGCGAGGAGACCGAGAGATGGTCCCGGAAACCTTACTGCCCTCTAACACTAAGAAATATGGGCAGAAGGTGACCATCAATGGGAGGGAGGTTGAAGCTCTGAGAGACACCGGAGCCAGTGTGACATCCGTGAGGTGTCAGTGGGTGTCGGACGAGCAGATCATCCCTGGCGTACTCCGCCCTGTAGTGGCCGCTGACAGCTCAGTGCGCCTCTGCAAGTTAGCGAAGGTTTCCTTTGAATGGGGAGGAGTCTCTGGTCTTTTGGAGGTAGTTATCAGTGATGCCTTGCCTGTGGACTGTCTGTTAGGCAACGACCTGGAGAGTTCTCCATGGAAGGACATAGAACACCGAACTCACTTGGAGATGTTGGGTCTGCCTGCGTGGATCTGCGTGACCACGTGTGCTATGGCAGACAGTAAGGGTGAATCAGCAGAACTGGAGCCTGAAACAGTGGCCCAGAAACCTGCCAGGAGAGGAAGAGGCAGAGGGCACGGGAAACCAGCCCCAGCCGTTCCCACGGTCCAGGAGGAAGCAGAACCCGAGGGGGATGCCCTGGAACCTACAGGGGAACAGGTGGCCGAATTGGGAGACCTACCTGAGCTGACCCATTGGCAGCAAGAAGGTGGTCCCTCCAGGGAGGAATTCTGCCAGGCGCAGAAGGAATGCCCTTCCCTCATTGGTCTGCGGCAACAGGCTGTAGATCAGGCAGCAGGTGGAGCAGTCAAAGATCACTATGTCTACTGGGAAGGTGACCTACTTTATAGCGAGCCTAAGTTTGCTGAGCCCGGTGCAGCCCGTGTGCTGGTGGTACCTGAGCGCTTCAGAAACTTCCTAATGGGTCTGGCTCATGACGTGCCTCTCGCAGGACATCTGGGGCAAGACAAGACCCTGAACCGGTTTGTCACCCACTTCCACTGGCCCCAGATGAGAAAGCACGTTGGTTCCTTTTGCAGATCTTGCCAAACCTGTCAAGCTAGTGGCAAGACTGGAATGAAGTTGAAGGCCCCCCTTCAACCCTTCCCAGTGGTGAACACCCCTTTCGAGCGGGTGGGCATAGATATTGTAGGGCCCCTGGACCCCAAGACAGCCTTAGGCAACAGGTTCATCCTGGTCTTGGTGGACCATGCCACCCGGTACCCGGAAGAAGTCCCTCTCAGGACAATCACAGCACCCGTGGTGGGCCGTGCATTGATGGGGATCTTTTCCCGTGTGGGGTTCCCCAGAGAGGTGGTCTCCGACCGGGGTACCAACTTCATCTCTAGGTACATGAAGTCTCTGTGGGAGGAGTGTGGGGTAACTTATAAGTTCACCACTCCTTACCACCCTCAAGGAAATGGGCTGGTTGAAAGGTTCAACCGAACCCTGAAAGGTATGATTATGGGCCTAGCGGAGCCCATGAGACGGAAGTGGGACGTCTTGTTACCATGCCTGTTGTTTGCCTACAGGGAGGTGCCTCAGAAGTCCTTAGGGTTCAGTCCCTTTGAACTCCTGTATGGCCACCCTGTCAGAGGACCTCTCTCACTGGTGAAGGAGGGTTGGGAAAAGTCCCGTGGGAAAACCCCCCAGGATGTGTTCAGCTATGTGCTAGCCATCCGCAACCAGACTCAACGCTTCAGGAAACTCGCTCAGGCGAACCTAGAAGCAAGACAGGAAGAAATGAAAAGATGGTACGATCAGAATACCACTCTGGTCGAATTTCAATCTGGGCAGAAAGTGTGGGTGATGGCGCCAGTGGAGCCTTGCGCGCTCGAAGACAAATGGTCTGGACCATACGAGGTGGTGGAAAGGAAGAGTGAGGTAACCTACCTGGTTAACCTAAAGACTCCCAGGCAGCCCCTGAGAGTTTTGCACGTGAACCGCCTCAAACCACACTTTGAGAGGTCTGAAGTAACCATGCTCATGGCTACAGATGCAGGAATGGAAGAGGATAGTGATCCTCTCCCTGACCTCCTGGCAGTTAAAGAGCAAGATGGGTCAGTGGATGGTGTGGTCCCCTCGTCCACCCTGACCCCAGAACAGCAGAGTGACTGTCGCCAAGGGTTGGGTCAGTTCCCCTCTCTGTTCTCCCTGACCCCAGGAGTCACCACCTGGTGCGTCCATGATGTGGACACTGGAGACAGTCTGCCTGTGAAGCAAAAATTTTACAGGGTAGCTGACAAGGTCAGGGCCAGCATCAAGGAAGAGGTTTCCAAGATGTTGGCGCTAGGGGTGATTGAGCCCTCCAGCAGCCCCTGGGCTAGCCCAGTGGTCTTGGTCCCCAAGAAAGCTGCTACCCCCGGTGGCCCGCCAGAACTCCGGTTTTGCGTGGACTACCGTGGGCTCAATGCGGTCACGAAGACTGACGCACACCCTATCCCCAGAGCTGATGAGCTCGTGGATCGGTTGGGAGCTGCCAAGTACCTCAGTACATTTGATTTGACTTCGGGGTACTGGCAGATTGCCTTAACTGATGGGGCCAAAGAGAGGTCAGCATTTTCAACGCCAGAGGGGCACTTCCAGTTCCGTGTCATGCCCTTTGGGTTGAAGAATGCCCCTGCCACGTTCCAGAGACTGGTTAACCAGGTACTGTCCGGGCTGGAGGAATTCAGCGCCGCATACCTGGATGACATTGCTGTGTTCAGCTCCACGTGGGAAGAACACTTGCAACACCTCTGCGAAGTGTTGAAGGCTCTGCAGAAGGCAGGCCTCACTATCAAGGCCAGCAAGTGCCAGATAGGGCAGGGATCTGTGGTGTATTTGGGACACCAGGTGGGGAGCGGCCAGGTGGCGCCCCTACAGGCTAAGATCAATACCATTCTGGCTTGGGAGACCCCCAAGACCCAGACAGAGGTGAGAGCCTTTTTAGGACTCACCGGGTATTACAGACGGTTTGTCAAGGGATATGGCACCATTGTCGCCCCCTTGACAGAACTCACTTCCAAGAAGTTGCCCAAAAGAGTTGACTGGACTGACGCCTGCCAAACTGCTTTTGAGGCCCTGAAGACTGCGATGTGCACAGCACCGGTGCTCAAGGCACCTGACTTTTCCAGTGAGTTCATAGTTCAGACGGACGCTTCAGAGCATGGTGTGGGAGCAGTACTCTCACAAGCCACTGAGGAGAATGGAGACCAGCCAGTAGCTTTCATTAGTCGGAGGCTACTCCCCAGGGAACAGAAGTGGAGTGCGATTGAAAGGGAGGCTTTTGCTGTGGTCTGGGCTCTGAAAAAGTTGAGGCCCTACCTGTTTGGGACTCACTTTCGTGTTCAGACCGACCACAGGCCCCTCAGGTGGTTAATGCACATGAGGGGTGAAAATCCAAAACTGTTGAGGTGGTCCATCTCCCTACAGGGAATGGACTTTACGGTGGAACACCGCCCTGGTACAGAACACGCCAACGCTGATGGTCTGTCCAGGTTTTTCCGCCTTAGTGAAGAGAACTCCCAAGAGGGTGGGTAGTTCTCCCCACTTTCAGCTGGAGGGGACACGTGTTAGACCTGACATCTTTGGCGTGATTACCCCTATCTTTTTGCCTCTGCCTCCTGTATTTTTGATGCTGTGCTGGATTCGTTTTTGCTGGTTTAGATGCTTTGGACGCTCTGCCACTGCTGATCAGTGCCAGAGTGTAAGTGCTCCCTATGTAAATTGTTATCATGATTGGATATCCATGTTTGGCATATTTGTATCAGCACAAAGTCCCTAGTAAAGTGCACGGGGTGTGCCAGGGCCGGTGATGACGAATGCTACTAGTGGGCCTGCAGCACTGATTGTGCCACCCACAGGAGTAGCTCTAAAATGGTGTCTCGGGCCTGCCACTGCAGCGCCTACGGGCAGTTTAGAACTGCCATGTCCTCCTGGTCGGCGTCCCCGCGGACCAGGCCTAACCCTTCCCTTTTCGTGCACATCAGTCACCCCTATGGAAGGCCCAAGGTACCCCCCTGGGCAGGGTGCCATGTATGTGAAAGGTAGAGCATGTACTAGTGCAGGTGACATGCTCTGGTAGTGAATTACAGCCATTTTCGTTTTTCACTATTGTAAGGCTATCTTGCTCCATAGGTTAACATGGGGGATGCTGGCTACAGTGGTTAACAGCGTTTCTTCGCATAGGAACAAGATAGGACATAAGTATCTAGTATCCCTGAACTCAGAATTTAATAATACATCTTTTAGGAAAGATGGTTTTTAGATCCTGTGTTTGAGAACAGCACTTTTAGAAAGTTGCTGTTCTCTTGTCTGACCCTTCTGTGTGCCTGGGAAGGTTTGTGTATTGACTGTCTGGTTTGTGAGTGACAGGGGCTGGGGAATTCCCCCAGAGGCTGGATGAGTCAGCACTAGGCTGAGTGGAGCAATTGCTACCTGAGTGGTGGGAGGAGTTGGCACCTGGGCTGAATAGGGCTGTGCCTGCCTGCCACAATGCGGGCTCCACCTCCAGCTGGGCGGCTGAGGACTCTGCCCCTCACTCTGAAAGGAAAGATGCAGCCAGCACATCAAGGTGCTCGGGATCCACCCAGAACTGGTTCAGACCGGGCTCAGGGCCCACATGCACTGAAAGAACAAAGACTTTAGGGGTATAAGTACAGGACCCCTGACAACAGAAAATTAGATCATCCTGGTAATCAAGAAGGAACCTCTGCCAAGGAGAAAGCTGTCGTTGAAGAAGGAAGACTGTCCTGCTGTTGCTCTGCTGGACTGACCTGCTGTTGCTTTGCTGCCAAGGAGAGGGGAAGGACTTTGCTGTGAGCTGTGTCCCCTGTCTTGAAGGGATCTCCAAGGGCCTGAGAAGAGCTGGCTCCCTGTTTCCGAAGTCCCAGGAACAAAAGGACTTCACCCCCAGTCTCCCTGAACTCTGCTGAGAGAGTTCTGTCCTTCGTAGAGTGCTTGATCCAGTTGTGGGGCCTCTAGAAGTTGAACCTGAGCTGGGAAGCTTGAGACTAAGCTGAGAAACTTGTGAAGCTGAAAAGTGTCGCATCGCTCGCTTGCGGAGCGCAACCCCGACAGTGCGAGAAGTTTCCCGCCGCTACGAAGGTCGAGATCGGCGCAGCGCCTGACATCGCTGCCGGAGCCGTTGCACCCTTCGTTTGCGGAACGCACCAGACCGGTGCGGGAGAATCGAACATCGCTGCGAGTGTCGTCGCAGAGCCTGTCGCCTGGGTGAGATCGCCGCACCGCTTGCTTGCGGACCGCATCACGTCGCTGCGAACATCGTCGCAGAAACATCTCACCGAGGAGCTGCGAGAGAGAGGATCCCCGCTGGACAGCGCATCGTCGCCCCGGAGATCGTCGCAGCCCCTACGAGATCATCGCATCGTGCCTTTGCGAGAACAGACTTCCTACGGAACCTACGCACCGGAATCTACGCAAGCGGCCTTCCTCCCCATACAGACCGGATTCGTCGCAACACGCCCGCTGCTGCAGCGGGGCTGTCGCATCGCCTCCCCAGGGTCTCAGGAGTAACGCATCGCTTGTTTCCACCGCACCAGCTTCCTGCTTGTGGAACTTTGTTGCATCTAAAAGGTACTGTGAGTAAACGTGACGCAACTGTGAACTTTTCACGTATCTGTGGATTATTTTAACGCAACTTAAAGAACTTTGATTACAACCTGAAGAACTCTTTTGAAACCATATCCTTGAACTGTGTATGTTGGATTTTTGTCGTTTTGGTCTTGTGTAGTTTAGAATAAATACCTTTATTTTCCTAAACTGTTGTGGAATCAGTTTGTGGTGTTTTCACTGTGTTACTGTGAGTGTTGGTACAAATACTTTACGCATTGCCTCTGGTTAGCCTAGACTGCTCAGGCCAAGCTACCTTGAGGGCGAGCAGGGGTTATCTGAGAGGGTTATCTCCTTGTCCTGACTAGAAGCAAGGGTCCCTATTTGGACAGTGGTACCTACCTCTGCCAACTAGAGACCCCCAGTTCTAACACATACTACAAGAGTGCTTGAGTGAAACAAAGTGACACAGACCTGTGAGATCTATTTTGGAAGGCGTTCAATTTTGGAAGTCCCTGGTTTGATCATGTGTACAAGATAAGGGTGAGATTATGCGCCCAGACAGCGGGAGTGTATTGCTGACATTCCTGAAACTTGAGGGAGGGAACCCAGTTGCTAAAATGGTGAAAGGGAAGACAGGCTTTCCCTAACATAATGTAGGGCTGCTGATTATTCTTCCTGTGACTGCAATATGGTGAATGGTAGGTTCAATGGCTTTGATTACAGTTCCTGTTGACAGAGTGTTGCACCAATTGACCCTTGCTCAAGAGGCCTCTGCCGCCTAAAAAGAAGAATTCTACAAACCTGTGGTACCCACCTCAGGGTACCCTGTGACCTATCATAGTTGCTGGAAAGACACTGACCCCAGCTTGTGCCTGAATGGACTACCCTGCTCTGAAGAACAAACTGTGCCCTCAAGGCACTCTGTAGCAAAACACTGATTGGCTTCCCTGGCTCTAGAGATCGCCCACCTGACAGGACTTGGCCACACCTGCTCTCTCTCAAGGCACTCTGTGCCAAAACACTGACTGGCTTCCATGGCTCTAGATATCTGAGCATCTAACAGGGCTTGGCCACACCTGCTCTCCCTCCAGGCACTCTGTGCTAAAACACTGATTGGCTTCCCTGGGCTCTAGAAATCTACTCACCTGGTAGGACTTGGCCATACATAGTGCTTTAAAGCTGTTAAATTGCCACCAGAGACATGCACCTGGAAAGAGGACTGTGACATCACCACAACCCAGAGAGGCCGTGCACGACTTCCACTGAGCCTCACTAAATCAGAGGAATTAGGCCTGCTGCAACTGCGAGACCGGTTGCTGTTATTACTGCCAGGAACCCAAAAGCCACTTCAAGCGAGCAACTCTCGCTGCTGTCTTCGGGACTGCACCTCCTTGATCTGAGCAGTTCTACCACATGACTCAACCACAGCTCAGCACAACTCCGGAAGCCTGACTGGGAGCAGAAGGCCCAGCGGAGCCCATCTCCACCTAAAGTAATGGGTGAGAGACTTTTTGACTGTTTCACTTAGAAAAAGACTATATGCTAACTGAGGAGAAGAGCTGCCTCTGCAATAGCTACTACGTCACCTGGTCCTAGACTCTAAGGAGGGTGAGGTCCAGTGATAGAGGAGGCCAACCCTGAAACATATTGGACTCACACTCATACATTGGGTATCTGTCACATTCTTGTGTTTTAAGTAACATATTGCCCTATTTTACAACAAAGAGCATTTCTTTTCTAAAGAGAAGCAGCGGGTTGGTCACTCATGTTACCGTACAACTGGAGGTGTTGTTGAGTTTGGAGCTTGCCATGCCCGCCCAAACTAATGTCCCTGAGAACCCTGTAGCTGTCCACTCTCACTGCCACTGAGAACTTCAGTTCTGAGGGGGTGTGCTTGGCCCGGTTCTACAAAGCCATAGTAGGGTGGACCCTGGGACAGTAAAAGCATACAGCCCCAAACCACACAGCTGTGGCCCAGGAGCCCCTGCCTGCTTCGTTTCTCCCAGAACCGCACTGACAATGCCAACATATGAAAGTGCTAGTGTACATTAAAGCACAGTAGGGCTGGCCCGACCATACAGGCCGCACTTGTGATGATACAATAGAATGTTAAGGCTGGTAAAAATGATTTCGCTGATTTGAACAGTGAGTGGTGGTCTGTTTGAGGCATGGGAGAGGAGTTTCATGAAAACCGACAGGACAGTAGATCTTGTCAGATTTTGTCCTGGTGAGACATTTCCACAGGAACACAGTTAGGGGTAGCTCCTGCCTTAAGATGCTGCACCATTCCATGGAACGGTAAATTGACAATGGTGAGAGGTATACCCTAAATGCCTAGGACTCTAGAAATGTATTAGGCTGATAATAGGTGCCACCCAGTCTCAGTGAGATCCTTTGCTAAGTAATGACTGGCAGCAGGTAGGATGGATGTTTGAAGGTGGCAATGACGGCAGAGTGCTTCCTGTTAGGTGGCTGGGTACCACAGTTCCAGAGGTAATGTTGGTGTTTAAAACTAAAACCAATTTTTCAAAATACTGCACTAGGGGAAATGGGTCTCTTGCAGATAGAAGAAGTGTATTTGAAGAAGACTTCCGCTCATACATAAGCAGGTCTCTTTCTGCAGTGAACCTTTATCAGAAGTAACATTGGGGTAAAGCTGGAGACGACTAAGGAATCACTGCTCAAAATGGCTGGAGAATGTATGAGTCACTCTGAGGTAGAACGGACGCCTAAAGGGTGCTGTATATTGGAGTTGGAACATAGAAAGAACTTGGCATAGGTCAAGGAGAACTGTAAATTATTTGTAGATTGGTGAATAATTTCTCACCAGGAAATGGTGATGCACTACTACATAATGTGAAGCTGTGGGAGAACCTGAAAGTGTAACCAAACCAACAGCTTATCACATTAGTAGTGAAAGGAGTGATAGTATGCCCGCTCAAAATGGCATTGCTGCTTCTGACTTGCACATGGGCAGCCAATCTTCAAGAGAGTTCAGAAAATTAAGCTGTTCTGTATTGGTAGAAAGAAGCTACACACTTATTCCAAATATTTTACAGCTGATTATAGATGGAATGATGTATACTCGAGCAGAGGTCTGGAAATTGCTCTATTGCAAATATCCTCCCTGGTAGAGATGTACAGACAATTGGATAACGTTGCTGATTCCTAAATGCAGTCTAGGTAGATCCCAGGCATTATCCTACTTCCCCATTTGCCATGAGCAAGTGACCAGGAGACCAGCTCCCACAGCCGCGTGGCCTGCTATAGCAGCAGCTACCAACCGATGGCCCCCTGCCTCTCATTGGATAACATTGGCCTAACTTCCTCTGCGCTCGGCCACCCCTGTGCCGCTGCGGGTGTACCAACTGTACCTACCTGACCCTGGGGGACCACTGAGTCTATGCCCAGAACCTTAACTTCACCAGTCGAGTACTCACCTGAAAACCGATGACTCACTTTCCTGCCATAGGATAATATTGACTGGTTTGACTCGAAAAATCTTCTAAGTGTGAAGTTTTGAAACTTTAAAATATTCATCTAAAATCAGCCGAATAACGAATTCCGAAGTACTCACCTGTGATCAGGAGAGAAGCCAGTACTGCACCTTTTAGCCAAGTACTGAACCGCAAAAGTAATCATAACTGTGTTTACTAGTAATCTAAATTTCTTCCTTAGGAATTCATTGTCTGCTTTTCTATGAAATTTCTTCTGTCTACTTTTGAAAACTTTAAATATTCCTTAAAAATCGTAACAACTGCTGAAACATAATTACTTACCTGTCTTAAGTAGAGATCCCAGTGCTGGACCTAGGAGCCCAGTACTGGTTTATAAAAGTAACAAGAACGTACTATACCTGTAACCTGAATTTTCTCCCATTGGATAACATTGCTAGATTTTCCCTGAAAAGTCTCTAAGTGTGAACTTTTAAAATACCTTTTAATTCTTTAAAAATCATTGCAATAACTAAAATAACGGCTAGGGCGCTCGACCTCGGACCTGGGGATCTGGGTTCGAGTCTCGGTAACGACGCCAAACATCCTGTGATTCGGGGCAAATCACTTAAACTCCCCATGCCTAACAAAAATGAATTTGTGTCCTCATGTAAAGTAACTATTGCTATGTAAAGCAATCTGATACCAGAGTCTGGTCAAGTTCGTGCTATATAAAACTCTGCAAAAAAAGGAGAAAACTACATGTGATAGAAATGCGAGGCACGAGGTAGATCGAAGAATATTGCACTCATATTGATTAATCAGGCATTCGGTTACTCTAGCACTGATAACTACATTTCATGTTAGATATCAGGTCGCTGATCCTCACTGTGGTGGTGCAGCTGGAATCCCATCTCCTGTTTGAGCACAGTAGAGTCAATGGTAATGAATGGGTAAATAAACCTAGATGGGAGCCCGTGGCAAATGCAAAGCGTGCGGATCCTGATTGCATCGAGCCTGCCTGGGAACTAAGGCTGGGCATGCTAACGACAAGCTTCCAGGACAGCATGCACTAAGTCGCAATAATACTGTGCTTAGGCAAGCATTTGAGGTTGGCACCGATGGCATTTAATCACCCAGAGGGCGCAGATCAGGCTAAAGGAATTCCAAGCCTACAGCTAAGGTGAGTCCAGATCACAGCAAGCCTAGAGAAACTCTCAGACAGTGCACTTAATGCCAAATTAAGCGAAAAATGATTCAGACAAGGCATCAAAAAGTGGTCCTTCCATCCGCATTATAAAACACCAGTATCATGTAACAATTACACAGCAGCGGTGCTCGCGTGCCCACTTCCAGAGCGGTGCAGTCAGCAGGGATATGAAGCATAAATGATCCCTGTAATTTGTTAATAATAGGTATTTTTCAGCGTTTTGAAGCAAAGGCTAATGCAGGCAAAGAACTGCGCACACTGAAGACTCTTCGCCTATTCAGGGGATAAACTGCAGTCCAAACACATTATTCCCTCTGCAAGAACTGCGGCTTTCTCTGTCTTAAAACACTGCGAGGCAGCGCGTCAGCACGTACGCGCAACCCGCTCTGATGCACGCAGTGTCACGTCAAAACAAGGCGAGAAGTTCCTCCACACAAGACAAAGCTAGCTGTCATCACAGGTTGAACGCTGGTGTGAGTGTGATCCGCTTCTGTGCTGTGTATTCTGAAATCAACACCCACACATGCACACGGAGGGGGTTTATCTCCCAAGAGGGGGCAGGGGCATGGCCACATACAAAGAAATAGGCTTCAGCTGCCTGTGGTTGTTACTGGGGGCTGTGATGTGGGAAACGCTTTATAGTTAGGTCTCGCCTGTCGATGCGCATGCGCATCGAGCAAGCGAGACTATAGGGGCTCATCTACTCTTTATCTAACTTGCAAGGAATCGTGGCGATTCCTTGCAGTGCACGCGAAATTTAAGCTCAATGCGCATGCGCATTGAGCTTAAATGCGCGTGCACATGCCCCCAGCCGCCTACTCTCTCTCACAGCCTCCCCCAGCTCCGCCCCCTCACTACTTGATTGCACGGCCGCTAGGCCGTGCCCCCCTACTCTCCTCCCCTGCCTGCCTGCCGCATTTCTCCTCCCCCTCTCTCCCCTCCGTCTCGTTTCACACACACCCTCTCCCCCGCTCCGCCCCCTCCCCGCCAACACCGCCTCGCGAGCTCGTCATTCCAAACCCGCCCTCCCCCGCCTGACCCCAGCGCATTTCTCCTCCCCCTCATTGCTCCTTCTCAACGTTAATAGCTGCTCTGCTCAACCTCGTTAACTGATAAAAATGTTTGGAGAAAGTGCCTGGTGGCCATGGCTTGTCCTTCGCTGGCTTTGTGACTGCAGTGTGGCTAAGCGCTTCAGAGCTTCCCTTCTCCCACGTCCTCTCAGAAATGCCTACTCTCCTCCCCCCTCCTCCTCTCCTCCCCTGCCTGCCTGCCTGCCTGCCGCATTTCTCATCCCCCTCCCCTCTCTCCCCTCCGTCTCGTTTCACACACACCCTCTCCCCCGCTCCGCCCCCTCCCCGCCAACACCGCCTCGCGAGCTCGTCATTCCAAACCCGCCCTCCCCCTCCCCGCCAACACCGCCTTGCGAGCTCGTCATTCCAAACCCGCCCTCCCCCGCCTGACCCCAGCGCATTTCTCCTCCCCCTCATTGCTCCTTCTCAACGTTAATAGCTGCTCTGCTCAACCTCGTTAACTGATAAAAATGTTTGGAGAAAGTGCCTGGTGGCCATGGCTTGTCCTTCGCTGGCTTTGTGACTGCAGTGTGGCTAAGCGCTTCAGAGCTTCCCTTCTCCCACGTCCTCTCAGAAATGCCTACTCTCCTCCCCCCTCCTCCTCTCCTCCCCTGCCTGCCTGCCGCATTTCTCATCCCCCTCCCCTCTCTCCCCTCCGTCTCGTTTCACACACACCCTCTCCCCCGCTCCGCCCCCTCCCCGCCAACACCGCCTCGCGAGCTCGTCATTCCAAACCCGCCCTCCCCCGCCTGACCCCAGCGCATTTCTCCTCCCCCTCATTGCTCCTTCTCAACGTTAATAGCTGCTCTGCTCAACCTCGTTAACTCATAGAAATGTTTGGAGAAAGTGCCTGGTGGCCATGGCTTGTCCTTCGCTGGCTTTGTGACTGCAGTGTGGCTAAGCGCTTCAGAGCTTCCCTTCTCCCACGTCCTCTCAGAAATGCGTGTTTATAGAGAGCAGTGTGTTTGATTATGGCCAATAAACACCTACTGGCAGCTTAGATTTGCCTCGTTTTTTTTATGTCCCTTAAATTTTGCAGAAGAATTGCATGTCGGTCTCTGAGTACACAGAGCCAAGCCCCGGCTGATCTGATAAGAGGCACGGTTTACTGTTTTCTCAGTGGGTGAATGCATCACTTGTTTTTATGGGGACTTGAAGGGAAGCTTGGTTGACTTAGGAATTTCGTTTGAGCCAATGGTTTAGTTTTGCAACAACTCCTCCGCTGTACCAACAGCTTTGCTTTCGATTTCGCTACGGCATTTGTCAAATTGCAGTAGTAGTGCTCCGTGACTCCTCATAAAACACTTAGCGTTTTTTTTTTACTTTCCGTTTCCACTATCGCATTTCTTAATCTGCATTTTTAGTTGTTTTTGCTCCGCTAAAGCAACTGCTTTGCTTTGGCCATGTTTTACATTCAATTTTCGCTATCGCATTTATCTGCCCACATTATTAGTGTTTTTTGTTCCAAAGTAGCAACTGCTTTGCTTTTGGTGTGTTTTTTATTCGTTTTTCCTTACCCCATTTCTCAACCCGCCTTATTAGTGTCCTATTGCTAATGTCTCAAATGTTTCTGCTGGCAAATATAGTGTTCCAATTGCACTTTTTTGGGGTAATCTATTCTTTTACTGCTAATCGCATAATGTTTATAAATGTAAAATAGTTTTCGCGTAGAGCTATCATGTGATTTCCTCTGCACACAAAGTTTTTTTTAAAACTAAGTTTGTGTCTGTCCCAACATCCGTTTCCTTGTAGCCACAGATTAAAAATTAACAACACTTATTTTCATTCTGTGCTTCTCTTTTACAATACAAACTCATCATTGCACCCTTGCTGCTTGTTAAACTTCTTTGGCTGCGTCCGATTCTTGCTCCAGGCAACAATCGGACGCAGCCAAAGAATCGGGCGGTCCTATAAATCAGTCACTAGATCCAAGCACACACCTTTAATATTCTGGCACATTGAAGGCACAGGGACTGACCACGGGCAAGATTAACCCATAAAGCAAAACAGTGATAGGCGTCCTGGCCAGAGTGAACCAATTTAAAAAAAAAAAAAAAACGAGAAGCTGGTATTGAGCAGACCACACATAAGTAGATGGTGCAAACTAGTTGGCTTTTGTCTGGCAGCTAGCTGCACGTTTAACTAATTCACCTACCACCATTTGCAGGACAGACAAAATATATTAGTATTTATATGGGAAGTAAATCATCAGCACCAGGCATACCCAGCCTCCGGCCAGAGCCCAGGCCCACCCCCCAGCCTCCGGCAGGCCCAGCACCCAGCCACGCCAGCCCCCGCACCCAGCCTCGTCCCAGTGATTTAGTCCTTACTCCCAAAGGATGAAACCATTCTTATTATTTTATAAGGTGGGTTGTGCGTCCGCAATATCAGTTTGGTGAAACGGAGACTGGCTGTAACGAGAGAAGCTAGAATAGTGTGGGTAGTGGACGTCGTGTATGTTTACTTACCTGGAAAAAACTATAGCAACCTAATTATTTTGTTAGTATGACATAGTTAGCAAGTATTTATATTTTTATTCTTTACTGGTCTGTTACCTTTCATACAGTTGAAGTAATGGTATTAATCTTTTACAACCAAGTACAGAGTACACGAAAATGCAATACCGTAAATAGAAACAACATTAGTCCGTTTATCCACGCAAGTATTCATGGTAGCATAGGAGAGGAGTTGCTCGTTTTTAGTGACACAACTTATAATTTCAGAGTTGATGTTTAATTTTTGTTTGTGAACATGGCAAATTAAGTTCTTCCTGGTGTGACTTGCCAGTGACAAAGTTTGAATCTCGGCAAAGTCTAATCTTTTTGATGCACTGCACAGATTGTAGCCCGCTGTCAAGAGGTCCCCCTCTGCATGACAGACTGCCCCTGCTGCAAAGTCCCCCCCGTGGGCAGCGAAGGGATTCCAGCTGCCAAAGGAAGGTGCCCGACTGCAAAGCGTAGGTGTCCTGCTGCAGAGTAAGGAGGGTCCCGCTGTACCCACGTGAAGCCCGGGTGCCTGTGTGCCGCACAGAGCGCCTCCAGTTTGCCTCTAGAGGGTGGCCTGCTGCTCGCGTCTCCTCATTCTCGGTCAGTGGCCCCCATTGTAGCAGGCTCGACCTGCCTCCCGAGTTTGGAATCACAGTCCTCTGCCTTCAGCAGCGCCGGCTCCCGCGCCTCCCCTCTCCATCCCAGCTCCTCCCATCCGAGCACTGGCTCCTCCTCCCCACAGATCGCAGCGCCCCCTCCTGGCCGGCTGCAGCAGCAGCTTATCCCGCGCCCGCCACACCCCCGGGAACACCGACCTTACTCTTTGGAACAAAGCGCCTCCTACCTTACCCGGCGGCTAGCGCCTCACCGTGAGTGAATGCACCTGCAGTATGTAGAGCAGCCAGGATGTAAAGGTTTATTAATTAATTCATTCAAAAGCGGCCCTTCTATAATTAGCTGTTTCTTGCCCACTATTCATGCCCAGCCCACAAAACCGGGGAACTAGCTGTAGAAACCTGATGAGAGCTGTTAGAACTCCTGGTAGCTGACTCACCCTCACCCTCACTCGCCCTCAACCCCTCACTCACCCTCACTCACCCTCACCCCCTCAAACTCACCCTCAACCCCTCACCCTCACTCACCCTGACCATCACTCACCCTCAACCCCTCACTCACCCTCAACCCCTCACTCACCCTCAACCCCTCACTCACCCTCAACCCCTCACTCACCCTCACTCTCACTCATCCTCACTCACCCTCACCCTCACTCACCCTCAACCCCTCACCCTCACTCACCCAAAACCCCTCACCCTCACTCACCCAAAACACCTCACCCTCACTCACCCTCACTCACCCTCAACCCCTCACTCACCCTCAACCCCTCACTCACCCTCAACCCCTCACTCACCCTCACTCTCACTCATCCTCACTCACCCTCACCCTCACTCACCCTCAACCCCTCACCCTCAACCCCTCACCCTCAACCCCTCACTCTAACTCACCCTCACTCACCCTCACTCACCCTCACTCACCCTCACTCACCCTCACTCACCCTCACTCATCCTCACTCATCCTCACTCATCCTCACTCATCCTCACTCATCCTCACTCATCCTCACTCATCCTCACTCATCCTCACTCATCCTCACTCACCCTCACTCACCCTCACTCACCCTCACTCACCCTCACTCACCCTCACCCTCACTCACCCTCACTCACCCTCAACCCCTCACCCTCACACAGTGCAATAGGTCTCGGAGCATTTCAGTTAGAGCTTTTAGAAATGTTTACGGCTTTTTTTTTTAATTCTTTAGCATTGGCTACAGGAAACAAAAATGCTAAAGATTTACAAAAAAACCCATAAACAATTCTAAAAGCACTAACTCTAATGCTGCGAGACCTATTGCATTTCTAATGCTTGTTTTTTAATTGCTAAAGTACCCTGGGTCTCCTTTTGGGAAGGTAAGAATACCGCTGTTAATAATTGCTATTTGTAATTACTGCCAGAAGGTAAATCCTACCCGTTGCAGGAAGAGTGAGTACAGTATGGTGGCAACATCCTCTCTCCAGATCACTCTAAGTGGAAACATGAGTTACCACTCGTGCTAAAAACTACACAAACAGCGGTATTTGCATTGCCAGTGGTCCCTATTGCTATTAAAAAGAGCACCCAAAAGCTTTGAAACTTATAAACCAAAATTAAAACTGCTTTGGCGGATCTAAAAAATAGTGCAAGTTTATACTCGACCAATGTAACCTAAGTGTGTGTTGTGTGTTGCCTCTAACCACTCAGGTAAGTACTGACCGTGCGGGGCCACTTTCATGCACATGATATTATGTTACAGATGGAGGCATCTCTCCAGGTCGCATTGCCTTAACACATTCTGAAAATTCATGAACATATTGATTCTAACAGCTGCATTTTTGCACAGCAGTGATACTTATTTTGTATTTTAATTCATATAACTAACGGAAATGCATAATTGCCAAATTGCCGGCCTTACTAGCTGAAAGAGTGGTAATCTCAGTGGAAAGGCTGTTTGTCACCTGCAGTAATTCGTAACTGAGCAGCCCCCAGGATCTGGCCTTCTGTCTGAACTCCATTGCTCTTCTTTCTTTTCAGTGCAGAATGGAAGAAACCAAAGTCACAGACCTAGCAGGTCTACGGAAAGACAGCAACTGAGTGGTGGCCTTCCACAAAGTCTTTCCTTGCTCTTTTGGTCCCTGTGCCCCGCACATACACAAGCTGGAAGTCAGCCAAAAGCCACTCTCACCACCCTATGAATGCCCTATCCAGAGTGTGACACCGCCTCTCCCCCAGTTAAAAGGAGAAGCATTCGAAGCTTTCCAGGCACTCAAGAAGCTTCCAGCACAGCTCTGAAGCGCCATTGGTGGAAAACTACACACGCGTTATACTCCAGCGGCGTGAAACCGCAGCAGTGCACAGCACATCTGTAGTCTCAGTCTGAGTGAAGGCTACTAGCCAATATAGAATAGCTAATATTTCTTTTTTGCAGGGTCTCCTTCAAACATTTGAATATGTCAAATGTCATTTGCAGCTTCCATAATCACACTTTGAAAAGTAATATAAAATGGCCAAATATGTAATGTAACTGTGGTACATTTTATGTTGTCTACAGTAATTATGACTTTTACAACTGTATTGATGATATCTTTAAAGTGTATAACAGTAGTGGTCGGTGGTGGGAGTAGCTGCTGGGGGGGTGACGTGGGAGGGGGAGGGGCAGGGGGGTATTAACCTATGGATTACAGAGGATTACAGGTAAGTAAACATATAAATAAATCAAACTAATTTTGTTGCATGCACTGCATCGTATTTGGGGATGCAGTGCGTGCAACGAAATTCGTTTTATTTATTTATATGTTTACTAACCTGTAATTCTCCATAACCCACAGATTATTGCCCCCCACCCTGCCCCTCCCCCTCCCCACGCCACCGCCCGGCAGCTATTCCCACCACCGACCGCTACAGGTGTATATTATATTCTATATCAGTGGCTCTTAATCTTTTCACTTCTGTGGACCCCCACTAAATAATTACTGGAACTAGGAGACCCCCGGGGAACCATTACTAGAACCTGTGAACCCCCACTGCCTAATTACCGGAAGCTGGGGACCCCCGCCTAAGCATTTTTGATAATTCGAAGCTTAAAACAAACCAGAAAAATACAGAAACAAGCATCTATCTAACAAATAAAAAAATAAGGAAATATTTTATTCAATTCACACAAAAAAATCGAAACTTTGATGGGAAGGATGGAGCTTTTCTAAAAATATATAGGACAGACCTAAGTCCGGAGCTCCCGACCCCCCAAGTCAAAGAACGGCGAGCAGAAGAAGAAAACGCCAACGGGCACTAGAACAAAATAGAAGGAGAGGTGTGTGAACAAAAGAGGCACCCCCCACGGGCATTCGAAACCTGCAGCGTCCGCTGGGAAGGCGAATATAGCCGAGGGAGAAGCTGGGAGATGAGAAAGCCTGAAGCGCAAGATGGCGGCAAGCCCCTGAGATAGAACGCGAGACCACAGCAGACCGCAAGCCTCCAAGTAAGAGCGACCTGGGGCGGACGCTGGTAAATAAGCCGCGCGCTGTTCTGTTCGAGTAGCAACTCCCCCCCCCCTGATCCTGGGAAGCCGCCTAACCAACAGCAACCCAAACGCAGGGGTTAGAAGGGGCACAGCGCGGAAACAGGAGCAGCCATATTGGTCAAGACTGAAGCTGAGTGGCGGCCATTTTAGTGTAGGCGGAAGGAGTGGTACGCCGACTAACACTAAGCAACGCTAAAAAGCCACAGAGTGAAGCGCACAGAAGCGCATGCCCCCCCCCCACCAGCAGGCAAATCCGTGAAGACCGAACCAGCGTCGGTGCAGGCGCGGAGAGGAAGGGGGGCAACGCGACAACGTGAACATCGAATCGAAGCGGCCATATTGGTTAGGGCTGAAGCGGCGGGCGGCCCTTTTAGTGCAGACGGAGGGAGCGGAAGTGCGGAACGCCGATCAGCGGAAGGAGCAGAACGCCGGCCAACACCAATAGCGCCAATTAGACACAGAGAGAAGCGCACAATCCCTGAAAGCATAATCCCTGAAGACCGAGCCAGAACCAGTGCAAGCGCAGAGAAGAAGGGGGATAAATGCGAAACTCGAGCGGCCATATTTGATTGGGACTAAAGTGGGGGGCGAACTTTTTGGGTGTAGGCGGAAGGAGCGGAGAAGCGGAAAAGAGGAACGCCGACCCGCACGAACGAGCGACGGAAATACGCCCCCTCTGACATTCAGGCGAAACGCTAAAAAAAGGCAGTACCAATAGTAAACAGGGGGAAAAGGAGGCACAACGCAAGCAACGGGAGGCGGCCATATTGGCTAGGTAGAGCTGCAGGGACCATCTTAAGTCAGGTGGAAGGGAAGGAACGCCAACCAGCGCAGAAGAACAATAAACATCCTGAGTCAGGCGGAAGGAGAAGAACCATAAACAGAAGCGCGCTTCAGCGTACAGCACCCGCCCAAACGGGTGTAGCGCGCCGCACCGAGGGAGACTCCGGAAGGTGGCACACAAACATAGCGCGATACGGCGAGCGAGGCCAGGAGAGCCAAAAGGCCTACATAACCGGCCGAGAGACTGGGCACAAGTAGAGGGCACCCACACCGTAGCAAGAAGTAACCCCACAGATAAGTGGGCGCCGACTGCAGTGGACAGAACAGCGCACCATCCGCCAACAAACATAAGGCTGAAGCCAGCAAGCAATTCCTGCAGCCTAAGACAGCAAGGAATAAAGAGGGGAACACCGCAGGAGGCTGGCGGAGTCCAGGCCCAAGACCAGAGTGGTCAAGTGGCCACCCCGCTTCAGGGACTGTAACTTAACTACCGTGCCCATCCCAAGCAAGAAAGAGGACGGAAGACTAAAAAAAGGACCCACAAAAAAACAACCAACAGAAGTGAGACCTCAAACACACCAGGTCAGAAGAGGTTTTGACGTAATGGCAGGGAGAGAAGGCAACCAAATCACAAATGTCCAAAAGAAGAACAAAAACGACCTAACTGCATCACCCACAAAAGATCGCGGAGACCAGGGCAACGAAACAACCACTCTGGATACATTACTAAGGAAGATAACAGAAGGAAATGACCTGGCGAAAGCAACAAAAAAAATAGTGGACAACATCCAAATGGAACTGATAGCAATAAGAGCCGAGCAAAGCAAGGCCAATGGCAGAATAGATGAAGCGGAAAAAAGAATTAGCCACCTAGAAGACCGCGCAAATATAACACACAAGGACCTAGGCTTAGTCATAAAGAGAACAACAGCTCTACAGAGATCCATGGCAGAGCAGGATGACAGAAGCCGCAAGGGGAACATAAGACTACTGGGCGTACCCGAGGAAGAAGGTGATGCCCCAGGAGCATGCGCCCTGATGCTGGAGGACATGATACCCAAGCTGACAGGCCTCACTTTCAACAAACCGCTCGAGCTCGTCAAAGCATACCGTATCCCAGCAAAGAAACAAACAAACAGCAATACCCCTAGACCAATCATATGCAAACCACTACGAGACAACCACACAGATGCAATATTCGCAGTAGCCAGGAAGGGCAAGCCAATGGTGATAAACGGAAAGAAGGTAACAATCACACAAGACTTCTCTAGGCTAACGGTGGAGGTGAGGAAAGGCTTCCTAGCCCAGCGGGATACCCTGCGGAAAAACAACATCACCTTCTCTTTCGCCGGCCCCTCAAAACTGAGAATCACAGACAGACACGGGAGCAAAACATTCGATGACCCCAACGAGCTACACAGGTACCTACATGGGCCGGCACCAGAAGAAATGGAGCACCAAAGCCCAGGAGCAAAGAGGAGAGCCTCCACAGACGGGGTAGAAGAAGAGGACATATGACAAGAACAGGAAGCACGCGTCTAAAAAAAAAAAAAAATTCTCCTAACCCTGAACTCAGGTGGCACACCGTCCTCGAACCTGCACAACCCGGTTCTGAACCTACCGAACATGGAACTCAAGCGAACATATCTACCTCGAACTTTGCACACGCAATCCAACGCATCTACCTCAACGTCAGTATCGACGAGAGCGACAAGAAGGAACAAAACAGGCATATCCTTCTTTTGTTTCCACATTTTAGACTTGGGGGAGGGGGTTTGAGGACCCTTGCTGTCGCACACCCGTTTTTCTACAGGCGGGGGGAGGGGGGAGGGGAGGGCGGGGGAGGTCAGATGGGTCGGGGGGGACAGGTGGACATGAGGGCTAACAAGATAACAGACATTTGTGCAACGTATAATTTCTTTCTTTTCCTTTGCTATACCTACTCTCTACTTCCAACCCCTTCCCGCTCACTCAAACCCCTGGGGGGGGTACTCAGGTCTCACAACGGAACAAGGGCTGGCCTCTTGGAATCCGGTCAGGAAGAAGACAGAAGCACCGGCGAGAACAAAAAAACCCCATGACAGACCAGACAACAGCCAGCCTAGCCACAAACCTAAAGGTGGTATCCATGAACGTCAAAGGCCTGAACCATCCAATCAAACGCAGGAAAATATTAGAACACCTGGCAAAACTTAAAGGAGACATATACACGCTACAAGAGACCAAACTCTCAGAGGAAGAAACTAAACTACTCAAGGCAAGATGGATAGGAGACATCCTATGCTCACCAGCAAAGGGGAAGAAACGAGGCGTAATAACTATCCTAAGCAAGAAAGCCAATCTCACCATCCAAAAGACAAACACGGATGAAGACGGTCGCCTGCTGATAGCAAGTGTCCAGAGAGGAAACGACCGACTACACGTGGCGAACATTTATGGACCAAACTCTGAAGATAAAGAGTTCTGGCAAATGGTGGATAGCAAACTCAGCGACCTGCCGCAGGAAGACCTTCTGATCGCAGCAGGAGACATGAACAAGACGATGGACCAGGCTACGGATAGACACCCGAGCAGGCCAAGCCACAACTCTCCAAGCAGCAACACCCTCAAAGACCTATGCAGCAAGCACCACCTGACAGACCCATGGAGGCTACAACACCCCTCAGCGCGCGAATACACCTTTTACTCGCACCCGCACAACTCCTACAGCAGGATCGACTATATACTAATGTCCAACAGCCACACACATCTAATTGACAACACGGAAATAGCCCCAATAACCATCTCTGATCATGCGCACATATCACTCGCCCTGAATGGCAAACACAACGACAGCCTGACGAGAAGATGGAGATTGAACGATGATATCCTACAGAACACAGCAAATGTAAAAGAAATAGAGGAGGCACTAAAGGACTACCTTGAAGACAACGACAACGGCGAGGTAGGGAAAGGTACCATCTGGGACGCACTCAAAGCGACACTAAGGGGCAAACTGATAAACATCAAATCAAGAATGAACAGAAGCAGGAACAAGAAAATTTCAGAGATAGAAGACGAAATAGCAGCACTGGAAAGAGGCCACTGCGCAAACATAACAGACAAGAACACACTTACCACGCTCACAAAAAAAAAATATGAACTGAACAGAATCCTGAGCGAACGAGCTGGCTCGTGGCTAACAAAATTCAAATCCGTGAATCTGTGCAGGGCCAACAAAGCAGGGAAACAGCTGGCGTCCTACCTCAAAGGGAAGCAAAGGCAACACACAATAGCAGCAATAACAGACAAAACAAACAAATCACAAACAACAAACAAAGGAATACTAGAGGTCTTCCGACAGTTCTACCAAGAACTATATTCCGAGGACAAGAACTTGAGCAGAGACGGCGGCTGCGCACTCCTAAAAGATATCAACCTGCCGGAACTCAAAGAGGAAGAGAGAATACCCCTAGAAGCAGACATAACGGAGGAAGAAATTGAAGCGGCAATCAGCCAACTAAAACGGAACAAAGCGCCAGGACCGGACGGATACTCCACCGTGTTCTACAAAACCTTCTGCCAGAAAATCAAAAAAATACTATCGGAAACTTACTCAGCCTGCATACACAACGGCGAGATGACAGACACCATGCGGGAGGCCAACATTACAATAATACCAAAGGAGGGGAAAGACCCTCAACACCCGCAAAACTACAGACCCATCTCGCTCATAAATGTCGACTGTAAAATATATGCGAAAGTGCTGGCAAACAGATTGAACAGAGTCCTACCGGACATCATCCATAACTCACAAGTGGGATACATCAAACACAGACTATCACAAGACAACACAAGACTGCTATGCCACCTAATCAACCACACAACACAAAGCAATGAGCAAGCAGTCATGATAGCACTAGATGCGGAGAAGGCTTTTGACAGGGTCTCATGGCCCTTCCTCAGGAACTGCATGGCAAAGTTTGGCCTAGGGGACAAATACATAGCAATGGTGATGGCCCTATACAACAAGCCAAGAGCAAAAATAGTGGTGAATGGAAGCACATCTGAAACGCTCCTATTAGGAAGGGGAACTAGGCAAGGATGCCCACTGTCACCAGGCCTCTTCCTACTGGCACTTGAACCACTACTAGCGAAAATAAGAGACAATGAGGGAATCACCGGTGTTAAGATCGGAGAGAAAACAGTGAAACTGGCAGCATACGCAGATGACATCCTCATCACAACCACTAACCCATCAACGTCAATCGCAGCACTCATGGACACAATAGGAGAGTACGCAGAGGCATCCGGATACAAGCTCAACAAGGACAAATCGGAATGTAAGCCAATGAACATCCACACCACAAGATCAGTACTCGGGGACTCAGGCCTAGCCTGGCAAACAAAGCCACTCAAGTACCTAGGTCTACAGTTTGGAAGAGACCTAACATCCACAATACAACACAACGAGGACTCATTGCTAAAAAAAGTTAAAGAGAGACTGGAGCTGTGGTCGCCAAAATACATTAGCTGGTGGGGAAGGATAGAGACGATAAAAATGATGATAACACCTGCAGTAAACTACACACTGAACATGCTGCCGATCCCAATGACAGAGAGCTTCCACAAAAGACTGGACAGCATAATTAACACTTTCCTATGGAGAAACAAAAGACCAAGAATCGGCCTACCCAAACTGAGACTAGCGAAAGAACTCGGAGGCCTCAACCTGGCAAACTTCAAAAACTACCAAACAGCATGCCTGGCGAAACAAGGAATGGCATGGATCGACGAAAAGCAACAGTACAAGCCAGTCTGGTTAGAGCTGGAAAAAGAACTCCTGGGAGGACTACAACCGACAGCGATACTAACAGCAAACAAACATCCCCTGAGGTCGAATGTAATACTGAAACATACCAGAGAAGCTCTGATGAAAATAGACATGCAAATGATACAGAAGCTGAGAGGTACAACATGGGAATCCATCTGGGACAATACAAAAATAACATATCAAGGGGAAACAATGAACTATGACACTTGGATCAAGAGGGGAATCAGTCTCCCCAAACAGATGGAAACAAAGGGAAAACAGCTGACTTTTTCAAACTTACAACAACTACATAACCTCCCCAACAAAGAACTATACACCTTTCTAAAGATCAGAACTGCTATAACTAGAGCTAACCTACACAGAGAGGAGCCAGGCATCGTCAAATATGTGGAAACTCTAAACTCGGCAGGCCACCAAACAGCGAAGATCTATAAATTACTCAGCCCCACTACCCTGTCTCTAAACAAGAAAATGACAAACTCATGGGAGACACTTCTAGGCAGACAGTTAAACGAAAAAGAACAGGCACAAATGTGGTGCACAGCCACGAAGAACAAAATAACACCACAGCTGGCACAAACGAAATACTGGCTCCTCCACAGGGCCTACTGGTCCCCCTCCAGGCTTCATAAAACTGGCATTGCAGAATCAAGTGACTGTTGGAACTGTCAGAAGGAGGAGGGCACCCTCGAGCACCTCATCTTTGGATGCGTGAAGGTCAAGAAGCTCTGGGCCCAGATAAACGCATTCATAAACGACATGCTCAAAACAGACTTAACAATCAACTACGCGAGCTTGGCGACGGGGCACTTAACAACGAACCTAAACAACAGAGAAGAGAGAGACCTACTGGACCTGCTACTCACAGCGGCCCTAAAGATAATTTTAACAAACTGGAAGAATACGGCGAAAGCAAACTTCAAAACATGGATCAACTGGATCACCTTCCTAAGAGGGGCAGACAACATTACAGGCAATTTCTCGAAAGAACACACCCCCAAGGAACTCATGTGGAGACCACTCGACGAACACTTGAAGACAACACAATGACCCCCCCCCTCTTTTCTTTTCTTTCTTCCCCCCCTTTTACTTTAACAAGCCAAGAAATATGGATATCACAAATGTACTGTATACAACTGCCAATGTATATGCCATTTTTATTTTTCAATAAAAAAAACTTTATAAATAAAAATATATAGGCCACTCATCATCCTAACTATATACAATTTGATGCACTTGCTTTCATAAATTAATCTGAGTATACTAACGTATTTTTAATTGTACATTTTGCTTCTTGTTTGTGTATACTTTATTAATCTGTTAACATTATTTAATTATCTAATTAGTCACGGATCCTCTGAGCAAGCTTCGCTGGCCCTCCACTGTCCCCGGACCACAGGGTAAGAACCACTATTCTATATTATTTATGATCACTAGCCATCTCCGTAGCATCAGGAACATTTCCAGTAATCCCCATAAGTAACAGTCTTAACATGCCTTTTCTAGTTAAAGAATTTGAAAAAAACACATTTGCAAAGTGTGCACAACCCCCACACGCTGTCTGTTCAAACAGAACTCCCAGTGCACTGTGTGATAGAATAGACAATTATGCGGCACACATAAGGGATTTGTGCAGCACATTTTTTAAGTGACGTTCGTTAGTTATGCATATTTTTGTCTTGTGATTTAGGATTTACTCATGACCTTTTAGTTGCTGATATGTATATGATCTCTAGTCTAATACAAATCCCCCCTCCCCCTCCCCCAATGTCTTTAGAGACATCTTCATGCATGCCTGTTTTTTTCGGGATTGTGGGTCTACATTTTCACTGATAAGGTACTAATGCCAGACTGCATCAGGTGGTTAAGAAAGTCAGGGTTGACAGAAGGCGTCACATAGGACGAGAGCAGCTTGGAGTCTATGCATACGATCTCGACAACCAGTCAGATGAAGTACTTCAGTGAGACTGCGCAATGTAAACAAAGAACGAAAGCAGGTAAGCATGACTCGTATGTCTTCTGGATTTGCTGCTGCAGATGGAGACCATTCTGGAGTGAAGGAGAGAGAGGATAGGGCAGTGGACCCACTACACTCCGCTGAGATGGTCTGAGTTACTTCGGTATGATGTTTAAATGGCTTTGAGAGTGATTTATGTGCTTTCTCTCCGTCTTTAAGATTTCGGGGCAGTGGTTACATTTGGAGCAGATAGTGATAGACATATCTGTCCCTATGGTGCTGCTTGCTTGCTCTCAAAGAGCACACTTTCATCACGTAAGTGCACAATCAGCAACATTAAATGTTCCCTCACACAAAAAGAAAAGAACAGCCATTTAAGTGATAGGCACACTTCATCCTGTAGAAGTGTTACAGTAAAAGCAGTGGCAGTGCGAGCTTTGCTCATATCTACAGAAAGAACAGTGACAACAATGCTAGCAACAGTGCGAGCTTCCCTCACAGAGTGTGCGAAGCTACCTGATGATTTGTTTAATGGTGCATTAGTATGTGTAACACTGGAGTGTGGGAGTGTGGACTGATGTGTGTCACATGGTGTAAGTGATGGTTTATATTGGCGGGGTGCTTCTGTGCTGGTATGATTGTGTGCCTGGTGATGTGTTGGTGTTATTACCTATGTGATGTCCTAGTGCAATAAAGTGTTTGTGTTTGTTTTGTATGCAAGGGAGTGATGGGTTGCAATGGGACTATGTTGTGTGTGTTCATGGGGTGGGTGATGCCTTTTTTGCTCTGCAGTGTGACGGTGAGAAGCTGTATGCTGATGGTATTCGTGTTTGTTGTTGCAGTGCTGTTGATGTGTATGGTAATGTGCTACTTAGGGTGCTGGTGTCGTGCTGTGTGTATGTATTTGTGATGTGTGCGTTAAGGTGATGATGTGGGTAAATGTTTGTGATTGTGCTGTGAATGATGGCATGGGCAGAATGGTATGCGTGATGCTGTCAATGTGCATGTTTGTATGTGAGAGAAAGATATTATGTGTTATGAAGTTTGAGAGATATTGCAGGTGTGTGTCAGGTGTGGGTGTTATGGTATTCGAGAGAAATGGTGTGTGGATAACACACAAGGGTTTTGTAGTATCTATGAAGCAAAGCCGAGAGGAGAGTCTGTGTTAGTGGCGATGGCGAGCTCTGAGTAGGTCGGATCTATGACAGAATTTCGACAGACAGAATTTCGACCTACACAAATATCGGCGTAATTATATCGATAGCAAAAATATCGACGCCCTATGTACAACATGGTAAGTACCAAAATATCGAAAAATTAATATCGATGTTAAAAATATCGTTGTTAAATATATCGATTTTTTTTAAATTTAAAATAACATTAAAAAACTGTAAATAATACTTATTAATTACTTAAACATATTTAAATATATGTAATAATTGTTAAAAAAAATAATAATACATATTTAATAAAAAAATAAAATGATAAATCATATATAATATATAATTACTTAACAATAATTACTATTCCCACTCCAGTGGGTGCAACAGTAGGGAAAACTGACCCTGAACACTAAAAATACCCCTTTACCCAAAAACCTAAAACTGACCCTGAACCCTAAAAATACCCCTTTACCCATAAACTGAAAACTGACCCTGAACCCTAAAAATACCCCTTTACCAAAGAACTGAAAACTGACCCTGAACCCTAAAAATACCCCTTTACCAAAGAACTGAAAACTGACCCTGAACCCAAAAAATACCCCTTTACCCAAAAACTGAAAACTGACCCTGAACCCTAAAAATACCCCTTTACCCAAAAACTGAAAACTGACCCTGAACCTTAAAAATACCCCTTTACCCAAAAACTGAAAACTGACCCTGAACCCTAAAAATACCCCTTTACCAAAGAACTGAAAACTGACCCTGAACCCTAAAAATACCCCTTTACCCAAAAACTGAAAACTGACCCTGAACCCTAAAAATACCCCTTTACCCAAAAACTGAAAACTGACCCTGAACCCTAAAAATACCCCTTTACCCAAAAACTGAAAACTGACCCTGAACCCTAAAAATACCCCTTTACCCAAAAACTGAAAACTGACCCTGAACCCTAAAAATACCCCTTTACCCAAAAACTGAAAACTGACCCTGAACCCTAAAAATACCCCTTTACCCAAAATTAATTAATATTACAAATAAATTACTTCCCACCCTATTCCCCTATAAACCCACAACCCGCTCCAGTAGTAAAACATATAATTTAGTTAAAAATATACATAAATTATCAATTAATTAATCAATTAATCAATTAAAATAAATCATTGGCAATTAATATTTAATTGCAAAATAAATTAATCATTGAAAAATAATTATTTAAGTACAAATAAATTACTTCCCACCCTATTCCCCTATAAACCCACAACCCGCTGTGGTAGTAAAACATATAATTTAGTTAAAAATATACATAAATTATCAATTAATTAATCAATTAATCAATTAAAATAAATCATTGCCAATTAATATTTAATTGCAAAATAAATTAATCATTGAAAAATAATTATTTAATTACAAATAAATTACTTCCCACCCTATTCCCCTATAAACCCACAACCCGCTGTGGTAGTAAAACATATTATTTACTTTTATATATTTTTAAATTATAAAAACATATTAAACACATATTATAACAATTAATTTAAATACTTAACTAATATTTCTAACACATATTAGTAAATCGAAATTACTTACATCGATATATATGCTATCGATATTAGTAATTTCGATATTACTTACCTTAGGGTCGATATTCTGGCCATCGATATTCTGGACATCGATATTCTGTCCCATCGATATTAGCAACTCGATATAAGTGTAGGTCGAAATTAAGAACTCGATATTTTGACTGTTTACCGAGTAGGTCACATCACTGGTGGAGTGAGAGAGAGATGTTTGCCCTAGGACCAAATTTGAATTCTTCAAAGCATAGTGTCTTTTTTTGACAGAAAAAATGTGGAAGTTTGGATGGTTGTGGCATTAAAAGTAAGTTGATAGTGTATGGGCAGAGGTCAGATCAGTTGAGAGGGTGGCAGTCCAGTTGCAGAGGAAGAAGACAAGGTCTGGGCAGTGACCTATAAGTGTGCAAAGAGGAAACATTTCCCTCATACGTGGCAGTGAAGGTCAGTCCATTTAGATGCCTATTTCTTGGAAGAAGTGAATTTTGTCATGCGCCACATGAGTTTTGAGGAAGATTGCCAGGGAGTAGAGTAGGTTTCTGCATGCACTTTTAGGGGTCTCGAGGTAGTAACCAATGAGCTAGTATCCTTAGTGTGACTACACCCTTAGTGTGCTCTACCCACGTGGGGGAGTGGGCACAATCCCTGACCCTGATTGGAGGGTGCCTGCCATCTGCAAAATGGCAGGAGCTGAAGAGAGGGCTTCACCTCGCCTCCCCCACCTGAAGAGTTGGGTTGGCAGAGGTTGGCACACCTTCTGGGCTGTTCTGATTTTTCCAGCCTGTCTTCCCACCAAAAAGGGGGGTGAGACAGGAAGGGGTCCTGCTCCTGATAGCAGGTGAGCTGGGGGTCACGTTGCTAAAGCAGCAAGGTCTTTGTAGCTCACCTGCCACAGATGGCTCTACCTGACCTGGGGAGGTATGAACACATCCGCCCAGGAAAGGCTTTGTTTCTGGACCCAGGGAGTGAAGTAACTCTGGGCATAGTTTGCGTAGTATCGCTACGCGTAGCTATGTAAAGTGCACTTCGCACTACACGAGCTGCGCATAGCTACGCGAACTGCGTAGTGCACTGTGCAAAATGCTGTTCGCACTGATTGCACAGTGCCGGATGCTTGTCTGCACTGTGCAATCAGTGCAAACCGCATCTTGCACAGTGCAAGCGGTCGTTTTCTACTGCTCCAGTAGTTTTTGACCGGAGCAGCAGCTTTCTCAACGTGGACTGATAGTTTCTCATCGCGAGCGGTTGCAAGCATACGTGACCACTCACAATGAGAAACCTGACCTCCCCGCGTTGAGAATCTCACCAGGAGGTTTATTTTCCATGCTCACGATCAGCAACTTGATGTTGCTGATCGCAAACGAGGGAAAAGTCTTGCCGGGATGTAATTTTGCTCGCTCGCAGTCACCAACTTGACGTTGGGGACCGCGAGCAAGCAAAAAATTACCACTACGCTACCCGTGTTTGCACTGTGCTACATGCAATACGCGTAGTGTGAAGTAGTGCAAACTTCGCAATCTACGCAAGCGCAGCGTAGTACTTCGCCCAGGGTTAGAGTGAAGGCTCCCACCCTAGGGGTCTCATGGTGGCAGGCTGGTGTTAACCAGTCAGGAACCCACCTGCGGTTGGTTTGGTCCATAGATCCCCTGTAGAAGGGACCCCTGAGAGCAATGGAATAATACATCTGACACTGCAATCAGTGTAAATGTATTATTCTGAGATGTTTGATACCAAACATCCCAGGATTCAGTAAAGCCATTATGGTGCTACGCTACGAAACTCGTAATGACCAGTATCTAGACCATTTATTCAGGAAGCTTTACTGGGCAGTTATGATATCTAAGAATGGCCTTAGACAATATAGGGGTCTGACTGCTCATGCAGATAGGTCCTCACATGATGTATAGGGCATCCTGCCTTAAGGGTGGCTGACTTAGGCCTCATGCAATGTTGGGAAGGCATGGCATACAGGGATGTGTGCCATGTCGACTCTTCACTTTTAGCTGCACCAAAACACGCAGGCTGCAATAACAGTGGTGCCTGTTTGTGGAGACAGGTCTCGGAGGGTTCCATAATACATGCTGAAGCCCTTATAGGCCTTTCCCATGCCCTAAGTAACATAGGTACCCTTTACAAGGGACTTACAGGTAGGGCAGAGTTGTGCCAATTGTGGAAACAATGGTGCAGGTTAGAGAAAGAACACAGTCCCTGAGAACCTGGTTGGCAGGGACCCAGGGCACATGCAGTCAAATTGCATCAGGTAGCTGGCAAACAGTTAGGGGGCAAGTATACAGAAAGGGCACTTTCCTACACATGGTGATTCATTATCCAGGGAACGTGGTGTACCAGATAGTCATTTTCTGCCCTCAGTTCTCTTTTAGCCATAAAAATAACATTCTAAACATGTCAGATATTAAAAATGTGCTTGTGCCTGTCTCAAACCTCTCATCAAAAGGTAAAGGAGCAAAGGCATTGGGATAACCAAGGGCCAGGTTCACTATTACATCGCATTAAGTAGTCTCATTTTGCGACCAGTATTTTTCCTACCTGTGTGGACCCAAACTATGTACGAATTCCAAATCTGAAAGAGCCACAACGAATATTCTTGAGGTAGGTCGCAAATAGCTCCTCGATTTGATTGGACACAATCACAGGGATAATGATCTGCAAGGGTCAGCAGACCTCCATGTCTCTGATAGCTTTTCAAATGAAGATTATTATTATATATAAATATATATATATATTTTTTTTTAATCTGCCCATTTTCCTTAAAGTAAATCGAGGTGAACTCTTATCAATTGGGCATTTGAAAAGAACACTCCCAATATGCCCCTACAAGTATTGAATCGACATGGACTCATTTTAGAAGCTGTTAAAATATTACAGATTGCTGAAATGAGTTTAGTAAGTAGCAAAAAAACATTTCTGCGGGTGTACACAGCTATTTGAACTGTTTGCAACCATAAAAACGTTTATACAACCTTCATATCTGCACAAGATCAGACAGTTTGGTGAAGCTGAAGAACCAAAACTATAATTCTTACTTGTTTCCATGATCTTGGCTTTCCCACTACATTTTGAGGAGTGAATCAAAGACTGGGTTCAGTCTTCAAAGACATGACATCCAAGAGCATGTGTTGGGTTCCAATCCAGTTTTATTATCGCACACTACTACAAATTCTAAGTTGTATTCTAAATTCTTCCAATATTGTAAAGATAACCAAAGATAGAAAATGAATATCTAAGATCACACAACTTAGTCCCATTCGGAGACCAGGATTAAAAACCATTCCCTCTGGTGCCACAGTTTCCAAAATGCCCACTAGATCACTGATGCGAAGGTGGTTCTGATAGCAAAATGCAAAGAAGGTAGTCCCCAGGGGTATAACACTGCTGAGGGCCACGCCCAGATTTTAATGCAGAGTATATTATCAGTACATTTTGTTAAAGTAATAAAGGTGTGGTTAAACATTAAAAAAGACTTTCTAGATCCTTCCCTCTTCTATCCCTCCACAATTCCTTTTCAATCCAATGACAGACTAACATGTCCACCGCTCAAATTAATTTCATATTTTCCCAACTAATTCACCATTAATCCTTTTTTGGTACTGGGGTAGTGTGCTACTTGCCTAAAAGCGCTTCAACACCTTATCAAGGGTAGCAAGCGCTATATAAATGCAAACCTTTTCCCTCTTCGATCCCTCCACCATCCTTCTCAATCTCAATAACAGACTAACATATCCACTGCTCAAATTAATTTCATATTTCACCATACTATTTCACCACTAATCCTTTAAGGGTTCCGGAGTAGCTTGCTACTCGCCGAAAAAGCAATTCAACGCCTCATCAGGGGTAGTAAGGGCTATATAAATGCAATTACAAATCAATACCATCATATAAACACTCCCCACCACACATAATCATATTATCACGAGTGCACCATCATGCATGTAATCACCCCAATACAATACTAACCCAAGGAATGCTCACCATTGCTACTCACATACTGTGAGACAGTGGTTCTGTATGTACTGGACCAAAGTAAGGTGCAGTGTGTATAGAGGCCACCAACCCCAGAGGTATAACAGAGGTTACAGTCAGGGCTGACCTTACTCTTAAAAGTGGTAGCTTGGTCGAGCAGTAAGGCAGTACCAGAGGACAGTGTAAAGCACTTGTTGTACACACTCAGTCAGCAACAAGTTTCACACACTCAAGGACTGAACTCCAGGCTAATTGTTTTCATATCAAAAGATATAGTTGTTTTATTTTCAGAACCAACAGGTATCAAAATATACTTTTCTTAGTGATGAGTAATCTCAGGGTATTTCTATGCAGAAAGGCAATGACTTTGTAAACACAATAGGTACACGGGTTGCAAAAGGCAACACAGTTCTACACACAATTTAGCATTGAGTTCAATGGGTTTTTCTAAACAATTACAGTTGATTACTTTTCAGATTACCTTTGTAAATCCAAGACTGGATCCTAGATTCAGTCCTGGGGTCTCATCTGGAAACAGTTTAGTAAAAACGTTTTGGTTATTGCAAGGATTTTTAAGTAATAAAAAGGTATTTAAAAAGTTCACACTTAGAAACTTTTCAGTGAAAATCTGGCAATGTTATTCAATGGGAGAACATTTAGGTTACAGGTAAAGTATGTTCTTGTTACTTTTGTAATCAAGTACTGGGCTCCTAGGTCCAGCACTGGGATCTCTACTTAAGGCAGGTGAGTAATTACGTTTCAGTAGTTTGTGCGAATTTTAAAGAATATTTCAAGTTTTCAAAAGTAGACACAGAAAAAAAGCAGACAGTAGATTCCTATGGAGTAAATACAGGTTAATGGTAAACCCGGTTCGAATTACTTTTGTGGTTCAATACTGGGCTACAAGGTACAGTACTGGCTTCTCTCCCGACCACAGGGGAGTACTTCGGAATTCGTTACTAGACTGATTTGATAGGAATATTTGTTAAGTTTTCAAAACTTCACGCTTAGAAGATTTTTCAAGTCAATCCTGTCAATGTTATCCAATGGCAAGTAAGTGAGTTACCGGTTTCCAGGTGAGTACTCGGCTGGTGAAGTTAAGGTTCTGGGCATAAACTCAGGGGTCCCCCGGGGTCAGGTAGGTACAGTTGGTTCCCCCTCAGCGGCACAGGGGCAGCCGGGTGAAGAGGTAGTTAGGCCCAATGTTATCCAATGAGGGACAGGGGGCCTTCGGTTGGTTGCTGCTGGCTAGCAGGCCATGCAGCTGTAGTAGCTGGGCTCCTGGTCACTTGCTCAGGGCAAATGGAGAAGTAGGATAGGGCAAAGGTTGCACTGCCAGAGGCACTCGGGCAGCTGGGTGCAGGGTGCTTTTGAGCCTTAGGGCGCTGTAAGTTATTCAATGGGAAAGGTAAAAAGGGAACAAAGGCTGCAGACTCGGGGACGGTGATTCTTCAGGTGTGACCACCACTTCTCTAGGTAACAAGAAACCAGAAGATACCAAGTTACACAAGCACCCTCTCACAAGTCAAATATCAGGAAAAATTTCCGTAGAGCAATAATTCTTTCAAAAAGTTTTTTTTTAAAACAATATCAAACATGATTTCATCTGGAATCGAGAAGTTTCAAAGTATGGATCCAAGACAGTTGTTATACTTCAAGATCTTTATTTTAGACACATTAAAAGTTTTCCAGCTTTGCACTGCCGACACGTGTTTCGCCCACTCATGGGCTTTTTCAAGGCAATCTTAGTCAGAATGGAGATGTCTGGTGGTCGGGAAGTTCTTATGGGTCAAAAGATGTAGGATGTGTCAGTACTAGGAATCCTAATAATAATAATGATCCTGGCAAGCTGTTTAGGGTGTAGATTCCACCATACTAGTTTCCAGATGTTGAGTCCCACACAGAGTTGGGTAAGAAATATGAATAGTCAAGGAAGTATGGGGCATATTATCAAGCCTGTGCGCTAAAATTATCGCTGCTTTAGCGGCCGAAAACGGCCGATAAAGCGGCGATAATGGGCTTGATAATATGCTCTGTGGAATTCCAATCGAAGCCCATGTTAGATGTCTTCACATCTAACATGTGCTTCGATTGGAATTCCATAGAGCATATTATCAAGCCCATTATCGCCGCTTTATCGGCCGTTTTCGGCTGATAAAGCGGCGATCATTTTAACGCACAGGCTTGATAATATGCCCCAAGGTCTTTGCGTAGTAGCACGAGTCACTGCATGGAGATAAATCTTTATTTTATGTAGTCAAAGCACCAACGGACCATGATAAGTCTTCACGTTGTTTACGCGGGCCAAATCTCCACTGCTGGGCGCTGGGTGCTTGTGTAACTTGGTATCTTCTGGTTTCTTGTTACTAGCATTAAATTGCTTGCTTCACACCCCTGGTGGTGGGTGTCTTACCAGGTTCCCAGTGCACCTCTTTTTGATATTACACGTAGACTGTGCCCATTGAAAATATTCATGAACAGAAGGTGCGGACGTTTTCTCATTTTGAGAAGCACTACCACCAGTACTTCTCTAGGTAAGTTGGGACCCTGTAGAAGAGATAGGTACCCTAAAGGGAGGCACAGGGAGCCGCAGGGCACCGGGTGCAGGGGTGTCTTTGGGTGTCGGGAAATCTTACCCTCGGCTGGTCGCGGTTGGAGGGGTCCCTGGTTCTGAGGCTGTAGGCTTTGTCTGGTTCATAGAGGAGGGTCTGTGGTCACTGGACTTTGGGTCCCAGTCACCGGAGGGACGTCCTCGTGGTCTTGGATCACTCAGGCACGGGCCGGGCTCGGTGGGTGCAGAGTGGGCAGGTCTTGAGCTTCCTGGCTGGCACTAGGGGTTGGTTGTGGAAACAGAGCCTCTGCTTATGGGAGTCCCAGTCTTTAAGACGGTGAAGGTAGCAGGTCCTTCGGGTGTCCCAAGGTTGCTGTCCACAGGAGTCGCCGAAATTAAGCAGGAGCAGGTTCCACGGTCGACAGGCCGGTAGGGCTGGGGCCAAGTCAGTGGGTGTCGTCCCGTTTGTGAGCAGCTGCACGGCGGGTCGTCTTCTTCTTGATCTTCTTCTTTTCTTATCGGGATCTGAGGAAGGAAGGTTCAGGGAGCCCCTAAATACTGAAATTAGGGGTGTTCCAGGTAGGGCTAGGGCAGGGACCAAAAGGTCCCTGTCCTGGGGTGGGGACACCCCTTGCCTGCTCCTCTCCGGTGGGAGGCGGTCAGGAACCTAGCTGTGATTGGGCAGGGCTCCCCATCTTCAAGATGGCCGGAGCCCGGGGTCGTGCTTTACCTCGCCTCAGCTTACGAACCTTCCTGGGGAAATTAACAACATAACCTAGTAGTGTAATCTCAGGAGTAGGCATAAGTTGCATGGACAGTATGTCCCTAACGTCGAGTGCACACTCGTCCAGTACTGATGAATCTTAGGACATACAGTGCTTAATTTGTGCCGGAGCTTGCCGGTGCTTAGCACCGGCACCTAATTATCAGGGCCGGGTCTACAGCATTTAGTGCACGTAATTTATTTGATCGTAATTAGTGGCACAGAGTGAGTGCTGCTGTACCATAAGTTCTGCTGTTTAGTTAAATGTGTTACGTACTGTGTACTGGTTGCTTGCAGTATGCAGTTGCTTGTGTTATTGAGGACTAGTGATGTTGACGAAATGAATGTAAAGTACTTAAGTGTGTTTCTTTCTGACTCCGATTCGGTTTCCTTTCCTTTCCTCACGAGTCACAAGTTCAAGTTAGTTCCGGCCCCGCCCGGTCCAGTGGGCGGGAGTCGGACACACTGAGTTAGTTGCCTAGTAACTGGGGCCTGGGCAGGGCTTTGGTCTTTTGGGGGGTTGGGGTTGTGCGTAGTAGCAAGTAGCATGCGCAGAATGATTTTCATTGCAATGCGCTTGAATGCCCCAGCATACCCGGCCGCACTATCCCTCATCGTGAATCACTGCTGCTGCTATTCAAAGTGCCTGAGCGAGACAGGGAGGCAGCACGATCTGGACGATGTTGGGTTGGCCGCATTGAGGAGCAGTAGACACTACAGTTACAGTACATACCGAAAGGGGGCATCCCTGCCTAGTACCTCTAGAAATCTTAAAGTTATTGGAATCCATGCCTCCATAACTAACCACCGCCCGTGGTTCATCATATATTGACATAACCCAGTCTAAGTATGAACCTTTTATACCCATTTTTCTTAATACTGTCCATAAATAATCCCACCCCACTCGGTCAAATGCCTTTTCCGCGTCTAACATTATCATACCGAGTGGGGTGTTAGTGGTTTCAGCTACATCCAGAACTGTTATAGAAGTATTAACATGCATGGTGGTGTCTCTACCTATCACAAAGCCATGCTGTTGGGAATTAACCATATCTGGCATATGGGGCGCTAGTCGATTAGCTAAGATTTTAGCAAAGATTTTCACATCCGAATTTAATAGAGAAATGGGCCGATACGATCCACACTCTTTTTCCGGCTTCCCCTTTTTCAAAAAGAATATGATTTTTGCCAGTTTCCATGAGGAAGGAGCTTGTTTAGAAACAATAATAGAGTTAATGACTGTTTGTAATAAAGGAGCCAACTCTTGATAACAAAGTTTGTACATCTCCCCTGGTATGCAGTCTTCCCCAACTGCCTTACCTAAGGGTAAGTGATCAATAGCTATTTTAATCTCTTCCATAGAAATATTTGAGTTTAGATGTTGAATCGTTTCTTGTTTAAGTTCTTGTGTTGATTTTAAATGTTGATCAAGATATTTTTCAATATTTATTTGGCTCGATAGCTTCTCTGGGGTATATAAGTGCTGGTAGAATTTAACAAATTGAGTTAAAATTTGATCCTCCTGCCCATATAGTACAAGATCTGACCCCATTATTTCCTTTATTCTAGTTTTCGCTTTCCTGTCCGCTGTTTTATAAGCTAATATTTTTCCGATACGATCACCCCCTTCATATTGATCTAATTTATATTTATGTAGTCCAACCGCATATCTTTCCCTGAGCTTTTTCCTGAGTCCAGCTTGTATCCCTGCTAGTTGTGTTCTAATTTGATCAATATTGTTTTTTGATTGGAGTGTTGCATCCGCCAATTGTGATTCCAAATTTAATAATTTAGAAGTCATATCCTTATTCTGATTGCGATTTTCTGTATTGAGCCTGTATATATACTGTTGGACACAGCCTCTGATACTACACTTGCAAGTGTCCCATACAGTATTAATACTCGCTGTATTAATATTTAGCTTAATAAACTCTTGTATATGATTTTTAATCGATGCGATGAATGATTGGTCACTCAATAAGTGTCTAGGAAAAGTAAATTTTCTTGCTTTTGCTTTCTGATTGTCAATGTTAATTTCCATAAGGAGAGGATTGTGATCCGATGTTACTTTGGGGCAATATTATTTGCTTTATCTTTAGAACCTTTTTTAAATGCTCTAAATACCCAAACAAATATAGTACCTGCTCAACATGGGGATACAACCCTTAAATTAACAGCTTTTGCGGACGACATCGCAATATATACACCGGATGTGAGCAAAGCTATGCCAGCAATTATAGAGGAAGCGCACAAGTCCGGGGAAATCTCAGGATATAAGTTAAATATCAACAAAACCCAAATCATACTTAATTATACACCGGCCGCATGTATCTATAAGACCAGCAAAGAAGCAGTATATTTAGGTATAAAACTTATGGCTAAAGTGGAGAAGATTGTTGAAATAAATTATGGGGCATTTCTCAAAGAGACAGCTGCAAGTTTCAAAAAATGGCACAAGATACCTCTGAGTTTACTAGGGAGAATTAACCTGATCAAAATGAAAATCTTACCTAAGCTACTCTACTTGTGTAGAGCTATACCGCTACTGCCAAATAAACTGTTTTTTAAGAAATTAGATGGGATTTGTAGCAGTTTTATTTGGGGATACAAAAAGGCACGGAGGGCCATTAAATATCTGACATTACCTATCTTTAAAGGGGGACTTACTTTACCGGATTTTAATTTGTATTTTTTGGCTTCTTTCTTTTTGCGCATTAGGAGTCTATTAAAGAATTCTCATCCCTTATTTTTTTACCAATATATGCTGGGAACAGATGCCAACCAATTTCTACTACGGGTTCACGACCCTAATTACTTCAAAAGAGTAAAATTTAAGACGGCTAAGCATGCTATCAGAATTTGGGATAAAATCTTGCACATTAGCAACTCCACATTTTACAATGCTGAGCTTAGACTATGGGATAATCCGGGCCTGCCTGGTATCTTTTCGGATGGTGTAGGAAATCGCTGGATGAGATTAGGTATAAGCACGCTAGGAGACTTGTACGATATTAATGGCTTGATGGATTTTGGTAACTTAAAAACTACATATGGGCTTACGGACGACATGTTTTTTAAATATAGACAGATTAGAGATTTTTTTTGGAACAAATTAAAGATAACGGAAGTTGGCCAATCTGAAATTCTTGAAGGTATTTATTCAGGAAAAACTAAATCATTGATTAAATGGGGATATCAATGGCTCATTAAGGTGAAGGAGGAAAACACATCCCAAATTGCAGCTAAATGGTCTCGTAGACTAAACCAAAACATTAATTCAGCTCACATTAGTAATGCCCTATCTCATTTAAATGATATAGTTCATTCTTCCAATTTGAAAATGCAACTATATAGGACTGTTACGGAGTTATACTATACGCCACAAAGGATATCTAGTTGGTCACAAGGTAACTCCTTGACAGATAAATCCAAGTGTGTCAAATGCGATACTGCGGCGGCTGGAATTGAACATATGCTCTTTTTCTGTCCAGCACTCTCAAATTTTTGGAATCGCATATCTAACTATCTTCAATCTTACCAAATTAGTTCAATGGATTTCACGGCACAATGGGTTCTGTTAGATATTCAAGACATGAATTGCCCCAACAAAGATCTTTTAACGATTTTGATAGCATGCGCTAGATTAATCATAGCCAGGGTTTGGATTTCTAAAGAACCCCCCTTGGTTGCTGACTGGTTAACATTGGTATATGAAATTAGAACAATGGAGTTCTCCCTAGCAAAACTTAGAGGCCCTAAAGCTCTTTTGAAAAAAGAAAAGATATGGAAGGGATTTTTCGTGGGTTAAAAGCTACGATTAGTCTAATACTGATATTTTTTTTTTTTTTTTTTCCCTTACTGCTTTTCCTCTTTCTTTCTTTAGAAGTAATGTGAAGTTTTGTTGTAAGAAATACTGTTTTATGTTTGTATTCCTCCATGATCTGTTTTGAATGAATTTATAATTGTATGTTAATTATGAAACTGATCTACTATGAACTTTGTCTTTACTTGCAAACAATAAAAACGTTTAAAAAAAAATAAAAAAAACAGTTACAGTACATACCAGGTGAGGCAGGGCCTGGTTTGTAGGCCTAAATCGTCATCAGTTAAAATAAAGCTGTGCCGCCTGCAGGCTGTGCATTACTGCACTGAAAACATGATGTCTGGCGCCCTGACGTTTGTAAATTAGCCGCTTGGGTATGTGTTGCCTGTAATCCTGGACTTGGCACCTCTGTGCACATGCCGCCACAGAAAGGGTGCCTCGATTCTGGGGGAATGAACACAGAATGAATGCACACTTATGTATTATGGCTCCTCACTGTCCTCAGAAAGCCTACGTGGCCACACTGCGTCGATCCTGGCCTCCCAGTGCCCACCCAGACGAAGCACTGCACGCTGCTACCTGCGTCTATGAAGGCAAGCAACAGGGGACTGTGGAATGCGACCTCCTGCGTGGGTGCACGCGGGTTCTAACACGACAGCCCTCAGCTACACGGACTCCCTTGATAATAAAAAAAAAAAACATCCTGAGCATTACCTCCATCACTCCATGCACACTAATGGCCTATCCTGACAGGGCTGCCCTCCCACCAGTACTGCCTCCCACATCGTCCTCATAAACCCCATGCTCCCTTAGCCCACCGGACTTATACTACAGAGGCGCCGCTGAACACCTCAGATTCAGACTCTCACTCTAGACACTGCTCTAGCGTCAAGAGTACAAAACACAGAGCATATCTCCCCCCCACCCCACCCCCCGAAACGTACACGGGTGGCATTTCACTCTATCCTCACAGTCTGCAATATTCTAAATTGGGTTACGTGTCAGTCTGATATTTTGAATGGTGTCACATTACCGCATATTCTGTGATAATCTGCTTGGGGTCACATGACACAGTCTGATTTTGTGAATGTGACACCATAGTCTGTGATACTCTGCACAAGGTCTTAAGACACAGCGATTACATATCTTGAATGGGGGTCACACGATAGTCTGTGTTATCTAAAATGGGTTTTACATGACAGTGTGATACTCTGAAGGGGTCACATGACACGGCAGAGTCTGTGATACTCTGATGAACCACTAGGGTCTGTGATGTGACAGAGACACAGAACAGTCTTGTACATTCGGAATTAGTCCCCTCCCTCCTTTTGTTTCATTTCCCGCCACTGACGTGCCCCTGGCTTTACGGTTTGAGGACGTTGAGCACAGGTGTCTCTTGTGGATTGGCTGGAAGCCGACAATGGGGAGAGGGGCGAGGAGGCCCATTTCGAGGTGTCGACGGCAGGACTTATGCTGAGGAGACTCTGAGGGGGTGGGGGTGGGGGGGGGGCGGATGAACACTTGTGCTTCGAGGTGAAAGGTGAGTCAAGCATGTAACACCTGGCAATTCTCCAATTGGATGATAAGATGTGAATGAAGAAGCGGTTTTAAGAATCACACTTAACCAGCAAAGCATATTGGTGCAGCAGAACCGAGTGCATGCACTATTCCTCACGTGCGGAGAAAGCACCTCAGTCGGGCCAATAGATAAAATGACCGCCCAAATGGCAGTGGAGGCCTGAGAGGGGTATACTCCGTGTTACTGTCAGCTACACTTATGTCATCGCATAAGAATAGGCACAGTGCCATTTAATCTTCCTTCACCTGTTCTACTGTTCACCATATATAGTGCTACACATCACGAGAAGTTCACAGCAATAACTATTGTACAGTGTGAGAGTCAGTGTGTGTGCTGTGGCCCTGGGGTCGACAATGCAGGTAGGCGGCGGCCTCGCAGTTCAAAGGACACGGCGGGGCTCCTGTGTACGGCCCTTTCAAGTCCTTGTCAGTTAGCCTTGCCTGGGAGGGAGGACAGGTTTGATACTCGGCTCGCGAGAAGGAGGGGGTGGGGCTTTAAGTTTGTCCCTTTCTTCCATGGCTGACATACAGACTGAGTGAAGGGCAAAGGATGGTGTCAGCAGGCTGAGCACTGCAGGGTCCAGTCACCATTATATTGCTTACATTGACATTGTAACTCGGCTCTGTTTCATTCTTTCATACTGTGCGGGGGCCGGCGGGATCTCAGGGTGGAGTGAGGGGGGGGGGGGGGTTGCGGTACTTCGGGAGGGCTTGCGGTCCTTCAGGAGGGGAGGCCCCCCCTTTACTGCGAGACAAAGCCTGGGCAATTCAGGGATGTGACAATAATGGCCATAAGTGCTGGCGCATTGACACTGCCTCGGTGCCCCTAAAGATTGTGGGGGCTGGGGGGCCGTGAGAATCTGCGACTGCACATTTTTGAAAACCCAGAAAGTCTAATGAGTAGCCTATGATGTTGACCTGGCTACATATTGATTGATCTTGCACGCACCAGCGGGCTATGTAAACTGCCTAGTGGTGACCCTGCGGAATTTAGCTGCTGCATGAGGAGACTTATTTTGGCAGCTTGGAACTCATCTTTGCCTACGGCTCTGGGACATAAAAGTGGTGGGTGTTGTTCTGCTGGACTGAAGACTTTGTGTGTGGGGCGGGGGCCCCGTGTGTCACGGCACCTGTTGAATTAGTTACTCAGTGAACTCTTGCTGAGGAGAATTCTCTAGTAGTTTCATGTAACACTGTGAGGGCGTCAGTTTGCCAGTATATTTTTGTTTTAAGGTAGTACAGAGGGTTAATATGCCTGCTGCATTAAACGTTTACCAGGCAGATTAAAAAGTGCATATAAATGTAAAGTAGGTCAGTGTGTTACTGCTTCTGTCGGAGAGATCCTTTTGTTACTTGCAGTTTGTAAGTTAAAATCCTATCATAGAACAGCAAGCTATTAACTAGTATGTCATCAAAGAGCTGCATGCAAACTGGAAGTTATATATTACAGCTATATGTTTTTTTGCCCAATCTTTCATTATCCTAATCTTGCAAAAAGGGTTAATTTGGGTAGAAATCAATTCTTATTGGAGAGCACCCCTAACAGTGCTGTTATGTTTTAAATTCTGAATTTGCGCTTTTCCAGACTTAGAACTGCTAAACTATATTGCGCAATGACAATAATGGATGACATGTGACTCCTATAACTTGTAGTCCTGTCTGGTGTAACATTCCCTATATACGGATTTACACACGTAGGATTTGGATCTATGCATGTGTGTATGATGCAAAGTCCATGAATTTAATTCGAACTTAAAAGCAATCTGGAACGCGTGCCAGCCATCACATGAGCATTTGATGACACAGGCCACCCCGATGATTTTTCATGCCACTGCCTACGGAATACCCTACTATACTGGATAACCCAACTCCATACCCCTTCGGCCACTGGAAGTGACTGTGACTGACTTATTCAAGTGTATTGCATAATTGTATTCACTTTTTTCTGTTTAGAGTGTTTTTACAACATGTTGGTTTATTTCCCCACCTAAGCTATGTAAAAGTTGTACATTTGAACTCATAGACTCTGTTAAAAATGCCATACCCTACCCCAGTATTGTCTTTTCACCAAATCAGCACATACAGCTCTGGAATTATCCCTTTTGAATGCATTAGTGATTTTAGATACACTTTTGATTTAATCTTTTTCAAAATGTTCACAGGGCAGGGGAACCTCCTATCAAAACCTTACTATGAGAAGGCTCGCTTGCAGAAATTCAGATCAGGTATATATTACATCTGACTTTTAGCAGTGCCAGTTGACGATGTGGGTGGAGCTAATATAGTAAGTGGGTGGAGCCAGTGGAGGGAGTGGGTGGAGCCAGAGAAAAGTAGATGTGGCCTCCGACAAACATTTGAGCACCTGCACTTCATATTTTACAAATTAAGCACTAAGGACATGTCCACGTAAGGTGGGCAAAGTCCGCGAAGGGTGACAAGCATTTCTGACAGTGGTGTGGTCTGTAGTTGTCAATTCTATGGGAATGGGCGGGGGTAAAGTACATCCTGCAGAGAAACTTAAAATGGAGTAATTTGTGTCTGCTGTTCAAGGAGATGTCACCGGTAGCCCTGCAGCACTGCTCCCACTGGTCGTCAGAGATGGGCTTGCCCAAGTCAGCCTCCCATGCCGCCCGAACCTTGGAATCATCCACAGGCCTAATCGCGCTACACTGTGTATATAATTTGGATATCAAATGTGCCCCAGTCGGGCTCTGTATCAGCAGCGTAAGGGGAGGAATAGGATCAGGGGCTGAGGGAAAAGAAGGAAGACTGGCTCGGAGAGAGGACCGCACCCGAGTCAGGACAAAGGAGTCCATAAAGGTACGCTCACTAAAGCGGGCCTCTTCCGTCATTAAAAATGCATGCCCGTCTGGGAACAAGTCACCGAGCGTACGCACTTGGAATTTCTCCAAGGTGCGATAGACCAAGGCCTCCCTATAATCGGGAGTAAGGAAGGATTAGGCAAACGTAAGGCAGGAGAATACAATAAATCAAACCCCAACAGTCTACTAGTCTGTCCCAAGCCCAGCATGTGGTAGAGACTGTTTGAACATCACGGGGGTCCCGGGGGTAGGCCACAGGAAGGATAGTAAGAAGCTGGCGAGGGAGAACGAGATCGGCCTCCGGCTTCAAATATGGAATGCGTGCGTCCAAGTAGAACCAAGTGTCCCCTGTTATACATTATAAGGATATTGTAAGTCACATTGAGGGCCATGACCTTATAAAGGAACTTGGCTTTTGTCCCCAGTACTGTATATGATCACAGAATTCCTCAGTGAATTGCATTATCCTTAAAGTGTACCATAGGAGGTATTTTATCCCATGTATCTTGACTGTCAAGGCAAAGAGTCAATCAACACCTCTGTAATAGCAGCCCTCGTGGGAAGAGGTAATATGAAAGGCTGGCCCAATGTGACTCCCTATGGTGCGAGACGGGCTAAAGGACTGTTTAATGATTATGTTCATTGTATGCATTTAGTTCTCAGAACAACCCGACAGTAAGATGGAGTGTGCGATGACACCTGTGTAAGCGGAAGAGCAGCTTTGTAGAATAGAGAAGCTGCCCCTCCAGATCACATTGGATAGACTCAAGATATGGACTTTTATAGAAACTTGTTGAAGACTGGTGCATGCCACGTTGCTGTGAGCGTGTACGATCTGTCTACAATGGGAACCATGATAAATCAGCTGCTTGGACAATATACCCCACAAATATACTTGATCTATTGATCGAGCCTGTGATGGCTCAGCGAGGGGGGCTGCATGATCCCTCCTCATGATCAATGATTTTGGCCCTGGAGGTGGGTTCCCCGGGGCCTGTGATGGCTTGGGAAGGTGGGCTGCACATCCCCCTGCTCATATAGAATGATTTTTACCCCTGGGAATGGGCTCCATGGGGCTTCTAATGGCTCGCATAGGGTGGCATGCGACCCAATTCCCATGTACATTAATTTTGTACCTGTGGGTGGGTTTCCTAGGACCTGTAAAAGGAAGGGAACCGTGAGTCTCCCCTCCCAATGTACAGTAATTTTGACGTCCCCTTCCCATTAATAAAACAAAGTGACCAAAACCACTATTATGTTTTTTGTGGGTTTTTTACAATTCCACTGGAGCCCCGCAGGTTTGCAGCAATATTTGCAGATTTGTATTTGTGTTGGCCCTGGTAGGTCCCTCTGGGTCCCTCCCCTCTCAGGGGGTTGATGGCGTCAGGGTATCCCTACCCTCATATTTTTGTTTTTGTAAACATGTTCAGGACAGGGAATTAAGTCCCCAAGTCTTGTAATGGCTGACAGCAACAGTTCTCTCATGTTGCTGGCAGCCAATCAGAGCAATCACTTCCGCAGCAGTCTGAGTGTGTGTGTGTTATTTTTTATTATAATTAGTTCTTTGAGAAATCAAAGCTGGGGCTCGCTTTACACTTTAAGGTCATTGCAATATCTTAAGCACGTACATTCAGCTTGGAATTTCTTCCAGTTACTGCATGTGTTGGAGATGGCACAGCGTGGTAACAGAGAAGCAAATGCTGCTCACTGTTCACTGTTTCTGAACTGTGCTGTCTGAAAATCCTGCACTACCTCGTAGAAGTTGCAATTTAAATATATACCCTTTAGACAGCACGTCTACATTAAAACAGATACAAAGCTGTGTCCTGTGCAAGTGCAAACGTTCATGATATGATCCCTGGTGTTTCACAAGAACAAAGCAGTGCTTAATTTGTGCCGGTGCTATCCGGTGCTTAGCACCGGCACTTAAATGTCAGGGCCGGGTCTATGAATCAGCGCACACCCACATTGATGACCATGTGTAATTGTAAATAACTTCTTTATTGATTGATTGTACCTACCTGTTCTTACTCTCTCTCTGTCACAGTCTCACACACACTGTCTGTGCAGCGGCAGCCAGCCACACAGGCCCGCCCCGCGGCCGCCCCTGCAGCATGGGTGACGTGACACAGAGAGAACACAGAGGATGTCAACACTCACCGGCGCGCAGTGGCCGCGGCGTCAGTCTTCTTCACACTGACTCTCTTGCACTGTGCGCTGCCTGCTCCGGACTGGGCGGTGCTGCTCCCGCTAGTTACTCGTCGTGTCTGACTCTGGCAGTGACTCATTTAACTGACTATGTCATGTCACCAACTTGAACTGCGCACTGCGACCACGGTTATTGAACAACGCCATTTAATGCCTGAAAAATTGCTCACACTGCTGCTCAGCTCAGAGAGTCTCAGTCAGACTCAGTCCGCCTCGCGGCTCGCCGCATAAATGCACACTGTCACTGCAACATTTAACTGCTGACGTGACGCGACTTTAGAATTAAATAATTACCGCTGACGCTGAGCTGCCCTGAAACATATTTCGCCCGTTCCACACTCCCACCAACATTGTACTCCTACAATGACATTGTACTCCTACAATGAGGGAACATTATTGTTGCCCTGAAAATAATTTCACTTGATTGACTCGACTCCACAACATCATCGTATGACCTCGGTTCGAAGTGCCCTATGATACCCCACAGGCGCAGAGAATATATAAATAAAATTGAATAATAAATACAATATGTATATAATTAATTAAATAATGTGTGAAGTCAAGTTTCGTTTTTCATCATCATGGAGGGTTGTTGATAGTTTCTGTTTGACTTGTGGGCGGGCCGCGGAAATTCAGTTGGTGGGGCGGGGGGCCCGGCACGGGATGGAGCCTGGAGGTTCTGATGGGGGTAGGGCTGGCCGGGGGCTGTGCACGCAGATTTTTTTTTCACTGTGAGTGTGACTGGTTGGCTCTAGCTAGCCACGCCCCAGCATAACCGCGCTGCGCAGTTCGTTCCCCCTCGCACGCCACAACAAGTGTGTCCTCCGAGTCCTGTCCATTAAGTTAGCCCCCGGCCCGGCCCGGCCCGACCAACGCACACAACGACGACTAACCACCTGGGCTGGGGCTGTGTGCACGCTGCTGCTGCCTGCAACTGGCGGTTTTGCCTGGTAGAGTGACGTCGCGTGAGTGCAGCAAGCAACTGCAAGTACTTGTGTGCACTGCACTACAGACTGCGGCCTGGCTCGCCCTGGTAGCAAGCTGCAGCAGGCAGGCAGCAAAGTTACAACAACCAGGCAGTGCAGTGTGAAGCAGAGCTGCAGCTGTGCCGGCCGGTCCCACCACCACCCACCCACGACGAATAAAGGTAAGAAGAACTAAGAAGCTCCAGCTCCAAATTAAGTGAAGCACTTTAAGAGTTTCAAGTTAAGCTGACCCAGTCGGGTCAGCTGCTGAGCTGCTCCCACACTTACTTTGTTATTCCGGTGGACGAAGGGAGGGGAGGGGCGGGGGCTAGGAGCGAGGTGGGGTGCCGATTCCGAATATATGTTTAATTTTAATGATAAGGGGGCATGCATGATGCAGCAGGGCAGCTTTCTATTCTAATCATACGCTATTTTTCCGCTCCAATTTCAAGCTCTGAAGCTAAAGATAAGGGGAGGGGGCGGGGGGAGGCCTGGAGAGGAAGGATTCAATTCAAAATGTAGGTAACTTATTGGACGGCGGGATACACTTTACAGGCAGCCTGCCTCTGCCTGGCAGTCTGGGCGGGGGAGGGGCGGCCCGTCCCAGGCGCCACTAGTTTGGGGGCAGTGGCCGCGCAGCACAGGTGGCCCGTGGCAGCAGGCTTTATAATTTATTTGGGTTCACTTGCGCTCGAGCTGACAGTAGATTACAGCGCTCCGAGGTGCGCAACAGGCCACGCCGTGCACCAAGCAATGAGAAACAATTCCTTTCAGCTCCAGTCTCTATAGGTTTCCAAGGTGCTTAGAACTAGAAACCTTGCAATTGGTTCTTTGCGAAGGTTAAGGGGTTCTGCCATGGTTGTCATGGGCCTAACCTGCAAAATCATTAGTTAAACAGGTTTTAATTACGCAGAAATAAATTAAGACTTGATTGGGTTTAGCAGGCCATCTCAGCAGCAGGTGCACAACACACTGAGCCATCTAATTGCTGACTTACTCGCGAGCTCCCGCGCCTCTGAGTAATACAAGTAACATTAAGAGGGTGGTTCGCTTATCGGCACCCTGGGGTAATTGGATTAACAGAGGTCTCTATTTCACTGCCTTGCTGTGGTGACCTGAGAAGCTACCCACCTCCCTCCTCTCAAGTTCGGCACCCCCCACACCGCCCTGGTCTGGCCTTTGTCAATATCAACAACGCCTCCTTGACACTACTGTAAGCTCGCAGCTTCAAAGCTTCTGTCTGTGTCTGAGTAGCGCTGCCCTTCATGGAGCTGTGTGTGCGTCATTGACTCGTCATAACATAAGCTTGATTTTCCTAACGTAAAATTTATGAAAAAAGGTATGAAAGAAGTCTCCTAAAATGTTTTTTTCTATGGCAAGCAAACAAGCAACCTCTTTGCAACGATATACTCATTTACTACTGCCAGTAACTCATGAGGTGAAGGCAATTTACCAACTATCTACACGTGAATCAAGGAGCTGGGGCACCATTTATGAAAGCAAGCAATTTACCTGAATGGGCACCTACACCAGGAATAACCAAACAAAATGTGACTAGGCTAAATGCTTGCACATCAAATTCAAACTGTATCTGAAGTATTATTAGTAATTCACATCTAAAGGAGGCAAATTTCAAATGTCACAAATAAGAAAAAAGAGGCAGTCCTTATGGTGGTGCTCACATGGTGACAGCTGGTATAGCATTCCGGACAAGTTGAGAGAAAGGCACTGAAGAACACACTCATCTGGGCCCATAAAAAAACATTGATAAGTCTGGTCCTTTTGTGTGCTAGGATTTCCAGGCAATAACGCTTATGTAGAAAGTATAAACTCCCAGGAAAGGTGTATGCAAGATGGCAGAAGATGTTCAATATACGGCTTTATGCAAAGTGTAACAACCATTGGTGAATGCAATGCATAAGTATTGTGATGAAGTGCTTTCTGTGTGGTTCACATGTAACATTTATATTGGTCTTTATAACCAGAGGGAGGTTGTGATTGTGAAGTACCTTAATTTGCATCAGGCCCTTGCCCCCCTTGTAGAGCATGGTTTAAAGGGTGTTGTTTGTGGTTTACCCATATGGACATGATCCATGTGGTCTGGCAACATGGTGGAAGCAGCTATAAAAAAAACAAAAATTTACAATGCAATAGGTCTCGCATTTATACAAGTTTGAGCTACTGACATTGCAAATGACAATGGTTTTTAAAACAAAAATAAAAGGCATTGTCATTTACAATGCCAATAGCTTAAACTCGCGTAAATGTGAGACCTATTGCATTGCAAATGCTTGTTATTAAATGTGTTGATATATTTTAATCGAGCAGGTTAAACTTATTTCTACAAATGGATTTCTGCCCTGAAACTGAGTAATTTCTCATTTTTATGACTGTATGCGTAACCCTGTTAGAGGTACGCAGAGGGGGGTAAGAGAGAAAATAGAAATGAGTAAGGGAGAGAAAGAATACTGAGGACTCTCCTACATTATACCTCAAGGACATTTTGGTGGAGATCACATTTTTCTTTGCTTTATCTTAAGAATACAAATCTTTAATAAAAAAGAATCATATTTTGAACATATGCCTCTTTTCTAATCTGTTGCCTGTGCCATACAGAACTACATAGTTATTTCTGGTTTACTATTCTGAATGTCAAATAAATGCACATATAGCTCCAGGGGAGTAAGTTATACTAACAAGCCCAATTGGTTATCATCCTTTTTTGTTGTTGTTGCTCTAACGCAGTCGCTTTAACGGAATATTCCACTATACTGATTAACCCCATACCACTTCGGCCACTGGAAGTTACAGGACTCATTCAAGTGTATTGCATGATTTTATTCAGCTTATCTGTTTGGACTAGTGTTTTCACAACATTTTGTTTTGTCACATAACTTAAGCTATGTACCTTGGAAATCATAGACTCTGTTAAAAATGGCATGCCCTACCCCCAGTATTGTCCTTTCCCCAAATCAGCACACAGAGCACTGAAATTGTCCATCTAAATGCATTAGTGGTTTTAGCTAATTTATTCCAAACTTGTGCACATTTGCTTTAATCTTTTTCAAAATGGTTCACGGGGAACCTCCTGTCAAAACCTTACGAAGGCTCCCTTTCTGAAATTCAGATCAGGTATTATATTTGACTTTTAGCAGTGCCACTTGAAGATGTGGGTGGAGCTAATAGAGTAAGTGGGTGGAGCCAGTTGAGAGAGTGGGTGGAGCCAGAAAAAGTGGGTGTGGCCTCCGACAAACATTTCAGCACCTGCACTTCATATTTTACAAATTAAGCACTGGAACAAAGGTTAGAATGGCCCACTACACGAGAGTTATTGTGTTGCTAAACATATGCACAGGCAAGAGGAGGATGGCATGTTTCAGAAATTGCATAATCAGTCGGTGCCCAGACAAACCCAAGTACGTTCTAAATATGGGTTTCAAGGCATGGATTTCTGCAAGGTGGGTTGAATGTTCATCATGAGGCACGGGTACAACTGTGACGCGCGGGGCATTGCTAGCATAGCATTAGCAAAATATATCATTATTTTCTGCAGAGTGATGAAGACGTTTGTCCTGCTTTTATCGACACCTGCTATGACACAGACAACCTCAGCAGGGACTTAAGAAGCACAAAATAATTCTCACAAAAGTCAAATAATGCTCTCGAGAGCTCACTTTCTCTGCATGCAATGTACTTTTTCGTCCCTTGCTCATACATCAATTCATCATTTGTATCCCTTTTTGCTGCTTTCTCCTTCCCGGCAGCAAGGACATATCTTCTTTTTTCTTCCACTCTGTCCCAGTACTCAGTCTATCTGTTTCTATCGCCCCGCCAGATATCATGAGGATGAAGCTTGCGTCAGAGCGAGCCTGATGTGGTTCTTACCTAAACTTGATGAAATACTTCGGCACGTGCTTGAGTTGGCATCTGTTCATCCACATTCCCAGAAGTCGCCGTCTATAGAAAATGAAGCATAATGACTTAGGGTTAGACATGTCAGGTCGTGACCTAGCCACACAAAGAAATATACATTGGTTTCATCCCATACCCTCCCCTTCCATTGAGTTCATGACATCTACCGTCACCTGAACGAGAAGTCTACGGGGCGACCAACGCTGCTGCCCTCCAAACTTCTCATTCACTGTGAGGCCATGTCCTCTATATCCTCCCATGACTTTGAAGATCCCCTGCTGGCGGCTCATATGCACAGTGCTAATTAAAACATCATCAGTTGTGCCAGTGTACTGCTGGAGGATGCTGGCGCCATCGTTAAAGGCGAATTAGAGCAGCCAGTGTCGCAGGCGCTAGACTGCAACTGACAACAGACCTGGCAATGCCAAGGGCAGCAGGGAAGGGAAAGGGGCTGGGAGGGGTCGGGCTCCATGGGCTACCTGGCAGTAGCACAGAGTCAAGAGAAGCTGGCGGAATACAGATGATGGAGAATACATGTTAAAGGCCAGTTGCCTCTATCAATTCTCACTATTAAAAGATATTTACGACAATAATTTAGATGGAGTCATGTTAACTGGCTAAGTCGAAAAACGTGGGACCTCATACTGCATCTGAAAAGCATGCAGTGTTCAAAAATGATAATACGAAAACATATACAAAGGGAGAAACAATGATAATTACACATATACGTATTTATGTGTTATGAGAAGCAAAATATAGCTATCATAGAGAGTGTTGTGACAGTAATTTTCAATATGTATTAAAATGAAATAAATGTCTGCATAATGAGGCTCCTGAAATGCTAAAATGCTTATCTGGAAAGAATCGATATTATGCAAAGCTGCAGCTTTCTGTGACATTTATGTGGTAAATAGGTATTTCATGGGGACACGTTAATATTATGCTTTTAAAACGATAACGTGCAAATGATGTTATAAAAAAAGATAGGAAGGATTTGTTTAGTACTACCTAATATTGACATGTAGTCTCTAAATGAAGAAGAATAATTAAATTAAGAGAAGTCGAAATGCATTTATTAATGTGTTTTATAATAACAATAACACAGCAATGATTCAGCGAAATTTCAAGTACACCTCAAATGCTTTTTTTTCCTGCCCTAGTATAAAATCATATGAAATAGTCAGTTTAGCCACTGTGAGAACTTTTTATGAAGTTTCTTTTCTGTATTGGTTAACAATTGATTGACTTCTAGTTCGGCAACACTTTTGACAGAAATATAGCAATCTTATTGCAAACTCAGGAAAAACACTTGGGAACGGACAGACTGTGAGCAAAGTGATGTTCCACCTACTTCTGTGGAAGGGACGGATATTTAAAACTAATTGAACTTAATAAATCTAATGAATTTGCAAAAGGATTACTTAATCTTCCGGATTTTTGGGTGTTGTACTGATCACCCAATGAACGGCCCACTTTGAGCGACCAATGGAAACCATATGGACTGATGAAAATTATACTTTGTGGGAGTAAACCATGAACTTTTGGAAGTATAGTTGCCCTCTTGGAGGAGGAGTTGGGGGCTGGCTGTCAGTTTCCCATTTTCCCTGCCTGCTTGCTGACGGACTGACTCTTGATTTCCCTTTATGCCAAACCTTTGAGCTGAACTTTCCTTACTGCGATTCTGGAGCCTGCACTTTACTGGTTGGTAAAGTTCAGAGGGAGACAACCTTTCGACTGAAGGGTTAACTGACTTCTTCTGTAGCACACTGTGCTGCAGTTCTGACTTGGCCATATCTATATTGAAGACAGACTAATTCTCTCAGTCTTGTTTTGGTTTGTATGATTCGATAACCGAGTCTCAAATTGTCTTTTGTTTCTCTTTCATTCTCTCCACTGGCAAGCTGCAAATGTTTACTATTTTCCTGTATTGCATTGTGAAGCTACTTGTATTAATTACTTGTTATTAAATCTGATTCGAAATGCGATTTCATGATCTGTCCTTTCAAAATAGGCTTTAGATAAATGTTTTACATGAGTTATCTTCATCGTTTTTGGCTCATTTTTCTTGTTTCAAGGTTTGTGTTTTGACGACTAAGAAATGTAATGAAATAGGCATGTGTTTGGCAATTCTTTATTCCAGGTCCTCATAAGGAAATTGCTTCACATTCTCCCAGTATTCTATTCCCTGTTAGCTCAACAAAAAGATCCATTGGAGGACTGTGATTTATGGTGATAAGGATGATGATCAGAGAGTAAAGTGTTTCTATGTGGGTTATTTGAAATGGCCTAATGTGACTAGAACTTGGTTGTGATAAAGAGAAAGATTGGATAAGCTTCCCGCTGCATCACAGAAGATCCAGAACATTCCGGCAAACATGAGGCATGTCCTGGTGACTGGAAAGATTCAAGTAGAACATTCAGGAAGCCGGACAACAGACGCGATTAACAAATGATTAGAGTATGTCTTCTGTGTTGTAGAGTTCAGGTGTGACACAGGATAAAGGAAATGGCACTCAGCAACATTTATGGGAGTGCTCCACATTAGGTGCGTAAAACTTATCAGCTAGAGGATAGTTCAAAATCTCCTCTAGGAACAGAAAGTTAAAACAAATGCTTCTGAGAGAGTCTGAAAGAATAGTGAGCCTTACAACCAGCACAAAACAACTGATGACTCCTTAATACTCTTAACAGTTTGTGTCCCACATGGAACGTCATGGAGGAATATGCTGAAACTGTGAAGGCAGAGTGGATGTCAACTGACCATTCTCCAATGGATCCTCACTGATATGGCTGTGCGGAAGAAGAGGGCAGTACCACAATGGGCATGGAAGGGAAACCAACTCGATGTTGCCTACTTGAATGGTCTCTGAGGCATCAATGAGGGTGATTTGGCATTCACTTGTTCATTCCGTGTTTGATCCCAGGCTCGGTATTGTTGTTCAGCCACTACTCATAAATGCACACATATACCGTTTTAGCAACATAACTTCAGCCATATTCTGGCCCTGGTCTTTTCATGCGTTGTGAATAAATTAGGAACATAGACACGCAGCTGTTAAAATGTATCTTTAAAGTTTCAGTCTGAGTTTTGTTTCGTGCATGTTCTCTGACAATGGAGAAATACATCTGATTTCAAGAAGAAATATTGTCAAGAGAATTGGGTGTGATGTCACACAATCGAAGGGAGGTACACGACCTTCAACTGTGGAGAAACAAAGAGTGGAATAACAAGAATCTTCTTTACATCAGGCACCTATCTTTGTACGTTTCCTGCTATAATGGTGCTAGGCTATGAGGTGCCAGTCTACAGAACAGGGTTTCTTTCTCACTCATTTGCTGGCCTAACTGGTGTTTGAAGGCAGTTGTTAGAAAGCAGATGAGTTGGGGAAGGGTCAGTTGACCTCCCTTGACCTAGGGCAGGATGTGTTGATCTTTAGATGCAGTTACCTGGAACCTAAGTGGAATTGGAGATTTTCAGAGCGCATTCAATGCGAAATGGTAAGCAGGCATGCCGGGGTGACCACCTATGGATTGAGTATTTCAAAAGTCCATGGTCAGGTACAACTACTTCCTCAGGAAGAGGTTGTGGCCTCTAATTAACCAGAGCCACTGTCATGAAGATAGGACTAATTGACTGGAGAAGATTGACCTCATAGGGCCCTCAGATACAGAAGGCCTTGAGTAGGCACTTGAGCTCCTTGCCACGGACCATATAGAAAAGTTTGTCCTGAACAGGGAAGGGTTGACGGGGAACCTGGATGCTGAGACCCCAGAGATGGACCCTTTGCCATTGCTATTCATGATGTGGTCAGCTTAATACTCAGAATACCTTTAAATGCTGTGTTGTAACCCTTTGAGATGGAAGCTGGTAATTTTACCGTCTATAGTTACACCATCGCTTCCAATGTCCATGCTCGTCCTTTCTGCACAGTCAGCCTCACACGGACTGTGTACCAGGCATTTGCAATTGCGTCTCCAGGTTTGAACCTTGTTTCCCATTTTACATAGTCGGCAGCTGAAGTACATAGGCCCAGTGGCGTAATGACAATTGAGGGGGCCCCCCCTGCAGGGTACGTGGAGGGGCACCCTCCGGACTCTATCAGGAGCTCTCGACTGAAGTGCTGTGCTGAGGGCCCCCCTGGAGCATTGGGGCAAACCCGCACTGCGGTGGCCTGTGTTACACGCCCGCGTCTCAGCCATTGAAAGCTCAACTTGTTTTGCGCTGAAGGTTTCAAGAGAACCTTGAGCTGGCCCACTGCCTTCGGGTGCTCGCCCACCTCCAGTAGCTTCCCCTTCAGCATGGCATTAATCGACATCGATCGCCCATTATTTGCCAGCTATTGTCTGCTTAAGACAGCTGCTTGGATTTCTATTGTAAAATGTGAAGAAAAAATAGACATGTTAAATCATCGCAGTCGTAGTCATGGAGACGAGCTGTGTGACCAAGCAGTAGTTGTTAGCTATTAGACTAGCCCTTCACAAAGAATATGCTGTCTAAGGCCCTAAATTACGAATGCCCTGGAGGGCCTGGCGATACTAATCGCGCCCTATACAACCCAATAAACCAGGTTCAGTGCTTACCAGGTGTGATAACTACTGGCTATTATTAGCTGAGTCCTTCAAAGTCAGACATAACATGTGGATTTTGGTATTTTTTTAACCATAAATTCTCCTGTCCTGCTATTTACCGGTGATTTTCCCTGTCTATAATGCAAGTTTGACCTGCTGATGTGTACCAGGAAAAACTGTGAGGTGCAACCTTTATTAGGCCCGGTAATTACAGAGTGTGTGAAACTCCACAGAACTTTTCATTTCGACTCCTGTGAAAATAGGTAACATTATGCTCTCTGCTTTTAAAGAAAGTCATGCTGGTCATCTAGCTGCAAGGTATTCATTTTCGTAGCATAATATAGCAATTTTCATCTAATATAAAAAATCCAGTCACAGATGTGTCTTACATTATTGGAATATTTAATTGTTTGGAACTTAGGCTCTCGGTACCACAACACTCAAGCTGTGCCTTACTGATAAGGCCTAATAAGGCCAAAATCCATCTAGGTTTGCTTGGGGTCCCATCTAGAGTCGACCTGGTTTGGTGGTTCAGGCTTGGAGTATGATCGAAAATTATTTGAAAATGGCTGGTCTCTTTCTAGAGAGGCAATGTGGTTGAAAAATGATGGCCTGGAATTTGACCCACGTGATTGCCAGTGGCTGAGATTAATTCAAGCATTTCCTACCTGACTTTGCTGTTTGCTACGCTAAATATACAAGCACATACACACATATGCGATTGTCCAATATTGATGCCTTCAATAGCTTTATCTGTCACACCTTGTGTGCTCCCGAAAAAGCATTTCGACTGATGCCCCTGCAATTGTCATTTTGAGCTTCCTGGCAGCCACCACAGCCTGCAACCAGCTGATGTTTTTGAGTACTAACTCTATTGGGATTTGACATACGCAAATGGTTATAGATACACTTGGCTAAACTTACACAGGCTGGGTAAGCACCGGGAAATATGCTGCGGAAGGTGGAAATGTACATTACATTGCAGGATTTTCTGTTTGCGTAATTGCCCGAAGTTATGTCGGCAACTTTATTATGAGCCCATTCCCTCTTTAAAGCTGAAATATATGTTTAAAGCTTCTGTCCTGATGAAATTATATATGCATTTGTTGTTACTCCTTTACGACTCGGAAAAGTCCTTAATATTGTTCGGTACTTCAGTCTTGAGAATCGCTTTCCATAATGTCTTAAACATCAAGTCACCTGGTGCAACCTTTTCAGTTTCTCTTTCGTGATGCATATCCATGCAACATTCTTAAAGCCACTGCTGCCATACCTCACGCTGCTGGGACACAGAGCGCTTAGCCCCTGTAAGATATTCTACCCAATTCCGCCCCCTCCTCTGGGGTGTTTAATGAGGTTTCCTGTTCAATAGCCAAATATCTTGCTATACCTGTATTGGTAAATCAAATAAATGGCTGATACTTTACTTCAGAGATGTACCATACAAGTTAGCAAATAAAATATAGAGTTGCATGTCTTACTATCAACCACAAAAATATGTCTGGCAGAAATATTGTGGACTAAATCTAATTTACAAAACATTGCTCCATTTGGTGTACATTTTTTATGATTAACTCCGATAGAGTTATAGTTTTGTAAACTAAATTTAATACACAGTATTTTGACAATATTTAGGACGTGATATTCTGGTACTATACCTATAAAACAAAATCATAAAGAGGAAAGAAAAACATCACATGTGAGAAATAAAGAGAAATGGACGGTGAGAAGGAGAACGAGGAAGAGAAACAGCTTGTGAGGGAGGAAAGACAGATTGAAATGAGATGGAGAATATGGGCACACACAGAACCAACGGATAGGGGTGTCTTACCTGACACCACCTCTTATTGTATACATTCCAAGGTATGTATCCTTCTATAGGCCCCTCTCCATGCTTAAAACAGGTTACAAGATCACTATCAAAATATTGGAGGAACAATTGTAGCCATATCTGCCGATGTTAATACACCTCCCTCAACCTATGGCAACTCTTTAGGGTAATAGAGAATACGCCTGCAAGACTGTATCCGGATACAGTCGTTTAGTCCGTAGATCTGCAAAAGGTGTTTTTCACAGTCCAGTGGCACTACCTGCATTCATTGTTCCAGCTCATGGCATTGGGAAAGTGGTCGATTAAATGGGTTGCTCTACTGTAAGCAGCTGCAATCACGAGAGTTCGGACAGGATCCTGTATCTCTGAAGCCTTTGTGGTCTTCAGGGGTACACGACAGGGGTGCCCACTATCGTCAATGCTATTTGCACTGGTGGATGAACCCTTCACCAGTATCATCCAGATGGAAGGCCGGGATGTGACCATTCCGCTACGTGACGGCAAACACACATTTTTGTTATACACAGACAACATGTTCCTGTACTTGCTAAATGCTGAGGAAGGGCTGACCCTGAGTCTACAACTCCCAGACAATCTGTTCAAAATCTCTGGACTTTGTACCAATCGGTCCAAAACTTGTGTGTTCTTAATCTCCTCGGACAATCAACAGGATCCTACAGTAGTGGCACAGTTGGGCATTAAGTGGGTTCCTGCAACATTTAAGTGGCTCTGGTGTGAAAGTTTATGTTATGTTATGTTATGTTATGTTATCTGGTGTTTATAAAGCGCGCGGCTACTCCCAAGAGTGTCCCAGTGCTAAGAAAATAGACCACATAACAGCAAACAAAACATCCCCCCACAGCAGAAACCGGCAGGTCCTAATGCAGGAAAAGCCATGTTTTCAGGTTCCTCCTAAAAGTAAGGAGGTCCGGTATCTGTCTAAGAGAGAGAGGTAGGCCATTCCATAGCCGAGATGCAACTGCTTGAAAGGATCTTTCCCCTACCGGTCGAGCAGGACCTTCAGAGTCGAGATCAAAGCTGAGCATAGAACCTCAAGGTGCGCTGCGGTCCATAAGGATGAAATCTTTCCCTTAGGTAGGGGGCTCTAATCTTATGAAAAGTTTTGAAGACCAAGACTAAAGCTTTAAAATGGATTCTTTTTTCGCACTGGAAGCCAATGCAGGGAAGATAGAAGATGAGACATGTGAGTCCTCCAACCTGTCAAGAAGATGGCCATGGCTGCCACATTCTGGATCACTTGTAAACGGCCAAGAAACTACTCCGGTAGGCCCAAATACAGGGAGTTAACGTTGTCCTGTCCCAACACCACCAGGGCCTGGACTACTGTTTTCCTGTGGGAGACTGGAAGCAAGGGGCGAATGTTCCTCAACATTCTCACCACCCCAAAACAGGCCCCTGCCACCGATTGGACTTGCGCCTTCATGGAAAGGGCGGCAAACAATTTGAACCCCAGGTTTTTCACAATAGTAATTGAAGACGAGGGGGGACACACCAGGTATGCCATGCTTCATATGGACGTGAACCAAAGAAAATAATCTCTGACTTTTCAGAGTTGCACTTCAATTGATTTAGTCTGAGCCAGGAGAAAACATCAGAAAGGCAGGTGTTAATCATGTTGCAATTGAATTGGTTACCCTTTTTGCACATGAACAACAATTTAGTGTCGTCCACATACAACACTATTTTGGCACCGTGTTTCTCAGTGAGAATGGCAAGAAGGGCCATTTTCAAGTTAAACAATGTTGGGTTCAAAGTGAGCCCTGTGGAACTCCAAAATTCAAGGGAGGAATTTCCCCTGCGAAAGGAGGTGACCAGATTATTTGTGAGCCAGTATTTAAGAAGGACGTATACCATCTCAATAACGTGCCTCCGATCCCGCCATCCTTGAATCTTTGAAGTAATTTATTGTGGGGCACGGTATCGAAGGCAGCGGTGAGATCCAACAACACCAACACCATGTTACCTCCTCTATCCAATGTGGCTTTTATTGTTCCAGCAACTTCTAACAAGGCCGTTTCTGTGATGAAATAGGCTCTGAAACCCGACTGGCTCGGGTGAAGGAGATGATTGGCCTCCACGTACTTCATGGTGACTTCATTAACATTGTTCTCCAAGACCTTGGAGAAGAAAGGCAGAGAGATATGGGCCTTTAATTACTGGCGACGTTGGCGTCTGCCGTAGGTTTCTTTAAGAGTGTCAGAATTTTAGCATGTTTCCAAGTTTGCGGAATGTGCCCCTCTGATCGCTTCTGCAATGGAAGGCAGTACTTTTGCTGGACATGGATCTGATGGTGAGCCAGACTTTAGAGTTTTCATGAGTTCCAGGGATTGCTCAGAGGTAATCACAGGGAACTGCATGAGGGAGAAATCGGTGTTGCAGCAAACATCAGGGGGTATATGGATTGCTGCCTCTTGCTCTGGGAGCTGAGCTTCGAAAGAGTCCTGGATGTTTTGAATTTTCTCACGGGAAAAACAGGCCATACGACTGGCCCAGTCGCTTGTTGGAAGAAAAGGGCAACTAATAGTCGAGGGAGAGGAGAAACTCTTTACAATATTAAAAAGTTCTCTACTTTTATTGGCCGCCTGATAACTTTTTGTAGAGAAGAAAAGCTTCTTTCCCTTGCAAACTTTCCTATAGTGATCTTTCTATGCTTGATTATAGATGGATTTGTCAGTGGGTCTATAATTCCTCTGCCACATTCTTTCAAGGTGTTTACATGCATTTTTGCTCTTTTTTAGTGCTTCCATAATCCAAGGGGCAGAGACTCAGGTATATTTTGCTGCCTTCGTGGTGGGGGGGCAAGATCAAGGGCCAAGAAGTTGTAACCAATGCTCTAGGGAATTCACATCCCGCTCGAGATTTCCACTGAGGTGGATCGGAAGATTGTTCAGAGTGCACATTCTTGCCTCTGGCGAAATCAGATGAAAGGGCCTAAACTGTTGCTAGCGAGGGTTTTACCCTGTAGTTGAGGCTTGTCAGGTTCCCTACATACTTTGAAGCCTATCAAATAGTGGTCCGACCAGGTTAAAGCAAGGGGGGCATCGATTTCAATCCAGTTTGATAAAAACACCTGGTCCAGTGTGTGCCCTTTATCATGAGTGGAGAGACGGACTTAAGGGGTTAGATTGAGAATGTCAAGGGATTCACACAGCCTCCTGGTCTCAGGTTCCAAGGAGTTATCCATATGGATATTAAAATTGCAAAGGATCAGGCAACGGCTGTACTTGGCAGCTATGGGAGCAATCGCATGGCTGATAGACTCCAAAGATTTCCCTGCCGGTCCAGGAGGGCAGTAGATTACTGCCCCCACGATAGACTGATTGGCCAAGATGGTCAGAGGAAGGCCCAGACTCTTGGCCCCCTCTATCTCCATGATTGGTAAAGACACACAGCTGAGGGAGCTCCTAAAAATTAAGGCTATACCACCACCTCTCCCCGAGGGGCGATCCTTCCTCAAGATCTGATAGCCCTGGGTGATCGCGCTGGCAATGATGGGCTTAGAGGCTTCGGTTAGCCATGTTTGTTAGAAGCACCAAGTCGGGGGTGGAATCTACTAACAGATAGTTAATTTGGAGCTTGTGTTTTTTTACAGAGCATGTTGTCAGTAGGAAGGCCTTCGGGTGGCTACCTGCATCACCCTGCTGAATTCTATTTGAACCCGTGTCAGGTTTTACATCACACTCTCCAAGATTGGGGGAAGCTACCCAATTACAATATTTGCACCCGGGAGAGGCATTACTCCCCTGCATATGGAGGTGTGGTCTACAGGTCATGTAACTACCGATGTTCAGGAGGCAGTCTCTACTATACCTGATCATATTGGGCTGCTCTGGCAGAAAACCGGCAGCTTTTCCGGCCCCGGCCGCCTCCGGGACGCTGACGGGCGCAGACAGGCTTGCCTTAGGCACGCCTTCGGTGCACCAACGGCGCGCCCACTGGGCGTGCCCGCTGCGCACTTGCGAACGTCCCGTTTTAAGGTGCCCAGCGTGCAACAACTAAACCGCACCGTCTTGAAGGAAGATGGCGGTGTCAGTCCAAAAGCAACATAGAGTCAGGGTTCGATTCCCCCTCCCCCTCCAACTAAATTCCCACACTTTAAAATTAAACGACAGAGTTAATTAGAACATAGATTCAAAATGATTAAAAGATTCAGGTTATGTGCAAAACGCAAAGTTAGCAGCGAAATTCAGCGTGGACCATGCAGTGTTTGCTCCGTTACGGGGTCTGGCACGCTCGAGCAGCGTCCTGTTTTAAGGTGCCCAGCATGCAACAACTAGACCGCACCATCTTGAAGGAAGATGGCGGTGTCGATTAAGATATATGGGAGGGGAACTTAGGGGCAATACTGCAAGCTATGAAGGGCAACATTGAATTAAGGTGTTCTCTTCAGTGTACTATAATGGCGTGGTTAGTGATATTCAAAATGGTGATGCTCTCACAAATATTATACTACATGAACCTCTCAGTCTGGATTCCTTAATACTAACTTAAAGTGCTAGATGCCCTACAAAGAGAACTGATCTGGGACGGGAGACGGCAAAAGATGTTCCTAGCCATACTATAGCGCCATCTGTGAGAGATGGCCATAGTGCCCCAGATCAGGAGCTGTACTACCCCAAGGTGCAACTGCAATGGGTGGCCAGATGCATAGAGGCCTAGGAGGAACATAATTGAAACATTTAGAGGAGAGGAATCTGAAGGGAGCCCTGATCACATTACTAATGGGTTATAAACCCTGGATGGCTGGCACCCACAGCTACTGAGAATTTGCAATATGCTGCTAGATGAGGACTCTGCAAGACTACAGATCACCCATTGTACACACCAGCACTCCCATTAGTGGGCATTCTCAATACATGGGGATGGTTGTCCACAGCTGGGTGACAGAATTCTGGACTGAGGCTGGGATTTAGGTGGTTAGTGACTACTATGACAACAGGGAATTCAAGAGTAGGAGAACATGGTCAATGAAGATGGCCTTCAAGGCTCCCAGGTCCTGGTATGTTCTGTCCAATGATGGGCAATGGGAAGTTTATGGGTGGAGCACCACTTTGAACTGCAACAACACAAGATGCTGCAGGCGTTACTTACATTTGGGGTGGCCACAAACTGATATCCTGGCTTTGTAGATCACTGCAATCTAAGTCCCTGACTTCCCTTCTTAAGCTGAGAATTTATTGGGAGGGTGAGGTTGGAAGGGACCTGAGAGACAAAGAGCAGGCTACTGCACTGAAACACCAACATCAAGTGTCTGGGAACAACCTTTTGTCGAGAGGGGATAGCGATCCAGCACTCGTGCAGGTGCCGTCAGGCGTCTGGAGGTCTAATTCCGATGGACGAAATGAAGTAACTGTTTCTTTAGGTGTTTAGGTGGTTCCGACTATCTAGTCAACACGGCACCAGCCAGCACAATGGTTATCATTAGCTGGTGGAGTTGAGAGACTAAGGGGCTAGGTCATGAGGCAGAGTCAGAGACTGGTGATTCTTTGACTTTCTGCAAGGGGAAAGTCTGATGACTGCATATAACTGTAAAGTGGATCATCAATGTGTGTTGCATTTTTTATATTTCAATAGAGAAGCTGACATTTTCGTATAACTGTAGAGTGTATCTTGTTTTGATCTCTGTGTGTGTGTATATATAAAGAGAAGTGTTTTTATATATACATTGTGGAGTTTTTTGTGGTAACAGCAGTGTATTGCAAGGGGTGAGTGTTGTGCCAATACTTTTCACTCAAACAATGAGGATAAGCCTGACTGCGCGGTGCCAAGCTGCCAGAGGGTGATCACAGGTTATCAGATGAGTGTATCATACTCATCCTATTTGGAACAGTGGATTCTGACCCTAGGAGTGTGTGCACAAAGATCAGCATATATGTATCAAGAGGGAGGGACTCGAAGGTCCATCATAATGCTCTGTTTAGCTAATTATGATCACCGGGTTATGCAGGATTTGTCTTCTTAGGTCAATTAAGTTCCACAGAATCTGCAGGGAGCATTACTCTGTAGGAACAAATGGCCTAACACACCGAGATAGGTGTCATGCTTCATCATTGGGCTTTTGCTCCACATCGGGCTGATGCTGCAATGCCCAACAGGCCCCCTAAATAGGAGCTCTTTACCGGAGATCTTTTTATAAGCAATACGGTGAAGTGTGGGTGTGTGGGTAAAATAGTAGATTGGTGTATTTTAAGATAATATGTGAAAGCGTGGGATAAAAATAGGACAGGGCGTACTCTACAGAAATATTTTTATGATTGGGTACTACTGCCTATGTTCAAATATGTGGTGCTACCTCCTAGAAGTGATTATCTAAGGTAGCTGAAGGTCGACAGGTTTCAAGCCTAATTTAGACATGTGAATGATTTAGCTGCTTTTCTTCAGGACCATAAAAACCTAACGTATAAAAATCACACAGTAACACAGTGAAAACACAACAAATGGACACCATACCAGTTTAGAAAAATAACCAATCTTTATCTAAATCAACCAAGACCAAAATGATAAAAATCAAACCTACATAATAAAAGATCACTTTTAAAGGTTTAAGCAAGTTCGTCTATAGAACTCCATGCATCGATTTTAGCACAAAGTACTTTTAATGCAGCAAAATCTGAGACAAATACATCCACAGAGGAGGGAAGCGCCGAAAAACACAACCATAATGTTGATGCTTGAGTCCCAGGGGAATGGGGGTGTCAGTTCTGCTGCATGCAGGAGAATTGTTGTGTCTATTCCTTACTGTGAGGAGAAGCAATGTGTTGAATTCCATACACGCAACCTCAGCTACTTCGGCAACGCTGGAGACTTCATGCACAGGTATGCTGCATGGAAAATCCAGGCACGCTGGGTCAAGGCAGCAGTAAAAGAAGCACTGCAATGATTTTCACAGCCACTGACAGGTAAATTGTTGATTCCTTCAGCCGCATGGCAGGGCCTAAGTCGAGGGTCAAAGACATGATGCTCAGGAATCTTGGAGCCACCCAACAGACACTGCACCGATTCTTTGGCCGCAACAATGCATTGGTTTTCCAACCGCAAGGCAAGCTTGCAGTGGAAAAAACGGGCACTGAATTGCAATGTGTGGATTTTCAGTGCTTGAAGCAGCAAAACCATCTCAAAGGGCCCAGAATGGGAGTTAACACCACTTGGAAGGTCAGAACATCCAGCAGAGGAGTTCAGGTGAGCTGCAATTTAAGTATTTGATGGCAATGAGACTTCCAACAGGAGGAAAGCACACACAAGCTCTTGGAGAACCTTGAAAAGCAGGTTGAGAAAGTACTGCCCAGTCCTTCCTTTGCCCAAGACAAATGCAGCAAGCTGCAGGCTAGTACAACACAGCAACAAGCAGAGTGGCAGTTCTCACATTTTTTAGCTCTTCTTCTTGGCAGAACCTCCTCTTGATCCAAAACCTCTAAAAATATGGGGTTGCAGGTCAGATACTTATACACCTTTCTGCCTTTGAAGTAGGCACACTTCAATAGATAGTCTTTGTAGTGCACAGATCCTGCCTTGCCTTGACCTGGCCCCAGATTCGTTATGGTTTAAAAGGGTATCCACCCAATCGCGCACTGTTCACTTAGTGCATTTGCACCTTTTATTTTTATTTTTTATGAACTTTATTTAAACCAAAAGTATATCTTGTTCCTTCTATAAATTTTTATTTATTTTATGCTTATATTCACCACTTCATATAAGCTGTGGATTTGTTATTCAACTATTTCATAACAATTTGCTGTCAAATGCATTTTTTCAGTACATTTTCATATTACATCATATTTGTCAACATTTTCAGTATTCTACATGGCACATATAGTATAATTCATTTAATCAACACTTCTTGGTTGAGCCCAATGCATTTCGGCACTCATGAGTGCCTTCATCAGGGGCAGTTCTGCAAAAAGATAAAAGTGAGAAAACTCGGTGTAAGTGTGTTGACTCGTTTGATTCTAGGGGGGTTCTCTAGGTTTGTAACTTTTTAGTTTGCGTACCTTAATGTTGCTGATGTGTAACGTGTGAAAGCTGAGCTCCAACTCGATCACTATACTTCTGTTTAAAACAAAATACAAGCCTCTCTGTAATTATCCGGGTTTCATGTGTATAGCTATTTGTGAACTACCAGCCATTTAATAACCTACGTACCTTCAGCTATAGTATCACGAATTTCTGAAACAACAAACGGAAAATATCTTAGCACCTTGATTTTATATACTTTGTTTGACGAGTCTACCACTCAAAAGGCAACGTACCTTATGTTAATGTGCCTCAAGTTTCTGCAACAATAAACGAAACAATGTCTTAGCATCTGGTTTGAATAAGATGGAAACTTTAAACGATTTTGGGCGCCAAGCCGTATTTACCTTGTCTTGCGATTTGGACTTGTTTCTAAAGAAACCAGAATACACAGGTATAATTATTATAAGTTGCCCTTCGTTCCTTATTACTACCAAATGCTCTACTCTCCAATTCAGTGTTACACACACCAATCATACCTGTATAAAAGCCTTCTGCCGTCCTCTACGAAAAACCGCAACCTGGTAAGTCGATGTATGTCCCGTATTTCCGGGTTTAAAACCACTACGCAAAACTCCGGGTCAGCTCCGCGAAGTTAACAACTAAAAACGGACTAACTGTTGTTATCGTTATGTTTATTGTGTTCCGTGGTCACCATCTTAGAAAGGTACTGACCATGTTGGTGTTAATAGAACCCGTGATGACAATGCTCTATCACCTCACGTGTGCTCCCTATCTTCATACTATCCGTATTCAATAGGTACTTATGTGTAGGTATTAATGCGTTTCAGATGTTTCGACAAATCGCAACCTGGTGAATCGGTATTTGTTCAGTGTTGCACGTTTTAAAATCCCTTCGCAGATATCCGGGTGAACTCCGCGAGACTAACAACTATAACCGGACTTGCTGTTATTAACATTGTGTTCCTTACGTCTCGTGGACGCCATCTTGAAAAAGTTCTGATAATGTTAACGTTAGTAGAACCCATAATAACTAAACGCTATGACTTCAATTGTGCTCCCTGTCTGCCTACTTCACATATTCAATTGGTGCCTTTATTTAACTGTTGATATTTTTCAGATGATACGGCAATTGTACCGCTAAGGAATTACCTAACCCTTATTATATTGTATGGTTGGCTGTTGTTGCCACTAGAATGTTGGTTGATGAATGCTGGCTATAAGATATGGAATGTGGTTTGGAAATAATCTACCTTACGTAGAATATGTGTTGATGCTTAAGTATATGTCATTGCTGTCTGACTCCCCCATGGTATTGTGTACTTGTTATCAAAGATCAAGTTATGTGAGATGTTACATTATGGCTCAATTTACACATTTAGGTTACTTTATACATGCAGTAAACATCTGGATTGTTGCAAGTATTTCATTATACATAAGAACTTTGCTGTGAGATACATCTCCCTATCTTAAAAATACTATTATTCATCAGCAGTCCCTACAGAAAACACGCTAAATCATATTTGTCATTGAGACCTGTTGGTATCATGGTATTTAGATATTTAATCCAAAACAGTTCCCGTTGTAGTAATTTTTGATGGTTATTAATTCCTTGTTTCAAGGGTACCTGTTCCAAAACTAAAAATCTCAATTGAGAGATGCTGTGTTTCTCTTGTATCCAATGGTGTACCAATGGTGAGGTCAAAGAATTGTTGCGAATTCGGCTTTAATGTTCTGATATTCGCACTTTTACTTTGCGTTCCGTCTTTCCAATGTACATCTTTCCGCACGGGCACTTAATTCCGTACACGACATTCTGTGTAATGCAGTCACTGGTAGGTTTTAACTGAATCAGTTTTCCCGAAGTTGGATGGGTGCATGAACTTCCTGTTATTACGTTGTTGCAATTAATACAATTGAGACAGCGTGTCGTTCCTTTGTTAGTTGTAGATGATGATGGTTGTTGTTTAAGTTTCAATTTTTCTTTTAAGTTCAACCCTCTGGTGTACGCGTGTAATGGAGGCTCCTTGAATAATCCATTGAAATCTGGCTCCATGGATAATAATTCCCATCTTTTGTTAATGATATTTCTAATTTTGTGTGATTGAGTTGTGTATTTTGTTACAAATACCATTCTGTTTTGTTGAATTCTAGGCCGTGGTTGCAGTAATTCTGTTCTGTCCATTAATGAAACCTTTTGTATCTGTTCTTGTAATATGTCCTTTGGGTATCCTCTCTCCTCATATTTTTGAACTTGTCTTTCCAAGGTGTTTTCACATGTTTGTGTGTTAGAACATATACGTTTTATTCGAATGAATTGTGATAGTGGCAGATTCCTTATTAAGCTCCTTGGATGAAAGCTGGTATAACTAAGTGCGCTATTTCGGTCGGTGGACTTTGTGTACAGTTCCGTGTCAAATCCGTTGTCTGTCTTGGTAATTCTGACATCCAGGAAATCAATTACATCATTGCTTATTTTATGTGTAAATTGTATTCTTGTCTCTACTTGGTTGAGAGTTCTGATTAGATGTTCTAATGTTTCCTGAGTATCGTCCCAAATTAAAAAAATGTCGTCGATAAAACGACAGTAAAACTTTACATGTGTCCATTCTCTCCAGCTCATCACATTTTGTGACTCAAATTGAGCCATGTAAGTATTAGCGTATGCTGGGGCCCCAGCAGAGCCCATGGAAGTTCCAGTTAGTTGAGCGTAAAATGTGTCCTTCCATGAAAAATAACTGTTGTGAAGACAGAATTTCAATAGCTGCAATAGAAAGATTTTTTTATCAGTTGGTATTTCTTCCAGCTTAAGTAGTGCCCATTCTGCAGCTTCAAGGCCCGCTGCGTGGGGTATGGAGGTGTAAAGTGCCACCACATCTATGGTGCACATTATCCAGTGATTTTGATATCCTTCTTGAATCCATGTTAATTTATTCAAAAAATCAGTTGTGTCTCTGATATATGAACCCCATTGTTGAACAAATTTTTGCAGATAGTGGTCAATATATTGTCCAAGGGGGTCAAAAATTGACCCACACCCTGAAACAATAGGTCTGAACGGTGGATTGGTAGGGTGTTTATGAATTTTAGGGATCATATACAATTGTGGTCTTCTCGGGTTTTTTTCTGTTAGAAATGACACTGTTTGATCATCAACACAATCATTATGTTTAGCTGTCTGCAGAATTCCATCCAACATATTTTGAAGCATTGTTGTTGGATCTGAGGGCAACTGTAGGTATGTGTCCTGATTTGACACATGTTCATCTACTTTATGTTCATAAAAATGTGTGTCCATTAGCACTAATGCACCACCCTTGTCAGCTGGTTGTATAGTTAGTTTTGCATCATTAGCCAGGTTGTTGATTATGTGTTGTTCACTTTTTGACAAGTTGTTATATCTTATTTTCTTGTAATCCAATGTTTTCAAATCGTTTTTTACCATAATTTCAAAAGTGTCAAGCATTTTGTGCGATAGTGGAGCTTGGAATACACTTTTTGGTTTGAATTGTTTGTCTGTGCGTTCAGTCTGTGAGTTGGTTGGTTCAACTACATTTTCGAAATAATGTTTGAGTTTTAATGATCTCATGAACCTGAAAAAAGCACCTTCTGTTTCCAATTCATTCGTCGCTGTGGTAGGCACAAAAGTTAGTCCCTTATTTAATGTTGATGTTTGTTGCCTTGTCAGTGTTGTTGAGGAAATGTTAATGATTAAACTACTGTCTGTCCGCTTCGTAGAGCTTTGCCTGCCACTTCCTCGCCTTGTTTTGCGCTTAATGCTGGTGTTGGCATTTGAGATGTTAGTGGCTGACCTTGATCCTGGTCCTGTAACAAAAAAGCTGGATCTCTGCTTGTTGTTGCGTGTTGGCTGTTGTCAGTAGGTAATATTACTCCTTCCTGTGTTGCTCTTATGGGTCCTCTCTGTATCGATGTCTCCTTGTCAGTAACAAGGCTTTCTTCAGACGAATGTGGGGCTGGTGTTGTTCTTTTTGGTGGAACGAATTGTCGTCGAGCATAGATATCTGCCCATGTATAAACTTCGTTAAGCTTATAGTCTATTGTATCGCGTTTGTATTTGCGTAGCTTTCCTTCTTCCAATTCTTTCTCATATTTGTCTAATTTCAGATTGATTCCCTCTAAACTGATCTTCCATGAATCTTCTTCCCTCCTTGCTTCCAGTTCTGTTTTTAGTACGTAAATTTCTTCTTCTTACTCTCGTATGGTCTTGGCTAATTCCTCTATTATGAGCAGAATAAGGTCCAATGAACATTTATTTAGAATACTGTACCACTTTTCCATGAACTTCGTATTGAGGTTGAATCGGAATAACATTGGTTTGATTGACAACCGTAGTCCTCTGGGGATGCGTTTATCTTTGTGGTATTGAATGAGAGTCGATGCATGCATTCTTTGGTTTACTTGCCGTCGTGTAAGGTATTCCAACTGTTTCAGTTGTTGACTTACGGAACCCCCGTGAGCATCCATGTTTCTAGCTTCCTTGATGAGAGAATAAATCTGATCTGCCTGTTCATTGGTATACGCCAGTGTGTTGGCTCTGTTGTCCGTGATCGCTGTGATTGTTTCAAATTGCATCTTTGTTTCTTTGGGTGCCTCCTTACTAGGTTGACTGTGAATTGAGAATAATGGAGGTTGTAAGGAGCACTCCGATTGTTCACTGGATTTAACAATTTTATTCAAATGGTGCTGCGACTGTTAAGGGTTGTCAGTCCTAGTACTGAGATTCGTTATGGTGGGAAAGGGTATCCACCCAATCGCGCACTGTTCACTTAGTGCATTTGCACCTTTTATTTTTATTTTTTATGAACTTTATTTAAACCAAAAGTATATCTTGTTCCTTCTATAAATTTTTATTTATTTTATGCTTATATTCACCACTTCATATAAGCTGTGGATTTGTTATTCAACTATTTCATAACAATTTGCTGTCAAATGCATTTTTTCAGTACATTTTCATATTATATCATATTTGTCAACATTTTCAGTATTCTACATGGCACATATAGTATAATTCATTTAATCAACACTTCTTGGTTGAGCCCAATGCATTTCGGCACTCGTGAGTGCCTTCATCAGGGGCAGTTCTGCAAAAAAATAAAAGTGAGAAGACATGGTGTAAGTGTGTTGACTCGTTTGATTCTAGGGGGTTCTCTAGGTTTGTAACTTTTTAGTTTGCGTACCTTAATGTTGCTGATGTGTAACGTGTGAAAGCTGAGCTCCAACTCGATCACTATACTTCTGTTTAAAACAAAATACAAGCCTCTCTGTAATTATCCGGGTTTCATGTGTATAGCTATTTGTGAACTACCAGCCATTTAATAACCTACGTACCTTCAGCTATAGTATCACGAATTTCTGAAACAACAAACGGAAAATATCTTAGCACCTTGATTTTATATACTTTGTTTGACGAGTCTACCACTCAAAAGGCAACGTACCTTATGTTAATGTGCCTCGAGTTTCTGCAACAATAAACGAAACAATGTTTTAGCATCTGGTTTGAATAAGATGGAAACTTAAAACGATTTTCGGCGCCAAGCCGTATTTACCTTGTCTTGCGATTTGGACTTGTTTCTAAAGAAACCAGAATACACAGGTATAATTATTATAAGTTGCCCTTCGTTCCTCATTACTACCAAATGCTCTACTCTCCAATTCAGTGTTACACACACCAATCGTACCTGTATAAAAGCCTTCTGCCGTCCTCTACGAAAAACCGCAACCTGGTAAGTCGATGTATGTCCCGTATTTCCGGGTTTAAAACCACTACGCAAAACTCCGGGTCAGCTCCGCGAAGTTAACAACTAAAAACGGACTAACTGTTGTTATCGTTATGTTTATTGTGTTCCGTGGTCACCATCTTAGAAAGGTACTGACCATGTTGGTGTTAATAGAACCCGTGATGACAATGCTCTATCACCTCATGCGTGCTCCCTATCTTCATACTATCCGTATTCAATAGGTACTTATGTGTAGGTATTAATGCGTTTCAGATGTTTCGATAAATCGCAACCTGGTGAATCGGTATTTGTTCGGTGTTGCACGTTTTAAAATCCCTCCGCAGATATCCGGGTGAACTCCGCGAGACTAATGTAATAATGTAATATGAAAATGTACTGAAAAAATGCATTTGACAGAAAATTGTTATGAAATAGTTGAATAACAAATCCACAGCTTATATGAAGTGGTGAATATAAGCATAAAATAAATAAAAATGTATAGAAGGAACAAGATATACTTTTGGTTTAAATAAAGTTCATAAAAAAATAAAAATAAAAGGTGCAAATGCACTAAGTGAACAGTGCGCGATTGGGTGGATACCCTTTTCCACCATAACGAATCTCAGTACTAGGACTGACAACCCTTAACAGTCGCAGCACCATTTGAATAAAATTGTTAAATCCAGTGAACAATCGGAGTGCTCCTTACAACCTCCATTATTGACCTGGCCCCAGACACACTACAGTGGGTTGAAGACAGCATTGTGAGAGGACAGGCATAGCCCTATCTAAGTGTCAGTGACAACCACTTTAGCTGAGGAAGGCCCATCAGCCTAATGATGGGCAATCAGGATATGCAGGGCACATCTCAGCACCTTTGTGTGACTGTCAAGATTGTATGCACCCAGCCCAACTGTCAGTCTAAATCAGACGTGGATTCCACAGGCAGGCAGAAGCACAGAATGGCAAAGCAAGAAAATGCCCACTTTCTAAAAGCTCATTGCACCATCAGGATTCAAGCAAGCCGGGCCGAAGAGGCTGAAATGCCAGAAACCGGTCCCCGGTAGCTTGTTTCCTTCCCAGTGTAAGAATTGGCTTTTGTAGTTTGGTTTGCCCTGTTCCCATCATGCACTGGGACAGGAACAGACTAATTTGCATACAGCCAGGTTCTGAAACTGGGATGGTGCAGTGAGCTAAAAAACGGTGTTGGATCTAGCCCTGATCTCTTGACTGGGTGAGAGTATTCTGTTTAATTCAGAGACTCTGTCCCTCACCACCCCTTGTTGTAAATATTTTTGTCCACCCTAAGCGTGGAAGGGTATACTCAGATGTGAGTCCCTTGCTCATTGCACCATCAGGATTCAAGCAAGCCGGGCCGAAGAGGCTGAAATGCCAGAAACCGGTCCCCGGTAGCTTGTTTCCTTCCCAGTGTAAGAATTGGCTTTTGTAGTTTGGTTTGCCCTGTTCCCATCATGCACTGGGACAGGAACAGACTAATTTGCATACAGCCAGGTTCTGAAACTGGGATGGTGCAGTGAGCTAAAAAACGGTGTTGGATCTAGCCCTGATCTCTTGACTGGGTGAGAGTATTCTGTTTAATTCAGAGACTCTGTCCCTCACCACCCCTTGTTGTAAATATTTTTGTCCACCCTAAGCGTGGAAGGGTATACTCAGATGTGAGTCCCTTGCTCATTGCACCATCAGGATTCAAGCAAGCCGGGCCGAAGAGGCTGAAATGCCAGAAACCGGTCCCCGGTAGCTTGTTTCCTTCCCAGTGTAAGAATTGGCTTTTGTAGTTTGGTTTGCCCTGTTCCCATCATGCACTGGGACAGGAACAGACTAATTTGCATACAGCCAGGTTCTGAAACTGGGATGGTGCAGTGAGCTAAAAAACGGTGTTGGATCTAGCCCTGATCTCTTGACTGGGTGAGAGTATTCTGTTTAATTCAGAGACTCTGTCCCTCACCACCCCTTGTTGTAAATATTTTTGTCCACCCTAAGCGTGGAAGGGTATACTCAGATGTGAGTCCCTTGCTCATTGCACCATCAGGATTCAAGCAAGCCGGGCCGAAGAGGCTGAAATGCCAGAAACCGGTCCCCGGTAGCTTGTTTCCTTCCCAGTGTAAGAATTGGCTTTTGTAGTTTGGTTTGCCCTGTTCCCATCATGCACTGGGACAGGAACAGACTAATTTGCATACAGCCAGGTTCTGAAACTGGGATGGTGCAGTGAGCTAAAAAACGGTGTTGGATCTAGCCCTGATCTCTTGACTGGGTGAGAGTATTCTGTTTAATTCAGAGACTCTGTCCCTCACCACCCCTTGTTGTAAATATTTTTGTCCACCCTAAGCGTGGAAGGGTATACTCAGATGTGAGTCCCTTGCTCATTGCACCATCAGGATTCAAGCAAGCCGGGCCGAAGAGGCTGAAATGCCAGAAACCGGTCCCCGGTAGCTTGTTTCCTTCCCAGTGTAAGAATTGGCTTTTGTAGTTTGGTTTGCCCTGTTCCCATCATGCACTGGGACAGGAACAGACTAATTTGCATACAGCCAGGTTCTGAAACTGGGATGGTGCAGTGAGCTAAAAAACGGTGTTGGATCTAGCCCTGATCTCTTGACTGGGTGAGAGTATTCTGTTTAATTCAGAGACTCTGTCCCTCACCACCCCTTGTTGTAAATATTTTTGTCCACCCTAAGCGTGGAAGGGTATACTCAGATGTGAGTCCCTTGCTCATTGCACCATCAGGATTCAAGCAAGCCGGGCCGAAGAGGCTGAAATGCCAGAAACCGGTCCCCGGTAGCTTGTTTCCTTCCCAGTGTAAGAATTGGCTTTTGTAGTTTGGTTTGCCCTGTTCCCATCATGCACTGGGACAGGAACAGACTAATTTGCATACAGCCAGGTTCTGAAACTGGGATGGTGCAGTGAGCTAAAAAACGGTGTTGGATCTAGCCCTGATCTCTTGACTGGGTGAGAGTATTCTGTTTAATTCAGAGACTCTGTCCCTCACCACCCCTTGTTGTAAATATTTTTGTCCACCCTAAGCGTGGAAGGGTATACTCAGATGTGAGTCCCTTGCTCATTGCACCATCAGGATTCAAGCAAGCCGGGCCGAAGAGGCTGAAATGCCAGAAACCGGTCCCCGGTAGCTTGTTTCCTTCCCAGTGTAAGAATTGGCTTTTGTAGTTTGGTTTGCCCTGTTCCCATCATGCACTGGGACAGGAACAGACTAATTTGCATACAGCCAGGTTCTGAAACTGGGATGGTGCAGTGAGCTAAAAAACGGTGTTGGATCTAGCCCTGATCTCTTGACTGGGTGAGAGTATTCTGTTTAATTCAGAGACTCTGTCCCTCACCACCCCTTGTTGTAAATATTTTTGTCCACCCTAAGCGTGGAAGGGTATACTCAGATGTGAGTCCCTTGCTCATTGCACCATCAGGATTCAAGCAAGCCGGGCCGAAGAGGCTGAAATGCCAGAAACCGGTCCCCGGTAGCTTGTTTCCTTCCCAGTGTAAGAATTGGCTTTTGTAGTTTGGTTTGCCCTGTTCCCATCATGCACTGGGACAGGAACAGACTAATTTGCATACAGCCAGGTTCTGAAACTGGGATGGTGCAGTGAGCTAAAAAACGGTGTTGGATCTAGCCCTGATCTCTTGACTGGGTGAGAGTATTCTGTTTAATTCAGAGACTCTGTCCCTCACCACCCCTTGTTGTAAATATTTTTGTCCACCCTAAGCGTGGAAGGGTATACTCAGATGTGAGTCCCTTGCTCATTGCACCATCAGGATTCAAGCAAGCCGGGCCGAAGAGGCTGAAATGCCAGAAACCGGTCCCCGGTAGCTTGTTTCCTTCCCAGTGTAAGAATTGGCTTTTGTAGTTTGGTTTGCCCTGTTCCCATCATGCACTGGGACAGGAACAGACTAATTTGCATACAGCCAGGTTCTGAAACTGGGATGGTGCAGTGAGCTAAAAAACGGTGTTGGATCTAGCCCTGATCTCTTGACTGGGTGAGAGTATTCTGTTTAATTCAGAGACTCTGTCCCTCACCACCCCTTGTTGTAAATATTTTTGTCCACCCTAAGCGTGGAAGGGTATACTCAGATGTGAGTCCCTTGCTCATTGCACCATCAGGATTCAAGCAAGCCGGGCCGAAGAGGCTGAAATGCCAGAAACCGGTCCCCGGTAGCTTGTTTCCTTCCCAGTGTAAGAATTGGCTTTTGTAGTTTGGTTTGCCCTGTTCCCATCATGCACTGGGACAGGAACAGACTAATTTGCATACAGCCAGGTTCTGAAACTGGGATGGTGCAGTGAGCTAAAAAACGGTGTTGGATCTAGCCCTGATCTCTTGACTGGGTGAGAGTATTCTGTTTAATTCAGAGACTCTGTCCCTCACCACCCCTTGTTGTAAATATTTTTGTCCACCCTAAGCGTGGAAGGGTATACTCAGATGTGAGTCCCTTGCTCATTGCACCATCAGGATTCAAGCAAGCCGGGCCGAAGAGGCTGAAATGCCAGAAACCGGTCCCCGGTAGCTTGTTTCCTTCCCAGTGTAAGAATTGGCTTTTGTAGTTTGGTTTGCCCTGTTCCCATCATGCACTGGGACAGGAACAGACTAATTTGCATACAGCCAGGTTCTGAAACTGGGATGGTTCAGTGAGCTAAAAAACGGTGTTGGATCTAGCCCTGATCTCTTGACTGGGTGAGAGTATTCTGTTTAATTCAGAGACTCTGTCCCTCACCACCCCTTGTTGTAAATATTTTTGTCCACCCTAAGCGTGGAAGGGTATACTCAGATGTGAGTCCCTTGCTCATTGCACCATCAGGATTCAAGCAAGCCGGGCCGAAGAGGCTGAAATGCCAGAAACCGGTCCCCGGTAGCTTGTTTCCTTCCCAGTGTAAGAATTGGCTTTTGTAGTTTGGTTTGCCCTGTTCCCATCATGCACTGGGACAGGAACAGACTAATTTGCATACAGCCAGGTTCTGAAACTGGGATGGTGCAGTGAGCTAAAAAACGGTGTTGGATCTAGCCCTGATCTCTTGACTGGGTGAGAGTATTCTGTTTAATTCAGAGACTCTGTCCCTCACCACCCCTTGTTGTAAATATTTTTGTCCACCCTAAGCGTGGAAGGGTATACTCAGATGTGAGTCCCTTGCTCATTGCACCATCAGGATTCAAGCAAGCCGGGCCGAAGAGGCTGAAATGCCAGAAACCGGTCCCCGGTAGCTTGTTTCCTTCCCAGTGTAAGAATTGGCTTTTGTAGTTTGGTTTGCCCTGTTCCCATCATGCACTGGGACAGGAACAGACTAATTTGCATACAGCCAGGTTCTGAAACTGGGATGGTGCAGTGAGCTAAAAAACGGTGTTGGATCTAGCCCTGATCTCTTGACTGGGTGAGAGTATTCTGTTTAATTCAGAGACTCTGTCCCTCACCACCCCTTGTTGTAAATATTTTTGTCCACCCTAAGCGTGGAAGGGTATACTCAGATGTGAGTCCCTTGCTCATTGCACCATCAGGATTCAAGCAAGCCGGGCCGAAGAGGCTGAAATGCCAGAAACCGGTCCCCGGTAGCTTGTTTCCTTCCCAGTGTAAGAATTGGCTTTTGTAGTTTGGTTTGCCCTGTTCCCATCATGCACTGGGACAGGAACAGACTAATTTGCATACAGCCAGGTTCTGAAACTGGGATGGTGCAGTGAGCTAAAAAACGGTGTTGGATCTAGCCCTGATCTCTTGACTGGGTGAGAGTATTCTGTTTAATTCAGAGACTCTGTCCCTCACCACCCCTTGTTGTAAACACTTTCTAAAAGTGGCATTTTCAAATACACAAATCAAAAACCACCTTCACAAGAAATATGTGTCTTTAAATCCTGAGTTCAGGGAACCCAAACTCCAAATCTCTATCTCTTCCCAATTGAAAGTTGCATTTGTAAGATGTTACAAGGCAGCTCCAATGATAACTTATAGGAGAGATAGTCTTAGCAATAGTGAAAAATAGAATTAGCAGTATTTTCCTATGAGGACATGAAGAACACACCACTTTCTAAAAGTGGCATTTTCAAACACACAATTTAAAAACCATCTCCTTATAAAGATGTGTAATTAAATTCTGAGTTCAGAGAACCTAAACTCCATTTCTCTATCTTGTCCCAATGCAAAGTTACACTTGTAGGATGTTACAAAGCAACCCCCATGTTAGCCTATGGGACAGATAGCCATTCAATAATGAAAAACAAAATACACAGTATTTCACTATCAGGACATGTCACACACACTAGTACATGTCCTACCTTTCACGTACACTGCACCCTGTCCCTGGGACTGCCTTGGACCTACATTAGGGGTTCCTTGCATGTAATAAAAGGAGAGGTTTGTGCCTGGCATGTGGGTGCACTTGCCAGGTCAACATAGAAGTTTAACACTGCACTTGCAGACACTGCACTGGCAGGCCTGAGACGTGTTGAAGGGCTAGTCATGTGGGTGGCGCAATCAGTCCGGCAGGCCCATTAGTAGCATTTGATTTACAGGCCCTTGGCACACACGGTGCACTTTACTAGGGACCAGTGGTGGCTGGTGACATTTGAAAGTGATGTGGTGGGCGTAGAAGTTCAGGGCACAACCCAAATGGTCATCCTGCTGGAAGAACAAAGCACCTCCCAACGTCTCGGCCTTTGTCTCTGCTCTGGGAAAAGTTTCCATATCTTATTCAGGGCTAGGAATACTCAGTGGCCTGCAGCTTGAGGCCAATGCAAATTAGCCTACAGAGGCTTTTGGCAGGGGAAAGATAGCTTTCTAAAGGTATAATTTCATAATATTTATTTAACAAAAGACTTCACCAGTTAATTCTTATTTTAATAAATATTTCAAGGAGTCATGGAATGGTCTTTTATCTGTTTCCTAGAAGATAGCATTTTCAAATGAAATAGTTTATCCCAGTGTTTCTCTATGGAAGAGCCAGCCTCGCTACAGTGAAAATAGCTATTAGATGCTGTTCACTGTAATGACATGTTTAACTTTTTGCATGTCCTACTTTTAAATCCCATACACCATGCCTTATGGGTTATAAGGCTTACCTACTGATTAATTATTAATAATTAAAAGAAAGGGTATGACCAGTCAAAAGGGTTTATTTTGACAGATCAAAGTAATGTTTTGACGCTGCTACAGTCAGGTTACAATGGTAGGCCCAAAGCCATGTTTACACCACCTCTGTAATAGATGGCAAAATAGGTGCTGAAGTTCACTAGTGTCATTTAACTTACAGGAGCTAAGTATACTAGGGACTTGTAGGTAATTTAAATATGCCAATTAGGAGTCTACCAATTCAACCATGATAAAATGAAGAGAACAGGAACTTTACTGCTGCTTAGCAGGGGTAAATACAGAGTTCTACAACTTGCAAAAATTGGATAGGGCAAACATCTAGGTGTACACCATGCAAAAGATGGTAAATTCCTAAATCTGCTGACAGAAGCCTAATCGTATAGAGGACCAAAATGAGGTTTCCACGTTGACTGAGGGAAAGAGACACCAGTTGCAACCCAAGAAAAGGCCCCAAACTGGTTCTCTTGGGGATTGCAAAAGGTTACATTGAGGATGACCTACCTCACTCAGAAGTCATCTAGGATTAGACATTTAACATAAGTGTTGGGGAAAAAGAATGCAATATTCAAAAAGTTGGTAAAGTGTGTTATGTTTGTCTAGTCTACATGCACGGCCTTGAGCCTATTCTTTTCCATAGTCAATGCAGAGCCTAGCAAAGTTTCATCCTTCAATAAAGCACTATAGAAATGGCTTCCCTCATGCTCATGCTGACTCACATCCACACAATAGGTACACTTAGCCATACTCCCTATCTTAGTACTTGTAATAAGTACTGCTAGTGCAATGAGGATATATCAGTGAAACTATAAAAATCCTGGTATAGTCATGGGTTGTGTATTTAATTTACAGTAGGAAAAACCACATGGTCTTCCCATCTTTGCATAAGAAGCAACACAAATGTATTGCTTTGCTGCCTTAGAAGCAGGGCGTAGCTTTCATTTTTGCAGCAGGTACAGTGGCCCCGGGGTCCATAGACTTGAGCGTCCACCAAATCCTGATTAGTCTTGTATTCTACAATTGCTGCAGCAGCCAGAGGGCACATTTTCTTCCTTGCACAGGAGCAGATGACGCACTGGCTACACCACTAATTACAAGGTCAGTCCTCACGGTTAGCGTTTCTACTAGGCAAGGCCCCGGTAGTTCCCAAGGAAGCTCTGCTTCAGATGGATATCAAAAAGCTTGAGCCCTTGCCTCCCAACATGGCCGCTCCTGCCTCTGAAAGTGGGACCAGGTTTCCTCCTGAACATGAATCAAGATTCTCAGGTAGCAGAGCTGTTTTCATTATTTGCAGATAATTGAGAAGCTCATTCCCGAGGGGCACAACAAATCTATATGCCTTAAAAGGAAACCTAGCACAGAAGCTTCACCCGTGAATATATAATTTTTCTTAGATTTTTCTCTGCTCCTTTTATGCATTGCTATTCAAGTACCTTCTCTTTCAATAAATGGAACTGAGTATTATCCTTTTTAATTGTATTTGAGGTGTGTACTGCGACTGCGACGTGATTTCCCGCAGCCAGCGAGTGCCTTAGAAATGTTTTAATAAATGCAAAAACATCAAGGTCACTGCATTGGTAGGTTGTCATGTATAGGACAGCAAATTCTGCAGTTAGCAGTCCGACTGTATTGGAATGACATTCATTATGAAAACGCTCAATGCCTCCCTTCTATTCCTACCATTCATCATGGGATGCGCACATGATGGCAGTGCTGACACATTTACCCTCACAATGTCCTATTCTTGGACAGCTTGATTGTTATTGAAATATTGGCTCCTCGTTGCAGTCTGTGTCCCGGCTCTACCTTAATAGGATTCAGCGCCCAGGCTAAGAATGCGCCGGAACAGAGGAGGCATTTTGTTAGGGCCAGGAATCAAAACTTTCACTGAAACTTAAATCCAAGGGGTCTGGTGTATCAAAGAGTTTTACCCATTCTGTGTCTATGTAGAAACGCGTTGATACAAAAGGACCAAGATCTCCATGGCACATATATGGCTAGGAAAAGAGGGCTTCTTGTTCCACAGGCAGGATGCGTAATAGGAGAGTAAGCTCAGGCATCTGTATTTAAGAGAAGAGCCAGGGGCGGCTCTAGGCTCATGGCGGCCCTGGGCAGGGAGCGTAGGTAGGGGGCCCCGGAAGAGGGGGTCGGGCGGAGCGGAGCGCGAAGGCCAGTGAAGAGGGGGAGGGGTCAGGCTGTTTGGACGTGGAACAGAGCCGGAGGCCGCCAAATCCCTGCCAGGGGCCGCCACGCAAATATGTATCCACCCCCAAAGGATTATTATATTAAGGCTATGTATTGCGTGGTGGCCCCTGGGGTTTGGTGGCCCTGTGCAAGTGCACAGCTTGCACATGCCTAAGGCCGCCCCTGGAAGAGCTCATTTCAATACAGCTCCTCGTGGGGACATCAGGCTAAGTTGCACAGTATTATTCTATTCTGAAATGGAGAGTGCTTAATTTGAGCCGATGGTTGCTGTGGGGGTCACCGGCGATCATCTTTGGGGACCGGCACTTATTTTGCCTCACCCGACATTTCTCGAGAGCAAGAGAGAGAAAAACAAACAAACAAAGGGGAGGGAAGACCGAAAGCAGTAGCCCCTCAAGAGTGAGCTAAAGGGGGAGGGGTGCCTTGTAGTGTATGAAAGTGGCATGAGGTGGGTTCAAGCCTAGACAGCCGCTGTATTCGCGCGCAGCATTTAATAGCGCCAAACCTGGGCTTCTGAGCAGAGCTTTGGGCACCGGCGCTCATTATTTTATCAATTAAGCACTAGGTGCACATAAAATGCATTGGAGTTGTTTGAGAAAAACACAACTCACACAAACTTAAACAAGTGTGAAACGCGCCCAGAATAATTTACACTGCATGACAATAATTTACATGTAGCTTAACCATGATTAAACTGCCACTGGGAGACACCAGTGGGCAGAGCAACGGGTGGAGCTGCAAAAAAACACCTCATTAGCATAACACTGCATTTGCATAGCAGGCAGTGCACTTGAGGATGACGCCCCCAAATGAGCAACTCTTCTCAAGAATTAAACTGGCACGCAAACAGGAGCAAATATTAATTTGTTCTTCTTTTTCCATAGTCCCTGGTTGCCCATGTTAAAAACTGCCTGAAGTCGGGAATCGAACCGGAGCTAATAGAAATATTTGAGGTTTTTTTTAAAATACTGCAGTATTGTGTAACAAAGAAGTACTTCTTCCACTATTACACCAGGCACAATTTCAACATTGTGTAGCTGGAAATGTTGTGACCCACTCCTGGTGCATTTTGTAGCAAAGTATAGACACAATTCCCACCTGATGGATTCTGATGCTGCAAAGTACGAAAAAAGGATTTTAAATTCTCAGATTATCCTTTCTGTAGGCAGTTTTGCTGACATTAAACATAAACAAACAGTACTTGCTCTGCAGTGGAGACACAGGGGAAAACTAAGAAAAACAACGAAAGCTTCAAAATCAAGACAGATACGAGTAATAAAGAATATGCTTAGTTAGTGAGTCAGTCAAACACCATGTGCAAGCCTGTTTTCATTTGTAATCATCCTGAAAAAAATAAGCCACAAATTTAAAAATGAAAATCCAAAGACCCCCAAAGAGATTGGCAGAAAGTCTGAACATCAGTCGAGGGCTCTCCACTGCCATTTTTTCCATCCTTCAGGAGAGTGCGAGATGATGGCAGGCTGCCGCTACAGATTTGATAACTCCTGTGCTCATTCCCTGCCTCCTCAGCCACCTAAGAGGTGGTCCATACCCGTAGCTGCCCCCCCCCCCACCACAACTGATTGAGCTGGGGTCATCTGAACCGACCACAATACAACTTCTAGAAGTCCTTCCGACTGTGCCAGCTTAGGTGGCTCAGCAGAAAACCAAGGAAGTTAAAATAGAATGTGTGGAGGAATGATTACAGGACTATGATTAAAGGCGCAGTAGCTGTGACACACGAACCCTTGGATGTGGGAGACCCTTTGCACCACAATTATAGATGTCTTTTACTAACTAAGGATGGGGAATGTGGGTGGCTTTTTCTTTCTTGTATTAGGGCTATGGCAACCTTGCAAAACAACCTGTTTCATCCTTCTGTGACCTTGCTTGACAATGGAAGGATTTCTCAACTCTTCTCTCGATAGATAGATTTATTTGATAGATAGATAGATAGATAGATAGATAGATAGATAGATAGATAGATAGATAGATAGATAGATAGATAGATAGATAGATAGATAGATAGATAGATAGATAGATAGATAGATAGATAGATAGATAGATAGATAGATAGATAGATAGATTCACTGAAAAAACCATAGGTTTCAGGCAGGTTATAGTTAGGAATTATCATTTAAAAAACCTTGGAAATTACCTGAAAAAACTATAGGTTTCAGGGGAGTTATAGGAAACAAATGTGGGATCACACACGCTTCACCTCCCAGCGGGTTCGCCTCTAAGCATTATGGTGGATGCAGTTCATCAAGTGTGTGTAATTGCACAAAAGCTCTTTCGAGTGTTTAACCAGGTTGGTGCAGATCAATGCTGGCCATCTCTAAACACGTGTTTCTGGATTATTATCCGTCATCAGTAGAGATTAGGCATGAAAATATTTGGGGCTGCTGAGAAGGCTGCCAAAGTCTTCTCGAGTCACAGTACCTCTCCAGGCGCGCACGTGCCGCTCCACGAGCTCGTCAGCTCAAAGCGGCTCGAGGGAGCCTGCTCAGCAAACCCCAAAATACAAGCCTGTATTCTCTACTGATGATGGTTAATAAACCAGAAACACGCGTCTAGCAGCCGCGGCCTGTGGAGGAAGTTCGGTGGGGCAGAGAGGCGGGTGGGGGAGGGGCAAGGTGGGGGGTTCTAAACACCAGAAAATGGATAATTGGAGGTAAGTAAAAAATTTAATTAATAAAACGAATTTCGTAGCGCGTCCTGCATTGCGCCCTGCATTACGGGAAACACTTTTTAAACTCTCAAACATATGTTATGTTCTGTTAAATGTTATGTTAAATAAACTTTTTGAGCGCAACTAACACCATTAGGTTCCTTGGCGCTTTAACGGAGAGAGCAGTAAGAGAAACATGAAATAGCAGCTAATTATAAGACTCAGTGAAGAGGAAAGTTTTAAGGGAGGATCTGAACTTGGAGTAAGGAGAGGACAACCTAAGAGGAAGAGGTAAGGAATTCCAAAAGGTCGGGGCTAGGAATGAGAACCTGAGGCCACCATGTTTCTTCCTCTTGAATCTAGGAACTGATAACAGGGCCATCTGGGATGATCGGAGAGTGCGGGTAGGAACATATGGGTGGAGAAGGGAAGAGATGAAAAGGGGACTGTGACCTGCAAGGGATTTGGAAATAATGCAGCCAAGCTTAAATTTGCAACGGGCAGATACCGGAAGCCAATGGAGACTTTTTAAAAGGGGACGGACATGTTGATCTCTAGGTTGATGATAAATCAGGCGGGCGGCCTGATTTTGGATCAGCTGAAGTCTCCTAAGTTGATAAGCAGGAATGCCTACATATAATGCGTTGGCATAGTCAAGCCTAGACATGACTAGCGCAAGCAGGGCCAAAATTAGGGCCTCAGGTGTTAGTAGGCGAGAGATTTTACGTATTTTCCTGAGTTGGAAGTGGCTGGAGGATACTACCGCGCTTATCTGGGGCGTCATGGAAAGGTCACTACTAATGACAACTCCCAAACTTTTGGCAGAATTAACAGGGCAGGGAGGGCTGCCAAGGCTAGCAGGCCAGAAAGAGGGATGCCAGGGATTGGAGGGTCCCCCGACAAGAACCAGCTCGGTCTTGTCGGGGTTGAGCTTCAGATGGTTTGAGCTCATCCAATTGCTGATGAAGCAAAGAGTGTTTTGAAAAGTGGAAATAGATTCATCGGAAGAGTCGATGGTAAAAACTAGTTGTATGTCATCCGCGTAATTGAACGCGGTGACATTAAACCGATGAAGGGAGCGGATTAGCGGGGACAGGTACAAATTAAAAAGAAGGGGGGATAAGGAAGAGCCCTGTGGGACACCGCAGGTCAGTTCGACCGGAGTAGCGGAGAACTGGGACAGCCTGACTGCTTGATGGCGTTGGGTCAAGAAAGACCGAACCCAGTCCAAGGCGGTGCCCTGGATGCCAGCCTCCCCGACACGGTCGACCAAGATACCATGGTCGACCGTGTCAAAGGCGGCCGACAAATCCAGGAGGACCAGAGCCTGGCAGATGTTAGCATCTGCCCCCCTGCGCAATTCCTCCATCACAGAAATGATGACTGCTTCAGTGGAGTGCGCAGGTCTGAACCCAGCCTGCTGGGGGTCCAAAACACTCGAGTCTTCCACAAAAGTGCTAAGAATTTGAGTGACGTGCGACTCCAGAACTTTACTGAGGAAAGGAAGGAGGGAAATTGGGCGATAGTTGCTCATGATGGAAGGGTCTGCCGACGTTTTTTTCAGAATGGCAACCACCTCGGCCTGTTTGAAAGATCCAGGAACGTCCCCAATAGTCAATGAGTTGTTTAAAAGAGCGAGGGGGGGTTCTGGGCAGGAAGTGAAAGCTTCCTGAAGGGCCGAGGGGGGGCAGCAATCGCTAGGGGAACCAGAGGAAACTTTATGTAGGAGTGAAAAAAAGTTGACCTTTGAGATAAGGGGAATCTGAGTTAGAGTGTGAGTGTAGGAGTGACCGGGGACACTGGGCGATGCAGGGACAGGTGGAGCTTGGGTGGAAATGCTGGTTTTAATCTTAATGATCTTGTCCACAAAAAATTGGTTTAGGGAGTCGCACAAGGACTGGGAAGGGAGGGGGGCAATAGTAACTCTTGCCGGATTGGACAATTCCTCCACAATTGAAAAAATGTCTTTAGACTTATTTGAGGAATTCAAGATTTTATTTGAGAAGTAACACGATTTGGCCAGAGTGATTGCTGACTTATACTCTCTCAACCGGGAAGAGAAAATCTCTTTTGATTCAGAGGAATACCCCCGGCGCCAGTGCCTTTCTGCCTGACGAAGACCAAGTTTTAATGCTCTGAGATCATCGGTAAACCACCTTTGGGCGTCGTGACTGCGCCTCGACTTGACTGTAGATAATAAGGACCTTATATGTGTTAATATGGAAATCGAAAGCTTCACAGTTTGTAACTTTTCCCAACACGCACAAAGTAAAACAGGTATAACATGAGCACGTGTAAACTGTAAAATGTGACATCTACATAGGCGGAGCCGGATCTTCCTTCCCTAGACTACTAACCAACTAAAAAATATATAAACCACACCTATTGTGCGATTAGTTTCGTTTTCACAAGTTAGTTCCGCGTCGCCAATCTGTGATGCGGGTTCCCTTTTCTAACATCGGATTCTTGTTTTGCGTCAAAAACATATTCCGGAGTTGTAAGTTGTTTCATTATGGCATAGTAGATAGTTATATTTGTGGCTATTTGTCAATATTTAAACATTTATATCTAGAAAAAAAAATTATTGCATGTTTTTCCCTTTTTCTCTGTAACATCAACAGCTTGTTTTCAAAAACAGATAGATTACAACAAACAATGCTCTTTTTCTGGCTCCTTTCAGCTTATATATTGTGACTATCTACATTAGAATATTGACACTGTACTTCGCTTCAGAGGTGTTGGTGACCCGTCGGCGCAAACCTTAAACATTTACAATCAACGTCACCACCTTCCAGTTGTTAGTGTGTTTTCCCCTAGGGATCATATACTGTTAATATGTATATTATAATATTAACAGTTATGCTGATCTAGTGCAGTTCATGACCCGTCGGCACAAAGAGTAAAGATATATAAGCAACGTTACCAGCTTCTGATTTTTTGTCTGTTTCCCCTTTTGATCATATACAGTCAATATATATATTATAATTTTCACAGTCATGATCATCTCAGAGGAGTTTAAAACCCGTTGCCACGAAGATAAAAGTTTTTGACCTCCCGGAGAAAAGAAGCTCAGAAAATAATTACTGGTCGAAAGTATTTCGTTATGGATGTTCTGTTAAATAGATAACTTTATTTTCCTTTTCTTTTTACTGTAACAATGGTATCAATCGTTATATTGTAATAGATTGTCCTACTGTTACTGAAGAGGAATAGGAGATTTTTCGGCGCCATCTGCAATACAGCTTATGAAACATTGGAACGTACTTGAGCAGATATTTTTTTGAGGGAGCATATTTTACGAAATTGAAGAATAAAAAATATAGCTTTCATGCATACTTTGTTACTTTAAACATTTGATAAACCCTACATTTCTGAATGTTATTTTCTAATTTCTATTCTTCTCAGTTACAGTTCCTACACACCTCCTCCCTAAAGAATATATAGGACCAGTACTGTAGATTATAATAGTACTATCCTAGATATTCTTAAGTGAGTGTGTGATTTGTTAGCGAAACAGTGTGCGACCTCCAAGCACTACAACACAACGTTCCTGAATTGTACAAAATACAAATTTGAAAAATAATAATGCATACATTTCTATGTAATATAAAGTCACTTGTATTTAACTGTTTTTTACTTGTTCTCCTGACCTCAGATAATGTAGTGTGGGGGTGTTTGTTGTAGCACTTCTATTCTACTTTATCTAAAAGAAACTGATGCCCTCTTACATTATCAAGAATGTGGGGCAACACTTTTACAAACTGTAGCAGAAAAAAGGAGAGAATGGTCACGCTAAACTGATATTTTATGACATTCCATTTTTATTGGTCATCCCTTTCATATATACAGTGTCAGTTTCTGAAGAAAGTTTATGTGTATTTGCTAAAAAAAAACTGTTTCAGACCTAGAGGTCTCAAAGGAGAGACCTATTGGCTATGCCAATGCTTGTTGGTACTTCTGCTCGTCGCTTGTTCATCTTTATGGATGCTTTTGGTGGCACGTCAAGAGTGTCTCTCTGCCAGGAGCATGAATGTAGAGTTTTCAGTAACAAAGCATTTCAGTAACACACATTATATTTTGTGTGAGGTCTGTATGGTAAAGGACGGTGTAATTGAGAAAGTTAAAACTGTGTTTTAAGCTTAATTGCCACAAGCACTCAGACTCTCTCTCTATTAACATGAGCCCACAAACATGGAGGTTTGTCTTCAAACTCAGGGTGGTCCAGAAAGTAAAATTATGTGCGACCGAAAGGTTTCAAGTTTGAAATCTTGGCAACCCAAAACGTACTTCTGCTTGTATGGCATGCATCACAAAGTGTTTCGAAGAATAATATTGATGTTTTTAACAGTGCTTGCTGCAGAAAATTTGGCAGATTCCTGGTGCTCATTACAAACGTAACTATTGTTGACTAAACGTGTGGTTGCTTTAACTGACCTCGAAAGGTTAAATGGATGAGATGGCACTTCCTTGATTTGGATCTGTGACACGCACACATAAACCCAAGTGCCTCGCCTGTGAAAGAAAAAAGTCTGAATCATGCCTCTTCATATTTAAACATGGTGCTTAGATGTAACTGCGGGCGCTGCAAAAAGGTGAACTGTCTTACCAAACAATGATCATGATAGAAAGCCAGGCTAGTTAGGCACTGGGTGTAATGCCATTTTATTGACCTCATAAGGATAAATGGTGGAGTCGGCCCAGCCCATTTTTTAACTCGTGTTTGCTCACTCAGGCAGACCTGAAAGGCGCATCTTACCTCTCTTAGATGCCCTACCAGTTAATTAGTGCCTTCATTACCAAACTCAATCATAATAATTTTATCGGCCTCGGAAAGAAGGAACGACTAGGACATTGAACGTCAACATCAGAACCAGATGTACAATGTTGCGCGTGTAATGAGTACGTACATGTGAATTTTACAATTTTAGAAATCATTTATTTTTGTGGAGTACATCTGCTGGTGGGGAGTGGGAAGTACAGGGCAGCAATGCCATGAAAGTGTGCCCACATTTACAAACCTACTTATTTGTGGGCATTAAAAGCTGTTTTCCGACACCGTGCCACCTAGAAACATTTGAAATTTTACTTCTGTCTCAGGCAGGAGCAATCCCCGTTCCTGTATGTGAACAGGAAGGGTAGCTCCCGAAATGTGTGCAGTTTAGTGAGTTCACCACAGGAAACACAGTTCCTTCAGGAGAAAAAGAAGGGAAAACATGCAGTTGCACATATGGACGATATTTTTATCCATGTGCAGTTCTGCACAACTTATAATCACAGATATAAAATTCCTCTGCCTGTTCGGATGTTGGGATTCTCTTAGTTTCCTGAGAGAGTCACTCGCATTTTATGACTCTAGCGAGGTCCTCAAACTGTTCAGCTCCGGCTATGCTGATCAAATGGGATCTGCAAAAAGCCAACAGCACTATAACATGTGTAAAGACACTGTCATTTACAATCCCATCAGCTCTAAGCCAAGAAAATGCGAGACCTATTGCATTTCCAATGCCTGTTTTATGTTGGGAAAGGAGCCTATATATAGGCACTTTTTGTGAATTAGTTTTTTGTCTGCAAAGAGAAACACACTGCCTTTCATCACGCACATAAAGAAATGAACAAAACGGGCCTATATGAAGAAACAGCATGCTGAACAACAGGTTCCTAAGATTTTCCTAAACACATTTATTTTTGGAGGCATCATGCCTGCACACCTAACATTTGCAATTGAAATAGAATAGATAAGTAAGGCTTTCGGAGACGCCTGGAGTTGACTGCAGATGGACAGTTGGAACTGAGACATGCTGCCTTTTAAAATGCACAAAAGCATTGTAAATTCTCAAATTGTGCTGAAAGGCAGCGGACAATGGGAGGGAGGCGGGAGCAAAGTAAAGTACAACAGGAAGTTAACCCCTTAAGCGCTGCGCCCGTCCAGCGGCCGACGGCACCACTACCTCGGGAGTGCTGCCGTCGGCCGTTGGATGTTCCAACTGCACCTGCGCAATGGAACGTTCAGCACTGGAGCTGGACGTTCCAAAGCAGCTAAGGTGTTAAACAAGCGGAAAAAAAAGTGCTGAATGTCGTGCCTTCAGTAACATATACTCAATAAAAAAAATAGTGCTTACAGACTTACCATGTAACAACTGCAGTAAAAGGGCCAGTCACCATGGGATGTTACAAATGAAGACAAGGCAGAACTAAGGAGGGACTAAAAAGCCTCTTTACAAATCAGAAGCCAGCATTTATGAAGGACAGTGACACAAGCCAGTGACAAATATGGACGGAGAGTGGGTAGGGATTCTGGTCCATACTCCACTGCAACAATTCTTGCAGAGCATCACATGTGTGCTGACTCTAGGCTCGACCGAAAAAGGTGACCAGTCTAGCTTTGCAAAGGGCCTTCCACTGCGGGGCAATATGTGACGTTGTGTTTTTAGGAACTTTTGGACCGTTTGAGCTGGAAAAAAAATGTTCTGTTAAAATCTACAAATTATGCAGCAGTTGATGGATTATGTGGCAAATCTTTACTTATGCGAAAAACGCCGCAACCGCACAATCGCATGATTCACGAGGCTCAGCCTAGAATACAACTTTAATAAGGAATATGTCATGTGAGCTGTGCTTGCATGTTTTATGCTGTGCATTCTGCAAATTAAATCCGCTTTTTGGCAAAGATAGTTATTACAAAAACACAACTCTGTCTCCATGGTATTGTATAAATGTTGCCAAGCAGTTAAGGGAGTAGAAATTGTTAACTTTATTGTCCTGTCCCTTAGACCCTGAGACTGGACCCATCGTTAATCCTGTGAGAGGCAACTGGTTGATGATGTCACTGTAGTAAATAAAATGTGCTGACGGGGCAATAATTTCCACTCTTACAAATATTTAAGGGCAGACCCCTCAGAGTTCACAGGCACTGCACAATGAGAGCTCTGGTGTTCAAAGCCAAGTGATGTTTGCCACCCGGTGTTACTATTATTAGTCACTTTAACGGTACTCGCGTTATAGTTAATCTACGCCTGTTTTTGCATCACTTCAGTTTGTTGATTTGTCTATTATAAACCAAAGTGCCAGCATGCAAAGAAAAAAAAACACAGGTTTCGACAGGCTGCTTATACGCAGCATGTTAGGGACAGCTGACAATATTTAGAAGCGCACTCACGGCTGCTAAGTGCCCCATGCCACACGTGGCACCTCATGCCAGCCCCAAATTTTTTATCCAGCAGCAAACGTATCCCAAGACTGTGCTCCTGGGCTGGCAGGAGATGTGATGTGTGGATAGAGACTGCTTGGAAACCGCGGAATGAGACGTGATACACGTTCTAAGAGATTAAACTGCAATAAATATATATATAAAAAAAGGCAAAGAACAATTTGCCAGTAAGAGCTCTGCATTGGAAAGGCTGTTATTTTTGTTTGGCAGCAAAAGTGTGTGAGAGATAAACATGTAACAGGGGCTTGAAACAAAGAATACTGAAACCTCAGCAGCCCCCCAGCTCCCATGTCAGGAATCAGAGTGTTCCAAACGGGCTCCAGTGTTGAACCGAAAGAAATTCGTCATGCATGCATTCCAGCATGGATCTGCCCGTTGGCACAATGGGCAGCTCCACATGTGTGCCCAGCTGCCTGTGATGTCATGGTGCAGCCAGCACTATAAACTGAGCACTTTTCTCCTCTCCCTCCCCTACCCCTGGCACTACAAATGAGTCAGATCGGTGGGGTGGGGGGTCGACCGATCTTAAAGTCTATGGCTCCCCCAACACCGGCTCCTTTCCCAAACAAAGAGCACTTGAGATTTTAGCAGAGATACCAACCAGGAACCGGCGCTGCTCCGCACGGTCCAGGTGAAGTGATAACAGAGCCAGCGGTGGGAAGGGAAGTCTTTCGCATGGATACACAGCCTCTGAAGCTGGAGATTAGGCCCCCTGTCACACGAGACTGGATTCCACCCATCACACATCGATGCAGCTGCGGGACTGCACAACGCCCTTACCCCCACAGAGATCTGTCCAAGTAGACTAGACCCTACTGCGAGGCTAGTGAACGTTAGACAGAAAAGTCTTAAGAGAGACCCATTTAACCTCACTTCGACACAGAACAAGCCCTCACCCAAAGGAAAAACAAACGTGCGGCCGCGAAAGGAAAGCCTTAGCACACCTCCCCCACTTGCAAGTTTTTCACGGCGTGTGGGGAAATACGAGGATATTAGGAGGCAGGTGAGGATCAAACGAAGGAAGCTAAGTTTACTGTTTTTGCAAGTGGGGGAGGTGTGCTGTGCTGTGTCTGCGGAGGAAGAGATAAGAAAGGCAGATGGCAGCTGTGGGGGTGCACGCGACCGTGCATGCAAGCTTCAGGCCAGGAAAAGCTTGTGGGTAGCACTCTGAAAAGCCCCTTTCTAAAAGTCGAGCAAGCAGTGCATGCGCTGCTCTAGGCTCGACCTAAAAAGGGTTGGTTAAAAAGAGACAATTGTGATTGATAAGTTGAATTTTTCCTGAAAGGGTATTTTCCAAAACAGCTGCATGTCCAACTACAAAATTATTGTATCAAAATTAAACTATAACGATAAAGATATGTATACGTTTAAGGCCATTTAGTGCTAAGGATACTTCCTAAGATACCTTTGTACCAAAATCGGTGTGTTTTTCAAGTACTTACATAGAAGAAAAAAAAGTGTGGGCATGACCATTTCTAATATTTAATTGCAGGTACAAGACCTATGTGAGTGGCTAAATGTAGTAACTGCTTGGCTCAATTTATCTCATCCCCATTATGAGAAGAATTGCTGCAATAAATCTTTCTCCTGATTCTTTTTGTAATTTAATTAAATTCACATCAATATTGTGCTATTCCTTCAGTTTAGATATGGTACTCTACCTCTATTCGCAACTACTAGTAAGTGGGTGGGAGTCCCAAATCGCCTCTGCCCTGGATGCCGAGTAGAGGAGGAAACAGTAACTCATGCAGTACTCTTCTGTTTGGCATACAAAAAACCTAGGCAGAAATGGATAATCCAATTGTGTAGGAACCTGGGTATCAGGAAATATCCTGAATTCTTCAGGATTCTAAGAACAGATACTAATCCACTTTATGTAGTTTCAATAGCAAAGTTCCTGCATTCCATGTGGCTAATTCGCAGAAACCTGCTAAAATTGGATTCGATTTTTAGCGTTGTATGGCACCGCCTATTTTTTAATGGAATCACTGAGTTTTAAATCTTATCTTTAGTTGGAGGGAGAATCAGTTCGATTTAGTTTGGGATCGAGAGTCTAGTGTGCTAGTTTTAGAAATTTTAGAACTGTATATAGAAACCTACGTTTTTTAAGGTGTTCCTTTACATATTTGATAGTTTTATGTCTTAATGACTTTTATGTAATTGTATTGATGTATTAGCCCGAATTTGATAATGTACGCAACCAATTTCTATTTATAACCCCACCCTGGCTCTGTAATTGTTGGAATCGAATGTGCTTTTATGGGTATAACTAACCACAATAAAGTTTTTGGGATTGGATTGGCTATGTGATGATAAAATACATTTTTATACTTTTTGCAATGTAGCATGTTACCATTAGAATGATTTCTAAATACACCTAGACTGATTTGATATATTTAAGAACCTAGTTTCAATATGTATGGTACATATATATAACATCTATAGTAATGTTTGATTACAATAGCAATTAATGTTATATCTACTGAGTGACACCCGTAGGGTTCCTTGAACAATTTTGAGACCACCCATATTGTAGTGCTAAATTACATACCCTTTGGGTGAAGTTAGTCACCCACACATCATTTTTGGCTGAGCTTTTAATTTTAGAGCCATATTGCTGACGTTTAATTTGTGATGGTGGCTACAGGTGACACACACCAGAATTAATTTTTGGGGACATGGGCTAATTTTTCATCACCAGACAATCATCTTATCTCGCTATCAGTCTCTTACTATCCATCCCTCACTTCTTCTCTAGTCTTTCTCATCTCCCTCCCTGATACTGCTTCCGCCACCTCTCCCCCACCTCGTTCTCTCTCTCTTGAAATCTCCCCTATGCCTGCTGCAAATAATCTTGGGAACTGGGGAAAGTAACAGAGGCCCCTTTCCTTGGGCTTTCAAACCCGGCCTCCAGGGCAGAGCTTAATTTTTAATAAAATATGGGCCAGGGCCCTCGTCAGGAGGCCGCTGCAGCTTTAACTGCTCTTTGTCCCTGCCAGAGCTGACAACGGGCAATACCTACGCAACTACTAACCATATCACTCCTACAAGTGTAATAGGTCATACTATTCCAGGTCCCCAAAGCTATGGCTTGGGCAGCAGGAATTAATCATTTGTAATGTATATTGAATCAATAAACAGCTATTGTTCTGCTCATCTCTAAATTACACAGACAGCACCCCCCTGTGGCAGACTGTCATAAGTGCCAGTGTTTAGTGCCGGAGCTGAGCACCTGAAACTAGCAGCTCAAATTTAGCACTGCTTCAGGGGCTCCAGGCAACTGGGGAAACGTCCGGTGGAATCAATGGTCTGTCTTGCCATGCAGACAAGTGCAAGTGAAAGAGAGAAAAGAAAAAAATACCAAAAAACAGTAAGGTAAGAAAACAATGGCAAACGGAGACATCAGGGATTAAAAATTACCTCTCAGAGTGTGTTAAAATGACAGGATGAGTAAAGTGGTGGAGAAAAGAGGCATGAGATGGAGTCAAGACTTGGAAGTTTGGGTATTTGGCAGCCCAAGATTTCGCAGCACCCATAGTGGGCTCCTAATAAGATTTGGGCCCCTGAATTTATATTGTTTCCTTTTTTTTAATTAAGGATATGCATATTGAGGCATCACAGCCTCTTTCCTTTATGCGTGTGTTCAAAAACAGCATTCGACCCTTCTTTACTTGCTTAGAATTGCACATTATATTTTTGATTGTTGTTCAATCAATGCCATCAAATCCCACAAAACTGAAGGTTTTTCAGCCTTTGAGATCAGCTAACTTTTCCCCAGCGTACTGCTCATGTTCAGCAAAAGGGCCAGTGCTTAATTTGCAATATAGTAAGTGCCGGGACCCAACATTTTGTTTAGAAGCCTTGCAGCAGACGGTCAGGGTGATGAATAACGAGGCTGCATTATCTTTATTCCACCCCCACGCCACTTTAATCCACCACCAAGCACACCCTCGCTATTTTGCTCACTTTTTAGGTTGCTTTTCATCCCTGCTTCCTCCCTTTATCACTATTTTCTTCGTCTTTGTGTTACTCCTTCTTTCCCTCATGTTTTTAGGTCTCGCCTGTCAATGCGCATGCGCATCGAGCTTGCGAGACTATGGGGGCTTAACCACTCTTTAACTAACTTGCAAGGAATCGTGGCGATTCCTTGCAATGCCCGTGACTTTTAAGCTCAATGCACATGCGCATTGAGCTTAAAAGCGCGTGCACATCAGTTCCCTCAGCCGCACTCCAGGCCCCTGCTGCTTCACACCCTCTCCCCGCTCCGCCCCCTTCCCTGCCCGCCGTGTCGCATTTCTCCTCCCCCTCCCCTTATCTGCCTTCCCTCCGTCTGTTCCCTCTCCCCGCTCCGCCCCCTCCCCTGCCCGCCGTGTCGCATTTCTCCTCCCCCCTCCCCTTCTCTCTCTTCCCTCCGTCTTGCTTCTCCAGCACACCCGGCCTCACTTCTCCTCCCCCTAATTACACTTCTTTCACTGCCGCCAGGCTGCTGTCACTTAATCTCCCCTGCCATATGCTTCAGAGGGTTGATATTGCCGCACGCATTCATATTTAAAAAACGGACGGCGCTTTATTTTTTATCACGGGAACCACGTTTGGTTGCATGATTCATTCTCTATGTATGTGTGTTTGATGCATAGCGCTGCCGCTCCAACACACTCCAGTGGGACTAGTACTAGCGCTGCGCTATTAAATAAATACAAAAATAAATTGGTACGTTACTTTCCAAATCATTAGTGTAATTACGTATACGGTCAGATACAGCTGACATTCTTACAGTGCAGACCCATCTCTTACACAGCGGTTGAACAAACTCCCAAACCTGCCTCCAAATCAGTTTCAGGTAAGCACTCGTGAAGTGATTAAGAGGCGTAGGTGCCACTGCAGAGTCCCTCGGTTTTACTGTCTCGTTGTCCTGTGTGGGGTTGCTGTGCAGAGGGCATATGCGTACAGATGTCCCACTCCCACGACTTCCAATGCCCTCTCCTCTCATGCTGCTTCAGTTGTGCATAGGCTGTGTGTTCTTTACGTGCACGGTGCTCATGTTCTGTGTGAACCGTCTCTGCATTTGATACATGCTGTTTCGGTTTTGTATGGGCTGTGTTTGTTTTTGGTGCACGCTGCTCTGACTGTGTGCACTGTCCACCACATCCATCATCATCTCCACCATCACCTCCACATCCACCACGACATCCACCGTGACATCCACCGCCACATCCACCACCACCACATCCACCACATCCACCACCACCACATCCACCACCACCGCATCCACCACCACCGCATGCACCACCACCACCACACCCACCACCACTTCATCCACCACCACATCCACTACAACCACCACCCCATCCACCGCATCCACCACCGCATCCACCACCACATCCACCATCACCATCACATCCACCATCACATCCACCATCACATCCACCATCACATCCACCATCACATCCACCACCACATCCACCACCACATCCACCACCACATCCACCACCACATCCACCATCACCTCCACATCCACCATGAATTCCACCGCCACATCCCCCACCACCACATCCACCACCGCCACATCCACCACCACCACCACCACATCCACCACCACATTCACCACCACATCCACCACCACCACCACATCCACCACCACCACCACATCCACCACTACTTCCACCGCATCCACCACCACCACATCCACCACCACATCCACCACCACATCCACCATCACCTCCACATCCACCATGAAATCCACCGCCACATCCACCACCACCACATCCACCACCGCCACATCCACCATCACCTCCACATCCACCATGAAATCCACCGCCACATCCACCACCACCACATCCACCACCGCCACATCCACCACCACCACCACCACATCCACCACCACCACCACATCCACCACCACCACCACATCCACCACCACTTCCACCGCATCCACCACCACCACATCCACCACCACATCCACCACCACATCCACCATCACCTCCACATCCACCATGAAATCCACCGCCACATCCACCACCACCAAATCCACCACCGCCACATCCACCACCACCACATCCACCACCGCCACATCCACCACCACCACCACCACATCCACCACCACCACCACATCCACCACCACTTCCACCACATCCACCACCACTTCCACCGCATCCACCACCACCACCACATCCACCACCACCAACACATCCACCACCACATCCACCACCAGGTGCAAATGCAATGTTCTTGGATTTTAGTCACAATAAAATACACTGAACATAATCTTCACAAAATTAAATTACAAACATTTAAGCTATTGCCATTTATAAATTACAATAAATTTTATTTAAGTATTAATTATTTACAAAATTAAAAGCCATTGTTATTTGCAATATCAATACATCTAAGTCACGTAAAGACAACACACATTGCATTACAAATGCTATAGGTGTCACATTTGCGAAAGTTAAAACTATTGACATTGTAACTGACAAAGCTATTACTTTTGCTAGTTTCAAAACCAACACATAAATAAAAAAAGTGTCATTACAATACCAATTGCTCAAACTTTCCTAATGCGAGACCTATTGCATTTCCAATGCTTGTTTTCTCTATCTTGCTCTGGGTGAAAGTCGGATGAGGACAAATTAGTACCGGTCCTCAGAAATAGGTGCTAAAGAGCCCCACATGCACCACCAGCTCAAAATAAGCACTGTTGTAAACTATAATTAATATCACAACTCCACAGATGGCAAAGCACTAAAACGTGCTTTGAGATCTGATACCACTTTTAGGCAATGGCCAATGCTTGTTAGCAGTAGTATTACAAGATTACGTGTGAGACAGCGAGCACTGCAGATGGGTGTCAGACAGAACACATGGTGTTGTTTTCTGCATGTAGTAAGTAATACGCTGACCTCTGGATCTTATGGTTTCCGCCTTGTGCAAAGGTAGTTTGTGCACGAATTACAACATCGCTAATGGCAAAAGCATTCAGGTTGCTTACCGATACGAACGACGCTCTTTGGGAGCACAGCATGTTAGCAAAACTGTGAAAAGTCGAAAATTAAAAGAGATTTAACTGGGAAGAGAGAGTCATGTGATGGACAGTCTTAACAACTTAAAACGCCTGCCTCCCCATAGAATTCATTATTATTTTGCTCGTTCGGGCACTGCAAGTAGTTATTTATTTATGGCCATACTGTGGTGCCACTGAGCGCGGCAGCGCAGTGTAAAGAAATCTCAACACAACACGTCTCCTGTCCGCGAGATCAGCAGCTCCGTCTCAGGTACTGCGCCGAAGACGACTGCTACAGAAGGGGGAAGGTGTTCAAACTGCGGCGGATGTGTTTTCTTGTGGCGCACAGGAATCACACAGATCGTTATCTATAGCAAAATAGCTTGAGGGTTGTGTTTGAAGGACACCTGAGACCACTGCCCGGAAAGGCAGTGAAACACCTTGAGGAGAAATGAGCGAAAGAAAAAGAATCACATGTTTTAGCGAAAAGGACAAATTCCGGAAAGACAATAAGGGGCATATTATCAAGCCTGTGCGCTAAAATTATCGCCGCTTTATCGGCCGAAAACGGCCGATAAAGCGGCGATAATGGGCTTGATAATATGCTCTATGGAATTCCAATCGCAGCACATGTTAGATGTGAAGACATCTAACATGGGCTTCGATTGGAATTCCACAGAGCATATTATCAAGCCCATTATCGCCGCTTTATCGGCCGTTTTCGGCCGATAAAGCGGCGATAATTTTAGCGCACAGGCTTGATAATATGCCCCTAACTTCTTAATCCAAGTAGTCATGTTTCCACAATCATTTATTTGATAGATAGATAGATAGATAGATAGATAGATAGATAGATAGATAGATAGATAGATAGATAGATAGATAGATAGATAGAGTGAGGGCGATAGATAGAGTTAGGGAGATAGATAGATAGACAGACAGACAGACAGACAGACAGACAGACAGACAGACAGACAGACAGACAGACAGACAGATAGATAGATAGATAGATAGATAGATAGATAGATAGATAGATAGATAGATAGATAGATAGATAGATAGATAGATAGATAGATAGATAGATAGATAGATAGATAGATAGACAAAACAAAAAACGTAGAAAATCACTGAAAAAAACAACAAAGATTAGATGGACGCTATAGTAAGGCTTATATTTCACTCCTACAAAACCAGTGAAATTCTGCAGTTATAGTTAGTGATCTCACCATAACTCACGCCTCTGCAATGCACTGCTTATGACCTCACATATTACATAACTCATGATATGGTCAGTGACATCACTGATAACATCTCAAATGACATCTCTATGAGTCGCTGTTGCACCATACAACTCATTACACCAAAGCATACATGTCATGCAATCCATAAATATAAACAACAATAATAAAACATGATTAAAGTGCATTAACCCATATTCTAAATATTGTAAAATGACTGTAAAAAATTCAATTATATTGAAAAAATCTTGCTTGGCATGTCCCGCCAACTAAATATCAACATGTAAGAGCTAATACGTTAACCCCTTCGGTGCTCATGACGAGCTCAGCTCGTCATGAGGCACGGTTGAGCTGTGCTTATGACGAGCTGAGCTCGTCATGAACAATGGGGCTAAAAAAAAATCAGCACAGGAGGGGAAAAGCCATAGCAGCCAAGGTGTTAAACCAAAGGCTGCTCATTTTTGCGGGTCAAATATCCATATTTTTAATTCAACAACATGAAAGCTAACAAATTCATACAATCCATGCTGATTCAGTGTGCTATGTAACACTGGAACCAGGAGCCTTCCAGTGTAAGGTGCAGAGCATTCAAGTGCCAAGATGGCAGTAGGAAGGAATATGAAATTCAATAAAAACGTATGAGACATGAGTACAATTAAGAACTCCACAAAAGTGGTCTGAGTCAGGGCCATAAGACAAGGAGCCAGGTGGCTTGCAGTATACGGTGCGGAGGCTTCAAGAGCCATGATTCTAGTAGGAGAGAGGAAGGAATTCAATACAAACGCTTGTGTGTCAAGGTGTAAAATGGAACGTGAGCCTAATAAGGAATTCAAATTCAATAGGGGTGCTTTGTATATTGACCAGAAGAAACAGAGAAAGACCAGGGCGTTTTCCTGGACGGCAGGAACAATCAGTCTGTGGCCTGCCAATGTATTCAGGAAACTGCCAAAATAAAAATGATTTCTATGTGAATGCGATGAAAAGAGCGTAACCTACAGAGATCAATGTCAGTGCTATCCCTTGAGGATTCACATAGCAGAAAAAATGCCAGAGATGGAGCCCTATGGTAAGATACATTGCATGCACCTTACACAAAAGTGTCATGAATGGGCTGAGTGATGATCTTAAAGGGGCAGGGTTTTTTCTAGTGGAGAAGTCAGATAGAATCTCCTGATCCCAGGCCTGGGGGGCTCCCCCACTCCTATTGAAAGGAGCTGTTGTAAGGAGCTCATACGCTTGACCTACAACGCTCGCGGCCCCCTTTTATGACAGTGTGAGGCCCTCCTCACCAGATGCAATCCTACACCAACGTATTCCTGTAACTTCCTCCTTCTTTACAGACCACCACCTAGCAATGCAACGTTCCCAGAAATATGTTTCTAGAAACAGTTTCAAACTTTATAATAGTACACTCCGATCTATGCTATAACTATGCAGATGACACACAAATACTCCTTAAACTGGAATACCCCTAAGACTTTGGAAACTCAAACATTTTCAGTTGCCCCAGAGCCATGGATCAGTGGATGACATGCAGCCATCTCAAATTGAAAGCTTCCCAAAATGAAATACTCACATTTTACGATTGGAAAATATCATGACCAATTCTGTGACTGGCCTGAAAATCTAGGACCACCTTCTAAAGTATCTAAGTAAGCAAGAAACCTTGAAAATACCATGGACTCCAAGTTATTAAAGAATGCCCAAATAGGCAATTAGCACGATCAAGCTTCATCACCATGAAAACTCGGCTACGCATCTTCCCCCACCTGGGATTTCCACACAAGGGCCAGGCTACTATCTCTCTTGTACGGTCTATACTTGATTACGCCAATGGCCTCTACCACAGATCATTTTTATCAACTATGAAAACACTACAACAGATTCAGGACTCTGCTGAAAGACTACTCGTACATGTGAAGCCACTAGCGCACATCTCCTTTGCCTTGAGAGACCTAAATTGTTTACCAGTTGCCAGAAGAACCGCCTTCAAGCTGCTTTGAATCATCCACAAAGAAATACAGGAAACAGGACCTCTTTTCATCAGTAATTAAATCACTAAAAACATTCAACAAAGGGATCTTTGTTCAAGATTGGCACCTCGCCTCAAAACCCCCCCATGCAAGAAAAAGACTATAGGTGATCCATGTTTCTCTGTTCAGGCAGCCAAACTTTGGAATTTATTACCCCGAAACATAAGATACACAGATAACTATCTTATCTTCGTATGACTACTCAAGAGTTGGCTATTTCTTACATAACAGCCATCAGCAAACACTAATGACTGTATATATAAAAATGTATAATTTGTTTATATGTATGTAACTAGATATGTGTATTTTTTGCATTAAATGTGTATGAAAACTATGGTTTTTAAACTATGTAGATATTCTTTAGGTCTGCTTAACAAATGTATGTATTACTTATGGTTAAAATATATATGTATATACAATTATATGCTTAACATAATTATAGGTCGCTACATAGTTTTTATATAGATTATTTGATAAGATGTTTATGGGTTTTGGTTATATTTATCTATCACAACTATTTCATCTGCAAGTGCTTCATTATAGAAAAAAATATTAAGAAAAGGATAAAATAAAAAAGAAATAGAGCTATAAAAAATACACACTTGGACATCTGAGGTTCTACAATATCTCAATATATTATTTACCTTATAGATGTATACCCTTTCTATCCAGTCATGTATGTATATATTTATTTCTTTACTCCTACTGTAAAAGAAAGAAAACAAAACGTTCACTCTCTCCAATGGACTATGCTGTCTCGCCCTATGCCTCTCAATATATCCACTACCTCCACTGTCTGACACATCCCAAACCTAATTCTACTACTATGAACCCCAAAATAAGTATTTCAAGACTCTTTCTTCATCTGTCCCTCATGGCTCACCTCAAACCTAATTATACTATTATGATTTCCAAACAACCCTTTCTAAATTCTTCCCTCATGTAGCCCTCCTTTGACTCATCCCACAGCTCATTTTAGTATTAGTATCTCCCTAATCCCTTTCCTGAGACTCTTCCCTCCTCCATCTCTCCTTTTTACTCATCCCAAACCTTATCTTACTACTATGATCTCTGAAATGACACTTTCAAGACTCCTCTCTCTTCTGTCCCTCATTATCCTAATCAATACAACTAACAGACTCACATGTTCATCTCTCAAATGAACTCATATATCCCTATACTAATCCACCACTAATCCTTTTGGGTTCAAGAGTAGCATGCTACTCACCGAAAAGCGCTTTCACATCTCATCAGGGGTAGTAAGCATATATAAATGCATTACAATTACAATATATGTCTTCCCCTATTGCATAATAACAATATATATGATCATGATCATCAATCATATATAATAGTCTTGAATGGATATGATGAATCAATTTATTCTCAATTTCGGATTTTAAAAAGGGTGGGTAGCATTTCTATTCTTTTCATATACTATTGTATATACACATATATTCGATAGATAGATAGATAGATAGATAGATAGATAGATAGATAGATAGATAGATAGATAGATAGATAGATAAATAGATAGATAGATAGATAGATAGATAGATAGATAGATAGATAGATAGATAGATAGATAGATAGATAGATAGATAGATAGATAGATAGATAGATAGATAGATAGATAGATAGATAGATAGATAGATAGATAGATAGACAGATAGATAGACTCACAGATGTATATAAATAACAAATTATGCTTGTAGAAATAGGACTACTTGAAGTAAGACATTATCATTGCGCAGGCCACATGGCACACGTAATACCATGTGCTACTTGGTTCTGAAGCAAGCACAGCCAAACTAGAAAAACAGCACAGTTTACATGAAAGACAGCCTATCACAGGCATGGGGTTCGAGTCACCAAAATGCCTGGGGTGGCAGAAGCAACATTACAGTCTGTTTATCGAAATGTTTCTTCCCACTAGCCTTAGCTCTGAAGACATCACAGTGAGCAACATCATGTGACGCTGGGCCCTGATGGAGCTACATGAAGTTACATTAAGCAAGTAAATGCAAAATTAAAAGTAGAATTTTAAAAACCAAGCTAGCTGGTAAGAATACCAAAAAATAAAGATCTTTCTCTGAAATCTCACAAAAATCTTCCACACATATGATTAGGGCAGTTGATGGATATATGTGTGTGCTCGGCCTAGATGCTCATAGATCTCTACTGAAATGCATTACTAATAATCACATTTCAGGTAGGTAATGAGTGACACGAACATGATTCCAAAATGTAGGTATATTCCCTGATTTAGGAAGCTCTGCATACTCTCATTGCCACTCACAACCCACACATTATGCCTTTCACAATGATCTTGATAGACAAAACATTACGCATTGTTTCCATGAAGTAAACGTTGTTTGTTTTGTCTCCTTACTGCTCACAGATGGGAAAACTGGATTAAAATGTCATATGTTAACGCAAACATTCTCTTATGGCATCATTTTCCCTGTCAGTGAAACTTGAGAATATATCCAGTTTGGTCCAAATGGGCCCACCACAGTTGGGACTGACGGTGGACATAGAACTCTAATTTCAGAGTAGGCCATATCAATAAGGCCTGAATTTAAAGGGGGCAGCAAAGCATGTTCAGTTTGCTTTTGGTTTACTGAAGTCTTTGTAGTCAAGTATCTGATGTGTCATTGTAGAATTACCAGAGTCTTTCTCTCAGGTTGAAAGCAGAGTGAAGGCATTTTTTGATTGGCCTACCAGGAGCAAAGCTTGAGACTGCACAGGGCACCTATGCCCAGCAACCGGGGAAAGGATGTGTCATACATGACACATCCGAGGTAGGACCATTTGTTTAGGTCAACTTGCTTGTTCTTAGTGTCCATCTACAGGCTAGGGCTATCCTTGTTTGTATCCGGACATGAAACATAAACCGCTCAACCCACCTGGCAATGTTCTACATGTTGGTCACCCTGAATACAGCATTGCATTGGGTAGAAGTTTTGTATTTTTTTGCAGTTTTATAGAGCACAAATTCGACCTGAAGGTTTTGGAGAGATTTACATGAGCACCAGTTACATTACATAAGGAGATTCAGTTTTTTTTTAGGCATGAGGAGATTAAATAATTTGCCCAGAATCACACCGTTCCAAAGTTGGACGTTATGCCACATCCTCTTCCACGGAAAGAGTGCTTGCACTGCACTCCTACTGGCTGATGGACGGTTTCCCTCACCAATATGACTGTCATGTTAAAACGTGATGATATGACAGACATGCAATGCGAAACCCTCCTTGTATGCTATAATCCTTTTGGCTGCGATGGTTGCGTCTTCACAATGCTGTGTGAGCCGCAGCAGTATGGCCGGCAGGAGCGCCATGCCACGCACCTTTCTTTAGGCTCCTGCAACATTCCTTCTTGTCTCGCTTATCTTGCTCCTTCAGTGTTCTGCCCTATGTCAAACTCCCCTCTTGATTGCGGATTTCCCTGGAAAATCACTTTAGGTTTCTGGCTTGGACTCCATCCTACATACCTTACATCCTTATTTGTCCCAGGTCTGGCAGGGCTCACTGCATGCCAATGTGAACCGGTGGCAGCAGGTTCCAGAGAGTTGGGGGTGGATAAACTTAAGGGAGACACAGGGTCTAAAATCAGACGTAATTTATCTGTGTAGCAGGTGTGGCCTACATATTTAACAAGGGCACAAGTCGGGTCTGCAGACTTGGCAAAGATAGAGACATGAGAGTTTTAGACCTTTTGTCAGGGGTCTCCATTCTTCACCAGAAAACCAAGAGATACAAATGGCATTAAAAATCAGGATACGCGTCTGCCCAAAACCCCAGAGAGAAAGCTGTGTCATCCTATGTAGAGATTTTCCTTTTGACTGGTGATGTGTCTGTCAATCCTAAACTGCAGTAGTTAGCGTCTTTGCCTTTATGGGATATTCAGTTGGTAAAGAATTATAGCTGTTCCTCTAACTCTCGCACCGCCTCCTCTGTCCCCTCCGTCGGGTGCTTTTGTAAGCACCCAGCGCTCACCGATTATGTTGCCCCCTTGGTCCCACACCTCTATTGCCATCCTCTAGCTCTTCCACTGGGCGCCCTTCTTCTAAGCACCCGACGGGTCCTTTAATTGCTGGTGTCCTGGTGCCTTAATCTATTGCCTCCCCCACTGCTCCTTTGTTGGGTGCTATTCTTCTAGACACTGGTGGTCACCTTCTTGCTACCTCTGTTTTTCACCACCTCTCCTACCACCCACACTGTTATGTTATGTTATGGTATTGTCATTTATAGTGCGCACAGCTACTCAAGAATGTCCCAGCGCGAAAGCCAAAAAAAGAGGAAAGGAGCTGAAAGACAGCTGTGGGCTAAATGAAAAGCAAAGTTTTTAGCCGCCTTGTCCCACTTTTCCTTCTGTGTGCCTGGTGGACAGGGCAGGACTGGGAACAGTAACCAGCCCTAGCAAACTTCTTAGCTGGCCCCCCTGGGACGGGTGGGGGGTGCGGCCGAGCTGTTTGCTCGTGCCGGTTTTGCCTGATTTTGTTACAGGGGGCTGATATTGCAACCCCCGGTAAAAAAACGGTCCCCAGGGGCCAAAAACCGACCCACACCCTGGCGGCCCACCGGGGAAACACCCGGTGCCCCATACGGCCAGTCCTGGCCTGCTGGTATGTCCTATTCATGCTGTCAGCTTGATCTCATATATATCTTGCTGCGTCCCCATTCCCCATAATAATTCAACATTTGTAAAGCACAACCTTACCACCCCTAAGGGTACCCAGGCATTGAGGGCCATCGGGGAGATTAAGTGAGGTATTGCCCAGAGTCACATGATGCTGAGCTGAGCAACTACCAGTGCCAGGATCAAACCGTGAGCCCTGCCACTCTGGCCGCTGCACCACACAACTCCCTCTCCCCATCCCCACTCCTCCACTGGACACTCTTCTCTTTCTGGGCAATCAACAGACCAAATTCATGTCACTGTCTCCCTGCTCCTCCACCAAGCCCGGTCTCCTTCATATTGCCCCCGTCTTCTCCCCTATTTCTCCATCTGCCCCTCACTCCTGCATGTCAGCAGCCTCCTGTCATTGTGCATTTGTGTGTGTAAGTATTTTGTTACTGCAGTGCACAGGAGTGCTAGTGCCAGTGCAGGGTGGACATTTTTTGTGAGTGGTGTGCCTGTATGAGTGCAGGGTAAGAAACTATGTGAGATCATGAGGGAGTCATGCCTGCGTTAGTACAGGGTGAGAGAAGTGCTGGTGTGGGCGCAAGGGGGAGTGTTTTCTGTGAGAGTACAGAGTGAGCTGTGCCTTATGAGACTACAAGGTGGGTGGTGATCAGTATGATTTTAGGATGTGCTTATGTGAGTGCAGGGTTAATAGTCTGCCTCTGAGGAGGGCAGAGTGAGGGGTGAATGTAAGTGAAGGGTGAGTTGTGTACCTGTGAGAGTACAGGCCACACCTCTTGTCAGGGTCAGATTGGTAACGAGAGCACTCGGGAAATGGTCGAAGGGCCGGTAGCCGAGTTTTAGCTGTGGGCTGCCTTTTTGGGCCGCCTGGAGGCTGTGTGTGCTGTTAGGATGCTACTAGTGGCCAGTGGGTGCCGGAGTGGCCTTTCTAGAGGCAGATGGGTGGCAGTGTCACTCCCTTTCTCTCGCTGGGCTGGCCATCAATGTATGCTGAATAGGCGAGGCAGGGGGCCTGAAATGAAGTGGTCTCACTTGCATTCATGTGTGGCTCAGCAGTGTGAACTATTCTCTGCATTTAAGTGAAGTTAATACAACATGCCCCCCACCATTTTTTTTTTCATACAACTTCGCTGAAGCATTGTATTGCGTAAAGACAGGAAAGGAAATACGCAAATGTGGGTCTCTTCTTTTTGGTGTGCCCGGGCCTATTTTTGATCCCAATCCAACCCTGCCTCTTGGCACTGACAATGCTTGTATCACAATGGAAAGTATGCAACGCGGAGTCTTAACCTGGCATGACATCAACAAACGGTAGACAGACCCGCTTCATCAGGTGCTTGATACTCTGAGCTATCTCTTTAGCCCTATTTCTTACACCTTGTATCTTCCTATCACACAACAAATTGCTATTGGGATACAAAGGGGGAAACCTTCATGCGCATCTAGCATTTTAAAAGCAATGTAGGGGAGTTTTTAGTGGCTGCAAGCACGGTCAGGATTCTATCGGGCTATCTGGCAGTGCTGAGGGTAGTCCCACAGATCAGAGTAAGGCAGAGGTGCAACTAGAGCTGAAGCCCTTGGAGGCCAATGTGTAATGGGTGTGTTTTTGGCTGTGGGCGGGCCTGTTTTATTGTCTGATGAGATGGTTTTTACTGTTGATTTCTCTGCTATTACCACAAGCGTTGGCTGTGGCTAGCACAAATCCATTTAGTCTTCAATACCATGCAAAGCACCTATACAGTGTGTTTATAAGTTGAAAACAGCCCTGATATGTAAAAGTGGGCTACTTTTTTTAGTCAGCTCATTAACTATTGGGGTCTACTTTTAATTTGGTGCCTCGGCCTATTTTGTGTTTCAAACCGACCCTGGACAAGATCAAGGGTTTGGGGATGGAGGCCAGAGTGGGGCTGCACAGGAGCTTTCCTCAAGTCACGTGCAGTCCTCTTACACATGCTTTGGGCGAATGCATCTGCGTTGTCAGTGAGGCTGTCTGACTGACGCCGTCCCAGCCCATACATCAATACTAAAGGATGAGGGCATGTGACACTCCTGAAAGCAGCAGCACCTCACACATTTTAGGAGGTTTTTTGTTGCGGCAGATGTGCGTCTAAACACGCACATTGACTGTTAGGCAGACAGTCACAGCCCAGAGACTGACTTCTTCCTCTGTGTTCTAGACTGCACCAATCACAAGTCTGATATTTCATTTTGTTTATGAATGGGGGTTTTCCAAGCAAGAAATGTGTCAAGTGTTCTGCCAAATTCACAGCAACAAATATATTATACAGAATAGATGGCACAGATACAATGTGATGAAAACGAAAAAGTGAGAGATTTCAGTAGGTCTAACTGAGAGGAACCAGACCTCTTATGAAGATGGGAAAGTGTATGGTGAACTTCGCTTCCCTGATTTTAAAACGTTTTCCTTCAAACAAGCTGCATGTTGGATTTCCACTGATCTCACCTTTTATCCTCCTCTCTGGCTACAAATAGAATCTTCCTTTATTACTCCCTTTGATTTCAGAGAAATCCTCTCCTTCACACCCAACATGACTTCTCTTCGAAATCCGGTCATTTCCCACTCTCGTAATTTTCTTATCCCTTTTTTGTCCTCCTCTTACCCCTCTATTACTTCTATTCATTTACAACCTATTTGGCATAATAAACATCTTCGGATCCGTAATCGTTCCATATACTGGAAGTCTTGGTACTCCAAAGGTCTACGGTGGATTTCCCAACTTCTTTCTAACAGCCAACCTCTTCCCTTCTCTGATCTACAATCTCAATTTTCCTTATCTTCCTCATCTCGTTCACAGTATAATTTGCTTTGTCCCAGCCTTCTTCAATACCTTGAATCGTTACCCGTCACCAATGATATTCCCACTGTATCTCAAACCGTATCTTCTGCGCTAGACCACTCTCCCTCTGCTTCTTTTCTAGATAAATCCCTTCAAATTTTATTGGACAGATCTAAAACTAATATTCAATTGGCTTGGGAGAAAGATCTTTCTCAGGATTGGCCTGTTCCTCTTTGGGATAAGATATGGTTAAAGATTCATCAGACGTCTAGAGCCGCTAATACCACCCAAACCCTTTTTTTCATTTATAATCGGATTTTATTTACCCCATTAATTTTGTCCACTTTTTCATCTAACACTCCCTCTACTTGTTGGTCTTGCTCATGCTCTGCTGCTGATTTAAAGCATATGCTATTTGAATGTCCTCCTATACTCCAATTCTGGAAACTTATTTGGTCCCAAATTCAAACAATTTTTAATGTCCAAATTTCTTTGTGCATTTCTCACATTTTTCTGAGTACTCTTTCCCCTCTTTGGCCCCAATCTGCACAACAATATAAGCTCCTCGACCTTTTGATTGCTATTGCTTTCCACCTCATCACCTCCAATTGGAAACAGGCAAATAATGTCACCTTTCGCTCTTGGTGGAATGCGGTTTGTTTCCATCATCGCCTAGATACTAATTATGTTTCTCCCATTTCCCTGGCTATCAAAAGAGATCTCCTCTGGCTCCCCCTAACCAATTACTTATCTTTAGTTGCTTCTTCGTCCACTACGTCTAAATTTAATTCGGATGAAGTACAGAAACCACCTTGAACTCCCCCACTGCCTTTTTACCACTTTTGTTAGCTAATTAACAATTGTCTTTTGATGGCTGTTTTACTTGATTATTCTTAATTTTAGCTATTGTTATGCTTACGATGATATTTCTATTGGTACATTTTGATTGATTTTCTTCTTTGCACTTCAATATTTTGTATTGCATTTGCCAGTTTATAGTTTCCTTTATCGTACAATATGTATGGTTGTAACATTTTAACTGTTTTCTTCCTTTCTGCTCTGTTTGTTTTTCAATAAACTCAAAGTAAAAAAAAAAAAAAAGAAGATGGAAAAGTGAAGAATGCCTGCCTGAAAGTGTTCATGAAACTGGAAACACGTACATTAAAAAGGTGTTTAGTGCTCTGAACAGAGATCTGTGCCCCTAACATGCGGGGATTTCCAGGAAGTTCTCTTTGGGAGAGTTAACATTACAGCTGCAGAGATCTGTGTGTATTCGGCTACTCAAAGGTTCCCATACAAACATATCCACCCAGGGGGCCTTTTGTAACTATCAGCTCATAGGTCCCTTTAGAGTTTGAGGGCTTGGGATGGATAATGCTTCTGCTGCGGGGATCTGTGTTTGAACTGCACTCCAGGTTCCGATTCCAGTAGGAGCCCTGGCCATATAAATGTACTTGGTGCAGGTGTGGTTCCGTGAATCCGAAATGGGTTCGATAGTGCTGAAACCCAATTTATAAAGATCGTCGGAAATGGACGATTTTGGTCTCCACAGAACGCAAATGACGAGTGTAGCGTGTCTGAGTGTTTTCGTATGAATCGATATAGGAGAACACTCTGTGTTTGAGGATTTAGTTTGAACCCTCGGGTTCCATTTTGTAATGTGGCAGCCATCTTGTATGGTTGCCCTAACATAGGCCCTATGATTGTGGCTGAACGAGTCCTTGACAGGTACGCCTTAGCTGACTTCTGGTTGACCTGGCCGAACTGACTCTTCGCCTGGGGCGAATCCTGCTGAGCCAGTTCCTTGGTTAGCAGCTGCACTGATAAAGATCAAAGAGCAGGAAGTGGTCTGACTTTATGGCCCACCATTCCCACTCCTCTATCTCCTTTCCATCTGTTTCTGCCTTTCCTTTACGACATGTTCATCGATCTGAGTTGAAGGTTTTATGATGGGTTTGTCCGGCCTGATCGAACAGGAAACTAACATATGTGCGATCGTTTTTTGGTGGGCTGGACAACGGAAAGTGGGATTAGCTTTGACTGTTGTGATTCGTTACTTTTTGAAATGCTACTTGTTCATTGGTTCATTTTGTATGCACCGAATGTAAATTGTGATGTTGCCAGAAGAGTAATTTTCGGCATAAAAGACAGAGTTTCGTTCATTGAGTTGGTGCAGTCTCTTTCGAACTACCCGTGTGTACTTCGTAGACCTCTGTCCCTGATTGCAACCATTAAACTTTGGTCTTTGACGTCATCGAGAAGTATCCCGTGTCTCTGTTTGCCAAGACAGGGGAATCCGGGGTCTTTGGGTGTTGCCCTGACACCGTTGGGTTTTTTGTATTAGTATTGGTTCCGAGAAAACCCAGTACCTCATTTGGCGCCCAACGTGGGGCGACTTCAGCGGTACCGGTCCAAGCCAGAGGTTCGTGAGGAGCATCGTGTGAAAATTCCGGAGGTTGGCCAGCCACTTCAGCGACCCCTGTATGTCGACGTGGTTCCGAAGGTCTTTGCTGTGAGGCTTCCCGCATCCCGACGGCTACGAAGGACTGCTGCCCTGACTGTGGCCCTGTTTTGGAGCCTTAGACGTTTGTAGAGCGAGACGATTGACGGGTCTTCTGGTGACGCCATCGACAATTCAGTTAAGTATTAAGGGAGCGTCTCCTAGTTCTTAGTTCTTAGTTTGGTTTTGTATCCTTTAGTGGATAGCTTTGATTTGGTACCTGCAGGCCCCAAAGCCAAGGGATTCGTGTATTCACGAGTTTATCGATTTTAGATTACCCTTGTTGTTTGCAGCTAGACTAGTGAGCAAGATGCCTGGTTTTAGCAGTCTTAGGAATTTGTTTAGTTGTGGAACTATGAGGGATTCCCGGTTAGAGGATTCGTGTCCGGTTCCTCCGATCGGAACTCCTACATACGAGTTATATGTGAAGCATGGAGTAGGTCCTATTAGCTATAATGAGATTTGGATAAAATATACGAAGAACGACGGTGTCCTACAGTGGCCCCGTTATGGTAGTTTCGAGACAGAAGTCTTGGATAATCTCGAAGTGAAGTTGTTCAAGAAGAAAGCCTGGCCGGCGATGTTTGGCTCTTTCCGCATATGGCGCAAGGAAGCCAAACAGAAAGAAATTAAGTAAGCGAAGAAGAATAGAAAGGGTATGTCAATGGTGCAAGCCGCCGTTGCATACAGGAACGATGAGGACGAAAGAGATAGTGAGCAGATGCTTAGAGTAAGGAAGTTAGCGGTAGACAGATGCTACCCAGTTTTACCAGCTACAGAGCAGAAAGACGAAAAGGATCTTGTGAAAGACCCTTTGATGTCGCATTTGTTAAATTCGCCACCACCTTATATGCAGAATTCTACGGCACCACCACAGCTTATTGTGGCCGTGCAAGCTCCTAATGTTTTGCCTCCTGTTATTCCTCCACAGCCAACTCCTCCGTTGGTTGTTGCTTCTAATGCGCAGCCTTCTCAAGGGTTGCCCACTTTGCCTTCTTCTACTACTACTGTTCCTACGTCTGTTCCGACTATGGATCCTACTACTACTGCTTCGTCTTCTCTTGTCCTTCTGACTGTTCCTTCTCCTAGACAACGGATGACTGCTGTCTTTTCAAATTTCCTAACTCCAATTTTGGGACAAATGGGTATGTCTCCTATGAATGAGCGTAGACAATTGCGTAGTCAATTGCCCGATACAGGTGAGCGAGTGGTTCTAGACCATATGACACGAAGATGGGTGACGTATACGTCCCAGTATGATCTGGAAGGTATTATGGATGTTTTCCGACAATGGGAAGCACCAAAGCAGCGATATGTTTTTGACCTTATGTGTGCATTCCTCCATGATCAATGGATGGATGAAGTGGGTAGAGTTCCTGTAGAATTGTACCGATTGCGTTCGGAGTTTGCCAAAGGAACGATTGTGAGTCTACCCGACGTTGAGAAAGCGGTTTCAACGTTACTGTTGCTGCGAAGCGACGTTCCTGTTGAACAGTTGTTTGAGCCAGATTTGTCAGTTAGGAGAAAAGCGCGTCAATATCCTATGCGAGAGGTTCCTCCAGTATGGAGACCTGCTGATCCTAATGCTGTTCCACCGACCGATGCCCATTTCCAGCGAGTGTGGGTACATGTACCATGGAAACGTGCAGAAGTTCTAGCGCTTAAGCAGACCTTACCAGATCCACGAAAGAACCCAGCTGGGTATTATAAAGAACTTGCGCAAACTGTGAGTTCGTGCATCATGAATTTAGCGGACATAGATATGCTTTTTGGGAATGTTGTTCCACAGCCCATTTGGAATGTCATTCGACATACAGATCATGATAATGAATTGGGCGATACGTGGGTGAATCTTGCTGCAGCAAATGATAGACAAGTTGGAGGTGCTAAGCCTGAAGATGTTATTACTGAACTTCCTGGTAGGATTATTACTCTCATGAAGACTTTAATGCCTGAAGTCCGTGTTAATTGGGATAAACTGTCAGCCTGTAAGCAGAAGAAAGAAGAGTCTGTTTCAGACCTTTTCTCGCGTTTCGAGGAAACGTTTGTAGATCATAGTGGTCAGGATATGACTACAGAAGGTGGCCAGAGATTGTTTGTTGATAAATTTGTGCACAATCTTCTTCCCGAGTTGTGTACTAAGTTGAAAGATTCTGAGAGTTCTTGGCCCGTTTCTACTTCGGCGCAGATTCTTGCTACGGCTCAGTACTACGAGAATAGGCGTAAGGATGAGTTAGAGAAAGCGGATAAAAAGACTAAGGAATTGAAGACTAAAGTTCTTCTACAACAAGCTTATCCACCCCGTGTTAATAATCAGCCTGACTATCAGCAGCCTCAACAGTATTCGAGGAACTCGCAAAGAGACGAGACTCCTCAACAACAGCGTATTCCGTATGGGCCTAATCAGTGTGCATATTGCAGAGAAGAGGGTCATTACAAGAATAGTTGTCCCGTTCTGCTGCAACGTGCAAATAGTGTTCCTGGTATTAGAGGTAGAGGTGCTCAACAAGCGCCTAGAGGTAGAGGTCGCGGACAGAACGCGCGCCCTTTGCCTCCCCAAAATTCAATGAACAGTTTTGATCAGCAACAGAGTTCTTCCGGTAGATCTACACAGTACTACGTAGACGATTACTATGTTGAAGGCGATGGAGGGCAAGGTAATGATTATTAGGACAGCCATGGACAAAGAGAGGGAGTTGTTTCAGTTCCGGTAGATCAGAGTGGACCTTACGTGGAAGTGATTGCATCAGGTGTGTCAGAGCCTTTTCTGCTAGACACTGGTGCTACGAAGAGTTCTATTATGCATTCGAAACTCCCTGGCGCACCTTTGTCTGGCTTAAATAATGTTTCTATAGGTTTTTCTGGCGCCCCCGTTATGAATCCGATTTCCATTCCATTGCCTATTTCTGTTGGTCCTCGAAGACTTGAAGCACCCTTTCTTTTGACAACAGGTTGTAATGAGAACTTACTAGGCCTTGATTTGTTGAAAAGATTGTATGCGACTTTGTATTGTTCTCCGTCAGGAGTACATCTTACGGTGGGTGAGAATGTGATTTCTCCGATATATGTTTCGAAAGATTGTCTTCCATCTGAATTGTCTTCTTTACCAGACTCGTTGTGGGCTACGGGTCCAAATGATGTGGACCTGTTAGACATTCCTCCATATGTTGTGACGTTGAAGGCGAATGCTCAGTTGCCTCGCATTCCGCAATATCGTATTTCAAGCGATGGTGAACAAGCGCTTTTAGCGATCATTTATGATTTGATTGACAAAGATGTTATTGAAGAGACTCGAGGTAATGTGTGCAATAGTCCGGTTTTGCCTGTTCTAAAGAGAACTGATTCTTCACAGCCTCCTGTATATAGGTTTGTTATCGATCTTCGTGAAGTGAACAAAATAGTTGTTCTGCAATTCCCTGTTGTACCCGACATTACTGCGTTACTGACATTGATTCCAGCTTCTGCCACTTGGTTTTCGGTGATCGACTTGAAGAATGCTTTCTTCAGCATCCCGATTGCCATAGAGAGTAGAGATATCTTTGGATTCTCTTTGGGAGGATGAATTTTCCGCTTTAAGCGCGCTCCTCAAGGTTATTGCGAGAGTCCATCAATTTACAGTCAAGCTCTGAAGACGCAGCTTGACTTGTTGGCCTTACCGGAAGGTGCGGCCCTTATCCAGTATGTAGATGATTTGTTAGTCGCTGCTGATACTGAAGAGATATGTAAGGACGCTACTGTGTCCTTGTTGTCTCATTTGTCTGAATGCCATCATAAAGTTTCTCTTTCCAAACTACAATTCTGTCGCCAAGAAGTTACCTACCTAGGTCACCTCTTATCGAAGGAGGGAAGGAAACTGACCCCAGAAAGAATCCAGACCATTGCGAAAATGAGTGTCCCTACGACACAGAGAGAGGTACGTGCGTTTTTGGGAATTACGTCGTACTGTAGACAGTGGATCCCAAATTTTTCTCTTTTAGCGAAACCTTTGATAGCTCTTACGGTTAAGGACACTCCAACTCCAATTCCTTGGACTGAGGAATGCCAAAAGAGTTTTTCTTAACTACGAAATGTGTTGTGTTCGGCTCCTGTGTTGGGTACTCCGACTACAGCAAGCCTTTCACATTGTATGTTCATGAGAGGGAATGATGTGCATTGTCGGTTTTGACTCAACAATTTGGCGGGAAGCAACGCCCATGTGCATACTTTTCGTCAACCTTAGATCCTGTGGCTAGAGCGTTGCCGAGTTGCTTGAGAGCAACTGCAGCAGCGGCTGTTTCGATTCGACAATCTGCTGGTTTGGTTATGGATAATATGCTAGTGGTTATGGTTCCACATGCAGTTTATACCTTGTTGAATCGGACGAAGACACAGCTCTTGACTAGTGCTCGGTTGTCAGGGTATGAGCTTACGTTGTTAGCAAGCCATGTGCACATCAAGAGGTGCAATACCCTAAATCCGGCTACATTGTTGCCGATTTCGCTTGAGACAGACGATGATAGCGAAGAGCAACACAATTGTTTCTTGAGAACTGAAGAAGAGACGAAAGGGAGGATAGATCTGAAGGATACTCCTCTCCCTGATTGTAATGATGCCTTGTGGGTCGACGGCTCATGTTTTAAATTACCGAATGGCGATACCACTGCAGCATATGCCGTGACGACTTTACATACAGTTGTCGAAGCTGCGCGCATACCATACAATTCTGCTCAAGCGGCAGAATTAATAGCACTTACAAGAGCATGTGTGTTGTCGAAAGGGGAAAGAGTGAATGTATATACTGATAGCCAGTATGCGTTTGGAGTGGCCCATAGCTTTGGACGATTGTGGCGTGAACGTGGATTTTTGACATTGCATGGGACGAAAATCCATCATGGGCAACTGGTGAATGAACTTCTTGAATCTCTTGCGTTGCCTTTGCAGATAGCGATTGTGAAATGCAGTGCCCATAAAAAGGTCACAGATGATGTTGGTCGTGGTAATGCGTTTGCGGATGAGGTTGCGAAAGAAACTGCAAGGAATGTGACGAGTCGAATGTATGTTGTGGGTCCAGCTAGATGGGTTCCGGAGAAAGGCATGTGTGAAGACACTATTGAGAGCGTGAACATTATTCAGAGTGAGGCCACTGAGAAAGAGTTGGATGAATGGAGAGAGAGGAAGGGTAGCTTGGATTCGAATGGTTGTTGGACTGATTTGTCCGAACATCAAAGATGGTTGCTGCTGAATGCGTATGTGCTTCCAGTTGTTACAATGGCACATGGATTGGCACACATTAATGTGTGAAAGGGATTTGTAAGCTGTTGGCTCCGGTTTGGCAGAATGTGGGAATACCTAGATGTGCAGAGAATTTGGTCAAGAATTGCATGGTGTGTTTGATGCATAATCCTGGCAAGGAAACTCCAACACCAGCTGGTCATTTTGCTCCTCCTACGTATCCGTTCGAGGCTTTGCAGCTAGATTTTATCCATATGGAAAGATGCAACAACTTGAAGTATGTGTTGGTAGTTGTTTGTTCTTTTTCTAGATGGGTAGAAGCATACCCCCTTAAGGACAACACTGCTTTGTCCACTGCCAAAGTTTTGATAAAATAATTTTTCCCTAGGTTTGGATTGCCAAGAATCATTTGGAGTGATAATGGAAGTGAGTTTGTGGGACGAGTGATGAAGAGAGTGTGTGATGGTCTCAGGATTAGGCAGAAGTTCCACGCTGCAAATCATCCCCAATCAGCTGGTTTAGTCGAGTGCTATAATGGCACTCTTAAGTTAAAATTGTCCAAAATTCAAGAGAGCACTGGTTTACAATGGCCAGATGCTTTGCCATTAGCACTTTTGTCCACCCGTATGACTGTGCACTCGCGAATGGGTTTGAGTCCGTATGAGGTTGTGTTTGGTCGCCCAGCGAATATTTGGGGCGTACCAAGACCAACGAAGTTTAGCGACCTTAAGTATCCTGTTTTGCTTGATTACTTGTGTGAAATGACAACTAAAATGAGTGTTTTACGCCAACAGGTTCACGACTCTCTTCCACAAGCTACAGACGATCCAGGACACGTGCTTGAACCCGGTTCCTGGGTGTTCATTAGGAACTTCCAGAGAACGAAGAATACTCAGCCCCGCTGGACCGGACCCTATCAGGTCCTCTTGTCGACGAGATCTGCGGTACGAGTTCGTGGAAAGAAACACTGGGTACACGGGTGCCACACGAAGAAGGCACCCTTACCTCTACCGTATGATAAGTGGGTTCAAGACGGTCTTGCAGACTCTGAGACAGAATCTGTTCCGAAATTTGCCACATTCAGTGATGCTCGTTTGATTGGTACTAATTCAGAACTGGAGAGCGATCGTCTTTTGCAAGCTTCAATACCTCCTGCAAAGCGGATGGACACTTCTGAGCCACATCTTTTGTTCACTGATCAAGAAGTACCTGGAAGAGACAGATAAAATTTGAGATCGAGAACTAATGACAAATAAATTTTAATAAAGTTGATTTTTTTTTTACTGTTTGCAGGTTAACTCTCCAGCAAGGATCTACGTATTTTTGTTTTTCTGAACTGCCATCCGGTTCTTGCTGCTAGGGTCGCGGTTGCTACCAGTCTTGGGAGTGCAAGCCTGAGACACTAGGTCTTGGGTTCTGTTGGTCCGAGGCAGTCTTACTGGGTTCAGCGGAGGCCCTCTCAAGCAGAATCAACCAACCACCGCGGGCAGCAACTTTAGTTTAGGATGGATTTCTTTGAGTCGGAGAGACCTGTGCAGACACTGACTTTTAGAGAACGCATTTACAAAATAATGTCGAAGAAATGTTTTTTGATACCGTGCATACTTTTACTAATGAGTTTTGCAATCTTCATAATTGGTTATGTAGCATTTGTTTTTAAAGTGACGTCTAATTCCACTGTGCAATCTACACCTTCACCTACTATTTCCTCACATTTTTTCCAGCCTTTGCCTGAACATGAGGTAGTCCGACGTAAGGAATTCGTTAACAATTCCTTCATACAGCTTTTGCACCAGCATCAGTAAGTGATTAATACAACAAACTGCTGGATTTGTGGTTTAATGCCTCATACAGCCGATAAGGGAATTCCATATTTAGTTCTGCCTTTCAGTTTAAATGGTTCGATTCGAGCTTTCAGGACTATGTTCATATATGCCCATAGTGTTGATCCTTTACGTTCACCGAGAGATAACCCGAAGAATAGTCCTATAGCTAGAGGCATAGTCGATATGATCCAAGGGACTAATGCAGTAGAGACTATTCCGAAAGACGAAAGGCAACCATATAGTGGTTGGAGCGTAAATGGATATGGAGTAAGTCTGAGTATTAACCAGCGTGCGAAAAGTCCTCTACCGATCTGGATAGTGCCCCATAAGGGTTACTATTGTCTACAGGGCAACGGTAAGAGTCCGAGAGCTCAGTTAGGGAAGAGCGTTTGTGCTGAGACTTATGTGTTTCCGTCTCAGTCTTCCCCAGCATTTTTAGCAGCCAAGGGTACTTATTTTGTTTGCTACGACAAAGCATATACATTGTTGCCCCATGATTTTTCGGGCACATGTTTTGTTTCCTTTCTGTTACCCCCCACTTTTACAGCTGCGTCAGATTATCACAAGATGAGAATTGCTAGAGGTGTCTTTAGCCAAGAAGACACTGCAGGACAATAATTGGGTGATTTCTTCAAGGGTTTTCTGCCGTTTTGGGGACCTATGGCTAACAGTAGGAATATTCGTCAGCTTACGAGAGTGGTTGAGTCCACCATAGTTGAGACTGCCGGTGCCCTTGGTAATCTGACTGCTGAGCTCCAGTCGGATAGACTTATGACACTTCAGAATAGAGTTGCCCTAGACGTTATTCTAGCAGATCGAGGGGGAGTTCGTAGATTGATTCAATCAAGCTGCTGCGTTTTTATTCCGGATAATGCTCCGTCAGACTTCCAAGCCATTTCCAAATTGCATAAGATCTCCGATTCTGTCCATCTGGACAAAGGGGATTGGTCTTTGATGGGATGGTTATGGGGATTTTGATGATCATTGGGATGGTCTTAGCGATTCTGTTCATGTCTCTGTGTACAGTGTGCTCCGGCTAATTGCGGCCTTTGTGCTACTTTATGCGAACAGAAGCCTGTCCGGAGGGAGATTCATAGTAATAAGATGATGCTACAGCAGCATATCGATGACCTGATGAATATAGATCCGGATTCAGATTAAATTGAGTCTGGGTTTATTGCCTATGATAGGGCAAAAGGAGGGTCTGTGGTTCCGTGATTCCGAAATGGGTTCGATAGTGCTGAAACCCGATTTATAAAGATCGTCGGAAATGGACGATTTTGGTCTCCACAGACCGCAAATGACGAGTGTAGCGTGTCTGAGTGTTTTCGTATGAATCGATATAGGAGAACACTCTGTGTTTGAGGATTTAGTTTGAACCCTCGGGTTCCATTTTGTAATGTGGCAGCCATCTTGTATGGTTGCCCTAACATAGTCCCTATGATTGTGGCCGAACGAGTCCTTGACACGTACGCCTTAGCTGACTTCTGGTTGACCTGGCCGAACTGACTCTTCGCCTGGGGCGAATCCTGCTGAGCCAGTTCCTTGGTTAGCAGCTGCACTGATAAAGCTCAAAGAGCAGGACGTGGTCCGACTTTATGGCCCACCATTCCCACTAATCTATCTCCTTTCCATCTGTTTCTGCCTTTCCTTTACGACATGTTTATCGATCTGAGTTGAAGGTTTTATGATGGGTTTGTCCGGCCTGATCGAACAGGAAACTAACATATGTGCGATCGCTTTTTGGTGGGCTGGACAACGGAAAGTGGGATTAGCTTTGACTGTTGTGATTCGTTACTTTTTGAAATGCTACTTGTTCATTGGTTCATTTTGTATGCACCGAATGTAAATTGTGATGTTGCCAGAAGCGTAATTTTCGGCATAAAAGACCGAGCTTCGTTCATTGAGGTGGTGCAGTCTCTTTCGAACTACCCGTGTGTACTTCGTAGACCTTTGTCCCTGGTTGCAACCATTAAACTATGGTCTTTGACGTCATCGAGAAGTATCCCGTGTCTCTGTTTGCCAAGACAGGGGAATCCGGGGTCTTTGGGTGTTGCCCTGACACCGCTGGGTTTTTAGTATTAGTATTGGTTCCGAGAAAACCCAGTACCTCATTGGGATATGAGCTTAATTTGCAGATTGCTTGTTCCATTTCCGGCATGACTGGTCAGGTAAATGCACCTGCTGCTACAGAGATCTGAGCATGACCTACGGGTCGCAGGTTCTATTCTCAACATGACGATCATTTTAGATCCGTGTGCAGCTTTCATGTTAGCCAGTTGAGAGGCATGTTTATGATACACGAACGCCAGGCAGCAGGGAGGGCTCCTCGCCGAGGCCATGTTTATTGCTATTCATTTATTTGCACTGACACAGTGGGTGGATGTGGTTCGACGGGAATAGACCCCAAATGGGCTGTTAATGATCTGTAATGTATGTCTGGCAGACCACTGAACGAGAGCCTCCTACCTGTATCTTTCTGAATTGGTTATACTTTTATGAGTAGACTTTGACATTAAGATGTATTTTCAATTCAAACCGTGCATGTTATAAGAAAAAAGGCAACCAGTACACATATTTCTATTTTATGTTATTAAAAATAAAACTTTCCAAAAAGAATTCATTTATGTTAGTTTTTGGAGAGTATAGACATTAACACCTTTACATTAGACTTCGTCAGAGTTTGTTTTTTAATGAATTGTTCAATATACCTTCTGTTTGTCCTAGTCTGTACGGGTCATTACTCTGAAGGTGCACCTGGTGCACCTGATATGGGCGAGACTCCTCAGAAGTGGAAGTTGGCTGTATTAGTATTTTTATTATTTATTATATTTTAAATGTATATGGTGCACAGCTACCGGAGGTTTCCCGGTGCCTACTGACTCACACTAGAAAGAAGAAGGTTGAATAGCCATGTTTTTAAGTCTTTACGAAAATTGTGGTAAGACGTCTCATGATGTAGTTGGAACAGGAGTGAGTTCCATAGGGAAGGAGCTAAGTAAGCAAAGGGACATCCGCCCATACGTGCTCATTTGATCCTGGGGATTTGGAATTTCAACTGATTAGAGGATCTTAGGAGATGTGAGGGGAGGTAAAGACGTACCAAGGCACCAAGATAATGTGGTGCTACAGCCAATTTGATCTTATGCAAGTAGCAAAGGGCTTTAAATTTGGAACAATGTCCATCCTAAGCCAGTGAAGGTCACGGAGTGGACCTGTAATAGAGGCCATTCTAGGTAGCTGGGATAAAAGTCTGGCTGCAGAATTCTGGACTACTTGCAGTTTCCGAATCACCTCCTTACTTGCGGCCAGATACAACAGGTTGCCGTAGTCCAGTCTGGACACAATCAAAGCCTGGATACAGTTTTTTTGCCTGGAAGGTGAAAGCATCCAGAGAATTTTTGGGACCTATTTTAAAATAGTAAAACAGGTTGAGGCAACCTTAACCACTTGCTGTTTCATAGACAGCTGGTCATCAATGATTATGCCGAGGTTCCGAGCAGATTCTGAGGGCAAGGGGAGATTCAAGAACGGAAGGACGGTGCACCAGAATGAAGTCAGAAATTTCCAGATGTATTCCAGAATGTATTCTTTATTAAATCTTCAGTTTAAAATATTTTGGACATCAGCTAACACGTTTCGTTCCGAGAGGAACTTCGTCAGGGCAAAAATATCTATGTCTGGTATCCCTCAAGCTCTATCCATTGGTTAGTGGTTTCCTCAAAGGTTTATTATTTAATATTTATCAAGTTTCTTTCCCAGCTTGGATTCATAAGTCTTGTTCCCGTTTCAACATCCCACTGACTTGCAATTCTATCAATCCGTGTGGGGGCTTGATAGAATTTGAAACTGAAGACTTAATAAATAATATCTTTTGTAATACATCTGAAAATTTCCGACTTCATTCTGGTGCACTGTCCTTCCGTTCTTGAATCTACTTATCTGGTTTCCAGTGGAGTGTAGGTGCGGCATACTCCGGATGAGATTGCACGGACAATATATTTAAATTGTTTACTTAAGGAGCTGAGGTGCAGAACCTTGGTCAGCCGCATTGTGGTTTTTTCACAGGGGAAGGGGAGATCCTCCATCTGAGGTGGCCAATGTTGGGGGCCCCAGAGAGTTTTGTTTCCACCGAAGATGAGGAGTTCCGTTTTCCCACCATTAAGTTTCAGCCTATTAGTATGCATCCAGTCAGCTATCTTTTTCAGCCAAACCTGGGGAGCGGATACGTTCGAGGTCTTGTTGGAATATAGGGAGAAAATAAGCTGAGTGTCATCCGCATATGGATATATGGTCAACCCAGCCTCCTCTGCTATAGTGGCCAGGGGGCTAACATAAATGTTGAAAAGTAATGGGCTGAGTATAGAGCCCTGAGGGACTCCATATGGGGAAGCATGTGTCTGAGCACTTGCAATTGGGGAAAAGACCTGGAAGGTCCTGTTGGACAAAAAGCTAGACAGCCACTTGAGTGCTGGTCCGACAACTCCCCTAGAATGTAAGACTTGTAAGAGCGTCATATGGGATACCGTGTCGAACGCAGCTCTCAAGTAAAGTAAAATGAGTGCCATTGTGTCAGTGGGACTGGTGTAGAATGTTCTGTGAGTCAACGAACTGCGTCAGCTGGAAGTAGGGAGACAGGGCGGAAGCTGGATAGTACTTCTGGGTCAGGGTTAACTTTTTTAGTAAGAGAAGGCCCATGGCATGTTTCCAAGCCGCAGGAACCCTGACTTCGCATAGCAAAGCATCAAGGAGTTCTATAATACTACTAAGTATTGGTAAATCCAGCTTTTGCAGAATGGAAATGGGAAGAGGATCCTTAGGAGAACCAGATTTAATGCTGGTTAAAATATGACAGAAGGAAGAAATATCGAAGGGTATCCAGTTATCAAGCGAGTTGCCAAGTCTATCATTGGTGTCCTGTGACAGGACCAGCAAGGCACAATCACTTGGTGAGGCGAAGGTCTTAGGTCGCAGCTCCCCGTTCGTTGTAGTATTATTAAATTCTGAATAAATGTTATCGATTTTATCAACAAAAAATTCGGCCAGATCTTCACATTGCGCAAAATCTAGCCCCGGTGGCTTTAGTTGGCAAGTAGTGCCGGATAATTCTCTCACCACTTGAAACAAAACTTTGGGGCAATTTGGGACTAACATTCTGCCCCTTCTTCTTGATTCCCAGAGAGTTTCCAGTAGCAGTTTATTATTCTTAAATTTTAGTTCTGGCTTGACAGTGCAGCTATCTGCATTACCTATTTTTATCAATTCTTTAAAATATGCATAGAATATACGTTGGCTCCAAACCTCAAATTATAGGGTATTTTGTATCTTATTCGTATTTTTAAGTAATGTTTCCATTGCAAAGAATGGGGAACTACTTTACTCTGAAAAGTACACTCAGACACCACACTGTAACATTCAGTTCTTTATCTCCTTTAAGCATTCTACGCAGAACGCAATCCTTATTTGCTACTTTTTTCTCAATATTGCCAAAGGCAATAGGTCTGGCTCCTAGGTGCTAAACTGCACTTGCACTTGTAAGACGTGTCCACAACTTTTGAGCATGCTTGTGTTCACATACCGTAGTACATTAAAACCAGATCCATTGGCTTTGCCAATGCTTATTTGAACTTTGGGAATTCATAATTTCCATTCAACGAGTGGGCTTTTAACAAAAGTGGTAAGGTATTCCTTGGCTAATGGCAGAATGCCACTAACTGCATACTGAGAAGGTTGTAACACTGCTGGCAAACTTCTGGATACATTTACTCAGACTGGCACTTAAGGTATCCAATACGCTGAGGTGAAAATGTTTACCCTATGCGCTATGTGAGTGAAAGGGGCTGGGGGAGACTCCAGGAGACAGGGTGAGTCAGCACAGGGCTGAATAGACCTACCTGCCCATAGATGGGTGGGAGGAGTAGCACCTGGGCCTGAATAGGACTGTGCCGGTCTTCTACAATGCTGGCCCCACCTCCTGTGGTGTGTCTGAGGACCCTGGCTCACACTGACACAGGAAGAAGGTGGCCACTGGCAGGATGCACCCAAAACTGGTTTGAACTAGGTCCAGGCCCCTCTGCCTGTAGAGGACTAAGGAATGGCTGGTATAAATATTGCGGCCCAGACCTCAAGACTTTAGAACTCTTTTGGGATCAAGAAGACTGCCAAGAAGAAGAGCTGTAGAAGCTGTGATGAGGGACTACCACTTTGCTGCACATTTAGCTGTGTTGGCCTGCAGTGGCTGCTTCTGTCTTGGGCAGTGAAAGAACTGGACTGAACTTTCTGCAATCTACTTTTGTGAGTTTCTCCAAGAGCTTGAGGTAGAGCTTGCGCCCTGTTCAAGAAATCTCAGGAACAGCAAAGACTTCAAGCTTGATGAGGTCTACGACGCCGCTGCCGACACCATGTCATGAAGGCACCGCAGAGGGCACCGCCACAACGCCGCACCGCGACACTGATCTCACCGATGACGCCTACTGATGCCGCCACCGAGTCACTGTGCGGACCTCGACCTGTGGGCACCGCACTCTGCACTGCTTCACTTCATGATGATGCTGTGGTATCCACGACGACGACGACGCTCCACACCAGACTCGCCACCACTGCTTGCACTGTGGTTCGAGGGCAACGCTCGTAAAGTTACACAACGCACTGTCCTCATCCTGCACTGCAGCTTTGGCCTACCGACGCCGGTGCCATTGACTCCAGTTCATCAGCCGACGACAGCACGTCAGCAACAAAACGCCGCTGCTTGCACCGTGACCTGCCAGCACCGTGACTAGCATCGCCTTCATCTCACACCGAGACCCTGGTCTCACTGACGGCGCCATCTGGTGCTGTCACTGAGCCGCTGTTCGCACCGCGACCTGAGGGCACTGCACGCCGCACCGCTGCACTTCGCACCGCAGCTATCAATGTCTGCCAACGCCAGCGCTCCTGACTTCACCAGAGAGGAGTTCGATCTGCAATGCGTTTGACTTCGAGGACCCCATCGACTCCTGCACCGACCTCCGGAACAGACGCCGTGGTTTTGGGAGCTCAACGGGAAGTCATCAACGCCCTGCATTTCTGAAAGGTACTGTTTGCGGGTCTTCCAGACACCGTAGCTGGCCTGCGACGCCGCAGTCAGCCGGAACTATTAGATTTGCTTGGTCATGACGCTGTGATAGCCCCGGACGGAGCTATCGACATCAAGGAACTGTGTTTCAATGTTACTTTGACAACTGAAGATTTTTAGGTACTATTTTGTGAGTTTTAATTGTTTTGGTCTTGTTTTGAGTATATAAAAATATTGGATATTTTTCTAAACTGGTGTGGTGTCCTTTGTAGTGATTACACTGTATTACTGTTGGTTATGCGAAAATGCTTTACACGCTGCCTCTAAGAATAGCCTGACTGCTGGTGCCAAGCTACCAAGGGGGTGAGCAGGGGTTATTTAAGGTGTAACTCCCTAATCCTGACTAGGACGAAGGGTCACTATTTGGACAAAGGTGCAAGCCTTTTCCAACTACAGACCCCCATTTCTAACAGGCACCCCTTTGTATATTGGATGAGACACACCTTTGTTTCATTGTTTGAGACACCCTTTTGTTTATCCGATGAGGCACCCATTTCTATATTTTGGATGTGGTATCCCTTTGTATATTGGATGAGACACCCTTTTGTTTATCGAATGAGGCACCCATTTGTATATATTGGATGAGGGGCCCCTTTGTATATTGGATGAGGGCCCCCCTTTGTATATTGGAGGAGGTCCCCCCTTTGTATATTGGATGAGACACCCTTTTGTTTATCGATTGAGGCACCCATTTGTATATTGGATGAGGCACCCCTTTGTATATTGGATGAGACACCCCTTTGCTTATCAGATGAGGCACTCATTTGTATGGATTAGATGAGGCAGACTTTTGTATTTTGGATGAGACATTCTTTTGTTTATCGCTAAGGCACCCCTTTGTACCTTGGATGAGACACCCTTTTGTTAATTGGATGAGGCACCCATTTGAACATTGGATGAGGCACCCTTTTGTTTATCGGATGAGGCACCCATTTGAACATTGGATGAGGCACCCTTTTGTATATTGGATGAGACACCCTTTTGTTTATCGGATGAGGCACCCATTTGTATATATTGGATGAGGCACCCCTTTGTATATTGGATGAGGCACCCATTTTTATGTATATTTTGGCTGAGGCACCCTTTTGTATATCGGATGAGGCACCCTTTTGTTTATCGGATGAGGCACCCATTTGTATATATTGGATGAGGCACCCCTTTGTATATTGGATGAGGCACCCATTTTTATGTATATTTTGGCTGAGGCACCCTTTTGTATATCGGATGAGGCGCCCTTTTGCATATTGGACTCTGCACATCATATCATGGTGTGGGTGAGCTTCAAAAATATAATTTGGTTAGGTGAAACATAATTGCATGCATTTGTTTCCTAGCTGTGTTTTCCTAGGGACGACATAGTAGCAGAAACACGGCACATAACGAGATATACTGTTCCATACAGCACATTGCTACAGCTGGATACTGTTTTAGAAAGGCAACCAACTTACATGTACTGAACATTTCAGAACTGTACTCCCTCCCTCCCCCCCCAAAAAAAATCCATTAATAAACCTCTTGAAGGCCTGACCTAGGTCACTACTGATACTAGCGTGGTTGGCACATCAAGGGACAGTTTAGTGCTTTACACGATGGAAGTATAGATGCCTCAGACATCAGAGGAGTTCAAGATCAGAATAAAGGGAAGCAACAAGAATTGGTGGCAAAGGAGACAAATTCAGGACACTACAAAATATCTCACTAAATAAATAAATACTAAATTGAAATTGTCTCAGTGACTGTAAGCGTGGTTCAGGTGGGAGGCATAAAAGGTTTGGTTTTAGACAAACTGAATAGGAAGAGTTCCTGGGTTATTGAAAAGGAAGCTGAAAGCAGCTATTTATAATCTACCACTGATTCAAAATGAATGGTGATTTCTCTTTTTAGGAAGCGCAAACAGGTCTTTATAATCTGCCTCTGATTCAAAATTAATGATTTTTTTTCTGCCAATTAAATCGTGCATTTATGAACATACAAAGCCGCCCATGACACCCCCAGCATACGAAGTCGTGTGAATTCAACGCGCCTCAGCTTGACTAAACAAACGAAGACACATGAGACGAGCTGGTTTCAAATGTATGTAAGATACATTGGTTGTTACATGATGAACAGCTTCACGCCTGTCAACCTGTTTTAAACAGTATACCCTGAAACGGGCTTCTCGTTCAGTATTTCTGATGCTGTGTGAATCTGGGTTGTGTTTGCACTGGAGGGCCTGGCCTCTTTCTCTGCTGTGTCCTGGCCTGTCAGCGCTTACGACTGCTCCCCACTCACAAGATGGAGGGTTAGTGCGACATGCCACCGGTTTCCTCCTCAGTTCCTTTCCAATGGCTGCTTTCTCGTTAAAGGACAAACTCGGCGAAACCGCTCATAATCACACACCGCTAGCGCGGTGACAGGAGTGGGACGTGCCCGGGAATATTTTAACTCAACCCCACTCAACATGGCTCAGTACATCACACTCGAGCGCGGACTGTCTGCAAAATTGCCTTCACGAAAGAGCTAAAGGTTACACACGGCGGACGGGGCCGTCAGAGAGGGTTGGCTATTCCTTAACAATATAGCTGCGTAAAGTCCGTCCGGGGAGAAGTAACACGAAGCACATAGCAATTATGTCACGAAACTCTCAACCAGCTGCTAAAGAGGCTCATTCTGTTCTAGCGGTCTTTCTCGTTTTCTTGCACTTTGCGCTCGGTTCTATCATTGGCTGTCTGGGTCTGTACATCAGATGCGGCCATCAAGCGATACTGGAGCTAATCACCGCAATGGGACCCGCAGTTCCTCCCACAGCAGGTGCCGAGCGGAGCAGACGGGGGACTAATGCTACCAGCTGTCTCGTGCTGTTCTTTGCCGTGGTCTTCTCTGGTCAGGCGCAGCATGCCTCATAATCTGCCGCATTAAACAGAAACGTTTCAGTGCCTAGATGACCTTAACGAGACCAGCATGCAGTGCAGTAACAGTGAGTGGATTGGCCTGAGCAGTGGAAAGGCAGCCAACCATCGCCGGCAACAAAGGCAGGAAGTTCACTTTGTAGATATAATGAAACGACATCAAGCAATCTTCCACAGCTGAAAGAGCCTTTATGAGCATCTCAAACAATGCTTTACACTAACACTGCTAAACATTAAAGAGAATTCAAGCATACCAGCTGTGATGGAAGTGACTTGAATATTACCTTGTCATCGACGCGCTTTCATGTATAGGTGCATAAGAAAAATATTTCATGTGGGAAGTCATACACACAAAATTCTTTTTTATTTACTGGCGGTCACCAGTACGTAGTTATAGCTAGGAACATGTTTTCATAGGAAAAGCATTTTTTGGCTTGCCTATATCGTTGGCGCTGTTTGTCAAATCGAAACAAAAAATCCTCAATAAAGTGTGCTGGTGATTCTTGTTGCGCGTGGTAAACTTCAAGGTGATCCATCAAGCAGGGGCTGAGAAAAAGGGGAGGGGGATGAAAAAAGTGTGCTTCCCATGTTAATTCACATGGGAGCTTTGAACACGACTACAGCCCGAACCGTGGGATGGAATTACACCAAATGTGGCAGGAAGGTATATTTTGGTTTGCAGATCACGCTTTCAGTTATCCAGTATAACGTTCAGTAGTAGAAATGTAAGGTAAAAAAAGAAGAATATATGGGATAGTGTCAAATTCATGAATAATAACGAGATCATGCAGAGAAATTCAGAGCGTTGATTGGCTGGCAGCACTTTAACAAAGAAGTGTTGGTAGCCATCCAAGTCCCCCCAAAAAACACACAAAAAAAGGAAAGGGGCAAGGACCATATGCCCTAACCCCATAGCCTTGTTCCTGGGGTCCAAGAGGGACCCCGACAGGACAAAAGAAGCATCAAAAAAATAAGTGGCAGCAAATTCCCAACATTTGCAGCAAAAAAAAAGAAACAAGCACTCATTGGGGATGACGTCCCCTTGGTTGCTGAGTGTTCTTGGGGGCCTAGTACCCCTCCTGTTACCACCAGTAAGTCCCACACAGCAGGACTGCTGAGACCTTTTCGGAGGCTCCACCCCCTTTCTCAACCACTCTGCAAACGTGCCTCCTGGCACACTAATGGTTGGGGGATGAAGTTCCCATGGCTGCTGAAGACCATTAGAGGCCAAGAACCCCGATTGTTACCAACCGTAAGTCCCACACAGCGGGACTGCTGAGACCTCCTCGGAGGCATTGCCCTCTTTCTCATCCACTCTGCAAATGGGCTTCCTGGTGTACTGCTCATTAGGGGATGAAGTCCCCTTGGATGCGGAGAGTCGTTGGGAGCCAAGAACCCCTATTGTTACCACCAGTAAGTCCCACACAGCAGGATTCCTAAGACTTCATCGGAGGATCAGCCCCCTTTAAAAACCACTGTGCAAAAGTGCCTCCTGATGTTCTCATTTGCTGGAAGCGGAGCAGAATTGCTTTCACACACAAGGAGCTGCCTTTCCAGAAAGGAATGCAAAACATCGCAGTCTGGATGACCAACAGCTGCCAGAAGCTCAATGCTGAGAAGACAGAAGTTCTCGTCCTTGGTACCACCCCTTCTGCATGGGACAGCACCTGGTGGCGGACCGCCCTTGGAAGCCCACCTACCCCCTCAGACCACGCCAAGAACCTTGGCATTGTACTTGACTCACCATGAACCGACAGGTCAGCACAGTTACCTGCAGATGCTTCAAAACCCTCCACATCCTCCGCAAGACCTTCAAGTGGATCCCCCCTAAGTCAAGGAAGACAGTCACCCACGCACTCATCACCAGCAGACTGGACTATGGAAACGCACTCTACGCCGGCATCAACAAGTCCCTAATCCGCAAACTCCAGACAATACAGAACACAGCCGCCAGACTCGTCCTCGGCATCCCCCGACACGAACACATCAGCAAACACCTACGAAGTCTCCACTGGCTCCCCGTGGAGAAAAGAGTCACTTTCAAAACCCTCACTCATGCCTACAAATGCCTACACAACAATGGACCCAAACACCTCAACTACAGAATCAACTTCCACATACCCAAAAGAAACCTCCGATCTTCCAACCTCAAATTGGCCGAAACACCACTCATCCACAGAGCCAGAGCAGGCGGAAGATTCTTCTCTCACATTGCAGCCAAGACCTAGAACGAGCTACCAGCAAACATCAGACGCGCCCCCTCCCTGAACACCTTCAGAAAGACCCTCAAGACCTGGCTCTTCGGCTAAACAGATCTGCGGACCCCCCCACTTCAGCGCCTTGAGACCCTCACGGGTGAGTAGCACACTTAAAATTCTCTGATTGATTGATGGAGTCGGCGTGAGAAGATTCTTTTACTTAGTGCCGAGTCCCGTCTCCATGAACGGGTGTTCTTCTCCTGTATAATGAGGTGTACTGCACAGGAAATACGTCCCCGTCCATGCAGTGTCTATTCAGTGTACCGCTCAAGGAATACTGCCCTGTCTACACAGTGTCCATTCAGCGTACTGCACAGGGAATTCTACACCGTCCATGCAGTGTCTATTCAGAGTACTGCACAGGGAATACTGCCCCATCCATGCAGAGTCTATTCACAGTTCTGCACAGGGAATGCTACCCCGTCCATGCAGTGTCTATTCGCTCTACTGCAGAGGGACTGCTACCTCATCCCTTCAATGTCTATTCAGTGTACTGCACAGGGAATACTGCCCCGACCATGCAGTGATTATTCACTTTACTGCACAGGAATTACTGCCCCATCCATGCAGTGTTTATTCACTCTACTGCACAGGAAATACTGCCCAGTCCATACAGTGTCAATTCACTCTACTGCACAGAGAATGCTGCCCTATCAATGCAGTGTCTATTCAGTGCACTGCACAGGGAATAGTGCCCTGTCCATGCAGTGTCTTTTCCCTCTCCAGCACAGGAAATACTGCCCGATCCATGCAGTGTCTATTCACTCTACTACTTGGGGAATACTGCCCCATCCCTGCAGTGTCTATTCAGTGCACTGCACAGGGAATACTGCCCCATCCATACACTTTCTATTCGGCGTACTGCACAGGGAATACTGCCACATCCATGTAGTTTCTATTTGGTGTACTGCACAGGGAATACTGCCCTGTCCATGCAGTGACTATTCGGTGAACTGCACAGGTAATACTGTCCCGTCCATGCAGTGTCTATTCACTCTACTGCACAGGAAATATTACCCCATCCATGCAGTGTCTATTCAATTTACTGCAGGGGAAATACTGTCCCATCCATGCAGTATCTATTCACTCTACTGCACAGGAGATACTGGCCCATCCATGCAGTCGCTATTCAGTGCGCTGTACAGGTAATACTGCCCATCCATGCAGTGTGTTTCAGTGCACAGCACAGGGAATACTGCCCCGTCCATGCAGTCTCTATTCACTGTACTGCACAGGGAATACTGCCACATCCATGCAGTGTCTATTCACTGTACTGCACAGGGAATACTGCCTCATCCATGCAGTGTCTATTCACTCTACTGCACAGGGAACACTGCCCTGTCCAAGCAGTGTCTATTCAGTGTACTGCACAGGGAATACTGCCCCATCCATACAGTGTCTATTCACTCTACTGCACAGGGAATACTGCCCCATCCATGCACTCTCTATTCACTCTACTGCACAAGGAATACTGCCTCATCGATACAATAGCTATTCACTCTACTGCACCGGTAATACAGCCCCAACCATGCACTGTCTATTCCATCTACTGCACAGGGTATACTGCCCTATCCACGCAGTGTCTATTCACTGTACTGCACAGGGAATTCTGCCCAGTCCATGCAGTGTCTTTTCAGGGTATTGCACAGGGAATACAGTCCGTCCATGCAGTGTCTATTCACTTTACTGCAAAGTGAATTCTTCACCATCCATGCAGTGTCTATTCGCTCTCCTGCACAGAGAATACTACCCCATCCATGCAGTGTGTATTCGGTGTACTGCACCAGGAATACTGCCCCATCCATGCAGTGTCTATTCAGTGTACTGCACAAGGAATACTGCCCCATCCATGCAGTGTCTATTCAGTGTACTGCACAAGGAATACTGCCCCATCCATGCAGTGTCTATTCACTCTACTGCACAGGGAATACTGCCCCATCCATGCAGTGTCTATTCACTCTACTGCACAGGGAACACTGCCCTGTCCATGCAGTGTCTATTCAGTGCACTGCACAGGGAATACTTCCCCATCCATGCAGTGTCTATTCAGTGTACTGCACAAGGAATACTGCCCCATCCATGCAGTGTCTATTCACTCTACTGCACAGGGAATACTGCCCCATCCATACAGTGTCTATTCACTCTACTGCACAGGGAACACTGCCCTGTCCATGCAGTGTCTATTCAGTGTACTGCACAGGGAATACTGCCCCATCCATACAGTGTCTATTCAATCTACTGCACAAGGAATGCTGCCTCATCCATACAATAGCTATTCACTCTACTGCACCGGTAATACAGCCCCATCCATGCACTGTCTATTCCATCTACTGCACAGGGTATACTGCCCTATCCATGAAGTGTCTATTCACTGTACTGCACAGGAAATCCTGCCCTAACCATGATGGGTGTATTCAGTGTACTGCACAGGGAATCCTACCCTATAGTGTCTGTTCTGTATAATGCACAACAAATTCCTTCCCCATTCACGCAGTATCAGTTCAGTGTAATGTAGGCGGAATCCTGCCTCATCCATGCATGTCAGAAGTGTATTGTGTAGAATGTTTTCAGCAACAGTCTTGATAATCAGTCATCAACACAAAGCCTAAAACATATACTGGTGTGTTAATACCAGCGACGATCAAGGCTGAACTAAATATAATAGCCTTGTAACTTAAAATGGCACAAGGTATTGTGACGATCTCTGAAAAGGCTTAGTTAGCATACAAAGTGCAATTCACCTTCACATTCCCAACTCCCCCCTGTTGGGGTTAAGATCCAGTGAAACACCTGAGATGGTAGTTGGTCTTCACACCGTAGTCTTTATTAGCTTTAGATACCGCCAATTTCAGCATTGGCCTCACTACTGTTAATCTCTTGACCAACTTTTATTATTGCTTTATTTATTACACCACAACACACAAATAAGATATCAGGGTTATACATTTTGCATTATATTTACAATTGTCTCTCCACAGGTCCTTTGCTTTGCCTCTGGTTGTGCCAGCAGGCCACAACCAAGATACCCTGCTCTCTTTCCTCTTAGCTTGCCTCATCTCCACAACGGCCCCCCATATACCCTGGGATGCCCGGTTTCACCTTGGAGATACCAAGTAGGGACCATCTCACAGGGAAAGCCAGGACGGGTTCCCCAGCGGTCTACTGCGCAGAGATACTCCTTCGGGAGTCGATTCTAGCGCATTACAAACCCACAATTAATTAATTAATTAATTTTGTGCTGACCGCCCCCGGCCAACAGAGCCGCAGGTAAATAATTCACCACTGCTTGTGACAAGCGCCAGCTTCCTGGGTAGGGCCAGAGAGTCCAGGGCCACCAGCAGGTCAGCCCCCTCTCCCGCCATACCGGAGCCCCCAATAGACTGCACGCCCTGTTCTGAGGCCAAGCAGCCACCGTTAAACGGAGTCCCTGTAATTTCTCTTGCCCAGGACCCCGCCTAACCAAAACACTGAACTTAGGGATGGGTAACTTTCTTCGACACTCCGATGTGGTCTCTTGGCAGGCAAGTGGACAAAGAGGGAAACGTTATTGCCCCTTTGCCTTTTAAACCCCCACCAGTTTGTGGCTTCCGGAGACCCCGCGCGACGCGTTTCCGGTTGCGGTGGTTCTTGTGCTTGAGGCGCCTACCCTCTTCCGGGTCTCTTGACCCGGAAGGGGTTCCTAGCCGTGTTCCTGCTCTTTGATGCCACTAAAGGAACCACGCCCCTAGGTGGGGTGGTGCCAGTCATAACCACGCATTAAGTTATGATTACTCAAGCTCGATTCAGCAGTATTTGTTATGATTGGGCCAAGACTGTCTGTTCTTTTCAGGAATGCGTGCCCAGCATAGCTGCACGTCAGCTGTCATGCATTTTCATTGGTTTTGGAACCAATGTTTTTTTCTGTGTGTGGAAGAGATGCTCTCTACTCGGGACAAAGTCCAGGCCATTTTTCTTGCCATCTAAAGATGTATGTGTAAGCCAACGCCTGCGCAGCGTGCTACCATATATGCATTTATTACTATCGTACATTTTATTTGGCGTTTTTTCTTTGGTGCTGACCTAGTCCTGTAAAGTCCATCAGGTGTCAGTACAGAGGCACTGAAGATGTTTATGGAAGTAAGTATATAAAAAAGTCACAGGTTGATCATTGGAAGAGTAGTCAGATTACTAGGAAGAGTGAAGAGTTATAAGGAGCAAGGGGTTGGAGAGTCCTGGGAACCATTCCCTATACATTCTGAGCAGGGTGGCTTTATGCAGGGGTCAGTGGTGGAAGATCAAAAGAGAAAAGGAAGGCCTTAGCTTCTTCTCTGAACCTCAACAGTGAGGATGTGAGTGCCAGGAGATCAACCCATAGGGTGGGCTGAGGAAGGAAAAATAAGGCCTTTGTAAGGATAAAACAATTTCTGCCTGGTTGTTGCAACAGCTGGTGTGGATGTACTTTTAAATTATGGACAGTGGGTTATGATTGATCAGCATCAATAGGGTGCCCACATTGTAATGATGATGTGGTCAAACCTTTGCTGTTTCCTGTTATCAGGCAGCTCGGTCTCATGGAAAGCGGATTTTAGAAGGGTGAGCGTGAAGGCAGTGAATTGTGATATTAGAGCTTTCACTGTGGACTGTAAGGTGTTCATTAGGGTGAAAACTGTTATCCTTTGCGGGAGGCAGATTTGTCATTTAGGAATTTTGGTAGGGTCCCTTGGAAGAGAGATCCAAGTCAACATTGAAGCCCTGATACCAGGGTTGTCGTGAACCCTGTGCTTTAGCAGCTACAGTGGGGATGCAGTTCTTGATGGGCCCATTTTGTCTGCAACTTGGCAGACAAAGGCTCATGATGAATATGAATGAGAGGTGGGTGAGTGAGTGAACGGATGGGTGGTTGGATGGATGAGAGAAAAGGTGGGTGGATGGATTACTGATTGGATGGGTGAGTGAAACGGTGGATGGATGGATGGATGGATGATGAAAGGATAGGTAGATAGATGGATGAGTGAGGGAAAGGGTTGATGGATGTGTAAAAGAGTAAACAGGTGGATAGGTGGGAGGGTAGATAAGTGAGAGGATGGATGAGTGAAATGGAGGATGGATGAAAGGATGAAGTAAAAGGATAGATGGGTGAGTGGATGGATATGTGCACAGACAGAATGGTGATAGACTGAATGGTGGATGGCAGATGCAGAGGTGAAATGGTGGATGAAAGGATGAATGGATAGAAGCTTGGATGGAAGAGACAAAAGAGCTCTTCTGGGGAGAATCACAATCACTTGCTTTACTTGCTTGGTGGCATAAGAGCTTTGGTTCAAAGTATGGGACATTTTAATTTTCTGGCCAGTCTCTTGACTGGGACATAGCGATGACGCTGAGGATGAAGTGCAGGAGCTGTGGAGCTGCATGTTGCATGTCCATTGTACATTAGGTTGTCTGTGCTTGCCCCCATTATGGGAATTCACCCATTTTTGGTAGGAATTCGATTGAGACAAATTGCAGATATTCAAGACTGAGTGGTGTCCAAGCAGTGTCTCAGGTGCAGGATGTCAGTTGCCGATGATAGTTTGGCTGTAGTAGAATGATACTTTTGTAATGGTGATGGGTGACATGGTGTTTACCCATTAGGACCCTTTGTATCTCCATGTATAAGCCTGGGCATGTTCTTTTTGTTTTAGAAACACTGTAGTGAAACAGCTGCAATTTTTGGAATTTGCAAGGTAAAATAGCTTCACAAAACACACAGAAAATCCGTCCTGCATGTGAAATTTCAGTGGGGGAGAATGTGTCTCACTTCATGCTTTGTCAGGATGTTTCACTCAATCCTGTCCATGTAGAAGTTAGATTAGAATGGTGCAAGACTCCCCTGGTGAACTACATGCTTGACGGGGCGCAGGTGATTTGAAAGAGTCACAGTTGACTATTGCCCAAAAAAAAGGCGATCCAGCCGAGGACTGCTGAGAAGACACCCCAGCAGGTGGCGAGGATGGACAAAAGGAGGCACAGGTCATCTCCATAGACCACATAGGGTTGTCAATGAACTTCAAATTGTGTATTCAGTGGTGGGCACTTTGATGATTTATGTGGTGTTGAAGTTGGAGTGATGTAACTTTCTTGAGGATCTGGGAGAAAGGAAGGTGGGGCCTTGGGGCAGTACTTTGTAGGCCCGAGAACAGGTGTCTGAGATATGAGCCAGTGGAGAGGGAGGAGCTGGTGATGACCTAGATGGAGAAGGATAGCAGGTAGGGCGCCGCTGCTATATGATATGACTTTGTCATGTTGGAGAATACTGTCAAGTCATTGGCCCCTCTGGGTTTTAAAGGTTTGCAATATGGGGCTGCCGCCATGGTGTGTGATGACGGTGCTTTGGTAGTCAGTAAGATCAAGATTTTAACATATTCATTTTGTTGATTAAAAAAAGTTCTTGTCATTAGTTTTATTTCAACGGAGCCTGGGGATGTTTGATGGTGGAGTTAACTCTGTGATGTGTCCAGGGTGCTGACGTAAATAATTAATTTACTCTCTTAATTTCTATGCAGGTAAGTACTTAATCAATGATAACTCAATCAGAATGAAAGAAAACAGAGTCCGTGGTGTTAGAGTTTCTAAGGGTTTTATTCCTCATAAAGGAATCAGGATATCATGTTCTGACCACCACAGGGGTGTCAGAAGGGATAGATGAGCGCGCTCTCGTTTATTGACAATACATAGCTTATATACTTGATTTATACCATAAGATTCAATGTAAGAGGCGTAACAGCTGAGAGAAGACAAGATAACATTATACACGTGATACCAATACATCATCAAGAGGCGTAAACTAGGCGTGAACTAGAGGTGTGTGCTAGAAACGTCACTGATAGGTGACGCAAGTGGGTGGCACCAAGGGGTGGTGCTAACAGAATGTTGCAATGTCAGCAGAAATCGGAAGCTTGGATGCGCGCGCAGCTGCATGACGTGTGATTGACGGGGTGCAGGGGACTTGACATTTACACTGACGGAAAGAGACAGAAGTCTGGCATGTCAGATCAACTTGTACTTCTATCATATCTGATATCTGGTGTTTAGGAACTATACTATCTGGGCGGAAAGGTCTCTAGGGCAGAAGCTATTCTATGCTAACTGTGGATGCGTGTATAAGCGCCTGAGTGTCTACATGTGAAGCGTGGGGCTCGGGGCCTTCCATGGAAGCATGGCAACAGAGGCTATGAATTACTTGCATTAAGACAGGTCGGCCCTTTGGCTCTGCAGCTGGAGAGGATGTTTACAGGATCTAGTAGGCAGGAATGTATTCTCGGGGAGCGGAACAGATAACTCGAAGGTTATAGTCAGTCTTGGCAGAAAGCAGGCTTGAGCTGAGCGCGAGGGGCCGCGCTGAAAGTAGGACAGAGTTCACGAGTACAGAGGTAGCCTGGGCAGAGTCAGGAGCCACAAAAGAGGTTCAGATGGCAGGAATTCAGGGCCTACTCTTGCTAGAGCAGGAAAAATATGAAAAGTGTACTACAAAAAGACGGTGGCATAGCATACTTAGGAACGGACTACATAATCCATTCATGGTGGATCTGAAAGAGGACATGTTAACGGTGGACGCAAATGTATTTGCGTCTTCATAGCTGGCACAGGAGGGAAGTTACATGCACTTTAAGCTGGTACATGGAGTCGGTGGGGTACGCGCTAGGGAACACAACATGGCCAAAATTTAATTTTCCTCATTCCCTCCTTGTTCCCTACGGACCCTTCATGAAATATCGATCCTCATGAATCGATCAGTCTGTTCTTGTAACATCATTTGTTCTTCTTTCTTTCGATTACGTTTTGAGTGAAAACTGGAATGTTCAATACAAGAAGTGGCACACAGTCCACAAATCGCTGGCCCACACTGCAGGCACAGGCAGCAACTGAATACTAGGACTAGGCCAATGCCTAGGAAGGATAGGATCTTCCATCCCCAAGCTGTTAACGTTGTCCAGAACCAACCGGACCAAGTCCAGGTGCCTGGATTCTGATGTATCTGATTTGCAATTTTATGAAGACGGGTGATAGCTTGATATACAGATGGTGCATTTTGTGGAATGAAAACACAGCAGCTTGACCCGATGACCTTACAGGCTCCACCTCTATCTGCCAAGATGGCGTCAATTACAAGACGATTCTGAAGGACAACAACCCGCATAGCGGACTGCTCTTCTGTTAAGTTACCTAAGGCGGAGGTAGTTTCATTTACTACAGCTTCAAGTGTTCTAGTTAATCTGCGTATTAATTTACTATTCTGGACAGGGCCTAAAAAGAAAAAGAATCCTTTATTAAAGTCAGTATACTGTTCCCATGCCGTTTCTGTGTAGTCGACAAGTGGGGCATCTCTTCTGGGTCTATTCTTTACTAGATTGCTATTTCTATGGTAATCAGGAGGAGCTAGAAAAACAGGTGGCAGAAGGAATGCAATGTAACAGGTACCATCCCAATCTGGAGGTAGACGAATGTATGCGGTATGACCACAAACAAAGTAAGAATGACTGATAGCTTTGAAAGATGATTTACCATCATCACTGAATTCGACCACAGTAGTGCATTTACTATGACCTAAGTGTACTGAACCTTTCTTCTTGATACATAATTCACCAGTGACTGGCAGTACTGACATAATGGGCAGAACGGGTGTGGCTTCGGATTCGACAGTAAGAATCATAAGGCTAATTGTATAATTACCTAATCCATACACTTCATTTTCTAGATCAGTTCCTATTCTAGTGGGGAGTCCCTCCTTATCTGGGTAACAGACGTCGAGCAGGACCAAGTTCAGGTTTCCCCAAACCCAACCCCCATCGAAAACAGCAATATCGGGATCTAGAGAATTAATTATTTTAAACCATGCTCCACAGGAGCCATTGTGAGTGAACGGATACGGAAAGAGAGGCAGGGCTCCCTTGTAATTCTGGTAGGGAGGGAGTCGGCCACATATCCAGCAATTTGTAGCATTGTTAGTTTGATGAGAATGATGTAACATACTAATGAATGTATTGTTGCGCAGCGCGAGTCTGTAAGAAAGCTCATGAGGAGGTAACTCACTAAAAGTGTGTTCAGCAGAGACATTGTAAGCAGATTGTTCACGCTTGAAAATAGGATAGTAGATAGGTAATAAGACGCTAGCAATAATAATTAAAACACTGAGAATAAACATGATTATTAGTGTCACTATGCAGTGACTACGAAGTGATTTGCAATATGTGCGTTTCTTTTCTTCTCTCTCTCTAACTCGATCTAGGGGATACATGTCAGAAACTATTTAACCGATTCACCTAGGGGAGGACTTAAACAATTAAACTGTCTGACTTGCTAGATCGCAATTTCATACGATATTGTTCTTGAGGAGTCTTTTCTCGTTTGGATTCGGTAAAGTCTTTGGTAACACAGTCTTTGGTGGGGGTGGGTGAGTCTTGTTCCGGTTTCAGTCCTGGGAATGTTTTGATATGGCTTAGGTGGACCCACCCCTTTCTGCCTTCCAATTTGACTGCGGTCCTCGTGGTAAGAAGAACGGTCTTCGGAGACTTCCAGCGGGGCTCCAACGGACTTTTCCTGTCGAAGTTGCGAACGAGGACAATATCTCCGGGGCGGACGTCATGCGGCTTCACATCAGTGTTGTCAGGGAAGGCTGCGGCAACCTGTGAACGACATGATTGGAGTGCAGACATCAAGGAGGCAAGGTAATCTGTCAACATATTAGAATCAACATCTGTAATCTTTTTAGGAATGGGCGTCCCCCACATATTCGGTGGTCTGCCAAAGACCACTTCGTACGGAGATAGCCCTGATCTCGAATGGGCGACCATTCTCATATAGAATAGTGCCACTGGCAGGGCAACTATCCAGTCGACCCCTTTGTCCTGACATATTTTGGCAAGGCGGATCTTTAATGTCTGATTATGCCTCTCAACAAGGCCTGCGGCTTCTGGATGTCGGACACAATGGAACTTCCACTGGTATCCCAGTAACAAGGAAACTTCTTTCATTAAGGCAGACGAGAATGGCTGACCGTTATCTGAGTACACGACACGAGGCAGGCCGTACCGTGGGAAGAATTCACGAACCAACTGTTTGGCAGTGGTCGGAGCAGTGTAATCTGGGACTGGGTATGCTTCGGTCCAGCGGGACAGAGCACAGACAACTACGAGAACATATTTAAAACCTCGACAACGGTCCATCTGGATATAATCCATCTGGAGGACTTCAAAAGGGTGATCGGGAGGATGAAATCCACCTTGCTCTACAGGGACGCTTTTACCTGGATTGAACTGACAACAGATCATGCAAGTACGCACTTTCTGTTTTGCTGCTGCTCGTAAGTGTTTATTGTTCCAGAGATTTTGTAAACTGTCTAGCATTGCTTTCTCTCCTAGGTGGGCAGGACTATGTGCTGTATTTATCATGACTTGAACCATAGAGTCAGGGAGAAACCATGTAGATTTTCCCTTCGTCATCCAACCTTGATCTGTCTGGATCCCTCCTAGTTCGATCCATTTCTTTATTTCGTCTGCAGTAGCATGTGTCTGAATGTCAATAACATCTAGTGTGGGATCTCTGACTGTCATACAATTTGTCGGATCTGTTGTCTTTGTCGTGTCAGTTGTCTGAGTGTGAGTCAGTGCTGTATGTTTTGCGGTCTGATCTGCCAGGTCGTTACCCTGGGAAACAGAATCTGTGACTTTAGTATGTGCTTTACACTTCATGACTGATATGGCTGAAGGCAGATGTATTGCTTCTAACAGTGCTTGAATGAGAGGACCATGCTGTATCTTTGTACCATGAGAGGTCAGGAAACCTCGTTCCTGCCAGAGCATGCCGAAGTCGTGTACGACTCCGAACGCATAACGGGAATCAGTGTATATGTTAACATTTCTGTTCTTGGCTAGAATACAGGCTCGGGTCAGAGCGATGAGCTCTGCTGCTTGGGCAGACAGTGTATCAATACGATGTGTCTCTTTAACTTCAGTTTCAGTGGTCACTGCATACGCGGCCACTAACTCTCCTGTACTTGTTCTCATGCATGAACCATCCACATAAAGTGTCAGGTCTGGATTTGTCAATGGAACATCTGTTAAATCTCGTCGGGGCTTTGTTACTGCATTAATGATCTCTATACAATCATGTGGAGCTGGATCTGTCATAACTGTAGGTAACAGTGTTGCTGGGTTCAAGATACTGCAGCGTCTGATTTCTATGTGTGGCTGGAATAATGTCAATTCGTAACCTGTCAGTCGTGCTATAGTCAAGTGTTGAGTCTGGGTTCTGTTTAACAGAACCTCTACAGAATGTGGAACTTGTACTGTTAACTGATGACCTAGAACAATTGAGTCGCTTTGTCTGATTGCTAACGCTGTTGCTGCTACTGACTTTAAACATGCAGGGAGTGCCTGTGCTACTGAATCCAATGTACTTGAAAAATAAGCGCAAGGCTTATGTGAACCTGCTTGATCTTGAGTGAGGACAGACAATGCTGTACCGTCACGTTCTGTAACAAAAAGTGTAAACGGTTTGCTGTAACATGGTGTCGCTAAAACTGGTGCTTGGCATAAAGCTTTCTTTAATTCCTCAAAGGCTTGTGTATGTTCCTGAGTCCAAGGGAGGACAGTCGAAGTCGCTGCCTCCTGTGTCGTTAACTGGATGAGTGGTTTAGCTAGAAATGCATATTGAGGAATCCATTGTCTGCAGTACGAGGTGAGGCCTATGAAGGCCCGCACTTCCTTTTGTGTCTGGGGTCGAGGCATGTTTACAATTAACTGAATGCGATCGGGAGTGAGCTGTCTCCCCACTTTGGACAGCAAGTGACCCAAGTACACAACTTGCTGAACACAGAATTGTAGCTTCGAAGGAGACACCTTGTGTCCCTTGTCGGCCAGGAAATGCAAAACTGTCAGAGATGCTTGTTCACATTCGGGCTCACTTCGTGCGGTGATCAATAGATCATCGACGTATTGCAGTAAAGCGGTATTAACTGGCATTTGAATACAATCTAGTTGTCTTTTCAGTGCTTGACTATAGATGCTGGGGCTTTCTGTAAATCCTTGAGGTGCGCGGGAAAATTTGAAACTTTGTCCATTTAAACTGAATCCGAAGAGATATTGGCTCTCCGGGTCAATAGGTACACTGAAGAAAGCGTTCTTGAGATCGATTACAGTAAAGAACGTTGCTTCTGAATCAATAGCAGTTAATAGGGAAGAGATATCGGGGACCACAGGGTACTGTGGTACAATGCATTTGTTCAGTTCTCGAAGATCAATCACCAGCCGGTATACTGGCGGTGCATCGCGGTCTGTACGTTTAAGAATTGGAATGATGGGTGAATTACAGATATTGGAGTCGGTCTCTACGACCACTCCCTGGGCAATAAGCTCTTCAATTATTTTCAGTAAAGCCACTACAGCATCGGGTGGTAACTTGTATTGTCTGATTCTGGGTAAAACAACTCCTGTCTTGAGTGTAACACGGTATGGTGTGATATGCATACAACCTACATCAGCTGGGCCTTTTGCCCATAAGTGATCTGGTACATTTTTCAATCTGACATCAAAGTCACGTAGAACATAATGACCCTTGAAATCCCGTAGAAAGAGTCTGACTCCCTCTGGGGAACAGCATATGATAGCTCCTAGAGCTTTCAGTGTTTTAATTCCTAACAGATTTTCTGGACATGATTTCGTAAGTAACAAATCTGTAACTCGAGATAATGGACCCACAGCTAGTGGTACTGGTTCTGATACTTCATTTACAATAGGCTGTCCTGAAAAACCAAGGGAAACATTCTGTGAGCCTGAGAGGGGTGCCCCTGGGACTTCATTGTGACTGATAGTAGTGCGACTTGCCCCTGTGTCAATTAAAAACTTTCTATCTTTTCCTAATACGTGACTGTGTACATAAGGACCTTCTTGATCTACAGGAATTTCAATAAGAGGCAAATCACTTTCCCTCCCTAGGCTGTTTCATGTATAACGCTGATAATCTGGATATGCCGACTGGGCATACTGGTACATCTGTTGTGAGACTTGCCGCGTTGCGGCAGCGGGCTGTGTCTGAGCATGCTGTGGCTGCGGTACTGCTACTGTCTGTACTGTATGGGACTGATCATGCATAGGCTGTTGATTCTGCATTGGCTGTTCGTTCTGTGAGGTCTGTTGATGACCCTGTTCATGTCTAGGCGGACGCGGTCTTTCTTTAGTTTTACCTGTCTCGATGTTATGTTTCAGGACTGGACATTCATGTACGTAGTGACCTGGCTGCTTGCAATAATTACATGTCCCTTTAACGGGAGCGGCAGAATGATTTGTCTGGGCCCCACCTTTTCTATGACCGTCGGCTGGAATCGTCTGAGCTACTAGCATTTTCATTTTCGTGTCTTTCATACGTTTCTGTTCCTGATCTTGTTCTTCCCTAATTCTATTCTGGTGGTACTGTAACATTTGTAACATCTGGGATGGCGTATTTGCTTGCCAAGTACTTTCAACTTTGTATACTCTATTTTTGACTAATGGTAGGGCGTTCTCTACTAGTTTTGTTACAAAAAGGTGTGGATATGACTCGCTACTAGTTTTTAGACCACTATTGATAATGAAACATTTCTCGAATCTTGAATAAAAGTCACTAGTATCTTCATCTTGTTTCTGTTTACAGGACGAGATTGCGTCCCAATCTTCCTTTCTAGTTGTCAATAATCTTGGCAAAACCTGTACTATTAAACCTGGTAATGCTTTAGTCTTATCCCCAAGGCCTACCCCTGGGACTCGTGTGTTTTCTTCGTCTTCTATTTCTGCCCATGCTATCTTTGACTCTCCCACCTCCCAATCTTTTTCCTTTAACTTCTCGTAAATGCCCGTGGGCAACAGTACTTTTAACATTTTCATAATATCATCATACGTGTAATCTCCCATCAGTAACATGTCTTTAAGCTCTCTATGAAAACCTGCAGGGTCTTTATCATGGCACGGAACTAATTTCTTCATTTCTAACAGTTCTAACTTAGTCAGTGGTGTGTGAACATACACACGCTTCAAGCGTTGGTCCGTACCCATAACTGGGTGTACTTCTCGTAAGGGGTTCTGACTTTCAATGCCACTACCGCATTGCATGTGGTACGTTTTTCTTTCTGGAGGCGGGGCGGGAACATATTCAGATCTTAGGAAGGTGTAATACTTACGTCGTTGTTCTAGAATTATTTGTATTAATTTGGTACTAAAACCTCTCCATCTATCCATGAGTAGTGCTTCTAATGTTTCGTGTAAGGGACCTGGATCAGAATGATGGTTTCTGAACTTGATGAGGAGGTGCTGAATCATGTATACACCTGCTATTTTCTGCTCTTCCGGGGAAAGGTTCAAGAATGTCTGCACTAACGTGTCATCATTATACATGTCTGGGTTCTCGGCCCATAATACTGCTGACCGGGCTAATTCCTGTTCATCCATAGAATTGAGTACATGGTACCCCATTCGGTCTCGAAGCCTTTTATCAGTTTCCTGGAACTGATGTTCAGAAGAATTCGGATTTGTTAACTCAGAGAAAAGAACTCTCTTGCTTTCTGGACGGACACCTTTCCTAAGGTAGGCTCCCCTACCTACATACGCTATAGTGTCTGTAGACTTTCCTGATGCTTCATGTTCTTCTTCCTCCTCGGAGGAAGCTTTATCATTCTCTTCCTGGTGTGCAGTCAATACTGCCTTTCTAATTTTCTGGGACATACTGGCTATGCAAGTCCCCTTATCATGCTTTCTGTCGGCTATATTTTGACCCCACTTGTTTAATGCGTCTAATTCACTTTGATCTGTCCCGGGCCTGTCTCGTTCTCTTATTACACAATTTATGAGAAATCGTAATATCTGTGCTTGAACGTCAACTTTCTGTTTATGCATGGCATCTTTAACACTATCAGGGTCTTCCCCTGTCTGAATAAACTTATATAATCTGTCGAGGACTTCCTTCATTCCTACATAGCATAGCAAGTTATCGGTGGCAGATCTTAATCGTAGTGATGCTAATATCATTAGATCGGTTCTTCCGGGGACTGGATCATATCTGCAAACTGACATTTTCTCTTTAAATGCGTCAAGACGCGTCGAATGGGGAGACTGGAAAGGATTCTGCGTGTCCCTTAAATGCACTCTGTGTGTCAATGGCGGGGTCAGAGGACCCCCAGTTGCACCTCCTGAGGCGGATGCTTGAGCATTATCTCTCCGCGGAGTCTGTATCTGGACTTGAATTTGTCTTTTAGTAAGATCAGGTAGTATTGGTTTCGGTAGGTCAGTCTTGAGTGCAGGAAGTGGCGGAGCTGGCGGAACAGGGGAGGTCTGTCGCGGTACCGGCGGAACCGGATCTGGGGGCGTAGCGCCACCCCCATCCCTGTCAGTAGGCAGGGCACGAACAGGCAGATTGGTATAAGCTGGTGCTACATCCTCTAGATATGAATTTAGGAATATGTCTTTAGTAGTTTTATGCATTACTTTAGTTGGAACTAATGGTGTCGGTAAGTTTTTCGGTATCTCTGATTCAGTTTCAGATGTGCCATCTGCTGCGAGGTACATACCGTTTACAAGATTATTTCGGGCACGGTCTATTTGTTCTGTTTTTACTCGGATCCCTTCAGTAACTAATTCGTTTTCTCGTTCTTTATCTGATTCTTTAAGTCTGTCTTCTCTACGGAGTGCTTTGTCAGCACGCTTACGTGATTCCTTACGCCAAAATTCTATGGCGTCCTTCTGAGATTGTCTAGCTTTCTTTTTCCATAATGCTTCTTCTACCCTCATGATGCACTCGGCATCCCACGTTCCGGTAACAGGCCATCTGTGTCTTTCGTCTAGGTGCTTGGTATAATCGGCCCATAAATCTAGATATAATATGGCATCTATGCCATGTTTCTGATACATAAAATTGCCTGGAGTGTCCCTAGGGGGGATAGGAATTTCTTCCTCCAGTAACCCTTTCCTAGTTCCTATCTGTTTTAACTTATTGAAGAACGGCATCCTGCTTACTTATTACTGAACGCTAGATCTTTATTCCTTAATACTCTTGACAGCTATATTATACGAGAAACACAATAATACACGTTTAAACAGTCACATTCATACCACAACATTAATCACATAAAAACATTGAAGACATAGATGACTACCCCCCTATACTGGATGTACTGCTCAACAGTACGGATACACTGGTGTAACAGTGCAGAAATTCGGAATACTTGATATACTGCTAAACAGTACAGATACACTGCCTAAAAACAGTGCAGACCGGACTTGCGTACCCAAACCCGTCTAGATACGACCCAGCAATGGTACTCACCGGGAAGCACGGAAAACAGAAGGCCTCGGAAAACTCGACTGGACTCGACTCGGAACTTCGGAAAACTTCGGAAAACTTCGGAAGACTTCGGAAAACTTCGGAAAACTGGTGGGCCTCTTCACACCTCGGACCTTGCTTCTTTCGGCTGGGCTCTGGTCGGGATCCTCCGCACTCCTCACCGCCTCGTCTGGGCACTGATCGCAGTCTTCGTCACCTCCGTGGGTCAGAGGGAGATGCAGGAAATCCTGCCAGTACACGTGTGTTCCATCTAACTGATGGCAGGGGACATGGATTGCAACGCACCAACCGGCGCGTGAGGTGGGGGAGGGGTCCCTATTCGGGCGCCAAAATGACGTAAATAATTAATTTACTCTCTTAATTTCTATGCAGGTAAGTACTTAATCAATGATAACTCAATCAGAATGAAAGAAAACAGAGTCCGTGGTGTTAGAGTTTCTAAGGGTTTTATTCCTCATAAAGGAATCAGGATATCATGTTCTGACCACCACAGGGGTGTCAGAAGGGATAGATGAGCGCGCTCTCGTTTATTGACAATACATAGCTTATATACTTGATTTATACCATAAGATTCAATGTAAGAGGCGTAACAGCTGAGAGAAGACAAGATAACATTATACACGTGATACCAATACATCATCAAGAGGCGTAAACTAGGCGTGAACTAGAGGTGTGTGCTAGAAACGTCACTGATAGGTGACGCAAGTGGGTGGCACCAAGGGGTGGTGCTAACAGAATGTTGCAATGTCAGCAGAAATCGGAAGCTTGGATGCGCGCGCAGCTGCATGACGTGTGATTGACGGGGTGCAGGGGACTTGACATTTACACTGACGGAAAGAGACAGAAGTCTGGCATGTCAGATCAACTTGTACTTCTATCATATCTGATATCTGGTGTTTAGGAACTATACTATCTGGGCGGAAAGGTCTCTAGGGCAGAAGCTATTCTATGCTAACTGTGGATGCGTGTATAAGCGCCTGAGTGTCTACATGTGAAGCGTGGGGCTCGGGGCCTTCCATGGAAGCATGGCAACAGAGGCTATGAATTACTTGCATTAAGACAGGTCGGCCCTTTGGCTCTGCAGCTGGAGAGGATGTTTACAGGATCTAGTAGGCAGGAATGTATTCTCGGGGAGCGGAACAGATAACTCGAAGGTTATAGTCAGTCTTGGCAGAAAGCAGGCTTGAGCTGAGCGCGAGGGGCCGCGCTGAAAGTAGGACAGAGTTCACGAGTACAGAGGTAGCCTGGGCAGAGTCAGGAGCCACAAAAGAGGTTCAGATGGCAGGAATTCAGGGCCTACTCTTGCTAGAGCAGGAAAAATATGAAAAGTGTACTACAAAAAGACGGTGGCATAGCATACTTAGGAACGGACTACATAATCCATTCATGGTGGATCTGAAAGAGGACATGTTAACGGTGGACGCAAATGTATTTGCGTCTTCATAGCTGGCACAGGAGGGAAGTTACATGCACTTTAAGCTGGTACATGGAGTCGGTGGGGTACGCGCTAGGGAACACAACATGGCCAAAATTTAATTTTCCTCAGTGCCATAGGCCCTAATAAAGCAAGAGGCATTTCTCCTTAGTCCTTTGTTGGGTAGCAAATGACTTCCATAATTCGGGTACAGTGAGCCCCTAATGCACCTGCACCTCAGTGACACCGACCCTGGTGCACTAATATAGTTACACTCTTGTGTGCATTGTTGCAGTATATGATTTCCTTAAACAATACTTAGCTTTCATTGCCAGCATTTCTGATTGTCTTTGTGAAGCAGTGGGATCTGGTTTGGAAGATGGCAAATTTATGAGTGGTGTCTTCAGATTTTAAGTCTGCATGTCCTCCGGGGGAGCTGGAGGACCACCATGGGTTTTGATGTTTCCTGATGGTGTCTTTGTTGGCATTGAGGACTTGTGAACACAGAAAGTGTTTGGGGTATGTGTTTGTTCACAAACATGCATATGTGTGTGTGTGTGTATGCATGTTTGACAGCAACTGGCATAATCGAAAGCAAGATGTGCCGCTATGGACATCTGCAGGCTCCTATTATGATTAGGGCTCCCGGTTTCATGGTTATTTATTTTGTTTGACATTTCCATCTGTATTTATCCATGTTTACTTTTTGTCAACTTTATCTGTATGTATCCATATTTATTATGGGTTTTGTGAAAAATGAGGCTGAAACTGGTATATTTCCACATTTATTTAATCAATAAATATGCAGTCCTGCTTGAATGCCTGCCAGGTTTCAGTGATATCAACACCTGCAGAAGATAAATCAATGCACTTATGTGAAACTATGCACATTTCATTATCAGCCTTGTGCATTTCTACTGCCGTTCAAGCCTCTTTACTAAGATTCCTTTTTTTTAAACCCCCTTACCTATCAATCCACACAGTTATTGGTCTTGCAGTCATGGCAAAGTGTATTTAGAATCACTCAATAGGCACCCAATTTCTGTTTTTATCTACATTTAAAAATAAATGCAGACAAGATAATATGGTTTTCTGTCTGTATTTATCTGTAAAAATCAGTAAACATGGAAAACAGGGAGCCTTAATTGTGATGCCTCAGCAAAGTACAACTGTCTGTGGCTTTGTGCTGGTGTCACATGAGCACAGCTCACAAAGCAAATGTATTGCAAAAACAGGTAAGGTGGTCTGCTGTCCCACAAGTACTTCCCCAACGTATTCATTACAGTGGACAATGAGGGTCATTTTTAAATCCCATCTCTAACTGAGGTGGGTCATGTATACCTCCCTGCACATGCCCTCTTTTCACTGCACCCACTTTGTATTCCCGGTGTAAGGCAAATGATTGTCATTCTCCCAGTGCCATCCTACGAAAACGTCAACCAGAGGGACATTTGGCACCTCATGCCATTGATCTGTACAGCTCCACAAAAGGGCAAGATTCTGAAAGCAAAGGGTACTGAGTCTAAAGTTGTTATGACAAGAAAGCGTACAAGCAGTTTCGGAATGCGTTTTCTCGCTAGATGCTCTAACGAATTATGTAATGTTTACATCTCTGGTCTATTAAAAAACATCTTTAGCTATCATTTCTGAAGGTAATAAAGTGACAATGCTGACATCACATATCAATGGAAAACTGAGCGAGTGGAATGCTTTCAGTTTCAACCTGAAAAAGTAATGCACTGCATCTCCCAGTTTCATTTCAGGGATCAGTGTCTGATAGACAAATTTGGCAATTGCTTGATTTTTTGGGGGAAGTGTATTCTACAGACACTACTTCACCTCTAAGAATTCGTAACTTAGCTCTACTTTTTAGTTTTTGACTTGCCCAGTTGCTTAGGGATGAGAATTGCTCATAGGACCTCTCAGACAGTAGTACTTGATTTTTCAGAGGTACCGGTGTCAAGTGCTAGAGCTGGCGCCAAGGCAAAAGAGGTGCCAGACAGTAATTGGCCAATGAGATGGTTAGAAGCTGCAGGTGTCAAATAAAGTGAATAGGAATCCTGAAATGGAGCGTTTCACAAAGATAGGCTGGCACAGCCCTAACGAATATGTGTAACTATAACTAGCTTGAGAACTATATTGTAACTTTCCGCATGATACAGAATCATCAGTGAGGCTCTACCTCAATGTTCAGAGCAGCCCATAATCAGAGACCATCACACGTATGAGACAAAAGCTGTAGTTGCATCATGACCTATAATCTAGGAACACGTGACTAACACCTACAAGCTCAATCAACCACCAAGCAGGGCCTGGCTGGGAACCGAAACCGGCCCTGGCAAACAGCGCGCCCAGCCCCTGGGTGGGGTGGGGGGCGAGTTGGAAGCACCACTCCCGTCTCACCACTGCTGTTTTGTTACAGGGTGCCGATATTGCAGTTATGCTGCAAAACCGGCCCCTTGTAACAAAAAAAGGCACCCCAGGGGTCCAAAACCGTCCCCCATCCTGGCAGCCCACCAGGGAAACGCCCGGTGCCCGCTACGGCTAGTCAGACCCTGCTTCCAAGATAAAGGAGCACATGATGCCACATGGATCTTGTAACGCAATAGGGAAAGCAGTAGTCTCCAACCTTTTGCGTAATATGATAAGAGCTACTTATGTTCAAATAAAATCATCATGAAGTATTATTAATAATGACCACATCAGACAAGATTGCATTAGTGGCCACCCTAAGCAAGATTACCAGCAGTGATCACCGCACCGCATCAGAATTGCCAGCAGTAATATAAAAAAGGTTTTGTCTGACTGGAATGCCTCTATGTAGGCTATACATTCCTGCCACAGAGTGGTGCCCCTGACACAAAAGTAGTAATATTAGTAACTTCTTCCCACATGATTTAGCACAAAAAAATCAGCTTTAAATGTGTTTTGTAAATTCGTTTTTTTTCTCCAAACATCAATTTCTTACTTCTAAAAATGCACACATTTTCATCTCAAAGAAACCATTTTGGGATGCATATAATAATTTAGTCAGGTAAAATGTTCCAGATCAGTAGGCTGGGGTGCACACACAGGATAGCTACTTGCAGGTATTTAGAGAGCTACCAGTAGCCACGAGCGTATCCTTGGCAGACCTGGGTTACAGCAATTTGAGCCTTTCCAGGACTTTAACAAACACTCTTTGTCATTTTGTTTGTGGAAAGAGACAATACTACCTCACTAATAGGCCAATAAGGGGTGCGGTGGGTGTAGTATAACTTTCTCACTTATCGAAAGATACTCTCTTCGCTGCAGGAGTTGCACACCTCCACCTCAAGCTTTTCTTTTGCTCTGTGCTCTGCAGCATGTGTGACATTCGTACAATGCAAAAGAAAGGCACATTTGCGTAAGAAAAGCCAAAAGAGCGGGAGGGTTTCTGATACATAGCCCGAAGCATCTTCAAATTGGTTTTTACACGGCGAAGAATAAAATCCCAATTTTCTAATTTGCCAGAGCACAGTTCTTAGTGAAATGGATTGTGATCAGTTTCGAACATCGGGCCCTTGCCACCAACAGAATTTCGCCGGGCACGTTATTGTCTCCGCCTCCCTTGTTCTGTCGGAAATCATTTCAAACACAAGGGAGCCATCTGGGTAATTGGTTTGCAGAACATAAACAGGTATTTTATTTGATAAATCGAGACCTATTGTGGCAGAAACCGATCAAGTTGCAAATAGATGAAGCAGGCTTGCTAATAGTGTGCCAGATGTTTGATTTGCAAACTAAAGCTTCTGTTATGCGAGGAAAAGCAGGCCAAATGCTATCGTCGTTTAGCACACGAAAGTGGGCACTTCCTTTGCCAACTCCTTTTATTTCAATTTAAATTGACAAATTGTCAAACATTTGGGGCCGTTATTGGATCTTGCCCCTTTGGGAGCTGGTTGGATTGTTGTTCCATGTGAACATCTTGCTCTACTTTATTTCGGTGTGCTTTAATTCTCTTGTATTCGTGCCTTTGACAATCAGTGGGTTTTGTTTCTTACCTTGCTTGGTTTCGTTTGTTATGTTTTGTTTTCCTTCCAATTTCGGGGGACAAAAATCGCTCCTATAACTGATTCTATTTCCCTCTACGTTTGGGGTCGTTTTGCATTGTTTTTGTAGCACTTTGTTCTCTCATCATGGTGTGACTATGTGAATTCTTCTCACATGCCCATTACAGTGTTTCTGTGTGTGTTTTGTGCAACCGCACCCACTTGCCAGCCTACCTCGTACCGGCCTGTCTGATGTGGCTCGTTCCCCTCTCCAATGTGCCAGCTTTTTTCTTCTTTATTGTCCGATACCCCCATTTCTGTTCTTTTTGACTTAGTCAATGCCTGCCTTCTTTTTCCATCTATTTTGCCAACTGTCAGGCAATCCTATTATTTTGTCATGGTTTCTAAAAGTATTTTCTCTAAATTCATTTCCCAATTTTCTTTTTCTTTTTTTTTTGAATTTAATAACAAAAGAGTTGTTTTCAAGATGTTATTCTGTGGATCTGGCCCTGATACACTGTCAGGTTTTCAAGCATATGTCACCTCAGTACGTGACTCGATTCAATGAGGCTGGGGCCTGTCGGGCTCTCACAGAGGGGTTACTGCAAGGAAATGCTCACGGTAAGAAAATGCCTCTATTTGACATATTCACCGCTATTTTTGGGGATGGATGCTGCTGGCAGTGAGTGGAGATGTATTATTTTTTTTTGTCCTCATCTCACCTTAGATCAGTGCAGGTTTAACAAGCCGTCTGTGGTCAACCTGGGCGCCCTTCGACTCACTGCCTAGATCTATACCCCCTGGGCTACCTTTTGTGACTGAGGTCAGATGTAATCATTGGACCGGGGAACCGACAACTGTATGCTAGAGGTTAATCAGATGTAAGCGTCTGCCCCAGATCAAAAGGGGGGACCATATGTTGGCCCGTCTCCCTAGCTCGTCTCCATGATCACTTTGGGCGATGTTAAACATAGATTTTACCCAGCTCTCTCTATTGGAGGTATCAGATCTTTTCATTTTAGGCAACTTTTTCTCCTGGCTATTATTATCAGATACAGTAATAAACCTTTATCAAGCTGAGAGAGCACCTCATCAGTAAAGTCGTTTTTGCCAAATATGACCAGGTTCATGTCCATTTCTAGATCAATACTAAAAATTGCAACAAGTATTTCTCTCACATTTTTCCAAAATAAAATTAGTTCTGGACAGTCAAAAAACATGTGTAGGTCGTCGGCCTTATCGAAATTACATCTGGGGCATTTGGGGGTGGGGTTTGGGGCAAACTTTGCAATTTTGGCCGGTGTAAAGTAGAGCCTATTTAACACAAAAAAGTGATTCCTTTTGCGGCTTGCTGGTTTTATATACTTATACAATATTTTAGAGGGCGATTCAAATCTTTATTCTACAGGGCAAGCCTGAGGAAGGGAATTCCACACAGCGGATTGGGGCGGGATCACACTATTCTCCGCCTTGAGCAGCTTTGCATACCAATAGGCTATTTCTTTTTTCTTTGGATGCGGATCTAAAAAAAGCTGTTCGAGCTCCCAATCTCCTTTGATCTCGCTCTCTTCTGCTTCATACCATGATCTCAATTGTATGCATTTGAATCTTGAAAGTGTGGGACCAATCTTGGCCGATAGATATTCCCACAGGAGTAAACCATCCCCGTCAGCCAGTTCTGACCATGTCTGCAAGCCCTCCCTCCTCAGTGGAGCCACTAGGCTGTCCTTCAAGCATTCTGGGGTCCCGGGTGAGTCCCATATTGGGGCTAAGTTGGAAAAGTACCCCAACCCCCATACTCGCCTCAGCCTGTATCACGTTGACAAGGCAGCTTTCAAGACCTTCAGGCGTACTTGTTTAAAGAATCTGGGCGCCCCAAATTTAAACAGGAATCGGCCTTGCCCGTTATCTCCTTCTGCAATAGTCATTTCCCTCAAAAGGCTACCCCACTTGGATTCAGCCGGTGTTGTAAGCAACATTGTAATGTTTTTAAACTGGAATGCCATTAAGTACCAGTTAATATCTGGTAAAGCCAAGCCGCCTTTTAGTAGCTTCCTTCTCAGTTTCTTCCACGACAGTCTTGCACTTTTTTGTCCCCATATAAAACTTCCAATCTTCCCCTAGATTTTATTAATAGCTTTGTGTGGAAAAGTAAGGGGGATGGTGTTAAACAGGTAGGTCAATTTGGGGAGGACTGTCATCTTTACCAGATTAACCCGGCCATAGATAGACAAGGGGAGGTTTTTCCATCTTGCAAATAGGTACTCTATATCTTTTTCAACCGTAGCCAGATTTAACATGGGGATTTTCTTTAGATCTTTTCCAATTTTAATCCCCAAATACCTAAACTCCCCACTTTCTGGGCCGCCTCTGTACACTGTGTTCCAACACATGATTTCCGTTTTAGCTGAGTTAGCAAGATAACCCGACAGTGTCCCAAACTCTCGCAGCAATGTCTCAATCCGAGGGATGGCTATATTAGGATCACATGTATATATAATAACATCATCTGCGTAGAGGGCTATTTTACACTGGTACTCTGGTGATTTGAATGGACTAATAATATTGTCCACCTGATCATTTGTGCCATGGGTTCGATATAAATATTAAATAATAGAGGGGACAGAGGGCATCCCTGCCTTGTTCCCCTCTTTATTTCAAAGTTCGGAATAAGGGAGCCGTTTGCCAAGATTTTCGCTGATGCCCCAGAATAGCATTTTATTAAGGTTTGTATAAATACAGGGCCCATTCCCACAGTTGCTAGTACCCCCAAAGGTATCTCCAGCTCACTCGGTCAAATGCCTTAGCAGCATCTAAGGTCACTACTGCTAAAGGGTTGTTTCTCCTCTCAGCCAAGTCAATGTTACCAATCAAGGTCTGTGTTTGCTCCTGGATAAACCTTACGACCATAAAACCTTTCTGGTCTGAATTGATTAGGTTTGGTACAAGCTTTGCCAGCCTCCCTGCTAAAACGCCCATAAAGATTTTATAATCGGCATTCAGCAGGGAGATTGGTTCGTAGGAATCGGCCAACAATGGGTTCTTCACTGGCTTCAATATTAGAATTATTGTAGCCTCTTTCCAGGATCCTGGAACCGCCCCAGAAGTCGTATAAACTGAGTTGAAGAGAGTCTGGAGGATCGGTGATAACTCTTCGCTTAATAGCTTATAGACTTCATTGGGGAGGGAATCGGGTCCCGCAGCTTTCTTGTTTTTAGCTTTCTTGATTTGAGTCTTTATATCCTCCACCGAGATGGGTCTTTCTAGTGATTCATTTTCTGTTTTAGTTAAGACAGGCATGGACTTATCCCTGAGCCATGCGCTAATTGCTTCTGGGGAAGGTGTTATTTCCTCACTATATAAAGTTGTAAATAGAGACCGAAGACAATCCTGGATATCCTCTGACTTACTAGATTTAGTTCCTACATTGTCTATGATAAGATCATTTATATCATTTCTTGCTCGGTCTACTCTAGCTTTCCACGCCAGCAATGCTCCAGCTCTCTCCCCATATTCAAAGTTTTCCATATTGCGTGCTTGCCATTGAGCCTTACATTTCCCATCCAAAAAGATCCTTAGTTTTTGTGTTGCATTCTCAAGATCTTTTTCTAGTTGCGCCGAGCGCCTGGGGCTGGCCTGGTTTACTTGATTTCTTTCTCTCTCAAGGTCTAATATTCTTACCTCGAGGGTCTGTAGCTCTTGTGCACTTTTCTTGTTTTTTATTCTTATTTGGGTGCCTAACACCCCTCTTAAATTAGCTTTATAGGCGTCCCAAATTTGGTCCATTGAACTAGTACCCATATTAAATGTAAAAAATTTGGTTGAGGCCGCTTTTGCTACCTGGATGATATTTATATCGCTCAAGTAGGCTCTATTGAGAGTCCACCTTGAGTGTCGACATGCTCCACTAGTGGTGAAAGTAAATAGTAAAGGGGCATGATCCGAAAGATGCCTAGGTGCTACAGAGATATTTTGGAAAGGGGCGACCACTCGGTCCCCCCGAACGTATGGATGAGTGCCTCGATCCCCCCGGGAAGCCATTTTTGGGCGGGAGGCGCGTCTCGGCTGGTATGCCCGAAGCGGCGTAGCCGGGGCGCGCTTTTTCCCGCCCTAGAGTGGGCTGGCCTAGACACCGACGCAGCCAGCCACGCCCTCGGGGCAGGCAGGGGCGGGTTTTCGCCCGCCCTGAAGACGGATAAAAGAAGGCACAAGACCAGAAGACGTCCTCTTGTTCTTGTGCTCCGAAGCTGCACCTCCTCGCTACACGTGAGCTCGGGACGGAACGAAGAGCCAATTTTGAGCGTTTTGATCCTTTTCTTTGTCTTCCAGATACTTCCTCGGAGAGATGCCCAAGAAAGGCGCAAAGAGAATGACGACCGACCAGATGGTGCGGGCCCTTTGCAAAGAGGTGTCCGACATAAAGAAACGGTTGGCGGAGCGAGATGGGGAGGAGGGTTCGGGCCCTGCGCCGGCTGGAGGGAGACCTAAGAGGCCGAGAAGGGTTCCAGCCGGTGGGGACGCCCCGGTTCCCTCTGCCCCGCTCGAGGCGCCGACCCCAGTACCGGTCGAGGGGAATCCAATCCCCGTTGTCGTCACCCCGACACCCAAGGAAGACATGCCCCCCGAGCTGGCAGCACAGCTAGCAGCATGGTTGGGGGATAGCAGTGATGGCGCCACGGCTGCCGAGGCACAGGCGCTGATAAAAGGGCTTCGTGACAAGAAAGAGGCAGCTAGAGTGGCTGCACCGTTGGCGGGGATAGACAAGCCGCAAGCGGCAGAAGCTGCGTCCGGTTCAGGTAAGCGGCCATTGCCGATTGCACGGGACGAGTCAGCACCCTCTCGTAGAGAGAGATTGGGACAACACGTGCCCTTAGCGATAAAGGAAAAGATCTGGGCAGGGGAATACGTGAATATTTTTTCCTTGCTTGTTGATCATTATGATGTGGAGCATGTAAAAAGTCAGAAGGACCTAATGCATCCGAGTGTTTGGCGCGCAAAAATGGCCGCCTTTAAGGTAAATGAGAATATTGGTAACTGGGGCAATGCGTGGGGTATTTTTACATCGATTTTGGGGGAACGTAGGCCCGAGTTGCTTCCTGAGTTTCCCGTTTACCAATCAAGAATTATGGGTTACTCGACAGCGTATCAAGGTAACCATTGGTTTTGTTATGATAATCTGTTCAGGAAAGAAAAAGAACATAACAAGAGTTTGACCTGGGATTGTTACGATTCTTTAACATGGGATAAAATGAAAGAATCGGGAATGTTAAGAATGCCATTGGTTGGGAGCAATGTTGTTGATTACTCCCGCCAAAATATGGGGTCGCCCTTTCGACCAAGTACGAGCACCGACGACCAGTCGAGGCCCGCAGGCAATACAGGGAGAAAGGGTTTCTGTTATAACTTCAACAGAGGGAAATGTACCAGGCCTCCGGGATCATGTAAATTTAGACACGAATGTAGTACGTGTGGGTCATCCCATCCTGAGTCATCGTGCAGAGCCAGAACGAGTGAGAATGGGGGTAAGGGAGGCGCCAAACAGGTCTAATCTAGGCCGAGGGGCGCCTTTACCAACTCCGATTGATACCTTGGCAATGATTCCCTGGCTCAGCGAATACCCGGATCGGACTTCTGCCGGGGTGCTGCGGAACGGTTTTACACATGGTTTCCGCATCCCGGTAGGGGACTTTCAGGGTGTAGGGATGTGCAAAAATCAACTTTCCGTTTTACAACATACATCTGTAGTGCAAGAGAAAATTCAGAAAGAGGTTAGCCGGGGACGGGTCGCCGGCCCGTTTAGTGTACCCCCGGTACCGGATTTCGTTTGTTCTCCGTTAGGGGTGGTCCCCAAGAAGGACCCAGGTGAGTTTCGATTGATTCATAATCTGTCTGCTCCACATGGTCTTTCGGTGAACGACGCAATTGATCCAGAAGTTTGTTCGGTGCGATACGCATCTTTTGATGAGGCAGTAGCCATCTTGAATCGCCTGGGGCCCGGGACGTTGATGGCGAAATCTGATATCGAGTCAGCGTTCCGGTTGCTCCCGGTACACCCAGACGATCAGCGTCTTTTGGGATTCGGGTTCCAGGGATCATTTTACATGGATAGGTGTATGCCAATGGGATGCTCTATATCATGTGCTTATTTTGAACAATTCAGTACTTTCCTGCAATGGGTGTTCACTAAGAAAACGGGTTTTCGGAATGTAATGCACTACCTTGACGACTTTTTGTTCCTTGGTCCCGCCCGAAATCTCGAATGTGCCCAGGCCTTAGATGAATTCTGTGTGTTGATGGGTCAATTTGGCGTGCCGTTGGCACCGGGTAAAACTATGGGTCCCACGACTTGCCTCGAGTTTTTGGGGATCGAGTTGGACTCAAGGGAGGGGTGTTTCCGTTTACCAGCTAGCAAAGTGTTGAAATTCAGGACAGCCCTCCGAGTATGTTTGAATACACCTAAGGTTACACTGCATCAGTTGCAACAATTAGTGGGAAAGTTGAACTTTGCCTTGAGGGTAATCCCAATGGCTCGCCCCTTTTCCCGCTCCATTGCCCAAGCGATGGTTGGCCTGAAGGAGGGTCATCATCGCACGAGGTTATCGGCTGAGGTCCGCCAGGACATGCGGATATGGTTAGCATTCTTGGCGGACTTCAATGGCCGAGTCGTCTGGAACAAGCCAGCCGTGTCCTCAGAAGAGCTTGGGCTATGGACAGATTCAGCAGGAAGCATAGGTTTTGGCGCCATCTTCGGCACGAACTGGTCTGCTCAAAGATGGCCCCTATGGTGGCACGAGAATGGGCTAACGAGTAATATTGCTTTCCTTGAATTATTTCCCATTCTCGTGGCCCTGAGAACCTGGCCAGAAGGTTTCAGAGATCATTCTGTCGTTTTTTGGTCCGACAATATGACCGTGGTAGAATGCATCAATAGTCAGTCAGCCCATTGTAAGTTGATTTTGAGGCTGCTCAAAGAAATTGTCCTACTATGTATGCAACTGAACGTGGTATTCAGAGCAAAACATGTCCCAGGGGTGATGAATCAGGCTGCTGACGCACTGTCTCGTTTTCACATGCAAGCTTTCTCGGGTTTCCTCCCTTCAGCGGACCCGGAGCCGGCACCCTTCCCCGAAGCTCTCTGGTCTCTCGGTGCCCCGAACTTCGTCACCTCGTGGGAGAGAGTCTAGCACCCAGGACAAGGAAGGCATATGAAGGGGCGTTCCAGGCCTATTTAGCCTTTTTAGGGGCAGAGAGAGGGGGTCTGTGGGGTCAGGAAGAGTGGGTAGTACTCTTTCTGATGTCTTTACATAGGGCTGGGAAATCGGTGGCTACGGCCCAAAGGCATCGTGCCGCCATTTCCTTTGTTGCCAGGGCCCATGGCATCCTGGACCCAACAGCGTCTTTTACAGTACAGAAAGCGCTGCGTGGGTGGCAACGCCTAGAGGGTCGCAGAGTAGACGTGAGACGACCGATAGGTCTAGACAGGTTGTCCCAGTTACTGGACACACTCCCTAACACATGCTCGTCCCCTTTTGAGACCTGTTTGTTCCGGACTGCATTTACGCTGGCGTTTCACGGGGCTATGAGAGTTAGTGAGCTGGTTGCAAGGAACAAACAGGATGTGACGGGGGGCTTGTGCAGGGAACATGTTCAGATCAGGGGGGATGCGATGATTGTCTCCTTTCTCAGGTCTAAGACTGACCAAGATGGGAGAGGGGACTGCACGATCATTCGCAGGGACCCCGAGTCATCCATGTGTCCGGTACAGTGCTTAGAAGATTACCTAGCACAGAGAGTGGCATCATGGGGGGGGACATTGTTGAGGCATGCAGACGCCACCCCGCTGACGAGGTTTCAGTTTCAACGGGTGCTTGCAATGGCCATTGCCGCAGCGGGCTTGGACCCGGGCGAATTTGGGACCCACTCCTTTCGTATAGGGGCTGCCACTGAAGCTACAGCCAGGGGTCTTAATGTAGAACAAGTGAAACGTGTGGGGCGCTGGTCCTCCAATTGTTATAAGAGGTACGTGCGATTGCACATGTTGTGAAGCTGTAATCATGTACTCACGCCTCTTGTCTTTTGTTTGTTTTCAGTTGCGCAAGCCTACGCGGCAGGGCAGACTGAGCAGTCGACCCAACACCAGGCCAGCGGTCGCACGTCACCGGCTGTGAGGAAGGAGGTGTGGGTCGTGGGCCACTCATACGTGAGACGGGCCGCAGACGTATTCAAAGCAGGTGACATGTTTCACATACCTGGGGAATACGGGTACAGAGTGTCCTTCTACGGAAGGGGCGGTCTCTGTATTGACCAGTTTCAGGAATTTTTTGAGGGCTTGTTAGAGCGGATGAGGTCACCGCCGTCCATAGTCATAGTGCATTTAGGGGGCAATGATTTAGTCACCACCGGTAGACGACTTCTCCTGGAGGCTATGCTTTCCACGGTAAGTTGGTTAGCGAGGAGAGTTCCGGGGTGCCTGATTGCGTGGTCTCATATGATCCCACGAAAAGTGTGGCGGGGGGCTATCTCGATCCCTGCTTTGAATCATTCGGTTAAAAAATTGAATAACAAAGTGAGTAGGTTGTTCCGTTCCAAGACATTGCATTCGATCTCGCATAATTGTATTAATGATGACAGTATGTATCTGGGGGATGGTGTGCATTTGTCAAGGGCGGGGAATGAGTTACTCATAGGAGACTTCCTAGCCTGGTTAAAATCTTTAAAACATGACCTTTAGGTAGGAGTTTTGTGGGGGGTCCGGATAGCCGGTCAACTATCCGGACCTGTGGCGGTAAGGTCATGATCGGTGAGCACTAATTGGTAGATCCCTATGAGTGGGCGTCACCCAACACGGATGGGAGCGCTCGGGAGAGGTGGCCATTGGCCCCTCAGTGGGGAGGCGGTCCCGTCTAAGGGCGGGACGCCGGAAGTAAAGGAAAGGCGGTCAAGGCCCCTTCCTTTGTAGGAGGGGTTACAGCCCCCTCCTGGGGAATTTCCCGGGGCCAGTGTCATCTGCGACGGCAGATGCGGTAAGTTGTGTGGGGTGGGGAGAGGTCAACGATACCTTCTAGATACCACACACAAGTGTTCGAACGACCTTTAAATGGCGTCGAGTCTTAAGTGCCCCCGTCAAGACAAGGGAAATTGTTAGTAGTTGCACTTGAGGTAAGCCTCTGTGCTGTCGCCCCTCCCAAGTGGGAGGGGTAAGTCTGGTTAGGGATCTTGACACCGGTTATGACCTTGCCGTTGGCCCTTAAACGTTAGGATGTACAATTTCAGTGTTCTTAGAGAATGTTTTTTGTAGGATGCTAGTTCGGCTAGGAGAACCTCTGTATTAGAGATTATGTTAAGGTTAGCCAAACTCGTAATGTGATAATGAAATTGTACATAACATGAAAACGTTTAATGTTTTAAATTTTTTGTTTTAATAAATACGGCCGGGATGGTCACTCCATCCCACATCCAAAAACTTTAAGAACTGTTTCCGGTTTCCCTCCTTTTGGGGATTGTGTTGAGAGGGGGTGGCGGGTATCTCAGCCATATGGAAAGGGGCGACCACTCGGTCCCCCCGAACGTATGGATGAGTGCCTCGATCCCCCCGGGAAGCCATTTTTGGGCGGGAGGCGCGTCTCGGCTGGTATGCCCGAAGCGGCGTAGCCGGGGCGCGCTTTTTCCCGCCCTAGAGTGGGCTGGCCTAGACACCGACGCAGCCAGCCACGCCCTCGGGGCAGGCAGGGGCGGGTTTTCGCCCGCCCTGAAGACGGATAAAAGAAGGCACAAGACCAGAAGACGTCCTCTTGTTCTTGTGCTCCGAAGCTGCACCTCCTCGCTACACGTGAGCTCGGGACGGAACGAAGAGCCAATTTTGACCCACCCACCAGCCCCTGAGGACAGCAAGTTGTTGTGCAATAAAGTGAATTTATAAGTTTGTTTTTCCATCTCGTTTACAGGCTGTGACAGTATCAGTTTGTGGTTAATCATAATAAAGAATGGTGAATCTCGTCTAGGTTGTTACGATTAAAATGATTTGATGTAGTGTTACATTTCTAGCATGTTCTTTCGGTCGTAGCGACCAATGTTTTCATAGGTTTGAGTAAGAATTGTCGTATTTATTTTTGGTAGGCGGTAAGGTCATGATCGGTGAGCACTAATTGGTAGATCCCTATGAGTGGGCGTCACCCAACACGGATGGGAGCGCTCGGGAGAGGTGGCCATTGGCCCCTCAGTGGGGAGGCGGTCCCGTCTAAGGGCGGGACGCCGGAAGTAAAGGAAAGGCGGTCAAGGCCCCTTCCTTTGTAGGAGGGGTTACAGCCCCCTCCTGGGGAATTTCCCGGGGCCAGTGTCATCTGCGACGGCAGATGCGGTAAGTTGTGTGGGGTGGGGAGAGGTCAACGATACCTTCTAGATACCACACACAAGTGTTCGAACGACCTTTAAATGGCGTCGAGTCTTAAGTGCCCCCGTCAAGACAAGGGAAATTGTTAGTAGTTGCACTTGAGGTAAGCCTCTGTGCTGTCGCCCCTCCCAAGTGGGAGGGGTAAGTCTGGTTAGGGATCTTGACACCGGTTATGACCTTGCCGTTGGCCCTTAAACGTTAGGATGTACAATTTCAGTGTTCTTAGAGAATGTTTTTTGTAGGATGCTAGTTCGGCTAGGAGAACCTCTGTATTAGAGATTATGTTAAGGTTAGCCAAACTCGTAATGTGATAATGAAATTGTACATAACATGAAAACGTTTAATGTTTTAAATTTTTTGTTTTAATAAATACGGCCGGGATGGTCACTCCATCCCACATCCAAAAACTTTAAGAACTGTTTCCGGTTTCCCTCCTTTTGGGGATTGTGTTGAGAGGGGGTGGCGGGTATCTCAGCCATATGGATCTTGTCAATGTCTTCTTTGTTGACTGTTTAAAGACATTGCACGTATGTTGTTAGTATTGCTTAAGTAATTTTGTGTTTCCTTATAGAAACTGTCCTGAAGAAGGTTTTTAACCGAAACGCCACGTCGACTTTGTTTTCAACAATATTTTTTAATTGTTTGTTTATTGTATAGTCTCCATAGACTATTGTTCCTTTGAACCATTTTAATTCCTTGTGCAATATATTGTATACTGTGTATCGATTTTTTGTAATTTCTCTGGATATTACTTGATAATTGTAAAAAATCTTTTTAAACCATCAAATGTAATAGAATCATGTGCAATTTTATGCAAAATGTATCTCTTGTAGTACTTTAAGAAGCTGTGAATGTTCAAATTTACTGTCATTTTGTTTAGGTCTTACAGAAATGTTGAAATGTTAGATACACACTTGGTGGTTGTGCAGTAAAATAGTGCAGTGGATGTTAGTATTTTCCTGTTTTCAACCCCATGGGGGATTTCGTTCTTTGGGACACCAACTTTTTTCACCTATTCCCCTGGTCCCTGAATCTTCACATCAGGGGGCCTCCTATATTTTCTGTGTTCTTTGTTGACTAAGACATAGTCTATCCTTGCAAGATGATGATATTTTTTACTGAGGAAAGTAAAGCCTTGTGTGTCTCCCATCTTCGCTTTCCAAACATCAACCATATTGATATTGAGGAGAAGATTCTTTAGAACCCTTCTCAATCTTGGAGATCCGATCACTTTACTGCGATTGGACCTGTCCATTACTGGGTCTGGGCGAGTGTTAAAGTCACCCCCAACAATCGTTGGAGGTGACGCTAAAATAAAATTCTCTTGCAGTTTGATCAAAAAAGAGGGGTTGCTCACATTCGGACCATAAAAAGAACTACATGTAATTCTTTCACCTTCCACCTCTAACTGGACAATAATCCATCTTCCTGATTGATCTGTGAGGACCGATTTTATCTCACATTTTAGACCCCTCTCAACTTTCTAATATATACTTAAACTGGCGGCTTGGCTTGGCTTGAGACTCTATTTAAACTTTCATATCACCCCTTTCCTACCCCTCCCTGTTTTTCAAGCTTTATACCCGCAATTAGGGTGTCGGCTTCTTGTGGAGAGGAAATCATGTGCATGTGGTTGTTCCACATTACACGCAAGGTCGCTGGGAATCTCAGTTGGGCCCTTGCCCCCAGTCCATTCAGCTCTGGCAATCTCTTTCCCAGTTCCCACTACCTCTCAGCCGCTATGTGGGAAACATCTGATATGATGAAGAATAAAAATAAAGATTGTTCTACGAATGGAGAGGAGATGGCACCTTCCTTCAGAGCTGTGGACAAAATTTGTTCTTTTACTGTATAGGATAAAAAATTAACCAAGATCTTCCGAGGCTTTACCCGGCCAGGGTTCCTTTTAAATGGGTCTCTATGGACTCTTTGAATTTCATGATTTAGGTCGATTCCCGATAGGTCCTTAAGCACTGTTCGTTTTAAGAGAGAGATTAAAAAGCCCTTAATATCGTCCCCTTCAATTGCCTCTGGTACATTCATGACCGCCAGGTTGTTCCTCCTTGCGTGGTTCTCCAACCTTTCAAGGTCATCTTCGAGCTCCTTGTTTTGTGCCGACAATTTCCCCAGCGGTGATGTGGTAGCCCCTATAGCAGTTTTGATCTTAGGGATCTCTTCCTCGATTGCGTCCGTGCGTGCAGTAACAACCTCCAATTTCTGAGCCAATAACTCACAAGAGGACCGAATTGCCGCTTGATTGGCTTCGGAAACCAGGAACCTGTTGGTCATATCTGCTTGGTTTGCCTCAGAGACTGTGAACCTATTGGTCATCTCTTCTTTCAGGGCCAATAGAATATCTGCCAGTGAGATGCAGTTGGTTCGGACTTGTTTTTAACCAATGCAGTCCCTGCTATACATCCAAATGCAGCGGCCGGAGACATCGCTGACTAGTCGGTCAGAATGTTTCTGAAAACGAGTCGGTCAGACGGTCTTTCCAACCGGCATCGTAATAAGGCACAAAATAGTTAAAAAACAAACCATTTAAAATAAAATAAAAAGTAAACATACATTTCTTACAATTTTATAAAAAAATGTGTTACACATTAAAAACATTAATAATTATAAATATTATAATTTTAAACAAGCAAAAACATAACATAAATTGCAACCATAAATTATGTATATACTATTGCCACTACAATTTATACAAAAGTAACCACATTCCTCCACTATATTTATGTAAACTTTACTTCTCCCACTTCACATAATGCAGCAGTAGGAAAACTGTTACACAGGGGTAACATTTACTATTCCCACTCCAGTCATGGAACATTAAGGAACGTTTTGGATTGCGGAGGGGTAAACTGTACTATTCCCACTCCAGTCAGTGCAACAGGAGGGAAAGTGTTGGATTGCGGAGGGGTACATTTATTCCCACTCCCATCAGTGAAACATTAGACACAAATACATTCTCTTCAGCACAATAAAATAATTGCAAAAACAAAGTAAACAAATAAAAATATAAATATGTAAAAAAAATACACATATATTTTTTATATTCGACATTAAATAAAATAAATACATATGAAAATCCTAAATACATATCATAAATAACTTCAAACAATATTATAATTAAATTAAAACAAATTCCTTTAAATAATTTATTAAAAATGATCTAGTAACAAAATAATTATTAAATAATTACATTTTAGTTACTTCCCACCAAGTACCCCTACAAAATTCACAACCCGCACCTAAAACGTAACTTTGAAAAACATTTTATTTATATTAATAACATTAATATTTTTCAAAAAACGAATTATCATTAATTAAAAATTAATTATGACTTAATTATAATTAATTTACTTCCCACAATATGACCCCACAAAACACACAGCACACTCCTAAAATGTAACTTAACAAAACAAATTACACCATTAACATAATTAAATATCAATTTAGTAGTTTATATCAATTAAAAAACTGTATTATAACAAATAAAAATAATTTACTTCCCACCCTATACCCCTACAAAACCCACAACCCACACATAAAATGAAAATAAACAACATTTAGTTACACAATTAAGATAATTAATGATCAATAAAACAACTATTATTAATTAAGCACTAAAAATTAATTATGTATAATTCATTTACTTCCCACCCTGTACCACTATAAGACCTACAACCGACAACTAAAAGAAAAAAATGATTTACACAATCAGCATAATTAATTATCAATTAAATGTTTATGCTTCCCAGCACTGGAGAGTTCTGTTTGGAAAGCTATGTTCCTTAAGGTACTTAACGGGGAAACAACCAAGTGTTTAAGTTTAATGGCCCTATATGCCATAATGAGGGATTTAATCTTGATTCTTGCTTCGATAGGCAACCAGTGAAGCTGTTTTAGCGATTCTTTAATAGATACACGGTTGGGAATTTTTAGTAAAAGTCGGACTGCTGCATTCTGCACCACATGGAGACTCTTTGTTACATATTTAGGCGAGCCCACATAAAGCAAGTTGCCGTAGACCAAGCGTGAAATTATAAGGGACTGAAGGACCATTTTTTTCAAGTGCACAATGATCACTTCAATAATCTTCCTTAACATTTTGAGAAGTGAGAAGCAAATTCCTGATAATTTCCTAGATTGACAGTCCATTATGAGTTTGTCCTCCAGCCAGCTTCTCAGTTTTTTTTTGCCTCGTTTTGGGATAGGTCGGTCTCCCATGCAGTGGGGCCACTCTGTCAGAAGTGAGTAAATGGAAAGATTCCCCAATATCATAAGCTCTGTTTTTCACTTTTTAGCTTCAAACAACTGTTTGACATCCATTTTACCACTCTCTCGAGACAGTGACTCAGCTGATGGTTACTTGGGTTCAAGCCTTTTGTTAGAGACACTACCAGCTGGGTGTCATCAGCATATGCCACCACTGAGATGCCAAATTCCTGTACCATATTGGCAAGCTGTCGTACATAGATATTAAATAATAATATTGACCGCATGCTTTCAAGATTTGAGAACCATTGCCACATCTAATGACAAATTTAGCAATTCCATTACAGATGATAGAATAATCTGCTGTGCCTTAACTAGGATATGTGGGGGTGCTGGATCAATAGGTGAGCCCTATTTAGTTGCTTTGATTAAATTTAGGACATTTTCTTCCTCAAGTCTAGGGAATTGAGCTAATATTGGAGAGGATATTGGTCCTCTCACCCCGATTCCTTTATCTGAGTCAAAATCCCTATTCTTTGGGAATTGATCATATATTTCTGTTACTCTTTTATGAAAAAAATGATGCTATGTCGTTACATCTCTCTATTGATGTTTTCATGGGGACTAGAGAAAGTTTTGACCACTCTAAATAATTCCTATGGGGAGTTAGCTGATTGGAAGATGTCCTTAGAGTATTTAGCTTGGGCACTCTTCATATCATTATGATAGGTCCTGATTAACAGTTTAGATTTATATGTAAGGGTGGGGTCATACTTCTTTCTCCAGAGACTCTCCAATTTCTTACATTGTTTTTTCAGTTCAGAGAGCTGTTTACTGTACCAATGAGCTATTCTGGCATGTGATATACTATTACTATTGATAATTCTCTTAGGAGCACACATGTCTGCCGAGTGATCCAATTCTCCCATTGCTGATATTTCTTTTATAAATTACCAGCAAAAATGGGAGTGTTGTCCCTCAGGATAGTCTGCCAGATTTCTGGGACCAATTCAACCAAACGTCTAGTTACGAAAGTCTGGGCTTTATATTTTGCCTACTTCACAGGTTTTGGTAGGCCAAAGATGACTAGAGAGTGGTCTGACCAGGGGACTGGGATCGTTTCTAATACTGTGATCTGGGGATTGTTAATAAGATTTTGTATATGCCCTTTCTCATGAGTAGGTGATGTCACGTGTTGGATTAATCGTAGTGCTTCCAGGTCACCTTGCAACCATTTGATATGGGGGTGTCTTGTGCATCAAAATGAAGATTTAAGTCACCCAGAATAGTCATATGAGATTTCTCAATTGTGTGCCTGGTCAGGGAGTAAGGTAGTGCCTCCATAAATCTGCTACTTGTATCTGGGGGCCTATAAATGAGTACCCCTGAGACGGTGCAGATAGGGGACTGTGCTATGTGAAACTGGAAGCGTTGAAATTCCGGGAGAAGGAACTGAGTTATAGTGCATCTAAATTAATCTTTTAAAATAATCAATCAATCTATCAATCAGGGTTTTTTATTAGTGCGCTACTCACCCGTGAGGGTCTCAAGGGGCTGGGGGGGGGGAAGGGGGGGGGGGGGGTGGCTCCAGGTCAGTCGAGGAGCCAGGTCTTGAGGTCCTTCCTGAACATGTTCAGGGTCGGAGAGCGTCTGATGTTCACAGGGAGCTTGCTCCAGGTTTTGTCTGCGATGTAGGAGAAAGCTCTACCACCGGTACTGTTTCTGCAGATGCGAGGGACCTCTGCCAGGGTGAGGTAGGCGGAGCGGAGGTTCCTCTTGGGTACATGGAAGGATACTCTCTGGTTGAGGTATTTGGGTCCGATGTTGTGGAGGGATTTGTAGGCGTGGGTGAGGAGTGTAAAGGTGACCCTCTTCTCGACGGGGAGCCAGTGGAGGCCTCGTAGGTGTTGGGTTATGTGCTCATGGCACTGTGCCCCGAGGGCGAGTTTGGCTGTGGCGTTCTGGATGGTCTGGAGTCTGTGCAGAAGAGATTTGTTGATTCCGGCATAGAGGGCATTGCCGTAGTCCAGTCAGGTGATAATGAGTGCGTGGGTGACGGTCCTTCTGCAGTCGGGGGGATCCACTTGAAAGTCTTAGTACAAAGGATGTGAAGGCAGTTAAAACTTGTGGAGGTGATGGTGTTGATCTGGCGGTTCATGGAGAGGGAGGAGTCAAGGATGATGCCAAGGTTTTGAGCGTGGTCTGTAGGGGTGGGCGGGCTCCCGAGGGTGGAGGGCCACTAGGTGTTGTCCCAGGTGGAGGTGCAGGGACCGAGAATGAGGACCTCCTCTTCTCTGAGTTTAGCTTCAGGCAGCTGTCCATCATCCAGGCTTCCACGTTCTTCATACCTTCTTGGAAACAGAGTTTGCTGTCTTTGGGATTCATCGTGAGCGAGAGGATGAGCTGGGTGTCGTCGGCGTAGGATAAGATGCTGAGCCCATGCTGTCTGACGATGGTGGCAAGGGGGGCCATGTAGATGTTGAAAAGCGTGGGGCTGAGTGATGATCCCTGGGCAGTTGATCTCCGTGGGTTTGGAGAGGAAGGGAGAGAGTCAGATACTCTGGGTTCTGCTGGAGAGGGAGGATTGGATCCAGTCAAGGGCAGCTCCTTGTATTCCTGCGTCTTGCAGTCTGGCTGCGAGAGTGCGATGTGAAACAGTGTTGAAGGCGGCGGAGAGGTCTAGAAGGATAAGGTCTGTGGTGTGTCCCTGGTCGAGTAGCATGCCGATGTCATCAGTGGCGGTGAGTAGGGCGGTCTTAGTGCTGTGGTTTCTGCAGAATCCAGACTGGGAGGCGTCCAGGATGGAGTTCTCAACTATGAAGGCGGTCAGCTGGGAGTTCACGAGTCTCTTGGTGACTTTGGCCGCAAAAGGGTATAGAGAGATGGGCCAGTAGTTTTTCAGGTCTGTTGGGTCGGCCGATGGTTTCTTGAGGAGGGGTATTACCTCCGCCCGTTTCCAGTCATCTGGGCAGGTGCCTGATCTGAGGGAGGCGTTGATGGTGCGTCCTAGTTCAGGTGCGATTTTGGTTGCGGCCCTGTGGAAGATGTACAAGGGGCAGGGGTCAGTTGGGGCTCCTGAGTGGGTATTCTTCATGGTCGCTGTGATGAGTTCGACGGTAGTGGGATCACATGACGTGATGGTCGTCTTATCGGCAGCTGTGGGTAGGGTGGTGGGGCTCGTTGTTGGTTCGCTGAAGTTGTCATGGAGGGCCTTGATCTTCAGATGGAAGTAGGAGCTGAGCTTGTCGCAGAGTTCCTGGAAAGATGTGACGTCCGTGGCTTCACAGGTGGGTTTTCCGAACTGCTGTATGACGGTGAACAGTTCCTTCATGTTGGTCATGTTGATCTGGACTTTGTCTCTTATGAAGGTCCATTTGGTGTTTCTTAGGAGCTGGAGGTATTCCTTCAGGGAGCTCTTGTGATCATTCCGGGCTTCTGTGGTTTTCAGGTTTCGCCAGGTTTTCTCTATGCATCTGCAAGAGCGTGTAGCTTCTTGAAGTTCTGTGGTGAACCAGGCGGCTTTCAGCGGGCGTTGTTTGGCGGGGCGGAGGGGAGCAAGCTTGTCGGCACAGCGGGAGACCCAGTTGTGAAATTTCCTGGCTGCGGCGTTGCTGTCGGTTGCGGCGATGGGGGGTATTGCCGGAGTGTGGTGTTTAGGTGCTCCTCTGTGACTTTGCTCCAGTTCGGCTGTGGCGTGCGTAGGGCAGGTTTGGGAGTGGTGGTGGTTTTGAAGGTGAAGTGGACGAAGTGGACATCGGGGCTGGGTTGTGTGGCAGAAGTGAATTTATTTTCCTCCCGCTAAGATGGGATCGAGGGTGTGACCCGCTCTCTGGGTGGGTTTGTTGACAAGCTGCTTCAATCCTAGGTTGGTGAGATTGTCGAGGAGAGTGGTGGAGTCGGGGTCATTGCTGTTGTCGAGGTGGAAGTTCAGGTCACCTAGTAGAATGCATTCCATGGAGGTGATGGCATGGGATGCGGCGAGCTCTGCAATAGTAGTTGCGTGGTGGGTGCGAGGACCTGGCGGTCTGTAGATGAGGGTGCCGTGTAGCGTGGTCCTGGGGCTTGTCTGGGTCTGGAAGTGGGATGTTCTGTGTTGGAGTGGGGGTCACCCGTGCTGGATGTGGAGAGGCGGAGAGGGGTCTTGTGTGCAATGACGAGTCCTCCTCCTGGGCAATGTGGATGGTTCTTTCTCTGGATCTTGTAGCCGTCAGGGATGGCAGTGGCGTGGTCGGGACAGGAGGTGGCGTTGGTCAAGGTTTCCGTGAAGAAGGCGACGTCGGACGAGAGGGTGTTGAGTAGGTCCCAGATTTTGATGGCTTGTCAGTGTAGTGAGCGCACTTTGAGCAGGATGCATGTCAGGGTTTCGGTGGTGCGAGCATGGGGCACCCCAATTCTGTTTGCCCGATCTTATCTATGTATCTGGTAACCAAAGGGACAGCAAGATGGATGTCTGGACATGAACTGTTGTTGAGCCATGTTTCAGTCAGAAACAATATGTCTAGGGGGTCTTCCTTTAGCAAGACTCTTATATCTGAGATGTGCCTTGGGATTGGGCGGGCGTTAATCAGTCCCAAATTCCATGTGGGCCCTTAAGGGTTGTTTGTCAAGGGTTGCTTATTCAAGTTCATGTGTGGCTCATGACCACACTGGGGACAAGTTTTTCTAGAGATGGGCGTGTTATCAGCTCCTGGTTGTGGGGGACAGGCAGGGTGTGCCGGAGGTCTGATTGATAATAACTGCTTCCTGAAAAATGTATGTGTATCTGGGTTGCAGGGACCAGAATTCCTGGACCGGAGACCGTTCGGGCATGGATGGGCATGGACAGGCACAGGAAGGCTTGCCTTTGGTGCCCTGTCAGCGCGTCCCTGTTTGCTCGCCTGCAGTAGTCATTTAAGGAAAAGGTGGTGTCGCCAACTAGACCTCCAATCTTACTCCTCTTCTAGAACTCTATGGTCTGTGTGGCAAAATAGCTCTCGATGATCCCTGCATGTCGTTCCAAAACTAAGACACAGTAGGGATGTTCCTTAATTCCCCAATTGAATCTACTGATTTTCAAAACAAGTTCAAATTCATATGCAATTCAGTCCATAAAATACTAAGTGCGGTTCATTAAAAACAAAGCTAAAATGCTGCTTGTTTTCGAAGCAGAGCTTAGGAAACAGAGCTTTAAATAGTATAATTTACCAACTAATCATTAATTAATTACATTTAAATTACTTCTCACCATATAACCCAATAAGCCCCAGAACCCACATCTAAAATTTTAATTAAAAAGCTATTGTATTAAAATTAAAATTATTAAATAAAATTTCATAACTATAAAAAATTTAACTATGTTAAAAACATAAACAATAATTCAACAGAAAATTCACAACATATACAATTAAAATATATGCTAAAATACATAACAATAATAAAAAATAATATTACAAACAATTATATTTTTTTAATCGATTTTAATGACTTGGATATTTTTAAATTGATATTACGCACCTTAAAATCAATATCCTTGACAACGATATTCTTGCAGACATTATTTCCATTTCACAATATTTTTAAGCCGATATTTTGGTATGATGATAATTTAACCAGGGTCACATGACTGTGGTTCCCGCACCTGTAATGATTTGTTGATTCCTTGCAGACATGCAGTAAAGGGGTTAGTTGCTGCAGTGCTGCGGACGTGCGCAGCACTGACTCCTTTGCGCTAGCTAGCTGCTACAGGTTTTACTTTGCCCAGACTGTTCTGCATTTTAAAAATACTTTTGCCCAGACTGGTCTGAATTTTAAAAATACTTTTAATTCTTCTGATGTGAGTTGTATTGTGTCCTACCTGCATCTTGACCTCTTGTCGAGCGCCCCCCACCTCCACTCCTTCAGCCCCTACCCCGGTCCACCACATGCTTGCTCGATTGTTGTGGAGGGTAGTGAGGGCGGCCGATCACCACTTCCGGTTTGGGAGGGTGGAGTCAGGGGTTAGCGCTCTAGCTACATAAGGAAGATGCCATTTCCTGCTCACAGCGTACGCGCGCAGCATTGATACCTTTGCGCTAGCTGCTACAGGTTTTTACTTTGCCCAGACTGTTCTGCATTTTAAAAATACTTTTAATTCTTCTGACGGGAATTTTATTGTTTCCTACCTGCATCTTGACCTCTTGTCGAGCGCCCCGCACCTCCACTCCTTCAGCCCCTACCCCGGTCCACCACGGGCTTGGCCGAATGTTGTGGAGGGTAGTGAGGGCAGTCGATCGCAACTTCCGGTTTGGGAGGGTGGAGTCAGAGGTTAGCACTCTAGCTACATAACGGAGATGCCATTTCCTGCTCGCAGCGGACGCGCGCAGCACTGATACCTTTGCGCTAGCTGCTGCAGGTTTTTACTTTGCCCAGACTGTTCTGCATTTTAAAAATACTTTTAATTCTTCTGACGTGAATTGTATTGTTTCCTACCTGCATCTTGACCTCTTGTCGAGCGCCCCACACCTCAACTCTTTCAGGCCCTACCCCGGTCCACCACGGGCTTTCCCGTTTGTTGTGGAGGGTAGCGAGGGCGGACGATCACCACTTCAGGTTTGGGAGGACGGAGTCAGGGGTTAGCGCTCTAGCTACATAAGGGAGATGCCATTTCCTACACGCAGCGGACGGGCGCAGTGGGCACGCCAAAGGCGCGCCAAAGGCAAGCTTGTCTGGGACTGTCCGCGCCTATTCCGCGACCAGGGCCAGCCATGCTGCTGGCTGTCCCCTGTGTCAAGGCTTTGCTGGTCTAGGTCCCAACTATTTGCTCTTAGAAAAGGGCACTGCAGTTGCCCCTCACGTTGTATTCCCTCCCAGCTTTTAACCAACTATTTTAGCTGTGATAATTGCCCGTTTACATTAAGCCCACCCAGTGAACGGCCCTCCGCGTGTGTCAGGGGAGTCAAACCTTCCAGCCCCCCTAATGCTATCAAGGCCTGTCTTCTTAATTGCAGATATCTCCCTCGCCACGCTGGAGATATCTGGCTCTCCTTGTCCACTAATTCCTGGGACCTAATGCTTTTGACTGAGACGTGGGTTAAAGATTCCTCCAACCCCGACCTTAGTCTTGCTATTCCCCCAGACTACCGCTTTGTCTGGATCAGTCGTACGGGCACTAAGGTGGGAGGAGGGATCGCTGTAATCCTACGCTCTCACTGGAAGATTACTTCTAGGAAACTTGTGAACATTGGCTCTATTGAAGCTATATATTTTAGCATTTCGGATGTAACGCACCTAATCTTAGCGAGTGTTCTGTTATATAATCCCCCGGGCATTTCTCCTTCTTTTCTTACTAAGGTCCTCGCTACCATTGCTGACCTTTCCTTGAGACATCCGCATTTTACCATCTTTGGAGACTTTCATCTGCATGTGGACGATGCTGCATGCTCCAAGGCTAGACCTCTCTTGGATACCATGGAGGGCTTGAATTTTATTCAGCAGGTAGGGGCCCTATACATCAAGCGGGCCACACTCTTGACCTCTTATTTACAAATTATTCTGGCCTTACCACTTCCTTCCCCCTACCTGGACTGACCATTATCTGATTCTACTTAAGCTGGCGATTTCCCTGCCACCTGTTACTTCAACTAAAGCCAGGGACCTGGGCAGGAAATGGTATAAGGTCACTTGCGATGCTCTTGAACCCATACTGGTCAACTCGATCTGGCAGACTTCTGGCGATTTGAACACTGATGTCTCTAATGTTAATACTCGCCTCTCTACTACCGTTGATGTCATCAGCCCTGTGTGACCTTTCTCCTCCTCCAGATCAAAACCCTTGGCGCCTTGGTTCTCCCAGGCCCTAGGTTCTGAAAGGAGCAATTGTAAAAAGCTTGAGCGCAGCTGGCGACTCACCTATGATCCGCTCGCAAAAGCTACCAATAGAGCCGCGATAAAAAAATGTCATAAATTTAAGCGTGCTACTATGAGGGAATATTTTATTAGTAAAATTATTGCTGCTGTAAATTCTTCAAAAAATTTTTGATTTTGCTAAACCGTCGGCCCTCGCCTGTTCGATTAGCCCCAGTCAAAATCTAATTTCTTCCATGACAAAAACATTGATATCTCCACCTCCTTCAACCAGGCCTTTGTTAGCCCTCCCCTGGATCCTAAGGTCCCTCAAGAGAAGGCGTTTGTGGCATTTAAAGTGATTTCTATGGAAACAGCCCTGTTAAAAATGCTCTGCAAATCAGGGTCCCCGCTAGACCCGGTTCCTGCCCAGGTGCTTAGCACTCTCGCCCCCCTCATCTCTGCCCCATTAATTTCAATCTGGAACTCTTCTTTACTCTCAGGTCAGTTCCCCATATCATGGAAGCAGGCCATGTTAATCCCTATTTTAAAAAAAGCTGATGCCGATCCTTCTGTGTTCAGCAACTATCGTCCAATTTCGCTCCTCCCCAAACCAGCCAAGGTACTGGAAAAAGTTGTGCAAGAACAACTGGCCAACTATTTGGAGTCCAGACAACTTTTCCACGACAAACAATCCGGATTTAGATCCGGCTACAGTATGGAGACCGCGTTGTTGGAGGTGACTGAGACCATTCGCGAATGCGTGGATGCAGGCGAGGAGGTCATGTTGGTGCTCCTCGACCTGTCCGCAGCTTTCGATACCGTCTCTCATACCATTCTGTTAGATAGACTACATAGTCTTGGGATACGGGATACTCCCTTGACCTGGATAAGATCATTTCTGAGTGGCAGAACTCAGCAGGTCTTTCTCCGGCCTTTTGTCTCGATGGAAAAACCACTCAGCTGCGGGGTGCTTCAGGGCTCTGCACTGAGCCCCCTCTTCTTTAATGTCTATCTTTCACTCCCTCTGGCTGAGGCAGGTGAATCTTGGGGGGTCAGAGTGATCTCCTATGCTGATGACACTCAGCTTGTGTTTTCATTTAGAGATCACTCTGACTGCGGCCTTGCCAACTTTAGACGCTGCCTCTTTAATATCTCATCTTGGATGACCCTCAATACCCTCAAGCTCAATAGAGATAAAACTGAGGTGCTGTTCTTCAATCAAAGTGCCCCACTTCGGTCTCTACTGTGGTGGCCGTCTAAGCTCAACCCTCCCCCGGTACCCGTAAAATCAGCCCGAAATCTGGGTTTCCAATTCGACAATGAAGACTCAAATCAATAAGGTCACCTCCGCATGTTTTGGTAAACTTCTCATGATTAGCACAATTCTCCCTTTCCTCCCTCTGGATTCACGTAGGACTGTCATCCATGCCCTTATTACTTCTCACCTGGATTATTCCAATAGCCTTTATGTGGAAGTTCCAGCCTATCTGATTAATCGGTTGCAGATTGTGCAGAATGCCACAGCAAGGCTGATATGCAACATCCCTTACCACCACTCAATAACCCCTCATCTGATGAAACTTCACTAGTTGCCTGTGCCCTATCGCATCCAGTTTAAAGCCTTGGCTGTCAGAGCTCTAAATGGCCTGGGGGCGGCATATCTCAGACGTAGGCTAAAGCCTGTTAGTCTGCCCAAGCTCTCAGATCCAATCACCTCCTTCTACTTCCCTCTCCCTGCTTCCGCCGGTCCAGATGGGGGACAGAGCATTTGCTGTTGTCACCGTAAACTGGAATAACTTACCTTTATGTCTGCAGCTGCTTATATCTGAATCCTTGTTCCGGTGCAACTTAAAGACCTGGCTGTTTTCCAACCTCTAGCCATACTAGACATCCATGTTGCTCTTTTGTCCGTAGCGCCGGGACACCCCCGTCGGGATATCCGCATGCTTTATAAGCTTCATAAATCAATAAAATCGTTGCAGGCAAGATGGGCCATCCTGGCAGGATGGCTGGGGGAGTTGTACCTAGCCTTGATTACATTCCAGAGGGTCATACTGGCCGCACACAGAACTTGCTTTGGAGGGGTCTAGGGGCTTACTCTCCTCCCCATAAAGGTTGGTACTGGGAATACAATGTGGCACTCTCACAATCCAAATGAGAACACTACTGTATCTGTGGAAGATTCAGTAGAAGGACTGTCCTATGGACAAAGGGAAAGCTCTGCTGCTTGAATAATTCCGTTGCTGTCTGAGTAAGATAGATAATACCAGCTTGCTTGCCTTGATCACAGGCTACCCGACTTTAAGGTTCAGATGAATGTCTTCCTGTTTGAACTACAGGAACACAAAACATCTTCCGGAGGCCTGCCCTACAACTGCCCAGCTGACTAGCGCCAACTCGACCTGACTGAGCCCTGCTGCTGGCATCTGCTTGAGGGAGCCCAAACCCCAAGACGTGTCACCCAAGTCCTGGAACTTTGGCTGGCCCCAGGAATCTGAGAGAATTCCTCCCTGCCTAACTGTAGATTCCATCAGAACCAGCCTGAAGCAATGCAGTGCTCTGCAAAGTCATGCAGTGCCAAACCAAAGTCTTCACCAGAACCAACACTGAGTTCAGAAAAGCCTCGTAGGACCCTGTCTTTAAAATCCCATCTGAAAGCTGCACCAATTCCAACGCTGAGCAACACGAAGCCCTGCTGAGAGTGTCATCGCAACTGACGATAGGCAACCAAAAGCCCCACAAAGCCTTATCAGCCACCTGAAAACTTCACCAAAATTGATGCCAAGCAACGCCAAGCCCTGCAAAGCCTCGGTACATAGCTGAAAGCTTCATCAGACCCAACACCAAGCGACGCAAAGCCTCGCATGGCAATTCCACAGTTGTGCTGTATTGTGCATTTTGGTGCTAATTTTTTACTACAACTTTAAAAACTCAGATCTCTGGTTACACTGATCAAATCTTTGTCGTTTTGGTACAGTTTTTTTATTTATTAAAATTTACTCTATTGTTCTAATCTTTTCTTGTGTTGTGTTTTAATTTTATTACTGTTTGTGTGCTGTATAAATACTTTACACATTGCCTCCAAGTTAAGCCTGACTGCTTTGGTGCCAATCTACCAGAGTGTTAAGCTAGGGTAATTTTGTACCTTTTTTGGTTAACACTGACGAACATTGTGATTGTTTCTTGAGTGGGGCTTCCACCCCCCCTTCAACCAATAACCTAATTTATGACAGTCACTAACAATGGGTATTCTGGAATGTTGCCTAGGTTTCGAGATCTACTGTGACATCTTTCACCAGGTGGCCCCTTTAATACTGTACTAATTGATGTTCTGACTCAAATGAATGATGCTTATTTTCTCAACTTCAGAAGGATAAATGTCTAAATTGGCCCTGCTGGCATGAGAACCTGTAGCCAGAAGGTCCCTCACACATTGCTTATTTGCACACTTCTTCTACTGAACTGTTCTACCTCTTTCTGGAGCACAATATTGTACGATATCAGGAATGTGTCCCTCCCTCTCCCTTTGAATATTTATTTTGTATCTTTAGATTAGTTGCTGGAGCTCGTTAAGTTTAGTTTTTGGATATCACGAAGATTTGAGTCGCTACCCCAAACGCCACAGCATTGAGAATATGCATTGTAATATTTAACTTTCTTGAAACTCAATTAAATATCCATGAAAACGTATTTTTTACATGCTAATACGAATTATCTGTCACAAATAAAATGTGATGCAGTCGGTCGTCCTCTCTGAGGTCACCAAATTATTCAATCTTCTTAGCCAGCGCCCTTCATCAGGCAGATTTAGGTATTAATGTACTTCTATCATTCCACTACCCTATCTCCTAACTTAATATGAAACTGCTCTGTGGAGAACATGCATAAAATATATTGCTGCAGTAATTATTTTTTACTTTTCAAATTCCATCTAAACAATAAATCACACATTTTTATGGCTAAAATATCTAGAACCAGTTATGTGAAAATAAAGTAATATGAAATTTGGAAATGGCTTGAATGTACGTTTGCTGGATCGAGACTGATGCCAGCTAGTCAATTTTAATGTGTGGTTCAAACCTCTCTATGCCATTGTGTCTCCAAGGTTATGAATGGAAATGGAACACTGTCTCGCAGATACCCTTGAAAAGACCAAGGCCCAGATCTAATGTTTCCCATTCACACGGCATCCAGATTTGATGCTCTGTTTTGAGCAAAAGGGAAAATACAGCGCATAGCGCATCTACAAAGATGGTTCTCATGCTGTTGTTAACCCCTGTACTGGTACTACTGGCACGCTAGCAATGTTGTGTTCTGTAATGCACAGCCTTGCACCATAATGCAGTGGTGTGTTCTATCTAGCACAGGATTTGTACTGGAAGTGCCTCCTTACAGTACACCAGTGCTTAATTTGTAAAATAAATAAATGCTGGAGCCCTCGTCAGGAGGCCACTGCAGTTTGTAACACACCTTGCCACTGTACTTACACAGCTACTAACCATCAGACTGAAGTGTGGCAATTCAGACTGTTCGAGGCCGCCATCGCTTTAAGAATGACTTGGGTGGCAGGTATTAGTTGTTGTTAATGTATATTGTATTACCAAACAACTGTTTTCTGCTCATCTTTAAATTACACAAACAGCTCCACCATGTGGTGGCTGTCATAAGTGAAGGTTCAGTCAATTAAGTGCTGTGCCAGCAATTAAGTAAGTGCCGGTGCAGACCACCGGAAACCACCAGCTCAAATTAAGCACTGAAGTACACATTCTTATGCCTAGACAAACTCAGAAGAATCTCACACATTGAACATGTACTGTCCACAGCAGCACACGTGAAATGCGTCAGTTTTAGAAATCAACAAATTTCCCCTTGTTAATGCCGGCTTGAAGTGTGCAAAGCCCAGTCTGACTTTCCTAGCAGATCTGGATTTTCTTAAAAAACAAAGGATGTTTGAGCTGATCTGCCTCAGTAATGCCCCTTTGATGCAAAGGAATGCACGGTGGGGCAAAGCCATTTTTGTGCTAAAAAAAGTATACGTCTCCTGTGCAAAGCACCTTTTGCGTGGGATAGTAAATTCCATGTGCTGCTTTGCATCGTCTTGCTCTGGTGCACATCCTATATGAATCTGGGCCAAAGTTGACTGGGGGTGTAATCAATATAGCTGTGAATGAGAAATCTGAACAGAGCCAGGTCTAAAGTGTGATTCGTGAAAAAATAATCAAACAGAAATCAGAAAAATGGGCCACACTGCAGTAATTGGCTTTAAATAAGAGCAATGCGTTACCTAATTCAATGGCCACAGAGCACAGCTCAATCTAGGACAAGGCAACACTTAGTGACAGTAAACTAGGGGCTGATTACAATGGCAGATGGATTTAGGTCCGCCCCCATCGTTTCGTATTTTGGAATTCCCTCCTACAGTGCCTGCCACATGGTGCAGCGTTGGTGCCCCCCAGGGCGCATGTCCCAGGCCCTGGGGCTAAGTGGGGCCCACTTTGGGCCCCCAAATACAATTTTGCCAGCTGTTTAGCGGCAGGTTGACCGCTGTACAACGACCGGAGTAAAGGGATATTGTAATCCCTATGGCGGTGCCTTTACAGGCACCGCCGCCATTCAGGGGCCACAGGCAGGTTTGAAGGGTGGTTGGATCACAGACTGTGGCGGTCGGTCTTTCCGACCACCACAAGTCCACCCAACATTGTAATCTTGCGGGCGGACATCCCTGTTACAATGGCGGAGGGACTGCCACCGACAGCCTGGCGGTGGCGTCCCTCCACCATCGTAATGAGGCCTCTAGTGTGGTACCAACCAAGAATGACAGATTGCCCAAAGCAGCAAATACGGCCCTACTGCTAGTAGATTGGAGCAGCAACATGTTACCTTTTTAAAGAACAAAAGACCTTGAAATTCCCAGTTAATTGACGACCAAGCATAGGGTTGTGCATCACTGCCTAGCTGGTAGGTGGAAGGAGTTGTCAGACAAAGAATTTCAATTGAGATATTCCGAAGCTTGAACAAGAAGAATTAGAAATACAAAAGTTGGATTGGGAACATTAGAAAGATTGTGTTGAGCAGTGTAATTTAACACAGTCAACTAACAGAACCACCAAAGCAAACAGGCAGTTAATTTGAAAGTCACAGATTTAAATCTGAGCAGAGTAAACTCAATTTTACATCCTTTTGTGGTCAGTAAAATGAGTTCAACAGAGGAATAATACAATTTCTTGTCAGTGATCTCAAAACAAATTTAGAGTAAAAGTTAATAATAGTATAGGACACCAAAAAGAAAAAAAAACAATAATCCAATCAGGGGAACCTTTGATTTGAATTTGTAAAGATATAAGTAAAAATAGCACCAAAGAGCACCAAGCAGCAATCACAGTCTATGTAAACTGTAGACCGGGACCTAGGTGTGATTTGAGGTCAACCACAAAGTAGGCCGAGTAGAATACAGAAAGGGACTGGTCCCAGTGAAAGTCTGAAAGTCAGAAAGTTTGAAAACTTTTGCTAAAGTCCCACTTCGGGAATGTCACTTTTCTTAAAGAAAAGCATTGAAATTCCATCTAGGTCCCAAAGCAGAATGGAACTTTGTCACTGTAGCGAGGGTGTGGGAGCGGGCTCGATAGGTACAGTGGGTGACTCAAGAACAGGCTGCACACTAGTTCCGCGTAAAGAGGGTTTTGTTCGAATAAAGGATTTTCTGGTTCGGTATGTCAATCGTTCTCTTGCAAACTCCACCCGGTCCGTGATGGCGGTCGTACTGCCTTGGAATGACGCTGCTGTTCTATCCACGTCAAGGGATGCTTTGCCTGGTCAGCTCCGCAAGGAGAAAACCAACAGAGAGGGATACCGTCAGATAATGTACTGATACCGGTTTCACCAAGGGGGCCCAAGTGATTGTGAGGGTACACCTGTTCTGTACAACTATTATCGGCGCTCGGTGTTCTAAGAGGGGGGAAGTGAGGATCAGAAGGGAGGATAGGAGGGTAGGGGGTTTGCGGTAAACGGGAAGGGAAACGAGAGGGATCCTATACACTATCATACACGGGCTCCTTCACTCCCGACCCAAGCTGCCCAACGCCGCCGTACCTGAGAAAGCCACACTCCTCCCTCGGGAGTGTGGCACGGCGGTTCACCGGGTCGTTGACCTCCTAGCTCTCCACCTCCGTCTTCCACGCTTTTTCCTCCGTCCTCTCTTCGCACACCGTCTTCTCCATGCCGATCCTCCTCGTCCTGACTTCCTTCCTCCCGGGTGTCAACACCCCCCTAGTAGAGTGCTTCCGGGCCTTTGTCCAGTCTTGGTCCTCCTATGTCATGCGGGGGCGTGGCCACGTCGCTGCTGAGATCCCAGTTAAAGGCGCCTTCCCTCATTTCGTCATCGTGGTCCGAGAGCAGGGGACGAGTGTCCCAATCAGACTGAAGGGAAGGAGGGGAAGTACAATCAGCTTTCCACCAGTCAGTAGGGATTGCCGCTTCCACCCCGTTACAGTCACTTTTTGAGAAGAAAACTCCTCCCCACTTGAAAATTGTAGGGGCTACCATGGACTGCAGGCTAGATAGCTGGAGTAAGTTGATCCAACTGGCACTCTGGAGCTTTGGAGATTTCTTGCTGGCATTTTTTAAGTCCCAATGCAGAATGGGACTTAGTTATTTTTTCAGGGTTGTGGGTACCTTTCAGCTGGATGAAGCTGAAATGCAGTCAGATGATTTGGAAATGCCTGTCAGATAATTTTTCTGGTGGGGCCCACTGAAGCTTCGGAGTGCTGGAGCAAAGATTTCGAATTGTTGCCAAACGTTTTTTTCATTGCAAAACAACCCCAGGACAGCACTCCTAAGTACCAAAGGATCTCAGGGAAAGGTAATTAGAAATTCTCAGGGTGTAGGACAGAATCCAACACCAAAATCCAAGTCCACTTGCCATTGTGCAGCAAGGCACATCAGGGGAAACATCTCTTACAGCTTCTTGTGTCCCTATAGCCACAGAGCAGGCCAGCCAACTGACCCTTGAAGTACACTTCTTTGTGCTGGCTACAAAAGAGAGCAGCGTAAGTCATTCAGGGCTCCACTCAGGTCACAAACAGCAGGTCCAGCATCTTCTGACCTTATGCAGGCCCCTAGGTGTTCTGAGGATGGTGCCTTGGAGTGCCACATTTAGGCCTGCTCTAGCTAGGTGCTGGGAGTGACTCCTGGGTCTTCCCAAACCAATGGGGAACAATTTTCCCAGGGCAACCATACCTAATTTTGCAGCTGTTCTTTTGAGTCATACTGCAAGCAATCCTACAGGACACCTTACTCTCAAAATCCAAGATGGGGAAGTCCTTCTCCCCTTGTGCAGAGCCTGCCCTGTACATCCACCCAGAGGCGTTCCTTGGTAATAAGCAGTCCCTACTCTGTTGCCACTCCAAACTAAGGGGGTCATTAGGATCGCGGACGGACTTGAGTCCGTCCGCGACCCCTGAGTAGGAGGGAACGTCCGCATGGGCTGCGGCGTTCCCTCTGTGCAGATTAGGATGTGAACGCCAGGGTGGCGGTCACATCCTCTATTTTTAACATTGCGGCGGGTGGATCTTCAAGCAGCACCCGCAGCAATGTTAAAAATGCACGCATTGCATTTGTATGTAGAAAGAGGCAGGCATACAAATGCAGGGGGGTACCATAGGTACCCCCGTTGTGCACCCCCCACCACCCCCTTCACCTAGGGGGGCGGCAACGGGCCCCCACAGTGAAGTTACACATGCTTTTCCACGGCGGAAAAGCCGCCGCGGAAAAGCATGTTTGCAAGCACATCCTAATCTGGCTGACGGTGTCTGAGAGACACCGGCACCATATTAGTGCTTTTCCGCCGCGGTTGTAAGCCAACCGCGGAGGAAAAGCTGCGGACGGAAACCAGGACCCACCAGCCATCCTAATGTGGCGGTGGGTCTTGGTGGGTCCGCAGAGGATTTTACGCATCCTCCAGGCCGGCGGTGGCTTCCGCTGGCCCGGAGGATGCGGAAAATCCTCCATCCTAATCAGCCCCCATATCTGGGGTAGCTTTCCATCCACTGGGTTTTGTGACAGTCTGACTACAAAGACAAAGGCTGGGCCTTTGCATGGACCGACTAAAATTTACTTGCATGTTCACCCCCTCAACTTTTGGACTGATACTGCTGATATGTAGACTTTTTTAACACTGGGGGCTGCCGCCCTGCACCCCGTCTGAGTGACTCTAAAAACATGTATAATTGGCTAATCCCTGATTGGCATACTTAACATACCTGTAAATCCCTAGTATATGATACTCTGTGTACCCAGGGCCTATAAGTTAAATGTCACCAGTGGACTGCAGCACTTATTGTGCTACCAGTAAAGTGACAAGTCAAAACAATAATATTGGCCTGCAACTGCAGTCTTGCTGTGCAGCTTTCAAACTGCAAATTCAACCTGCATAATACACCTTTTGCCAGACATAAACCTTCCTTTGTAATACTTGTAAGTAACCCTTAAGGTAGGCACTGAAGCCCATATGACAGGGTGCATTGTATCAAAAAGGTTACACATGTGTTCTTAAGTTTTACATATCAAGTAGTAAAAAATCTCCAAAGTTGTTTTTCACTGTGGCAAGGCTCGCTCTCCCACAGAAAAGCACTGAGGTGTATTAGAACACATAATAATGTATAACTTTGGTTTGGCAACAGCTAGACCCATTATTATGTGAGGCAACATATTAAGAAAGTTGGATTTTAAATTACCATTTTGAAAATGTCACTTTTAGAAAGTTAAATATGGTAAATATGGGTAATGCAGTCCTTCCCTTATTTTAATGAATATATCCATCGAAGGTTAAGTCCAATAGTGCGTGCGAGCAGCTGCTGTGCACCGTCCCAGGTCACAGCTCTTGTTAGAGACATCGAAAAGAGCTCATCACTCGCGAACCCAACTGTCGCACTGCTTGATGGGAATTAGAGGTAATGGGTGTTAGCTTTGGTGGGACACGTGGAAAAGGAGTCATTGTGGGACACAGGGTAAATAGGCAGTATGGGAGGTAGGGTTGAGGATGTGGTGAATTAGTGGAAATGATTAGTAGATAGGATGTTTAAACTTGTATAGGGTGGATGTTTTTTAGGTTAGAGGGGGTTAGTTTGGAGGGGAAAGATAATTATTCATCACAGATACATGAGCATTTTTGTTAAGATTGGGGTAAGGAGAGAGGGTTGAGGTGAGTGGAGGGACCGGGCGTTTGCACTTTAATATGTACAGGAACTCTGTAGTGAGCAGTAAGTTGAGTTGTGTTTTTTCACGTGTTTCAGTGGCCCTTGACGAAGAGCCGCTAGGCTCGAAATGCATTGGGTACAATTTCATGAGTTCATTCTAGAGTATGGTTGACCTCATGTGTCGCTGTTGAAAGCCTGGATGCGCAGCATGAGGCATTTCAAATTGGGAAATAAAGAAATCAGTAGCAACCATGCTTTGTCCATGGTGATTAAATAAGTATGAAGATAAATTAAATGAAGAGTGGTTCATATACTTTTGGTCTACAGTGATAAAAATTGGTGTACTCAGGAGGTTTTACCTTGAGGAAGTACTTCCCATTAAGCAGTGCGACAGTTGGTCTCGCGAGTGATGAGGTCTGACCAAGGGGAAAATAATTCTGCCATGTTGGATTTTGGCATGGCAGTGTGGTATTGCTTAGGGCCAAACACCCATAAATTGATGTCAAAGTGGGAAAGGTTGCCTCCTGAAAAAAATGTCCTTGTTGGGTAGGGAGTCATCCCCACCCACAAGCTGGTACTGTGCATAAAAAGGCACCCCTTGCTACCTTCCTCCGAGCACCTCTGGATCCGTGGAAGACAGAAAAAGGACTTCACCGGCTGTAACCTGACTTTAGGAAGAGGACTGCACCTACGATAACAGGTGGAGAGAAACCCCAAGGACTTGCTACCCCTTCTACGTAGGACTGTAGCGTGGTCTACAAGGGCCAATTAGCTAGAAACCCAAGATTCTGCTGACCCCAGCTAACCTGTTCCTATTGGATTTACCCTGGACCCTGTTGGTAACTTCTGGGAGATTGAGCTGTAACCCTCAAGTGGTGCCCAAAAGATACTGGAACCGTGGCTGGTGTTAGAGTGCGCTCTTCTTCCCCAAAGACAGAAGAACTGGACACTTAGGAACTTTCCCCAAACTTTCTCTGAAAAAAACAGAGGCGCATGCTGTAACACCACTGAAGCTTAAGCCGCTGCCGAATCATCAGTGGTCGGATTTGCCACACCGGGGCTCTCACACAGAGCTCCTCAGGTTGGCAATGACTGTCTTCAGTCTCCCACGAACAGACTTCACCAAAGCCAACATGGAACCTGCATCTGAGTGCCTAAGAGACCTTCCCAGATACAGACTCTGGTCTTCACCCACCCACACAGAGCTACTCATGTTGACGACTGTCCCTCATTCCCGCCAATGCAAAGTTCCAACTGGGACTAGGACATCATCAAACCACCGCTGACAAGCTTTTCTTTGGATCCAACCTGCAGCCTGACCCGTTGATGACCCTGCCGAGATTTCTCCTCCATTATTCAACTCAAGCTCGGTGGTTAGCGCTTATCACTTTTTGGCACTAGAAATATCTAAAACTTTGAGAAATCTTATATTCGCATTCCTACATCTTATTTTTGTTGCTTTGGTGTCTATTTGTTAATTACATTTTCTGTATTTTCATAAATAGGAGTGGGGTTTATTTGTGTTGTGTTTTCTACTTTTCAACTGTTTTGGTACAGATAACTGCTTTACACATTTTTTCCTTAAGGTTAGCATGTCTGCTTTGTGCAACAGCTACCAAGGTTTGAGCACAGGTCTAAATTATTGATCCCTAACTGGGTCTAGCAGGGAATACTGCCATTGTTACATGAAGAGGACGAGCATCTTTTTTAGCCAATAATTCACTCCCTCACAACAGGGCAGGCCCTTTTCAAACTAATTAAGTTTCTACACCTTCCAAACTGGTCTTCTTGCCACAAGAAGAAAACACTTCTCCACTTGCAGGTAATAGTCTCTGCTCTGGAGCTGTTTTCACGCCTCTTTCACACCTCATTCAGGCCACATTTGAACTGGAAAGTTCAAACTAGCCTCCAAGATTTTTACAGCAGGGTAAAGGTACATTTTTAAAAGTTACATTTCTAATTTATTTAATAAAAGCCCGACTTCAGAATGAATTTTTTAATTATAAAAGTAAGTCTTTGATGAAATCTAGAGCTGGTACAAGTCAAATGAGATTGATTAGAATTTATAATCTATGCTTTGATTTTTATTATGTGCCAGTTAAACCCTGGTGTGTGACAATGTCACGTTGCACCTTGTCACCCTGGAAACATGCCATTTATAATGTCACACATGTTCCCCTCCTAAATTATAGGCACCCTACCTTGTAGGCAGCAAAGTGTGCTTTGGGTGAGTTATTTCATATTTTTAATCAGATTTTCCTACCTATCAAAAGGGTGATTTTGACATTTCAGTACATCAGTGCTGACGCTGCTTCTGTCAGGCTGTACATGGTAGTCCTGAAGCAGTGTTTTCCATGCCTACTCTGTGGATGATAGAATAGGTGCTGCAGTCAAAAGGAATTTTAACTTCTATGCACTGGGTACATTCTCTTTATCATGTACTATAGGCTTATAGACAAGTTAAATAAGTCAGTTAGCCTTAAGCCACTTTAACAATGTTTAAACAGAGAGAACAAACATTTAACACCTGTTTAGCAGGGGTAAAGGGTGCACGGTTGGAAGTCCAGCAGAAAGAGGATACTGAAAGAGTTGACAAATCTCAGATGATCACGCAGAAAAGACAGGTATCCTACAATCATATACCACATCCATCAGTGCCCAACTCCCAAACTGCTGTAGATGGCCAACCCCCTCTCCCCATACCTTTCACCAAAGAACAGCAAAGGTTGGCAACAGGGCTTGTCATCCAATTGTGAAGGCCAACCCTAGCTGCACACAGCCAAATGCTAGGTACAGCAGATGTTGGCCAAGCAGAGCTGTAGAGTAGCAAATACTTTTAAATTAAATGTTCTTAGGATTTGCAAAGCCTGATTCAGGAATCCCTAAACCCCAGGAAGGTCCACAGGACCCAGGGAGGGTCTAGAATTAGCAAATCCAGCACTGCGATAAAGAAAATTCTAAATATTAATTTTCATGCAGGTGAGGTCCCTTTAGGCCTTTCCACATAGGCCTGGGGACAGGGTGGTCTTAGTGTACTATGTTTAGGAATGTTGGCAACAACAGAAATTTTGCTTTGATGGCTAATCAATCAGAGCCGGGTCGGCTCTAGGGCAGTGCGACTGGTGCCACCGCACCGGGTGCTGACTGCAGGTGGGGGGGTCTTATATTATGGTTTTAAAAGTACCTGCTTCTGCATTCTTTACCTCCAGCAATTTTCAGCCAACAATAGAAATGTCAAAATAACTCCGGTGATTAATGTTGGAGTTTTGTCTAGTAGACAATTTTAATCATCCTAAGGTAGTGCAGAGAGTTAATATGCCTGCTGCAAAGCACGTGTACCTTGCAGATCACATAGTGCATATTATGTAAATAGGTCAGTAGGATCCTATTGTTACTTGCAGTTTATAAATTAAAATCATAATGTGGAACAGTGAGCAATTAACTTTTATCAAAAAGCTGCACGTAAACTGCAAGGTATGGCCTGGGGAGTTCTGATTTTTTCCCAGTCTTTCATTATCCTATTGTTGCAAAATGGAGGTAGAAATCAATTCTTATTATTAAAGAGAACCCCCAACCATGGTTATACATTTTAAATTCTAAGTCTGTGATTCTCCAGACCAAGCACTCTTAAACCATACTGACTAACTTTATTGATGTCCTCTGACCCATACAGCTTGTAGTCCTGACTTACCTAACATTTTATGTACACTGATTTACACACAATCCGTGTGATGTAAAGTGCTTTGACACCCTACAGTGGTATGAGTGGTGCTATAAAACAAATTAAAAGCATCTGAGAGAGAGTGGTTATGGAGACTTGAGGGGTACTGTGAAAGGATGGTAGTGAGAGAATCCGTGGCAGAGGTGCTCATTGGGGGGCCACAATTGACGATTGGACAAAAACTACATAGTCAAATAGTCTTCAATTTTTTTAATAGGGTTTGTGGATCCATGGTGCATCTGCAAATTAATGATCCATGTGTCATAATATAAACTCTTTATGCCCACCCTGGAACACTTCAAATGCTAATTTATCAAAAACTACTGACAAAATTACATGAACCAAGCAAAGGCCATTCCTTCCTTTTGGTTGTAATTTTAGGAGAAGAGCGCAAAAAGTCCTTCAGGAATTAAAATGGGAAATGTACCTTTTTAAGAACGCCATCCCCATTTATATACATCAATCACCTTTGACAGATCTGGATGAAACTTGCCATGCAAATCCAAATTGGATGATGTTTTTTGGAAGGTTTTGTGTAAATTCATTGAATGATACCAAAGTTATTAAGATAAAAAGTAAGATTAAAAAATCGGCTTTTTAATGTAATCTCTTGCATTGTTTGTTATGTGAAGGCCTGCGTTGGGGATGCATCGTGCAGCAGAGGCTCTGAGGAAGTAGTGGCACCACTTGAGGAAAAAGACACGCAGGTGAGTCCAGGTGCTGGGTTTAAGGTGATAGAGCCTTTTTTGTCCAATAGGCTCTGATCAGAGTCACTCTGGTGGTCCTGGATTCAAGATGCAGGTCCAGTCCTTCTCACTTAGGAAGCAGGACATCAGAGTAGCAGTCCTTCTTGCAGAGCAGAACAGCAGTCTCTCTGAGTCTTCCACAGCTCCAGAGGAATACTTAAGAGGTCTGAGGCTCCACTATTTATACTTGGTGCCAGATTTGTAGTAGGAGAATGTTCTAAAGGTTTCCACCCCCCAGAAGTGTTTGGGATTTCTTCCTGTCCTGGCCCCAGCGTGTCTGTGGTAACAAAAGATTAGTGTCAAAACCTTTGAGAGGGTAATAAGGCAGAGGTGACAGCTCCTCCCCCTAATCAGGTCAAAGATGGGCCATCCTGCCAACACCTATACCCTCTTTGTCTCACTCTCTGGGACACTACACAAAGAGCAACTGTCAATTACACTTAGTTATGTGACCCAGGAAACAGAAAAGACTGCTGGCAACAAATGGTTAAGACAAGAAAATGTTGATTTTTTAAAGGGGCATTTTCAGAGTTGTGACTTAAAATACAACTTTACCATTAAAGATGGTATTAAATTACAATTCTTTTGAAACCAAACTCACCCCCCCCCCCACCAACTTTCCATTAAAAGTTGTCACTTATTAATTGTAATAAGGTGGCCCAAAGATATCATATGGGGGGTTAGGCCCTGCAGTAGTGAAAAACAAATGTAAGAGTTTTACACTACCAGGACATGTAAAACGTTAAAAGTACATATCCAACTTTTTAAATGCACTGCACCCCGCCCTATGGGCTATTTAAGAACCTACTCTTGGGATGACTTATATGTATTAAAAAGAAAGGTTTAACCCTTGAAAAAGGTTTCTTTTATCAGGTCAAAATGTCAGTTTAAAACTGCACACACAGGCTGCAATGCCAGGCCTGGGACATGTTTAAAATGCATTTTAGGAGGATGGCACAATCAATGCTGCAGGTCCACTCGTAACATTTAATTTACGGGCCAGTATACATGTAGAACCATTTACTAGGGACTAACAAGTACATTAAATGTGCCAGTTGGTGTAAATCAATTTTAAAGTGTTTAAGGGAGTGAGCACGTGCACTTTAGCAACGGTCAGTTTTGATAAATTACACAGAGTCCTAAGGCTAACAAAAATAAGATCAGCAAAAAATGGAAGAGTAAGGCAAAATGTGTGGGGGAAGACCACCCTATGGCTGACAGATATAGCAGTAGTTAAGGTGGTAGCTGGTAGCGGGGCTGGAAGAGTATGGAGGACAAGAAGGTACAGAAGGCTTTACGCCTGTTAAGGAAGGAAGGGTATGGGGATTTGTTATGGCTTGAACCACAGGCTGGCAAAGTTGTAGGGAAAGGTTAGCCACCAAAGCGAGCTACAGAGGGGGTAGTGGTGGTATTATTTACATGTTTGCTGCCACATATCAAATCATGGCGAGGGAGGAGGAGGCAGCACAACTGGATGTGGACCGAGAGGAGGCAGCACCCACTCTCTTACCTGGGGCTATGAGTGAACACCAGCAAGAGGAGGCTGGGGCTGGAGGAATGAGGCCATCAGCTTGTGCGAGGGCTGTTAAGCATGCAGTGAGTGTACAAGTGGACTGACAGGGGGAGTGGGGAATGGCAATTGGGCGGGTCAATCAGGCAGCATGAAGCGATGTAATGGAGTTGAGGGGTTTGGGGCGTTAGGTCCCAGTCATGTGAGAGAGCCCAGGTAATCATTCCAGCAGTGAGCCTGTGTCAGCTATAGTGGCAGAGGATGAAGAAGAACAGGTGGTATGAGGCTATTTGGAGCTAGAGGGGGAGGTAGTATTAAAAATAAAGAGAGGGAAGTAGCCTCTGAGTGAATTCACAAAGAAGAGGACAGGGGGAAGCTGATGGTGAAGAAGCAAGGGGCAGAGGTGGACATTCAAGGTACAGGGAAGCAGAGGGGGAGGTTGGCATCCACAAAAAAATAAAGACAACAGCCTTCATAGAGGGAGGCTGTGGTAAGTTGATATGGGGGCCAGCAGGCAGTGAGGGTTCAGCAGGGGGCGTAGCACCCCCGGCACATCAGACCTTTCAGCATGGGACACAAAGGAGTATGCTGACTCGGGAGAGCTCAGTGTGGCTTGTCCACCCTGAGGAGAATTGATGGCATGGTCCAGTGTGGCCTGCTGGATGACAGACAGGGACAAGAGCATTATAACCTGGTGACGGTCTGATGGGACCTCTTCACTAACACGTGGGGCAAGGCCTAGTGTAGCCTTTCTAACAGTGGAAGAATGTATAAAAATACACCTACCCGGTGAAAGGGTAACACACCAAGACAGAGAGGAGACAGGGAGACAAAGCGGTTGCCAGAACCGGTAATTTGGTATGGAGGACTACGAGTCCATGGATTTGAAGGAGGAGGTGGAGGAAGGGGAGCTGGGATTACAAGCAGAAGAAAAGTGATTGAAAGCTGGAGGGGCGCAGTGGGTTTGCAAAAGGGTGACAGCGGCAACCAGGTGGAGGTTGGTGTTTTTCAGATGCTGATAAAAGGAATAATGGTGGAACTAAGATTGACAGCAGTTTACATAAGAGAGGTGGCTGGGCAGTAGACTTCAGAGCGAGTCCCATCCCTGAAGCCAAGTAAGCAATTGACGGGGGATCAGCCTGTGATTGTTTCAAATGGGGGCGGGGGCAGGGGACATGGCAGAGGAGATCAATGCCCATTAACATAAAGATAAATGCGTAGCAGATTGGTATGTGGGGACAGAGAAGATTTAGGAGAAAGGAAGCAAGGGTAAGGAAGGAGTTGAGCAGGCAAAGGATGCAGGTAGAAAAATAGAGGAACTAGGAAAGGACTGGAAGGGGACGGGTGCATCCGGATGGATGTGCAGTAGTTGAAACCTCTCATCCGGACGCTCCAATTTCAATCAGAAATATCATTATATTTAAACTCTAGTGAGTCTGCTTATCTGTACCACATTTTATCCAACCCCGGAAACATTCTTGTGACACATGGTCCCGTTCTGAAAGAATTGTAATATTCTGCATACTTATATTGAGGCTTTATTTAGCATTGGTGTCCTTTCCCTGGACACACAGTACACCTTTATTGATACTTTGCGAGGATTCAACCCTTATTCATCGCCCACTGAATTAGTGAGACCGCCTGTCTGTTGTGTATCTCTGGCATTTAAGATCTATTTCTAGACTCGCAATATCTCTGACGACCGGTTTATTCGACAGGTCCTTCAACTTCTGCTATATATAGACTCAACGCTGTTCCCTCTGTGGCCCCTTTTTCCTGACGAAGGCAATTCTGGTGTGCCAAAACGCGTGTAGAAAACCCCTGTCAACTAAATGTGTGCCACATTGGTTAAACTGAAATTGTTCTTAATATAAATTGTTAACCTATCAACATTGAGATATTTGTCAACAAACTGAATAATGTTTTTTAAAAAGTTTTCAGTATGTCTGTGAGTATGCATGATGGACATGCAAGTGAATGGATGAGCGTTATGTTCATATTTTTCTTGACTATTCTATATTTAATAAAATGTTCATTTTGTACTTTTTTGACAAATAATGTTTTGTCTTTGGTTCTTTCTGACAGTATATTGTTCATTGATTAACCCTACATTATTGTGTTTATGATTGGTTGCCTTAAATCTGTACATTTATTGTTAATTTCCCTACGTTAAGGAACCACATCCTAATCAGTAGGGGGCCTCTTCTTTTGCGCTTATGTTCTTGATCTATGCCAGTGTGTACTGTGAAAAGTACCCTAAGCGGTGCATGCACTGTCTAAATACATGGATATGATATGGAAGGTGCACATCACATTTGGGGCTATGCTTTGGTTTGATACGATGAGGAGTTTCCTGCCCGGCTGGCAGAGGATGCCGAAGGAAAGTGAAGGGATTTGGACACAATGGCACCAACTAGGTCAGTGGAAACATTATTTATGGCCAGTGGGCTGCCAGTTCTTTACAGGCCCACTCACGGGCATCCCACCTAGGGCAGCGTGGGGGTACAGGCACGGGTCAGCCAAATCAAGAGGAGGCATGCTAGGCATGTATCCGAGGATTCAGCAATAGGGAACATTCAAATTTACCCAGGAGTGCTCTAGGTTCGCAGCACATCATCCCCTCACACAGTGTGGATTCATTAAGTACCACATGGAAGCTCCTTGCTCTGGGGGCAAGGGGGAGGGTTTAGGAGGGCTGCAGAGCCAGCAGGTATAGGTTCATACTTGTTAGAATTGGGATTTCTGGTTGGCTAAGGCTTACGCCAAAGCCAGGCAGAAACCACCATTCTAGTCAGAGCAAGGGAGTCACACGCCAAGATAACCCCTTCTCACCCCCTTGGTAGCTTGGCACGAGCAGACAGGCTTATCCCGGAGGCAATGTGTAAAGCATTTGCGCACGCACACAACAGCAACAACATCCTAGGCACGCCACAAAAGGAACTCCACACAAGCTTATATAAAAATAACTTTTGTATTGTCAAAACACATCAGATAGTAATCACACAATATACATTGTGCCAATTGGCACGGGCAATATTCACAAGGGATTATTTACACCAGGACAGGGCCACGTGGGCCACTGTCAGAATCAGCACTTAGTAGAACTAGCACTTAGAACAACTGTCACACCAAATAACAATTATAGATCACAACCAGTAACCACTGGTAACAGGTAGGTACACACTACGCAATTCTAATAACCATAGGCATAGATCATGCATTGACACATAACCTCGCTAGTATAAACTATAGTAGGCAAAGCAAACTTCTAAGCATGAGCACCTTTAGAAGTATAACACAAGCATAAAGGCAAAGCACATTACGCAGCAATCACATTTAGGCCTAACCAGTAAAAATACAGTAGGCAATCTCTTCACTAGTCTAACCATCTTAGACCCTACCCCCTAAGCATAACTCACATTTAGGGGCGTAAATCATAGTGAAACTAGGGGTGAGCGGGAAATCCGTTACGCTCGCGGATTTTGCAAATTTTTGGGAAATCCGCAATCCGCGAATTCTGCGGATTTCCCGCAAAATCTGCAAAAAAAAAATCTGCAAACGTAACGGGTTCAAAAGTTGAACCCCCACTCATGCAACTATTTTACAATGGCGCCAGCAAGCTGCCAGCGCCGTTGTAAAATATTTACAAAGTTAGCTTGCACAGGAACCACTAGATAAAACGAAGCAGGTGCTGCTTTATTTTATCTAAGTGCTTCCTGTGCAAGCTAACTTTGTAACTATTTTACAACGGCGCTGGCAGCTTGCTGGCGCCATTGTAAAATAGTTGCATGAGTAGGCTCACTCAAGGGACCCCTGCGCCCTTCGGGGCGATTGCATAGTAATAACACACACATGGTCGCTCGAACTAGTTGATGCTCAAATTCAGTGACTCATTCATTAGCCCAAAAACAACTGTGAGCGTCGTCGAGGCTGGACAGGTGTGCCTTCTTCCCAAATCTACAGTGGAAAGTCAGCTGTGATGCTGGATAGGCTTTGCATCCTTGACTTTCACGAGCGCAATACCCGTGCTGTTCCTGTGACCAGGAGCTTCTTTCTCTTCATCTGCTGAACTGATCTTTCTCTGACCTTTTATTCACACAAGAGGCACATACCCTACTGGGCACATTGTGTTCGCACGGGTTTCTGCAAGTTCGAACGCGTTTTGTACAATTTCGCAATTTGCGAAATTGTACAAAACCCTCGCGAACTTGCAGAAACCCGTGAAAAAAAATCTGCGAGGATTCGCGGATTTTGCGGATTTTCGCAATCCGCAAATTCGCAAATCCGCAAATTCGCGGATTGCCAATCCGCAAAATCCGCTCATGCCTAGGTGAAACACAATCTCACTAATACAAACATCCACAGGAAAAACCATCTCTAGAGGTATCATTACAGGGTGCGTAAAACATACTAAATGCATTACATTTCCTAGCACCACATCACTCTAGCCCATAAAACACTTTAGGCAATTACCATCATAACATAGTAAAATCACATTGCGCAAAAATCACATTAGGCAATTACCATCATAAACATAGTAAAATCACATCTCGCAAAAATCACATTAGGGCCTAAACTCATAAACTATCCCCAGGCTAACTGGCCTCTCGGGGCTGAAACGTCCTGTGTCCCAAATGTCAGGGGGGGCCTAAACGGAGCAGCTGCCCACTAAGTGCTGGTCAGCTGTAGCAACAATGGGGCTCAAGACAACGTTTGAGCCTGGAACCTCTTGTGGGCTCTGCAACAAATATGGCCCCCTTAGAGCCTCGTGGGCTCGAAAGAAATGTGCCAACACTGGGGGGAGCGGCCCGCTGCCAGCTGGGGGCGCTCTACCACCCTTAATGCCTCTCAAAATGTTGGAGTCCCTCTTGGGGGACTCGAGAAGTAACTATGCCCTCTGAGCCTCACAGGCTCTAAATGAACAAAAGTGCCCCGGAGCCCTCGTGGGCTTGATCGAAGAGGGCACCTTCGTTAGTGCCTCTTGTGGCTCGGAACAAAGAATGCCCCCGCAGCCTCTCGGGGCTCTGAACTGACAAGGAACCCAAGCACTGGAGTCCCGCCTCTGGGGACTCAGGATACTACAATGCCCCCTGGGCCCTCGGGGACCCGCACAAAATGCTCCTGTTGTCGGACTCCCGCTCGGGGCTCGCCAGCACAACACCGGACCCAGCTGCACTCACCAGACTCCGGTGGCGGTGTCCTCTCTCTCGGCTCCTCACAGCAGCACCTGGAGGCTTCCACAGGCGGAGCTCTCCCAAGGCACGGGAGCCCGGCGGCCTCACACGCTGCTTCCGGTCTTTTTTTCAGAGGCTCTCCCAGGCTTCCCCAGACCGGGGGAAGCGGAAGGGAGAATCGCCGGTCCCGCCCCCGTCCGGGAGTCTTGTGCCTGACTTCCTGCTACGGAGGGCCAGCGGCGGTAATTTACACACGGCAAAAGATGAGGGGTGGGCTCCCGCAAAATAATCAAATAAAACTAGCACAAATGGCGGCAAATAAGCAGGGTGGGCACCTGCCTTGAGAATAAGCAAACTAGGGGGATCCCCATGCCAGGGGATCCCTTGGGATAGGGATTACTGCCTCCTCGATGCAGTCAGGCTGTAGGGACAAATAAAGCGCTCCCAAGCGATAGGGCACCACAGACACCCAAAGTAGCAGAAAAAGTCCTTGGGCAAAGAATTTGGAGCACAGCAGCTCCCAACACAGAAAAGTCCTTCAGCTCCCCCAGGAAAGGTAGAGGGGTCCAACAGGGAGAGAGCTTTCCAAGCATCCAGGATATCCAGGGGCTGGGCATGGCCCAGGGAGGCAAGCCTTCCCCTGGGCCCCAGCAGCAGCACGCCCTTGGTTGATTCAAGTCAGCAAAAAAACAAGAACATTTTGCAAGAGGTCACAGCCTCTTTTTATACACAAAAATCCCTTTGTCTAGCAGGGTGTAGGCAATGTAAGAACCAGCTACAACTGGTTATGGGGAACTCCCTTTCACTGGCCAGGCTAGGGACATCAGACGCACCACAGTGGGTGGAGCCAGCATTGTGGAGGGAAAACCCAGCCCTATTCATGTCCCAGGTGTACCCCTCCTTCACATCAGCATGCTAATCTCTCCATTCACCACCGGGGCAGACCCATCCTGACTCCTGGAGCCAGGCTCACCAACCAGCTCCAGCCAATCAAACGCCAGACACAAATTACACAAACATGCCAACTTCTAGAAGTGGCACTTCCACACTAGACACAATCATGCCGCATACATTATCGCGCAGCATTCAACCTCACAAGTTCGCACATACCAAACTCGACCCTGCACTCCCCACACATCAGGAACTACCATGGTCACACATATTCCCCATGCATTCCTATGGGAGGGCAGGTCACTCTCGCCACACACACAGAGAGCGCACGCACTTTACACTGGGCCACAGTGAAAAAGTGCGCAGAGACTTAAAATCACCAACACCAGGTTACAGAAACAGGCTAGGCAAAAGCAAACATTTTCGGGGTGAACCTGCCAAAAGGGCCAGGTCCAACAATACTCCTGTTAAAGTAAACTGATTGAAATACTGCCTACAGTGGTATGACAGGCAAGATGTGGCAAAGGAACAGGTTTTCTGGTGGGTTTTTCTTTGGGGTATGTGCGACCGAGGATCAGGAAATCAGCAGACAATTTGAAGTCTGTCAAGCAACACGCTCAGGTTGTGTGCAACAAATTGATGAAGTGCAGGAAGGGAAGAGACCAGGCCCCTATGACGTGTGCCCCATAAACCGACGAACAAATTGTGTCACCAATAGGAGTAGTACCCAAAAAAGATAAGAGGGGGGAGGAGCCAAGCAGGCAATCGAAATGGCCGCATAGTCGCTCGGCTCCGGCGAGCCCTTCGCCCCACACATCTATCCTGCTGAATATCCTGACCCACGGAGGCATACATTGATAAAGGAAAGAAAACGAGCACATACCATTTGCTTCCCGAGCTCCGGCGTACCTCCGATCCTGGGAATTATCCCCGACTGCTCTGCGGCCCACGCGATGGTGTGACCGGGGCGTTGATTAGACGGGGCCTCCGGCCACAGCTGTAGCACCAACGGCCGTTGATGGTGGCGGAGATCCTGCCGGTGGGTGCCGATGACATGAAAGACCGCTGCCAGCGGTGAAGACCCGATTCGCTTGTCGGAGACACTTGTGGGGCAGTGTGGTGGCGCTGGATCGGAGGGGGCGCTTAGCTCCTGCCCCCTCCCCAGATTTTGTTGCCCTGGCATAGCCAAGGATTGCCCCCGACATAGGCGGGCGACACCCGGGGCCCGGCGGGACTTGGTGACTCTCCTTTCTGGACCCTGCCCCACAGTTCGTTTGCCCTGGAGACGCATCCCGCGGTGCCCTTACAGTAAGGCCTGGTCCCTGAATACGGTGAAGAGGGACGGGGCCAACTGGATTAAGATGGCGGCTGGTGCCCTTCTCCATGGCTCACGTCCGGGTTGGGCGGCTGTTGCAAGGATGGGGCTGGGATGCCCGCAACACACGACGGAGTTCACTCCCCGGGATGTGTTGGCTGCCCTAACAGTTCTGCATGAGACCATTGATTGCCATGTTCGAGACCTGGGTGCAAGGATGGACGCCATTGCTGTTTCGCCGTCTATGGCGGCCACGGTCCTAATCCAGGAGCCGGCCGATGAACCTGCAGCTGTATCCATGGAGGAGGTTACGGATCCTCGGGGGCACCTTGGGCCGCTTGAAGACTGGACTCCCATGCCCGCGCGGACTGCCTTGAGTGTTCATACGGATGTATCCTTGGGACACGTGTCCGGCTGGCGGTTGGGGGTGGAGTGCTGTTTTCCTCCTTGGACTGGCCGGGTAGTGTTGCGGTGGTGGCCAGACTATTTGACTCTCGTTTCCTGGATGATGTTATTAGTTGCCAGTTTTGGAAGGTTCATGAGACCGGCGTTGTTGTTGACTGATCTTTGCTATCTATATTTGGATAGATTTGGATTACTATGCTCTTTTATGGCTTCGCCCCGTCCGGGCTCAACCATGATGTTTGGATCCTCAGGACTGTGCTTTACATTGATCAACAAGAGGACTTTGGGTGGCACTACTGCCAGACGGGGTCAGGGATGAGGTAGCTTACAATCTATTTGCTTTATTACTGACAATCGGTGCAGTGGGTATTTTTGATCGATATTTCATTGTTTTTGTGCTCGGGATTTGCTACTCTTCCCTATGGTATTGTTTCCTCTCTGGGATTTCCGAAGTGTAGGGGTGGAAGGCGGGGCCGGGCGGCGCGATGAGGGCCCTCCTCCGCTTATTTTCTTTTCTTTCTTCCTTTCTCTATCTTCTATATTTCGGGTTCTATTAGGGCGACAGGCACGCGGCTGGGGGGTAGGCCATGGCCTTCTGCGGGTGTGCAGGGTGGGGGGTAGCGGGATGGGTGTTAGTTTAGTATTTGTTTCTATGGCCCTTTAGTCATTATTCTCTTTTAGTGTCGCCGTGGCCCATGTTCCTTGCGGTGTGTTTGGGGTTGAGGGGCGGGGTTTAGACTTGTTACACGATGGGAATGTGCTCCACTTCTCCTGCTATGTATATTTTATCCCCGGATGCCCCCACACATTGCTGCTATTCCGGATATCCTGATTCGTACACTATTGCGGGATTGGGAGCGACTGTGCGGCACTTCTTTTTAGTTCTTTATTTGAAAATGAACCTTTTACATCCTGATTCAAGCTATTGGGTCCGCTTACAAACTATGTACTGTTATTTTATTATCCTGAGCTCCGAACTGTTACAACTATGCATATTGCTTGCAAAGTTTTGGTTTTGTCTAGCGGCCGGCCGTGATGGTTGTAGGCCCATACCTGTAATCACATGTGCTCCAAATAAAGGTTCACCAAAAAAAAAAAAAAAAGATAAGAGATAGTTTTGCTTGGTTCAATATTTGGCTTGGCCAGAGAGACAGTCAATTAATAACCACACCCCGGAAGATATCATGTAAGTATTTTATATCTCAGTGTACACAGCGATTGACTTGGTGCGGCAGGTGTGCATTGGGAATTACATGTCTAGGAGCAATATACAATCAGCTTTTCAGTTGCAAATAGTGTACCCATTAGATTTTGACTTGTGGACATTCATTTTGATGGCCAATGGTACGTTGATAATTAATTTCCATGGATGCTCTATCTCCTGGGTGCTGTTTGAGAAGTTTAGCACTTTCCTACAGTGCCTATTTGCACTTGACATGGGGACAAGAACAGTGACACATTATCTGGACTTCTTTTTCTTAGTTGGACCCCCCCAGCTCTGCGGACTGCCAGCTCAAGCTGGATGGTTTTAAAAGCTCATGGGCGACCTGGGGTTTAGTTTGACTGAGGACAAAACAGTTGGACAGGTGATGGTCCAACTGTTGAAGTATGGAAATTGACTCAGTAACTATGGAGGCAAGGCAGCCTGAGGAGAAACAGAAAGGAGGGCATGGTGAAATTGGTTGATTGAAATGTTGGTTATAAAAGAAGGTGCAAATGAGGGAGGTACAAGTACTGCTGGGTCATTTGAACTTTGCATATAGAGTAGTGCAGGCAGACAGGACTTTTTGCCAGAGATTAGGCTTGGCTTTGTCAGATGTGACGTTGCGGTATCACCGAGTACTGCAAGGGTCAAGGAAGACTTAAGGATGTGGAGCTGTTTTTTTATGTACTTCAGTGGCATCTCTCTGAATGATCTGGGGGAGAAGGTGAAATGGAATGTGCAGATATTATTTGATGCAGCAGGAGGTGTGGGGGTTGGTCAGTACTGGCAGGGAAAATAGTGCGTAGAGGAGTGGCAGGCTGTTTGGAGAATGGGAGCCAGAGTAATTTCTTCTTGGAATTTTTCCCCTTATCGAGCCACTGGTGTTGTGAGGAAACAAGTTTGCAAACAAAAAAGTGCTATTTAGCATGGACAATATGGCTGCAGTGAACATTGTGAACAGACAATCTGCCTGGAACATCAAGGTGTAGAAATTGTTAACGGGAGTTTGTACTCCGCTGTTTACTGCAGAACCTTGTGTTCAGAGCACACCATGTTCCAGGGACTGACAATGATATTTTAGATGCTTTGACTCATTTGAACTGGAGAAGATTCCGTGGGCTTGCTGCAGATGCAGAGGAAGAGAAGACAGTGATGCAGGCAGAACTGTGGGGACAGGAGAGTAAGATTGTTACAGCTATTGCTGGTGTCCTTATTACAATCGGCTAAGAAGACAAATGCTCTGACATGGCAGGTGTTCTCGGCCTGCAGGGCACATCGGAGAGCACTAGGGGACAGGTGGGGAAAGAGAGAAGATGTGGTCCAGTTTATGCTGTACATAATTAAGAAACATTTGTCCAAGGTTACTATAGTGGGTAAGTTGGTGTGGACAGTTTTTGTGGGACATTATTGTGGGGTTATGAATCATCAGCTGGGGAATTGGGTGGCCGACTTTTTGAAGGATGGGCAGGGAAAAGAGTTAATGGGGTAGATTACAGAAGCCACTGACATGGGCTAAGGTGTGCCGCATAGTGGGTTGCCCTCTGTTGACGTGTTCAGATGAGTCAGAAGTTTTGACGCTTATTAAAGACTTTTGAGCATTAGAGCCTTTGGGAGGAAAGGGTACTTCGAGGCTGACTAGTGGTGATGTAGAGAGGATTGCAGTGATGTTGAAATACAATTGAGGAGGACAAAGAAGGATAAAAGGGCACGTGGGACACCAGTGTTGCTTCAGGTACATTTGGTGAGTCATCTGTGCTCAGTATTTTGGTGGGACAGATACAGAGACAGCAGGAGGGAAATGACTGGACAGGTTTTCATGCACCAAATGTAAATGTAAATGTATTGGCATTTATATAGCGCACTACTTACCCGTAGGGTCCCAAGGCGCTTCGACCGCTGCGAAACCCTTCCTGGCTTCCCTGAGAGATGGTCCCTTAATGGGTATCTCCAGGGTGAGACCAGGCATCCCCGGCGGTCTGGTGGGGCCGTTAGTGAAGATGAGGCAAGCTAATGCCCAGAGTCGCCGAGTGTGATCGCTGATCAGAGTGGGCACCGAGGCGAGAGAATTATCGAGTCCGCTGACCCTGGTCCAGAAGCCTGCCGCGCCGGGAATCGAACCCTGGTCCTGGGCCGTCCTCTGCTCTCGGGTCTGCCGCCTCTAACCAGTGAGCCACACTACTTCACCGAGATGGGGGGTCAAGGGAGACAGGGATCCAGTTGTTAGCGGTGTTGAGGAAAATGTTGAATGAGCTGGGGCTGGACGGGACAGAGTATGGGACACATTCTTTTAGTAGTCAGGAAGAGATCTAATGCAGCTGGGGTGATGAACATCTCAATGCTACGAGAGATGTGTTAGGAACAGGGAAGAAGCTGGTTCTATGGATTATTGTGTATTTTTTTGTTGGCTTGTTTCAGATGCAGTGACAGGCCAAGCGAGGGAGGATTTGCCTGTCTGGATAGTAGAGGTATCTTTTAAAAAATGGGCTCGGAAGCAAGCGATAGAAAGGAGACAGAGCACTCAGCTTAGGTTTGATGAGACAAACGTTTTGGGAGAGGTGGCAACGAAAAGTTGTGGAAAGAACTGTTGTCAACTTTGGGCATTATGTTGGATAAGGAAGGGTGTCTGGATTTGTTGGTGGTCCACATTAGGGAGAATGACTTAGTGAGGATGAAGGGTCTGGTACTACTTAAGGCAATAAAGGAGGATTTAAAGGCTATAAAAATTAGTTGGTTAGGCACGTACATATTGTGAAAGGACCTGATGCCATGGAAGGTATGGCAAGGGGCAGAAAGACCAACCACAATTGGCAAGAAAAAGGTGGAAAGTTAATAGGTAAATGAGAAGAAATTGCAGGAAATGAAAATAGGAAGGGTTTGCCGTATGGATGTCAAATATGAGGAGACACAGTTCTTTCACGGGGACGGAGATCACTTGTCAAACATGGGGATGGATTTATATTTGCAGTAGCTGAGCGAATGCCTGGTGACAAAGCTAGGTTTGCACTGTTGGGGCCGTAGTACGTAGTTTGGTGAGTTTAGGGGAGCAGAAAAACGTCTTCAAAGTGATTTTATGATTGGCTGAGTTTCAGGAAGTTTTCATGGGTAAAAACAGTTTGATTGACAGTTGGGGTAATCAAAGCAGTTGGGAGGTGGGGGTAAGTTGGCAATTGTGCAAAGACAGGAAGTTGTGGATAGAAGGTTAGGACTTGAAGTTTTGGACCTAATAAATGTGTACAACTCCACAACTCAGGTGGCTGAGTTGTGGAGTTATTGGTGGTACTTGGGGGTCGGGGGGGATGTGAAAGTGGATGAAATAAGGTGTTTAGTCAGGCGCTATAGTTTTGTACAGCAAGGTTGCCTAAGGATATGTATAAATATGCAATGTGCACCTGCCTCATTAAAGCAGCCTTTTTCACATTATACTGGTTGTAAGTGATCTGTGTTGTGCCCTCTCACCTAATAGGGGTTTGGTGGGCAGTCAACCTTGGAAGTGGATGTGTGCCCCCCAGGCAGATTGGGCATGTCTTACAACCCAGTGGGGTGAGAAGTGGGAATTGGTTAGGAGCAAGCAGGGGTGGACGTAAGAGGACATTTTAGTGGCCATTTTGTCATAGGTGACTGGGTTGCTGGGTGTATAGACAAGGCAGATTGGAGGCCAGTACGCCCTATAATCAGGAGTGGGGGGTTGTGTGAGTTATGCTTTATGGGTCAAGTGCACAGAAGAAAATATTGTAAGTGTTGTCCCTGATGGGGCAGGTGCGTGACAGGGCAGAGTTCCAGGAAATTTTAATTTTTAAAAACGGTTTGATCAGCAGATGGGGTAGGCAAAACAGCTGGAAGGTGGGGGTGGGGGAAAGTTGACAATTGTGGAAGGCAGGATGTTGTCGGTAGAAGGTCATGAAATACTAGACGTTTTGGATTTAAAATAAATGGGTACAGTGATGGGCAGCCGGTTTGCGGAGGTATTGGTGGTGCTTAGAGTGAGGGGAGGATGTGAAGTAGATGAATAAAGATGTTTAGTGAGTTGTTATTGTTTTTTTACAGCAAGGCATTCTACTAATATGGATAAACACGTAATGTGCACCTGCTTCATTAAAGTGGCCCTTCTCACCCTGTGATGAGTGTCAGTGGTCTGTGCTGTGCCCTTTCACCCGGAGGGGCTAGTTGCAAACTCTAACTTCCATTCCATGACGTCTCGGTCAGGAAGTGACTCCTCTGGACCAGTCATCTTGAGATTGCACTCTGCGTCAGACACATTTCCCTTTCAGGGAAGAGCTTGATCAGTCATGCTTATGTTGTAGCTTCAGAATATAACAAGCAATTTGTCTACCTTTATCGTCATTCATTCTCTCCCTCCCTAACTCCCACTGGAGCCAAACTTGTGACAATATTATCACTATCTTTCTGACTCATAGAATCAATTATGTTCCTTCATTTAGTCCTCGATGTGTGTCTTCGCAGTCTGCAGCTGAGAAAACGCACATCTGTTGTTCAGAGCCAGTAGTGTAGCCTGGGAGTAATGGGACCTTCGGTAATCAATGCAACTAGGCCCCCAGTCAGTACTAAAGTACTGTCATAAATGAGGTGCAACACATCCACCACACCCACATACTCCAGTGTCACTCCACCTGCAACACTAATGTAACTTACAGGTCCCCATGTTCCTCATTTCTCTTGCCATTCCTTCTCACATCCCTAACTCCAGCCCACTCTGCTCTCATGTCCTTTATCAATTTAATGTTCTCTTTTAGATACCCCTCCTCAGCATCTTTCTTCCATCTCCTCTGGGCTCTAACTCATCCTCATATACTTTCTCCATTCACTCCTTTTTCTGATTACTTTGTCTTTCTTTTCCCATGCTCTCTTTACTCACTTTCTCTTTCTCACTCAACCTTATCTCCTGCTCCGAATCTGTCACTTTTTTGTTCCCTCGTCCTCGTTCATTTACCCTCCCCTAATGTTTAACCCATTTCCTCTCTCTTCTTTATTTTTCCCTCATCTTCTACTCATTCTGTACTCTTCCCTCTTAAAATTAAAGACAGCCAACCCCTAGAATGCAGCAAAATCTGAGCAGGCAGCATCCCAGAAATAGCATCAGTTGGTGCCGGGCAGACCTGGTCCATAAATCAATTATATGTGCAAAAAGGCATATCAAAGTGCAATAACCGTTAGCCCAACAGACCAAAACTAGGGGGCCTAATCACATTTCACAATGTGATTGGAGGCCGCTACTTTAGACTGTTGGCGCCCCAGTTGTGGCACTTCAAACTTGTTGGCTTTTAGGAAGGGGCTCAAAACCTGGCTCTTTACTTCCTAGTTTCCTAGGCTCTGTTGGTTTCTTTTCTGTCTTTTGCTGTTTTTTTCTTGTTATGTTATAAGATTGGTGTGCAAATTAAAGCATCTGGACACTCTTTGAGTAGCCGTACGCTATACAAAATACAGTTTAACATAACATAACAATGAAATGAAGTGCATTACATAAGAAAGTGCATTTTGTGCATGCAAAGTGCAAAAATGCAACGTGTAGAGCACAAAATGGTTCAAATTTTAATTTGATGACATTTACTCCAGTCCCTATACCACCCGCAAAACAATTCACAGATATAGAAAAAGCAAGCCTTCCATAATAGGGTTGGGGCTTCATTTAGCCTTCAACATGCTCCAAATTATGCCATATAACATTCAACCTCTTTGGACCCGCTCCCCTCACACGCTTAGCAACTGCCTCTTCAAATTTCATAGAACTAATCCTTTTAGCCTTCCAACCCTGAACTGATAAAATCAGGCTGGTTTTCCAATTCTATAGAATAGAGGCGCATGCAATAGTCAGTGTAATCATAAAAAAAAACACTATCCTCCCTTCTTTTTTGATGGCTTGCTTAAGAGACCCTGAATATTACTAGACTTGCTTCTGGATGTATTTTGGACTGTAAAAACTGACTAATGATCTCAAATAATTCCAGCCCTAATTTGTTAAGTTGCAGGCAGGTAAAAACGTATGGAACCACCTCCTGCACCTTGCTGATGACAACGAAAGCAGCTATCAGTCACCAACGGATATATTTTATGGAGAGTCGCTAAGGTATGGTATTCCAGCCAGGGAGATAAAAGTGACATCCTTTTATAGTTTGTAGCTCGTAGCAATGTATATCCAATCTCTGCAATAGAGTGCCAGTCACTTTCAGATAAATTGCATTTTGTTTTTTCTAGAACCATGGACAGAAATCTACCAATATCATCTTTCGGGGACTGGTTCTGAAGCAGACTGTACCAGTTTCCTATCTCCGTCAATTTCCTTTTTACTTTTTACCAGTGCACGGCTGATAGGGTGCCGTCCTTGACTATCTCCATGGATATTGTCTGCCAAAAAATTAAAATTGACTATCCACCCAAAGGTCAAGAAACAATGCTTGCTTTGTTCCCCACTACTGGAGAGGAACTCCTCCCAAGAAATTTACCCCATACCCAAAATTCCCCAACATTTAAAAAAACCTATCAAGTTCCAAAACCTAATCTCCCTATCTGATAGCAATAGCCCTAAAAACGTACCCTCCTGGAGATGTAAAAAAAAAACAATCTATAAAAAACTGATATAATTCACGGAGGGTGCTCAAACATCCTATGAACTCCAGGAGAAGCTTTTATCTGGTCTTTTTGGTTATTTTTGCTACTTTTATTAAAGCTGGTAAACATATTTTGATTCCTACACAATTTAATTAAAAAGAAAGCCTCTAGAACACTGCTCTCATCTAAGTACCTCGCTAACATTTACATTAAGGCTGCTCTTCATATGTGGTAGTGCCAATCCACCCAGTAATTTATCTAGTTGTAACACACCCAGTTTTACACTCAATGTCTTTTTATTCCATATAAAACTCCTAATTGATTAATCTAGCTCCTAAAAGAAAGCCAGTAGGAATTTTGATGGGTACATTGGAAAAAACAAATATAAAGAATGCTAAATCCGATGTTTTGATCATTGCGACTCGTCCAATTATGGTCAATGGGAGCAAAGACCATATCTCAACAATCCTATTCATTTTTCTGAGCATTGCCTCATAGGTCGGATGAAACAAAGGGTAACATTATTAATGACAATTATCCCAAGATACCTAATGAGGATTTTCAACCTCGTTTGGTGATGAAATGAGACTGGGAGATCTGCAGCTGCCACATTAAAAATCAGGCTTCTGTCTTAATTGTATTCATCTAGTAAGCACCTATGCCTGTAAATTCATCTATCCTCTGTATAGCCCCTTTTATATTTAACTTTGTCTGGTTGCAAATAGATAATTATATTGTCTGCAAAAAGCTTAAGTCAGGCTATCCCCTCTATTGGTGCCCTACCATCTCCTTTGCGTAACTTTTCCACCAAAGGCTCAATAAAAAATGAAAATAAAATTGGGGAAGGAGGGCACCCTTGACGTGTACCTCTACTGATTGAAACAGTGCTGTTCATTGTAGAATTTACCATAACTTTAGCCTGTGCACCTTGCATAAGATGGCCTGTAACACATCCGCAGTGATCTTTATGGATTAAAAGCTGCGAACCCAACATTATTCGAGTTACCCAGACTTTCATCACAAGTTTACAGTTTTTTATGAAGAGGCTAATGGTCTGTATGAGTTCACATTCTCTGGATTCTTACTATTGTTTGGAAGCTTTCAATAATTGATTCCTTAAAAGATGAAGGAACTTCCCCACCCTCTTTTATATAGTTTAAAAGCTCAACTAAAAAGGGCAGTAGTTCTATGGAAAGCCATCATTCCCACAAGCTTTATCATTAGGCATTCTTTGGAGTGCCTCATGAATTTCATTAGGTGTGACAGTCTCCAGCATTGCTTCACATGGAGAATTTTGCAGATGAGAGAGCTGAATGGGGGCATAGTATTGTTCTATACTAGCCATAGAAACTGAATACTTTGTTGGATAAATATCCCTGTAATGCTGGATTAAACCCAGATCTTTGTGACTGGGGGTGAATGTTTGCATTGTTCAGCATTCTGTTCATAATATTTTCCTTTTGTCGCCCTAAGTGGGAAGGGTATGTCCAGACGTGGGTTCCATGCTCACTGTGCCACTGACTTTAAGCTAGCCTGGCTGATGAGAAGTAATGCCCCAAAACCGGTCCCAGGATTCATGTTTCCAGTCCAGGGAGGATATGGCTTGGCAGTTGGGGCAAGACTGTTCCCAGGATGAACAGGGTCAGGACTGATTTAGATTTTGCTGGGTCCAAACTGGGGTGGCGTGGTAAGCAAAAGAGAGATGGATTAAACCCAGATCTTTGTGACTGGGGGGAATGTTTGCATTATTCGGCCCATCATTTGTTCCTTTTGGTTATAGATAGTTGCCCGGCACGGGAATCTGTCCTATCAGTCTCGTCACTTGCTTTTGTGGCGTTATCTTCTGCTATCTGTAGTCTCGTTATTTACAATGCACGTTCTCTGACTTTATTTGCTTTAAAAACTCTGACCCTCCCTCTTACTGTGGCCTTAAGGCCTTCCATACTTCAAACAGGGAGGCAATATTTATTTTAATAATAAAAATAACTCTGTAATGAATCCTCTGATCTTGTCCGCCCACCCAGGATTTAACAACATAGATCTCTCGAGCTGCCACCTCGGCCTATCTCTACTAGCTGACCCTCGGTCAACCACAATGGAGACCAACGAGTGATCAGAGAAGGCACTGGCCCAAGTATCCGTCTGCTCCCAGCTTTTTGCCCGAGAGACTAAATAAACATCTAGGTGGGATGCAGTTTTAAACCGGTATGAGAATTAAGTATATTGTGCAAAGCCTGGGTGATCTTCTTGCCAATGATCAACAAGCTGAAAGCTTGATTTAAGTACATCAATCATTATTTTTGCTATTTGGTTTCAGCTGCTTCTTTGCATTGTTAGAAGTATCCATAGTCCGGTCATGAATGTAGTTACAATTCCTTCCACAAATCAATGGGCCAATTGCCCCCAGAGTGCTATCATGGATCTGAGAAAGTGAGTCTGTATCATCACTGACAGGACCGTAATAATTGACTATGTTTAAACACTGTCCCTTCCCAGCAGCTTTCACCCATAAACATCTATCTAGTGGATCGCGAATCATCTCTTGAACATCCCAATCAATGCCTCAACCCGGAGAAATTGCTAGCCCCCTTACTGCATCTTGAGCAGATTCAAAGAACCCCTGAGAGTATTTACATTAAACACCCATATTTATGCTTGTTAATAATGCCTTTAGTATTACAAGAAAACATCCTAGCCATCCGCATCTCAAGAGAAATAGATCATACTGCCTCCTTTCTTAGGCACCATAAAATCCACCATTGCTAAGGTGCCTACCACAGGTCTGTCCCCACATTGGCGAGATACTTCAACCAAGCCCTGCAAGCTATCTATTAAACTTTTAGCCACATCCCAGCAATGCCTGATTTTCCTCCAAATCCACCCTCCTTCCTGCCCATCATATTTCTGCTTTTTTTTTACCTGCAAGCGCTCACCACCCCTTCCAACACACCCACCCTCAGGAGTCCCCATGACCCCATGGATTGCTCTCCTACCCTGCGGAGGGGAAATTTCCTGCCTTACCCTCACCCGCCCATCCTATATTGTGCCTTGGTACAGCACTTAAGGCCTGCTTTCCGGTGTTGGTCACCACCACTCTGCTTATCAGAGTACAGCATTGCCTAAGCCTTGGGGCATAGGCAAATGCAGATTTCACAAATTCCTTGGAAAAAAACCTGCTCATAAATGTACTGGCTAAAGGTGCACTTAAACTACTAGTGTTATTTCACGAAGACATAAAGCCACATATATGCATTCATCATTTGTCATGATGATGCAGCTGCTGTAAATGTTAATTTGCTTTCTGAACCGACCGCAAAATCTGGAACTGTCCCTTAATGAGAACTTTCAGTTTGGGCTGTTACACTAAGGCAGCCTGAACACCTTGCTTCTTAAAAAGTTCCAGCATAGATTGAACTCCCAGCGATGCCAACCAGCAATTGCTGACATGTCCGAGAAGTTGTTACATTGAAAACTATCTGAAGTCTGGAATCACTTTTGCTTAATGGCTGGTGATAGAATTGATTCCTTCATATGAACATCTCCAAAATTGACCAAAAAGGTACGAGTGTAATTGGCATTAGGTGGCTGGTGAAATAGAGCGCAATGTGCCCTCATAATCAAGAAATGATACGTATTGGGAGAACACCCTATAAGAACATTGTTTTGATTGAATTAAAGCAGAGATTAATTTTATGAGATCTTGTCCTGTCTCCTACCCTTCTGAAATACCAGTGAAACTTAAATGTGAGCATCTGGACCGATTCTCAACCTCATCAAGCTTCACATGCATCTCCAACATCTCCTGCTGGAGCTTGGCTTGGAATAATTCAAAGCTTTTCTGAGCTTCTTCCAAATCTGATATACACTGCTTTGTTTGTATAAGTCTCTGATTTCATTGCAGAATGTTGTCATTGATTGCCCCCAAGCCGGGTCTCAACTTCCCTGTGAGCCTTTTCTTGCGCATCTTTCACACCCCCTATTTTCTCCAAAATCACTTGAAGAATCTCTCTCAGCTGAATTTTACTAAGTTTGGCTTCCGAAGCAGGATCCTTGTTTCACTCTGGGCACTTTCATAAGCCTAGGAGGTCTGACAAGTGATAGCTGTTTGAGATGTTAGCATTTTCTTCAATGAGTTCACAATTTGATACACTTGGGGCACTTGAATGGTGTCGAGAGCCAAAGCAGCCAAATCCTTCCTTCTTGATATAGACTCTGAGAGCATTTGGAGCACCATACCATCCACCATTGATGATCTCACCCTTGTTGAGCCAAATAGAGGGTATATCGTTCTCTCACTATATTTTGCACCAGGAAGTGTGGTAGACACATCTGCCTGGCTGTCACCTGAAGCATTATTCTGTATCTGCACATAATCATGCCCTTCTACAGGAGCCACCCCCTGTGCTGACGGAGTACTGGGAGAGAGCACCAGCTGATTCTTGGCGATTAGAACAGCCCGGTCCCTCAATTGATGGTCAGAAAAAGCCTCATTCACATCCACCAAGTCAGTGCTTCGATTGAAATTCAGAGAAACCCACTCTGACGCAATTGAATTAGTGGTTGGGCTACCATCTCCACTCTCTTCTTCCATATTCAATGAACCAGACTGCCCAGCCTGGTGTTTTCGGGCCGTCACCACCTCAGCAGTTTTAAAAATCTTTGTGGGGTAAGAGTTCTCCCCACAACCTCACAAACTGTGTGGCACTTCATAGAGTCTTGGGGGCAGCTTTCTTTACATATGCCTCTTTCGCTAATACTTCTGAGGGTTTATTTATCCCCTCTGTGCTTGCTGCTTCAAAGTTCAGGTAGGAGTCTTTTTCTTCCCCTTTCCAACACCTATCTGAGGATATAACGGGGAGAAAAACAGCAAGCCCACCTGCACCTAGGAGGGCTGCCACTGGCATCACCCAAGCCCCTCACCTCACTCGTAGGATTGCCTAATGTGCTCGTTATCGAGTTTTATTTTCTTTCTCTGTCTTCTTCGCTCGATGGCTTGTTCACTCTGGAATCCTTGGAAGCGAAGGAAGCTGAACGTGGCGATTCTTCACCTAGCACTCTTCCCAGGGTGTCTCATCCATATTACGATGGGGTCTATATCCGGGCACCAAACTTGCGCCAGATTTGCTCCTACGCGAACAAGCCACTGGAGCTACTCTCCCCTCCATCTCCTGCACTGCGGGTGGATAGGGCGCAAACTAAACATCAGGCGCTGGAGACGCCATCAGTAGTGCGGCGAGAGAGCGGTACAGTGGCCACACCAAAAATGGCTTCCTATGCGGGAGGCATGACAGAAGCTCCTTGTGCGCTTCACATTTGGTTTAAATTAGTGACTAGTAATTCTGTTAGAAATGTTCAATTGTGACTACATGTATTCTCTTACTGTACTAATTACATATAATGTATGTTTTGCTTTTGCTTTAAAAAAAGAACAAAACATTTGACAATGTTATCAATCAGTAGATTCCTAATGGACTCCTTGTACTTCTTGAAGATGACAAGGGACAAGACTGAACCCTGGTGGGCTGTGCAGGTGATAGCGATCTTCTGGCATATTGCACCCTAACAGCAACTAGAAAACATCAGGGTGTCTATCACTATGCTACCAAACTTATATTTAGAGTAAAATAACATGATCAAAGCACACCTGCCCTAAAGGCAATCAGTTATCGTCTGGTCAAGAAGAGATCACAATTGGTTTCTGGTAAAGGAGAAACCACTTAGACATAAATTGCTCCATGGCTATGCTGCTTGATATTTCCAACTGTACCAGCATCCCAGGAGCCTGTATACTTTATCCATGAACCTACTGACGACACCATAGCTGAAATTATAAAATTATTTACTGCCACCTGTTGACCATTAGATCTTGCCCCAGGCTAGACAGAAGTCTTAACGAGTTATTGCCAAACAGGTTCCATTTAAAGGCTGTTCCCTATAGCTATCATTTCCGAAATGTGATTCACAATTATGGACTTTCCAAAGTACATTCTTTATGACCATCTAGCCAATGATGACTCAATACCTGCCACTGGTGCAGCATAGAATTTAGACCTTGCCGTATTTATGAGATATGTGTGCATGATTAGGTGCTGTTGAATGAGTATCATATATGTATGCACTTCCTGCATGCATGGATAAAATGGAAAGCTTAGTGTAGCTTCTAACAGGCCCATCACACTCCACCTTTGCAAAACCAGTGCAAGAGTTTACCCCTAGTGGTGATATAGTGCTGCTACACTGAAAGTAAAAACCGTTTATCTTTTTGTGTTTTTGTTTCCATATGGTCCCGCACTGGCAGCACTAAGAAATGGCCTGCTTTAGGCACTGTTTAAAAAACTGGAAATTTGCATTCCTAAGATGCGTGTACTTTGAGAATTGCCATTGGGACCCACACCAAGATCAATGCAAAAGCTATGTTTCACAATCAATTTTTAAAACTAATAATATTAAGTTGCTACTGCTGTTATAAGGCTCTACTATTCTGCTCTTGCCTCCTACTGTACTTCCTGCTCCTCTAGGGTTCAGAAACACCAAACTTGATTTCATACGGCACCTGTTTTTTCAAAATGTTAGACCTGTCAGTCTTAGGGGGGTCTTCCCCAAACCTTTTGCCTAACTCCTCCATATTTTTCTGAGCTCAATTTTGTTGGCCTGAGGACTCAGTGCACTTTATGACCACTGCTAAACCATTGCTAAAGTGCATGTGTTCACTCCTTGAAACATGGTAACATTGGCTCCTTCCCAATTGGCATATTGGTTTTACTTATAAGTCGCTATTAAAGTGGTGCAACATGTACCCAGGGCCTATAAATTAAATGCTACTAGTGGGCCTGAAGCACTGATTGTGCCTCTCCAGTTAAGTAGCCCTTTAAACATGTTTCAGGCCTACTATTAGAGCATGTGTGTGCAATTTTAAGCTGCCACTGTGTCCTAGCAAAATAAAACTTTTGCCAGTCCTAAACCTTTCTTTTTATTGCAAATAAGTCATATCTAGGGAATGCCCTGAACAGTTCAGGGGGCAGGGTAAAGTGTATTTAAACAGCTGGACATGTGCTTTTAAGTGTTGCATGTCCTGATAGTGAAAAACTCCTAAATTCGTTTTTCACTATTGCAATGCCTACCTCTCACAAAGGATAACAATGGGGTTAACTTATTATATTTAATAATGATATCTTCCAAATATAAGTTAACAGTTCATGTTTGGCAAATTTGGGATTGTAAAGAAAAACCCTCTTTGCAGAATTTTGATTTTGAATTACAGATTTGAAAATGCCACTTTTAGAAAATTCAAAACAAACAAGGAGTCAGGCCCAAGGGGGAGAGGATAGGGCTGGGCCATTTTAACAATGCAAAAACAATGAAGTGCACCTAAACCTCAAGCTTCTTTAATGAGCTTAACTATTTCTGCTCGTAAGACAAACAAATTAATGCTTTATCACAGTATTTTTATTTTAGTCTTTTCTTTTGTTTTTTTGTTGAATCAATTTTATATTTTACACAGATGATAAAAACATGATCAAGTCATAGATCAGATTCTTTCAAAAACTTTTCAGACAAACAAATAAATTGTGCTATACACCAAAACATCACAAAATCGTATTTTGCATCTGTGGAAAACACTGTACACAAAAAATGAACATCAGTCATCAACATAAAACTTTCAATTTCTACAAATGTCCCTTTCTTTTAGTAGTGGATTTTAACCACAAATCCTTGACGTTTCCTGAAAATGTGTCGACGCGTTTCAAGTTCCAATTTTTTTTTTCCTGGACTCTCATCAGTGCTTTTTAATTTGTATCTGAAAAAGATTTATGTGATGTCAAGAAATGTTTTGTGTTTCTTTAAATTTCATTCTATTGCTCTAACTCTCATAACCTTCGAACCTCCTGAGGCGAAAAGCCGGGAGTTAGACGCTAATTGATTTAAAAAAATTTTGTGTCACTGAATAACTTGCTGATTTTATAAGCACTTACTCACCTGGCTTCACGGGACTCGGTCCTAAAAGCACACCGCACAGCTGCCCTGCGCTGTCAGCGGACTCACGAAAATCTACCACGGTGCCATTGCCGGCGTGCTGACAGGCCACGCCCCCTTGGAGGCCATGCCCCCCTTCCTCCCTCCTATAAGGGATGTGTCAGTACCGTACGCGCAGCGGACGGGTGCAGCGGGCGCGCCGAAGGCGCGCCTAAGGCAAGCCCGTCTTCGCCCGTCCTCGCCAAGTCATCGCCTCTCACCAGTCCCCCTGGCCTTACTCCGTCACCACCCCTCTCCTATGATAGAGAGCTACTACATAGCTTGAACCCCGGACGGTCTTGCGCTAACATTACAGGTAGGCCCGGTCTCACTTGCCTACAATGTCAAACCTGCAATTTTATTACTGCTAAACCCCACTCCATTCGACAGCTTCAAGTACCGGATAAAACCACCTCCATCACGATCCTTCACCTCAACGTGAGATCGCTAGCCAAACACCACCTTGAGGTCAATACCCTCATCCTGGATGAAAATCCAGACATCCTCTTCCTCTGTGAAACATGGTTACGGGATGGCACCTCCACCATTCCCAACCTTACGCTACCAGACGACTATCTTATGTCGACCATTAACAGAGATGGAAGAGGAGGCGGTATCGCTATAATCTATAAAAAAATGTTTTCTTGTTCATTTGTTAAGGAAGAATTGCCAGACTGTGAAAGCGCCCACTTTAAAATCATCATAAATCCTAATTTCACTGTGTCGGGTCTCTACATATATCGCCCACCTGGCCCCACTTCAAAATTCATTGAGGCTCTCCTTGAGACAACAACTTCCTTAATAACTAAAAGTTCTAACTTTACGATTCTGGGAGATCTTAATCTTCACTTTGATCTGCTAAACGACCCTACGATCAAAACACTCCTTGCAGATCTCTCCGCACTGCAAATCAACTCCTTCATTTCCACTCCAACTCATCTAGCTGGTCACATCCTAGACCCAGTTTTCTCAAACCTAGAGAAACTTACTTCAGAGTCACCCTTACCAATGGGATGGACGGATCACTCCCTTATTAAATTGGCCATTCCGGTCAATAAAAGCAGGCACAATACGGCACCGACCCGCCGTCTAAAAAGACCATGGCATAAATTATCTCGCAACGACCTCCACACGACCTTAGGGGACTTCCACCTTGACACCAACTCTGACATCAACGCTAACTACAGTGCGTTTCATGAGTGGATCACGGGCGGACTAGACAGTCTCATTCCAGCAAAATGGGCAAAAGGTCGTAACTCCCCATCTAACCCCTGGTACGATACCCTCAAAAACTTACGCAAAGAGTGCAAAAAGGCAGAACGCCTCTGGCGTAGGGAATATAACAAAGAAGATAAATCAAAATACCTACTTCTACAGAAAACGTACCACAAAGCCATCCGTGCTGCACGGACCGCTTTCTACGCCGACAAGATCGAATCTAGTCCCACCCCTGCTAAAGAAATCTTCAAGCTCGTACAAGAACTTCAGAGCAGCAAAGCTCCCCTTCCTAGTATCTCCTCCGAGCAACAATGCGAAGACCTTGCCAGGTTCTTCGTCGACAAGGTACAGAAAATCTACACCTCCTTCCCTCAGCACTCCCCTTGCACTACCAGCAATCCCTCCTCTTCCCCCAGCTACTCGACCTTGACTTGCATCCCGGAAATCTCTGATGATATCCACATCAGACTATGCAAAAAAGTCAAATCTGGTTCCCCCGCGGACCCTATGCGCCCGGCTCAATTCTTAGAGTCACTCAACTTCTTCCTACCGGCACTTACCGCCATCCTGAACCTCTCCTTCACTTCAGCGTGTGTACCATCTGCCTGGAAGCAAGCGTGGGTTTCGCCTATCATCAAGAAACCCACCCTAGATCCATCAAAACCGGAGAATTTTCGTCCAATCTCCCTGCTCCCATGGCTGTCCAAACTCGCTGAAGCGCATGTCAACAGTACTCTATCCCAGCACATGGTCAAAAACAACATTCTTGACCCATCACAAAATGGGTTTAGACCAGGCCATAGCACTGAGTCTGCTCTCTTAGCCACCACAGAGCACCTCCGAACGATCTTAGATGCCGGTCAAAGTGCTGCGCTGATCCTTCTGGATCTCAGCGCGGCCTTTGACACGGTATCCCATGACATCCTTCTCAATCGTTTGGAGACCTTTGGAGTAGCTGGTCATGCCTTGGATTGGTTCAGATCTTTCCTCGAAAACAGGTCCTTTCGAGTTTCTGCCCCCCGCTTCTTATCCAAACCCCACCCCATTGCACAGGGAGTTCCGCAGGGCTCTGCGTTGAGCCCATCCCTTTTTAATCTCTACGTCCAGCCTTTGGCGGCAGTGGCCAAAGAGTGGGGCTTGACATTAGTATCGTACGCCGACGATACACAGTTGGCCATCGCTCTCTCAGAAGGTCCTTCCAACTCATCCTCTAACTTCAAAAACGGACTCTCTGCGGTCGCCCAATGGATGACAATGAACTGTTTACAACTTAATGGCGGAAAGACAGAGGTGCTACTCCTTGGCAAAAACACCAGCCTCTGGAATGAGCACTGGTGGCCGTCTTCCCTGGGCACCATTCCTCCCCCCAAAACCCTAGTGAAAAATCTGGGCGTTTGGATGGATGCCTCACTCAACTTTCGGGCCCACACCAAAAAAGTTGCCGGCACCTGCATTGGCCTGCTGAGAAGCCTCAGCCACATATTAGGCTTTTTCGACACCAAAACCCGCCAACTCATTATCCAAGCCACCATCCTCTCGCGTCTAGACTACGCCAATGTGCTCCTTCTTGGTGCCAACAAATGTGAGATAGCACGACTCCAACGCGTGCAGAACTCTGTGGCTAGAACTCTGGTCGGCCTCCCCCGCAGATGCTCAGCCAGAGCGACCATCAAAAAATTACACTGGCTACCCGTTGATTCTAGAATCAAATTCAAGACCCTCATTATGTCCTTCAAAATCCTCAAACTCAACACCCCCCCTCTGCTTCGACCCCTTCTCACTCCCTACGCGCCGTCACGGAACCTAAGATCCTCCAACCAAAACCTTCTATGCGTCCCACGCATAAAACTCTGCCGCATGGGCGGCCGCTCCTTCAGGTTCCTTGGAGCCAAGCTGTGGAATGACCTGCCACAACACATTCGCTCCATAGATAGCCTACCGGCATTCCGGAAAGCAGTGAAAACGTTTCTATTCCCTTGCCTGTAATCCTCCCTTTATCCTGGTTTCTCCCCGCTCAGGCTAGGATCTGGGTTCTTAGCGCCGGGACGCCTCATTGCTGGGGCAGCTGTTGCGCTCTACCAAAACTATAGAATAGAATAGAATAGAATATCTACGTTTATTGAAATAGTCATCATACCTGAGTGCTGTTAGATTGACCCAGGGCATAGCTAGCAGTACAATGAACGTCATTTTCATTTTCAAATCTTGTAGCTTTTCGAAAGGCTTCAGGCAATGATAGATAACTTTTAGTGTCTGCAGACGTTTTCAATAAAGTTTTTCTTTATGCTATATCGGTGGATTGTTCTCCTACCTTAGAGCTCTTTGTGGTTGGTATTCAACACTCTTTTCACAAGGAATGGTGTTCCTAAGAGAAAGTATATATATTTTTTATAAAGCTGTTCAAAGATGTTATTCGATGCAGCAATGCCTATTTTCTTTTTTTAATATCATGAAAGGGTACCTGGTTATGGGTGAGTGACCGCCAGCCTTATTCTTTATATATTAGGTATACTTCTCGAATCGCCCAGGCTGTGGGTGAAGAGATTATGGACTATTAGCTACGATACTTGCAACATTTGTAACGACTTCATTATAACATTGTTGCACTAAAACATACCTCCGTGTTTGCTAGACGCGCGGAGCCTTCATTTAGTCAGCTCGCGGTTCTCTGGTTCGATTTTATCTAAAAATAAGAATGCGCGAAAGAAATCTTTCTTTGTTTTTTCAAATACTGTCCGCCCGTATTTCGTTTCAAGTTAAATCCTTACCTCATGCTTTTTGTGACCCGATTTTGTGATCCGATTGTAACACTTCATTGTTTTTGCACTTTTAGAAAGTTGGCATTTTCCAACCTTAGCCATTTAGTGCTTGTAGCCTGTCTCTGGGTCACATGACTGGGTGTAGTTTACAGCTGGTCTGTGTTATTCCTCCTAGACAGCCACAAATCAAGAGCTTAGGTGTGATGAATGGGACATCACTGCAAGGATGGGAAGGCAGAGCTGGGCCTAGCCCTACTTACAACTGTAAGTCATCCCTTCACACAAAGTTTTGCATTTCACCTTTAGTTCGTCTGGCACCAGGGAGGGGAGGCAGGAAACCTGAGCATTACAAAGAGAATCCTCTAGAAGGCTTTCCCACTTCAAAGAAGGCCGCAGGTATAAATATTGCACCTCAGACCCCAACTCTCCAGTACACTTCTGAACCTGTGGGAGACTCTGGCAGGAAGAAGGGCTGCTCTGCTTCAGAAAAGACTGCTACTCTCCTGGACTGCTGAGATGAAAGACAGCTGCCTCCTGTGCTGACTTGCTGTCTGCTGCCCTCTTGCATGGGTGAGAAAGACTGAACCTGGAATATGTACCCAGGACCACCCAAATGATTCCAAGGTCTAGTCTGTTGTAACCAGCACCTAAACTCTGCAATTGTAAGTTCTACCCTGAAAAGTACCCCAGTCCTGGGCCCCTGCAAGTGGGCTTGAAGCTATTCTGTCAACCCTCTTGTGCCAAGCTACCAGAGGGTGAGCAGAAGTTAGTTTAGGGTTTACTTGTGTCTCCACCCTGACAACGATTGCGGTTCCTGATTGAGTAGAGTTCCACCTCCTCAACCAGCACCTCAATTTCTTGCACCAAGTATGACACATAGGAAGTTTATAGCATTTTCAAGGGTTTTGAGATAACATTATAGTAACCAGGGCATACTCAGAACACATAGACAGAGGGTAAGTCAATCTCACACATTTAGTGTCTTAGGTTTCTTTCCCTCCTTGCATATAGGGTAATAATAAAACGAGTGGCTTGTAAGGAGCTTGTCTCCCCAAACACGTAAATTAAAAATGATTTTGGTGCATGTTAGATTTTGGGGTCTCTAGTTGGCAGAGGTAGGTACCTTTGACCAAATAGGGATCCTTGTGTCTAGTCTGCTGCAAAGGAGGGACAAATAACAGGTCCAATAGAGAATTTTATCACCAGAGCAAACACCTTTATATATCAAAGTATCTCCTTGATAGAACGCAGAGAGTCCCAAGATCTAGTTAACGCAAAAAGGTCCTCCATGGGACATCTGGCGGATGCACGAACGCCGGAGCAGCGTAGTGACCCGGGACCGAGTGAAGCCTGTGGCCAAAGGCTTAGCCTTCCAACCACGGTGGATCTATCGGTTTCACAGCTCTCCGACTCACAACTATCATTGGACCTAGAAAAAACTCCAGATCTAGTGATTGAAACTACCCCAGAGGAAACTAGACAGTCAAGAGGGAGGAGGAAGGGTGCAATAAGCAAGAAAAAACCTATAGCCCCGAACAATCAAAAGTCTAAAAAAACGCACAAGATTCCTAATAAGACAGGAGAGACTCGAACCACCATACCACAGAGAAGGGATCAGGAAATTTCCAATCTGATTGTTCATCAGGCACTACCTGATACCCCGGCCCCTATTACCGGGGAAATTATAACTGGCCTCCCATTAGATAAGGAAGCAGACGCTAACACCGATCCCTATGACCACCTACTAAACAAAATTGGAGACCTTCTCAAACATTTACTTAAACCATTAGAATTGAGACTGGGACAAATGGAAAAAGCATTAGCTGACCTGACAACTCCTGTAAAAGCCCAAATGAACCAACTGGGACAAAAAACAGGGGGAGTCAAGCACCCCTCTTCAATTTCAAATGCTCAAAATAAACAACCTATTCCACCAGTAGCTAAACCAGTTCAACCGCTAGTGACCAAAAAAAAGACACTAGATAACACCCTAAGTAATACTCCGACCAATGTCACTAACACTAACTCGGCACATAATAACATAGATTCAAAAACACCAGCTACACAGTCGAATAAAGGGTGGGATAGAGGACCCCATGATTGAAGATTCTCCGTCAACCTCTTACCGGAGGCCAGTCCTTTCACAGTTGTAATGACTGGCGTACCAGAATTGGGAGACCAATCTAATGAAGCAACCTGGTCGCTAAAGAACAAGGTCCAACATTGGTTAAATGCAAATCGCCCACCTCCTCCTTACTGTTCACCTAAGATCCTAATGGTAAGAAGAGCCCCCTGGGTAGGACATGGCAAAAAAACGATACAAGGTGATTGTGTCCTTATCACCTTTGATGATCCCAGATTAGTTGATTACATCTGTTCATGGGATTACCAGAGCTCAACTGGGGCTATAGGAACAAAGCGTCTTTCCTTCTTCTACCCCTCGAGAAATCGAAATGGTTATCATCACGATGGATCCTGGCATACAGTAGGCCCTCCACATTGGGGCAGAGAAAGGGACGACTGGGGAGGACCTTACCACAGGGATTCCTATAGAGAACCACTACCCTGGGAGGGCTGGAACGGTATCCCAATGTCGAATAGATATAGTGGCCTTGAGCTAGTTGACTGACCACCACAGGATAAAAAACATCTCAGCCCCAAAAAAAGGAAATTAGAGTGTAATAGCGGATCACAAATAACTAAGATTCCAACCAGAGATCCCCAAACCCTAAGCGTCGTGTCTTGGAACATTGCCGGTCTCCGCCCCAAGATTGAGGACGGTACCGCCATAAGCTTCCTAGACAGGCACCAAATTGTATGTCTCCAGGAGACTTGGTCATCAACGGAACTGCATCTTCTGGGTTTCAGGACGTTTTTTTCTCCAGCTTTGGTTGGAAACATGGGCAGAGCAAAGGGGGGTTTAACTATTTATATAGCGAACACTGTCCAAATAAAAATAACCACTCTTGAATTAGACACAAATTTTCAGCTTCTTTCCCTCTCCCTACCAAAAAATGAGACTATCGTACTCATTAATTTCTACAATAATTTGGAGGAAGGAGAATTCATGAGACTAATAGTAAACCTAAACGAAAAACTCTCCTATCTTAGACAGACGAAAGGAGGGAAATATGCTGTCTCCTTCTTATGGAGAGGGGACTTTAATCTGCACCCCTGCCTTAACAAAAATTGCATTGAAACGATTAAGGACCAGGACATTCCCATTATTCATTTCTGTCATACTAAATCATGCATAGCCATGAATGACCTTATGTCTGACTTGGGACTTATAATAGTTAACAACCTAAACCCAAAAACAAGAAAGCCAGAGTCGACATACGTCGGGAGAGGTTACCAGTCCACTGTTGATTATGTTCTCACATCAGATGGGCTGTCAAACAAGATTAAACATGTTAAGACTCTAACAAATATATTAAGCGACCACCTTGCCATAAGGATAGAACTCAACTTATTACACCAAAAATCTCTTGAGACGACGATAGCCCAAGCTTTGAATCAGAATAATTTACAATTGGCACAGGTAAATGGGTATAGCTTAAATTGGGGGAAAATAGACCCTGGGCAAATCACAGAGGAAGTGATCAAAGCAGCATACCCTCATATTATAAAATGCCTTGACATAACTGTGACAGAGGAGGAAGTTATAATTAACTTCCGTAAAATTCTAACTGTCATCAAGGGCCTCTTGACAAAAACATCACAGGTAAAAACATTAAATAAAAGAGGTTGGTTTAACCACAGCTGCACCTCGGCATATACTAAGCTTAAACTGGCCCTGAATAATGAAAACAGAGACCCACGGACAATTGCCATACTCAGAAAGGAATATCTTTCCGCTCGAAAGCTGAGAAAAGCAGAATTAAAGCAGACCCTCTGGGAAGAACTACATAAAAGTGCCCTACAGAAAAACACCGAGGCTTTTTGGCGAGTAGTAAAATCCCCTTTTCTAGCTGATGATAATCTCCCAAAAATAGAAGTAGCCATAGAAGAAGGCGCCTGGATTTCTCACTTCTCAAAATTTTTCAAGAAACAGACGCTTTCTGAGAGTGATTAAAGAACTCAACCAGCTGTTAACTACCCTATCCAAATAGAATTTGATATTTCCAAAGTCCTAACGGCCATAAATGTAAGTAAAAATGGAAAAGCTCCGGGCCCTGACGGAGTCCCGGTGGACATTTTTAAATACAACACAGATCTATGGGCCCTTATATTGACCAGGGTGTGTACGGCAGCTGCAAAAAAAGGGCTCCTGGAATCTTGGACCAAGTCTGTTATGGTCCCGATTTTCAAAAAAGGAGACCGCCAGGACCCTGCCTGCTACCGTCCAATCTCACTGTTGGATTCAGTGGGTAAGGTAGCCGGCAGGTAAGCATGAGCGAATTTAGCGAATCTGGCGTTCGCGAATTTTGCGAATTTGCAAACTCGCAATCCGCAAAATCCGAAAATTCTCGCGAATTTGCGGATTTTTTTTTCTGTTCGCAAGGATTTCTGCCAGTTCGCGAGGGTTTTGTACAAGTTCGCAATTGCGAACTTACATGTCGGCTCGCAACGGTCGCGATTATGTTGTTTCTACGTCTGGTTCATCATCACAGGTTCCCAGCACCCTCTGTTTCACCCCTGCCACCCTCTGTTTCACCCATGCCACCCTCTGGTACATCAATGCCACCCTCTGGTTCATCATCACTGTGGATTATGGGGGGAAAAAGCAAGCACACCAGCCCTGCTTCAACTGACATGAACTAATGTGGGGTTGATTTATTAATGTGTCAGTGTTTTAAAATTCCAGTCTGGCACCTGCTTCCTTATCTGTAATTTGCTTTCTGTTGCAGTGCAATTTTTTTTTCCAGGACCTTTTATGGCCTACTTGTAGCTATTCTATGAGCCTGCTGTGAGGGTCAGAGCAGGGTCATACAATTGTTGCAACTAGCAACTGAACTCTGGAGGGGCCCCAGTCAGGAAGCATGACAGGGAATGGTTACTAATGATGAGTTTGAACTTTTGAACTTGCTGAATGCTTTCACTTTTGCAAAACTCGTTTTTCTGCAGAACAGCATTACAGCAACTGTAATGCCCCAAACAAGCTTACTTGTGAAAGTTGATTTCTAATCCAAAAGTGATCCAAAGAAAGTCAAAAGGCCTCAAATCCAAAAAAGTGCAGGCAAATGTCAACCTGAGGAGTTATTCTGATAAAAATCATCATTTTCAGAAGGTCTATGCTGCTTGCTAGTGGATTTCTTGTGCAGAATTGCAATTTTTTGTAATTTCGCGAGTGCGAGATTGTTGCTGCCTACATGTTCGCAATTGCGAACTTACACCGCACGCCGCAAAATTGTATCACCAAGAAAAAAAAATCCGCTGCGTGCGAATTTGCGGATTTTCGGTAAATTCGCGAGCGTTCGCAGATTGCGAATTTACCGAAAATCCGCAAAATTCGTGAGCGGAACGGATTTTCCGCCCATGCTTACCGGCAGGGTCATACTCGAGCGCCTCCAACAATGGCCAGAGGACAGGGGGGTACTGTCAGACTTACAATTTGGCTTTCGGGAGGGGTTTGGTACAGTGGAGCATGCTTTAAATCTATCAATAATTGTAGGAAAATATGTCCATGCAAAAAAAGATAAACTCTACATGGTGTATGTGGACCTCTCCGCAGCCTTTGACTGCGTGTCCCATACCAAGCTATGGCTAGTCTTATCACAAATGGGTGTGGACCCCCCACTTTTAGACTTTTTAAGGGAACTATACTCCAAGGCCTCAGCAAGAGTACGTTATGGTGTCAAGGGCGAGTTGACTGCGTCTTTTGGAGTAGAGCGTGGAGTAAGGCAGGGTTGTGTCTTGGCCCCCTTCCTATTCTCCTTATACACAAACAGCCTGGAGATGGAACTTTTGAGGGGGGCTCAAGACCTCCCCCAAGTAAAGTCACGCCCTATTCCCGCCCTGCTCTATGCCGACGACGCTGTCATCTTGGCCCGTACCCCACTCGAGCTGCAAAAAGCGCTAACTAGGTATGCGGATTTCATGGGCAGCCTTGACCTCCACATTAACATCAAGAAGACCTTCATAATGGTGGCAGGTAAAGGGAAAAAAAAGGTTCAGAAATATATCCCTTAACAACCAAAACCTCGAACTGACGGCCCAGTACCCCTACTTAGGGATAACAATAGATGATAAACTAAATTGGAAAGCGGCAGTTGAGGCTAGAAAACACTCCCTTAAGCGGGCAATAGCTGCATTTATCTCCTTCTCACAAAAACTAGGCAAACGATCGCCTGTAGAAATGCTGAACATTTATAATGCAAAATGCCAAGCTGTAGCTCTGTATGGGGTTTGGGGTTTGGGGTCTGGGGGCATGTTGATGTCAGCGCTCTACAGGTGGCAGAAAACTCTTAAGATTTCTTCTGGTTGCACCGAGGCGAATTTCCATATACGCATCCCATATTGAAATAGGCATACCCCATATTGAGGACCTAGCTAAAATCCAACCTCTCCTACTATGGAGGCGCATTTGGACCTCGGAAAAAAACATGTTAACCAGAGGAATTATGATGGATTCTATGACACTAGATCATTCGGGAGACATAAAATGGCTCGCCTACGTGAGAAACTTTCTTACAGATTTAGGCCTAGAGGATTATTATACACTACCGGAAAAGATCATTGAGATATCCAAGAAGGAGCTAAAAGAAATGGCCTTGAACCACCTAGATGGAATAAGACTCGCAAGTGAAATAGGGAAACCCTCTGTCCACCACGCAATCATGGTCCATCTTGTCCCTACAATTCAGCCGTACCTAACGCTTGAAATCGGCATTTTTGATCGCTTTCTACTAACCAGATTTAGATTAAATCTTTTCCATCGGTTAGTAGCCTTCCCAACGAGAAACACCTGGGAACAAAAGTTAGACCACTGTCCTTGCGATGATACATCTGTACAGACCACCATACATACAGTACTGTTTTGTAAATATTACCATGCGCACCGTAAAATTTGGCTGGTACCATTGTTGAAATCATGGGACTTAAGACAGTGTCGCCCTGCTATGCTGCGCCTTCAACTTCTGGACTCTGAAATTACCTGCTATCACATGGCTAACTTTTTAAAATACATTTTTAAACATAGGAATAATCTGTGAGAAAAATTGTTTTAACCATAATGAACTGAATTTAATGAAAGAAGATTTGATCTTCTTTCAAGCAACCCTTCATCAATTTTGCACTGAAAAATGCTTTTATTGTAAATATTGTTGTATTATTTACTTTTTTGGTATAATGTGTACAAAAATGGTTTTATGGATTTCTATCACGAATTGCCGAATAAAGAAATTTTATAAAAGTCAGGGTAAGGGGGTACACTCCTAAAATAACCCCTGCTCACCCCCTTGGTAGCTTGGCATGAGCAGCCAGGCTTATCTCACACATACAGTAATACAGTGACAACACTACTGATGGACACCACACAGGTTGTATTATAAAAATGTGTATTTTTATATAGACTTAACACAAGCCCAAATGACAAAAATCCACAATACTGTACTCAAAAATAGACTCTAAAGTGTTATAAAATAGCTCAGTTCTCTCAAGTTGCAAATGCGACACTTTACTCTCAATGTACCTTGAATGTGTAATGCAAAGAAAACAAAAGGGTCGCAGGAAGGTGATGCTTTGGTTCCTTACACGCAGGAGAGTGGATGCATCAGTTCCTTACTTCTGCACAGGGGAGTTGACGCTCACTTCCTTACTGTGTGGGGAGGTGATGCGTCGGTTTCTTACTGCTCTCCGGTGCGATGCGACAAGATGGCACCTCGATGCGATACTCTTCTCCGGTGTGATGTGACAAAATGGCATCTTGGTTGCGATGCAACAATGTTGGTGTGATGCCTGCACGCCCGACGGCCGTGCGGCAACTTAATGGTCTTTGGAGCCGCGACAGGCCCTGCGATGCTCTTCCCTGGTGATGCCACGGGGACCTCTTTGGCGGCGTCCCGCTTCTCCAGTGATGCGCCGCGCTTCGGCGATGCGATGATGGCAGCGGCGGCTCATTTCCTCAGAGATGCGACAACAGCTGCTGCGGCAGTGACACGCTTCCAGTCGTTGCGTCGTGCTTCCAGCTCCCAGCGACACGCAGTCTCTCAGAAGGCTCAGCACAACAGCAGGCACTTCAATTCCCAGTAAGGGAATTCAGGGAGGGAGCTGGTTGGTGAAGTCTTGTATCCTTAAGACTTCAGGCAGAAGGCAAGCTCTAGTTCAAGCCCTTGAAGATTCTTCTTCAAGTTGATAGACAGCACACTCAGTCATTTTCTCCTTTCTTTGTCAATGAAGCAACCACTGCAGGCCAATCCCTAAACACACATCACAGGGGTAGTCTCCTCCTTCAGCTTCCTGGTTCTTCTCCTCAGCAAAGGTTCTTCTTGATTCCCAGAAGTGATCTAAAGTTCTGGAGTCTGGGTCCCCTCTTTCATACACCAAAATCCTTTGTCTCTGAAGGCAGAGAGTGCCTGTACCTAACCCAACCCAGTTCTGGTCAGTCCTGGAGCACTCGGTCTCTTCCTTTGACAGTGCAGGCCAGGGACATCAGACGCACCACAGGAGGTGGAGAAAGCATTGTGGAGGGAAGGCACAGCCCTCTTCAGATCCCAGGTGCAACTCCTCCCTTCCATCTGCATGCAGATCTCTCTATTCAGCACTGTGCTGACTCACCCTGTCTCCTGGAATCCCCCAGCCCCTGTCACTCAAATTCCAGAAAAATAAATACACTACATAGCAGAGGCAGGATTGGATTGTTAGGAAATAAAATACCTACTTTCTAAAAGTGGTATTTTCAAACACAGAATGTTAAAACCAACTTCACTAAAAGATGTATTTTATCATTCTGAGTTCAGGCATACTAAACTCGAATTTCTTCCTAGTTCCCTGAGTCAGTTAGGATTATAAGATGTTATAATCAAACTGCCCATTCTGGCCTATGGATAACAGGTAGCCTTGCAATAGTGAAAAACGAAAATGGCTGTAATTCACTATTAGGACATGCCACACACATCTGGGCATGTCCTACCATTTACCTACAATGCACCCTGCCCTTGGGCCTACCATAGGGGTGACTAATATGTATAAAAAGAAAGGTTTAAGCACTGGCAAGTGGGTGCACTTGCCCAGTCAACATGGCAGTACCAGACTGCACACAGGCCCTGCAATGGCAGGCCTGAGACACACTTTACAAGCTGCTCCGGTTGGTGGCACAATCAGTGCTGCAAGCCCACCAGCAGCATTAGATTTACAAACCCTGAGCACACGCAGTGCACTGTACTAGGGTCTGACAAGTAAATCAATCAAGCCAATCATGTAGTCACTAATCCATACATCAATTTACCATAGGGAGCACTTGCACTGTGGCACCGAATAGCAGTGGCACAGTTCCAAAAAGCATCTAAAACCAGCAAAAACCTAAGAGGCAACAGCAAACAATGGAAGGGAGACCCTGGCCAATGGTGCCAGGTCTAACAGTGCACAAAAAAGATAGGTGTAACTGCCCTCTGGTTTCTCAAACAAGCTTTAATGGCAGTATCTGGTCACAACCTTCTAGTGCTCCTGCCTTGAAGAACATTTCTTTCATCCTCTGGATTCCAGGTATTGCAGGAAATCTGCTAAGACCCTGGCGCTTACACATAGCTGACTTTGAACAAGTTATTTTAGGGCATTCTGCTTCTGAGCAGAATTTGATGTCTGCAGAGCACACAAAGATTCTGCTGGCACATAAATGCGACAGAAATAAGACTGATAGGAGAGATAGATCTCCATAAACATAAATGTTTTTTGCAGCCTGTATTTAGGGGAATTATCATTCACGGATTTATGATCCTTTTACAATTAAAAAAATGCACATATTGCAAATAAAAAGCAACAGGTATGGTCTGACTTCAGTAAGGGGTATGTCTAGGATAATCACCGCATACTATATATGTTTTACATGAACTAACGTTTAGACGTTGTAAACATTTTAAAAGTGCATTTAAGAAAAACAAGATATGGTCCTCTTCTCCCTCCATCCATCTTTGTCCATCCATTTGTTTTCGGGTGTTCTTATTGTTTACAATGTGTTTTGACAGCATAGCTTTGACTCAGGTACCACGGTGGTTTTCATTCTTTTTTTTAATTTCCATAAGCCTTCATGAAATATGTTATTACTCGCAGATTAGTGTTAACATTTTTAAGTTAGTTCTTTTTTTTATATCTGGTAAAGTATATTTGAGAGGCATGAGTAAATAAAAAGCATAGTGATATTTTTTATGTATTTCTGTATGACAGCTGCAAGATTCTCTAATGAAATCCCATGGTTCGTTCTACTGCTATCCAACATGCTTGCTCCCCAGGGTACACCTGTCAAAACAAGAAGTAATCTTCTGCCCATTTTTTCTGCGTTTCTTTGGTGAACTCCTCTTTCCGGGTTTCAATTATTTTGCAAAGGTTACCTGCCACATCTCATACCTCCGCGCCCTTAAATACACGGACAATAGGCCGACGCATTCCAAGCAGGCCTCGGTGGAGCCTGACTCTAGAATGACATGATGAAGGGAGGTGCCATCGCACAAGGGTGCCTGCAGCCTCCTGATGCGAGCCTGCGGGTGAACCTTCGGAAAAGAGCCCTGTTCCTTCAGGAGCAGCATCCTGGCTGTTGTCATTATTTCCCAGCCCGGTGGCACTAGTTTCAAGGCGCTCGTGGTACTGGTGCACCCCGCCGCGTGCACGTGAAGAGGTTTCCAGCAAACGCACCACGCAGAGTCTCCAAGGCCAGGCAGCTGTTGTCTCACCCTTCAACTTCTCGCAGAGATTCCCAAAAGGTTATCAAAGGGAGCAGCCTCAGCCTGTCTCCGGGGATCTCGCTGCAAGCACACCCTGCGTGCGCGAGCCAAGGAGCTCAGGGACATCTCTCGCAGGTATTTTAATGAGCAGCATGGCGCGGCTCTCCCATCAGATTACAGTCAAGTGCCTCTCCTGTTTCTCACGCTGGGATGAGCCTACTCGAGAAAAAAACATAAAGTGCGCAGAGGAATAAGCCATGAAGCTATAGTGAGCGGGGGAGAGTCAAGTACCAGTATCAGAGAGAGGGAACCAACGAGCAGTGCACCCATAGAAACACATCCATGGGAGGCGGCGCATGCGCGGTGGGCCTGCACACTGTGGACGTCTGGTGAGAGGTCATGGGCCTCGATGACAAAGCCAACTCTAAAGCCTTCCGCCATCTCACTTCACGCGTCCACAGTGAGGACGAGAATGTGGATGGAGAAAGGTTAAGCACAATTATTTCTATACCGAAGAATGTCCTGGCTATATGACGTCAGTGTGCATCCAGCTGCTTTCCATCTTCAGAGAGGGGCTTGTGCCAGCAGGAAAATGCATTTTCAAAGGAAATGGTGATTCAAGAAGTATTCAAGCATAAGCAGTGCAGCTGTCTCTAGGAACAGAAATGAGTGGCGGGTGACTGGCGGGTCTTCCTGCTCTATTATTTCTTCTGAACCCTTCTCTTCCACTGTCACACGCCACAGAATGAGTGGTGGGTGACTGGCGAGTCTTCCTGCTCTATTATTTCTTCTGAACCCTTCTCTTCCACTGTCACACGCCACAGAATGAGTGGTGGGTGACTGGCGGGTCTTCCTGCTCTATTATTTCTTCTGAACCCTTCTCTTCCACTGTCACACGCCACAGAATGAGTGGTGGGTGACTGGCGGGTCTTCCTGCTCTATTATTTCTTCTGAACCCTTCTCTTCCACTGTCACACGCCACAGAATGAGTGGTGGGTGACTGGCGGGTCTTCCTGCTCTATTATTTCTTCTGAACCCTTCTCTTCCACTGTCACACGCCACAGAATGAGTGGTGGGTGACTGGCGGGTCTTCCTGCTCTATTATTTCTTCTGAACCCTTCTCTTCCACTGTCACACGCCACAGAATGAGTGGTGGGTGACTGGCGAGTCTTCCTGCTCTATTATTTCTTCTGAACCCTTCTCTTCCACTGTCACAAGCCACAGAATGAGTGGTGGGTGACTGGCGGGTCTTCCTGCTCTATTATTTCTTCTGAACCCTTCTCTTCCACTGTCACACGCCACAGAATGAGTGGTGGGTGACTGGCGAGTCTTCCTGCTCTATTATTTCTTCTGAACCCTTCTCTTCCACTGTCACATGCCACAGAATGAGTGGTGGGTGACTGGCGAGTCTTCCTGCTCTATTATTTCTTCTGAACCCTTCTCTTCCACTGTCACACGCCACAGAATGAGTGGTGGGTGACTGGCGGGTCTTCCTGCTCTATTATTTCTTCTGAACCCTTCTCTTCCACTGTCACACGCCACAGAATGAGTGGTGGGTGACTGGCGGGTCTTCCTGCTCTATTATTTCTTCTGAACCCTTCTCTTCCACTGTCACACGCCACAGAATGAGTGGTGGGTGACTGGCGGGTCTTCCTGCTCTATTATTTCTTCTGAACCCTTCTCTTCCACTGTCACACGCCACAGAAGGAGTGGTGGGTGACTGGCGGGTCTTCCTGCTCTATTATTTCTTCTGAACCCTTCTCTTCCACTGTCACACGCCACAGAATGAGTGGTGGGTGACTGGAGGGTCTTCCTGCTCTATTATTTCTTCTGAACCCTTCTCTTCCACTGTCACACGCCACAGAATGAGTGGTGGGTGACTGGCGGGTCTTCCTGCTCTATTATTTCTTCTGAACCCTTCTCTTCCACTGTCACACGCCACAGAATGAGTGGTGGGTGACTGGCGGGTCTTCCTGCTCTATTATTTCTTCTGAACCCTTCTCTTCCACTGTCACACGCCACAGAATGAGTGGTGGGTGACTGGCGGGTCTTCCTGCTCTATTATTTCTTCTGAACCCTTCTCTTCCACTGTCACACGCCACAGAATGAGTGGTGGGTGACTGGCGGGTCTTCCTGCTCTATTATTTCTTCTGAACCCTTCTCTTCCACTGTCACAAGCCACAGAATGAGTGGTGGGTGACTGGCGGGTCTTCCTGCTCTATTATTTCTTCTGAACCCTTCTCTTCCACTGTCACACGCCACAGAATGAGTGGTGGGTGACTGGCGGGTCTTCCTGCTCTATCATTTCTTCTGAACCCTTCTCTTCCACTGTCACACGCCACAGAATGAGTGGTGGGTGACTGGCGGGTCTTCCTGCTCTATCATTTCTTCTGAACCCTTCTCTTCCACTGTCACAAGCCACAGAATGAGTGGTGGGTGACTGGCGGGTCTTCCTGCTCTATTATTTCTTCTGAACCCTTCTCTTCCACTGTCACACGCCTCAGAATGAGTGGTGGGTGACTGGCGGGTCTTCCTGCTCTATTATTTCTTCTGAACCCTTCTCTTCCACGGTCACACGCCACAGAATGAGTGGTGGTGACTGGCGGGTCTTCCTGCTCTATTATTTCTTCTGAACCCTTCTCTTCCACTGTCACACGCCACAGAATGAGTGGTGGGTGACTGGCGGGTCTTCCTGCTCTATTATTTCTTCTGAACCCTTCTCTTCCACTGTCACACGCCACAGAATGAGTGGTGGGTGACTGGCGAGTCTTCCTGCTCTATTATTTCTTCTGAACCCTTCTCTTCCACTGTCACAAGCCACAGAATGAGTGGTGGGTGACTGGCGGGTCTTCCTGCTCTATTATTTCTTCTGAACCCTTCTCTTCCACTGTCACACGCCACAGAATGAGTGGTGGGTGACTGGCGAGTCTTCCTGCTCTATTATTTCTTCTGAACCCTTCTCTTCCACTGTCACACGCCACAGAATGAGTGGTGGGTGACTGGCGGGTCTTCCTGCTCTATTATTTCTTCTGAACCCTTCTCTTCCACTGTCACACGCCACAGAATGAGTGGTGGGTGACTGGCGGGTCTTCCTGCTCTATTATTTCTTCTGAACCCTTCTCTTCCACTGTCACACGCCACAGAATGAGTGGTGGGTGACTGGCGGGTCTTCCTGCTCTATTATTTCTTCTGAACCCTTCTCTTCCACTGTCACACGCCACAGAATGAGTGGTGGGTGACTGGCGGGTCTTCCTGCTCTATTATTTCTTCTGAACCCTTCTCTTCCACTGTCACACGCCACAGAATGAGTGGTGAGTGACTGGCGGGTCTTCCTGCTCTATTATTTCTTCTGAACCCTTCTCTTCCACTGTCACACGCCACAGAATGAGTGGTGGGTGACTGGCGGGTCTTCCTGCTCTATTATTTCTTCTGAACCCTTCTCTTCCACTGTCACACGCCACAGAATGAGTGGTGGGTGACTGGCGGGTCTTCCTGCTCTATTATTTCTTCTGAACCCTTCTCTTCCACTGTCACACGCCACAGAATGAGTGGTGGGTGACTGGCGGGTCTTCCTGCTCTATTATTTCTTCTGAACCCTTCTCTTCCTCTATCACAAGCCACCCTGGCATTATTAACCAGATAATTTGGTGAATGTCAATACCCGTCAAGAACTTTGCAATTAGAAGAACGTGTGTATCTGTAAAGCGCACATTCACCCGGAAGGCCTCTTGGTGCTGAATAACAGATGTTTACTGTTACTAAAGTCAGTGGTACTCCTTTTATCGACCTCAGAACGATGAAAGACTGAGCGAGCCCGCAGGATATGAACCTGTGACCATGAGGTTAAATACAGGACCCTATTCACTGAGCCGCCAGACCCGGATGGCAGTCACTAGAGTCAGGACGCCCGAGCTCTTACTTCTTAGTTGTACCTGCATTTGTCTTATATAAGAGGGGCATCCAGTCGTCTACACTTCCAATCTGACTTTAATATGATTATATCTCATTGAGCAACATATTTTCATCTCTGAAAACTAGCACGAAAGTAAGGAGTCAGATGTCTACAGTACACTGTGAATGCACGCCTGCAATTACAATTAGACTGAATATCCATTTCATAAATGCTACTTAGCGTTTCTGATCAGTTGTTTGCATCCATAACAATGAGGACAGTTGAGCAAGAGAAGCAAACTAAGAGAGGAAAGTGTAAAATAAAAAGCACATGAAGAAAAGCGGATAGCTGTGTAAAAACAGGCATTTTCGAAACCCGTCACTTGACACGAGAGGGTGGGGACGGGTGACTACCTGAGGCACATCGGAGGGATGACCATATGTAATAATGAAAATGGAATGGGAGTGAAACCATGCCCCATGCAACCACCCTCAACAAATGAATGTGTGTCCTGGGTTACTGTATAGTGATGCTGCTAAATTACTGCAAATAGCCAAAACAAAAACTTTTCTTCTGTGTGGAGGGTTTTCAAGGTGGAAAAAATCAATTTTGGCAGCAGAGTTAAAAACTCTCCAAATCTTCCTGCTTACTGCAATGCTAACCATTTAATCATTGGTGCCTCTTCTTTGACTGTAATGCTGTCATTTCCTTTGACTTTCCTTATAGAAAACTCAAAATTAACATCTTCACTCTGTAAAAAATTCTGTAAAGATTATTTACTTGACAAACCACATTGCAGTCTGCCATGTCAGATTTAAGCGTTGCTCTGTATCCAAGACCCTGTAAAGTCTAGAAATCATTTTCCCATTGCCCCTTGCAGCCTCATAAAGAGTATGAAACACCCCCGTTCTTAAAGGCATAAAACTGCACAATGACCGCACTGCCTTCTCAAACCTTCTCCTTAGTTCAGGGGCGGGAGGGAGCCCAATATTTCGCTGCAACAAAAGGAGCTGCTTTAATAGAGTCCTGTTCGCCTGAAGTGAGGAAAACACATTCCCTGATTGCTAGTTTGTCCCCAGTGCACCTCCACCTAACTGCTGCTCGCAGGCATTTCAGAAGAGGGTGCAGCACACATGAAATCTCTCCACAAGGGGAGCAGGCAGCAGGAGCAATCAGCCCCCTCCTGATGTCCACATCTTAAGGGAATCCGAGAATACACCATTGTTTGGATCGAGACCTTCGTCAGCATCCCAGGGCCCACACTGCACATGGAGGGCCCACCTACCTCACTCGTACCCGCACAGCTCCAGTGCTTCTAGCGAGAGAAGGGTGTCAGGAAATGAGCGACAGGGACTCAGTGGATTCTGGATCTCCTCAAATGTGCTGTCAGACATGAAGCCTGCTTCACCATGTTTGTTCATTTTTTTGTGTGCATTGTATTGTGCGCACGGACAGTTGAATTTGTCGAATTCTTTACTCTAACATCTCAATTGTTTAGGCATAAATAATAGCATAATATGCCAGCATAAGCATGTAATCCACGAATGCCTCTGTGGCGATGCCGTACTTTATCTGCTAAGCAGGATTTGTCTGGAATGACAAGGCGGATGTACCATGTTACAACGCATACCGTTACAACTACCTACTATTACAACGCGACCATTACAATGCATACCATTACAACGCATAGCGCTTTGAGGTGCTGGATAGTGGTAAGTATAATTTACTATTCTAACTCCAGTCCCCGTGGACCCTAGGGAAGGTGTTGGATAGTAAAATATACTTATTCCCTATCCTAGAGCGCCCCCCAGCGCAATGCGTTGTAATGGTATGCGTTGTAAAAGTCGCGTTGTAATGGTAGTGCGTTGTAACAAATGCGTTGTAACAGGTGTATACCGACAAGGCAGATGAGCCCAGAGAACTAGTCATTTTGCACATGCACCTTTTAGGTGCTCCATGTTGGTGGCTTGGGTTTCTCCTAAACGGATCCTAAAGTAGGGAACTCCTTACAGCCATCACCAGGCATGGATGCCTAATATAAGGTCTTGGAAGAATCTCCTTACATACCTTTTTCTCATTAGCATCTTTCTGGACTAACTGAGCTCCTGGGACTCCTAACACTTCAAATCAGGCAAATCAGTTCCTATAGACACTGACATAGCAGAACTATATAAACAGTAGAACTTATACCTCTGCTCTTTAGTTATAGTGCATCTTGTTCCTCCAATATGTTTCCCCACAATCGAACATCACTTTACCTTATATACATTTTTCAATTTGTTTCCAACTCAGCATCTGTACGTGAGGTCAATGCAATATTCTTTAAAGGTTGAGGGTCGGTCTCAAGGTGTGATTACGATATACCCCTGGATGTCTGGCCAAGGTATCCCTTGCGCATGTACAGACAACGAACGGTGGAAGGTGAGTGCGAACCAGTGTTAACTCATCATGTATTTCCATTCATCTAGTTAATGCTCATTCATTTGGGTAGCCTAGAAGGGTTCTCGGATAAAATTAAAGTTGACACATTCTAGCCAATTTTTAGAATGCTGCAATCTAGGATATATTTTACGAAAGAAATTTTAGTCCGTTTTTCAGAGAAGTGAAGATGTAAAAAGCTCTGCATTGCGTATTTATTTAAATCATATCTTGGGAAAAGAAACCCCAAAATCAGGGGAGAGAATGAGGGTCACTCATTCTGCAGACCATAAAGTTTTGGACTATTTTAAGAGTGTTGCTTGAGAACTGTCTGGGATTTCACCTGATTTCTTTAAAAAATCTATGCTCTTAATTGCACTGTTTGGCCACATTTTATCCAAATATGTTTTCTGGGGTAATCCGCCTAAAATGCCTCTTGCAGGAAGGGCCACTTCACTCTCCCACTTTGTGCAATTCGGGCTTGTTAGCGAGTATGTTTATGAGTGGCCAAGCATCACTGACAAACAGAGACATTTTAAGGCATTGGCAAAGTGGGCTCTGGGCCCCAGCCTTTCAGGGTGCCCCCTGGTAGATCCACCTCTATTCTCCACACAGTTATACCTTGATGTCCTTGAACGATTTTTGAAACATATATTATTTCAAATACAATTTTCCTGTATTTTATTACAGGTAATGTGTGAAAGTCCCAGCGCCAGGAAACCTCTCGGTGTCAGTGCGCTATACAAGAATCCCCTAAGATAAGATAAGATAAGTCTATGACAGACATTTTGCTGACAAATGTTGCCTTTATGTTTTTCAACACCATGCAACATCTATAAAAACAAAGTTCCTTTTAGATCAAATTAGGACATCACATCAGTGGCGGCCGGCACGGCTCGCGGGTGGCAGGGGGGACGTGGGGGAGCATGCAACAGGGGGAGGGGCGCAATGTAAAAAATGTTTTTAAAAAATAAACACTTTCCTTGCCACTGGGTCCCACGTCTCTGCTCCAGCTCTCCTCCGTCGGACTCCACGAACAAGAAGCACAATTGGGCTCCTCTGACCAATCACAACACTGCTGGCCAGCCAAACAGTCATGTGCACTTAGGAGTGGGCAAACCACTCCTCCCCTGCACTGCTCCAAGAGCAGAACAGCCCCTCCCCCGCAAAGCAGCACGGAAACATTAAATGATAATCACTCAAAGTTGTTATCATTTCATGTTTCCTTTATTTGCACTGCTTAAAAGCAGTGGGGCGACGCCACTGCATCACTTATGAGAAATGGCGGAGGGTCGGCTGCTATTTTACAATATTGAAAACACACATCACTATCCCTAAATAATGAATGGAAGGATATTTAGCATTTGGACCAGTGCGCCTCTGCAGTATCAGTGACCTGACCAAAGAGGGCACCATAACGCTAAAATTGGATCCTAAATCAAAAGCTGCTCCGAAAAGGGGCCCGCAAACTAGGTCTGGCCCAGGGCCCCTGAAGGCCTTAAGTTGTCCCCGGTCAGTGTTATAATTGGCATTCAGTTTCGTTGTGTTTGCAGTGAATGTGAAGCTCCTCATATGTGCGTGGCTTCTCAGTTTGTCGCAGTTCCCTTAGAGTGGCTTAGTCTAGGCCACTCTAAGGGTCCCAGGGGCAATATGTACATTAGTGGACAAGCACATCCCCAAGCCACACAAACAGCCCCGAGGTGCATGTGTTCCTGGCTCAGATTGGCTGCTTCTCTCATCCTCCGCGGTTTCCAAGCTATATTTTAATGTGTACCCGTTGTGAAATGGAAAAATGAAATTAGTTTGTGAGGGTTTTTTTACTGTCTTTTCCTGTGAGCTGAACTTGAGAGGCGATCGATAGCAGAAAGCCGAGCCAGCAGCTCTACAGAACTACAGATCGCTGCCAGCCCCTCTGCCCCGGTCAAAGATTTATTCTCTTTTCATACTCTGTTCACAGTTTATGGAAGAGGGCGAGAAAGGTTCACCCTTTGCAGTCTCCTTTAATCATTTTAGACTCACAGTGCCATATTGTATAAAGAGAAGCTGAGAGAGGCTTTTTTTTTAAACAACGCTTTAGAAGCAAGTTTATCTTCTCCCAAAAAAAAACAGAATGGTTGAATAATACACCAAGCGCTACAGAGACTGCTCGCCAGAGACGAGAGAGAGAGAGAGAGAGAGAGAGAGAGAGAAAGAGAAAGAGAAAGAGAGAGAGAGAGAGAGAGAAGAGAAAAGAGAGAGAGCGAGAGAGAGAAGAGAAAGAGAGAGAGAAAGAGAGAGGGAAAGAGAGAGGCAGAGAGAATGTGCCGGAATATGCAGATTTTTGGATATGTGCACACACTCGAGTGTGGGAGCATGTGTGATCTTGCAACCACATCGCAGTTAAAGCAATAACTGTCAGAAAGTGACAGCTCCTAAACCAGTCAGTGCTAATGTGATTTCCGTATTTAATAAAACATACCCTTATATATTTGGGGATGGTACAAGACTAGCCGTTTATGCCCCAAGTTCACTGATCAACCAATGAATGACTTTCACGCGTTACAACCCTGAGTGACCTCTTCTTAGGGTGGAGTGCCCTCTAACTTTACAAATGGTGATCAGTAAAGGCAGCCAAACCCAGAAAAAATAAGCAAAAATCTGAAGAAATATTTTCAAGTTTCTGGGGAAAGGCGGTAGAATCTGCGGGAATTACATTCATGTTTCTTAGACAAAAGAGAACAATTAATAAGAAAAAAAACATCAAGCTACGCTCGCTGCATATATTTTCAAAATGCCTGAATGTTTTTAACACTAGCTAATTGAAAAGTGTGGTGTCTGTCATCTTTAAGCACATCTTGCTTCAGCAACAATTTGAGAGTTTTTATGTCAGGTTCTCTGTCTTCCTCACACATCTCCCCTCCTACATAGATTCTTAAGACACTTTTACGTGTACTGATACCTATAAGTGCGATATTCTGTTCTCACCTGTGTATAATAATAATCTATTGCACAGGGTTTGGCTCCAGCTTTCCAGGAGGCAAGTCCTGTCCCGTCCACTGTCTTGTGTTACATGTTGTCTTAAGTGCCTTAATTGTGACAGTATGACATTTCAATTTTCTTAGACATCACCATTGTGTCTTCAACTGGGCCCATAAGGGGTTGTCTCCTGTATATAAGTACACTCCTTGTTTGTGCCCTAGGGTTCAGATCGAGAATCCCTTTTGTCTCCTTTCCATTTGGTTTGTAGGGTGACTATCTGTAAGAGTAATATGCACAGTACTGGAGATATTGACATTCCCTATTACCATGAGAAGTTCTGAGCCTAATCTGTGTACAACCCTAGTGGTAACCCAGTGAATTTGTCCATTCTTCGTTCAGTTTCCTGTTTGTTCATATTAAGTTGGCTGTGCCTTCTCTATCCGGTTTCTGTGCTTTACCCTGCTTGAGTCTGTACTATTCTGGTTCATGCCTTTGTCTGCTCCTCTGTGTCTGTACGCTACTTCCGTGGGCATATATTCCTTGACCTCGATGAGTTCTCTGCCTAGAGTCCTTCACAGTACATTCTCACTGCATTTAGTTACAGGGTCTTGGGGCTCACTGCGAGATTACGGGCTTTATTTAGAGTTTTTCAGACATAGTACACCGCTGCACATTGGTAGAGTACCCTGTACACCTAACTGTTGGTTCACACACTCTACTTAAAGTCAGAAGAACTATCAAGTTTCCGCAGGTGGAAACCTTCGACCAGTGGCCCATTGGGCCATCAGTCTCCGTACCTCAGTCCGTCTGCTCTATTCAGGGAGGATGTGATGTCCTATTTTCCTGTTCTGGACCACTAGGAAATGCCTGGCGTACCAACAAAAAGAAAATCACCCCCTACACCCGGGGAGTAAACTCTTACTGCATTAAGGCCATTAGATTTTTGTTTTTCAAAAGAAGGCTTACAATTTGGTAGTTTATTTTGGAAAAACAAAAATGTTTGCTGAGTGGCCACAGGAAAAATGGTGACCACTCAGCAAATTTATAGTGCTGTCATAGAAGCCTTCCACATAGAGATCTTTACTAGACAAGCACACTCTTTTATTTGGTTGAGATAATTACATATACATCCCCATATAATGCTATCTTCATCTTGCTCCTTGTAAGTCCTCTCTAAGCTCCTCTTCTCTTCAGTCAACAAGTGTCAAAATGTCAGCATTCTGAAAGCAACCAACGGAAGGGGGAAGAAGCCCTTGGCGGCTAGGCTGCGACATCACCATGATGAGTGTGGCATAAACGTCCCCGCTAGGAGACATAGAGTCTGGTTATATGTGGATAATAACACTGATTACATAACGGAGCCAGAACTCAACTTGGCCCCTGTAATGAGCGAGTTCCTTAGATTTGGTGGTATAAATAGGATCACCAATAATTGGACCAAATCAGTGGCTTTTCCAGAGACGTCCGCCACGCAGAGCTTTTGACAAAGAATTCTCCCTGAAATGGTCAGACTCACTGATAAAATATCTAGGAATATGGATCAGCCAAGATGTGGGGAATTGTGGCGAGAGCAGGGCTGTGTCATGGCTGGGGAAGCAAATTCCCGAGTTGGTAAAACTACCTCTAACCATTGGAAGGGAGAACTGTAATCACTAAAATTGTGATAGTAGAATTTCGATACCTACTTAGTCATATCCGTTTGCCACTCATGAGAGCCTTTCTGGATCAGGTCAAGCCCATTTTAATAAGTCTTATATAAGAAGGTTGGCAGCCCTGGCTGGCATGAGAGGTACTAACCTTTCCATTTGAACAGAGAGGCATTTGTACTCTGGACATGGAGTTGTATTACAACTGCTCACACCTGCAGTATCTTCCACACTGGCTCTATCCGACGTCTTATCTACCACATATTGCAGTAGAGGCGGACAGCACAGCTCCCTGGCCCTAGCAACCCTGCAGGTAGAGCAGGTGTCAGCAGGTACAACACATGGGCCTAAAGGCAACAGGTGATCGCTATCCTGATTGAACATTTGTAGAAATAGGCGCCCTACAGGCAGCTGTGAATTGTACACCTCTCTATTACCACATGTGCAGAGTTTCTCACCAGGTATATGCAGGATTCCCCGGGGGGCATGCCGGCCTACCTGCATTAGATCTCATTTTAGCATCGGCCTCGCCCAAGTGGTGAATTTGAATTTGAGTTTAAAAGAATTTGTAGAGCGCACATACACTATGCAGTTTCCTGGCGCTAGGGGTTATTTTACTGGGCAAGAAAGGCACAGCGGGCTAGGAGCTGAACGCTTGCTGAAACAAAAAAGTTTTAAGGGCCTTACGAAACTCCATATAGGAGGATGAAAGTCTAACAGGGGACGGGAGTGCGTTCCAGAAGGTAGGAGCAAGGACCGAAAATTTCTGACCTCCCGATCTTTGTTTCTTAAAACAAGGGATTACCAAAAGAGATTTGGTGGACGAGCGCAGGTCTCTAGAAGGGCAGTAGTTCGTAATGGCCGAATTTATAAAGGCGGGAGCCGTGCCCACACGGGCCTGAAAAGTGAGGCATCCCAGTTTAAAAAGGGCCCGTTGTTTGATAGGGAGCCAGTGTAAGGCAATAAGCAAGGGAGAGGAATGGTGGGATTTGGATAGGCCATATACCAGGCGTGCAGCCTGGTTCTGCACCAGTTGTAGGCGTTGGAGTGCGTAAGCGGGGGCACCGTTATAAATAATATTTCCATAATCAATCTTAGATAGGACCATAGCCATTAAAATCAGTTTAAGTGCAGGGGAAGAAAAAAAACGAGATATTTTCATAATGATACGCAGGGTAAAGAAACAGGAGGAAACAACAGAACTAATGTGGGAGTGAACTGTCAAATGATGGTTGAGTGTAATGCCAAGGGTTTTAACTGAGTGTGATGGGGTAGGGGGTAAACCTAGAGAAGGGGGCCAAAACGAGAGGGACCAAGGGTTACCACTGCCACCAGTCAAAACCAACTCTGTTTCATCCGGGTTGAGTTTAAGGTGGTCCATATTCATCCAATCCCGGATAAACAGCATAACGGACTGGAAGCTAGTGATACCTGATGTGAGGGAGGACAAATTAAAAATGAGTTGGAGGTCTTCAGCGTAATTATGCACTGTGACCTCCATTTGTTGCAGTGCAAAAATAAGGGGAAAAATATAAAGGTTAAACAAAAGAGGGGAGAGGGAGGAACCCTGAGGGACACCGCATTGCACCCTGCGAGGCGGGGCAGAGAACTCGGCCAGATGGACTGCTTGCGTACGGTCAGACAGGAAGGAGCCGAGCCAGGCCAATATCGGTCCCCCTATACCCGCCGCCTCGTGGGTCACGAAGCTGTGCAACACTATGCAAACTGCCGCCCTAGTGACAATATCCCAGGTGCAAGCGGGGTGGCAAAGAGAGTTTGGGGAGGATATTCCTGATCAAGAGTCGTAGTACTGCTGCACTCAGACTGGAGCACTATCCCCTAACTACATACTGTGTCTCACATATATTAAGTTCCTACATAGAATCTACAAAACACCCCATAATTGGTCTTAGGCTGAATGTGGGATCCATGGATTTGAATCCTTGCACCTAGCCTGGCAGTGCCCCGGGATAGCAGCTTGCTGGACAGGAGTGATTGAGTGCACAGAGGAGGCGATTGCGAATGTGATACCCCAACAGCCAGTGGTAGTACTTTTGGGATATGTGAAAGAGATCCCTCCCAGCATGCGCAAGCTTACTGCCATGATGTTACTGCTAGCAAAACACCCTACAGATGTGCAATGGGGACGAGCTACTGTGCCCCAAATAAACTATTGGATAGGGGACATAGTCTACTGCCAGGAACAACTGACAGAATATTGGCTGTTGATGCCGGAGTCCAGCAGGATGAAGGGCAGCTGGGCCCCATTTAAGACATACCTAGCATTGCACCCGACCAACAGAGAGACAAAGAGAACCGATCTGGAGGATGCTCCCAAGATGCCCGTTCATCCCTCGAGCACCTTCGTATTGGATCTCTTGGATTTGTTCCCTGGTGGCACTGCCACTGAATTATATCCCTCAGCCATGATACATTGTTGCAACTACTCGTCACATTCTTAGCAATCTGATGTACAAGCATGTTTGCTTGTTTGTTTCACAGATGAAACCAATACATATAAGAAAGGGGGAGGGGAGAGGGAAGGAAAGATACAATAATGACTATATGGGAGTAGTGAGAGTCGGCAGGGAAGAGCAATAATACAGAACAAGACAGACTATGTTATAAACAGAACAAATATGAGGGTGAGCATTTATTATTCATACAGCAAATCTCCCTCTCTAAGAGAAAGATAGCAGTCCCTCTGACAGTCCTTGTGCCACAGAAAGGTCCTGCTTATCATGATACATGCCGTAGTGTTAGTCGAGGATGTCTGTGTGTGTTGTCTGAAGACAGATGCCTTTAAGACATCTGTGCCTCTTTTTCTCATAGACCTAGAAAAGGTCTGGTGGAGCACTACTTTCTTCACCACTACCTCTTTCTGAATCCCTCCTGGGTTCCTACCATTTAACGAACTCGCAAATTAGAGGTAAATTTCATTCCTGGTGGTCTGCCTTTGAACATCACAAATTGGCAGATGCTTGTGATACTGTTGGGTGTGTTTACAAGTGTCCACTGTTGCTACATCTATAACACTTACATTTTATACTTTCTTTGATTCGCTTCACTCTTGGAGTTTGACAGTTTTTGTGTATAAATACATCCAGACTGTTAACAGAACTTTTCACTTTGTAGACCAGTACTGAGGTCACTATTATCTCCTTAACACAGTCATCAGAATATCTCTAGACGGGAGCGTGAATTTACTACTTGTTGGCCATTAACTCTTTGGAATAGATAACACAAATTTTGCCTTTTCTTTTACACACATTTTTTTAGGTAGTCTCTCTTCCATCTGAAATGATGTTTCACTTAATGTCAAGATTATCGATTTGTTACTAGCAATCACCTTCCAACAAATTACTGTCAAGTGGAAAGATTTTTCAAAAATATCATATAGGGCCTGGTGGCACTCTGTATGCCATACTCACAGACTAGATACTGCCTTTGTTTACCCATCTCAAATGGCCTCAAAACGTGTTGATTTATGGTTGCCTGTCACAATGTTTATTGATATTAGTGCTAAACATCATTCTCAACCTAAACCTTCTCAACAGGAGGTCTCCAAACCTCCTGAATCCCCTAATAATTCCATTAGTTTCATTCTAATATTTAGTATACATATATGTCTTATTTGCTATGCATTCTTTTGTTTCCTTTATGTATAATCAATCCAATTCTTTTTCTCTACATGTAAGGAGCTTGGATTGTGATGTTGTATAATCTACACTGTATATTGTGTTGGTCACCTCAATTTTCTCTCAATAAAATCATTTGAACTCAAAAAAGAATATCTCTAGAAAGCATGTCTCAACCACCACCATTTTTAAATTACACTAGTGAATCCATATTACCATTGAAACCGAGTTAAAACTTACCTAATAACAATAAAAGAAGATAATATTTAACCCCTTTGCAAAAACATTTTGTTACACAACGTAGGGGAAGAAGGAAGGAAGTGTGCAATATTATTGGAAAGGGTGGGGCATAGGGCGGACACACAGTTGGATGTTTTCCAAATAAAATTGAAGAAACTTAAAAAACACTTTGAAGAAAAAACCAATGTTATACTAGAAAGGCATACATCCTTTGTCACAGTACAGGTGAAAAATTGAAAAGGTGGCTAGTGACGTAGCAGTGCTTACGGGACTGACCAACACTTGTGATTTTGGCTCCTAGTGTGACTCACTATTAAGGTATCAACTCTGTATAGGAAAAGCTATTAGCCAATAAACCGTACCTGAAGGAAGCCATAGAAATCACTATGGGAGTTTTTGTGCATTTATAAATTTGAGTACTATTAACATTGTGCAAAATGCGGACCTACCCTTGAATTTATATGTGTACACTTATTTAATGCTATTACCTTTTAAACTAATTCACTATGACATGTGGAAGTGCTCCTGGTTTATGCTAACTATTCCTCAGTTAGACTTAATGCTATCTTGTTAAAAAAGGAGGTCTCCTCATGCATGTTCACTGTTCATTATTTCCGTGGCACACAGGCAAGCGAAGTCCTGTTTATTCCCATTGACGTTGTTCTTGCTGTTCTTGAAGAAAAATTTCCACTCTGGGCTCAGTAATGTTGCGATTTTTCAAGCTCCCTTCCACTAGCTCATTCTACTGTATTCAATCTCAATGCTTTTCTGTTGTTTTGTAACTAGCTTGTGCTGCCATCTCCGGAAGATATTAGAATAGAAGGGTTGAATCAATATTCATGTAGTAGGTTAGTGCTTAGACGGTAAGGCAGTAAAACTGCGCTATGATATGCTGAAATTGTAACACTTTTGCTCACACTATCATGAATTTGCAGTCTTAGTTGTGTTTTCTGAGAAGATTTTCAATATAAGCCCTCTATTTTAGGAGTGAGCCAGAGCTTTCCTAAAGTTTTTCTGATGCCATTAGGGATGCTGAAGGATTTCTTATCGATTTTGCTGCTTATTTGGGGCTTAACATTTTTCTGATTTTGCCTAATATTCTGCATTGCCCTATTACCAAAAGCCTTCATGGCAAAGACTTATGCTTCTCCTCCTTACAATTTCTGTATTGTACCCTTTGAAATGTGTAATAAATGTTTTAAAATGTTCTAATTCTTCCCCAGAACCCACTTATTCAGGTTGTCCTTATTTATTGCATTGTATTTTAGATAAATTGTGTGTGATCTCAGGACTCATTGCCTCATGAAATTCCCCGACCAATGCACCCTTAACTGTGCTATTGAGACATCTTTTAAGACAAAATACATTGGTTACGACATCTGCCACCCTGACGATGTGGAGGTCTGCTCGTAAAACCTTATTTAGGCCCCTAAGTGTCTTGGCTGGATGGCTTCCCAGTACACAATTACTACAGAGGCATCACTAGACGGCCCAGCCTGCAGCACCAGATAGTATTTGCTGTATTGTGATTCTGTGGTAATAGCTGATACTATGCGCCACCACCATGCCCCCAAGCCATGTCTCCTTCCCTTCTGATTCTTCTACTCATTTCCACCCTAGGCCTGGAAATTCATACATAGATAGCATTTATGTGGATAATTTCCAAAACTTAAAAAATCTGCAACATTTTTTCAAACCACCAATAATCAGGAGAATAAAGTGATTTGTATCTTTAAAGAAAAATATGTGCCTCAAATTTGGACAGTCCATGGTGGCTAACCATCTAGCATACTAATGGATGCAGAACGCATTGTTCATTCTAACAGCTAAACCAATCAGGTGCATGGCTATCAATGATGAGGCAGGTACAGGGGCACCAGGACCAAGAGGTGTGATGGGCCAGCAACAGGGAAGGTTTGCTTATTTTTCTACCGAATTGGAGTAAAGAGGGCATACCCAAGGCGCAGCTTGAGGTCCGGGCAAACACAAGTCCCATATTAGAGACCGGAGAAAAGATGAACATTTTCTGAGCTAGTGGACTCCATGGAGATGTGTAGGTTTCAAGTCAGAAAGCAATGGACACTGTAAGAACGATGCATCCTTGAAATACAGAGTGACCGAGGCCTGCTTCAGCTAGGGTTACCAACTGGCAAGGTGCAAATTCAGGACGGTCAGTGTAAAAATTCAGGACAAAGGGTCAAAATTCTGGCCAAAAATTCAGGACAGAAGGTCAAAATTCAGGACAAAAATTTGGGACAAAACATAAGTTTTACAGACATATCAGAGGAGGTGGCACAATAAAATATAAGTAAGTACATAGACAACCAAAATAAATACAAGTCAAAATAAGTTTATATAAGGTTGAGCGAATCAATGAGTTTTTCAGTATGCGCGCAACTTTGCAAAGTGACATCGGGCCCTTTCTGCAATCAAGATTTGTGCTAGTAACAATAAACATTAATAAATAGTATTTTTGTATTTGTATGTTGAAATCTGTCTTTTAAATGTACAGTGAAAATGGTGTTAGTTATTTTATTTGTATTTTCTCCAGCATGGCGCCAAGACAAAAGCAGAATGCTTTGCCCTAGTCCCATGCAGGAGAATGCACCCCACATGCTGTCACTACAATTGGGCCCATTAGCACTTATAGAATGACAATCAGCTGCGGTCTCAGACTGACAATGGGCAGCTCCACAGTCTGCACGAGGGAGGTCCGGGAGGGGCGGCTACAAGTAGCCTCTTCGGTTTAAAAGATAACAGCGAGAGGCCCAAGTGAAATCTTTTTAACTCAAGGGGCCTCTCGCATGGGAAACAGTATTCCTTTCTGAGATTTCCCATTTCGATTTTAGTATGATGTCTGTAAGGTGTCCGTAATTTGGGATCCCCAAATTACGGACTCCTTGTGGACATCATACTAAAATGACGGACGGTCCGTGAAATTTACCGACAGTTGGTCACCCCAGCTTCAGCTATCCTGGCTGAAGAGGGGTGAAATGCCGAAACCGGTCCTAGGATGCTGGTTTACGGTCCAGGGAGGACCTGGCTTGGCAGTTCGGTCTGGACTGTTCCTATGAGGCACAGGGTCAAGACTGATTTGCATATGGCCAGGTCTAAACTGGGGTGTCATGGTGAGCAAAAGAATGATGAATTTAACCCAGATCTCCCCTGACTGAGGGTGAATGTTTTGATTTGTTCTGCATTCCGTCCATCAATTGTGTGTCTTTTGCTTGGAGGTGGCAGCATGTATCATGACACCTAGCTAGTGGTCACCTACAACACTCAAGTGCAAATGCTAACGGGGAAACATGGAATAGAATGTGAACAGGACCTCGCCCAGCACACATCTTGCCTAATTGTTCAAAGTAAGGAATCTTCCAACAATTTACCCGATGGCTTTGCTAAAGGCGTTTCAGACAAGACCATAGAATGGCTTTCTTGCAATGTACAAGTTGAGGGTGTGCAGTAGAGGTCTAGGTAATGATTCCCATCTGCAAAATCAGCCTATCAGTGTGCTCACCTCCAAGATCAACATGTCCAGAAACATGAAAGCTACCATGACCATAAATGGTCATTAGCACACAGAAGTGACATGTTTTGCAAATTATCCCACGAGGTGCCAATAAAAGACTAGCATATTTTTCACCCTTGTAATCCATCACACCACAGTCACGATTGGGCACGGATTGTCTGTTCTCTACAGTCAGTGAAATGACAATGAATAATAGAAAAAGCAAACAGACATTGAAGACATAGAAGAAGGAAAAAGACAGGACACACACAAGTCTGACAAAAAATAGTGAGGGCTAATTAACATATGCACTAAAGTGACATCACACTTCTGCACTATTCCTCGTGTAAAAGGGACAGTTGGCCTCATCCACAGAGGTATTTTCGGCCATAAGCATGCGTTTAAGGCCAAAATGATTCCCATTTACACCCAGAAGCAATACAGAAAAGGATTCCTGGAAGGCATTCATGCATTGACCCCTGCAGATTTCTCTGCTAGGTGTGCGGAGAAATGAACGGTATTAAATCCCATGCAATGGGTGGGAAGTAGGCCTTATAGCGTGTGTAGTCTTGTATGTTTGTTAATGTCATCAAACACGTGTGTTTCTTGGGAATTAACAAACTTCAAACCAACCTCTTCACAGCCTGGAAATGGGTAGAAATGTACTCCAGCACAGGGCTGTAATAACTATGCTTTCAGGAGGGTAAGGAGAACAGAAGGAGAACAGATCACCACGAAATGTTATGGTGGTGAAGGGGGAAAGGCTTTCTCCTTAAGGAAACCTATTTTCCAAGAGAAAAAAAAAATCATTTTCAGAGTGCAGTCCTTTCCCCTTCACTCAAATCTATGCTATGTACAATATCTCATGTGGTGATAGGTGCCAGTGGGATATGTCACGTTACATTCCCAGAATGATGACTGGGAAGCTGCGTCTGGTGTAGCTTTCTTGAAATATCGCAGGGAATTTTTGTGAAATGAAAAAAATGATACGGCACTTCAGGCAGAGATGTAACTCTTTTGGAACATATTTTTATCGATTTTCATGAATCGGTCCTAATAAATCTACATTTAAAGAATAAGCAATGCATTTCTAAACATTTAATCATTCTGCACACTATTAAATAATGGATGCATATATCTCCTTTCTGTTACAATAAATAAACATTTGATGAATACAGATATTAAGAAGCGATATGTTCTTTGAGATGTCATGTATTTTTAAAACAATTGATGTTGATATCAGGTGGTACATAAAGTTAAAGGCAATTATTTTCCATACATTATAAGATGTGACATTGTGCAGAAGGCTTGTGATCTGAAGTGGTTCTTAACTGCATGTTCGCTTTACAAAAGCAACCAATTAACACAGTCACACAGAAATATCAAAAGATTATTTTCAATGTCCGTTTTGCTCTTTGTAAGACTTCTGTCCAATATGTCATTGAACTGACAAATTACCGAAATTGACAACATTTTCAAACAGACATGTGGAACTTGGCAATTACATTATTATACTTGTTTTACATAGTAAATAAAGTGTGTTTTGTCTGCATTTTAAAGACTAACCGACAGAAAGCTTTAGATGCCAGATATATATATATATATATATATATATATATATAGCAACTCATACTTTGGTATGGTCCATTGCTTTTCATTGGTTAACTTCCTTGGCAGTCTAATTTACTTGCTTCTTATTCAATGGTTGTATTTCCTCTGCTTCAGTCTTCTCCTCGCTGGAACATAACTCCTCTACCATCCCTTTGATTCAATAACTTATTTCTTCCCTTCTCTGATATCAGGGTATTGCTTTTTCTATCAGCACTCCATGTGAATGCATGTTTTTAATTGCTTTCTTCCAATGTGCTACGTTCCCCTTCCATCCTTGCCACTGCACTACCCTTGTTGCTCAAGTCGTCTAGTGATCTTCCACGCCCCTTCTGAATCAGCTTTTTTCTGCTTTTTTTCTACTCTCTACTCCTCCTCTGCTCCCTAGTTCTCCATGATCAATGTTGCTTGCTGATGCTCAGTGGCATTGACTTTATTCCTCTTCAAACTGCTCTGTTGTGCCTCCACCCTCAACAACCAGTTTTTTTTGGGGGGGGGTCGCCTAGCAATTGTAATTGGCTACTGTCCCATTCCTTTTTCTAAAATGCACTTCTGTTCACTTATTTTTTAATTTCAACTCCAAAAGTGCTAAATTAAATCTTGGAATAGTAAATGAAAAGCTACAAAAAAATGTCCACTACAGTGCTATGACACATACATGCAAAGCATAGTAAAGAATGTGCATGCAACCATTGTTGAAATGTGCCTTTTTAGGGGCACACCGGTGCAGATTTCACCCTTCTCTGTCCACGGGTCATTAGACTAACAAAATAGAGATTGACACTGAAGCTGAAATTCAAAATAACAAGTTTATTTACTCATGAGTGAGACCATGTCCATACAACACCCTCAAGTGTTCCAGGAGGTAGTGGCTTGAATACACAGACCATGGTGCTTATATACAGACGGGTAGATTTATAAACCCCTTGCGCCTCTGTTATGCCGCCGTTGCATCGCTTTTGTGATGCAGCGGTGGCGCAAAAGATGCGCCATGGTGCGGGGTATTTACAACGTGACGCATCTGGGAGATGCGTCACGTTGTAAAGCTCTGCGCCATAAGGAGGCGTTCCGGCACAGGAGGGGGGGGGGCATTCCTGCGCAGGAACGCCTCCTAAAAGTGTCTGAGTGAAATCTACAAGATTTCAGCTAGTCGCTTGTAGGTCAATGCTGCGTCAAAACCCTGCGCCTGCTTGAAGCAGGCGTAAGGCTTGCGACGCAACTCCAGCAATGCGCCGCCTTTACGGCACAGATGCGTCACGCATCTGCGCTGTTTTTGCCCCATGGTGCGTAGCATTGTAAATGCGGAGCACCATGGGTGGCGGAGCTCCGGCGCACAATAACTGGGGCATCCCTGGGGATGCGCCAGTTATTGTAAATCTGCCCCAGAGTTTTCCGCACTGGTAAGCATGTAGTTACAAATAGAAGGTACAGGCCTAGAGAGAAGCAGTTACAGCCAGACATGGGAAGATGAGTAATCACTTAGTCAGCAAAGTGGGAGGGGGAACAGAACCGCTTACAGCAGCCACAAATAGTTGACAGTTACATCTTTAACCAGGTGCATTTCAGCAGCTACATGCCTTTTCTCAGCTCGTGCTTTGCTTTGGCTCAGTACAGAAGGAGTTAACTAAAGTTGATCACTCAAGCAGAATAGAAGGGTAAGCAGCAGTGAAGACAGAAGAATTACATAGCTAACAAAATGGATGCCACAGACAAGATGGTTTCAGCTTATGCTAACAGAGATTATCTGCGATTTCCAAACCATCATCGCACTGGTTTCTGTTTTTGCTGATGCCATTCATTCTCAACAATAAAATAATGTCTTCTGGTCAATGTTGTTCCGCAACATTAAGAAAAAACGTTGCAGTAGCATATGACCCATAAATGGTGCACATGTCTGGCTCCTATCTTTCTTGTCTGGTGGTCCTCAGACAGTCTCTTTACTTCCATTGTAATCATATACATTTCGTAGTGTGAGTTAAAATCCAGTATCAAAAGGAGCACAGGGTGAGGTTGTAACTGAACAGTCACATATCCAAACAAAAATCTAAACTGGGCTGTTCAAATCTGGGTACTAACAGACAGTATAAATTACACATGAGATATTAAGTCAAACCTACCCATTAAGGACAGCGATACACAACAGCCAGGAAAGAAACATCTCAGATTCTAGTCCTGTTCCATAAATAAATATACATCATTTTGTTGGCCAGTGTCATCTAGCCTATCTTATCAACTTATCCACTGCTTAATTCGTAAAGGAAAGAGTGCCGGTGTCTGAAGCTCTGTTCAGAAGCCCGTGGCCAGTGCAATTAAATATTGACACTCTGACTACTGAGACTGGTAGTCTTAAATCTACCTCATGCCTCTTTATTCGACTACCAGGCTATGCCTGCCTTTTAATCTCACATTTGCATGTTACTGCGTTCTCTTTTTTGTGACCTTTTTTCTGTCTATCTCTTGCTCAATCTTTACAATTTGTATGTTTTTCCAACTTTTTCTCTTGGGAAACGTATGTTGAAAAGAAGATAAAATAAGTGCAGGTGGCCCCTGCCGACAACCCCCAGCTGAAATTAAACACTGAACTAATTCCCCTTTGCATATCTCACACTTCAAAAGCCTGGATCACCTTGCCCAATAAGTCAGCCATCAGCCTCCTATGCAGACCATGCACCTCCTCTCTATACAGGGCCTCCTACTCTGCCCGTGTCCACAGGTGCACATCTTTCACCCATGAGACAACGACTGGGCCCTTGAGAGCCTTCCAGGATATTGCCATTAAGAGTTTAGCTAGTAACAGAGAATCTTATGCCCACTTTCTCGGCTTTAAGTCTAAGGCAACCACCCAGTAAGCACACCACCTGGTCACACACCACCTCTGTATTGAGAGTGCTCCCCAAGTGTCAGGTATCCTGCAACCAATATACCTTGATCTGTAGACAAGTCCAAACCGTATAGACAGTGCATTACACCTAAGACACGACCTGGGGTCCCCACCACAAATCTCATTTATGTTACAGCGTGTAAAGTATTTCTTGTGTGAGGAATTAAACTGAATACATCTGACCCTGGTATTTCTAGATACCTTCTGTGGATATGCCAGTATTGTATCCCATTCCCCTTCATCAAGGTCTCTCTCATGTTCAACTCCCACTTTGCTTTAACTCCGGTCAAGTCCTTACGCGTCATCTTGTTTAGTGCTTTATAAAACCAAGTCACTACATAGCGTCCTGTCCTCATCATCACAATCAACGGTAACACCATAATGCTGTTGTGATAGTTCCAGATTTCCTTCCCATAGCGACTTGCTATGTCAAGAACTGTCCTGGCACCAAACCATACTATTCTCTAAGCTTATATAGGGAAATAACCACCCCAGCCAAGTAACAGTGTGAGACCATCAACATACCCACGTCAGTCCAATGGAGAGTTGGTAAGCAGGGAAAAAGGTAGAAGGCTCACCATGTGGAAGCCTAACCGGTGGTAACACCAGGGCATACTGGGGACATCGCAAACTTTTCTTAAGGCATCTTTTCCAGAATTTCAATGCTGAGGACAGTAATAGCTCATGGTCGGGTATTTTGATCTTAGACACTATTAGAGCGGCTTGGCACCTCAACCAGCCTATCGCTCTCCTTCATGTTTACACCATCCAGCCATCTCATAATCCTTTACAAATGGCCATCTAGGTGGTATAATTCATAATCCGGTGATCCAAGGTCTCCCCCAAAATTGGTTTCCTAAGTGTTTCATGTGAAACAGCTGCCTTCCCAGACCAAATCCCTAACAAATTAGTCCAACTGTTTAGACCATGAGGCAAGAATTCACACAAGCAAGTTTGTAAAGTAATTTTAGTAACAGCTATTTGTACCATTATCAGCAGTTGCAGGGAACTCCAGGAAGACCAGGACTCGAGTCGGGATGGCGTCCCCCCACTTATTTCACCGGGTGGACGCTGCCCCCCTGCCAAACAGCTGTACTTCACTCTTTGGCATCTCTGGGGCGAGATCGGATCTCGTCCCAGAGAGGCCAAGCGCTTTAAAAGTGATTTCAAGTAAGCTAACGCAACAGAGAACAGGCAGTGGAATCTGACCCTGTGACCCTGTGGGTGAGAGGTAGTTTAGAACATTAAGTTGTATAAACTGATTTAAGACCCAAATAACTGTAGGTCTACTGTGCGGTTAAGCAAGAATAATTATTGATTAAATTTACAAATAGTCACACAATGATCTAAATATAAAAAGCAGAACAAGAGGGTGTATATATAAAAAAATTGTATTTAATACAGTTTTAAAAAATCAGGTGGAAGGGTGCAGAAAGCGTAGGTCGACGTTTCGGTCTCTTATGAGCTGCGTAATGAGACCATCTTCAGGACAATAACGATATATCTGAAGACCCCTGCGTTAAGTGAGCTCAAAGTCTTCACCAATGATGAGAGGGATCGTGGGTCTTTGTGCCTTGTATAACAGAGGTAATGAGATCACCAGCAATCGCCGGCTCATAAAGTGGTCTCATTAAATAGCTCATAAGAGACCGAAACGTCGACCTACGCTTTTCCTACATCAAACTCACTACATCAATATCATTAAGGAAGAAAAGCGCATACAATTGTTTCAATGAAGTGGCTTCATTTACTTTTTAATAATTTTTGCTTCTTGTAACATTGTTGACATATACTTTCTGTACCCTTCCACCTGATTTTTTAAAACTGTATTAAATAAAAAAATATATATATACACCCGCTTGTTCCGCTTTTTATATTTAGATCATTGTGGGACTATTTGTAAATTAAATCAATAATTATTGTTGCTTAACCGCACAGAAGACCTACAGTTATTTGGGTCGTAAATCAGTTTATACCACTTAATGTTCTGAACTACATTAACAAAATCCCTTGAAGGTACCTTTACCCATACATACATTTTGCCCAAACCCTCAAGGGTATATTGGGTTGCTCGCTCCTTCTGTACCTGTGGGTGAGAGGCAGCATGAGACACAGAGCGTGGAACAATCGCATCTAAGGGGTTAGCGAGGGGAGGCAATGAGCCCGCTGGTGCATGCCACCTTTCGTGACAGCACTTCCTGTTGTGACGTCACGAAAGGTGACACCGTTCCCCCACACTTTTTTTTAGGACTTGTGCCCTGAGGAAGACACATTACCTTTTAAAGCTTTCATTGCCCCGTTAAGTTTACAATCCCTAAGATAAATTGTGTCATGATAAATGTGCATCCCCAAATATTTATAAGTGAGGTGTGCCCAAACAACTCCCAATTCACTGAGCCTTAGGCAAGGGAACTAACATTGTCTCCCTTGTTGAGGGAAGGAGCTCTCTCTCCCCCAATGCCTTTATGTATAAAACAACCAGTCATGTTGTCAACAGTGCCATGTACATTTGATCAAATTCAGCTGGGAGTCCAATGGACTCCGGAGTTTTTTAAAAGCACCCATTCTCTAATTTATATATATCGGGCCACCCCAGCTCTTCAACTCCTTAGGTCTCAGAACAGCAAGAAGGGCCCTGTCCAAAAAGTTCTCCACTTCCCTGATCATCCTTGCATTGAGGTTCCCATTTAACTGAACAGAATAACTCTAGTAAGGCATTGTTGAGCTCTTGTTGAGAGTAAATAACGTGTCCCCCATCTGTCAAGAGTTATGTAATGGAAAACCACTACTCTCTGGTTGGATCAGCCAGGAAAGAAGCCTCTCTGGCCTACCTGTCCCCTCATATACTCTGGGGATGTACTCTTTATTGTTATGGCATTGCAGTTTCTCAGTAGCATTCCCTGGACTCCATAAGCTTAGCCTTTGCAATGTTGTTATGACTTACATCTAGTTCTAGCCCATATATAGTGCTATCAAGAGCGATCAAGTCAGCATCCAACTCTCTTAATGCAAACAGATCGACCCATACATTGCTCCCTTATCTCCACGTTGAAGGCCTCCCACTCTATAATAGCACTGGAGGCAGTACCTTGGTTATCAGCAAAATATTCCAAGATTACATCCTTTAATGATGACTGAAAGGGTGCATCTGTCAAGGAACTAGTTTGAAGCTTCCAAGTTTGCACAGGCTGTCAGAGCACTCTAAAATGCCTAGTGATCAGAAGGGAAATGTAATCCAACAATGCTCTACCCAGATATTCTGAGTTCACCATATATTGACTCAGGCCAGGTCATTGTGCCTGACATGTACATCACACTGGCTAGAATAAAATAAATAATTCCTTTCCTGGCCATGCTGCAGTCTACAAATATCAAATAGACCCTAGTCCAACAGCCGATTAGTGAATACCTTTGTCACTATCAAAGGATAAGAACTCTTTACCTGGGGTGTAGGGTCACACCACTGCCACAATTATATTCTCCTCCAGGATCAGAGCCTCCCCATTCAAGTTTCCCAATTGAGACAGTGCTGAGAAAAAATAAATAGGTGATTCTGGTTAGGAGCATATATACAGCCTAACAGCACTGCTCCTCCATCCCAAATTCCAGACACCTACACAAAATGGCCTTTTTATCTATCTGTGTCTTCGTTGCCGAAAATTTCTGCTCCCTTGGCAAAGGAGGATGTCTCAAAGAATACACCAGGCCCTCCATCTACACTATAAATGAGTGACCTAAGGGCTGGTGAGGTGCGCTTGTTGCAGAAACACTATTTGCGCCAAAGGCAAGACCTATTTGTGTAGACACTACTTGTTCAAATAGTTAACTGTTTGCTGTTAATATCTTTCGTCCTGCGTTCTACAATGTTTCATGGTGTAAGAACCAATACTATTTGAGAGGGTTGTAGGATGAACACTTGAGACGTATGTGTCATTCAATGTGCACAGAAGAAGCACAATGTTTCACAGTAAAATCTAGCCCTGCCCAAAGACGTACCAACTGCAAGGTGCAATCGTGGACAAGAAAGTACGATATGTGGCACAACCAGACAAAAAGGAAACAACTGGAAGAAATACATGCTTCACTGAGACTAGATAAATAAACTCCTGTCTGCCTTTAGTAATCATAACAACTGTAACCAAGTTGGACAAGCCCTGCTTGGGATGGAAAGTCCTACCCACGGATACATACTGACAACAAATATACCCCCAGAGCTATTGTCAGTACAGGCCAAGCCACGAGGCAGGCGTGAATTGCAAAGTTACTCTTGCACCCTCTCCACTGGGTAAACAATGTCTCATTCTAGCATGCAACCTTCTAGGTCGTTTGGAAGCCCTCAAGATCCTTTGCCCCTGTATGATAATGCTATCCTAGCTGACCCAGGTTAGGTTGAGGGCAATTAGATTCTGGACCACACCCCCACTGCAAAGCATCCTGCATGGATAACCAATGACATAACTCTCACATGGGTTAGACTCACAGGTTGCAATATCTGCCCCTTAACCCCACCTGTAGAAACATGGCCAGAGAGAACCAATACATATTTTTTCATATGTCAGGCCAGGGGATGCTTGAATGCCTTCCTCGTAGATGCTCCATTGTGTAAACCCAAAATCACAGATGTGTCTGCTCAATGTACTACCCTGCTGGATACGTCATGTAGTATTCCCTCCACAGGGGCTGTGCTTACACCCACCCCGCACCCATCCAACAAAGGCATCAACAGTCAGGTGACCCTGCCAATAAAAGTTGTTGGGCTTGTGTGTTCAGGACCAGTTATAACTCTAAAGTATTCGTGTCTGTGTCATCACTAATTTAGCAGTGGACCTAGGGCCTACAACACTACATTGGAGACAAGGTGGACTGGACCTAGCCTCCCACCATGTTTAGAACATGAGGGGATATGCACTGCATGGGGGTGACTCACGCGCACCCTCCTAATAGCCCAGAGGAGACACAACCATCCACGAACCATGCCAGTGCAGCAGTCCAGTCCCCTGCAGTGGTTGGGAAAGTGTGACAGTACAGACCTCAGTCCTAGCCACAAGGGAAGAGGAGTCTGTTTCGACTCCCACAGCAAACCCCCTGTGCCAGCCTTCATACTCCTGCAGAGAGCGCTGTGCAAGCCCGCTTCACCAAGGCATGACTCTGCGGATCGGGGGGGCTATATGGGGGTAGAGAGGAGCAGCACTAGGGTGAAAGGGACCTTAAGTGGAGGGGCAGAGATTACACCTGCTCTGGGGACCCACCGCCCACAATGGAATTATTTACGGTCCCCAGAACACTTGCACAGATGCTAACTGTGCTCACAGAGCGGGGAAAGACAGCTGCAAGGTGCTGTCCAACGAAGCTCACTTCTGTATGGCAGTGTTGCCAGCACATCACCAGAGGTGGGCCAGGACACAGGAAACACTTGGCAGGGCCTTGTAACAACTATCCCGGTCTACTGAAGCTTCGGTCCAGCAATCAGGCACATCGGAGCCATTAAAGTGAGATGAGAATCCGATGATATTAACGGTGCCCCACAACCAATAACATTTGGCACAAGTGCACAGGTTAGAGCCATGTCCCGTGCAAGTAAAGCAAGGAGGGAGACATCAGAGAATCTGCTCATGCCTCCCAACCAATTGAATGCAACCTCCTCAATGAGTGGGGCAAAGGGCACACAGCAATCCATTTGGCTGCAAGTCATACACAGATCTCCCAAGGTTTTAATCCCTACCTAGACCACACTCTCTGGCTACAGGACTACAATGAGTTGAGAGAAGTGGGTTGGAAGACCAATGAAAGGAGAAGTCCTATGCTGGAACCGGGCTGTTATTGGCAACAACAATGCTGATCCAGCCCGATCCCCAAAAACCTGCCCACCTGATCTCAGCATTCACCAGGGATTCCCCAAAGGGACCAGCTGACTGCCCCCAAAGGGGTATTTCAATTGAAATACCAGCCTGTCGACTTGAAGTTCCTACCGGTCTTAATGCTGCCTCACTGGTGAGTAGTGGTACTGTACCAGTTCACCCGAAAAGACAGAGCTGTCAAGAGAGGGGCCTTAGTGGAAGGGGTCAAGATAAGCGTAAGGTGCGTCCCCATCACACCGCCCATGCTGTCAACAAAGGAGGAGGCGATCATCATCATCCAGTTAAGAAGAGAGGAGGCACGCAAAAAGTAACCTGACAATCCCAAAAGCAATGCCTAGGTATCCGAAAAGGAAAAAAGAAAGGGCCAACCAGGATCACCATCTGGCCAATCTCCACATGTTCTTAAAGTCCTGAAGAAGGGAAATAAATACCAAACACATGAGGATGCTGAAGGCTCTACAGGAAAAGAGAAGATCTACCAGCAGCCTTTAGGCAAGGCTGCAGGATCAAGCCACAGCAGAAACCAAAGCTTAGAGGTGCAACAACCTTCCAGGCACAGCACAAACCAAGCCCCACTAATTCAGGCTCTGCACTGACATGAAGCCAGTAGCATAGAGAGGCACAGCTTGGCGAAAGACGTCCTAGTCAAAGTTTTCAATATGAAATGTCCAACTGGGAACAAGCAGCACAACGCCACACAGCACCAGAGAGGAAAAGGAGAAGTGGATCTGCAATTGCCCTGATCAACACCAAGCTGGACCCCAACACTTGAGGTCGGTGGCCAGACTACTGAGATAGCCGATCACTGAGAGGCTCTGTTGGCCGGTCCCAAAGAAGGTGCATGCCATTGCACCTAGAAGGAGAAGAGACTCAAACAACAAGAATTCTCAGCAGCATAATTGAAAAGAATGTGCATACCCTGTTAGAATAGAAATCGTTTATGCTCACGCATGCTCCAGGTAAGTTAGCTTTTGCTGTGCCATTTTCTATTTGGGTGCCATTTTAGGCTGTTCGGAGCTGATCTAGTTTAATTCTGAGAAACGCTGCTCTCTGAGTTTCATTTCTTCACTTTGGTTTTGTTTCAGTAATGAGCACACTGTTCTTGTCCGCACATAGCTTTCTCACCAGATAGAGGCTCTCTCCCCCTTGTCTGGGGACAAGGCTCCATTTGGGCTCCAGATGGAACAACCTTGGACCATGATACTTTGTGTAAGATAGGAAGGCTGAACCTTTTTCTCTGTATTACATTGTTTTACTGCACCTGCTTGGAAAATTCCACTGTGGGCGTGTTTTCGCCGGGTTACGAAGCATACATAATGTATCTTTATGCTTGTCGATTTCAGTTCCCTCTGCAGCACTCATAGCGACTGGGCAGATGGGGCTCCGCTCTGAGTGTATATGAATAAACAGATATTGGTTTGTATTTTCTACTGTCTGACCGACTCTTCATTTAGTATGGAAGGCTAAGAGGTGGTCATTAGTGACCCGGGTGGCCCTAAACGGGTCTCTTCCTTCAGCCGAGCAACAAAGAGAAAGAAGAGTAAGTGTGACCAGCCGATTCACACTGGGAACCTGACGATCGACCAAGCCCAAAAGGAGAGACAATCAAGTGTGGCCAGGCCTGAAAGTCACGCTAGAGAGGGCTTAGACAAAAGTTGTAGCACATCTATCGACACAAATAAGCTACTGAGGTGAAACAAAGAAGGCCTGGTGAAAGGACAACAGGAGAACCAAGAGTAAGTCCCAAGCATGTGGGAACCCAAGAATTTGCCCCATATACCCAGCATAACCATCCAGACCAGTAATCGGTGGCTCAGCTAGTCAGATCTTCCAGGCTGAAATATTCAGATGCCTCTACAAAGAAAAGATGTAAACACATGGCCACCACTACTTCAAATTTTCAGCGATGTAAAGAAAAAAGGCCTGTGACCATCAAGGCAAGTTGTGGTCACCTGTTGTCCAGGTTAACAACGTGGCTGGCAAACCATCGTGCCAGTCCCTGTCTCATGCATCATACTACTGCCTATGGCGCATTAGAACAATAAGAGTGGAGTACAACACTGTAATCATACCAACAGGAAAGAAACAAAAATGACACGCTCAAGAATCAGTCAGCCAGCGACTACCTGCTCACCATGCCTGCATCCTGATCCTTGTGGATAGAGGACTTCTTGACCATGCTCCATATATCCTTATGATTCAACGAGTGACTAGACAGAGGCTCCTCAATGGTCCTGCAATGACCCAAGCGCGGCACACATGAAACCCCAGCACATACCACAAGCATTCCTGTGACAACCTATGCAAGGCATCTCCTCTAGTACCAGAGATGTACTTCACACCGCTCCACCAACGGTTTACAGGAGGTAGTAGGGCCTCATAAGGTTGCAGCACACCACCAGGTTGCAGCTCAATAGGTTACAGCACAACACCAGTCAAGCAATACCACCAATGCAAGCTTTGTGATGGGCTCTGACAATGCTCCTGATGCTGTTTTTGTATTGACGCCAACCACAAATCAACCGGAGCATCATCAGAGCGGGCCAACACCAGAATATGGACATGACTTCATCCAGTATGCTGCCAGAAGGTTTTGGATCTCTTCGAACCAGCATTCATGTCCTGTCTAACACAGGTTGAATTAAGAAGACAAGAAAAGATGTCCTACTGCAGCGTCATCCGCCCATATATCCACTGCTGTCCTGATGAGTGACTATAGTGACTGATGGACTATGCTGTATCCAGTTTGCTTCGGGTGGTTTCCAGAGGTTGGAATTGTTGTCCTTTCCTTCAGATTTTGGGAGAAATGTAGTGTCCTGCTGGATACATCATGCAGTAGTCCCTCCCTAGGGGCAGTGTTTACACCCACCCCACAACCATCCATCTCAGGCATCACCAGTCAGGTGAACCTGCCAATGAAAGGATTCAGACGCACATGCTCAAGACCAGTTATAATTCCAAAGAAATGATGCATGTGTCATTACTAATTTAGCATGTAGGCCTAGGACCCACAACGCTACGCCCCTGACAACAGAAACTGCCAAGACACCAAAGAATTGGCAAAAAAACGAACCTAATTAAAAAAAATAACAGCTAAAAAAAGGCAAAAAACGAACTCAACATAACATTCATATCAGAACTAGTGCCCATGGTAGGAGTACGTTACAACCAAGTGTATGGTAAGTGTACAGTACTATTGTACACAAAAATGAGGTTCAGAGACAAAGGAATCCACATTATAAACTACAAGAGATTTGGAAGTTTCAAAAAATCCTGACAGAACATGCATATTAAAGCACCAGCTGGACACTTACTGAACACCTGCTGAGCATGGCTATCTTGCGCAACAACTTAACATTTACTGCGGAAATTAAATGCTCATTAGCAAATTGAAGAGCAAACAGAGACTAGCCCCCAGATGCATCAAGCATCCATTTTGCGATTCCTTATTAGCGAAAAATAAGGAATCGCTAAAAAGGAATAGCAAAATGCTATGCAAGAAGAAATCACTTTAAAAATATCGATTTCTTAAAATTCCTTAATTGCGACTCGCAAATTGCGAGTCGCAATTAAGGAATACCTCCCCATTGATTCCTATGGGCCTAGAGGCCCATAGGAATGAATTGGAAGACATTCTCAATTTGTGAATCGCAATTAGTGAATCACAAAATGAGAATGCGATTTCAAGGGTGCAGGGGTGTCCAAAGAACCCCCTGTTGCACCCCTGAAATTGATCTGTGCACATATGTTGCCCACACACATGCCCTTAGGGCATGTGTGTGTGCAACATGAAACTTTGAAAAATGCACTTTAGAGCATTTTTCAAAGTTTTTGCAAATTACCATGAAGTTCAACTTCATGGTAATTTGCGAGCCCTATTAGCAAAATCGCTATTTTTGAAACTTTAATGCATTGCATTTAAGGAATCTCAATTTGAGATTCCTTAAATGCAAAGGGTGACAGATTTGGAAGAGAGATGTCTCACACAAAAACATACAATGTACATTAAACTTCCCTTTCAAAATGGAGATGTGTAACATATGATTGTTTCACACAAATACCAAGGTAGATTCACACAGACACCAGCCCCCACTAAATGGTAGGAATACAGAACAGAAGGGCACACGCAGAGATTGTAAACTCTAGTCCTCAACAACTGTGGACTAAATTAAATGTGAACGAATGTACTCAGATCAACTATAATGTTTGGCTTGGCAATCAAGGCACAGCTTGGCCATGAAAAGTATGTCTCTATGTGCCTCGATTGAGGAGCAAGTCTTTTCCTTCAATTCAACAAAGAAAACCCAAGTTCAGCCTTGAGCGCAAACACAGATGAACTCAAAAAGGTGATGGCATGCTGACATTTTAGATGCCTGAAAAGACACATGCAGAGGAACAGCAATCTCCCTACTGCAGTTAGTCTTCAAACATCTCACAGGCATGGGTCACTTCACATCACACACCAGTGCTTTCTATAGTCATATTTCAATGCTCACTGGGCAACTTGAAACATACTAAATTGGATCCACAAGGGATGCAATGTCATCGTAGTATCAGTGAAAGGAAACCCGTTATTGTTAAATGCGCCATCAACAACATACGTGACATATCCAGTGGTTCACCATGCATCCTTCGGGAGCATCGCACACAATCAGCATCAGAATCACGATGATCCTGGACAGGTGCACTGCAATCCATGTATAGCTGAAACAATGCAGTCCCTCCCAAACAGACACTGCAAGAACATTGTGTGACGTGTAACGTTGCGGATGGAAAGCAAGTTAACGTTGAGCATGAGCGTATACTATACCTATGATAAGACGCTGTCCTCCCCTATCCATTGGCTCATACCAATACCAACACTCAACCATGAGAGCAACAATCATAGTATTACTACTCATCAACATTAAATGTATCATGCCACTTTAGGCTCTGTGCTGTGTGTGAGCAGGGCCGGCTTCAGCACTGGTGGCGCCCAGTGCGCCAATCTTTGTTGGCGCCCCTAACAAGCTTTTTTATGTTGCGTTCAAGCAGATAAACACTGGGCTAGTGTCATGTTGATCATGCATACTCAGATGTGTGCCACTCTCGGCTCATATTAGGATTTAAAATGTAGCATTTACTGCAGGCGTTAAAACAAGAAAAGCGTTTAGACATGAGGAAGACAGACTAGATGAGGGGCAAGAAGTACAGACAGTGCAAGAGGGGCAATAGAGGCACAGTGCTAAATCCAGAGGCACACACATGTTGCATACACAGCTGCATGCTGCTTGAACCAGTAAGAAGCACACATTTTAATAATAACTATGTTTGAAATGCAAACTATTGGCATATGTTGTTTCAGAAGGTCCGAAAAGACAGTATTAGAAATTAGTCCCTCATGAATCGATGCATTTTCCCTTAGACACAGAAGGGGTAAAAGCATCTGGTACATTAGGCCCTTAAAGTACTGAATAACTTAAGGTTTTTTGGGTGGGGAGGAGAATGCTGAATAAGGCTGAAATGTGTTGTCTGTTGTCCTGCCGCTTGTTCCTTTACAAATCAGCGCGCTTAAAATGGAACTCGGAAATACATTACTGTACCTCAATCGGCTTGTTGCTTGCAGTGACGGAAAATACCGATGTTCGGATTGACGATAGCAAACATAAGGAAATTAGTAGATTCCACAAAGCGCCCCTATTCTTATGCTACAGTTTAAGGGAATCATAATTTAAAATATCAGCCACATAAAAATAACGCGTTCAGGGCTCTGTGCAGAAAAAGCAGAGCCAATCCATTTGCAACTCTGGCGAGCGGTTAATTGCCTGGATCAGTTTGTGCGGTGCATTAAGGCTTGCTTGTGTGCATTACATCCTCTCGTTCCGTGCCGCTCAACCAAACAAACCTGGCATCAGTACTTAACCAAACGTAACCCTAAGAGCATAACAAGCTGCTTGAATCTACACTTGCACAGAATCATCTGCCCCGAGTTGGGTGTGCCCCTCAAGTTTATAATATCAAATCTTCCACGCAAGTTCTAAATGGGGCCGAGCTCGCACCTAAAAAGCAGGGCTACTAAAGGGCATCTTCCCAATAGGCTGAAAAAGAATACGTCGCCAACGTGCTTATTCATTTTCAAAACGAGGAAAGAAAAGCCAGCACCCCTGCCTTCACTGTTTCAAACCGTGCGTGCCGTGTGGATGGCCACAGTCCCAAGACGCGGAGAGGACGCCTGCGTGCTTGGATGGATCAGTGGGTGTCTGGCTGCTATGAGAACAGGGCCGGACAGGTCGTACGTAGCAGGCAGCGGACGGGCTTTTCCCTGGTGGGCCGCCATGGTGGGGGCTGGTTTTGGACTCCTTTAGGGCCGTTTTTTTGTTACTGGGGGCTGTTTTTTCAGCATAGCTGCAATATCGCCCCCCTGTCATAAAAGCAGCTACCGTGCTTTACACCCCCCACCCCCTCGGCCGGCCAGACTCAATTGCCAGGGCCGGTTTGCGTTCCCAGTTCGGCCATGTATGAGGACACCTAGAAGAGGGGCGGGCTGGCTAATTCAGCTGTAGCGTGCACTCCACACCAGTCGTTCCAGCAGCTACGCAGGCTTCGCATCCTGCAGTCGAATATAATCTCAGGCAAGTGTCACCTCTCAGAAGATTCCCACTATCGGGTACCATGTGAGCACAGTTGTCAGTCCTTTATTTCCACAAAATGTGGAAATGAAAAAGACCATAGCGCTCATTTCAGGTACAGCACTCATTGCGCCCCCTCAGTTTGGCGCCCGCTGCAATGGCATCGATCATACAGCCATAAAGCCAGCCCTGTGTGGGAGGTCACTGCAGCATGGTACCAACACTGGAGGTGGGCGAGTCAGAAAAATCATAGCAAGAGCTGAGCCAGAGCAGACCCAGTGTCTGGTTTATCTCTAAGAGCCAAAACAGAAGCAGAGCCATCTAAAGGTATGGTCAGCAGAAGCCAGTCCTTAAGGGCGGAGAGGCCATACCCCTCACCTTGTTCCTTACATAGAGTCAGGCGCGCAACACCCATTGGACTCACCGGGCTTCACCCCCCCCCCCCCGTTGTGTGTGTCAGCCCGGGATGAGGCAGATCCCGGGCACACACAGAGCCGCACCCGAACGTTTCACAGGTCTTTGAAAGACCATTTGAATGTTAATTAGGCCTTGCTGTTGTTTCACCCCTTGTTGGAGCCCCTGCAGCTCCACTCTGCCTACTGATTAAAGGTTCAGCCCCCCCCTCCGAAATTATTTTTTAGCCCCCCTTGCCCCCCCCCCCCCCCCGAAATGTGGCTCTAGTTGCGCCTCTGTAAATAGTGTTAGTCAGGCTGAGGAAAAGTCAGCCTGACAGACCCTCTTTACATTAAGGTCATGTGCAAACAGGTGCTATGCATGTGCTAAATGTGCAGGCGCCCGGCTGCCTGAGCTGAATTTCGTCAGTCTGACGATGTCACAGCTCCTGTGGGCATGACCTCTTCTGCCTGGCAAAGCGCTTGCGGGATGTCCCTCTCATGACAAGGGGGAGCATCATTAATACCTCGGGCCTTGGTGCTTCAATTTAAGCCCTGAAGTGCCCATTGCTGAGTGTCTTTCACAGACACTTTGTCACAGAGTAGGGGAAAAGAAAACAACTCTCACTGACCCCGTTCCACTCAGTGATGAGATAGACTTGCACCTCCTCTCACTGGCTGACCTAAAGTCAGCCAAAGAGAGGAGGCGGCACTCCCAACCCTCTTGGAACCTCCGAGGCTTCCCTCCAGAGACGCTGCAGAAGTTATGTTTTTATTTAATGTTTGGTGCGTACGTGCATGTATGTATGAATGTAAGTGTATATGTGAGTGCTAAGTAGCGCGCTTTACAAATGTTCTTATTGATTGATTGATTTAATTTCTTAAAGATACTCTTATATTTTATATTTAAAGTGTGGCAGAGTGAAGTAACGTAATTTGTATAAGATGGCACAATTGTTGATTTGGATTTCACCCAGTTTTCCCGCTTAAACCTTGTGCTATTCTACTGAATGAATATCTCCTAATAAGTCCCTTAAGCACTAAAGACAATGCTTTGTGTTCAATTAATTTCTTGATCCAAAATAGCACTCTACTGTCCTCGAGTACAAAAGCTGTTGTGTAATTGTAAACGTGTGGTCTGCAGAAATGCTGGGTTTGTGACCATCAAGCACCTTTTTAAAATATATCCTAGCCCTTTTATGAGTCACAAAAGCCATCGTGATTCCTAAAAGGGCTTTTGCTATCCATTACAAATCACAAACAGGAGTGTGAATAAAGCGTCCTTCTGCTTGAGATTTGCATTGCAATTTATCAATGGTTTGTGACTGCAACTGCATTCACAAACCTTTGATCAGTTACTGAACCTCGAGTTAAGGGAGTAACTGATTTGCAAAGGGGATGCTCTCCTCACGGGACAGCTTCCCCTTTGAAAATAGTCGCAATGGGGGGGATCGCAAATTGCAACACGTCACTAGTATTTATTAGGCAGGTCTTTTTGCAACCCCCTGCAAATGGACAATTTACTAGTACATAGGTTGAATTGCTAACTACATTTCGATTTGCAAACTACTCTGTGTGCACATTGCACATGCATTGTTTGGAAATGTGCATAGTACATAAGGCCCTATGTTCAATAAATACAAGTATCTGATGCTAGTCGACTTCATTCCGAAGGATTGGCTTCATCCTCAAAGGTTATACTGGCATTAATGAGAAACTACTTGGTGGTGTATCTGCACCTTAGTTTCATATGAGGACTGCAAGGGCAGCAGTTGTTAGCCTCTTCAGTGTTCTTGACAAGGTCAACTCGTCATGGGTTTTACCTGCCCTGTGTTTATGACGAGTTGACCTGGTCATGAACCTATGCAATTCAAGGAATGTGGGGGGAAAACCCCTTAGCAGCCAAGGTGTTAATGGCCATTAGGGAGGTGTGTTTTCCCAATTGGCTCTACCAGACCGCACCTGGGCTAGACTGTGCCCACAGTTCTCCACGCCTAGACATCCTTTTCCCAAACATTTTCACCAGCCTCTACGTCAGTTTCCTGCCCTAGATAGTCTCTTAGTGAGACAAATCATCAAAATGGTGGAAGGATGCCAAATGGCAAATCTGCAAGAGAAGTGGGACTCATAACAGAGACACAAACGTTTGCCTACACTCAGTAGTGAAGCACCTAAGAATGGTACACGACTGAACCTAGGTTATAAAAAAAGGGGGCAGTGTAGGCCTCTTTTTTTATACAGGGGATAGATTCTTCATCTCACACTTCACCATTGGAAAGCAAGGACGACAACATAGAAAAGTGTTATCTTCAGAGCCCGACTGGCCATCGGGCGTTTCCCAGGGAGGCTGGAAGGGTGGGAGCCAATTTTGCCGCATTGGGGGCTGTTTTTGTTACTGGGGGCCAGGTTTTGCAGCGATGCGGCTATATCAGCCCACAGTAACAAAAGCATCAAGGGGGCTGGTCCGTCAAAATTGCCAGGGGTGGTTTGGGTTCCCAGTCCAGACCTGGTTATCTATATCCAATATTTGGAAGATCCAACCTGGTCAAGCTTGCACGCATAGAAGTACTTCCATCCTACCATCCATAACACAGACTTTACTTTTTTATGTGCAAATTATTGCATTTAAATATTTTCTGCTGTCCCACTGAAATAGTTAAATATAGGATATTAGCAGAAGAATACAGAGTGGCTGGCTGAGAACAGAAACCCAGCAAGATTGGTAATTGCATCTTCAATAATTAAATAGTTATACTCAACGATGGAGTTTCCAATTATTTATTTTTAAACTGTGAACCCAATTAACACAACTGTCAGCCTTTTATGTTACAATTGTCTGGTTTGTGGCAACGTGAAACAAATTGAATGAACAATTCCTCTCAGAGGTGATACATTTCCAGCAAAGTAATATTCATGGTGACACTTGTAATCGTAACATCGTCTATATTGAACAATAATATGTTAATTCAATTTAAGCTTAATAACAGAATTGTGCTTTGATTAAAAAAAGGTGTAGGCGGCATATAAGATCACTCTATGGTGTGAATAATGCATTACCTGAATTATGTATGCATTTTTTATGAATAACATTCACTGCTTATGAACAATAACCAATTGTCATGGAGCAGCTAAATTAAATACTGTAATGTATTTAGTCTTTCCTGTCCTTATTATAGTATCAGCAAACATCATCACTCTTTATGCATAGCAAATTCGTGTACCCTCTAATGTCAATTCCTAGCATTTGCACTTACAAATTCTCACAGAAGAATTCCCCAAGAGGCTGTAAGTCAAGTTGTAGTAGCAGGCTGAATGACAGATATATTGAAATACAAATATTGTGTGACTTAAATATTATATCAAAACAATTGTCACAACAAAAATATTGATAAACAGAATATAGAAGGTAAGAATGTTTTATGTATATAATATTGTTTTGAAAAATATTATTTTTTATAATATTGTTGACTTTTTTGTTGTATTTCATATGAAATAATGTTATATGTATTAGTTTTTATATTATTGTATTTATTTTAGGTACTAATATCATTAATATAATTGTTTTAATTTTTTAGTGAAGATAGTAATTTTTGATGTGTAATAAATTTTTCTACATATAAGTACTGATTTATTAGTGGGCTGATGGGTTTGTGAAGGAATGGGGTGTGAAATTATTTAAATTATAAAAAAAATTCCAATTATTTATTTAATTAAATATTAAATGATAAATAATATGTAAATTCATTGTTTAATTTATATTTTAACTAATTGAATGCAGTATGCAATTTTTATTTTAGTTATGGGTTGTTGGGTGTGTAGAGGAATATTGTTGATTTACAAAAAATGTTATGGTAATTAAATATGTATTTGCGAATTAATTATGTAAATGTGTAAATTATTTACCATGTAAACTACATGTTATGCAAATTATGTTATGTATTTTTATTCATTGTTAAGTTATTGATTAGCATAATTAATAATAAACTTTGTAAAATGTATTTTATAATATTATTGCTTTATTTTATTACTATGTTAATGTTATTTGTGTTATTTGTGTTTTACTTATACATAGTTTTAATGCTTCAGTATGGAGGGAAGTGTTTTTGTTTTAAATCTATTTATTTTGTTTTTTAATTTATTTTTGCATTATTAATTTTTAGTTAGATTTCATTTTATTTATTTATAATCCACTTATTTGCATTTTGAATATTGTAGAATAATAAATTCTTTCCTAAAGAAAGGGCATGTGCACAGGTTCAAAGTTCAAGGTACAATCGTTGATATTTATTTGTAAGTTCGAATAGAGAGTCATGGAACAACGGGTTCCCAAGTAACTTTGCCTTTTGCAGTCTCATGTTATTTATAAATTCTTGATTACATAAGATAATATTACACAAGCTGACTGATAACCAAATCCATACAGTGCATGCAAGGTTGTGTGTGCTAATAGGCAAAAAAACACACACAACATGCTCAGCCTGGGAAGTCAGTTAAAACGTCTTCCTGAAAGTACACGAGTAGCACATAGGTAACAGAAGAACAAGAGGTAATGGTTTCAGAAAAAAACTTGAGGTCGAGCAAGGGTGTAAGTTAGCAAGCCACAGTTTTCGATGGCTCATAAGATGGAGGTCTGTATACCAAATGAATTCCAATATATGTACATTCCAATAAATGTATTTGCAAATGCAGTACTCTTTCTCAATATGTTTTTCATTTTAGTTATTTAAACGTTTGTTTAATAATGATTAGGAGTTAGAATGGTGAATGTAACCTTTCCTTAGTTAGACACTTTCCATATTTTCCCTTGCATTGAAGGTGGAATAGTAAGCACCTTCAAAGTCCAGTGCTTTCCCTGCTTTTGCTTACCTTGGACTGGGAATAGTCAGTCTAACCCCACCAAAGCCCAATGGTTTCACTAATTTTGCTTACATTGGAGTGGGAATAGTAAATGTAACCCATAGAAAATTCAACACTTTCCCTGCTGCTGTTTAAATTGGATTGGAAATAGTAAATCTAATCCCTCCAAAGTCAAAACTTTCCCTAGTGATGCTTAGATTTGAGTGGTAACAGTAAATCTAACCCTTTCAAAGTCCAACACTTTTTCTAATTTTGCTTCAATTTAAATTATATTAAATATTGTGACTGCTGTAAAGTCTAATGCTTTCACTAATGTTGTTTATTTTTTATATTTATATTTTTTATTTGAATAATAGATAATATGTGTATTTAATGTTTATATTACTTTAAAAAATGTAATTTTACATTATTAGTGGGGTATATATATTCAATTAAAAAAATGTGATATATATTTTTATCAATTTTTAAGTTATTGTTAATATTCTTAATGTAAGTTTTGAAAGTGTTTATCTTGTTTTATATATATACATATATATATATATATATATATATATATATATATATATATATATATATGTATATAAACATACACACATGTCGTTTTATATTTAGTTCACAGTATTAACTAAAGTAGCTTTATATTAATTGTAAAATTTAAATTAGGTTGCATATATGTTTTGGTTATATTTAAGTTTACCTTTCACATTTAAGTTATAGTTAATATTTTTAATGTATTGTATTTTAAACATTATTTAATTATTCTTATATTCTTATATTTCTAAAACATATATATTTCATTTACATTGATTATTATGAAACAATTTACTTTAATTATATCATTACTTTGTAATTTAAAAGAATTTAACATATATATGTATAGTGTGGTGGGTGAAACATGTCATCCTGTCATGAAATAAAAAGAAAATATCAGCAGAAATTTGGAGTCTATGTCCCGTTTCAGCAGATTAGCGCTGTGAGATTGTTGTTTGTATGTTTATATATACATGATCAAGGGCATTGGGTTGCCCGAAACACGTCATGGCGGTGGTGCAGGGCGTTCACTAAATAAACCAGAAAACGCACCTAATCTGGGTCTGCGTTAGTCATTTATTTGGTACAGCAGCGTTACCAGGTGAAGAAAGCAGTACATATATATATATATATATATACACATACACATATATATATATATATATATCTACACACACATAAATTACTTGTAATGATATTTATAATATATATATCATCAAGTAACTATAGTTTGTATCCTAAAGTAACTATAACTAGAGCCTTCACCATACACTGCTTATAACCTCACATATTACCTGACTCTTGACATGTTCGATGGCATAACTGATAACATCACTGCAACATCTGAAATTACATCATTGATGACAACACTATGCATGGTGGAAGCGTGAGTTACAGTTACTTTAGAGCATGAGTTATAGATACTTGGGATAACTATAACTGGTGAATTTATTTGTTTAAAACTATGGGGCTTATTAAAGAGGTGGATCGCTTTGGGAATGGGACACCCCCGACAAGGAGTTGGGGTTCCCATCCGCCGTATTACGATGGGACCGCCAGCACAGCGGTCAGAATGTGCTCAATAACACTGTGGTCTGCACTGCAGCCCTGGAAAAGGACCGCAGCACAAGCCACAGTGTTCCTGAGCACTTTGTGCTTGGATGTTTGGGGTGCACCACATGGGCTCCCTGACAACATAGCAGTGGCCTACAAGGGACTTGGGCTGTCAGAATGGCCCTTTCTGACAGCCTTTTCATGGTGGTTGGACCACCGTAGAAAGGCTGTGGGAAATGGTGCAGGCCCTGCTTTCATTGTAGGGATTAGTATCTGACTGCCACTCCGATTACATCCTAGATCCTGTCGGAGCCCTCTGAGTTCCGACTGCCAGTATCATAATCTGGCAGTCGGACCATTGCCCTGGATGTGCGGCGGACCGCTACCGCCTGTCAGTGGCGGTCTGCCCAACATCATAATGAGGGCCTATATGTTTTACCTCACATTTTCACTTAACTATAACATCCCTATATATTTATATATATATATATATTCACTGGAAAAAACAAAGGTTTAAGGGATCCTTACTGGCGGTCGCCAGTAGGTATGTATACTTAAGACCTAGTTACCATAGGAAATCCCGAACATTCTATTGGGAATAACTTTGGCGCCGATAGAGGGATCTGCCTGTAGTTTTCCTTAAATTTGCCTCGCTGCGCTCCGCTCCTTCCCTGAAAGTTTCGGGAGGATTCGTCAAGCGGGGGCTGAGAAAAAAGGGGGGTCCCAAAACATGTTTTCCCCATGTTAATTTCCATAGGGACATTCTGACAAGGCTACAGCTCGAACGGCTGAACGGAATTACACCAGATTTGGCAAAATGGTAGGGACTGGTATGCAGCAGTGCCTTTTGTATGTTTGATATAAATCCCTCCAGTAGTTCTTGATGAAATTGAATTTGAAATTTTTCAAATGGCATTTTCTATGGGACCTTTAGACACGGCTACAGCCCGAACTGCTGAACGGAATTACACCAAACTTGGCAAAATGGTAGGGACAGGTATGCAGTAGTGCCTTTTCTATATTTGGTAAAAATCCCTCCTGTAGTTGTTGAGAAAATTGATTTGAGCAAATTATATATTTATATGCGCTCAACATTCTATTGGGAATAACTTTGGCGCTGATTGAGAAATCTGTGTGTAACTTTCCAGCATTTTGGCCAGCTCCGCTCCGCTCCTTCCCTGAAAGTTTCGGGGTGATTTGTCATGTGGGGGCCGAAAGGGGGGGTCCCAAAACTTCTTTTCCCCATGTTAATTTCCATAGGGACCTTTAGACACGGCTACAGCCTGAACGGCTGAATGGAATTACACCAAACTTGGCAAAATGGTAGGGACAGGTATGCAGTAGTGCCTTTTCTATATTTGGCGAAAATCCATCCAGTAGTTGTTGATAAAATTGAATTTGAGCAAATTATATATCTATATGCGCTCACCGTACGCGCACCGTATGCGTACGGTACGCGTACCGTACGCGTACGTGCGCGTACCCTTACATGCGCGAGCGAGTTTCTGATTGGCTGGCAGTCGACTGTCAACATTCTAAACTGTCCAAACCAGGAAGTGTTGGCCACCATCTTGTTTTTCAGGAGAACTGAGGCACAAGAAAGCCCAAAACAAGAGTGGAAAACACGAAAAGGGGGCAGGGTAGAGACCCCCCAACCCTCTAGCCCTTCTCAGGGGGTCCCAAAAGGACCCCCAAGGGCAAAATAAAAAATTCAAAAAAATCGGGGGATACGCGCACCGTACGCATACGATACGCGTACCGCGCGCGTACCCCGCGATTTAAAAAAAACAATTTGCACTTGGTGGTCCTTCTGGGACCCCCTGAGAAGGGCTAGGGGGTCAGGGGGTCTCAACCCTGCCCCCTTTTCGAGTTTTCCACTCTTGTTTTGTGCTCTCTTGTGCCTCACTTCTCCTGAGAAACAAGATGGCTGCTCAGGTGGTCCCAGAAGGATAATAACATATAAAAACGTTATCCGCTAATAGAATTAGCATTTACAAAACCTTTGAAATTTATTGAAAAAAAATATAGGTTTCACGCCTGATATAGTTAGGAATTAGCATTTAAAAAGCCCTGCAATCCCGTGAGACTACGCCAGAGCGTGCAAAGTTTTGCTGAGTATTGAAAGATTTATGGTTGAAGCTACAATTATCTTGCCTCTTGTGACTGAGCTTCAATAAACAAAAGGGCAATTTGATTTCGAAACAGGAAAGTCCCACACGCACCACCTGGTCGGTGACGATCAAATTGTTATTCAGGGGGTCACATTGTATTAAAGATTGAATGTCCTGAGGATGGCCTTAAGGATTTGACAATTACAAGGCAGAAACGTCGACTTATGAGTCCACATCTTTTTTAGATTGATTCTAAACAGCGATATCTTTGTATACAGTCAACAAGATTCATTGTCAACTATTTGTAAAGAGTGGAACACAACGCAAGTGGTCTTTAAGAACAACTAATCTATTTCTGGTCCACTTGTATACTGTTGATTGATTTTCACTGTTTTTTTAAATGAACTGTACCCTTGATGAAGAAAACTTTATATAAAATGATTTTTCTATAAAATCTATTTCCTGTGTAGCTTTTTTATTTTGTGAGTATTTACCACATTGTCAGTATTGAAAATGACAAACTATAAGAACAACAGGTTTTAATTGAATTAAATTGATCCTAAAAACAGTTCCAGTTTAGATTGATCAACCTCCTGTTACTTAGGTATTTACAAACAAATTCCCTTGTTGGCAATTATCTCTATATTGAATTTTAGCCCAAGCTCGCAAGGGTATATTGGGTCACCCACCTTAATAGAACTTAGTCTCGAGTAGACAGGATTTTTCATGCTAATGTGTGTATGAATTTAAGGACTATGTGTATTGCCAAGCCGCGGCCCGTGCAGGTAAGAGCGGTGGGGCATTGGGTCCGGGTGGGGGAGGTATTTCGACAGGTGACGACAATTTAATGTTACCTTGTGTAAGTAGAATTCTGATCAGGGTCAAAGGCAAAGACACAATCAGAGTAATTGGAGGGGTGTTGGGTTCTAAGACTAAAAGTGGACTATTACTGTGCATTGAGGGAGTGTTCATTAAAGAGCTGTGTTCAAAGGCATTCTCGGTGGATGTAGGTCTTCTGTGGCAGGTTCAGCCAGGCCCTGTAACCAACCCCTGCTGCACACAGCCAAGAGCCATGTGCAGTGGGTGGGGTATATATTTCCTAGAAGCTGGATATAACATATGATAAAAAAAACACAGAAATTGACCGGAAAAATTGTCACAATTAAGTAAGGGTTAGCTTTCGTTATAACACCTTAAAGTATGTTTAAACAAATACAACTCATAAATTCATTTAAAAACCGACAGTGCAGTTGTGGTTATTATTTGAAAACCACTGAAATTTGTAAGCTTTGCTTAGCTCTGCAATCATAACTCATAAATTAGCAATGTTGCAAACCTTAACACGCATACCACATGCAATGTGTCAGAAAAACACTTTGCATAGTCCCAAGATGCCCCAGACACCAGATGTGGCTTGGGCCACTGCTGAACATACCATTGCCATTTTGCAAGAAAATATACAGCCCTGCCACTTTCCCTTCTTGGCTACACATAATGACCCCAAGAAGTACGATAGGTCCTACTTACCCTCTGTCCAGGATCAAAGCAGTGTCTTCTTTACTAATAAAATGAGCTTGATGGTTACGCCTCCATTAGGATTAGGTAGATGGGTGCTTTATCATCCTAGTTAAAACAGAAAACATGTATAAAGAGGTAGTAATTCACCACTTTACTTGTGCAGTGCTGGGTGATTTTATCTAAAGTAAAAACTGCATAGCGTAAGGCTCACATTGTTGTATTGTTTACTGTTGTAGCAAAGAAACAGCATTCAGCAGAATATGTTACAACATCTCACATGTGTACAACATGGCATAGGTTTTCCTTATAGTAGCCTAATATGATGCTACTAAAGCGCCATTACCAGGGTGCCCCACATGCCCACTCAGCAGTACAGATGTAAACGACCTTACCACACATGCCCAACCCAGTTCAGGTAATGCTTTATAGTTGGCGATCATTAAACGGCTAAAAGTACAACAATGCATGTTATTCATTCACAACCACCTAGACTGATAATTTTGCTCTAACCCAGAAGTACACAATAGGAAGACATCTTCACACCCATGTGCACCCAAACTGGCATCAAAATATACCACTCAAGAGCAGGTGCTGCTCGTAGGATCATACATCCATGAAGCAGTACCTACAAGTGAGCACACCTTCGCATGTGCAACAAAGCATCAAAGCTATATTGTTGGCTATCGAAGTAGGTCATAAGAGCAGTCTGTTTGGCCAGACGTGGATAATCATTCACACCCACACACTTCCACATTCCCAGAGCATTACAAGGATTCTCACCAGGATTAAACTTATTTCTAGTTTTCGCATTAACCAATACCAACCAGTTTAACTAATCAACCATAATCAAACACAAAAGTCGATAGAAAAGACAGAAACATATTGAGAAGTTGAAGTTGAAGTTAAAATACTTATAGAGCGCACGGCTACCAGGCGGTTTCTTGGCGCTAGGGATGCAAACCCTGGATGGCAGAAGTGCAGGTGCTAGGGCGAGAAAGCTTGTGAGAAGAGGAAGGTCTTCAGCGCCCTGAGGAACTCATAATAGGAGGCGACAGACCTGATGGTGACAGGAAGGGTGTTCCAAAAGGTGGGGGTGAGGACAGAGAACTTCATGCCCCCAGATTTTTTCTTCCAAAAGCGAGGTACAGAGAGGAGGAGCGCAGCTCTCTGCTGGGTGTGTAAATTTTAATTTCGGAGTTGATGAAGGCTGGAGCAGTCCCAGCGCAGGCCTGGAAGGTCGTGCAGCCCAACTTAAATAGAGCACGTTCTCTGATTGGGAGCCAGTGCAAGGCTTTAAGCAGAGGAGTGACTTGGTGTGATTTAGAAAGGCCATAAATGAGGCGAGCAGCTTGGTTTTGGACCAATTAAAGGTGCCGGAGGGCATAGGCGGGAACACCATTATACAAAATGTTGCCATAATCCAGGCACGACAAGACCATGGCCATGAGAATGAGTTTCAGAGCCGGGAGGGAAAATAAACGAGATATCCTACGAATAGTGCGGAGGATAAAGAAACAAGATGAAACCACTGTGCTGATCTGGAAATGCAGAGTGAGGTGTTGGTTAAGTGTTATCCCCAGTGTTTTAACTGAGGGGGAAGGTGAAGGGGGGGTACCAAGGGAAGGGGGCCAAAACAAAGAAGTCCAGGGACTGGAGCTGCCACCTGTAAGTACCGGCTCCGTTTTGTCGGGGTTGAGCTTAAGGTGATTGCAGTTCATCCAGTCCCTGATGAAAGTCATTACTGCTTGAATGTTATGAATGGAATCAGGAGAGTGGGAGAGGTTGAAAATGAGCTGGAGGTCATCGGCATAGTTAAAGACCGTGACCTCCATCTGCTGTAAAGCAAAAATGAGGGGGAAAATGTATAAATTAAGCAAAAGAGGGGAAAGGGAAGAGCCTTGAGGAACACCGCAGTGAACCTTACGTGGGGGTGCAGAGAAGTCAGCCCGATGGACGGCCTGTATGCGGTCCCTCAAGAAGGAAGTGAGCCAAGCCAAGGCGGGCCCCTGATGCCGGCCGCCTCGACATGGGTGAGAAGGATGGAATGATCAACCGTGTCGAAGGTGGCCGACAAATCAAGGAGGGCCAGTGCTTGGGGCAAGTTGACATCCAACCCCCGTCTAAGCTTGTCCATGACAGAGATGACTACTTTTTCAGTGGAGTGCGACGGACGAAAGCCCGCCTGGCACGGGGCTAAACAGCCGCTGTTCTCGACAAATGTGCTAAAAACTTTGGTGACGTGGCACTCCAGGACTTTACCCAAAAACAGGAGGAGGGAAATGGGGCGATAGTTCGGGGGGGAGGAAGGCTTAGCGCCGGGTTTCTTTAGAATGGGAACTATTATCGCTGATTTGTGGGGGTCGGGAACTATGCCCTGCTTGAGAGAGTCATTGAGAAAGGTAAGAGGAGGCATATGCAGGGCAGATGTCAGTGGGTGATCCTGACTTGACACGAGCAAGCAGGGGGAGAAAAGCTTCTCTAGTCAGGGGGGGTATTTGATCCATCTGAAAGGCATTGGGCGGAGGCTGAGGGTCAGTAAAAGTGAGGGAGGGCGGTGGTATGTTAGACTTAATTACCGCGTTTTTCTCAATAAAATAATCGTTGAGAGAATTATAGATGGATTGGGAGGGGGAGGGTTTCAGGGTGGCTCTATCTGAGGAGGCCAACTCATGGACAGTGGCTAGAATTTCCCTAGGTTGGTTTTCAGCCAAAAGAATTTTACAGGAAAAATAGTCGGTTTTAGCTAGAAGAATGTTTTTTTTCATATTCATTCAGGATAGATATGTACTTGATTTTAGCATCGGACAGTAGGTGCACCTCCAAGCGCGCTCAGCCCGACGCACTGTAAGTTTTTTGTCCCTGAGATCCGCATTGAACCATCTATTGGTGTCGTGGGCGCGTCTAATTCTGACACGCCTAAGCGGGGCCACTTGATCACATGCTCTGGAGAGCCAGTTGTTGATGGCGTCCGCTTGGGATGACGGGGTTAGGTCTTCAAGGTTGGGGCAGGAGGCTGAAAGGGAAGAGCAGAGGGAAGGCACGTCTACATGATTCCAGTTACGGGACCAAGTGTTCCTGGGAAAATAAGGTTTTTTAGTGAGACTTAGATCAAAAAAGAACGACATCAAGCAATGGTCAGACCAGGAGCAGGGCGTGACAGTAGGGGGGTAAACCAGGATATTAAGTGACCAGATTTGATCCAGGATGTGACCTCGGACATGGGTGGGTGTGTGAACGTGTGGCAAGAAATTTAAACTAAGGAGAAGTTCAGTAAAGTCTTTCAACATGGAGTCCTCAGTGGGATCAGAGGGCCAAAAGTTGAAGTCTCCAAGCACCAAGACAGATGAATTGTTGACTGCTAGGGTTGCCAGCAGATCCTGGATGGCCGAGATGAAGTGCAGCATTTGCTGAGGAGGGTGGTAGATTAGAACACAGGTGATTGGAGTTTGAAAGGAGGCAGATCGCACAACCAAACAGTCGACCGCCATGATAGATGGAGAAGATAGCAGTTGGAAATGGAGTCCTGAGCGGACAATCAGGGCGACACCGCCTCCCGTCTTCCCCGGGGGGCAATCGGCACGTAGAGCATAATAGGAGGAAGGGAGAGCCGCTAACACATTAGGCAAGGAGTGAGGGCAAAACCAGGTTTCTGTGAGGAGCAGAAGGTCTGGTTTATAAGTGTCTAGGAAGACAAATAGTTCAAGTTAACTGCAGACCTGGTGTTGAGAAGAAAGGCTGGAATGGTGGGCGCGGGACAGGGTGGAGGAGGGGATCCTAGTGCGGTAGTAGCAAGGGGGAGTGATGATGGCATGTTAGCAGGAAGAGAGGGCATATGGTTGGCTCAAACCAGGTCAAGTTTATCAATGTGGGCAAGAGTTGGAGCGCTCAGCGGCCAAGGGCCCTGGCATGAGCAAAGTTGTTCGGGAGAGTAAGTAAACAAATGGGCATGGTGGGGTGTCTCTAGCCCCGGCCTGCCGCGGACGGGCGCAGACGGGCTGGCCTTTGGCGGACCTAAGGCGCACCGCTGGCGTGCCCACTGCGCACGTCCGCTGCTCGTGCGCATGGAGCGTCCCCTAAATAGGTCAAGAGCGCGGAGGATAGAGCGCTAACCTCTAAAGCCTATAGTGCCCCTCTCCAATATGGAGCCAGCAACTCTGTCAGCCCTCCGGATTCAAGCGGCACACAGCCATGCCGGAACGGGGCTGGGGGAGCTGGCCGATGACAAGTGAGGCGAACAGTTTGAGTGAGCACAGCATACAGTTTAAAAATTTGCGGTTTTAAAAGACAGTTGCAGAGTTAGCCGCCACACACAGCCACAGCGTCCACAAACCCTCTGCCACCGGGTAAAGTGCGTCCGCTGTGCGTGCGAATGGGGCGTACCCTAAATAGGTCAAGAGCGCGGGGGATAGAGCGCTAACCTTAAAGCCTATAGTGCCTCCAATATGGCGCCAGCAACCCTGTCAGCCCTCCGGATTCAAGTGGCACACAGCCGTGCCGGAACGGGGCTAGGGGAGCTGGCCGATGACACGTGAGGCAAACAGTTTGAGTGAGCACAGCATACAGTTTAAAAATAAGCAGTTTTAAAAGACAGCTGTAGAGGTAGCCGCCACACACAGCCACAGCGTCTGCGAACCCTCTGCCACCGGGTAAAGTGCGTCCGCTGCGCATGCGCATGGGCGTCCCCTAAATAGGTCAAGAGCACGGGGGATAGAGCGCTAACCTCTAAAGCCTATAGTGCCCCTCTCCAATATGGCGCCAGCAACCCCGACAGCCCTCCGGATTCAAGCGGCACACAGCTGTGCTGGAACGGGGCTAGGGGAGCTGGCCGATGACAAGTGAGGCGAAGAGTTTGAGTGAGCACAGCATACAGTTTAAAAATTAGCAGTTTTCGAAGACAGCTGCAGAGTTAGCCGCCACACACAGCCACAGCGTCCGAGAACCCTCTGCCACCGGGTAAAGTGCGATCAGACTCCGAAAGCACTAGGGCGCCATACACATAATAGTAGTGCAAAATACTGGTAACTACTTTTATGTCTCAAGCGCTGAGAAGCGGCTCTATCCTGCATGTTAACCAAAAATATCGCCATCAAATAAAGTTCCCCAAGGTTTTTTTATTGCTCTATCAATCAATGCGATGCACTTCAAAACAAAGCCATACATTTTGCGACATTCTCATTAATAATATCTCAAAGGAATTGAATTAAAGGACTTTTATGTTGTATGTATTCTGTTACAGTCTGCACTCTGTCATCCATCTCTCAAAACCTTTTCACGTGTTTTCCATTATTTGAAATCTCAGGAGCTGCTGAACACTTATAAAAGATGGCACTTCAAGGCAGTGCTTAATTTGAAGTGACGGCTTCCGGTGCACAGTGACTACACTTAATTGTCAGCACCAGCGCTTGTGACAGTCTGCCACAATGTGGCGCTGTCTGGCTAATTTACAGATGACCACAACAATAGTTAATTATAAATTCAATATACATAAACAAGTGACTATCACCTGCCACCCAAGCCCGTCTTATAACTTTAGGGCCAGAGAATAGTCTAAACGGTGACACTTGAGTGTGATGTTTAGTAGTTGTGTTGTTATAATCATTGGCAGCACTGGCAGGGCCAATGTATGGCGCAAGCTGCAGCGGCCTCCGGACGAGAGCCTGGCATTTACTTTTTTTTTACAAATTGAGCACGTTTCATGTTTACATTTTGATCGCATTATCACCTTTTGCTAGTAATTTGTGAGCAGCAACGAGTGGTATTTTCCTCATTGATTGTAAAAGAATCATTACTGTTTGAGCTACAGTCAATGCACATCTAAATACACAGCTTGTTTGGGCGCCGCTCCATTACACAGGCTCAAAACAAAGATCGTTGGCAATAATATGAGCAGTCATTGTCTGCTAATGTGTGCCCATTATGGTATAAGTGCTTTCAAATTACAAGAGCAACTGTCGTTATTCAATGTTTTTACAGTTCTCCAATGCACGGATTTCCGTTAGATGTTTCCTACCCTACAGTGCACACTATAACATTGAAGTGACATCCACTACTGGTTAAACTTGACACATCACCCAACATTCCAACTCACTCTCCTTACTGCACGGCTCAAGTTGAATCAGGCGCCTGTCTGTGATGGAATCCTGGCGGCCATTTTGAGAGTCAACGGCGGGGACTGAGAACACTCCATGGCATTCTCTGATTGCATTACAGTTGGCAGATTATGCGCTATGCAAATTGCAACTTTAGCAATATTGGGTTCAGCCAAACTTTGCTTGGCAAAAGTGGTCCAAAAGGCCCGGTGCTGGACACATCAAAAATAATTTGGTTAATGGATATTGACTGTTCCACGTTATTTGTAGCGATTCTGATTTAAAATGAGCTTTCCATTACCCCAAATAGAAACATTAATCGCATTTATTAATTCCAGGCTCGACTGTGTAAAGTAGACATCACAGTCTTGTGGATGGTGGGTACAATTGATTTATTAAAGAAGTAAATACATATATGATGCATCGACAGAGGAGTGGTACAGCCGGCAAGTGGTACTCCGCCCACTGTCCACATTTAGAACCTCTTACATTCAACATTTCAGCAGAGGTATGGCACAGGCTGATAATATGATTATTTATCCATTACTTGCAGTGACATTTTATATGGCTTTGATGCGATAGCCTCCTCCTCTGACCACCACATCAGAGTATTTTAGATCAATGCTCAGATTCATGCACCACACTCTACTAATTAATGCTGGTGTGACGTGGTTCCAAGGAAATGTATAGGGAACATTTTTGGGGAGAGGATGTAGCCTAAGGCCTAGAGCTGTCGACCTTGAAGCTACGGAACAGGGTTCGTGTCTCGGCAAGGGACGCTCAACATCATCTGGTTCTGGGTAAATCATGTAATCTCCCCATGCCTAACAACATCAATGTGCCCTTCTGTAATGCAACTGGAGCTTATGTAAAGCGTTCTGATACCTTTGGGTCAAGTTTGCTCTGTATAAAACTTGAGAAAAGTTAAAAAGCTGAGTGGAAATAATGCTGTCCATTTCACTTCCTATGTCTAAATTAGTATGTATAGACCCAGTATGGGTGCTCGAAAATGATCACGAAATTGACGTGGACAGTGACTATGTTGTTAAGTTAGCCATCAAGTGGAAATACACTGACAGTCATACCTGGGATGTGCTTGTGAGATGAGGGCTGGGTTGTGAAGTATCAGACTTATAACACTTGTTTATCAGCCTGTGGAGGGCTATGCCACCATCAATTAGTCCCATAACAGCCACAAAAGCATGTCCTTGGAACAATCTTACAATCAGACACGCCAATGATAACTCTCAATGTACTTAATGTGTTTGGGGGCTGAGATGTAACAGATCAATCCACTTACACAAAAGCATACCCGCTTCTCAGAGCCAAAAGGGCTAAAGTAAAGATACAAGCAAACGCACAGAAGGACTGAATGTATAGGTTGCACTGATATCTACTCTACACATAAAAAGTACAACAGACAAACATGCAAACATTGAGGAAGCACACGGGTGCTTGCTTTAGTACACTGCGAAATTGCTCTAACACACATATCACAAACTCATCATCATCAGCATATTAATAAGCACATGCATACCAGATTCATGGGAAAAAACAGCAGCGAAAGAAAGAAAACAACAGGAAGTCCTTTTAAACCAACAAAGAACCCACATTGATTTTATGTCTGAGCCAAAGTTTTAAATTCCAAACTCTAGCCCTGTTTTTCCACTTCCTGGAATCCCAACAGAAGGAGCAGAGAAAATGAGAAGCAAAGTTGTATTTCCTTTTCATAACTGCGGCTGGGAAATCGCTAAATCGAGCTCACTCAGGCCTCCCAATCGGTGATCATTTGTTTGCTTTTAGGCAAGAATCTCAGCTAAGGTTTCTTCCACTAAAGGGTCATAGAGGCTTCCTGAAGATTGTGTGTCTGCTTCCAAAAGAAAGTACAAATCTTGATGATTCTAATAAACAGAGTGTATACAAAGTGTGTGCCCTACATGTCCGTAGCCCAAAGCAGATCCACTAAATTAGCGAGACCTACTCTGTCAATCTGGGATTTTTGTCTTTCCACTCCAGGCTTTCCAATACTGAGCCTGATTTAGAGTTGAGCCGAAGGGTATCCGTCACCATGTCACATATATCTTATATATTTCATCCACCTGATGACAAGCGCCATATGATATAATGCACTTATGATAAGATGGACGGGATATACAGGCCTGGACTGGCCCTTGCGGGCACCGGGCAATCCCCCATTGTGCCGCAAGGTTGGGGGCCGGTTTTGGGCCCCTGGGGGCCGTGTTTGTTACAGGGCCGTTTTTGCAGCGTTGCTACAAAAAAGGCCCTGTATCAAAATCGGCCGAAAACCGGCCCTGGCAAAGAACTCGGTCGCACCCCCTACTCCCCCTTCCCCCCCCCTCCCACCCCCGGGGGTAGGGGGGCCAGCCGAGCACTTTGCCAGGGCCGGTTTTGGTTCCCAGTCTGGCCCTGGAGATATACGCAGGACCTCTGTAATCATGTGGCACCAGGATCAACTATGCGGCAGGGTAGACTAAATTATGCAGCAAAGAAAAGCAAGCTTTGTGATAGTGTTACTTCTGTATTTTTTCATTTGCAGACAGGTCTACACTTTCTGGCCAAGGGTTACACTTCACTAATTGCAATTTAATACCCAAATATAGCAATAAGCAATGGAAAGGGGAGCAATAAACCTTTTCAAATGGCCTTCTACTGCGCGTCAATTCCTGTGGCTGCATGTTTAGTAACTTTTGATCCATTTGAGCTAGAAACAAAATTGTCTTTTGTTAAAAGTAGCACATTTTACAGCAGATGATAAATAATGTGGCAAATGCATCAATTCCATAATTATGCAGAAAACGCTGCAGTTGCAACATGCCTAATTCCTTTGGCCTTGGATTACATCATATTTGTGATTGAGTGAAGCGTCTGCCAAACTCTAAATCAGGCAGGTATAGAATTTGCTGTAAAGAGAGAACATGGGCTTACCACTATTGGTCAAAATTCTTACTCCACTTTGAAGTCAGATGTGTAGAGGGGGCAGGTGAATGGAACGTGCTATGAAGACTAGCCACAACATGGAACAGAGGCATAGAAAAAAAAAACACAGCGCACATACCATCCAATTACAGCTACACTTTAGCCCAGCATACCACCAGGAAAACCCCTGGAGGAGGTAGAGAATAGCCCCTGTGCACAAAGAGGCAAGTGGGCAACTCTACGAAAATCAGCACAGGGGCTTTCAATGTTAGTTTTATCATTGTGGCACCTTTTATTGGAGTGGTGTGGCTCACTGGTTAGAGGCGGCAGACCCGGAAGCAGAGGTCGGCCCGGGACCAGGGTTCTATTCCCGACACGGCAGGGTCTTGGGCCATGGTCAGCAGACTCGATAATTCTCGCCTCGGTGCCTACTCAAACCATGGGTCCCACTCAGCAACTCTGGGCAAAAGCTTGCTTAATCTCTACTAACAGCCCCATCAGCGCTGGGGATGCTTGTGTTCACCTTGGAGATGCCCAGGAGGGACCATCTCACAGGGAAAGCCAGGATGGGTTGCCCAGCTGTACACAGCGCCGGGACGCCCATTTGCTGGGGCAGCTGTGCGCTTTACAAGTATACGACATTTAACATGTAAGTGATTCTAAATCACTGCCACCATCACGCATCAGGGAGTTATCTTGGGCCGCACCGCATATTTAGGAGTAATGAAATTAGACGTGAAAGAGTGCCCCTTTTGGTGGAAGAGAGTGGCAGTAAACCATCAAAATACTCCTGGCCGTCACTGGATTTCTCCCAACCCAGGATACAGATGTACAGCCTCAATGTTTCTAGACTGCTAAGCACGTAAACAGACTTCTGGCAGTGCTCTTTTAAAACAATATTCTCTCGCTATGCTTCCGTGTTTTCTCCCCTGTCTCTGGCATTTCTTTATCCCCTGCTAGCTCTCTGTTTTTCCTGTCCTCCCCCTCCTTCTACGCCTCTGCCTCCAAACTGACAAGTCAGAGAACAGCAAACCGCTTCTAAAAGGAAAGATGCAGCCGCATGAAAAATACTCGTGAGTTAATATGAAAGGATCCCCGACGCCTTCAGCCAAATGTGCTGTTGCTTTGAAGAAAGCAAACAGGATGCCAGTCTGTGCTGCTGCAGGAATACTACACCAAGCACTTAATACAGACATTGGGAAAATTAAAATGAATAAATAATCATAACATTAGCCCGCTACCTGACCTCACCCACGATTCTGTCTGCAGCATTGCTCACTTTGCAATGCCTTGAACACTGCAGTTGTCTGTTTGCTTGCGTTCAGTCTATCATTAGAGCAGATTCAGTAAACAAGGGCTCCTTTGGCCACAGAATGCAGTAAGCTGTATTATACGAGTAATGAACATTCTTAACATAACAAGCATTAGCAAAGCCATAAGGTCTTGCCCAAGGGAGGTCAATTGCCTTTGACAATGTTAAAGTCAAGAAAAAGAGTTATGGCGCCATTGATCACGGCATAGCGATTTTTTAAGCCATGTTGGAAAGAACCCTGCTCCAAGAGGGGGCAAGCCATATGAGAGAGGTGAAGGGATGAGTAAGCGAGCTGCAACAATGGAGGGGGTAAGCAACACAAGGAAGGCAAAGGGGAGGAGGGTAGCAGCAGAAACACGGAAGAAGAAGAGCGACATGAGAGGCATGGGGGAGGAAGCAACAATAGCGGACAGCACATGGAGCAGGCATGGGGAAAACAAAACGAGGGAGGTGCAGGTGGGAGGGAGCACCAGACGGGGGCAGCAAGATGGAGAAGAGGAAGGTAGGAGGGGAAAGAAGCACCACGCAAATTGGGGAGTGGGAAGGGGGCGAAGAAGAAACAGTACCTCAATCACAGCGTGAACAGCGGACTGGCACTAATTAAGTTAGATCAATCTGTAATTGGTTTACGCACCAAAGGAAAAGGAGTGACACTTGGCATGTGCTGGCCAATTAGGAGTCACAAAAGAAGAGTGACAATGAAGCCAACAAATGGTAACCAATGGATGAGCTCCAAACCCTTTGTTGTAAACATATCTCACAAGCAAGAGCGCATGCAGCTTATGGACTGTCACAGACTTAATATAAAAAGAGGGTCCCTTTGTTCAAAGATTGGGGTAACGGGTACTCCATCAATAGTACTTATGAAGGAAATACAAACAAGATTCTCTTAGGTCATGGGATTTGTTCCCATGTATACAATAATTTATTTACATATCGGTTTATGTAATTATATATTGACTAGACGCCTGCCCCGACGTTGTCCGGGGTTCAAAATGTATGTGTGTGTAATGTTTGTAATGCCTTGTTTGTGCCTGCAAGTAGTCCGTTTTTGTATTTGTGTGGCGTTAATGTGCGTTGTGGAGTGCCTGTTTGAGTGCCTCTGCGTAGTCCGTATGTTTATTCCTTTGTTGATGATGTGTTTGAGCGCCTTTTTAATGGCTAGTTTTATTTGCTGCTTGTTGCCTGTATTTGTCACTCCTTGTTTGTGCCTGCACGTTGTCCGTTTTTGTATTTGTGTGCTATGAATGTGTGTTGTCGAGTGCCTGTTTGAGTGCCTCTAAGTAGTTGTTTGTGCGTGTAGATAGACCTCGAAATGTTTTCCGTTGGGAATGTTTGCTTGTGCTTGTTGTAATGTTATTAATTTCTCCTTTTAGTTCCTACTCTCACTGCCTTGGTGTAGCCGTGTGATGGAGCCGTTATGAGTAATTCTGTAAGTGTTTAGCAAAGCAGTGAAATGTTCAGGTCGGTCGGCTCCGCAATATTTCTGTAATCTGCCGATTTTTTTCTTAAACTTCCTTCTATTGCAAGCCCCTCTGCGTACGTTGATGCGTCAAATGAGGATGCGTCCAATCACGCGAATGCTGTTGTTAGCCGCGCCCCTTTTTATGTGAATGTTATTACGCGTCGATTTACCGGGCCATATGAAGAAAGTTGTGCCTGAATTAGTGTTTGTACGTCGATATGTGCAATTGTGCTCATCAAGCGGTGGCGCTTCATTTGGATTTCGCTCCCATATGTTTTACGTGCACGATACGCCCACATTGATGACGCGTCCAATGATGAGAAAGAGATGTTGTGATGCGATTGCTATTGTAAGCCACACCCCTTTCTATGGTAATGTTAGTACGCGGCAGGCCATTTAGACGGCTATATTATTGACGGCCATGATACAATGCAATGTAGTGCACCATAACGCCACAACGCACACGACCCGCCCACTGTAGTGAAGGTGGCGAAGTTTGAGGTCGATGAGACGGCACTGGCCACGCCCCCAATGACGCCCACGACACGCCCACTGTAGTTTACAACGCCCAGAAGGGACTACTTTACCTCCTATGTTCTTTTACGTTTCTAATGTATATGGTGCCCGTATGTATAGCCTATGTCCATCTGCTGAAACTACCCTTTACAATGGTGTATTGGGTGTTATGATTGGTGCTGTACTTTTCGAGTTTACCCGCCTCAAAGGTTCCCAGTTCTCTCTTTATAATAGTAGTATAGATTTATTAATTAATTGATATGTAAATATTCATTTTATTAATGATGTTATGAAGGACTCCATATCACGTTTTTCCACCTCTGAGAACTTTTGAGCAGTGGATACAAAGTAGACAGTCATGCACGGTTATGATTTCAAGCACAGCTGCTATCCATCCATGCTATACCCACAGAATGTCTAGTAGATGTACATTTCTCCATGAAACTTAAAGAGATTGCCAAAATAAATTGCATTTAGTCAATACATGTGGAAACCATAAGTGTTAAGTACTGAGTAATCAGCAAGAGGAGTGGGTTATCTTAGAAACTTGGCTGGCTCATGAGAAGAAGTGGTGCTCCCCACGGATTTCGAGACGAGTGCAATGCACCAAGGTGACAGGGTAATTGCATTGAACAGCCTGGCTGTAAATAACTTTTCATTAAGTCATAAGTCAAAGGAATGGTGATCAAAAACAAGATCCTTCGCATAAAAAGGTCAGTCACTTTGACTTGAAGACCCAACTCTGCTCCACTGGCGGTTTAGGCAGCAAATGCGGCCAGCACCCTACAATGGGTGCTAAGACAATCCTTGTGGTACTGAACTAGAGCTTGTTTTGAGCTGAAGATGATTTCATGTGGTCTGTGTAGAAAAGTGCATATTTTCTGTGGTGCTCAATCTTTTTTGTGTTGCCTTGCAAGGGCAAAGTAAAATGGGGCAAAAGTCACCAATGGCAAACATGTCCCATGTAGGCTCTGGTGTCGATGGTAATAGCATTTCCTAAATGCAAAGTTAGCCTTTAGAAAATGCTTGGTACACATGCTTAGCGAATCAAAAATTGTGATTTCCTATTTATAGTTGCAGTTTTAGGTTCTCGGAAAAATTGCAATTACCTAAAATGCACTGCCAAAGGTTTTCATACATCTTGAAAGGCTATTTTGCATTCGCAAAAGGTCGAATTTACCGTTTGAAAATTCAAATTTGGTTGATACATGTGGCCCATGGACTACTGGTAAATATGCTACAAATATGGGTTGTGCAATAAAAATTCAGCTCTTCCCCGAGCCAAAACATGAACCTGGCTGGTTTTAGCGGATACTTTTCTTACAGTGGCAATAATTAAATTCTGCAGCTCTGCTCGATAGATGTGCGGTGGCTCTCAGAGAAGAACAAAAGATCTCTGGGAGCCACTGGATTGATGCTAGAACTCTAACAGGGAGTTGTGGGTAAATTATTTGTAGGAAACACATAAAGGTGATTGGAGGATGCTTGCAATACGTCTAACTGCTGGCAATAGCTCGGGGTAGCACTACAACCCATTGTTCTTTTGCTCACCATGCCACCTCAGTTTGGACCCAGTCGTATGCAACTCAGTCTTCACTCCGCTCCTCATTGGAACAGTCCAGCCGGAAATGCCAAGCCAGGTGAGCAAAAGAACAATGGGTTGGAGTGCTATCCAGAACTATTGTCAGTGGTTGGACTTATTGGAAGCAGCCTTCCATTACTTTTTGTGTGTTTCATTAAATTATTTGCATGACATCCACCCCTATGTGGGGGCGGGGGAGTAAGGTACAGATGAGCACAAATAACAGAAGCCTAAGTAGGGCTCTGGAGTGAGTGAGTCTGCCTTTAAGGAAAGCCTGCCCGACAACCAGGGGCAGGGTTGAAGGAGCTATGTGCAGTAGCCCATGGACCCTGCTGTTTAGAAAGACCTCCAGAATGGAGTTCTCGAATTGCTTGCAGTCACAAATATGGGAACTGCTGCAACTGAGTGCTGACCTCAAGCAAGATGACCTTGTGTAGCTAGGCTAATGTTTAGCACCAATAATAAGCCAGTAGTTACTCAGAGAAAGGTTCCCACCAAAGAGACCTCACAACACGACTAGTGCTGAGGTTTCCAGGGCTAATACATACAACTTAGAAAAATTGATTCAGGAATTTTTGAACAATATAGCACTTGACTTGTTCAAATCCACAGGCCAACCACTAATTAACCCGAAGCCCCTTCTGCCTGCATTTTAATGCTTATCGTGGTGCTATCAGCAAAAAGATGATACCCAACATTCTACCCATACAAGATCCTTGCACAAAGTAAAAGTTAAAAAGAGCTGGAGGCAATGCCAAAATACGTGGAATTCACTGCATAATATTATTGAAACTGGAAGAAAATTGATCGTTTGATGGAGGATAGGGGAGAAAAGAAAGGACTTACATTCAGTCATTAATACAAAAGAAGAAAGTAGAAATGTGGGTTCCTGAGCCTTTAAAAATAGTACAAAAATAAAAATGAGTGTCCCTCATGTGTGTCCTGTTTAATATTCTATTAGTGATACAAATGCAAAAAATGGAAACAATGGTTTCTCCTGTCACAGAAAGTGGTAGCTGATATTCTATAATTGGCACAGATTTTAAAACACAGAGGTTAGGATCTCCTAAACTACAGACTGTGGTAACATTTTATTTGGTTGGTGCAGATGCAGATCCGAAAGCAATGAGGTTTTCTTGGGTGAAGTAATCCAGTAACAGGCTTCCTGTCAATAGCACACATTTGGAAAACAGAGCCAAGCATTCCTTAAGAAATTGAGTGTGTTAACTTGTTTTCTATTAGTGAAGATGCAAATAAATGTACGGCGTTTAACTAAAAGATGATACAAATTCTACAAAGCTATCCGAAAAGTTTGGAGATATATACTTCCTAAGGATCTCTATCTAAACAAAGCTTTCAGACATTTTTAATGGCAAATTCTGCTGTACTAAATTGAAACAAAAGCTCACTGGGCATTTAAACAAAACAATGAGTTCACTACCTGATTACTGCTTTATTGATGAAGCCTTTAATGGGGAATTACACATGGCTATGCCTTACACATGTTGTTTCTGCTATATATTTCCTTCCCAAAACACACAAATAATTGACATAAGCCCTGGTCCTCAATAGTGAGTTAAATCGTATGTTTGGGCACTATTTCTTTTCTAAAAAAATATTGGAGTTGCTATTAATATCAACAGATTATAGTTAGATATTATGTGACTGGTATGTGCTCTTTATGTACATCCATCAGCCAAGTTAAAGGTATCCAAGCAATAAATGGAAAGGGGAGACCTCTCGGTCACCCTGAACGTATGGCTGGGTGCCCCGATCCCCCGGGAAACCATTGCGGGCGGGGGGGCCTGTCCCAGCCGGTATGCCCATAGTGGCGTGGTTGGAGCACGCCCCCGCCGCCTAAAAGGGTTGTCCTAACACTCACCCGGAAGTCCGTGCACTTCTGGGCAGGATGGGGATGCTGCCCCGCCTTCCCACTGCAAGATAAAAGGCATGGGAACCCAGGCAGGCGTCCTCTTGTTCCTGCACTCTGAAGGCTGCACCACTCGTCGCTCATGAGCCCTCAAGGGAACAAGCTGCAGTTTTTGAACGTGTAATCGTTGTTTTTTCTGTTTCAGTCGTCAAGGCGTAGCTGGAGTTCGAGTTGCTACTGGAAAACAGGCAGAGACAGAACAGAACGCAGATATGCCTGGTAAGAAGAGTGGAAAGAGCTCCGAGATAGAACGAATGCTGCGCACACTAGTGAACCAAGTGTCGGCGATGGACAGGAAATTTGGTAAAGTAGACCAGCTGGGTCGTGGCCTAGCGGCCCTCCGGAATCAAGTGGAGGCACAAGCGGGGCCCTCAGGGCGACATAAGAGGATCGTGGGGCCTGCTTTGCCAAACATTATCCCAGGGGGGGGATAAGGGGATAAGGGGAAAAAGAGGAAGGGGAAAGTGGGTCCTAGCGAGGCCCCAGTCCCAATGGAGGTCCCGCTGGTTCCAGTAGCCCAAGCATCCAGCCCGGTACCTGCACCGGATGGGGGATTGCCAATCCCCGTGGTTATCACACCGCTGAATAATGACCAAATGCCTCCCGAACTAGCGCTTCAGTTGGCGGCTGTGTTACCCTGGTTGAAGAAGGGAGCGGGGGGATCCACGGCTGTGGAAGACCCAGCCGAAGAAGCTAGGCAGATTGTCGAGCAGCTCAGGCAGACAAGGGGCGCTGGGGCAGCAAACGTGCCTTCTATTTCTCCACAGGTGGCGAACCTGGCCGCGGTCGAAAACTGGAATATGTCGACGGACACGACCGGAGGTACAACAGAGACCGGTAAGAGATCGCTCCAAATAATGGGGGAGGGCGCTGTACCCTCAAGGCGGGAATACTTGGCGCAACATGTTCCTATGGCAACTAAAGAAATGGTGTGGGCAAACAAGTATATCAATATGTTTTCATTGTTGACAGACAATCGTGAGTTAGAATATGCCAAGACTCAGAAGGATTTATGGCACCCCAGTGTATGGAGGGCAAAAATGGCAGAATTCAGGGTTGATGAGTCTATGATGAACTGGATCAGGGCTTTTTCTATTTTTGTAGCAATTATGGGTGAGCGAACACCAGAACTCTTGGGTGACCTTGCTTGCTACCAAAGCAGGATCACGGGCTTCCATGAGAAGTATGGAGGAGAGGAATGGAAAGCGTATGACGTGGCATTTAGAAAAGCGAAAGAGTTTAACGAAACATTGACTTGGGATTGTTTGGATACTGTATCTTGGCATGCGCAGTTCTTGCCGGGCTCAGCGGGTGGATCAGGGTCGAGTACAAACGGCTCCAGGGCCTTTCAGCAGAAGCATCCACAGCCCTTTCGACCAACCTACGGGGAAGATACTCAGTCTAGATCGGGCGGGAATGGGAATAAGCGAGGGGTATGCTGGGGTTTCAACAAGGGAACGTGTAGCAGGCCGCAGGGAACATGCAGGTTCAGGCATGCCTGCGCAGGTTGTGGTAACACCTCCCACCCCGAGACTAGCTGCCGATCCAGAGGTAATAGTACAGGAGGGAAAGGGGGTACCAAACAGGATTGACACAGTGCCTCGGAGGTCCAAACAATCGACCGTGGATATTCTGGCTTTGACTCTCTGGCTGAACAAATACCCTGATCATGTGTCCGCTGGGATCCTGCGAGATGGCTTCTCGTATGGCTTCAGGATCCCAGCAGGTGATTTTCGGGGGGCCCCCTCATGCAGAAACCAACTGTCAGCTAAGCACAACCCGGCGGTGGCCGCCACAAAAATCGCAAAAGAGGTTCGCTTGGGGCGGGTTGCAGGACCGTTCGGTGAACCACCAACGGCCAATTTTGTGTGTTCCCCATTAGGGGTAGTACCCAAGAAGGAGCCGGTAGAATTCAGGCTCATTCATAATTTATCTGCACCAAGGGGAGCTTCCGTTAATGAGGCGATCGATGCAGACATTTGCAGTGTGAAGTATGCATCATTCGATGACGCAGTAGTAATGTTGAATCGCCTAGGCCCCAGTGCATAGTTAGCGAAATCAGACATTGAATCCGCATTTAGGTTACTTCCGGTGCATCTCCAGGATCAGCACCTGTTGGGTTTTGCATTTCAGGGGAAGTACTACATGGATATGTGCATGCCGATGGGTTGTTCAATTTCGTGTGCCTATTTTGAGATGTTTAGCTCGTTTCTGGAGTGGGTATTCTCGAAGGCCTCAGGGCACCAACATGTGATGCATTATCTCGATGATTTCCTGTTTCTCTGCCCAGCGGGCTCTCGGGACTGTGCACGGGCATTGCGGGATTTCTGCGAGCTCATGTGGGGTTTCGGGGTACGATTGGCGCCAGGTAAGACAGTGGGTCCAACCACCTCCCTGGAGTTTCTGGGTATCGAACTAGACTCCGTGGAGGGTTGCTTCCATTTGCCGGTGGAGAAGATCGCCAAATTCAGGGCCTCCTTGTTGCAATGTCTCCGAAACGACAAAGTGACACTGCACCAACTACAGCAAACAGTGGGTCAGCTTAACTTTGCATTGAGGGTTATACCGATGGCTCGCCCCTTCTCCCGATCGATTGCCCAGGCCATGCTTGGCCTAAAGGAAGGGCACCATCGTACGAGGCTGCCGGCAGAGGTTCGCCAGGACATGCTCATTTGGCTGGCATTCCTGGTGGATTTCAACGGCCGAGTAGTCTGGAGCAAAGCCCCGGCCTCGTCAGCAGAATTAGGTTTATGGACTGACTCTGCGGGCAGTGTGGGGTTTGGCGCGATCCTTGGTAACCGATGGTCGGCCCAGAAATGGCCAGCATGGTGGGAAACAAGTGGGTTGACGAGCAACATTGGTTTTCTAGAGCTATTCCCCATCTGGGTAGCATTGTCGGCATGGCCAGTAGAGTTCAGAAACCGCTCTGTGATATTTTGGTCTGATAACATGACTGTAGTCGAGTGCATTAACCAGCAGGCAGCACGCTGCAAGTGGATATTGCGATTGTTGAAAGAGATTGTGTTGGAATGCTTGAGACTAAATGTACAATTCAGGAAAAAACATGTGCCGGGAGTACTGAATAATGCAGCGGATGCACTCTCTCGTTTCAAAATGCAAACTTTCAGGGAGTGTTTACCCTCAGCGGAGCTAGTGGCAGCGCCATTTCCCGAAGCACTATGGCAAATCGGCGCCCCGGACTACAAAACCTCGTGGCAGCCAGTTTAGTGGCCAGGACAAGAAAAGCTTATGAAGGGGCTTTCCGCTCATACTGCGCCTTTTTGGGCCCTGCATGGGAGCATAGAAGGGGTCAGGAGGGGTCCTTTACCCAATTTTTAGTGGCACTTCATGAGGAGGGCCGGTCGGTGGCAACCGCCAGTCGGTATAAGGCCGCCATATCGTTTATGGCTCAGTTCCAGGGGATTAGGGACCCGACGGATTCCTTTACAGTCAGAAAGGCGCTGCGCGGCTGGCGGCGCCTAGAGGGTCGCAAAAAGGATACCAGGCACCCGATAGGTTTTGACAGATTGACCTCCTTGTTGGCTAAACTAGAGGAGACGTGCTCCTCACCTAGTGAGGTCGTCCTATTCAGGGCAGCATTTGCGTTGGCATTCTATGGGGCCCTACGGGTAAGCGAACTAGTGGCTGCCAACAAAAGGGATATCGATGGGGGTCTGCGCAGGGACCACACGCAAGTGAGGGGGGATTCCCTGCTGATCACGTTAGCCAGGTCAAAGACAGACCAGGAGGCCCAGGGTAATAGCATTGTGTTGCAGTGTGCTCTGGGAAGTCCCTGTTGTCCAGTAAGACATATTGAGGCCTACCTAAAACAAAGGTTGACGACATGGGGGGGGCCTTGCTGCGACATGCTGACGGCACCCCGTTAACAAAGTTTGTTCCAGAGGGTGCTGGCAATCACGATTGCAGCTGCGGGCTTGAACCCGAGTGATTTTGGGACTCATTCATTCAGGATAGGAGCCGCTACAGAAGCAACGGCTGGGGGTCTGCGGGCGGACAATGTGAAACAATTAGGCCGCTGGTCGTCGAGTTGTTTCAAACGGTACGTGCGGCTGCACATGTTGTCAGTTACTGAAGAAGTAAACTCACGCTTGTTGTCTTTTGTTTGGATTACAGTTTCACGAGCCTGTGACGCAGGGAGGAAATTGGGACCGGCCCAGTATCAGCTAACCACCACTTCAGGAACAAGGAATGGAAGGCGAGTGGTCTGGGTCGTGGGCCACTCATACATGAGGCGTGCCGCGGACATATTCAAGACAGGTGATGCGATCCACACATCTGAGGAATATGGTTTCAGGGTGTGCTTCCATGGGAAGGGCGGCCTATGTATTGACCGACTGCAAAGTTTTGTGGAAGAATTGTTAGGGCGGCACAGGTCACCGCCATCAGTAATCATAGTGCACGTTGGGGGCAGTGACTTGGTAAGGTTGGGCAGACTAGCTTTAATCGAGCACATACTTTCAGCAGTTAGTTGGTTAGCAAAGACGCTCCAGGGGTGCACGATAGCGTGGTCACACATGATCCCGAGGAGGGTATGGAGGGGTGGATTGTCCACGACCGTGTTGAACCATGCGGTAAAGAGGGTCAACAATAAAATGGAGAAATTGTTTCGCTCTGCTCATCTTCAAAGCATACCTCATGGGTGCATCTGGGGGGACCACTGTTATTCAGACGATGGGGTACACCTGTCCGGGTGGGGAATGACTTATTGATAGGGGACATGATAGCTTGGCTAGTGGGATTGAGGAGACATGATCTATAGGAGGTGTGGGGGGGCCAGATAGTCGGTCAACTATCTGGCCTGTGGCGGTAAGGTCATGATCGGTGAGCAGTGATTTCAAGGTCCCTAGTGGGGGCGCCACCCTTTATGGATGGGAGCGCTCGGGGGAGGCGGCCATTGGCCCCTCCCACGGGGGGTGGCACCCATTACGTATGGGTCGCCCAGGGGGAGACTGCCATAGGCCCCTCCCAGGGCAGACGGCTATATGCCCCTCCCACGAATTTCCCGGGGGCCAGATATCCGCTCCGGCAGAAGAGAGTGCGAGAAAAGGGGGGGAGTCCACGCTGTCCTTCTTACGGATGCCCCGCACGGGAACTCGGACGACCTTAAGATGGCGCCGAGTGAAAGGGGGCCCCCATGACAAGGGAAGTTACAGTTGGCTACGAGGGTAAAGCCCTTTGCGCATACGCCACTCACACGTGAGGGCGGGAATTTGGTGATAGGGATCTGACACCGGTTAAGACCTTGCCGTTGGCCCCTAACGATAGGATGTACAAATTCGTATGCAATGCATTATGTCATGATGTTAGACTCGGTTAGGAAAATCTTTGTATTAGAGATTTGTTAAGGTTAGCCTGGATACCTGTCTTCATCAAGTGTAATGAAAGTTGAATTTTGTACATGATACATGAAACGTTTTTAATTTAAAGTTTTAAAATTTGTTTCATATTTTAATAAATACGGCCGGAGGGGTCGTGAGGCCCCCCTGCCTTCCAAAAGTTCAAACTGTGTCTGTCTCCTACCATTGGGATTGGTGGTGGAAGGGGTGGCGGGCATCCCTGACCATAATATTTCCTGTCTGATCGGTAAACCTCTTATCTATCACAGACTAAGATGCTGATAGATGCAGACAAATGTATTTTGGAGAACAATAACTTTTGCTTTGAACGTAAATATTACTTTCAATGGACAGACACAGCTATAGGCACCATATTTACCCTATTTTATGAAAATCAGATGATGGAATTTATTGAACAAATTTGGAGGCCAGAATAAAAGCACTGTCTTTGCAAGGTCCTAACATGGATCTGAAGGAAGTTTCTATGGGGTGCTTCCTGTGTGGAGTGGATCAGAGCATTCACTGATTAAATACATTGATATCTTGAACCAGAATCCTTGGGGACTACAATTCGTTAAAATAATCCCTAGGGAAATTATTTGCTTCCTTATTTTCTGTATTTTGAGCAAGTAATCACAAGCAAGATGTAAGGCTGAACTCGGTCAGAGCTTAATTTGAGCCGTTGGTTTCATTTAATTGTGAACACCCGCACTTATGACAGTCTGCCACATGATGGCGGTGTATATGCAATTTAGAGGTGGGTAGAACAACAGCTGTTTTTTTCTTTCATATACATTAAAAATTATTGCTTCCTGCCGCCCAAGCCATTCTTATTGCTGTGGGGGCCTGGAATAGTCTAAATTCTCAATCTTGTAGGATTGGTATGGTTAATAGTTGCGTAGTTATTTTCATTGACAGCACTGGCAGGGGCAATGGGTGCTTAAAGCTGCAGTGGCCTCCTGACGATGGCTCTGGCACATATTTTATTACAAATTACGCACTGAACTTGGTGATATGTCAGAATTCAAATCAGGTATTTATTTACTTCCCTTGAATTCCTGTCAAAGTTCCAAAATGAGAATGATTATTAATAAACCCTGGTATCTACTTCAAGCTGATAAATTTTTGAAAAATACAAATCCACCTCAATTAGAAAATGTAAGACGTACGTTAGCAAGGAGCCTTTGCCCACAAAAAGAAAAACCTGTAACTGTTTGCATATTACATGAATTTATTAGATGTGGGGATTGAAGAATATGTGAACTTGTCCTAAGTAAATATAGAGGAGCAAATAGAACAAAGTTTATAGTTAAATCATTCTTACATTATAGAAGTGTATACGTTATTTATTTGCTACAGTGCCCTTGTTGTTTTTTTTTATATACTGGTATTGTAATTAAACAAATAAATCTATGTATCACTTAACATATTTGGTCAGCAGAAAGGATAATGCCAAATATCCGACCACATCACATTTCTAAGACTTTCTCAACTCAAAAAATCTCTCTCAATAAAGTTTTGAAATGTGCTAATACTTACATGTTAGGCAAACACCGGAGGGGTGGGAACAGATAGCTAAAACTGAGACTAGTGGAATATTTTATAATAAGTATGATCTCTACATTGAAAGCAGTGCTTTGGTCTCTGATCAAGGTTTCACTTCCTAAATAAATTAATATCATCACAGGACCATTATGGGAGTTTTGGATGAGAAATCCTTTCTGTTTAATATAATGAAGTTTGTGTGAATACATTTGCTAATGGAAAAATTATCTACTGATAGCCAGAACTGATATTTTGCCCTTCTCACTTTTTTACCAAATTAATTGTATTTTGCCACTATAAAAATATATACGGTTTGATTAGCATTTGTTATATTGATATATGTATCTGTTTGCCAGTGAATAAAAAAGGTTCATATAAGATGTCCTTTTATAGTCTTTATGATAGTAAAAATAGTAATTTATTAATTGCCACTTCATAGATCAGGCCAAAAAACGTTTTCTTTTTTGAATGGGAAGGAAAACAATGTATTGATTACATACATCTCTATTTTACTTCTATGTAGTAGAAATGCAGGTTGCAAAATGTAGTTTTATGGATATGCTTCAAATATGTAATATTACATCAATGGGTGGCTTCTGAAATCAATTTGCTGTAACTAGACATATTTAAGATAATAATGGAATCATGTAACCTGGCCAAAGCCCATGGACATTGGAGAAATCTTGGTGTATGAGTGGTTACCACTAACCAAGTGTTCCACTTTGAGTACTTGCACTGTTTTAATATTAGTTACCAATAACATCCTTTAAATAGTGTTGCAAAACATTGCATCATTTACCTTGTAGAGCAAGAAGAATGTGAATGCTACCTGAATCTTCCATTAACTGAGTATTACATACATATATTACTTAATTCATCAGTCCAAGCACTCGTCGTGCATGGACTTGGTAACTCTTGTTGCACCCCCTCAGCCATTCACCCACCGATTGACTCATTCTTGAATTCAGACACTCACTCCTCCATAATACCACACTCACACAAACTTACCAATTAACAAAGCAACAATTTTACTTACAAGTCATTCCTATCAACTTTGCCATTGCTTTTTTTAATTACAAGGGCTCCTTAAAAAAAACTTCAATGGGAAGAAACTGGAACACAGAGATGGTGTCAGGACACATGGCTTATTGGTTAAGGATCACCTTGTGCATGGGGGTGATACTCCAAACCTGGTAATGCTGAGATTATTCCAAGGCAGGACTGGCTGGCAGTGGTCGTTGAGTGCTGGTGTCACCCGGTGGAAGCCTTTATATCTGCAGATAACACACTACACTAGTGCTTCACAACGTTTTAGAACCACAACCCCATTTTAAAATTTAAACTTTTTTGTGGCCCATCTAGCTATAATGGACTTGAGGTGGGTGATTTTTTTCATGCCACTAAAGCATTGTGTGATAGCGCACTGTAATTTACAGACTACACATTTTCCTTTAGAGCTGGCCATTAAATTTGAACAGACGTAGAGTTCAACTGATAAAACTATACTGCACATAAATGATAATGTATGGAAATTAGGTTTCAGTGAATATTTATCCATTGTGCATCACCAAATGAGGTGTCTTGATTTATTTTGATTCTAATAAAACCTTTGTTTCCATCACATGTCAAAATTACAAAAACAAATGTGCTTTAATTTTGCTTTGCTCATTTCAGAATGTATACACTTCATTTACAGGAATTTGCATTTTGTTGTGTGTTACAAAAATATTACATCCTATAGCCTTTCCTTTCACACGCCCTATACTCTGGCAAGATTATTACATAATTTACTTTACTTTTCTTTCTCCGCTCTGACTGCAAAATGAGATGTGCTTGTAAACACCAATCCCCATGTTAGAAGTAAGCAGCACTTTGTCAGTATACATAGCCTGGCAGTTGGCATCTGTCTTTGAAGCGCAGCAAATGGGACACAATAAAAACAGAATTTAAAAAAGGTTTTATTTTTTACTTAGACTTTCACGACCCACCAGAAATTGGCTGGAGACCCACAGTTGGAAAACACTGCACTATACAATCACATCTAACAGAAAACCAACAGTTCTGAGAAAAGCTTCAACTCTCACATTGTTTGGAGACTGCAGAAGCCTCCTTGGATCCCTTGGTATAACTTATCTGATGTTCCACTGCATCTTCGCTATGCAATTGTGCTAAGTTATTGCTGCAGCCAGAATCTTTATTTTTTTATTTTCTTATATAGCGCTTGAATCGACTCCCTGAAGGGGTATCTCTGCACTTAGGACGGGCTGTGAGGATGTGTTGCAGCTACAGCAAAATCAAGCGCAGAAAAGAGTGGTCTTACGCAGCTTCCTTTGCTTGATTGTTTCATATGAACTTGTGAAGGAATGAGCACACAAGACTTTGAATACCGATGATATTTTACAAGAGTGTGGCAAGGTTGTGTAGATGTTTATCGACTAATCAATATGTGTATGTTACTGGTAATAGGAACCACAGAATATTGATGATTTTTAATTACCTTACAGATGCTAATACAGAACAGACTCAAACTAGCTCTATTACCTGTGGAGAGTGTGCATTCTAACAGCTGAAGGTAATTAACTTATCAATATAGAAGGACAATACTTTACCATTCAAGTGTATTAAATATTGTTATGCTTCACTGTCAGAAACATCAGCTGTTCTTCAATAACACATAGAGTGTACCTTAAGGTACTCTTAAGGTATATCATACCTACTGTTAGATTAGGTGGCACTCTTGAAATGATAGATCACTATAGATCCCCACCAGCCTTGAGATATCCATCTCCTTGACCTGCAGACTTCAGTGCACAGTCAAAGGGTGATATTCAGTTTCTCTGATTTCTCTCTACTCCCTTTGCCCTTTTCTCATGTTCACCATTGGCCAGCATATTCCTACTGTATATAGTTTGTGGTGAATGTGATGAGGGAAGGTATAGTGCAGTGCTCTATTCGATTCAGCGTACAGGGTTAGTGCTTTCTGACAGATGGTGGTCTGCTGCCCCTTCCAGGTCTCCATCCATTGTTTGTAGGTATACATAAGGACACAATGTTTGGAAAAAGTCATCCCTTTGAGAAATAATAATAGCACACCAAATCCTTACTATTCACTCAAACGTCAGCAGCCTAACACACTAGCCCATCAATCAAATATTTCAATCTTTATTTATTCATTTGTCAAAAATTCATCATAAAACGATTTGACAATGAATAAAATACAGCAATCCACTCTGACATATAACAACAATATCAACACAATACATTCAAGATACTTATGTGATAATTTAAACCACTAATACAGTTTTTTTTTCCAGTTAAAAACAAAGTATACATTAATTATGAAAATCAGCATTGGCAATCCATCAAAATTGAGGGTCCTCTATTTTGATGGATTGCCAATGCTGTAACAAGCAAGGATATACTCATGAGTAAGGTTTAACCATGTAAGAGAGTCTCTGCAATTTATCTGACTAATTTGGTCACAGTTCAAATAGGCTCTTTTTTATTATTTCTGTACATTGCCTGTTAGATACAAAATGGTATTAGAAAACATTGTAATGTCTTGTGATAAATATAAATTTTTTAACGCTTTATGCACAATTTGCACATTGGCACTAAAGAGGATACCCTCTCCAAGCTAGAAGCTTAAGCATCTTTATAACGACTAATACACGGTACCATGGCGATATTATAACTAAGTATGCATGGAAAAAGAACAAATTGTGGAAAAGTGTAGCATCATTTTGCCTCCATTTTTACCTCTTACTTGTAACATTGAGATTGTTTTGAGTGTTAACTGCATGACATAGCTATAATATGCTGTTTCGCACACTATCTTATAATTTTAGACTGTGATTGTACTATTTGGGAAATTGCAATGATTTTAAGTAATCGCGCAATAAAAATTTCATTCATTCTATTCAATTTGAAAAATGTTAAGACAGTAAAAGAGGGACTGACGTTAAAACATTTCCTACACTTGACTTGTTTTTGTGCCAACAGCAAAATCCAGAGAGCAGAAATGGATACAGCTATGTCTTCAAGGACACTTCAAGCTGCAGAGAGGAAATACCTGGAAGAGTCTGCAATGCCCTGGAAACATTTTCAGAAGCAATCAATATTTCTGAGATCCCTCCTGATGACAAGTCAGTTATTCTGAATTTATAAAACGAGTTTAGATCTATAGAAACGCCTGAGGATTTGGCATAAGTGTTGTTTTTGTTTTCATGATTTGACAGCATATGTAGCTTTGCAAAGTCCAAACAGATCTAGAAAAAGTTGGCAGGTTTGTAGGTGAATGAAATGAAAAACATCTTGTGTGGGGAAAAAATGACAAGTAGGATTCCACACCATACTAGTTTCTCAATCACCCGCTTTTGCAAAGCTCTGGAGCTCTCAGCCCCTTGGGTGTAATTTTAGATGTGCAGTAAAAGCATGGAGGATCAAAATAATGACAAATAATGAGGGCCTTATTTAGAGTTTAGTGGACAGCATACTCTGTCATATAGATTGAACTACAAGTGCATTATAGCCTCTTGCAGACAGGATATCCTCCACATTTGGGCAGAGTCTCCCATCCGTCGAACTCTAAATAAGGCCGAGTCTATGGAGGTATTCAAAAGAGCTCAGAAATGATGCCATGGGTTCCCATGCAAGAAATACAAATGTCTGACCTTCTCCCTGATGGATTGTAGAAGACTGCTACCAATGGGATGCATTGGGCCCCTCATGTCCAAAGGCCCCAGAGCTACTGCACCTACTACACAATGCATGATATGCTCATGGCCACTAGAATTATGCAACAGGGGAGGGTCAAATTATGCGTCAAGGGGGAGTAAATTATGCAGCAAGAAAAGCCAAATAATGGTGCATTGTGCGCACATTTTGTGATAGTATTATTTCATTATTTTGTCATTTTGTTACTTGTTAACACTGGCTGGGTATTAGTTGTACCGCATTAGTACCAGTCTAACTTTTGAACTGTTTGAACTAGAAACCAATTTTTTAATGTTAAAATCTGCAAATTATGCAGCAGATAAGGGATTATGTAGCACATATACATTTATGCAAAATAAACGCTGCAGCCGCACAATCGTATAATTCCAGTGACCCTGGCTATAATTTCAATGCGACACAACATTTACGACAGGTGCAAATAGTGTTCTCACTACTATTTATTTCGGTGCTGTGCTGCTATGTATTAGCCTTGTGAGGGTAACCGTTCTAGTGTCTACAACAGGGCACTGTCACAGCAGGGGTAATACTGGTGCAATTGTGGTGTGTCAGTGTTATGTTGTCTGAGCTGGCTTCATTGCAGCATTGGATTGTTTATCTAGGGTTGAGACTTGCATGTCTCACAGTTAAGCATTTATTTCTCTATTTGTCTGTGGTAGTATTGTTCTGCAGGGGATTCTGTAATTAGGCAGCAGAGAAGCACCTGTGATGTTACAAATGTCATAAACAGAATGTTGGAGCTGAGGTAGTGAGTAGGCAGATGAAGAGAGAAAAATCAGGAACAGAAAGCAGAGAAGGGACGGGGGCCAGGAGGCTCGGGATTCATAGGTCATACAGATAGCCTTCTCGGGTCACTTACATTTTAGTGTTAACCGGTGGCTCTTTCAGATTTATCATGAGAGAGGAACCACAGATGTATTTAAGGGAACCAGCCTTCCTGCCTCAGAAGGACAGCTGTAGAAGAGATTGAATGCTTAAAATAACTTGTGTTTGCTAGGATTCCATCGATGAAGCAGCACTGTGGTAGACGAGTTATTCTAGTGTTTAGCCTGTTGCAGGTCCAGTGAATTACCAGGTGTGACTGAGAGACTGGAAATGAGCTAATAACAGGAACCCCAGTAGGCGTCCTGCATTATATTTACCTGTGGATTCACCACTCTGGGAGGGAAGTTAATATGATTGCAAAAGATGCAGAAGAATGACACCTTTGCCACTAGGTCTATCGATTTCCTGCACCCGACAGAATCTGTTAACACTGAACTCTGCCATGAAACAGACTTCGGATACAGATGAGGTACAGACCACAGGGTTTAGTGCAAACATCTTTGAAGGATCCCAAGGCAGTAGCTAGCAGGGAATACTAGGGTAGAAGTCTGTGCATGGGCCAAAGAGAAGGGAAAGAGCATTTAATGGGTGGATCTGAGGCCAGGAGCCCTGGGCGTTGGCTACGGCTACGAAAAGGGCCGAATGATTCACTGGGATCTTGACCAGGAAGATGATGACAGGTTGGGGCAGGTGGAAGTACACTACCCTTGACAGATGACAACCCTGGAAGTGGTTTTGTGAATATTGCCTGGATTGTATGCATCATGCTATGAGGCTTATCGTTTTCAGTGTGCATTTTCTCTCACACATTTTGGAGGGCTAAGGATTAGTGAAGACCAGGAGATATGCAAGTGAGGGCAGGGTTGCCCAGAATCGTTTTGCTGGTTGGAGGAGGATAGAGTGCATTTCACAATTCCCCAATCTAAAACAGGGTGAAAAGGTAGTTCTTCAAGCCCGGCCAAGGTCACTAATATGGCCAGTCAGACTCGGCAGATTACAAGCAATATGGCTGGGGTTAAGGAATCACTTTTGGTTCACAAAAATGGGGTTCCCATGACAACAAAGCAATTCAGTGCTGACTTAAAGGCAGCTCTTAAGGAATGTGGAATGGGTCACAGGCACTGTTATACTCATACAGGTGAAGTGTCGAAAGAAGCAACAGACGGAACGTACTGCAGCAGTATCATGAAGACTGACTGCTGTCAGTCATACAGTTTCAGATATGTTCACCCACTTAATACTCTATCACAAGGTCTCACCATGGCTCCTTTCAAGAATTGCCAATCTGGGCTCAGCGGTCTTCAACTGAGGGGCTCATGGGCATTCCCCCACCTCATCATTTTACCAAAGTTTTTTCTTGGGTGGAGGTGGTGTTTTTCACGTTGCCAGGATCACATGACCTGTGCCAAGAGGTACCACTTCCAAAAAGGTGTATGAATGGCCATAGCTACAATAATACCATATTAGCCATTCATATATTGTAAGCAATATAGGGTCAAAATGAAGAATCAATAGCATATTAGAGTTACTATAGAGAAAAGACACAAGAAGACCCAGACGTACACTCTCCCAGAATTCAGCACATAACCATCAATTACTCTGGGACAAAGGGAAACGATGTGGTGTGATCCCTCTGCAGTCCTAACCTCAGTGCCTGTGGGAGAGACATATCCGCCTCCCATGAACTTTCATTTATAAGGACAAAGGGCCCTCACCCACCAATAGATAACATGCTACTCATAGAGCTCCTCCTCTAATAGTAGAATGGGCTATGCCAATGCAAACTGCATTCCCCAGTAGGGGAGCTCCTACTCACCCTACTGCCTATGATTATTGAGTTGAAGGATCGGATCTAAACAGACAGGGATTCAAAGACAGGGCATAACTAAGAACTAGTGACAAATGCTTTATTCATATCACTAGTTGTTGGGGTAAAAAAGCAAAATGTTGGGGAATAACCTAAAGGCATTCTTGAAACTAGTAGGAACTTAGTGGGTAGAGGACAAAAAGGTAGATTCAATAAAATATTTGCCATTATTATATTAAAAATTGTATATTCATTTACACAAATATATAGGCATAAATAATGAGATGTAGGAATAACATTTAGGATTCACTCAATGGCCATTGCTTGAATAAGTCTGCATATGGGGCCTACAAATATACTAAGTTACAGGTTATACGTAGATTTTCAGAAGTACATACATCCTAGTTTACTTTTTTGCAGGGTGACCTCTGGTTGTTAGTTCTTGGTACAGCCATGTTCTCCTGCTCAGCCTGTTGTAGTACCCGCTTATCACCTAGTAGCAATACCTGCTCCAGAATCTTATGTTCACCCAGTGGAGGCCTACGGTTTGACCTAAGTGTGTCGTGAGGGGGGCCGAGATGCCTATTCACCCAGCATTCATGACTCTTGTTGAGGTGTTATGCCTTGCAGTGTCGGTGCCCTTTCAAAGAACTGCATTCTTTATGGGGGCGAAGACTACACCACACATGGATAAGCAATGGACATATTGAAGGGTATGTGGATTGGGCTACTTCTCTTTTAACTTCAACTTAAGCTATCTAGCCAGTAAAATATGCATTGCTGCCACATACCTGGATGCTGCTGGTTTACACCCAACCTGAGGCCATATTAAATACAGTTCTCTGAAGTCACAATTGATGTGTACACCCATTTTCTGTGCCCTCAAGCACGTTGATGTTACAGAAGAAACTGCCAATGCTTATGCTGACCCTTCTGCAATACAGAAACCACTGGCACACAAGTAGGTCTGATGCTTTCCTAAAGAGGTGTCCCCTCATTTGCATTGGGGTGTGTGGGAAACACCTTTCCTCTGCACTTGCACCATAAAAGGGATGCAGGCGAAGAGGCAAAGAGGCCGTCAGGAGGCACACTGTGCACTACAAAGATATATCACAATCATGGTGCCCCCTCAGGGAGACCCCTGCAAAGGAATAAAGAGGATTCCATGGACGTCCCAGATACACCCCTGCAGGAGGGTGCAGTCACTCATTGCAACCACCTGCAGGGGATCTCTTCTCCTTCAAAAGTTCAGGCCGAATGCCAATAACACAGAGCAACTGCTTCAAATAGCTGGCCTGCCATTCACTAATGTACTGCCCGCAGGACAGCTATGAGTTTGTGGCTGCCCTAGGGCAGCACATTATATGCAATAGAGCTCACTGCCACCTGGAGCACCTACTTAATGATGTTCCACAGCACAAACAAGGATAGGGCACACTTTACACAATGTGGCCCCTAGTGTCTCCTCGATTCTGTTGTTGGTTAGTTCACCAGGAAGGTTGCGTTTTACAAGTGTGTATGAGTGCTGGAGAAGGGTAGTGTGAGATCCTTCTCACACAATGTTTCACTGAGGCTGCAATCAGGGTCGGCTTTTGGGTAGTGTGACCGGTGCAGCCGCACCTGGCTCTGACTTTGTTTGGGGGGGGGGGGTTGTGTTTAGACATAACTTATAGACTTACAAGCCCCTGCTGCAGACTTTTCTGTATGTACAGGAGATTTCAGGCAACAAATTCTAGCACGACCGCTCTGCACTCTGTAGACAAACTGTTGCATGTCAGGTGGGGGCTTTAAGCTGCGGCAAAATTCATTGATGTTTTAAATTGTTTTTAAATACAGATTCATTCTGCTGCTTTTGTTTACTGCACTGAGGCACTTTATCGTTCCGGGGCAATCCTGACTCATTAGTTAGAGCAAGCAGAATCCCATGGTGTCAAGCAGCGGTCTAGTCTTTCTTTTCGAGGAGATTATTTAGCACATATGCCTGTGCACCAACACCGGTGGTGCACCAAAGGTAAGCCCGTCCGCGTCAGGACTGCGCCATGCTCCATGAACCCTGGTCTTTCTCCCTCCTATTAGTACACATTGAAGGATTTGCTGCATATCAATTTTACAGGCAAGCAGACAAAATGTAATCTCCTTGACTCCAATGTAAGTATGCATCCTTATTGCAGTAAAGATTGTAAGCTAAGCAGTTGCACGGCTAGCTTGACGTCTGCGATTAAGTCACAGCAATTCCTAGAGCTTAAGGCAAATTCTTTGTGCCGCTTCCTAATTAAGACGTGCTCTCTCATCAAATATACTCCCTATCTCCCTATCTGGTTTTCATAACTGAGACCTGGGCGGAGGAAACCTCTTGTAGTGGCACTGCCAGATGGGTATGCGATTAGTAGACTGGACCGGATCAGTAAATGTGGTGGCGGTATAGCGATAGTGTATCGAGATGCGCAAGATTAACGTGAACCTTCTGAAATGGAGGGCAGTGAGGATTTTTCTTTTAGATGTAAATGGTCAGACAACTGTACGTTCCATGGGTTTTTAATTCATAAGCCGCATGGACAAAAATCAAAGCTTTTAGATGCTTTATGCAATTATATCAATATCAGTGTACAGTGCCTTAATTACACGTTATTGGAGAATGTTAACTTCCATTTATAAGATTTTAATGATAAAGACTCAAAAAAATGTAACTAAATCTTTGGGTTGTTTTAATTTCCCAAAAATGGTAATTACTGCTACACATAAAGTGGGTCCTATCTGTGATGGTATTTTCTCAAGCTATCCTAACTTCCAGTTTGAGGTCATCCTATCCATCCCCTGGTCTGATCATATGGAAGTCCATTTTAGTACTCATACCTCAGTTCCCAAATGAACGTATCCAAGGATAACAAAATGTGTCGGGCATGGAACTAGATTTACAAGAGGGACCTGGCAAAAATTCTGGATGTCTCGCTGTCCGACCTTCTGAGGATCCCAACTTAGCAGCAGCAAGTTACTGTGATTGGATAAGGGAGGCATTTCTGAAGTGCGCTATATACACACAGGTATCCCCCAGTTGCTTTTAGGCCTAAGAGGAGGGGGAAGGAAATAAATACAGTGGAAACAACCTCTTACCTGGCCTATCTAATTTCTACAGTGGTATTTACTAAAACTGGACATTTCCCCATGATAAAACGTCTTGATACAAACATTGCTTTCCAAACCCATCAAAATTATTTCTGGTTGGTCATTCTTTCCACTTGGTTCTTAGATGGGACTACCAGATGTGTGATCACTGGTCTGGACCAGTGACCACACATCTGGGAGTCCCATGATGGATTTGTGAATGCCAATAATTGTGTTCTTTGATAACTATGACAAATAGGACTGATGAGCAGGCCTCTATATAGATATGCTATTATTGTGATTCATTTTGTGTTGGTATGATTGGTGGTATGTATGAGTAGAATGAAAGGTGAGAATGGAAGAATGATGGTTGTCATGTTGGGAGATATCATAACTTGTTTCTTAGTCAAGAGAAGCTAAGAATTATCTTTTGTAAATTGTAATGATATCATGACTTTTTTGTATTTAAAAATTGTTTTTGTGAAAAAAGTTTGACAATATAGAAATACACATAAAAACAACAAAAATATTTTTGATATATTAATAAAATAAAAAAGTAAGAAAGCAATGTTTGTTTCAATTTTGTCATGGGGAAATGTCCAGTTTGAGTAAATACCACTGTAGAAATTAGATAGGTGAGGAAAGAGGTTGTTTCCACTGTATTTAGTTCTGAAGTGGGCACCATTAAAAAAAGTTACATCTTATAGGAAAAGGCCAGCTGCCTCTTGGTTTTCCCCAAAAGTAAGAGTCGTGAAACATAAGTGTTGGAGGCTCAAGAAAGCTTGGTGATCTGATTATAGTGAAATAGAAAAAGGTAGATATATAGAAGCAACCTGCAATTATAAAAACCTCATAATTGAGGAGAAAAAATATGTTTTTACAGATAAAAAAAATCTGGCCTCAAATTCCTCTAAAGAAATTTTAAAACTCTTTTAAGGCTCTTTCAAGGCCTAACCTCCCTAATGGACAACCTCCAGTCAACTGCCTTGCAACAAAATAGCAGTTTTTTTCAAAAAATAATGTTGAGTCAGTATATCTGGAATTTGATTCTACCCACCTGCCATCATACTCAAGCTTGGAATGGCTTTTATAAGGTCTAATAAATCTGTGCTCTGCAAATTCCCTCTCCTGACTAGACCAGGTAATCAAGCTTATCGGCCAGACTAAGTCTGGAGCACCTTCTGATCCTTGTCTACCTAAAGTTGTGCAGGAAGTAGCGGACAAGATTGCTTCAGTTTTAATCTTTATACTGAATACTGTAATCAAGCATCACAGCTAGACTGGGAACAGAGACCAGTCCTGGCAATTCTGCTTGATTGGCCCCCAGGGCGTCTACTGAAGAGCTGGCCCGGGAGGAGGAGAGCTATTGTCAAGCACCGCTGATGCTTTTGTTACAGAGGGACGATATTGCAGCACTGCTGCAAAACCAGGCCCCAGTAACAAAATCGGCTCCCACAGGTCACAAATTGCACCCCCCTCCCTCCCACCCTTCCAGCCCACCGGGAAAACGTCAGTTGCTTACTACGGCCATTCCAGCCCTGCAACTCTGACATTTTTCCATCTGATTGGAAAAAAACTTCAGTCAATAATTATCCCCTAAACTCTCTTCTACCACATGCAGCAAAGGCTCTGGAGAAACATCTCAACAGGTCAGGAGGAGAATACATTTTGGGATGAAGGGCACTTTGGATTTAGATCAAGCTACAGAATCGAGACTGCCCTGGTGGCTGTTATATAAGAGATTAGGCTTGTTAAGGACAATGGTGGGAGGGCTGTGGTGGTCCTGTTGGATCTCTCTGCAGCCTTCGACATGGCACACTCACGCTGTCCTACTAAAGCGCTTGACAGAAATTAGTGTTACTGGCCCAGCTCATGATCTCTCCTGGTTTCTGAAGGATAGTGAGCAGTTGGTTGTCCTTGGGGAGTTTAATTCTAAATCTTTTTCCCTGCCTTGCAGGGTTTCCCAGGGGTCATCACTCAGTCCCACGTTATTAAACATCTTTGCGGCTTCCTTGGGCAAGTTGATCCATTCCTTTGCCACTGTGGCATATGCTGATGATACTCAAACAGTGGTGTCTGTCTCCAGCACTGTAGAGAAGGTTATCACATGGTTCAAGAGGTGCATGGGTGCAGGTGTTGACTGGATGTCAGGCAGGTTTCTACAGTTAAATTCAGACAAAACTGACGCTCTCCTCTTTGGGAAGGAAACTTCATTCTGGAACCTCACCTGGTGGCGGCAGGCCTCTGGCACTCTTCCAAAGCGATTCCTAAGGCACGGAATTTGGGAACATTATTTGACATTGAACTGTCATTATAGACCATATCAATAAATTAACATCCTCTTGTTTTTTAATGCTGAGATCCCTAAGGAAAGTGTTGCCATTTATTCCTTTTCAACTCAAAAAACCTATGGTCATCGCTCTGGTCCTATCCAAGATTAATTATTGCAATGCATTTTACCTTGGTATCAAGCAGTGGGCATTAAGAAAGCTCCAGATGCTGTAGAATGCAGCTGCCTGCCTACTCAAATTGGCTCCCTGTAAAAAGAGTTTCATTCAAAGTACTCGGTTTGGCACATAAAGCCTTGTATGGAGTAGGACCTGAATACCTTATAAGGAAATTCAGATGATACTAACCAAAAAGATTGTTGGGAACCACCATTTACACATTCAGACGAGGTCCCAAGAATTAGGAAAGGGTGGGGTGCTCTCCGTTTTTTGCCCTTACACCTCAAAAGTCAGCCTCATTTGGATCGTTTTCATAAACAGTTAAAAACATGGCTGTTTTCCTTCCCACTATAATTCCATCTAATACTTTGTCTTCAGGGTCAGATAGCACCAAGACGCCTTGCCATTTCTATTGCATGCTTTAGAAATAAATACATTCAAACAATAAAAATGTCATGATAACTCTAGTGATTAATGTCCCTGCTGGAGAGAGATGAATTTGTTTAGTGGCAGTTTTGACTCATCATTAAGTAGTCAGAGTAGGAAAAATAAGTGTTCTGTGCAGGACACAGTACTTTATGTGTGTAGCTCAGTAGATGACTGCTTTTGTCACAGAGATTATTCTGTTACTTGCAGTTCATAAGTTACCTTCCTACTATAGCACAGTGATTTATGAACTGTCATCAAAGAGCTGCATGCAGAATACATTGCATAAGTTAGAAAATTCTCCCCAGTGTTTCATTATGTATTCCTAATGTTGCTCAAAAGGGTTCGTTTGGGTAGAAATTAATCTTAAAAGTTAAGTCAAGTCAACCCCAACCACATCTTTAAACAAATTAAATGTATGTCGAAGAGGGGCTATGGAGAGCTGAGGGGCACTTGTGGAGGGTGTTAGCGACCGAATCCGCGGAGCAGGTGGTCAATCGACGGGCGCCAAAAAAAGTATCATCCCTAAACCCCGCCCAGGCTGGAATCACTGAGCAGAAATGCTGCAAAGAAGATGGCGGCTGTGTGTGAAACCGTGCAGTCATGTGACTCTGCCCTCTGCGTTCACCCTTCATGCAGTAATATGATCGAAGTGCTGCTGCGTCATGTGCAGATCGAAAATCCAGCCACAATTAGCTAAGTGATTGCTCAATCTTTATGTTAATGTGATAACTGCAGAGATCAACATTTTCTACCCTTTGCCCTCTCTCTTGTGAACACAGGGTGCCATGCGAAACCAGCCTCGGTGCTGCACTTGCGTAAAACGTTGAGGGGCGCCAGCGGGGTAACCTGAGAGCTTCAGTAGAAGTCTGTCCCGTCAGCCCGTCAGAGGTGTGCTATCTTGAGAAGTTATAGCCTGGGGTTGGAGGGCAGTGGCTGTGTACAGGAGCTAGGAAGCGGGAGCAGAATATGATGTTGGTGCTGGATAAAGATAAAGTGAATTTTCCAGGTAATCTGAGGTCAAAGGGATAGTTTATGAGAAATGCGTAGCATGTTGTTGTGCACAAAATTGACTACAGAATGCTAATAGACGTTTTATACAACCAGTTGTTTAAAAATATTTATTGTGGCATGGGCATGGTTCCTTGCCTGCAGATGGTTGTATTTCTATGCTCCTCACAAGCTAAAACCCGTCTAGCCCGTGTAGTAATTTCTCTTCCCAACATTCGCTGTTTGTCATATGCCTGTTTGTCTTTGGCTGGGTGATAGCTCTCCTGGACGTGTTCCCATCTAATTGAACAACCCATATCACATCCCGGTGTGTCTGGAATGGACACCCTGTGGTGCCAAGATGTCAAGCAACACAGGAGACGAGGGAGGCCCCACGCTATTGTATTGTGATTCATAGGGCCTCAGAGGGGAGCCCAGAGGTGGTTACTGAGCAGAAACAAAAACAGAGCATAAATGCAGGCTGGCTGTAAAAAAAATAGCATATGTTCAATTGCAGTGGCTTTTTAAAGCAGTGCTGTCTTTTAAGATTACAGAGAAAGATTGCTCCGTTCAAAGGACTAAGGAGCCACGCAAGAGATTATAGTGAGTCGGAAAAGCTTTCAACGATGGGTATGAATCACTTTCAGTTTCTGCGGAATGCAGACGGATTCGATAGGAATAAATGTAAATGTACACACAATATGACAGCTATCTGCCTCTTATGGCTGTTGTTATTTCACTGAGAACTATAATTTCTCCTCAGAATTGGCAGCTCCGCCTGTCTTTGCTGCACCCGAGAATGAGCAAAGACGACGTGGGAATTTGGCTCCACGTTACAAAGAAAAGCAAGGGGAAAAGCCGAGCATCATGCTAATTTCAGACGACAACCCGTAAAGTCGTCTCGCGCGCCTTAAAGCGGCGCGTGCACCTGCGGTAGAACAGCGCGTAATTATCAGCAGCCGCCGAGCTCCGAACACGCTGTCAGATTTGGAGAGGAAACGAGCTGAAAGGCCTGGGGGACATTTTCCTCTCTGATTATTGTTGTAGCATCTCCATCCAGCACCAGACAGACACTTCGCTTGCATTTTCCAGAAGGAACGACTCGGAGCATTCATAGGGCCAACCCATCCAGTGAAGGGGATGCTGCCGGGGACGACTGACGATCAAGGCAACAAGGTGAATGAGGGTCTGGCAGGCAAACATCAGGGGCTTTAGACCCTCCCCTGCCGGTTCAGGGTCACTTCACTGCAGGTGTTCACATTCCTGTTTAGCAACTTTTAAAAGATGCATGCATTCCTAAAGCTGTATTCAGTAGGGGACTAATTCCGCCGCTGCACCCCCCCCCCACCACCACCACTTGCCTTGTAAACAAACACTGGTCCCCTTGTAAGAAAATGGATTATTATTTGTGATGGGTGACTATCCATTTTAAGGGGAAAACAACACCCCTTGTCAGGGTGAACTTTTGAAGTCACTAAATTCCTGAGCTCAACGCTTTTGTGGCTATGGCACAGAGCAGACACTTCTAAAGCCCACCAGGATCTCAGAGGAGGCTCTTAGAACCTCACAGAGTGTCAGACAGAGGCCAACTGCCAGGACCTGTCCAGGCCCAACTGCAACTGGTCAGCTGGGCACTCTCAAGAAAAGGCCTCTTACAGCTTGCTGTTTTACTGTAAGCACGGACAGCCCACTGACCCTTGGAGTCCACCTCTTTGTCCTGAGTACAAGAAGGAGTCGGTCCAGTCCTCTTAGGTCATAGCAGCAGGTCCAGTCCGCTTTTGTTTTTCTTCTGCAGGTCCAGATAATGTTCTGTAGTGGGTGTCTGGAGGTGCCACATTTATGCCAGGCAGTAGCTAGTGACAGGGAATGACCCCTGGGCATGTCCTAACCAATCGGGCAAAAGTGTCTAGTGTCAACCTTACCCACTTTGGGCATTTTTGAGATGTCAGAGGTCTTTGGCAACATTCAACTTGGGCTCTTAGTGCTGGGGAAGTGCATGGCGTGTGTACTATGGTAATCCCAGTGTCTTCCCACATCTAATGCTAAAATCTATTACGGAACAGGTACTATCCCCACAAAAAAAACCAGAGACAAAAGTCTGGTAGGAAAAAAGCAGGGTCCTTCAGCAACCATCCAGGGGATACACTAGAATAGTCTTGCATCCTGTTCCCCCGTTTCAAGTACACCCCAAGTGTTATTTGTAAACCCATATAAAGAAGTCTGGCTGCACAAGGACCTTGTTTTTATCCTACCAGACATAAGGTCCTTAAGTATTGTCTTTGCGTCCTATACCCTCCTTGTTAAGTGCACTCCCAGTGTTACGTGTAGCTCAACAAACCTGCAAAGCAAGATTTGACACTGTGCTGTCAAAAGGAGGTCCACAGCTCCAACAATGCTTATTATGTGGAGTACAGAGGAGTCATCTCGGCCCATTCAGGCCAACCTATGGTTTGCTCCTGGGAGACCTTTCAAACCTTTTTTTTTTTTTTTTTTTTTTTTTTAAAACCTTTATTGGACAATATGTGCAAACAAATACGGGCCTACAACCCACAGGCCGGCCTCGACAATAAAAGGCACATCAGCAAGCAATTGGGCGACTCAGCAGCATATCAGAGCAGGCACAAGTAATCCAAGTTACATTATACATAATCGCGCCACCGAGAGGTAGGATAATGAGGTTTAATTTTTAAAGTTTTTAAATGAGTCCACAGCATTAAGGTCAAGAAGGATCCGAGTCAGAACAATACGATGAGGACAGAAGTGGGCAACGAGCATCATAATAATCAGCAAGCATTATCCGCAAAACAATCGACTGTAAGCAAGTAAATCAGGATTGAAAATAATTCCGTCACCTAGTGACCTCCAATCGCTACCCATCAGTTCCCAATCCACCCTCTGACCCAAAAAAATAAGGAAGAAAGGAATAAAGGACAAAAGTGATAAGAAGAGAAAAAGAAAGAAAAAGAGGCCCATAGAAACTAAAACGATCGAGAAATTAACCCCCCACCCTACACGCATGCAGAGGCTACGGCCTACCCCCCCCTAGCAGTGTGTCTGTCGCCCCAAAGGAGTGCCCGAAACGCAGAAGAAGAAGAAGATAAAGAAAAAGAAGGAAAAAATTCACGTTTGATCGGAGGAGGGCCCAGGATATTACCAAAGCAGACAATAACGTTACCCACGGCCGCCCAACCCCAGGCCCCGACCTAGTACCTAATCAACCTGTACCTCCAACAAGTGTCATTCACAGTCCCGGCCATACACATAGGAAGTTGCAGCATAAGAGAATACATCATCAGCCCTGTCCCCTTCGAACCAGCATGACAACAGAGTCCAGTTCCAGATCAGCCAACATGGATGGGGAGGGCCCCCGTGGAATCCAGTGCAGGAATCGAGGTGCTTGCGACGAGGCAAACTGGCTTGGAGCTCGATGGCAGGGGGCACAAGAAATCTTCACTGCCAAACCGAATACAGCACAACGGGGTGCAAGACCAGATGAGAGTTCCAGCGTAACGGCCAGACGGAGCACAAACAGCAAGTCCAGAAGGATGCAAGGAAGCAAGTCTCCAGAGAACAAAGGAGAAGGGCAACATGGCGTCTGAGACTTGAGCACCGGCCCTCGCAAAGGAGCAGTGTCGCCGAACTCCCCCGAGGCGAAGCCGAGGAGTACTACAGCAGTAACGGAGGCGCGCCCATCCGTCGCCTCCGTACACTCCAGAGCGGGTGATCCACCGTCGACCAATGGAGGATGTGGCGTAGTGTGCAGTGCTGAGGGGCCATCGTGACCAGCTGGAAGGATCTCAGTGAGCCGGGCCCCCAAATCATTAGCAAAGTTGTGAAAGGCCATACGCAGATCCACAAGTGCATCCAGGACATCCCGAAGCCCCAGCGGTGGATCCGGAATGGGGGGTGCATCATTGGCCACCATCTTGTGCGCACAGCGAGCGCCACGAAAAGCAAGCCTCAATCGTCAGCGAGCCGCCCCCGAGAAATCCGTGCAATGTCTGCAGGGCACAGCTGGTACCGTGATAGGAAGGCAGCCGGTCGAAGGGCAACTTCTTTTATCAAAAAGCCGGCGGAGCAGGGAATCCCTCTGGCAGGCACAGGGTTGCAGACGCGGAAAATGGCGTCCGCCACGGGGGAGTGCAACAATGAAGCAATCCCGGCTCTCTTCCAGCGAGGCCGGGATACAGTGTGCGGGAGCCGATACAATGTTGCAGGTAAGGCGCGCTGGGCAGCCAAGCCGAGGAAAGCTGCTATGAAAAAGCCCAGCGCCAGCCTGTAGAGACAGTCCACCGGCTCCTCCCCCTCCGCAGCGGCCGCTGCTGTTGCTGTCGCCGCCGGCCGTCTCCGTAACTCGATGTCCCTGCTGCGGCCACTCGAGAGGCCGGGATGGAAACAGAGGCTCTTCACCACCGGGATCGCTCCGCTTTCACCGGAATTCGTCACAGCGGGAGTAGGAGCGTCTCCTAGGTAAGTGAGGTTCACGGAGGTGCAGGATTTAAAGCAGGATATTGGTAAAAGGCACACGGGTCGGCGGAGCCGAGGTGCTAGGCGGCCATCTCGGCTGCTGGCTAGGCTCCCCCCCCCTTTCAAACCTTTTTCACACCTGTTGAAGGTTAATCACTGGCTGGGAGAAGATAGTGAGCCACAGCAACTGATTCCCCAGAAAGAACATGAAGGGAAAAGGTAATGCTCTAAAAGTTACTTTTCCTTAAAATGTATTAAAATCGGACTTCTCCAATTAACTGGATTTTCATTTTTATTGAAAATAGTTGTTTAATTATTTTTCTAGCTGGTCCCATTCCTGAGATATAGTATTAGTCTTTTTAATTGCCCTATGGTTTGCTACATATGATAACTAGGCCTAACACAGTGAAAATAGGTTTTTGAGACTTGGCACTAAAAGGTAATGCTAATATCAATTTTCTACAAGTCATTTTTTGGAGCTTAGACTCTTTCAGTGGGACAAGGCTGCAGGATGTAGCCAAAGAGGGCACCACAAGGCTGGACACCTTCTCCGCAAAGTCCCACTTTATCAGATTTGCTGCTGCGGAGAACAAAATAGAGACCCCATTCTGAATCTTTGGCTCAATGGCTATGCACCTTCATTGGATTAGATTTGCAGGTTGGTCCTAGCACCCCAGCAGTTCTCAGAGCAAAATGTTTCTGGAAATCTATATTTATCTTTTTTTTTTCCAACTACAAAGAGAAGGCAACAGAAACAGCGTACAGTACCATGGCATGTCACATGTCTTCAATAGCAGATAGAAAAACAAATTTGCTTACTGCAAAGTTTAGTGACATTGGGAAATCTGGCACATGTCACAGCTGCTATGTGACATCCCTAAACAAGTAGTACACAGAGTAAACACGCCTCCTATTGCATTATCTCCATCATTCTCATCTCCTCTCAGCCATTGCCAGCTCTCCATACCATCTCCGTCCTCAACCTCCACCCCACAGGACCTCTTAAAGATGCAGAAGCTGTTAGTCTGGCCTGTCAAAGTCTACCACCCCTTCCCCACCCCCATCAGATGAGTTCTCTGCAGGGGCAGTGAGCTTATATTCATCTCTGCCCATTGTTCTATCTTATCCCTTGCTTTGTTGTAGTTTGTGACTGCTTTCAGGTCTACTCTTCGGCAGGTGTCCATTCAGCCAGGTTCTATATGAGGGCACTTTCATCAAGAACCATTGAATCGCTATGCACCTGTTCACTAACAGCAACCCTAGCTCAGAGCAAAAAGTTTCAAAGTCCCAGGTTTCAGGAAACTTTAGGAGCAATACAGTTGACACCACTCTAGGATCCAGGACTTTGTACACTGCACTTGTTGAGCAAGACTCACTCCAGCAGAGTCCATCAGCTGGGTCCAGGACAGGTACAAGTGTAACTAGTCAGCTGGACAGATGCAGGACATGTGTTTTGGAACTAGCTGTGTCCCTGAAGCCCAAACATGAAGTCAACCAACTAGGCCCATGGATTACTTCTGGTGTCCTGGATTCGAGGCAAACAGGCCCAGCTGTCCTTCAGGTTCTTCAGACATCAGGAAAGTCCTTCTTCTGACTTACCACTGGTCCAGGAGTGTTCTGAGATGGCTACTGGGATGCCACTTTTATGCCCAGTGCCAGCTTGTGAGTGGAGAAAACTCCTGGACACTCCCTAAAAAAAATTGTGTCAATGTTCCCAGGGGCGACCCTACCCACTTTTGCAGCACTTCCTGTGTGTTTTACTGTAAGCTATCCCACAATGCCCTTTTCCTTCTAAATCCAGCATGGCAGACCCCTTTTTCCCCTTGCAAGAGGTATAGCCTGGATAGAGGACAAGCACTTACTTGTGGTCCCTCCAAACCAGCTCTGGATCAGTTCCCTGTCCCACTGCATTTGGAGCCAAGCTGACTAGGAAGAAAAGGGAGACACGGCTAGTTGTGAGCTAGATCTGCCAGTGACAGGGTAGCCATCCCTTGAAGCTGTGGAAGGGGCTGGGCACAGCCCCAGAGGCTATCCTGCTCAAGGAAGAAAAACATATCTCCTCACCCAAGCCTTTTGCCCACTGTCTGGAAGCAATACACATAGCACCCCAGAAGAGCCACTAACAATCAGGTGGCACAGAACAATGGCAGGAAGGCACATTTGGCTTAGACAGTGAAATAACAACTTTCTAAAGGAGTCTTTTCTAAAATAGTAATATAAAATCCAGCTTGACTATTAAGTACAATTTTTAATTCCTATTACAATTGGTCTCTGAATCATGGCATTAGCTGCTCCCAAACTGAAGTTAAGCATTATAAGTTGTTATAATGAAACTCAGTGTTTTCCTATGGAAGATCTAGCCTTGCTACATTGAAAAATTACTTTGGGGGATTTTCACTGCCAAGACATGTAAAACATTAAATATACATGTCCTACTTTTTAAACATCATGCATCCTGCCCTATGGGCATTTAATGCCTGTTTTAGGGGTGCGTATCAAGTATTAACAATAAAGGCAGGTTTGGAGACATGTTTTAGAGGGCTACTTTAGTGGGTGGCACAATGAGTGCTGCAACCTACATGTAGCATTTTATTTGCAGGCCCTAGGTACATGGAATACCACATACTAGGGACTTATAAGCAATTGAAATGTGCCAATTAGGCGTATGACAACTTGACCATGTTTAAAAGGGAAAGCTCAAGCAGTTTACTACTGGCTAACAGCACTAAAGTGTGCAGGGTCCTACAGTCAACAAAACAACAAAAACAGGTTCAGTTAAAGAAGGCAGCAATCTGGTTGAGTACCACACGAAAGACAGTCCTTTCCAACACCAATCATATGTAAATTATTCTCGACCTTGCCTCAACGGAACTTCCCGGGAAAAACCAGCACAAAATGCTTAGTCTCATTCCAAGTGCACGGGAAAACAAAACATCCAGATGCATTTCAGTCTCATTGGGCCAGCGCACTGAGCTTGAGACACATGACTGCCCATTGTCCTCCCACTTAAGGACACTCACTGAGACAACCATCCCACTTTAGGTCGAGCCTAGCGCAGCGTAGATGCGCTGCTCTAGGAAAACGACGTCTTGAAATCAATCTGTACTTTTCACATGCTCGTGCGTGTGGTTTGTTTTGTTGCTTTCTTTCTATTGGTCTTTGCGCGCGAAGGCAGCACACAATTGGGCAAAGGCAGGTGCATGTCCCACCTATGCCTGGAATTATAGCGGCCCACGGCCAACGGCTTGCTGTAATGCACAGCGGCGCACAGTGTGCCATCTGTTTTTCGTGTGCAGCGGTGGACACTAGCATGCACAAGAACACCACTCCCGGGCTTGTTTTTATCTTAGTGCCCGTTTACTGCAGTTCTCTCACTCTTCCCTCCCCACCCTCCACACAAAGGCTCTTGCCCCACTATTCAGACACTAGATTTCTATGCGGCAGCTATGAAATACAAATCTGAATGGGGAGCGGCCGTATATTGCTACACATCAGTAGCAAAACGATAAGAGTACAAACGTGTACAAAGGGTACACAGTGGCCACTCTGGCCATTACGCCATGTTTCAAAAGAAGGCTTTCGAAATTTGGCAACACTGCACCGCAGACGAGTTCAGAACCATAATAGAGCCTTGAACTCTTACCTTTCACAACCCAAATGGCGCTCTTTTACTTTCCGCATCATTTACATCATGAGAGTCAATCCTTACGTTCTGGCAGACGCACTGGGCTCGTGAGTCTCTCACTTCGGGCTGCTCTTGGCAAAGAGTTTCGGCGGCTTCCAAGAAGAAGACAAACAGGACAAGTGGGCAGTAAAATATCCGATCCATCTGTTCCCGGGGTCCGTGCAGCAGATCATAGCCCAACACTCGCTCTGTGGTAGAAAACATCTCATGTACTGTAAGATACTGCAAGGCACTCACACCCACCATGACTGGGTGCCGGTACTGGCTACATTGGCAGGGGAAAAGTAGCATGCAGCGGTTAGCCAGGACTGGCTTTGCCACTCTTGCGTGGTGGCATCCACAACGACCTGTAAAAAACTCCTGTTATATCTCTGGCCTCAGTCCATGGGAACTGATATCAGGAGCTGTAGTAGAGAGACCCCTGATCCCTGTAGGCAAATTTTGGGGCAAAACACGCACTGCAGTAGTGACACCCATGACACCTAGCATTGCATTGGCAACACTGCCTGTGAGGCAACTGAACGAAGGTCAGGCACAATTCCTTCACTTTCACGAATACCACATAAAACTGTCAGCCTGAACTTAAAATGTCTGCTAATTGGGCCTAACCCTTGCCCCGAAATCCAATAACACAGACCACTGGGTTAATACACATACTACAGAACTCAACAAGCGGCGTGAAGCTTTGGATTTGTCATGTTGAAGGGGCTAACTGAGCATTTCATCCTTCCAAGGTTGATGGACTGTGCTCCATGTATCCTTTAGTAAACATTGGCATAGCCAATAGGTCTCGCTTTTGGGACCTTATAAGTATTTAATTATGCAGCACAATATCCTTGGTGCAACAACAACTGTTGCATGGCTAAACACTTAGAAGGTCCCTAAGGCGAGACCTATTGGCTATGCCAATACTTGTTTTTAGTTGTCTTTGGTATTTGCTGGAAAAAAGGTCTCCGGGGTTCAGATAGTATTACTAACACCATATATTTCACAGTGTTTAAATGATGCGTGACACTGTTTTGCCAAATGCCATATGTCTAAAAACATTAAAGCATTTAGGTACGTGGGACACTGAAGCACTTTTAGGGAAACATTATAAAGTCGCAGATCACGTATCCACATGTGTTTTGCATTTTTGCCATGTCCCAATCTTAGTACTGGCTCTGGTTTCTGCAAGAGGTTTGCTCTCAGTGTGATCTCAGCACAAGGATTATTTTGTGCAAATACCTTTCTATTATGATGCTTCAAATAATCGAACGATTTCCTGAGCTTGAAAGCCTTGGAAGGCAGCCAAAGATGCATTTTACTTTTTCAGCAAAGCAATGTACCTTGTTTTAATGCATGCACTTTGAGCTTCCTTTCTTCGGTTAAGGGAATGCGAGGAAAAGGGAAATATGATTCGGATATGAATGTGTAGTTCTTTAAAAATGAAAAACTCTTTATCTGGAGGTCAGTTTTACTAAGTATATATCCAAAAGGAATGCTTTTCCATCTTCCTGTGTTGTTGCTTTCTTATCGCAATTTTCTCTGCCAGCCCACCAATTTCAGGGGAAAATACAGACGTCTGTCTCTAACACCTAAAGTCCCACTTAAAGACCTGGTGATGAGTGGGCCAATATTCGGGTTGTTATCTTCCCCGAACCACTGAAATTACGAATTACATGGACTATCTGAAATCTAGACAGGGAGAAGTTACTCCCGATAATGGAATAATGTTAAATCACATGCAGGAGGCGGTCTTTCTACGCCGTTCTTGCATTTCCTACGCATTTTTATGCGTATTTTCTCCTGGACATGTCATCTGCTATTAGGAGGCAAAGCGTCTCGGTAAAAAAAACACTAGAATGTGTGGAGTTCCCGTGTAACTTGTAGTTCCCATGGGCCGGTAACTCTGGCGGGATTAACAACAGGACAACTTGTAATCAGACCCTAGTAGTCTCTTTCCATCAGACAAGATTGTTTATTTTTAAAGGAGTTCATTCATTGGCTGTTAATGGTGAATTAGACATAACGTCATTACTACAAACGTTCACAAAACAGTCTTAAAACATGAGTTTTGAAAATATGATAGAAATCCAAATTATTGTCAGTAATGTATCACATGTCCCCAAAAGGAAATCCGGTTTGCAGGAATGTTTTAGCACCACCACAGAAGGGTAACTAAGGCTATGGCAAGATGTAGACCCTGCGGTACAGTTCAGTCTGCTGCAGTGTACAGTATGAGAAATCTCCTCCTCAACAGTAGTTCCAAAACACTTAAGGCCGTATTTACCAAAAAAGTCACGCAGCGCAGCGCAGCATGTCACCTTGCGGCACTACGTGACAGGGAAAGGGCAGGAATGTGCCGTATTTAACATAATACGGCACATTCCTGCCTGTTCCCAGCACTGGCGCACAATGTGCTGCCCAGTGCCAGTGCAGGCACACTTGCGTCATGGTGCAAGAGTGACTGTGTTGTAAGGGATACCTTCCTGCACACATACAGTCCCCTGGGGCAATTCCCTCTTTCTGCATGTGCTGCACAATGCAGCACACATAGAAAGAAGAAGTAATGAGGAGAAATAGAGATATTTCTCCTTGTTACACCTCCTCTGGGCAGGTGTAGCCTTCGAACGGATTCCCAGATCTACCAGTATTTGTAAATCTAGAAATGCTTCAGAATCCATTGGTGAATGCCTGAGAGCACCCACGCTCCATCTATGAAACGCCTTCCGAAGGCAGAGTACCGCAACTGTACGATTTGCGCTGCGTTGCGTTACTCTGGATTTATCAAGTCACTCAGAGCCACACAAGCTGGTATTGCATGGCTTGATAAATCAAACTTAAGGGGTGTTTCCTTTTTGCACCCCATTGCGTGGCACAAAATTGGCGCAACCCTATGATAAATATGCCCCTGGAAGCCACTGCTAATTAAGACACAGGATCAAGAAAATGTATTTTGCTCAGCATTTACTATGCTGATTTTGCTGCCAGCATCGGTTCCTTCAGTAAAATATAGCTTGTTTCACCTCTGGAGTAAACGTTTGTCTGCTTCTGTGTCCTGAAGAACTTCAAAGGGCAGTACCTCTTTACATTGGATTGTAGTTGTAGGTGGCCTTCCCCAATTTATAAAAGCTCCCATGTCATGTAGTTAGCTGTGGTGTCTTATGGAGACGCCCATGCACTTCTTTTAAGGTTCCTCATCTTATCAGCCAGGCAAGCATGTCTTGTTTTCTGAGTCTCACCTTCGAATCTGGAATATCCCATGTACTAAGGTCCAACTCAAATGTGAGTAGAGGCTTCCTAGCGGTCTGCTGGGCCCAGCCAGTCCCCTAATCGAATGGTGGGTGTTAATTGCTGTAGGCTGAATATTCTCAGTATGATTGACAAATACCATACACAACCTGGGTCTTAAGTTTCCATTTGGGACCTTATATTGAATGAGGAAGAACACAGAGTAAATACCTACTTTTTTAATGGGTGTTTAGAAGTTTTGTCTCACACACAATCGACATTTCGTGTTGTAATTGAAGAAGGTATGACTGATTCCAGCTTTGTCAGGCTGGTAGAACTTGTGGCTTGGCTTGACGTTGTGTAAAGTGCATCTGGTTTGAAGGATCTCCATGCATTAGAAATCCATGGTGATGAATCTGTGAGCCTAAACTAACTTGGATACTCTAACATCACCCATCGGGCTTTGCCTGAGCAGGGCATTATACATAAGATATTACAAAGCACTAGAATCACCAGAGATCCCTCGTAAGCGGCAGATGGGTAGGATGGCTGTCTGTAGAACATTTGATGGTAGGTTAATGGCATCAGTTGTCTGTAATTTATGGAGTCCTGAAGAGGGCTGATGGTGTTATTTTCATTTCCTATCCTTGCAGTCTGTTAACCATGGCCCGAATGGCAGAGTGCTGGGCCTGGGGGGCTATTCTAGATTCTTAAAGAAAAACAATGTTATCCTAAGCACTCGGATTAAATGAAACTTCTCCAAGTTTAAAAGATTTAAGGTTGGTACCACAGTCGCCGCACGTAGTCAAGGGACGTGCCTTTGTGAATCAGTAGTGAATATTGAGGTTAGTGGCACTAGCCTCCAGACTGGGCGCCAAATTTACAACGAAAACAACGTTTTCTTTTTCAAGTTCATTTGTGTTTATTCAATTTATCGAATAATTCGATGAATTGAATAAACACAAATGAACTTGAAAAAGAAAACGTTGTTTTCGTTGTAAATTTGGCGCCCAGTCTGATAGAATAGTAGTGAATATTGAGGTTAGTGGCACTAGCCTCCAGACTGGGCGCCAAATTTACAACGAAAACAACGTTTTCTTTTTCAAGTTCATTTGTGTTTATTCAATTCATCGAATAATTCGATGAATTGAATAAACACAAATGAACTTGAAAAAGAAAACGTTGTTTTCGTTGTAAATTTGGCGCCCAGTCTGATAGAATAGTAGTGAATATTGAGGTTAGTGGCACTAGCCTCCAGACTGGGCGCCAAATTTACAACGAAAACAACGTTTTCTTTTTCAAGTTCATTTGTGTTTATTCAATTCATCGAATTATTCGATGAATTGAATAAACACAAATGAACTTGAAAAAGAAAACGTTTTCGTTGTAAATTTGGCGCCCAGTCTGGAGGCTAGTGCCACTAACCTCAATATTCACTACTATTCTATATTCTACCATGTGTGTTTCTCTGGTTATAATTATTCCCTATTGCCATCTCTTCGTGTTCCAGCTGAGAGAAAAGGATATGCATTTATTTTTATTCCTGTCACTCCTGAGGTGAGATAGGAGCTCTGCATCTTGCAGTTTGTGAGTGTATTCTAAATTTCACTGCTTTGTGCTCCTTTTGCATTAGATGTGTACCCAGACTGAGCCGTTTCTCCACTAAGGTCGCCACTTATTAAGGTACCTGTGCAGAAGTTAATTTGTGCAGAAGTGTTGCGAAGTGGGCAAACACCTTAGATAGAGAGGAAATCTGTGATTGAAAATTGTCTTGAAACCTCCAGCAGCTGAGGTCTGCTTAAGGTGGACATTGGTGGACATTGTATGGTTAGGCCAGGCAACTGGGCTGGAGAGGCGTCCAATGCACCACCGCTCATATCTGGGGTATTGTTTCTAGCTCTGGGGGGTACATCTAGACTATTATGTTACGTTTGGGGAACTGCATGCTCTTCTACAGGGAACATCTGAAGTGATGCATCCACCGCTGGAGGGCACATCTGGGACATTGCATCCAGCGCTGTGGGACTCGCCTGGAGCATTGTGCTCAGCTCTGAGGGCCACCTCTATGGCACTGTGTGCAGCTCTGGAGTACGGGTACACCTTGAGTATTGTAGCCACTTCTGAACACATCTACTCGGATAAAGCACTGTGTAGCTTTATTCCAGTTTAGCATTGCACAGATATCTTAATGAATGCACTGTACAGATAACCTCTGATATATCGCTGTATGTACGTGTATATACAGATATGTATAAAAATAATAATTGTTTCATCAACACATCTTCCCTTTGCGGGACTGGAAAAAGTGGAACATACATGGGAGCCAGCCAACATGGCTCAGTGAGCTGAAGCACACCACTGCAATAAGTGATGATGACCATGTCACAAGTTCGAATCTCAGCTAGGTCGACTCAGCCCTCAATCCTTCACTAAGATCAAATTACCATTTAAATTGGGTATGAGTACTACATGTTATTTACAATGCTCAGACGTTGCAAAGGTGTGGTATAGAGCCATTTATAAAAAATAAAAAAAAAACAAGTTACCATGAGTGTGAGACTTTCAAGCACTCTGATAGACGTAGGCCTGGCAGTGGTGGCTGGCGAAATTTAAAATTGGTAGGGTGTAAACATGTGTCACACATTGTACTAAGTGAGCAAATGTAGCCAATGAACCCCGAATGTTGCAAGCCGCATTCGAAGGGTTCTGAACAGCAGGTAAAACTGTGAATTCTACTTCACATTTTCCTAAAGAGATTGATTAAAAAGCCATAGATTTAAAGGTTAGTTATGAAGGTGAACTCTCGAAATATCCACATTAACAAATGCCCCCCTACACGTATAACAATTTAGGGGCTTCCAATCCAAATGCAACATAGCAGGAATTCCTGATAGAAATCTGCAAATGTCGGCTATCTGCGGGGAGGTGGGAATCTGTACAGCCAAAAGCATGATAAAAACGTGAAAGAAAGAAAAGATGCAGGAAGAGAGAAGTGAGTGCTGGCTACGCTCCTACAACTCGCACAACGGAACTGAGTGTGTGTGTGGTGTGGTGTGTGGGAGGGTGTGTGATTTATGTAGCAGCAAGGGTAACAGACTTCATAGTGGCAACAGCAATCAGCGAGAAGAAAGGGCAGAGCCAAGAGCATCGCCCACTAAGGTGTAAAGAAGAGAGTTCCACTGGGACACGGGCTCAGTCACCAAAGAAAATGTCTAACATGAATATCTTAAATCCTACAGTTGGCCCTTGGAGCAACTCTCAGGGTTTAAAATGCAAGGGTCTTCAGAACTGCCATGTCCACAATTAGCGCTTCAATATCATGTTACAAAACTTTCATGAATGTTCAGACCCCGTGATAATAAAGATAACTAAAACCTTACAAGTTTCCGAACAATCAGCTTGTTACAGGGGAAAGCATTTAAACAGGACACAGCACTGTCAAAGTATACAGCTTTGTGAAGTAGTGACGATCCTCACAAGTCATAAGAAGTAGGCCTGGGTGGTGATATCCGCTTCGTTCGTGGAGTTTGCGGAGTATTCTGCACTCCGCGCTCCACGGAGCTCGCAGAGTGCAGAAAACTCTACTTCGCGTAATGCAGTGGAATTTTTTAAGAAGACAAGTGCGAACAGCAGTTTGCACTACACTCTGCCACTTGCGGAACTTCTCGAAGTTTTTGGGGAACTTCGTGGAGTTCCGAGTAGCAAAACTCCGCGAACTACGCTAAGGCTTAATCAGAAGTCTGATTGGAGTTTGACGTCACTCTCCAAGGGAGAAGTGTTGTGCACACTCAGGAGGGCAGGGCGAGATATGTCAACACCTCAGGGGAGTAATGAATTTTGTCAGAACACTACCTGCTTTACATGATCCGGGGATATGAGAGAAAGCCCTATGATATGAGGCTAACAAGAAGTAGACTTTTAAGAAATTTCCTAAAAGTTCTGTATGACAAACAAGTCTCCTATCCTTGGATCAGCCTCCTGCCAGAGCTAGTTTGAGGGCAAGGGAATCGGTAGGGCAATTCTAAACTGCCCCCTAGAGCGTGCCACAATGGAATCCCAGTCAACCCCACGAATACATAAATCACACACCCTCCCAGCACACACTCAAACAGACAGACACACACAAACACAACCTGAAAACAAGTGATCCCTGTTCTTTCCTGATGCTCTTATGCTCTGCTTCCAGAGGGCCTGTGAGTCTGATCGTCAAACCAGGATAAGTTTGTGAAGGTTGGCAGCCCCATCGGTAGCCAGGATAGGCTAGGGACAGACTCTTCTTCACCCACGGTCTATCCTGCCTCCTGATATGGCCTGGGTGGCAAGGATGAAAAACCTGTCACTGCCCAGACAGGCTTCACTCTTTCGCATGGGTGCAATGCACAGGACATGTGCAACATTTCTAATGGATTGCGAATATGTGAAGTAGGTTTAAAAGAAAAGCGTCCTTACAGAATGCATGGATGGAACCTAACAGATGCCCCTCCCTTGTCCTGGTGCTGCGGTAATGCACATTTTGCATTGCCAGCAGCACACACCTCTAAAATGAAAACAGATGACTTGACATTTCTGTCATTTTGTCTGTTTACATTTATGCTGATCAAAGCTGCCTAGACCAGCCCAGCTTCTTGCGTCATGTATTGGCAGTGGTGAGGCTGTGCCTCGGGCCCCTCTGCACAAGCTGCCACTACGACCCAGGCAAAAGACCACCAAGCCCTATGAAAGTGATCAGCTATGAAAAGGCCTTCGCAATGGCTCAGCTAAGGTAAAAGGTTGGGAGTTCTCTTCTTTATTCATGTTCAAACATTTTGATGAGTATGAGAGAGCGCAATTTGAATAGAAAGTATATAGTAACCATATCTAGACGTATATGTTATAAACGTAGGAATGAAACGCACATCGTAATGTGAAGTTGACGATTATAGTATAAAGGCCAATGAATGTGATAACATGGTATAGGAAATGTAAATGTATTCATACGTTAAAATGCATTAGATTTAGGAGACCCGTATACATGAAGGGTAAATGTATAGAAATGTGTAGAAATGCATAGGAAATATCGAACGTGCACAGTAGAATTCGTGTACGTGTGTAACTTTAAATGTGTAACTTTACATTGGGAGAAGCGGCGAGAGAAACATAACGTGGAAAGACGTAAAACGTGGAGAAACGTGGATAAATGTATAAGAGAACTCACATAAAGATGTAATCAAGGAAAATGCATAAGTTATATTCTATACAGTCGTATTCTATGTAGTATATATATTTAATGTAGAATGTTTAAGTATAACTAGGGCTTTTGCTAAAATACGAATATATAAATGTATGCCAAAGGTTATACTGTGTAGAAGGTTTCTGTAGGAATGCTGGAAGAGTTTAGGTCATTTGTGTTTGTAACCTAACTGGTCAAGAGTTCGAAGGAGCATAGTCACATGAATGTAATTTAGAGGACTTGTGAAAGTCGTAAATAGCTTGATGTGGACATGAGAGCCGAGAAGTCTAGCACTTGTTAGATTTAAGGTGACAATGCCGGACGGAGCTTATTGCTCGAACGTGAGGAGAGACACTTTGACTGAGGACTATGTTTTGACAAGACCATTCACAGGACCTAGCAGGGTCAAGTTAAGAGACATAAAGTTAAGGCCTTGTCTAAAGTCATATGTTACATGATCTGAAAGAGTTAATAAATGTCGACGATGGAGATGATGAAGATGACATCCAAAGGAGAAGGGTCAACTTAACGGACGACGCGAGGAGTGGACCAATGGAAGAAGCAGGAAGTTGACATCATCGGGGAAAGTCCGTGGTGGGCGTCAAGGGGCGTTCCACCCACACGATGATTGTGTATTTTAGGGACAGCACCCCGGGGATAAGATAGCGAACTGCCCAGTAGGGAGCTCAGAGAGAGCAAAGGCAAGGGTAGATGCCTTGAGCAGATGCGCTGAGACATCAGAGCGCAAGGGAGCAGTAGGCCGAGGACCCTTAGAGAGCGGATGGGTAGGCAGATAGGGTACTGCTTCTGAAACTTAAGATTTCCTTTAGAGGCTAAAGAGAGTTTGAACTTCTTTGGAAGTCAAACTGCTGACACCTTTTTAGGGAAGAAACTTGCGAAGTAGGGATGTCACATAGCATAGAGTAGGGACAGTTTAACTTGATTATTGTTTTATCTTACTGCAGATGACGCAGAAGGAACCACCTCACATCGAAGCTTAAGCAGCTGATATTTTAATTGATTTTGTATCTTGTATTCTTTGAGATTTTATCCTGAGTGGATTGTATCGTATTCAAATTAATCTTTATATAAACTTTTGAAACTTCAACAGTTGTAAGTGGTTCTTCAGAGTGGCGTCAGTTAAATGGGGTTTGTCTAACCAATGCGGGGGTGGTCCTTTCCTCAATGACAGATAAGCGGTCCAAAACAGATGAATGGGATTCTTTATTAAATTTATCATAATCATAAATTGATATCAAAATCCCGTTCCCCGCAGTTGGTAGCAGAGTATGATGGTTATCTTCTTGAGGAAGACGACCTAGGCCAGGTTAGTTTACCCCAAGGTCCCTAGTCATCGTCGACCAGAAGAAGAATTGCAGCCGAAGACGGTGCTGACGGTGCGTCGAGAGAAAAGCAGCAGAGTCGGTCGAGAGTGAGTATAAGGGTCATGCGTTGTAAGATTGCGGTGTTTTATGTTGTTCCTGTGTTGTAATGTCAAGCGGAGTTGAATGCCTGTAGTGTGATTGGGGGAAGGTTGTGAGCGCGCGCAACCGGATGAAATCTTATGTCCAGAGGACTTAAGTGGTTCGGGTGTATCGAACACCTAGAGTAATTTGTCTACCATTGAAAGGGGGTCATGAGGTACCATTGATTTCCCGACAGACCGATGATAGGGGGAGCGTATGTGTGAGTGAATGAGTAGCGGACGCTGGTCGTACGTTTACTGCGCGTAAGTAACCTATCAGTTAAGGCAAGTGTCCGACCGTAAGAGGAAAGACGCTGTGCCAGTTGAGGTAGCAATTACAGTTAGACTGTGGCCGTACAGTCAGAGAAAAGTGATCGCTTGGACGGAAGTAGTCATTTTTCAATGTATGAATGAAAACGCATGTGAAATCGTGAGACGAGTCGAGAAACGAGGGAAGCTGCTGAAGAAGAGACAAGTGACGTCAGAGTAGAACCGTGCTGGGATAGGCTGATTAGCGAGAGTCGCACAGGGATTGGTAGTTGTTATCAAGCAAAATGAAGTGTTTTAAAGGTTTAGGAAAAATCTTTAAAAAGAAAAGGAGAAATTTATATGCCGGAGAAGAAGCTCCACCAGAAGGCACACCAGCGTATCATATGGCAGTAAATGTAGGCTTACACTCAATACTGTGGATTTCCGAGTGGCATAGGCTAACAGAAGGGCAAAAAGAACTAACGTTTCCAAGATTTGGAACGTTTAAATTAGAAGTGTTGAACCAACTGAAGGCGACGATGCTTTCAATGAGACCTCTACCGAGGCCAACACAATTCGAAGCTCTTGGTGTGTGGTTGAGAACAGCACACGAAAGGGGCGTAAAGAGGCGACAAGAAAGAGTGAGAAGATCGGTAAAAGCAGTGCAGGATGCTAAATGGGACGATGAAGCTAAGAAATGGAGGGTACAAAAGATAGAAGCGGACAAACTGTTCACCATGATAGAGGCTACGGGAGAAAGGAAACCTCTAGAACAGGAAGATGAGGAAAGTGAGTCGGAGGAGGATCTAATAGACAGGTTGTTAACAGATAAACCACCTCCATATAGCGGTGAACTTGCGAGTCCCATATTACCGCAAGTAGACGGAACTAGGTGGGGAGAGTATAAGTCGATCCCGGTATCAGAGTGGGACGCTACTAAGACCGTAGAAATACCCCAAGCTAGTCCTGAACAGAGAGTAGTGGGAAGATTTGTGGTCCAGAAGGTGCCGGAGACGCAATGCGCTAGGGCATACCAAATGCCAGACGCTTTGCAGGTCCCGGTCACCATAGGCCCTATTGTGTCAATCTACAACCCGGAAGGGGTCCAGCAGGAGGAACAGGCACGATGGGATAATGAAAGAGCAGAAGAGGACAATAGGGATGCCACAATGAATTCCCACAGGCAGATACGAGCACCAATAAGTCGGAGTACCCCATTTGATTCCGCAGCAGGTCCCAGGGTAGAACAGGGAGGCCGAAGAGGACCAATGGACTTAAGGGGACCAAAACCGAAAACCCATAAGGAATTAAGAGAATACCTGAGAGAATGGGATGATGCCGAAGAGGCTCGGAATAAAAGTTTAGAAACGGGATCCGAGTGGAGAGAGCAGGATAACAGGATTCTCTCTCATTGTGGAGCTGGCGAAAGCAGCCCCGAGTGGGAGGGAGGAAGCCAAGAGAGCAGAAGAGATACTTATCCTACTGAGAACAGCAATAGGCTAATGTGCGAAGACAGAAGTGCAGGGTGTGGCGAAGTGCCTCGTGTCACCTTTAGTGAAGGGGAACATAGGACACAGGAGTACCGGAATACCTTCAGGTGCACACACCATGCCCCAGGTGAGAATGCGAGACATTGGAGTCACGGAAATATGGAGAGCCGCGAAGCGTCTCGACATACATCCGGGGACAGTGGAAGGAGTCATGAGAATTTAGGGAGTCGCGAAACGTCTCGCCATGCATCCGGTGATCACGAAAGAGATCACAGGAACACGGAAGACCGGCGAGGGCCTTTCGTTTTATTAAGCGACACCAGACAACAAGCAAGTTATAATGGGTTAGAACCGAACGGTGGATCCTATCTCACATCTGGAGAAACCGAGCTTAGAAATCGGAATGTAGGGTTGGGGGACGGAGCGTTATTCCACCATACCCCACGGGACGATGGAAAGGCTTGGGATCTAGAAGGGTGGGAACGAAGAGATGGAAGAAAGACTCCTCAGAACTCACCTGTGCTCAGGCGTAGGGCGCATAGTGGAGGTGAGAGGGATATGAGAGAAGAACATAGAACCGAAATGTTGAAAGCTGAAATAAAAGCAAAACGGCTTGATGTGATGAGTTTGAAGGCAGATCTGGATGAATTGATTGATGGTACAGTGCCACTAGAGAGATTAAACTCGTATACACCAGATGAGATACTGTTTCTATCCAAAGATATTACTCGAAGAGCGAGGTCAGTTCATGAGAACTTATCTAATTTAGCAAACAGGTACATGGTAGACCTGTCACGAACTAAAGCTTTACAGAGTAACCACAGGCTAACTTGCACAGATCAGGATTTGGATGATCGCAGAACGATCGCGCTGAAAGTACACATAAGGGAATTGATCGTAAGTATCAGAATATGGAGAGATCTAGATAGATGGGAGGAAAGATGGTCCAGAAAGGGCTCCGTTAGACGGAGTGTACTTGAGGGTTCCCAGGACACAGGCTTGATGCGAATGGAAGCCTTCCCTTTGCGAGAAATCGCGAACGGAAGTTACGTTCATGTGCCTTGGACTAGGGGGGATTTGGCGGCATTCACCAATTCCTTCCCAAAGCTTAGAGATAATCCTGTTGAGTGGTATAAGCAGGTAGAAAGATTTGTGAAGATCTCAAAGGTACTGTGGGTCGATTTGAACACACTGTTCGATATCGTAGTACCCGGAGACCTATGGACGGCGTGCAAGCTTAGTGTTGAATGGCCCACTCGTGAGCCATCAAGAGATACCCGGACGAATGGTCCATCTGATAGGGTCATGGAAAAGTACGAGAGAGTAATAACATGGCTAAAAGAGAAAGTGCCGGTACAAGACATAGACTGGGTAAAGATAGATCGGACTACCCAAGAGCCGAAAGAGACAGTGCATGAGTTTTACGAGCGATTGCTGAAAGCATTCAAGCAATACAGCGGGTTAGATGTGATGGATCCCAAGGACATAGGACAGTTTGTTTCAAAGTTTGTCTTAGGATTAAGACCAGAAATATGTCTAATGATCCAACAGCACTTGATCTGTTGGCAGAACAAACCTTTAGACGAGATTCTGAGGTATGCAAGGTACTGTAGTGACGAAATAGACTCTAAGGCAAAGAAGCTTAAGGAAAAGTTAATGTTAGTGCAAATGCAAGCTGCTGGAAAGGATAAACCGCGGCAGCAGGGAACAGGAACGCAGGCAAAGAAGCAGAATAATCAGAGCAGAGATGAGGAAGAAAGACCGAGACCGAGAATGGATATTGCGACACTGAAAAAGACGTCGAGATGCCATCAGTGTAACGAGGTGGGACACTGGCGACGCGAGTGTCCTTACAATGTTGAGACAGGGGAATTAGAGCAGGAGGAGGAAGAGGCTCAGAACAACGTGGTTAAGGGAGCCATAGTCCCGAAGGGCAGGTTTGTCAAAGGGGGGACTCAGACTCCTCGAGCCCCGTTTCCTCAACCACCTCGCATCACAAACGAAGGGAAAACCTACAGACAGATGCCATTGTTTGTAGGAGGAGAGGAATGTTACTACGTTGATCCTCTTACAGGGCAGCGGGCGAATAGGGAGGAAGATTGTACTCTAGGAGCCGCTTTGGAGGTAGATCAGAGAGGACCATACGTAGAGGCGGAAATAGCGGGATGTCCTACAACCTTTTTGGTGGATACAGGGGCCACTCGATCTACGTTGAGATCTGCGGTAGTCCCGGGTCTGCCAATGTCAGGAGAAACGGTTCAGGTGGTAGGAGTTGCGAACAAAAGGATGACAAATCCCTTGACCGAACCAGTGTCGGTAAGGATAGGGAATTACAGTGACGAACATCAGTTTGTGATCTGCGATTCTAGTCCTGTGTGCTTATTAGGGAGAGATTTGCTGTGCAAACTGAATTGCACGATACATTGCACACCTGAGGGAGTAGAAGTGCAGACCAATGATGAGGACGCTGATTTTAAAGTTGTAAACTCAAGGGAGTGTGTGGAACTTTATCCTACCTTAACAGTGGAGGAGCTTCCACAAGATTTGAGAGAGAAAGTCTCAGCTGAGGTATGGGATTTTACTGGGGAAGAAATAGGGTTGATCAAAGGAGTGGAACCGGTAAAAATCTTGGTAAGACCCCATGCTGAGTATCCAAGAACACCACAGTATAAGCTAACGCCAGAGACGATTGCAGGGATTAAGCCTGTGATCGAATCTATGATTAAGCAAGGAATACTGAAGGAGATCGTGGGCAGTCCGTGTAACTCCCCGATCATGGGTTTGCAGAAACCTAGTGGAAAATACAGAATAGTGCAAGATCTTCGGAAGATTAATAACATTGTTGTCTCATGTTGTCCAGTGGTACCGAATCCATCAGTGATATTATTTCAGATACCGTTCCAAGCTGAATGGTTTACCGTGATAGATTTGTGCCAGGCCTTCTTTTCGATACCGTTAGACGAAGAGAGCCAATATCTTTTCGCTTTCAAGCTGGAAGATCGCGTCTTAACATGGTGTCGTATCCCTCAGGGGTATACAGAAAGCCCATCGATCTTTAACCAGTTGTTGAAACGAAATCTCGAGAGTCTAGTACTGCCCAAGAATTCAGTTTTGGTCCAGTACATAGACGACCTCCTAGTTGCGTCAGAAACTGAGGAAGCTTGCAAAGAAGACACCATCACCTTGTTAAATCACTTGGCTGAGAACGGACACAAGGTGTCTCCAAGTAAGTTGCAATATTGTAAGACTGAGGTGCAATACTTGGGCCATAGGATTGAAAAGGGAAATCGGAAGGTGTCTCCAGACAGAATAGAGGCGATTATGAAAATGAACGCGCCTACAACACAAAGAGAAGTCAGGATGTTTCTAGGCATGGTTGGTTATTGTCGACAGTGGATAGCAAACTTTTCGCTGAAGGCAAAACCGTTATTACAACTGACGCACAAAGGAGTAAGTGATCCGGTACCATGGGACAAAGATTGTTTGATGGCGTTTTTGCAGCTGAGGGAGGACTTATGTCGCGCCCCGGCTTTAGGAATGCCAGATTATAAAAAACCTTTTTTGCTTTACTGCTGCGAGAGAGAGGGATGCGCTTTAGCGGTATTAGCACAGGTCCATGGAGATGCGCGCAGGCCAGTGGCGTATTTTTCGGCTACATTAGATCCAGTAGCCGCAGCGTTGCCCGGATGTCTCAAATCCGTAGCTGCAACGGGTGTCAGCATTGAAAGATCTGAAAGCGTAGTTATGGGTCATCCGTTAGAAGTGTATGTACCACATTCTGTAGAACTGTTAATGACAAGGACGAAGACTCAGCATCTGACGAACAGCAGGCTCACACGCTACGAGCAGGTCATACTGGCTGCCGAGAATGTGACCCTAAAGAGATGCTCTGTCTTGAATCCTGCAACATTGATGCCACTTCCGAATGAAGTGGACGACGACAATTGTACAGAACATGACTGCCTCGATGTGACTGAACTATGTACCAAACCGAGACCTGATATCGTAGATGAGCCATTGACAGACCCAGACGAAATTTTCTTCGTCGATGGTTCATGCGTAAGAAACGATGTCGGTCAGCTGAGAGCAGCTTATGCAGTATGCACGATTACCAGAGTTATAGAAGCCGCTTGCCTGGAAGGAGTACACTCCGCACAGGTAGCTGAAATTGTGGCTTTGACTCGTGCTTGCTTAGCAGGCGATAGACTTCGAGTCACTATATACACCGATAGTCAGTATGGTTTCGGCGTAGTTCATGATTACGGGCAGTTGTGGTCTCAAAGAGGTTACATGACCTCCTCGGGTTCTCCTATTAGGAATGGAGAATTCGTGAAACTTCTGTTAGAAGCTTTGCAAAAACCTTTGGCCATAGCTGTGGTCAAATGTGTAGCACACACAAAAAATACGGATTTTGTATCACTAGGAAATAAATATGCAGATGAGGTAGCGCGTTACTGCGCAGAGCAGGGATATTCTCACACTGATACAAAAGTGGGGGGAATCCAGGAAATGACTGAATTGACCATGTTGTTAGACACTGTAGATACGTGGGATGAATTGAGAGCAGTACAGGAAAATGCACCAGATGATGAGAAAAAGGGCTGGGAAACAGCTGGGTGCGGAAAAAGTGAAATGAATTTCTGGGTGTCTGCCGACGGAAGGGCAGTATTACCAAATGAGTTTGTTAGTCCAATGGCAAGAAAATTGCATGGATCAGCTCACATAGGAAGAGATGCTATGGTGAGAGTATTCAGACAGACGTGGTTTAACCCTAAATTTAGAATAGCGGCAGAAGCAGTGTGTCAGCGATGTACGATCTGTCAGCAACTAAATGTGGGTAAGAGAACACCAGTTACCTTGAGTCACATAGGAAGGTCTGGGGGGCCTTTCAATAGGATGCAGATTGATTTCATAGAAATGCCTCCATGCAACAGACTCAGATACGTGCTAGTGATTGTTTGTATATTTTCTAGATGGGTTGAGGCTTACCCTACACGTAGGTGCGATACACTTACAGTAGCAAAATTGTTACTTAGAGAGTTGATACCGAGGTTTGGGGTGCCATCCTCTTTGGAATCGGACAGAGGAACTCATTTCAATAGCGAAGTGGTGAAGATGCTGTGTTCAGCTTTAAATATCGATCAGAAGTTACACTGCAGCTATCGACCAGAAGCTTCAGGGATCGTAGAGCAAATTAACAGTACTATCAAGTCCAGACTGGCTAAAGTTTGTTCATCGACATCCCTGAATTGGCCAGACGCACTTCCAGTAGTTCTCATGAGTATACGTAGCACACCAGATAGAAGAACAGGCCTCTCTCCACACGAAGTGCTAATGGGGAGAGCTATGAGATTGCCATCGGTTCCGACTGCAGCGCTAGTGAACATCACAGACGATTTGATCTTGGACTACTGCAAGGGACTATCTGATGCCGTTAATTCTGTGTCCCTCCAGGTCCAGGCTGCAGAGGTTCCATCAATACAAGACTTGTGCCATGACCTGAGTCCAGGAGACTGGGTCCTGGTGAAGAAACATGTCAGGAAGAACTGCTTAGACGTGCGTTGGCGAGGACCGTTTCAAGTCATACTTGTAACGAATACCGCAGTGAAGTGTGGAGGGCTGCCAAACTGGATACATGCCTCACACACCCGAAGAGTGCCAACACCTCCAGAAGACACAGCTCCTCTTTCGGATGAGAATCCGGCGGGAAGCGGAGAAGCCATAGAGGGGGAAAGCCAAGCTGTGGAGGTGATCAAAGAAGCTGAAACTGTGTTGGAACAGGGCGACGAAGGTCAGGACACGAGCGGGACCGAAGTTGCCTCAGGAGAAGAAAGTAGTTGGGAATCCGACACAGATATCGGACAAACTGAGAGTGACCAAGAGACAGTTCCTGGAACAAGGAGCGGAAAAACAAAGAGTGAGGAAGCCAGTTGGCCGGAGAGAAGGAAGAGGCCAAGTTCGGAAAGGAAAAAGGAAAGAACTCTTGCCCCGATCGCTGAAGAATCGGATCAGGAGGACGAGACGACAGATTCAGGAACTGAGAGTCCACGAAGATCAAGAAGGGTACGTGTGCCCTGCAGAAGGTACGCCACCCCAGAGTGGACTTATCTAGCAGATGTATTGGGGACAGAAATCTGGGAGAGTGAAGAGTGTGAAAGTAACCACTCTCGATCCAGTTGTGACAGTGGAAATATGGATGTTGGCGCCTGGGCTCGAGACTGAGGGGTTACTGACTTTCACACTCCCCCGACCCCCACGTTTGAGTAAAATTCAAGATTTAGTGTTAAAAAGACTACAATTTCCAACAGTTGGTCAGCAAATGACCGAAGAAGAAGAAAAAGTTATTCGTTTTGAACTGTTAATTATTGTTGTGAAAGCTGCAGGTCCGAAAATAATTGTTGATGCATAAAAGACTTTTTGTACTTATGTTATAAAGAAGAAGATAACCTAGCACCGAGTGGAAAGAAGAATAAAATTAGGGATTACATTTAGAGGACGGAGAAGGGCTAGGGTTGTCTGCTGCTAAAAAGAGAAAGAGACATTGTGGTGAAAAGATACCTGTTGATAAAAAGCACTTTAAAGACTGTGAAAGCAAACAAGCAACCAAAGACTGGAAAGAGAACTTTCGCTAGAGAACGAGGTACGCTGTTTTGATAACATGGAGAGCGGCAACCCAAACCGAAAAGCTAGATTTATAGTAGGTACACTTATAGCAATAGTGATATTTCTCATAATCATAGTAGTAACGATATCTTACATGACAGGACATGAAAACGATAAAAGAGTAGCAAATGTAAAAATTGTAACGACCTTGCAACCTGCTCTTGTGGGAAAGAAGGAGGAGAGCACTGTTGCGCGTGAAAAGGCGTTACTTACAGATGAAGCTCGTAGATTACACATAGACGAGTCACAGGGAAACTTTAGGTCAAATGCATATGCTAAATTATTGTACGAATATATCGATGCCATGGAGGCCAAAGATTGCTACGTTTGTATGCAATTGCCGGCTTCTGTAGACGAAGGCATTCGATATCACCATCTCCCATTAACTTATGGGATAACATGTAGTTTGCTGCTTAGTATATTCTATGGTAGAGAAGGATTTGAGTACTACTTTTCAAATTATGATTCGGTACTGCCTGAAGTTCCGAATTATAAGCAAATGAATAAGTGGGACTACTACAAAAAGGAAGATAGACTAGCTAAATTCTTTCTTCCTTGGGATACCTTAGATACATCATATGCACGAAGAAATAATCTGACTTGCAAAGTATCAGAAGTAGAGAAAAGGTTTATAGCACAAGTAGATGATCGATGCAGACGGCAGAAGATTCTAAAAATGTCAGGACAATGGAAAACAGACTGGACAGAAGAAGAGAAGGCACACAAAAGGAAAGGTAGCAATGGTCCAATAGCATTGGATAGAACGCAGAAAGGAAAGTTATGTTTAACTCGAAGCAAAACGTATTACGAGAGCGAATTTGTAGGTGAAGTTAGTTGTGAGCACTCTTTTAGACTAGAGTACTACACAAAGGATTTTATGAAAGGGATGCAAGCTATTCCGAATGTGTATTTTGTATGTGGGAGAAATGCCTATGTAAAACTTCCAGATAATTGGTATGGTTCGTGTTACTTGGCAATTGTCTTCCCCAAAATATATCATGCAAAGGATTTAGCAATCATAGAAGGAAAGGCTTCGAGGAGAACGAAAAGGGAAGTAGGAGATGCAGAAGTAGTAGGAGATGTATTTGGAGCGATGTTTCCATTGTTAGGTTTGATTCTTAACGATGTTAAGATTAGAAGGTTAGCGACAGTCGTGGATAGATTGTCTGCCAGCACTGCAAGATCTTTAATGTTAGTAGAAGGTGAGATGCAGTCGATTAGAGCAATGGTTTTACAAAACAGACTTGCTTTAGATGTAATATTAGCAAAGGCGGAGTTTGTAAAGCTTTGAAAGTTCAGGAATGTTGTACTTATATTCCTGATAATTCAAAACCACTTGAAAAAGTCATACAGAACATTACACAGATTCATCAAGAAATCGAAGATTTATCAAAAATAAATGTTTGGGAAAAAGTAGGAAATGGAGTGGGAAAAGTCGGAAGTTGGTTTGCTAATCTAGGCAAAGGTATAGTTTGGTACATATTGAAGCCTGTATTAATAGTATTAATCTGCATAATTACATTATTAGGATTAGTAAGATTGTATAAATGGTATAGGTCGAACCAGTTACAAAGATCGATGAGAGACCAAGAAAGGAGACTAGCTGTTCTACAAGATCAACAGTATAAAAGTCTGAGAACACTTGAATCGATAAAAAGAGGAACTGATATAACTAGTTCGGTATAAGAGATGTATTCAAATTGCTTTTAGTGATGACTCCTAAAAGTCATCAAAGGGGGGAACTGAGAGAGCGCAATTTGAATAGAAAGTATATAGTAACCATATCTAGACGTATATGTTATAAACGTAGGAATGAAACGCACATCGTAATGTGAAGTTGACGATTATAGTATAAAGGCCAATGAATGTGATAACATGGTATAGGAAATGTAAATGTATTCATACGTTAAAATGCATTAGATTTAGGAGACCCGTATACATGAAGGGTAAATGTATAGAAATGTGTAGAAATGCATAGGAAATATCGAACGTGCACAGTAGAATTCGTGTACGTGTGTAACTTTAAATGTGTAACTTTACATTGGGAGAAGCGGCGAGAGAAACATAACGTGGAAAGACGTAAAACGTGGAGAAACGTGGATAAATGTATAAGAGAACTCACATAAAGATGTAATCAAGGAAAATGCATAAGTTATATTCTATACAGTCGTATTCTATGTAGTATATATATTTAATGTAGAATGTTTAAGTATAACTAGGGCTTTTGCTAAAATACGAATATATAAATGTATGCCAAAGGTTATACTGTGTAGAAGGTTTCTGTAGGAATGCTGGAAGAGTTTAGGTCATTTGTGTTTGTAACCTAACTGGTCAAGAGTTCGAAGGAGCATAGTCACATGAATGTAATTTAGAGGACTTGTGAAAGTCGTAAATAGCTTGATGTGGACATGAGAGCCGAGAAGTCTAGCACTTGTTAGATTTAAGGTGACAATGCCGGACGGAGCTTATTGCTCGAACGTGAGGAGAGACACTTTGACTGAGGACTATGTTTTGACAAGACCATTCACAGGACCTAGCAGGGTCAAGTTAAGAGACATAAAGTTAAGGCCTTGTCTAAAGTCATATGTTACATGATCTGAAAGAGTTAATAAATGTCGACAATGGAGATGATGAAGATGACATCCAAAGGAGAAGGGTCAACTTAACGGACGACGCGAGGAGTGGACCAATGGAAGAAGCAGGAAGTTGACATCATCGGGGAAAGTCCGTGGTGGGCGTCAAGGGGCGTTCCACCCACACGATGATTGTGTATTTTAGGGACAGCACCCCGGGGATAAGATAGCGAACTGCCCAGTAGGGAGCTCAGAGAGAGCAAAGGCAAGGGTAGATGCCTTGAGCAGATGCGCTGAGACATCAGAGCGCAAGGGAGCAGTAGGCCGAGGACCCTTAGAGAGCGGATGGGTAGGCAGATAGGGTACTGCTTCTGAAACTTAAGATTTCCTTTAGAGGCTAAAGAGAGTTTGAACTTCTTTGGAAGTCAAACTGCTGACACCTTTTTAGGGAAGAAACTTGCGAAGTAGGGATGTCACATAGCATAGAGTAGGGACAGTTTAACTTGATTATTGTTTTATCTTACTGCAGATGACGCAGAAGGAACCACTTCACATCGAAGCTTAAGCAGCTGATATTTTAATTGATTTTGTATCTTGTATTCTTTGAGATTTTATCCTGAGTGGATTGTATCGTATTCAAATTAATCTTTATATAAACTTTTGAAACTTCAACAGTTGTAAGTGGTTCTTCAGAGTGGCGTCAGTTAAATGGGGTTTGTCTAACCAATGCGGGGGTGGTCCTTTCCTCAATGACAGATAAGCGGTCCAAAACAGATGAATGGGATTCTTTATTAAATTTATCATAATCATAAATTGATATCAAAATCCCGTTCCCCGCAAGTACATCAGTGGCTTGCTGCTGAAAAGACAGAATTCTCCTGTGCACAGTTCTAGTGAAATATATCTCCAGTTGCCCTTCAAAGCTGCATATAAGACCTCTTTCTTTTCCACGGATGTATTTGGGAAATGATGCTGTAAAATTAACCATTTCACTCTATTATTTTAGGGCGCTCTTCCGTGGAATAGTTTGGGCTCACTCGTTGAACCGAGGTTCATTTGTTTGTAGTACATGAATAAGAAAGTTTCAGTCACCACTTGTTGGAGGCCAAAATAAAGTGGGCTCTCTCATGTAGTAAGGTGGCTAGATGAATTAGCAATCTGTAATCGTATGTGCTGTATTAAACAAAAACAATAAAGAGATATCACAAACATTTAATGAAATTCTTGTCTCAGCAGTTCTTTTTCATAGTTACAGAGTTGGATTATGTCTGTCAAACTGGCACTTTGTTCGGGATTTTTGTCTGTAAAATTGACCCTTCCTCCAGATTCTTTCCAGTCACTGTCCAAATTGACGTCATGACAGGTGGCCACCCTAGTGTATCATCATTGGACACATCACCTCCATAACCATGCAACCATCGAAGAAATTGAGGCAAAATGCGTCAGGCTGTATGCATATTTTGTAAGTTTGCAATTGTGGATGCATGTCCTCACCCATAATAAGGAGTAAGATTATTCAGCCTCTTTCCATCTCTGACAGATGCATACTCTAGCCCACAAGATTGGGTAAAATAATAACTCATATTTCAATTTATTTAATCCAATACGACTTTCCTGGATTTATTTATTTGAAAAGTTTGATATAGCGCTGGCTAAACCTGGAGATATCAGAGCGCTTTAAATGAGGACAAGTGAGTTACAAGTTACAAAATACATCAGTTACAGGGTTACACAGTCTAACGACATATAAAAAACAATGTTACACGGTCGGAGGGGGAAGAGGAGACACAGCGGAGAGACTAAGAAAACAATGTCCAATGTCCGGCTGGGTAGGTGACGGCCGAGGAGGTGAACCAAAGCTGATCTCCTCTATAGCTGCCTAGGCAGCTCCACCGGGCATCAGCATTATTGCTAGGTCTTCGCAGTCAGGGTAAATATCACTTTTGCACCGCCGGAACATCACTTTTTTGATGTTCTAGTGGCGCAATGTGCCACTGGCATATTTATAAGGCCACATAATTCCACATCACGTGCTTGTCTCACCTTATAAATATGTGCCCCTTTCACGCAGAAAACTGTGTGAAAGGGGCGTTCCATGGGCGTTTAGTGGGGGCGTTACCAGCAACATCCATGGCTTTTTGACACTGCCCCAGATTTACTAGAAATCGTAAGTCTGATGCAACGTCAAAAATATACGGCTCTCGAGAGGAGGCGTAGGGAGGCATAACGAGGAGCAATATCTTTATTTCTCCTGTTAATTTTTTCCCTTTTTATGTGTGCTGCACAGAGCAGCACACATAAAAAGAGGAAAAAGCCTCTAGTGATTGTTTTTGTGCAGGAAGGTTTCCCTTCCTACACAAAAAAAATCATCCCGCAACGCAGTCACCCTTGCATCATTGTGCAAAGGTGCCTGCGTTGGCGCATGGCAGCCCATTGTGCGGCAGTGCTGAGGAAAAGAACAGGAATGTGCCATATCTAATAGATACAGTCTATTCCGGCCCTATTCTTTTGCCTTGCTGCTGCGCTGACCTACGGCAAGAAAACCATAAATGAGGCCCTGAGTGTCCATGAATCATCTCTACTCAAATGCAAAATAGACCAGAGGGTATTAAAGAGTACAGTGGATTGTGTGTGCAGGGGAGTCTGTGGTCTTAAAGCAGCAGAACCTACTTCCCTGATCGGCCAACAACCTTTAACAGCATGATAGATAGGAATCGGTTGTACATCAAAATATTGTATTAAAAAATATCATTGGACAAAAATAGTATATTTAAAACCATTTACAAATACAAAGATATTGTCCTACTGAGTATATATTATCTATTATTAACTCCTATGGGGTGATATTTTGATATTTAGGACACAAAATTCTGATAATGAAATTCTGGTACCATACCTTTTAATCACATTTTGTACAGAAGGAAAGCAGCCTAGATCAACTGATCATGACTTAGATGATATGAGATCCCTCAACAGATCAGGAGGCATTGAAATCCGTCCCTGATCTAAATGATTAACAATATTTATAATTAACGCAGGGCATGTAGTCACCTCTCTTCATCAATATTTTTCAACACTGAGGTGCTTGTCTCTTTAACAACTTCCTTCTTTGTATCCTTCAGCTTAAAGTATAATAAGGTGCATTCTATTCGTATCTATGTCTGAATAGTTACATTTTGATTCTCATCACTATGGGCCAGATGTATGACACTTTTTTGCAGTCACAGATGAGAAATCGGCCGTTTGCGACCGTAAAATTGGTCTGCCCTACTTACAAACTCTGTTTTGCGAGTCGTAACCTATTACCAACTCACAAAATAGGGTTTGCCACTCGCTATTAGGAAGGGGCATGACAAGGGTGTCCCTTCCTAAAAGCGACCCGCATTTCAATGTGAGATTGTTTTGCAGCCCCAAAACACTCGCAGTTTACCACCTATTTCAAATGGGTGGTAAGCCACTCGCAAACGGCAAGGAGTCTCAAGGGGACCCCTTCCCATTTGTGACTGGCATTGAAACGAACCACTGCCTACTCTTTAAAAAACTGCTTTATTGAAAAAGCAGTCACAGACATGGTGTTCTGCTGACACCAGCAAGCGACCATCCCTGGGAGTGCTAGTCATTCCCAATGAGGTTGCAAATTGCACCTGCCTCATGAATATTAATGGGGCAGACAATTTGCAACACCAGTAGGAATCGAAAACAGTGTCTGAGACACTGTTGTACATTCCAAATTGCTAGTCGCTAAACAACGCAATTTGCGACTCGCAAATTGGAAGGGTCGCAAATCTGGCCCTATGTGTCCTAACCTTCTGCCTTAACAATTTATTTTTCTTTTAAGAGTAGCATAGCTAGCACAGAGGAAGGAGTAAAAAAAGAAATAATGATTGCTGCACATTGCATAAATTCTGGGCACTGGAGTCAGGTCCCAAAATCAATGGATTATTCATTCCGAGCATCACACTCATAAAGACTATTGTTATCGGGTGATGGATCAAGATGCCTAACTGTATGAGCAGTAGCCTCATTTTAAGTTCTCAGGGAATGCTTATTTAACACATGGGTAGCCAAACATGACTATAGAAAGGTCGTCAATAAAGAGTGAACTGATTTCCATTACATTGTGTTCAAATTGTAATAAAAGAGTGTTATATCTGACATCCTTGGCGTCATTTCCCCTAACTTTTTGCTGCAGACCTCCTGCTTTTGCTGACTTCGTTTTTGTAGCCTTAGGACTCTGTGCACCTTACCACTGCTTTCTAGTGCTAAAGGGTTTATGCTCTCTCCTTAAACAATGTCAGGTTGGATTATACCCAACTGGCACTTTTAATTTACTTGTATGTCCCTAGTCAAGGGGCAGACTACCTGTGCCCACGGCCTGTATGTTAAATGCTTCTAGTAGGCCTGCAGCACTGAGTGTGCCACCCACTTAAGTAGCACTTTGAACCTGTCTCAGGCCTGCTATTGCAGCGTGTGTGTGTGTGTAGTTTTAAAATGCCATTTCGACCTGGCAAAGTAATCCTTTTGCCAGGGAAAACTTTCCTTTTAATAAATATAGGTCATCCATAGGTTTAAGCCCTGTAGAGCCCATTTGAAATGTATTTGAAAGATAGGACATGTGCTTTTTAATTTTATATGTCCTTTCACTGAAACACTCTTAAATTTCTTTTTCACTACCGCAAGGCCTACTTCTATCATTCTTCCATCTTCTACATTTTATAAGTGTAATTTCGAAATGGGAACAGGTAACCCCTTCATGTTTGGTGTCGCTGGTATCGCAATTCGAGATCCTAACATCTGGCGTAGTCAGATTTTATATTACAATTCTTAAAATGCCACCTTTAGGAAGCTGGAATTTTCTTGCCTTAACTATTTGATGTCAGCAGCCTGTCTCTGGATTACATGACTGGGTGTGGGTGACAGTTTGCTTTGTGTATTCCTCCTAGACAGCCACACGCATTGAGAAGTTTAAGTGGATGGACCATCACTGCCAAAGATGGGAGGAAGGGCCTGGGCCCAGTGTCGCACACACTTGAATATGCTATGTCTTGTCTCCACAGAAAGGGCTGCATACCCCCTGTAGTTAGTCTGAAGCCAGGGAGGTAGAGCACCTGTGGACTTCAAAGGCATCCCTCTAGAAGCTTCTGCCTACTTCAAAAGCACACCTGAATATAAATACTGGACCTCAGATACCATCACTCCAGTACACTTCTGGACCTGTGGATACGCTGCCAGGAAGAAGTACCGCTGTGCTGCTGAAAGGACTGCCACTCTGTTGGACTGCTGCTCTGAAGGAACTGCTGCTCTGCTGCACTGGCCTGCTGCCCTCTCACCTGGGTGAGAAAAACTAGACCTGCATCTCTTGAGACCAGAACCCAGAGATACTCCAAGGACTAGTTGGCTGGCCTACTGATCTGAAGCCTCAGGGACACAACAGGCTTCCAACAACCTTGTATCTGCAATTGGACTCTGCCATCTGAGTCAACCCTGCCAAGTGGTGCCACCCAGTTATGGACCTATGGAAGTGAACCTAAGGTTCTCTGCCCGTCTCTGTGGATTCAGCAGAACCAACAAATCTCATCTGCTGCTCGACACAAACCCGAGCAGAACCAACTAATCTCTGCTGCAAGGATTGGACCCGTTGTTCTGCTGCGGTCCATCAGAACTGCCACTGTGTGACACATCCTTGGTGCAGGTCCTCATATCCCTCGTCAACAACATCCTTGAAGATGATGCCGGACTCTGCATCCCAGCCTTGCAGCTCTTCAGAACTGACGCATTGCCCAGAATGCGCACCACATCCTTGACACTGGACTTCGCATCGCAAGTCCCGTCAACGAGATTCTCAATGATGATGCAGGCCCCCGTATTGCAGTCTGACCACATCTCAGAACCAACACATTAATTTTGCTGTGTGACACATCTTCGACGCGGATCCTCGCACTGCTCCGCAAACCAAGATACTTTGTTCAACTGACCCAATTGGGCCCCTGTAGCTGGGCCACGCTCCATCGCAATGGGCCTGAACATGTGACTTTGTCCTGGTACAGCGTGGCCAGATATCCACAGTTAAAATTGCATATCTCTGGTTCTACTGATTGTAGTTTTCAGGTTTTGGTCCTGTTTCTTTTATTTAAGAAAAGGCCATTTTCTTACTAGGAGTAGGATCTTTTTGTGTACTGATTTCACTTTATTACAGTTTCAAGTGTTGCACAAATACTTTACACTTTGTCTCAATGTCAAGCCTGTCTGCTCTGCCAAACTACCAGAGGTTTGAGCACAGGTTCATTTGGCTTTGGCCTCACCCTGACAAGGACGCCCGCGAGGAATTATTGTTTTATTCCTACAATACACTGACTTCACCATGGTTCTATTAGCAGCTAAGCAAAGAAAATAGAAAAGTATGGTTGGGTCCAAAATGTTGTTTACACAGGGCGTTGCTCGAGAAACTGAGAACAAAAGGAAGGACTTCTTATCTTTACGTCCTGCTCTACGATCCATGAAAGCTCGATGAGGTTTAATACATCAATGCTTGTTCAAGGTTACATTCAAAGACAGAACTTCTTCATTTGGCTCCACTGAGGACCTGAGGAAAGTTATCTTTCTGCATAAGGCGGAGGAGATTGACCTTGGGAAATCTTGAACTATTGCATTTTTCTCTTAATTTGATTCTAGTGATAAGTTTGTCTGTGATAGTTCTTAATATGTTATTCTCCTTTACACTGTGTTCCCCATTTGTTGGTAAGTGATGTTGGTCTTATTATTATGTTATTTGTGGTTAATGGTTAGGTTCTTATTGTGGAGGTCTTCTTGTCAGTTTTTGTGTACTCTTTGCCGGTTGTCTGTCTGTTTGTTGTGTTTCACCACCCCACATTACCATTTATGTTGAGCGATATGTTATATTATTCGCTATGGTTGCAGCCTCTTTGGCTTCTTACCATCGCGTTTTTCTACATCAAATCCTTCCCTATTTTGTTTTTTCTTTTCTTCTTTTTCCTTATTCTTTCTGCTTTTTACATTGCCTTTTATCACCTTGTTGCATTTAGTATTGCATGCTCAAACTTAACATGGTTTGGATCACTAAGTAGGGCATGCTCATTATTAGTAGGGGTCTGTTGCTACTTTTAATCAAATTGTTTAAATAAGCTCACTAAAAATATTTACTATGTTTTAAATGGCAAAAAACATTTGAGTCATATCTTGGAATGTTAAAGGTATGCGTAATCCTTTTAAGAGATACAGAGTACTTACTTATTAAGAAACTCATCTGTTAAAAAGGATGTTACTTCTTCACGCTAAAATTGGGCTGGTCAAGTACTCTGCTCTCCGACTAATGCTAATAAAAATTAGATTGCTCGTTCACAAATCCCTTTCTTTGGTAGTTGAGAAAGAGGAAAGGGATGATGAGGGTAGAGGGCTTCTCATACATGTTCTTATTAATCACACACCCATTTTAATTCTTAATATTTACGGACCTGTTGGTGTTGATGCTCAATTTTGGGAACAAATGTTGACCACGATACGTTCCTACTTTAACACAAACCTTATAGTCGTGGATATTTCAATCAGATTATGGATCCCTTCCAAGACAGAAAATCCCAAGATAAATCCATCCTTAATAAAATGCAAAAAACATTCACACGTTCTATCCATTCCAGAGGGTTGGTGGACACCTGGAGAATATACATTCCAGACGCTATGGAATGCACTTTTTACTCACCTACCCATCAATTGCAATCTAGAATTGAATACATATTTCTTTCACCTCCTTTAAATTCCACACGTACTAATACTGAAATAGGTTCTATACTTATTTCAAAATATGCTCCTGTCACAATCAATCTTGATTTATTACCAGAATCTTCCAGATATAATCAATGGTGCTTCAATAATAGTTTATTGAAAGGTGAGGATTTGGTAGAGAAGTTCTAATGCTTCCTTCCATAATTCTTCTCCTATAATAATACTCCTGATCTTGCGTTCCATGTCATTTGGGAGTCTTAAGGCAACTGCACAAGCCTATATCATTGATTAAATTTCTACTCAAAAGAAAAAAGCCCTCACAGATTCTTCCCTTCTACTAAATTCTAATAAGCAACTTGAACATGAATATTATACTTCCAAAAATAATACTATGCTACAACATCTGAAGCAAGATAAAGTTTAATTTAATTAAAAATTGACAGAAGAACGTTCTTGAATATTGTTCAATATCAATTCAAACATTACGGAGGACAAAATTAAGTAAGCAAATTACTTACTAATTATTTGAAAGTTAAATCTCAAAAGTCAAAGATAGTTAACATTTTAGATGAAAAATGATGTTCCTCATTCTAAAGATAACGAAATCTTGAAGTGTTTCACTGAATTTTATAAAACATTATATACGCCAGATCATTTTCCCTCAGATGAGGCACTTGACTCTTATTTTAATTCCCTTCCACTATGCCAACAGCATATGCAGGATCTCTCTTTTTTAGATGAAGATATTTCTATTTCTCAATTAAAATCTGGCCTTGCTAAATTGCTGAAAGGTAAAGCTCCTGGATCAGATGGTTTCTCTGCTGAATTCTATTCTTCCTTATCACATATTTTGCTTACATTATATCAGTATTTTCTCTCTCATACTAAGGGTGGAGGCACCTTTTTGGAAGCCTTGATATGTTTAATCACCCCAAAAATATAAAGATCCCTTCTCTTGTGCAACATATAGATCTATTTCTCTTAATACTTAGATTGTAAGCTTTTTTCTATAGTTGTAGCTCTTAGGATTACTCATGTTAGCCCTGATATGATATGATAGGTCTTGAACAAACCTGATTTGTAAAGTGCAGACATAAGAATGATACTTCTTGAGTTTTCTGGACATTTTACAAATTGCATCCAACAGTAGTATATCTACAGCTGCTATCACCCTAGACGCCGAAAAGGCATCTGATTGTGTCCAGCTGCAATTTATGAGGCGTGCTCTGGAATGGCAGGGCTTTAGTCCAACTTTTTGAAAATACATCAGTCTACTTTACTCGTCCCTGAAGTAATCGGTATTTCTTAATGGCATTCAATCCTCTTATTTTTCTCTTTCACAGGGTATTAGACAAGGCTAGCCACTGGCCCCTTTGCTTTTTATATTATCCATAGAACCCTTTCTTCACACCTATGTCACTACTCCTCCTTTCATTGATTTAGACACTGAATTTAAATGCACAGCATATGCAGATTATGTAGTCCTCTTTGCATCAGAGCAGCAAACATCAATATCTGTCTTTGTTAATCTTTATCATCCTACTCTGAATTATCTGGGTATAAATTATATTGCACAAAATCTGAGGTTCTCCTCCTTAATAAATACTGTTTAAAAGACATGTTTGATGGCAATGGGTTTAAGTAGACCTCACAATATATTAGATGTTTAGGCATAAAATACTAGACCTCCATTACAAAAAATCAAGATCGATCTTGATGATGTTCAATGTACGATTCTTCAGATGTCCGAGAAATGGTCTCCTTGTATTTGACATGATAGGGAAAGGTTAGAAACAATAAGGATGATGATGCTGCCCATTATCAATGGTAACCTTTCCATGCTACCGATAAAACTTTGTTAAAATTATTTGAGTCAGTTATTAGAAAGCTTGGAACATTTTTAGGGAATGGGCGAAAAGCGCGTATATCTTTAATGCATTATGTAAACCTAAAGAATTGGGCAGGGTAAACTTCTCAAATTTTCAATAATACTACTCGGCATTTGTCTTGAAGAAAGCATTGCCTTACATAACTGCTGATAATTCTTCACCCACTACTATATGGTGCAAATTGGAAGACTCCTTGATATCACAATTTCCTTTTCATTCTTTGGTACATTCTTCATGACCACCTAGATCTTTCTCCTTTCTTACTATTAAATATTACATCCTGTTAACATCCCAGGTTCTTACTCGACCTATGACTCAATTTCAGGAATTTCTAGAATCTTCCATCTGGTATAATAACCTCATCAAATTATCTAATTGCCTTATTTTTAGGAAACAATGGGTGATCAAGGGCATAAATCAGTTCAAACACAAATGTGTTGAATGACTACTCTCTCTTCATTTGATATTCAAACTAAATTTGCCCTTCCTTTTGCTTCTACTCTCAAATATGAATCTGTTATGCAAACTGTTTCTACACTTACACAAACACAATCTCCTCCTCCCTATCGACCCTCAGAACTAGTTAACTTTTCCCAGACATCAAAGCATCGTACAAATATAAATAATTACATTACACAACTCCCATTTGACCAAAATCTAAAACTGGGATATTATGGTGGACAGACCTACAACACTCTTTTTCTTTAAAAATCTGGAAATTAATTTGGTCTAAAATATATCACACTTCTTGTAATGACAGTACCAATATTATTTATGGAATAGATTGTATATCACCCCAGTTTCTATTCATAAAAACAACCCAACTCTTACGAACACAGGTTGGTCTTGCAAAACACTACTTGGCACATATATTTACATTTGTTTTTCCATTGTCCGTCAATTGAAACTTTGTTATTGGAGGTGTGTAGAACAATTTCAATTATTTGTTAAATTAATTTTCCGTTTGATATTCAACTTATTTTTGGGGGAAGCTCCTTGCACTTCTGGTCTGGCAATCATAAACTAGATAAATGTGTGGACCTACTAATTACCATTGCATTCCAAGTCATCACATACAACTGGAAGAACGCTATTATGGCCAATACAGCCAGTTGGTGGAGCCTTCTCAGTTCTCATGATAGACTTTACACTCCGGCAGTTACCTCTACACTACATGTGATTAAAAAGCATACGTTCTGGTCACAATTTAACAATTATTTAATAAAAAGTGCAGAGGATCCCAAGATTCTAAGACTGCATTTCAGCCTCCATAAACTTTTTCTTTAATATATATATATATTAAACTTTGTTTATTACTTTATATAGTAACCATAAGACAACTAAGTTATTAAACCATACAAGTAATGTCATAGGTTGATTTTTTATATCTTTCTTTCATTCCCACTTTTTTCCCTTTACCTCCTCTCTTCTTTTTTTCCTTTCTTTCCCTTTCTTCCTCACAAACTATAAAATATAAACTGCTATTTTTATATGGTGCAGAGTTATTATATTGTTGTGCTTGGTTTGCAGTATATCTTGCATTATTAATTTTGTCATTTTGTTTATTATTCTTTATTGTACCTTGTCTTATTGCATTACACTTTCACGTACTGCTGGATATTCCATTTTACACGGATATGCTGTACTTATCTTACTTATCTAAATAAAGCTTCTTTAAACTATGAAATACCATTGAAATATATTTGCACATTCTTGGGTAATTCTTAAACTGATATATCAAAACAACTCTGTCTGGACATTGATATTTTTATTTAAACCACGATAACTGTGTTTGATGGTACCTAGACATCTCCTTCCACCCGTCACCACCTCCCTTGAGTTAGGCATTGCCTGTTCAATCAGGTCTATAGAGAGTCAAAGACTGTGACTTCTTAATTCGAATTTCTTATCGGGAAATAGCATCAGTTATGTTTTTAACACTTCTAATTGCATCACTTCAATATTATAGTGTGTTCTATGGAAATGAAATAAGTGCTGTGTTACTGTGAAAAGCAACACTTTCATTTTTCGTAACAGATGCTCTAAAAATAGCTATAACAAGCATTAACATTTCTTAAACACATTTGCAGTAGTGATACTAAACGAATCACATCATAGTTGTTACCCCTTTACTCTAGCCACTTAATGCCATGCCATGCCCCAAACCATCAATCCTTAATCCTTAACCCGTAACCTAATCCTACAGCTAAACCTCTATACCTTTAACCATATACTCTTAAACCTATAACCTTAACATCTATACCACATTCCCTCAACCTTAGATGTCAAAACCATAATCATCTACCTTACAGCCTTACCTCTATACATTGACCCCATATGTCCATTCCCCTTAAACCCAACCCCATACTTCTATACCCTATGTTCTAAACCCTTAACCTGATACCCCTAAGTAACAGTAACGCTTTTACCCAAATTCCCTAACCCTTACCTCTCATGCCCCTTGCTCTTAACGCTGTACCCTAAATCCGTAATCCTATATCTATAACCATATACCCCCAAAAACCAACACCCTTTACCCCTGTTCCCTTAATGAAAAATCTTAACCCCCTTAGCCCAAAGATCTTAACCCTTTGCCCCAAACTCTTAACATAGTACCTGTAACCCATATGCCCCTAACCTTTAAGCCGCTACCCTTAGCTCTATACCATTAGACCATAACCCGATCCCTTTTAAAGCTTTTTCGCAAGGGCCACAACTGTGATCACCAATGTCCCCGAACGCTGGCATGGGAGATGCACTATTGGGTGCAGAATTAAGTATATGTGGACATTAATTGCTTTGTATTTAACCTTTGTTTCCCCACAGGGAAGACAAGCATTCTGTTTTTTTCCATTCCTATGTTTTTGTATTTGATTTTTTTTTATATATGAGTGTTCTGTTGGATCTGCCCATGTGTGTACAATACAAAGTGTTGTCTTCCTTTCTGGTGGTTGTTGCTTCATTTCACAATAGTCAGTCCATAACATTGCTGGTAGTTATGCATTGTTATCCAAGAAAATTAGCGGCGCTCGGGAGGAAAAGTTCTCCTTATTTTATTAGAATATCACATAGATAACAGCAATATCATCCAACATGTTTCACCATCCCCCACCCCGCTTATTATTGGTCACAGTTGGTAGCCCTTTTTCGATTTTTTAATGTATAACCGTCCTGCTCAGAATGGGGCATTCTGGGAATTGCAGTTTTAACCAACTCCATATAGAAACAAATTAAATGAAGGCATTTGAAACTATAGCAGGGAAACAGATTATATAAACAGAACAACATCGTTCATCTTTGGCCGAATTTCAAATAGTCACATATATTCCTCTGCTTTAGGTCATCTAGTGATATTTTTGGCATTTGATATGTGTGATTCAAAAGATTCTCTCTAAATGTGAGCTGTTTGTGGCGATTCATTTTATCGCCAGTTAATCACACTCGTTGCGATGTTTTCATCTCATTGTTCGCTAATTGAGGTGTGGTGAATATCAATCTGTGAAGGAGTTCTCTCCCTGTACAAGCAAGCACTGGCAACCAGAGCGTTCCATACTGCAGACCACACTTGGAAAACAAGGTCTTTATTAATTGTTTATACTTTGCATGGTGGGTCTCACTATGCTGAAATGACTATGCTAATTATTGGCTGTGCTTGGAATTGCAGCTTAGGTAAGTCCTTCGACCAGCCAGCTGATTGTCTCAGGAAGTGGCATGACTTTCAATGTTCTGTCCAACCACAGACCACCCTAATGCCAGCAAGGAACAGCTACAAAACCCATATCATGTACACAGAACGTTTTATCGCCGATACATATATCTGCATTCACCTAAACACTAAGTTAACACTGCAACACCCGGACAGAAACTCTCTTCTCATCCAACTGTATTCAACCTTCTTGGTGTACAAGGTGTTCATGCAATAATAGGGGCATGTCCTAACCTCAATTGTCCCTCTCTCATCTTTAGTCTTATCTATATTGGAAATGTCACATCTTTTACTGCTTGATTGCAGATTGAATGAAAATCAAGTGGCTCCTACTTTGCTAGGTGGATGGAATGTTCTTCCATTAGCCTTCAGCTTACCCTATCTCATGTTCCTCTTTAACATGGGGCACAAACTCTGTAGGCAACTTGAGACCAAACACTCAGCAGAACTATCTTGGGTAGGGACTTCAACAGGAACAGTCCTATGCATTCTCTCCAAGGTTTCCACATATGCGTACCCCAAGGCAGCCCACTTGCATGAATATTTGGTAGCCTACAAAATGGAAACACCCAGGCTTGAACGTGTCTCGCCTCAAAAAGTCTTGAATATTAAAGAACCAAATAGCTTGGCCAACAAATGGATAATCAGTGTCCTCTATACTTAGAAAAACTGATGGAGGGAGCTATAAGGAAAACGTGGAGAAACCAAAGCCATTGATATTGTACAGTCTGCCACATCTACAGTATATGCTACAAGTTAGCTATTCAGAGATCCGGCACCGCCTCATTTCTGAGCAGGATTAAAAATGGTGACAGTTCTTGCAGTAAAAAGTTGAGTATTTTACAGAGTGTTCACACCTCTTGTGCAGGAATCCCACCTACCAGGCTTCATTGCCAAAAATCTTTAAAGATCTGTTGAAGCACTTTAGAGAGAAGATCAAAACTCTCTTGCCCATCAGGGCAGCACTCAATCCATCATCACTTAACATCACCATTAAAGCCAAGACTCGCTTAACTACACTCCACAAATTCTCAAAGTCACAGAATCCTATATTTTCAACATTATCATTGGATTCATCCAACTGTACTTACAGCTTATTTTACAAGAAGGTGTGATATTAAAATATTGAAGTTTTAATATCGATCTGCACATGTATTGAATTTCCAAAGTCAACAACCAGCATATTGTCAAGTAAATGAGTAAGTAACATAATAAATATACACTTCTCTATATATGCTTGCCAAGTAAACATAGTGGCAGTCACTATTCAGGAGCTATCAGGTGTGCAGGTCTATTTTCTGTTCCTCAATATTGTGATATGGGTTTCTACCAGAATATCAGTATGACACAGAGCATGCAACGCACACGCGCACATACACACACACACACACACACATATATATCTTCAAGGTACATAGATATTCATAGGTTCAGAGAGTTGAAATTAAAAATAGTAAAGGTATGCATGCCTCATTTGATATTTCTGTATTCCATATTCTGGCATACTACCTGTGACCAAGGGTGGCTCCCCCGTTATGGTGGAAGAGCGTTGCCCCCCCCCCCCCCCCCCGTTGGAAGCCAGCAAAGGAAAAGGACAAAAATAAAATGACAATAAAACATTTTTATTAGCTATGAGCCAACAGAGGGGCGTGACCTCCGATGCTGATGCTGCAGCGCCAGGGAGGAGAGGGAAGTGGTGGGTACTAGCAATTACGCATAGTGGTTTGGCCACCCCTCTGGGGCCGGGTAAACCCTCATGCGCACTTAGCCTTTCTCCACCCAAACTGTGTTATACAGCTCGGTGGAGAAACCAACACAGGCTCCCCGTCTATGTCTGAGCGCAGAACCGAGGAGCTCAGACCAATCCCAGCACTGCTCACATGCTGAGAATAGCATTCCCAGCATGTGAGGAGTGCTGAAATTGGGAGCTGGGATTCTGCTCAGTGTGCAGCAGACTCATGACAAGGATGCGAGGATCGGGAGCAAGGCAGCCGCCGTCGGAGCAGGTACTTTTTATTTTCTTAATTTATGCATCTGGGGTTTTTGTGTTCCCCCTCCTCCCGCGTCACCACTTGCCAATTCAAGTGGCCGCTACTGCCTGTGATATAAAACTCAGCCTGTCATGTTCTTATACACATCAATCCCAGCAAATTCAAGTACAGAGTGAAAAAAAGTATTGATTAGTAGCAAACAGAGAACTGAAGTGAATATGTTAAACACATAAAGGTTAGACCTTGTTGGATGGGTTACTCCATCACAACTGTCACAGATATCCAGTCAGTCAAAATATACATCCCATAGGATATAATGGGATTTATATTTTGGTGGACGGGATATCCATCACCGTTGTGATGGAGTAACCCATCCACCAAGATATAAATCAAGACTAAAGACTTTAAACAAAAGTAAGGTGTTGTATTTAAGGACACTAGAAGGTACCCATGCCTGACGCGAATGCATCGCAATGGAAGGAGAGGCGGGGGGGGGGCATTTCATGCTCTCTAAAAAGCATGTACTTTCACCGTAGCGAACGTAGTTTTGTAATTTTTGCGGTTAACAAGCATTATCATTCCTCCCCAGGAATGCAGCTGTTTTTACACTCCTGATCACCTTTTGTCCTTCAGACTCATTGACACACTAAACCAGCAGTCCAACAAAACCTTTACTGGGGGGAGGTACACATTGTTAGGTCTGGCGTTTGCCAAGACTTTTTCATTGTATTACTATTTCATATACTACTTAGCTATAAGGGTTTTCAACCAGTCCACTTCATCTTTATCCATTGGTCTGTTGTTTCGTCTTCCACATTTTTCTTCGCCAACGATAGCAAACAGCAGCGGACAATGGGTCATCCCATTTAAGCCATTGGCTAACTTCACTGATGAATGACAGCCTCCTGCCCTTTCATAAGGATAACAGCAATAAAAATAGTAGTTCCCCCTTGTGTCAGAGATTACTTTGGTGGGAATTTGTGGTTTTAAACTAAAAAAAAAAACGTTTTGCTTTTAGCGAATAATTACTTTTTATATTAGTGAAGGCCTGACAGCTCCCCCAGCAATAACGTTTCACAAATACAATGAAAAAACAAAACAAGTGGCAACAAAGTACGAACACTGACAGCCAATGTCGACCTATTGGCTTTGATAATATTAGCTCTTATTGATTAACAGTAAGCAGTTACTCCATCTGCGATACATTTTTTGTTTCTATGCCTTGTTTCTTCCTGACATAATAGGGCTTTCTTTGTTCTTGTTATCAGTACTTTTGACCTATCATGGCTTGTGTTTTTCCAATTGATTTTTTCAGATTTAAAGTGGAGTTTTTGGTAACAGGCTTGGTGGTATGCTGTTTGCTATAATCACAGGTTAGATACAACTTTTGTCTACCCCTTGGCTTTAGCTGCCAAGCGAAAAGAATTGTGGAGTCCAGTTACACTATTTTTTGATTTAAGTGCTCAGAGTTCTCTGCCTTTGTCCCCGTTACAACAAGAAGTTCCTACACCTCCATGAATTCCTGTATTTTGTTAAACATATTAATATTATTTTCGCTTTTCTTGTAATTACAATGTATATTTAGTATATCTTTTATTACCTTATATCATACCAGTTGCCAATTTTGCTTATATTTATTCTCAATTTTTGATGTTTCTTTTTGTAGCTTATATTAATATATTTAATTATCTTGATGTATACTTTTGCTTGTTATTTTCTTTGTCTTACTTTGTAAGCTTATCTTATATTCTTTCAATAAAATGTTTCTGAACTTAAAGTGGAGTTTTTGCTTTTAGGACATTGTGGTCTAACATGGCCCACGCATATTAATCTTTAACAAATATTATGTGTTTGGCATTGTTGAATATCCTGGAAACAAGCTATTAAAGAATTGTGGACACTACTAGAGAAACTGCTCATGAGGTAACGAGCAAGCCTCAAGATCCATGAACCCTGAACTTCATAAGCAGATCCAGCATGAGGTGCGTCCATACTAAGTGGATTTAATTTATAGCAATTGTTAAACTCATACAGAGTGAAATGTCCTATAAGCATTGCATGCTTATCATTTATTTATGTGATGTGGGGTGGTTAAATATAAGAATTCTCCAGGTGCCCTGAATTATTAACTAGCAAGCGTTTAACTGTATACATGTTGGTTTGAACCATTGTCTAGTTCTTTAAGTAGTCGGCAGTATGAAGCTTGAGTAGTTTATACAGTCGATGTTAGTGGCATTTCTTGCATTTCTAATCCAAAATTGCGCCGACCTGAGAAGCTTCTTAAAGGTTGTTGGGCCAACCGGTCCTGCCGGTGTAGGGCTGGCTCCATTCTGCTTGTGCGCATGTGATCCGTGCAGGGGTAGGAGAGCTGGCTCTGGTTTGTGTACGCTTTTGCTGGAGGAGAGCATGCTTAGGTCTGATGACCAGTACTCATGGGCTAATGTTGGCTTATTTCCTTGTGTGTTCTATCAATCATAATGCATACAACAGCTTGGCAGGTAAACTATGAAAGTTAAACCTGCTAACCGCTTTTACTATTGATTCTTTCCAATGTAAGAGGATGTCAATCAATCAGGGTTGGTAGAGCGCAGCTACTCACCTGTGAGGGTCTCAAGGCACTGGGGGGAGGAGGGATGTGGTGTAATGGTCAGAGCAGCTGCCTTTGGAACTGGGGAACCAGGTTCGAGTGCCCAAGTGGGCTCAACATTTTGTGATTCTGGGGCAATTACTTAATCTCCTCATTGATTCCTAACCTCTGGACACACATAAATTCAACATAAAGTTAACATTTCCACATTAAGTACGAAAAAATGCTAATCCGTTGTGTTCTTTTCTTTGTCTTTTATTCCACAATGCCCACAAATATCTCCTGGGTCTGTATCACATAGACTGCAAGTGCTTTGGGACAGTGCACTCTGCCATGGTGGAAGATTCTGGGCACATGGGAGAATGCCCAGACGGTGCTTTAGAACTTTTATCTTTAATGATTTAGGGTAACTCCGATTGAAATACTTTTGGGGTGCAGGTGTTTTATAGGACTTTAGGGTCATCCAGGCATGGGATCTGGTCGAGAACAGTCTCTTGTTCTCGTCTAAAATTGGTCCTGTGAGTCACTTTACCTCCAACCAAGCAGGATCCATCTCTGCAGTCCGCCTCTGCCACCGGTGCCCTCTATGGCACTTCATAATACCACTGCACCAGGGATTCACAATACTATTAAAGGGCCCTGTATCTCCTCTACAGAGTCTTTTATTTTGGCTATGTTTCTGTTTTGAAGGAAGTATGTTACAATACCACAACAATGATGTGACCTGCAAAATATTTCATCACTCTGCAGAGCTCGAACGTTTTTCAGGCTCATCTCTGAAAAGACCAACCAGTCAGTGATTTTTTGCATTCTCTTTCTCATGATTTTGTTGGCCCGTTACATTTTCAAGACTACAAGTACCAGAATGAACATTTTTAAAACCTGTCCTGTATTATCTACTCACGCATGAGTCTGCTACTGTCTACTTTGGAAATAGAAACTAGTCACTCAGAGTGGCATTCCATTTCTAAGGGCTAGTTTTAAAATGCTACCTCGATTTTATACCTACGGTAGAATATAATGATGTTCAGTCAATGTGGCGTTTACATCTTTCAGAAACAAGAAAACCCAAAAACGTAATCTACAAGATTCACTTCTTATTCAAACTCTTCCTGGAGCATTAAGGTTATATTTATGTCATCCACTAATTAGCCGTTAGCTCTCTGCCCAGTAACGGTGACAGCAGCGGCAATGCCCAACAACCTGTGATAGTGCCTTACTTAACATTTCTATTCACGAAGACCTTGGACAGATTCTTGACAAACTGGCTTTTCCACAACTCCTGCAGAAATATGCAGAAAAGAAAAGACAAAAAAGAAATAGGCTTTTTAGACATTCCTAGGCAAATTGTAAAATCTTTCTAACCAGCTCAGACACTTTGAGGCTCTTGACCAAGCAGTTTTTAATCGTCTGCGAAGTGAATGCTCATTCACTCTAAATGGTTAAATCGAGATATCTTTGCGAATTAGGACATCCCTCCTCAGATACTGGTATTCCGCCTGTGTTGCAGTTCCTCCTCTTACCGCCCCCCACCTTCTTCTTTCCTTTACCTGGAGCACCCCATCCCGCCCTTTCCTTCCCTCTTAGTGACTTCTTGGTCCTCTTCCAGAGAAACTGCATACCCTATTCTGACCTCTACGCCTCTGGACCTTCTAAACGCCCATCCCTCCTTGTGAGAACATTCCGCCTGTGTTCCCAGTGTCCTTATCCACTTTGCTGATTATGCTATGCAGTGCTCCTAATATCAGGTGCTAAGCAGTGCTCTTAATATCAGGTGCTAAGCAGTCCTCTTAATATCAGGTGCTAAGCAATGCTCTTATTATGAGGTGCTATGCAGTGCTCTTAATAGCAGGTGCTATGAAGTGCCCTTAATATCAGGTGCTGAGCGGTGCTCTTAATATCAGGTGTTAAGCAGTGGTCTTAATATCAAGTGCAATGCAGTGCTCTTAATATCAGGTGCTATGCTGTGCTCTTAATATCAGGTGCTAAGCAGTCCTCTTAATATCAGGTGCTAAGCAATGCTCTTATTATGAGGTGCTATGCAGTGCTCTTAATAGCAGGTGCTATGAAGTGCCCTTAATATCAGGTGCTGAGCGGTGCTCTTAATATCAGGTGTTAAGCAGTGGTCTTAATATCAAGTGCAATGCAGTGCTCTTAATATCAGGTGCTATGCTGTGCTCTTAATATCAGGTGCTAAGCAGTGATCTTAATATCAGGTGCTATGAAGTGCTATGAATTGCTCTTAATATCAGGTGCTATGAAGTGCTCTTAATATCAAGTGCAATGCAGTGCTCTTAATATCAGGAGCTATGAAGTGCTCTTAATATCAGGAGCTATGAAGTGCGCCTAATATCAGGTGCTATGAAGTGCTCTTAATATCAAGTGCAATGCAGTGCTCTTAATATCAGGAGCTATGAAGTGCGCCTAATATCATGTGCTATGAAGTGCTCTTAATATCAGGTGCTGAGCGGTGCTCTTAATATCAGGTGTTAAGCAGTGCTCTTAATATCAAGTGCAATGCAGTGCTCTTAATATCAGGTGCTTTGCTGTTCTCTTAATATCAGGTGCTAAGCAGTGATCTTAATATCAGGTGCTATGCAGTGCTCTTAATATCAAGTGCAATGCAGTGCTCCTAATATCAAGTGCAATGCAGTGCTCTTAATATCAGGTGCTTTGCTGTTCTCTTAATATCAGGTGCTAAGCAGTGCTCTTAATATCAGGTGCTATGCAGTGCTCCAAATATCAGGTGCTATGCAGTGCTCTTAATATCATGTACTAAGCAGCGATCTTAATATGAAGTGCTATGATGTGCTATGAATTGCTTTTAATATCAGGAGCTATGCAGTGCTCCTAATATCAGGTGCTATGCAGTGCTGTTAATATCAAGTGCAATGCAGTGCTCTTAATATCAGGTGCTATGCTGTTCTCTTAATATCAGGTGCTAAGCAGTGATCTTAATATGAGGTGCTATGATGTGCTCTTAATATCAGGTGCTATGCAGTGCTCCTAATATCAGGTGCTATGCAGTGCTCTTAATATCGGGTGCTAAGCAGTGATCTTAATATGAGGTGCTATGAAGTGCTATGAATTGCTCTTAATATCAGGTGCTATGCAGTGCTCCAAATATCAGGTGCTATGCAGTGCTCTTAATATCAGGTGCTAAGCAGTGATCTTAATATGAGGTGCTATGAAGTGCTATGAATTGCTCTTAATATATGCAGTGCTCTTAATATCAAGTGGTATGCAGTGCTCTTAATATCGGTTGCAATGCCTTGCGCTAATATCAGGTGCTAAGCAGTGCTCTTAATATCAGGTGCTAAGCAGTGCTCTTAATATTAGGTGCTATGCAGTGCTCTTAATATCAGGTGCTAAGCAGTGCTCTTAATATTAGGTAAGTACAAATATCATAGAGCAAGCGCTTATTTAAAAAGCGTGCAAATTAAATTCGTTTTTTCATGCGACTTGTCATTAATTAGGAAGTTGGAAAACAGCATTGTTCAGTCCACACAAGGCATTTAGCATTAATTAGGCTCACATTGATGTTCTCCCAATGCAGCAGCCCTCTCACTGCACACATGTGCCCTTTCCAGAAGGAAAACTCTATGGCGCTATCCTGAACATGAAGAAAAGTGCCTTCTAAAATCACTTGACTGCACGAGCTGCAGAGCCTCTAAGACTCAGAATGGATGGGGAAATGGGGAGAGCAGCCATCACGTCCAGTGTGGCTTTATCTACGCCACTGGTGATGGTTGCAAGCTACCGAAGAACCGCAAAATGCGCATACTCAAATGTATTTATTACAATCCTGAGCAGTGAACAAGAAATAGGCAAGATGGCCTCCTCCAGGGTATCTTGCCCAGCTTTAGCTCTCAAGAGCACTATGCCTTACCCAGGAATCGCTTTACTGGCAGAGGCGTAGGTGGAAAGGTGTGAAGCCAGATGAAATCAAAGGGTCATATTTATGAAGAAGTCATGTAACACAGCAATTACTTGCTGTGCTGCATGGCAAAAAGAGAGCAGGAATGTACCATATCTACTAAGATATGATGCACTGCTACTCTCTTCCTGCGCTGGCACACTGAGTGCTCCCTACTGCCAACGCTGGCACCCTTGCACCATTGTGAAAAGGTGCCTGTATTACAGGCAGGATTGATTTTTTTGTGCAGGACGGGACACCTTTCTCCACAAAGACAATCCTTTTAGGCATTTTACTCTAATTACATGTGCTGCACAAGGCAGCACATGCAGAAGTGGGAAATAACAAGGAGAAATAAAGATATTTTTCTTCATTACGCCTCTGTTAGGAAGTCGTACCATTTTGACACATTCCCAGGCTTACAAGTCTTGTAAATCTGGAAATGCACCAAATTCCATGGGTGGGTGCATGGGAATGCACATGCTCCATCCATGGAACGCCTTCCAAATGCAGGGTAACATGAGGCAGCAATTTGTGCTGTGTTTAGTTGCTCTGGATTTACTAAGCCACCACAAGGTTGCGTTGCATTCCTTGTAGCAAGGGCAACTCAAGGGCTTAGAAAATCTGCCCCTAAGTGATAAAGGAAGGGTCTAGATTAGGAACAAAGAACTGGAAGAAGCAGGGCAGGACAGGCCTTTAATTTCATGAGGCATTTCCCCAGTGGGTTGGAGCCCTTGAAGGCTGGTTTTGAAAGCCCAAGGGCGCTACTAATGCCGGTTGTATTGCAATGAAAGAGAGGGAAGGAGGGAGAAGGTAGAGAGAAAGTGATCCAAGAGGGAGGTAAGAGAGAGGAGAGAAGGAGAGACAATGTATGGATAGAAAGAGTGAGACTGTGCCAGGAGACAAAGGGCACAAGGCTGGTTTGAACATTTTTGCCTGGGGCTTTTGGACCCCATCTGGCCCTGGGGAGGGGTAGGGAAGAAGAAGGGGGGGTGTTAAAGGAGGGTCCAAGAAGTGTGAGGAGTCTTGCTGTATTTTGTGCAGAGCTTGGCCAAAGGTGTAACAGGAGTGTTTCAAAGGTCATGGGGAGGACCTCCCTGTGTATTATGAGGATCAATCAAAGCCAACCTTATGAAAGAATGTTTAGGTTTGGGAGGGGGCAGAGTCTAGGGCTTTACAAAGTTCTACTATGTGAAAGGCCTACAGATCCCATAGGGAGTAAGTCAGGGGCTGACCCTCCACCCTGCCCCCAGCCTCTGGCAGCTGCAGCACTTTAAGTGCTGTCATTGAGGAATGGTCGTTAATGCACGGTTTCAGCACTACTGTTAATGATGTGCTAAAAAAACAGACCTATTTATTGAGTTGCACGCATAATAAACAGATTTTGGGCATTTTATGATCAGGCAGAATGCGCATAACATGCAGCAACAGTGTGTGCAAATGTTCCAAGTTTGCATTTGTAAAGTTTGCAGTTTCTTTGAAGTGATTGACATGGTATGTATGTATGTGTATGTATGTGTCTTGTAAAGCGCACTGCTGCCCTGAGGCGTCGTGGCGCTGGGGAACCCGTCCTGGCTATTATTATTTTATTTTATTTTATTTTGTGTACTTATAGAGCGCAGTCCTGTCACCCAAAGGGCATCCTGGCGCTTGAACTTCGAGCGGTTGCACTTTTCCCTGTGAGATGGTCCCTACTGGGTATCTCCAAGGTAAAACCAGGCATCCCCGGCAAATGTGGGGGGGCCGTTGTAGAGATGAGGCAAACTAATGCCCAGAGTTGCCGAGTGTGATCCCTGGTTAGAGTAGGCACCAAGGTGAGAATTATCGAGCCCGCTGACCCTGGTCCACGACCCTGCCACGTCGGGAATTGAACCCTGGTCCCAGGCCGTTCTCTGCTTCCGGGTCTGCCGCCTCTAACCAGTGAGCCACACCACTCCACTGGTACCCAAAGAGCTTTCCGGAGTCGGTGAGTGAAATGGCATTTCCATAAGACCCCCTGACAGTAGTATGTCCATAGGAATTGTAATGTGTTTAAAGTGAGCAGGTGACCAAAAAGCCCATAGCATGGAGGATGCCATGGTCCAGTCACAGGCTTTCGATTTACAGACCATGGTCCTCTCATGCTTCAGCCGAACTGCTTCCATTGATATCAACCGAGTGTATGGGTCTGGGATGCAGCAAGGTCTCAAAGTTCAACCCAGGATCTGACCACCGAGTCCTCTGAGACATTAGACATCTGGTAATCCGCCATGTCAGATGAACAGTCTGCACCATTGGGGTCACTGGGGCTCCGTGCCCATCTGTGCAACCTGTAGAGGCCTAAAGGGATGTGAAAGAAAGAATGGGACCTTTGATGCTTACAGTCCTGGAATGGAAATGTGTACAGCTCTGATGTACTCTTCAAAATTTAACACAATATGTTTACAATAAAAAATGCAGTCCTGGAATCACGATGGGGGGAGTCAGGTAGCAGAAAGCAAAGGCAAGTTAAAGAATTCAAAACCACAAGCACCAGAATTTGATGAAAACACAAGCTCTGCATGAACTACTCATGCGCAACATGGGACAACTTGATATAACAACGAGGCCAGTCCTGTCATTTTAGTCACTAACACTTAGCAGGATGGACTTTGTAGGCTCTTGCTCAAGAAAGGAAAAGTGTGGTGGATGAAGGTATCATACATGGCGTGGGGCCGCATAGCAATGATTTAATGATTAGTTTCTAATTGGAGGAGGACTATTTAGAATTAAAACCATTAACAGGTAGTAGAGACGGCACCATAGTGTTTGTAGTTACGGTAACTGTTACGTTGTAATGTTATATATTGTGCTAAATGAACATAGATGCTCTCAAGGGGTCCTCTGTCAGGTAGTAGTAGTTCCATAAGTTTTTTCCTTTGCATTCTGGTACTTGTAGTGAAGTTAAAGAGCAGGACTGGAGGAACCATTCACATTTGATAAGGGTCATCTTAAGAGGTCCATATCATAATGTTTTCTGGCTTCACTTAAAAGAGAAAATGAGGAAACCTGCAGTTTTCAGCACAGGTACCATCGTATCTCATGAAGAACAAGAGGAGCACGCCCTGGCATTTCAGCTCACAGCATGTTACGTGCTAGGACTTGTTCGCCTGTACTGGAAATGTCTACGCTTGGTGGCTAAAAAGCAAGGAAGACTAGCCGGTACCCTCAGGACATGGGAAGAGTTTGTGCCATTTCCCTGGCTTTAATTGAGCTAATAATGTCCCAAATCTTGTGCAAATGGGCACTGTTATTGTAATGAACACGGAGGAATGTAGCATGCCCCCTCACTCCAGGTCCAAAGGGACACCGTCTCCAGTACTGGTCTTCTCACCTGAAAATCCTTGTTTTCATGTGTCTTAGTCTAATTAGTTCAATGGAAGCAAAGCAAGCATACCACATCCAGAATGTGTCTGTGATCACTCAAAAGTTCAGGAGTGGAGCCCAAGTCTGTGGTGATTGAAGGAGGTGGGCACCATGGAAGCATGAGTGGCTCAGTCTGTAATGGCGCCATTCAAAACCACACCTGCAATTTTCTGTACAGGTGCTAATTCTACTGAGATTGTGTACCAACATATAAATGTATCCAGGCAAGAGCAATGGTGTGTGCTTAACCTTCAACAATGCCAACGCTATCATCCAGTGTCTTTCTACATCACACACAACTCAGGTCTAATAGGAAGGCCACGCTCCAGTTTGGATTGCTGATTTTCTATGCAATGCTCAAGACAAAATGGTAAAGTCTACTTATCGATAACAAATCTAACTACCAATTGCCCTTGTGCTATATGTCGGACATGTTCAGCCATTCCTGCCTGTTATGTCCCACACTTTGCCTCTAATATGGAACATTTAGACAGTCATCAGGCAAGGATTCTCCTATTCCCAGATAGTAAATACCTAGGTAATGCTCTGATTCACCGAGTTCTAATAACAAGACAATGAAGAAGCTACTGGCCATGCGACGGACACAGTGCTCAGGACGTGGACTGAACTATCGCTCAGTGGGGTCACAGGTGCTGTTATAAACATAGACATATGCCTCAAATTGTGCCTCAATGTGCCTTATAGTTCGTGAACACTAAAAACAAATTTCTGGCAACCTAGGAAATGGATCCCAAAGCAAAGAGGTTGCCTAGGATTCTTTAACTCCACATTAAATCCAACGGGGAAAAGGAGGCCAAACAACACAGCTGTTAACCCATAATGTCTTCTATGACAAGTGCAGGACACTGGAGGACATGTTCACAGCGCTAGGCGTAAACGATACATAAGTGATACATCAGTGCTGACGGACTAACCTGGGCCTGCTAGTCCTGCAGACATCAGGTATATCACAGGCTAGCATCCTGGAGTTTAAAGAAGACATGAGCTGGACCAGCCTAGGGCCCTTCACATCAAAGTAACCTCTGAAGGGCTGTCCAATAAACCAGAACATTTGGTGATGACAGAGTACAATCACAGAGAGCAAGAAGGTTAAGTCTGGCTTAGAAGGGCCTAAGTACTGGCAACTTGCATAGGATCTATCAGCTAAGGTGAATTGGTTCCTAATGTCGGGTGCTGATGGCTATTATGTTGCTCCTAAATGCAAAGTGAAAGCCATCTTGAAAGTTGAAAATAACAAAGAAAGGTTGCTAACCACTGTTATTAGCGTTTCCAATGCTTATGCCACAATTCTGAAAGCAACAGCAAAGCCAATCCTGTTAGCAAACAGGCATTGGGAAAGCAAGACCGAATGGCTTTGCAAATGTATTTTAACAGCTCCTTTACAGTTTCATTCGTCTCAAGTTACCTTCAGTGGAGTACTGCCACCCTCTATGGTGTTAGTTGTGAGGAAATTGTTTTCTTTGCAAAGTATATTATTAAGCTTTCATTTTAGATTTCAAGTCTTTAAGTGAATATGATTGTGAAAGCAGTCTAAGTGCTCTGGTGTGCACGCTAGGCAATGTTTGTTAATTACAAGTTATGTAAAATAGAAAACGTACTTAGTAAATAACAAGTAGGGGAACTTCTGTTTAATGCCATCATAAAACCACTATCCTTAACGTACTCATGTGCAACATATTTTGCAATGCTAAAAGATGCATATTTTATTAAGTATTATTATGCATGGAGAAATAATCTGTGGAGAAGTGTGGCTCACTCTTTAGAGGAGGCAGACCTGGAAGCAGAGGTCAGCTGGGGACCAGGGTTCAATTCCCGGCTCGGCGGGGTCTTGAGTCCTAAAATGTCCATGGACTCGACAATTCTCGCTCTGGTGCCTACTCGTTTCACGGGTTATCACTCTGTGACTCTGGGCAATAGCTTGCTTAATCTCCACAACGGCCCCTTGCGGCGGGATGCCTGGCTTTCACCTTGCGGATACCCTGCTGGGGTATCTCACAAGGGAATACCAGGACGGGTTCCCTAAGCAAGCGCCTTGATGCCTTTGGGTGATACGTGCGCTATATAAATCGCAATACATTTACATTTGTACGTTAATCGTCTCCAATATTCTTCACATAAATTCTCCATTATTCAAGCTTTAATTCTGCTAATATGTGCCTACTGCACTGCTCTAATGTACCATACATGTCTACAATCTAGCAGAAAAAGCATCTGCCTTATTATTGAATTTGTTGCCTGATTGTAATTTTTTTATCTCAGCTGAGAATTGAAGTCTTTATATTTCTGCTCAAACTTCACCATTTCACTGGCAACAAACAGAAATGATTCCGAACATGGTCGCATGTCCCATTCATGAAATGGGGATGCAGTCTAGATATTTACACTTATACTTTCAAGATGGCTGCACGTGAAAAAATGCAAGAGTGCCCTACAGTAGATACATTATTTCCTCATTAGTAGCACTGTTATCTTTTGTGAAATGAGCCACCCAATTTTTTCTTTTAATGGTAACAGATTTCAAGCTGTTCATGTGTTGAATGGAGATCCATTTTCGGGCGGATGTGCCCGTGCTGGTCGGCGTGTTGGACAGTTCAAACAGCGGCATGCAGAGACCCGAGGGTAGACGAATGGGCTGAGCACCTAGATGATGTGTGTGACGTCTGCACCCATTGCCTCAACAGAGCTTTCTTCTTGGTACCTGGGAGCGGTAAAGGTTGAAAGGGCAGAGCATGGTACATGGTATTCTGTGCCAACCAAGAGACCCCAGGTAGCTTGCCCCTCATGAACTACAAGAACTGAAGGTTAGACTTACACATACCTGAAGACCCCCGAGCTTTAGAAAGTTAGAAGAGTACCAAAATCATTGACTAGACTAACGAACAGAATATAAAAGATGAGACATTGAGGGATCATTGCAGTCTCCAGACCTGAAATTCCTCTGCCTGCGGTTCTCATCTCAGTTACCACATAAAAAAAAGAAGCCAGTGGTACTGAAGGAAAGTGAAAAACTGCTAAGAGGACTGTAGTGGGCCAGTGGGAGGGTGAGGAGACTGCAAGCAAGCCACGAACATCTCCGCCTTCGCCTGATAAGGACCTCTCCAGCTCGTCATGCTCCCCGGCCTCTTCTTCTGCAGAAGAACATGGAATAGTACCTGTCGACCACCACTCCTCCCTCAACATGTCTTGTTCCGCATCTTCAGGAGAACCAAAGCATGCCTTGTTGAGCTTCAAACATGCCTATAATGTATGCTTCAAACTGTGGGTTTACAATACCGATGTAGAGAATACCTACAGTTTAAGGGAAAGGGAGAGGCTATATCACGCCACCCCCCTGACCACCTGTGTTCAAGGTGGCCTACCTCCCCATCAATTAGCATCACACACAGTTGCATGTTGTGCTTGTACTTTGCTCTGAACACACTGATGACCAGTGATTGTTTTTAGCCCCACTGCTTAGCATTAGGAAGTGCCTAGCAATGCTCTGAGTCAATAAATAATAGAATTACAAACGATGCTAAAAACAAAGATGCAAAAATTAGTAAAGATGAAAAATTAGACTTTCTAAATAATGCTGCTCTCTGGAAAGTACTAAATGATATTATCCTCGGCGAACCCTGATGAACACATAGGCGTTTATGTTACCCTATAGATTAAAAATTGGATTTTTCCACACAAAGGATTCCCATGCATTTGCAGAAGCGTGTTCCAATTAAATATATTGTTTTGGCTTCATCACAAGCAGAAAACAAATGATTGTCTGAGATAAATTGTAGTTCTCTGACACGATATATTTCTCTCCATAATCCTCTCAATTTGCAATAGTTGTTGTCCATCTTCCGCAAGCTCTGGAGAGTTCTCTGGTCTAAAATCAATATTCTTCATTTGTTCACAGCCTTGGCTGCATGGGCACTTCTAGCAAAATACATTTTTCCATCTAAAGTCAAACTGGAAGAAAAGCTAGACAGAGACACGCAGAAGATCTTAAGAAACCAGAAAAAAGGATCAACAAACAGACAAAAGGACAGCAAACAGACTGAAAGAGATTATCAGAAATATGTGCTGGGGAATAACTATAAATATGCACATGACTTTGTTGTCGATATCATGTGCTGATTTATTGAACATGTAAAACAGCGCTTTTCCGAAGGGTATTATCTGATCATGTATTTGTGCTCTGGTTTGAACAACACAATATCTGCTTCAGGCTCTGAGCAGGTTCTTTTATTTATTTTTTCATTGCTATTATTGCGCGTGCGGATATTTTCCACCTCAATGTTGGAATTTCGGCCTTTGCGACTCGCAAACGGCCTTTTTGCATTTTCTAGTATGTATGAAAAAATCGCAATTTAAGGAATCGCAATAATTTGCGATTCCTTATTTTGCCATAGCATTTAAGGAATCGCACATTTTGGGATTCCTTAAATGATATGTAAGAAACATTTTGAAATTGCGATTTTCTGTTTAGAAATCGCAAATTACCACCAACTTGTAGTTGGTGGTAATTAGCGATTTCCTTAAAAATGCCCTATTTGGCATTTGTGAGGGTGGCATGTGACACACATACATGTCCATAGGGCATGTATGTGTGCCACATGCACACAAATGTAGATTTCAGGGGTGCAGCAGGGTGTCTTTCAGACACCCCTGCACCCTTGAAATAATTCTCAAATTGCGATTAGCAAATTGCGAATTCGCAATCTGAGAATTATTGCACTATCATTCCTATGGGCCTCCTGGCCCATAGGAATGCATTGGAAATTATTTATTTGCGATTTCGCAAATTGCGAATTCGCAAATAAAGAATAATAAGGAATCGCTAAAAAATTGCGATTTTGTACATACATACCGTTTTGCGAATTCTAAATAGCGATTCGCATAAAACGCTATTTAGGAATCGCAAAACGGAATCTTGATACATCTGGCCCTATATGTGCATGGCTCTTTTTGGAATGCTCATGCAAGCCTTGCTCCATGTCATACATTCTCTTCTCGCTGCACATACTTTCATTCACATGGCTCTTGATCCATTCGCCGTATTTCGTTGTGAATTGCTCTCACTTGACATGGGGTTTGTAGAAAGAGTTTTTCTTGGATTTTCTGGTGTGATGGTTGTGAGTCTTTTTTTCATTGCATTTACAGCTCTTCAGTTGCAATGTTTGCTTTCCTTGGCGGGCCAGTTTATGCAAATGTATTTATTTTTGTAGGACAAAAGTTTCCGTTACCTTTAGCGAATACTGTGTAATTAGCAACTTGTGTCCTGTTTGCTGAATTTACGTTTTTTTCCTGAGATAGATTGCTGAACCTTTTGAGGGTATATTTCGCCTGGCGATCGACTAATGCCAGTTATCGGAGACTTTCCTCGACTGGACCCAAAGAAACCACCCAGCAGCTGGTTATTGTGAATGTACCTCTTCCGGGTTGAACACAGGCCTGGAGCTAGATGATTCCAAAAGGATCATATATCATGGAAGAGGACCTTGTTGGGGGGGTTGAATAAAGCTGGATCCAATGATATCCATCAGGCACAAATTAGAGTTAGGGCCAGATGATCAGTCACATAGTATTGTCAGGAAGCAAACTCCACACCTGTAAACACTGGTATCATACAGAGACACCCCACCACTGTCATATAATTGCGAGTTACACCCCACAGAACGGGAAATAATTATGAACATCTTTTTTCCGGGTCAAATTCTGCACTGACTTTCCAACTCAATGTGAATTGCTAGTCCTGCTTTTACAGGTGGTAAATGGGGGGGGGGGGGGGCCTGTGCGGGTCGGGAGGCGTTGAGGGTGTCGGTGGGCAGTACAGACTTCAGCCAGATGGAGGGAGGGATTCTTCCATACTCCCCCATTTTCTAGGGGTGGGTCAAGTAGGGGCCAATCTACCCATGTGCCCCACACCTCTGCCTCAACCTTCTGCAGTTTTACCAGCTGTTAAAATCAGGCCCATGGTTCCTGTGGGTTAAGGTGCAGGAACACCAAGGCGGTTGTAATTGAGCGGAGCGGTATCCTGACCGCACTGCAATGTCCAACTCAAACCAGATCCAATGTGTATGACTGGTAGCTCCATCTATGAATATGGAGGGCTGTGTGTTTCTTCCTTGGGGAAATGTGGGTTTCTATGAGAATGTCCTAAAATGCACTGCGCCCACACTGTGGGATACAATTGATGGTATAACTGTACCAGGTCCCTGTCAGATCAACCCATAATATAAGACGTTTCCTGAAGGATGCACTTGTTTTTAAATATGCTAAACCTTGTTTTTGTTGTTTCAATAACATTGGCACATTTGAAGATAGGGACATTCCGTCATTGAAAATGTTTCATGTTTGCAGTAAGAGTTTTCTGTGTAAACGCGCTTTGAAAATTCTGCGGCCTTTAAAAGGGCAGGTGCCTCCAGTGCAGAACTGGGCCACTGTATTTACCATCGAGCGAGTAGGAAAAAGGGAAATGACAAATTTCTAAAGTCTCTCTCAGCACCAATCGGAGAATACCCTGTCTGCCTGCATGAAAGAGTGAAAGGCAAGGCAATGTATGACTGGGGAGGGAAGGGTCCTAGCTGGTTTCCTCTTAGGTGGTGACACCTTTGTCTTTTATATGCAACAATGACAGCTGGGAGGGGATAGAAAGGGCAGCATCTCATTGCAAAGTCCACCAGCAGAAGCCTTGCCCTGACAACCAACTTTATATAGTTCATACTTTGAAAATTGAAAACTGGCCTGAAGACGTCAGATGGGTTGAGGACAGCAGTCTTGTTCACTGCAGCCTGAGATTGACTTCTGTCTGCGCTGATCACCGGAACCTGCACACTAGTGGAGAAGTGTGGCTCAATGATTAGAGCGGCAGACCCTGATGCAGAGGTCTAGACCGGGACCAGGGTTCAATTCTCCCCCTCGGCGGGTCTTGGGCTCAAATTTCCACGGACCTGATAATTCTTGCCTCTGTGCCTATTCCAATCATGGAGTCCCACGTTGCAACTCTGGGCAATAGCTTGCTTAATCTCCACAACGGCCCCCACAACGCTAAGGATGCCTGGCCTCCACCTTGGGGGTGCCCAGGAGTGGACGCCTCACAGGGAAAGCCAGGATGGGTTCCACAGCGGTATTCGTACAAGCACCTTGAGACCCTTGCTGGTGAGTAGTGCGCTATACAAGTATCAATTTACAATTTATTTACAATTTATATGGTAGGGTCACTTCTGAGGCCTGGGTATATTTTTCAGTGCGCTGGCATCAGCAAATTATCCGTAGCTTGGGCAGCGGAAACATGGCGCGCAATGATGGCTCTAAGGGTGTGAGTTCTGTCAGTGATGACATAGGTTTTACACAGGCTAGCTCGAGCCCTGAATGTCAATTTGCCGATGTAATAACATAAATCCCAGTAATTCACACTCGCTGCACCCTGGCTTTGTTTGAGCACCATTCGAGCTTCTTCTGCGATGCTGAAAAAGATTCAGCACTCTCGGGTCCCTTGTGTACATACTTATTGCCTTGAAATCATGGCCATATGTTATCGTGGGATCTACGTTGACACCTTGGCAGCTCAGATATTTATTTACGGCGCACCGTTCAAGAGCCGGAGCAGGCTGCGGTGACGAGCTAAAGCGCGGGGTTTATACTGGGAAACGAGGAGATTTAGTGCTTGCGCCGCCATTTGACAAACTGCACTTCCTGATGCTGCGCGCGGCGCCGCTCGGGGTCCCTGGGATTGAATTACTCAACTCTTGGAAATCAACTCAACAGCGCACACAAATTCTAAATTAGCGATTGGCGCCTTACGATGGTCTTCTGTATTTATTTGAATCAGAGCTTTAAATGGGAAAAAAGTCAGGTACTGATTCAATTGAGCTAGGGGTGTGGCTAGTGGGCGGGGTTAGAAACGGGCAAGACATGATGATATAAAGACACATTTATTGAGTATTCATTTCGCCCTTGCATTGCCCTTGATAGTAGTTAGTTCCAAACTTTCCATCTGTGCAGAGTAATAGCTACATACACTAATAAACAGAGGTGTGTAGAAAATGTGATTTTAGGGTAGGAGGATTGGGTGGTATGGGTGTTTTTAGGGTTTAGAGTGGGTAGGTGTATTTGGTTGGCACAGGTACTTTTAGGCTACAAGGTGCGTAGGGGTATGTTTGGGTGGGAAGGGTATTTTTAAGCGTGGGTAGGGGTATTTGGGTGGCAAGGGTATTTTTAGGGTACAGGGTGGGGAGGGGTATTTGGGTGACAAGGGTATTTTTAGGGTGGGTAAGGCCTAGGGGTCGATAAGGTTATATATATATATATATATATATATATATATATATATATATATATATATATATATATATATATATATATATATATACATACATAAATACATACATATGAGAGAGCGCAAACTGACCAAAATGTAGAAATACATCACACTTACACGTAGTAAGCACAAATCATGAAGAGAAATGCCATGAGTGCTGATAGTATCCAAAGTTATATTCTGAAATATGTAGTTAATATAGAAGTTTAAATAGAAGTGGAACTAATACAGAGTTGTGTGAAGTAATGCGATTTTATTAAACGTGATTATTCCTGAATCCATGTTGTGTAGCTGCTAAAATGTACGATGGCATACGGAAACGTTGAAATGTGGTAGGCCTCAGGGCCTGAGCAAGGCGGGAGGGGGAAGGCGATTAAAATGCACAGTATGGATTGCACTAATGTTTAGAATAATGAGTAGGCTTTTTGATTTATAGATGTGTTTACCGAAATCAGTAGAAAATGAGTACTAACATGCTAATAATTAAAGAAGAAGTTGAATGCTATAAATGTAGTAGAGCTGGAAAGTCTTAATGTTGATTTATACGTATTAATCTGGGTTGGGGAATGTTGCAAGGCGGTTGGAAAACCATGAGAATTGGGAACAGGCTGCAGATGTCTGTCTGGAAGAGAAAAGGGGGGTATTCAATTATTAATATAATGAATGGAAGCTTGTTCAAGAAATGGACCAGACACGGAGGAGGGTTCCGGAATGTTTAAGGGGTATCAGCGGGCCGGAGACGAGTCTGAGAAGCAAGGTCGACTCTAACCGCAAGGCCTCATCATGGAAAAAGCCAGAAGCTACACCACGTGAGGGGCGTCTCACGAGGGGCGTCCTAAATGTTGTTGTATTTTTGTATTAGGGACAGCACCCCTGGGTGGAGTTAGAGCAGACGCCTGAGGACCCTTTAGAGAGCGGATGGGTAGGCAGAGAGGGGTCATGACTGGAGAACTATAGGTTTTCACCAAGAGTTCGAGAGTGGGTGGCTTCCTTTGGGAGTCATTCACTGCTGACACCTTTGATAGATTGAGACCTGGTTAAGTAGGGATACCATCTAGAGCAGGGTAGGGAAAGCCTAACCTGTAATTTCCTTCCGCCTGTAAATGAGCGATAGATTTCAATACGTGTCGATGCTAACGGCACTATTGTTTTTAGAACTGGTATTGATAGTTTCCGTTGTTCGTCTGAGGGCTTTCAGAGAACACGTGTACGTAGTTGGGCCCGTATATTTGGTGAATCTCATCTTGAGATGCTTGTACCTGCAACTTATAATAAATCTTTGAAAGCTAGAAGTTGTTTGTGATCCTTGAAGCAGAGTCCTTTACTGGGGGAGCTAACTTGGTAAGAGATGCACTTTCTTTCCTCAATGACAGGCAATAAAGATTCAGTCGACCAGACTGGGGTTTTAGATCGATAGTGATAAGGTATTGATCAAAATCTCAACCCTTCCAGTTGGTAGCTATAGAGAATGGTTGCCTTCTTGAGGAAGGTGATCTAGGCCAGGTTAGATTACCCCAAGCCCCCTAGAGACTGATGATCGGAAGAACCGCCCGTGGAAGAGGGACCGGATGACGTGAAGCAGAGAAGCAGCAGTATCGGTCGAGAGTGAGTATAAAGGGTCATGCGTGTTAAGATTGCGGTGTTTTGTATTGTATCTATGTTGTAATGTTTGGCGGAGTTGAATGACTGTAGAGAGACTGTGGAACAGGTTGTGAGCGCGCGCAACCGGTGGAAATCTTAGGCTCAAGGAGAGCTTAAGTGGTTCGGGTGTATCGGACACTCAGAGTAATTGTCAACCAGGGTGAAGGGGGTCATGAGGTACCAGTGACCACCCGAAGGACCAGATAGGGGGAGTAAGTGCGCGAGTAACAGACGCTGGTCGGAAGTTACTGGGTGCGTAAAGAACCTATCAGAGTGACGACAGACATCTCGTCAGTTGTGTTGATAATTACAGATAGACTGTGGACGTACAGTCGAGGGAAGTGACCGCTTGGTCGGAAGTAGTCATTTTTCAGAGTATGAATGGGACGCATGCATGACCGCGAGGAGAGTTGAGAAAGGAGGGGTGCTGCTGCGAAGCGGAGACTAGTGACGTCAGAAGGTGCCGCGCTGGGATTGGCCGGCCGGCGAAAGACCGCGCTGCGATAGGCCAGCTAGCAAAGCCGCGCTAGGATTGGTGGATTGTCATCAGGAAGTAAACAGAGTATTCAAGCTGGAAATCTTGCGCATAATTATGAAGTGTTTTAAATGGTTAAAAGCGCTGTTTAAAAGAGAACGTAGGGGATCGTATGAAGGGGAAGAAGCCCCGCCGGAGGGTACGCCAGCTCATTACATGGGGGTAAATGTTGGGCTGCACACGATTCTGTGGATCTCAGAGTGGAGTAAGATGACAGATGGAAATGAGGAACTCACGTTCCCGAAGTACGGGACGTATAGACTAGAGGTGCTACACAGATTAAAGGCAATTATGACCTCTACGAGACCTTTGCCTAGACCAACACAGTTTGAAGCCCTTAATGCATGGATTAGGGTAGCGCATGAAAAGAACATGAACAGACGGCAGGAAAGAGTGAGACGCTCGGTAAGAGCAGTACAGGATGCCAAGTGGGATGAGGATGCTAAAAGATGGAGGGCGCATAACATGGAAGTAAACAAATTGTATCCAGTGTTAGAGATGCCCGGAAATAAAAGCCCCCTAGAAGAGGATGACGAGAGCGAGACAGAGGATAGCCTGATAAACAGATTATTGACAGACAGGCCGCCTCCGTATAACAGAGCAGAAGGGGATGCCGAGAAAGGGGGGGGCAATGCAGGAGAGCATGGGCCACTTCCCAGTTCCGAATGGGATCCTGCGGCAAAGAAAGAACTGTCCCAGCCTAGCCAGGTGCAACAGGTGGTCGGGAGGTTTGTGGTGCAAAGAGCGCCAGAAATGGAGTGTGCCACATCCTACGCGTTACCTGATGCACTACAGGTACCTGTTACCATAGGTCCTATAGTATCGATATATGACCCAGAGAGAGCTAGAGGGGAGGAACGGGTACGGAGGGACAGAGAAAGAGCAGAGATGGCAAGGAGGAATGATACGATCAACTCCCCAAGCCAGTTGCCGATACCAAGAGAGTGGAGTACCCCAGTACCCACGGCAGGGGATCTGGGGAACATTAGATACCCAGAGGATATGAGGGGACCAGGACGGAAATCCTTTCAAGAGTTAAACGAGTACATGAAGCAATGGGACGAGGCAGTTGAGGCTCACAAGAGCATCATAGTGGCGGAAGCTGAAAGAGAAAGGCAGGACAGCAGAGCCCGGACTCACTGCGGGGCTGAAGAGAGCAGTCCGGAGTGGGACGGGAGGGAGAAAGACAGTAGGAGAGGCACCCATTGGGCCCGGAGTGGAGGTAGATCAGACCTGGAAAACGGGGGGGTGTCTCGCCCACTATGTAGTGATGAAGATAGAAGGGCTCGGGAGTACAGAGACAGCTTTAAGTGTATCCACTGCGTGCCAGACAATAAAGAGCAGAGTGGGAGTTGCGAAAGGCCGCACCATAGTCCCTGTGATGACGGACATGAGCGCAGCCCAGGGAATATGGGAAACCAAGAAGGATCGTATCAGATACTGAGTGATACAAGGCCAAGAGGGGATGGGGATCGAAGGGAGAATAACAGGGAGTCCTACTGTGAGAAAAGAGGAGAGAACGGGCAGAGTAACTTGGGGGGTAACAGGCCTGTGTTCCATCACCTTCCAAGATCAGATGGCCGAGCATGGGATCTGGAGAGATGGGAACAAGAGAGAGCACTCCCCAACTCCCCCGAACCCAAACGAAGGGCCCGGAGTTGGGATGGGAGAGACACCTGTGAACCTCCCTCGAAGGAGATATTACGAGCAGAAATAAAAGCCAAAAGGCTCGATGTCTCTAGCTTAAAGTCAGATTTGGATGACATGGTGGATGGTACCCTGCCCTTAGAAAGAATAGACATGTATGAGCAGGGTGAAATTCTGTTCATAGCAAAGGACGTAACTCGAAAGGCGAGAGCAACCCATGAGAAATTAGTGGAACTAGCAGGCAAGTACATGGTAGACCTGTCAAGAACCAAAGCCTTACAGGGCAACCACAGGCTACATTACACAGACCGAGACCTAGATGAGAGGCGAACCATCGGATTGAAAACACACATAAGGGAACTGATCACTGGAATAAGGACATGGAGGGCCCTAGATAAGTGGGAAGAGAGGTGGTCCAAGAGAGGGACCGTCAGGAGAAGCACACTTATGATGACACCAGGAGGACAGCAGGGAGTAGAGACATACCCTTTGAGGGAAGTCGCAAATGGGACCTATGTCCACGTCCCTTGGAGTAGGGGGGATTTAGCTGCTTTTACCACCTCTTTCCCCAAATTGCGGGAAAACCCAGTGGAGTGGTATAAGCAAGTTGAGAGATTCGTAAAAATCTCAAAGGTCTTATGGATAGATTTGAACACGCTGTTTGACATAGTAGTGCCAGGAGATTTGTGGACCGCCTGCAAGGTTAGCGCTGAGTGGCCCACCATAGAGCCCGAGAGAGATGCTAAGACTAATGGGCCGTCCGAAAGTGTGATGGCAAAGTTCGAGAGAGTAATGACTTGGCTGAAAGATAAAGTGCCAATGCAAGACATAGATTGGGTAAAAATTGACCGAACAAGACAGGAACCCAAAGAGACAGTACACGAATACTATGAGAGATTACTGAAGGCGTTTAAACAGTATAGCGGTCTGGATGTAATGGATCCAAAGGACATAGGGCAGTTTGTGTCCAAATTCGTCTTGGGCCTGAGACCGGATATTAGTTTAATGATACAGCAACACTTGATCTGTTGGCAAAATAAACCCCTAGACGAAATACTGAGGTATGCCAGGTACTGCTGTGATGAGATAGACTCCAAGGCTAAGAAACTAAAGGAGAAACTGATGGTGGTACAGATGCAGGCAGCAGGGAAGGGGGGACAGCAGCAACAGCAACCAGGAACAGGTACTGGAGGAAAGAAACAGTACAGTCAGAACAAAGGCAATGAGGAGAACTCCACCTTTAGACCAAGGATAGATATAACTGCCTTAAAGAAAACAACTAGGTGCCACCAGTGTAACGAGGTGGGACATTGGAAACGCGAGTGTCCCTATAATGTTGAGATAGGAGACGAAGAGGTAGAAGAGGAAGTGACCCAGAGTGCGCCTGCAAGAGGAGTAACGCAGTACCAGGGAAAGGTGCTCAAAGGGGGGGGGCCACCTCCCCGAGCTCAGTTCCCACAGCCACCCAGATTAGGGACTATGGGTAAGACCTATAGACAGATGCCACTGTTTGTCGGGGGAGAGGAATGCTATTATGTGGACCCACTAACTGGACAGAGGGTAGAAAGGGATGACTGCACCCTCGGGGCAGCTCTTGAGGTAGATCAGAGGGGACCCTATGTTGAGGCCGAAGTGGCAGGGTTCCCTACGACATTTCTAGTGGACACAGGAGCCACCAGATCCACGATCAGGTCAGCCGCCGTGCCAGGCCTGCCTATGTCTGGGGAGACCATACAAGTGGTGGGGGTCGCTAACAGGAGAATGACCAGTCCTCTGACGGAACCCGTACAGGTGAAAATAGGGAAGTACAGTGATGAGCACCAGTTTGTGGTTTGCGATTCTAGTCCTGTATGTCTGCTAGGAAGAGACCTTTTGTGCAAGTTAAATTGCACCATATATTGCACACCACAGGGCGTGGAGGTATTGACTAATGATGATGATGCTGACTTTAAAGTCGCCAATTCCAGAATATGTGTGGAACTGTATCCCACTTTGACAGTAGACGAGCTACCCTGGGATCTGAGAGAGACCGTTGCCCCGGAAGTATGGGATTTCACTGGGGAAGAGATTGGGTTGGTGAAAGGAGTAGACCCAGTGAAAATCGTAGTGAAAGCTCATGCTGAGTTCCCAAGAACCCCTCAGTATAAATTGACACCAGAAACGATTGCAGGCATACAACCCGTGATTGAGTCCATGATTAAGCAGGGAATACTGAAGGAAATCGTGGGTAGTCCATGTAACTCCCCGATTATGGGTCTGCAGAAACCCAATGGGAAATTTCGGATAGTGCAGGACCTCAGAAAGATTAATAACATAGTCGTTTCGTGTTGTCCAGTGGTACCGAATCCATCAGTGATACTGTTTCAGATACCGTTCCAAGCAGAATGGTTCACTGTAATTGATCTTTGCCAGGCTTTCTTTTCGATCCCTTTGGACGAAGAAAGCCATTTTCTTTTCGCATTTAAGCTGGAAGGTCGCGTCCTAACATGGTGTCGTATTCCTCAGGGGTATACAGAGAGCCCATCGATCTTCAACCAGCTCCTGAAGAGAAATCTTGAAAGTCTAGTACTGCCCCAGAGGTCAGTTCTGGTCCAGTACATAGACGACCTCCTTGTGGCGTCAGAGACAGAGGAAGCTTGCAGGGAAGACTCTATTGCTTTGTTAAACCATCTAGCCGAAAATGGGCATAAGGTGTCCCCGGGAAAATTGCAGTACTGCCTGACAGAGGTACAGTACTTGGGACACAGAATTGAAAAAGGGAAACGGAAGGTGTCACCAGACAGGATAGAGGCCATCATGAAGATGAATGCGCCTAAAACGCAGAGAGAAGTCAGGATGTTTCTAGGAATGGTGGGATATTGCCGACAGTAGATCGCAAACTTTTCACTGAAAGCAAAGCCCTTACAAAAACTGACGCACAAGGAGGTGAGTGATCCGGTACCATGGGACAAAGACTGTTTGATGGCGTTCCTGCAGCTGAGAGAGGACTTGTGTCGTGCTCCGGCTCTGGGAATGCCAGATTACGATAAACCATTCTTGCTCTACTGTTGTGAGAGAGAGGGATGCGCGCTGTCTGTGTTAGTCCAAATCCATGGGAATGCCCGTAGACCAGTCGCGTATTTCTCGGCTACTTTAGACCCAGTAGCCGCAGCGTTGCCCGGATGTCTCAAATCCGTTGCTGCAACAGGTGTCAGCATTGAGAGGTGTGAGAATATTGTTATGGGGCATCCGTTAGAGGTACATGTGCCCCACTCTGTTGAATTGTTGATGACCAGGACTAAAACTCAGCATCTGACGAATAGCAGGCTCACGCGCTATGAGCAAGTCATTCTTGCTGCAGAGAACGTGACCCTCAGGAGATGCTCTGTTTTAAATCCTGCTACCTTAATGCCACTTCCAAATGATATCGAGGATGATGAAGAATGTACAGACCATGACTGCCTCGATGTGACTGAACTATGCACCAAACCAAGACCCGACATCGTAGATGAGCCACTGACTGACCCAGATGAAATTTTCTTTGTCGATGGCTCATGTGTAAGAGACGAAGTTGGGCAGTTAAGAGCAGCTTACGCTGTTTGTACCATTACTGGAGTAGTGGAAGCTGGATGCCTGGAAGGAGTACACTCCGCTCAGGTAGCCGAGATTATTGCCCTGACGCGTGCCTGCCTGGCAAGCAATCAAATCCGAGTCACCATATACACTGACAGTCAATATGGTTACGGGGTAGTTCATGATTACGGGCAGTTATGGTCTCAAAGAGGATTCATGACCTCTTCAGGCTCTCCCATTCGCAATGGAGAGTTTGTGCGCCTGTTGTTAGAGGCATTGCAATGTCCAGCAGGTATCGCAGTTGTGAAATGCACCGCACATACCAGAAATATGGACTTCGTGTCACAAGGCAATAGATATGCCGACGAAGTCGCACGGTATTGCGCGGAAACAGGGTACTCTTTCACGGAGGTGGAAGTGGGTGGAATAAATGTAAGGACTGAATTAGCTATGATATTGGAAACTGTTGATACTTGGGACGAACTGAAGGAGATGCAAGAAAATGCTCCTGACTGTGAAAAGGAGACATGGCAAAAGGCAGGATGTGTGGTGGGGGAGGCCCATTTCTGGGTTTCAGCAGATGGCAGAGCAGTGTTGCCCAATGAGATGGTGAGCCCAATGGCCCGACAAATACATGGTCCTGTCCACCTAGGAAGAGATGCTATGCTGAGAGTGTTTAGACAGACCTGGTTCAACCCCAAGTTCAGAGTAGCAGCCGAAGCAGTGTGCCAGCGTTGTGTGACGTGCCAGCAGTTGAACGTAGGGAAGAAGACACCAGTTGCACTGAGCCACATAGGGAGGTCAGGAGGTCCCTTCAATAGAATGCAGATAGATTTCATTGAAATGCCAAGGTGCAGCCGCCTCCGTTATATCCTGGTGGTTGTTTGCGTTTTCTCTAGATGGGTTGAGGCATATCCTACACGCAGGTGCGACACCCTCACAGTAGCTAAGATATTGCTCAGGGAGCTTATCCCGCGCTTCGGGGTGCCGGCCTCTTTGGAATCAGATAGGGGAACGCATTTCAACAGCTCGCTTGTGAAAATGATTTGTGCAGCTTTGAATATAGACCAAAAACTGCATTGCAGTTATCGACCAGAGGCTTCAGGAATTGTGGAGCAAATAAATGGCACCATCAAGGCCAGAATTGCGAAGGTGTGTTCATCAACATCCTTGAGTTGGCCTGATGCGCTGCCATTGGTCCTTATGAGCCTCCGTAGTACCCCGGATAGGAGAACTGGTTTGTCTCCTCACGAGGTGTTGATGGGAAGAGCAATGAGGTTACCTTCTGTCCCAACTGCTGCATTAATTAGCATCACAGATGATATGATCCTGGACTATTGTAAGGGGCTGTCTGACGCCATTCATTCTGTGTCCCTTCAGGTGCAGGCTGCCGAGGTACCATCGTGCCAGGACCCTTGTCATGACTTGCTTCCTGGGGACTGGGTCCTGGTGAAGAAACACGTGAGAAGCAGCTGCTTGGATGTTCGTTGGCGTGGGCCCTTCCAGATCATCCTGACCACAAACACAGCCGTGAAAGTGGGAGGCCTGCCCAATTGGATCCACGCGTCGCACACGCGGAGAGTTCCAGCACCTCTGATAGAAACAGCTCCTCTCTCGGATAGACGTCCCGCAGCGGACCGAGAAGCCATAGAGGGGGCTAGCCAAGCTGTAGAGGTGCCAGCGGAAGCAGGGAACGAGTCTGACCAAGCTGAGGACGGTCAGTACAACAGCGAAACAGACAACGCTACTGAAGGAGAAAGTAGCTGGGAGTACGAATCAGACACTGACAGGTCTGACAGAGAGCGTGAACCAACGAGAAGAAGACGGAGTAGAAGGGTACGCGGAGAAGCTGATTGGCCGCCGAGAAGGAGCTCTAGCCTAAGGTCAACTCTGGAGAGAACCCTTCCTCCAATATCAGAAGACTCGGACCCAGAAGACGGTGCTCAGGGCGCTGAAGCACCAGAGTTGAGGAGGTCAAGAAGAGTGCGTGTGCCTAACAGAAGATACTCCACCCCTGAGTGGACATATCTGGCGACAGATGGCTTCGAAACCAGTGACGGGGAGGATCAGAGCGGTGGTGGTGTCCAGTTCTGAGCCCATCGTAACAGTGGAGATACGACTGTTAGTACCCGGTGTCGAACAAGAAGGGTCACTGACATTCATGCTCCCCCGTCCTCCCCGCCTCAGCAAGATAAAGGACATGTTTCTCACAGAATTGCAATTTCCTGATTTCGGTTCAAAGATATCAGCCGCAGAAGAGCACAATCTTCGTCTGGAAATATTGAATTTTGCTGTCGAAGCTGCAGGCGAGCGCCTGATAGTGGATGCTTAAAAAGACTTTGTAAATAAGCGTGAAGAAAAGAAGATTACCTAGCGCCTAGGAAGCAGAGAATCTTAGGGACTTTCCCTGAGTTGATGGAGAAGGGCTAGGGTTGTCTGTATTGAACTGTAAAGAACTTTGGTGGAAAAGGTTGTCAGCTTCCAGTTGCGTGGTTCTCAAGACGAAAGGAGTAAAGAGACTGTAAAGGAAAGAAAGAAAGAAAGGAACTTTGTGCTGAGTTACGAGAGAACCACACTATCTGACGAAATGGAGGCTGGTACCCAGAACCGCAGAGCAAAATGTATAATAGGTACACTAATAGTAGGAGTGATAATACTAATAGCTCTAGTAGTGACAGTCTCCTATGTAAAGGGACGAGAGGAAGAGGCAAAGGTAACTAATGTGAAATCTGTAGAGGCGCTTACACCCACCGTTGCTGGTGGGAAAGGGGAAAACACACAAGAAAAAGCGTTATTAGCGGCAGAAGCACGCAGGTTACATGTAGATGAGTCCCAAGGTGACTTTAGGTCAAATGCTTATGCAAAATTACTGTATGAATATGTGGATGCCATGGAGGTCAAGGACTGCTATGTCTGCATGCAGTTGCCGGCGTCTGTAGATGAAGGCATTCGTTATCATCACCTCCCGCTGACATATGGTATTACATGTAGCTTATTGCTTAGTATATTTTATGGGAGAGATAGTTTTGAATACTATTTCTCCAATTATGACTCAGTGTTACCAGAAGTCCCAAATTATAAATAGATGAATAAATGGGACTACTGGAAGAGTGAAGACAGGTTGGCAAAGTTTTTCATTCCTTGGATCACCTTAGATACTTCACATGCCCGCAGAAATAACCTGACATGCAAGGTGTCAGAGGTCGAGAAAAAGTTCATAGGGCAGGTGGATGATCGGAATAGGAGACAAAAGATTTTGAAAAAATCAGGACAAGGGAAAACAGATTGGACCGATGAAGAAAAGGTACACAAAAGAAAGGGTAGTAGTGGTCCAATAGCTTTAGATAGAACGCAGAGAGGAAAGTTATGTCTTCACAGAGCCAAAACGTATTATGAAAATGTATACGTGGGAGAAGTTAGCTGTGAACATGCTTTCAATTTAGAGTACTACACCAAGGACTTCCTGAAGGGAATGCAAGGGATTCCAAATGTATATTTCGTATGTGGAAGAAATGCTTACGTGAAGCTACCTGATAATTGGTATGGCTCATGTTACTTGGCAATTATCTTCCCTAAAATATACCATGCCCAAGACTTAGAGATCATCGAGGGCAAGACATCATCGAGGGGAAGGAGAGATGTAGGAGGTGTAGAAATGGTTGGAGATGTCTTTGGAGCTGTGTTCCCTTTTCTAGGATTAATCCTTAATGATGTTAAAATTAGACGACTAGCAACAGTCGTAGACAGGTTGTCTGCCAGTACTGCTCAGTCCTTAATGCTGGTAGAAGGAGAGATGCAATCGATAAGGGCTATGGTTCTTCAGAACCGTCTTGCCTTAGATGTCCTATTAGCAAAAGAGGGCGGAGTCTGTAAGGCTTTGAAGGTCCAAGAATGTTGTACTTACATTCCAGACAATTCGAAGCCCCTTGAAAAGGTTATTAGGAACATAACTGATATTCACAAGGAGATTGAAGACCTGAGCAGAGAAAACGTCTGGGAAAAGGTGGGCCAAGGGATAAGTGACGCAGGAGGTTGGCTCACCACCTTAGGCAAAAGCTTTGTGTGGAAGATACTAAAACCTATCATCATAATATTGATCTGTGGGATTGTGTTGTGGGGATTGGTGAGGGTATTCAAATGGTACAGATCAAGAAGGTCAGAGAGAGCTCGGAGTAAACAGCTGCAGAGATTGGCTGCCATACAAGATAGTCAGTACCGGAGTCTGAGGGCTTTGGAAACACAGAAACGAGTTATGTTAGCAATCACTGCAGTTTGAATATTAATGATGACCCCGAGAGGTCATCAAAGGGGGGAACTGAGAGAGCGCAAACTGACCAAAATGTAGAAATACATCACACTTACACGTAGTAAGCACAAATCATGAAGAGAAATGCCATGAGTGCTGATAGTATCCAAAGTTATATTCTGAAATATGTAGTTAATATAGAAGTTTAAATAGAAGTGGAACTAATACAGAGTTGTGTGAAGTAATGCGATTTTATTAAACGTGATTATTCCTGAATCCATGTTGTGTAGCTGCTAAAATGTACGATGGCATACGGAAACGTTGAAATGTGGTAGGCCTCAGGGCCTGAGCAAGGCGGGAGGGGGAAGGCGATTAAAATGCACAGTATGGATTGCACTAATGTTTAGAATAATGAGTAGGCTTTTTGATTTATAGATGTGTTTACCGAAATCAGTAGAAAATGAGTACTAACATGCTAATAATTAAAGAAGAAGTTGAATGCTATAAATGTAGTAGAGCTGGAAAGTCTTAATGTTGATTTATACGTATTAATCTGGGTTGGGGAATGTTGCAAGGCGGTTGGAAAACCATGAGAATTGGGAACAGGCTGCAGATGTCTGTCTGGAAGAGAAAAGGGGGGTATTCAATTATTAATATAATGAATGGAAGCTTGTTCAAGAAATGGACCAGACACGGAGGAGGGTTCCGGAATGTTTAAGGGGTATCAGCGGGCCGGAGACGAGTCTGAGAAGCAAGGTCGACTCTAACCGCAAGGCCTCATCATGGAAAAAGCCAGAAGCTACACCACGTGAGGGGCGTCTCACGAGGGGCGTCCTAAATGTTGTTGTATTTTTGTATTAGGGACAGCACCCCTGGGTGGAGTTAGAGCAGACGCCTGAGGACCCTTTAGAGAGCGGATGGGTAGGCAGAGAGGGGTCATGACTGGAGAACTATAGGTTTTCACCAAGAGTTCGAGAGTGGGTGGCTTCCTTTGGGAGTCATTCACTGCTGACACCTTTGATAGATTGAGACCTGGTTAAGTAGGGATACCATCTAGAGCAGGGTAGGGAAAGCCTAACCTGTAATTTCCTTCCGCCTGTAAATGAGCGATAGATTTCAATACGTGTCGATGCTAACGGCACTATTGTTTTTAGAACTGGTATTGATAGTTTCCGTTGTTCGTCTGAGGGCTTTCAGAGAACACGTGTACGTAGTTGGGCCCGTATATTTGGTGAATCTCATCTTGAGATGCTTGTACCTGCAACTTATAATAAATCTTTGAAAGCTAGAAGTTGTTTGTGATCCTTGAAGCAGAGTCCTTTACTGGGGGAGCTAACTTGGTAAGAGATGCACTTTCTTTCCTCAATGACAGGCAATAAAGATTCAGTCGACCAGACTGGGGTTTTAGATCGATAGTGATAAGGTATTGATCAAAATCTCAACCCTTCCACATACATATATACATATATATATATATATATACATACATACATATATACATATATATATACATACATATATACACACATATATACATACATATATATATACACACATATATACATACATATATATATATACACACATATATATATATATATATATATATATATATATATATATATATATATATATATATATGTGTATTTTACCAGGATACTCTTTTACAAGGAATTCTATTTATAATTCGAGTCACACCCATTGTTGAAGCTGTATAAAATATTGTAAATATGAATTAGTTATAAATGTATTTTACATCTATTTAGAAATTTGAAATGCAAAACGGAGTTGGGTGCATTACATAGTATATTTTCTATGTCTACTAGTGAGTTTGCACAGGTGATATGAGTTGACCACTTGCTTTCACTTTAAAAGGTGTACCTTGCATAGAAAACGCTGTCATGTGATCAAGGCTCCGTTGAGCCGAAACGTCGGTGACTCTTTCTGCTAAATAAAGATCTTTGATGCACCTCGAGGTCCGTGTCCGGAGTCTGCTTGCTGGCTGTGCGAGCGCGCGAGCTAGGAGACAAACGGAGTGCAGGATATATATATATATATATGTGTGTGTGTGTATATATATATTCATGCATATATATATATTGTTTACCGTGACTAAGACTAGTGTGGATGAAACGCATAGGTGGAGTGAGTTGGCTGTCAATGAATAATTGGAAATTCCCTGGTGAGTGCAGCATGATTCATCTTTTGTTGGAGAATATAGGCTTTACACTTACCCACGAAATACTTACATTTTCTTAGTAAAGGCATGCACAGTAAAGGGATATGCATGGTAAAGACTTGCATGGTAATGGCTTGCATGGTAAAGACATATGTGTTGTAAAGACCGTGTTGTAAAGGCATGCGTGTTAATGGCATGCAGTTGTTACGTCACACAACCCTCCTGAGTGTGTCCCGATTCTCGTCCTCTCTGATCGAGTTTTCTCGCTCACACACACATGCAGACAAATACTCACACGACAGACTTATTTGAGATTATTCCTGAGTTACTGCTCAGCGACAGGGTGAATATGATTGACAGACCAGGACCTGACTTGGTCCTACTCTATCAGAACAGGAGAACGGTGAAATTCCCAACAACTGGACGTCCCTTGCATAATGCAAACAACCTGCCACTGAATGGTTCAGCAGTGGCTCAGCTAAGGGCTAGAGAGGCGCTTTCACTGTCAGAGTCCTGTACAGATAGAGTCCACTCTGACAGCCTCGCGCTCAACAGCACCAGCACCAATGAGCTTACTTTTCTTGAGTACTGGTACTCTCCTTGGCAGTGGAAAGCGCCGGTGCTCAGCTCGGTAAAAATAAGGCGTGCGGTACTCAGTACCTGTGAGTACCTGCCCATTTAAAGCACTGATTTGAATTCAGTTGTTCTGTGGTCAATCGCTTTACTCCTGCAGGTCGAACCCTGTTGTTCTGTTTGCACTACTTTGGTGTCAAGTCCCCTGCATGGTCTTTTATTTCTTGTCTTGCAGGTACATACAGACACACGTGGATAACTTATTTTCTAGAAGATAGGACGACTCAATGCAAACACGAACAAGCAAAGGCTTGGCTTTCATGAGCTGAGATCTAGCAAGCATCATTTGTGTATGCCTGTGTTTGCTCTTGATTCTTTTTACTGTTACCTTTGCATTCTACCCCAGTGCTGGAACCAAACTGGTTGCCGGCTTAGTGTCCAGGGCAGGTCATTCTGCACAGGCATAGAGCTCACCAGTAGCTGCAGCGTGGAGAGGAGGAAAAGCAGCTGTTCATACATGCCAAGGTCCACAGGCCTGGAAGAGATGGAGGGTCGGCCCGTTCCTGGCACCCAGACTGAGCCTCTTTTAAAGTAATATCAATAATTTCAGTGTCTAGGTCCTCAAATCAAATTATTCTGTTTTGCTATAAAAATACATTTACAAATATAGTGGCCTATATGATTTATTTCACACTTATTTCTCTAATTAGAACAAGATTTCAAACATTCATCGCATGTCTTTTTAAGAAGGTGAACTTTTTTTTCCTTTTTTCATATATACATTTACAGTGAAAAATAAACATACAAAAACATTAGCATTTAAATAAAAAGACAAAACAATTGTGAAGTAGACCAGTCCTTCAGTATAAGAACAAGACACCTGGCGGAATTCTCATTTATAAATCAATCAGGCTATACATCCTGCCGGGGTAAGCTAGATGGGATTTTCTAGCGCAGGAACAGGCATTTTGCTGTATTTCTTAACGTCTACTAGTCTGTTCAAAAATTGTTTCCTCAACCAGCTGGGTCAACGCATTTCGAACCCTTCGCAATTTATGGGGTTCTCCTCAGGACCGGACTGGATCAGTGCTGAAACGTGTAACATAAACAATGATTTAGAATATTAATCTCATCCCTGTTAAACACCCTACAAAATGGATGTGGTTTGGTGCTGTACCTTTCTCATTAGTGTTCACTAATGGAACCTGCAGTGCTTATTATGCCGTAATGAAAAAAAAGTGTGCACATGATAATATGTTACGAAGTTAAACCCACAATTTGAATTTCTTCCAGAAATCTGCTTCAACACAAACAATAGTCGGGCATTTGAGGAAACCGTACAGAACAGAAATCACTGCATGTTCAACTAGTAAACACTAAACATTCAATTGGCTCCTGTGAATGGCCATGTGGTCTTCAACATGCGTCTTCTCTTCCGGAAGAAACACACACAACAGAAGCTTTCATCATACCTGAAGAACGAAACAAAACACAACATCTCGTGTGCTCTCTCACCGTTTCTAACCAAGATGATCTAATGATGTTCTGGAAAAGTCACCCCAAAAACAGACAAGACTTTCCATGCCAAGGACCCAGACTAAGATAGGTGACCAGATTAAGACCCACCACAACGCAAGCCACCTTAGAAACAACGGGTCTCTAACCAATGCGTCACGTCTTTGCCTCCCAGGTTACTAACCTTTGAGGCAGTTCCGCACTCTACTACTCTCTGGGGCATAATATCATGGGGGGCGATAGGCAATTTTCGCCATTTTAGCTGTCGTTTTTGGCCGCCAAGCGGCGATAATACTATCGCCCTATTAGCAAGCTGTCGCTAACAGCAGTTAGCGACAGCTTGTAGGCGATAGTGAGCAGTTTGGGGCCCGCTTTGCATGTCAGCGATATTTATCGCTAATGGCATGCAAAGTGGGCGTACCCAACCTGTTAACGACTGAAAGCAGTCACTAACATCGCTATTGCCTATTAGCAACACAGGCGTAGCGATGGAAATATTCGCGCTAAGCGTGAATATCTCCAAAAACTAACACCTGCTCAGACCAGTTCTTAGCCATTATATCCAATGGGAGGTGGATATAATGGCTAAGACCCTGTTCGCGATAATGCGTGAATATCGCTGTATTCTCAGCGATATTCACGGATTTCGCCGCTATCGCCGGAAATATTATCGCTTTTGAGATAAACGTTGCTAATAGCACGTTATCCCAGCGATAATATCCGGCGATGCACGGCGATAAAAAAATTGCCGCTAAGCGTACTTAGCAATAAATATCGCTAGTTGTTGTTAATATGCCCCCCTATTCCCTCGGTTTTACTCATCATATCTACCAAACATACATTATTTACTCAACATTGTGAAACACGAAACCTTTTTTAAATTTTATCTCACCTAATAATCATGAGGATTAATGGTGCATGCTGCACGAACCTGGGGGCAGATTTACAAGTCCCTTGCGCTGCCAGTGTGCCACTTTTTTGTGACACACCGGCAGCGCATTTCTTTGCCCTACATTTACAAGGACAGGATAAGCAACCCTGCATGGATTTTCCTGTCCTTGTAAATACACCCCTCTGCACTCAGCACTTTGCGTGAAAGGGGCGTTCCATGGGTGTTGCTGCGGGTGTCCCCACGCAACACCCATGGAACCAGACACATTTCCAGATGTACAAGAATTCGTAGATCTGGAAATGCATCTAAATGCTACGCCTCCCCAGGGGAGGCGTAGGGACCCGCAACAAGCAGCAACAAGGAGAAATGTATTAATTTCTCCTTGTTTTTTTCCCCCTTTCTATGCGTGCTGCATTCTGCAGCACACATAGAATGAGGAAATGACCTCTAATGATTGTTTATGTACAGGAAGGTGTCCCTTCCTGAACATAAACAATCCTTTAAATGAATGACATTTTACAAGTTATATGTGTGCTAATGCAGCACACATGGAAGTTGGAAAACACCATTTCGGATTGTTTATGTGCAGGAAGGGAATCCTTCCTGCACAAAAACAATCATCCCAGTGACGCAGGCAGGTGCAAGGGTGCCTGCGTTGGCGCATGGCAGCAGTTTGTGCGCCAGCACAGGGGGAAGCACAGAGATGCGACATATTGTAGTAAATATGTCGCATCACTGTGCTTCAAAACTAACACAGCGCGACATAGCAAAATGACTTGCAGCACCGTGCTGCGTTAGTTTATTGTACATCTGCCCTCCTGATTCCTAATGAGTTAAAGTGTGATTTTGTTTCTTTGGCATTGTTTTGTTCTACTGCATGTAATTTAATAGCAGCTTGTGTTTATGTCTGCGTTTGTTTGTGTGGCGTGAAATATTGGACCTGGAGCAGGTGCATCCCCCTCTCTCTTTACAGGTGCAGTGATTTAGTACCTCTGTGTGTGCTGATCTTAGAAAGACAGGTATAGTGGCCACTCTGTGAACATCCCACCAGCTGGAGACACATCTGAGTCAGCAAGCATACTTTAAACACTGCTTCGTTACACGCATTACTTATCAGTTCATGACACAGTCATTTTTCATGGTAAAGTCTGTGTTTCCTGAAAGCAGCAAGCACTGCGGAACAGCTTTCCAGGTGAGGCTGCTGCCTGTGCTGCCAAACAACAGAGTTCTATGGGTTGTCTCATACAGGCACGCAACGCCCATAGGACTGCTGTGGGCTCAGCTGGGCAATATCGGAAGTCTTATCTCCGGCACGCCCGAGTATTTCACAGGTCTATAAAGGCCATTTGCATATTTACAAACCTTTGTAAACTGGTAACCGAGGTTACGTTTATTTTTCTGGTTCCAGTACCCCTTGGGCCCCCAGTCCTATTCCTTATTTTTACATTTTACATTTACTGTTCCAGTGTGAGAATGCATTTCATGAAAAGAAATATAAAGTAGGGTTGCCAAAAGAAAAATGCCTACCGTGTGTTGTTTAACCCCTTCGCTGCGGCGGCTATTCCGCCGCAGCGCTAAGGGGGAGGCGGGGCCGCGCAGCGGTCCCATGCTCGTGACGGAACCGCTCCGTCACGGCCCGCGGGTGAGCTGTGCTTGTGATGGAACGGTTCGGTCACGGCCCTGCCCGCTCTTTAGAACGTCCAGCGCAGGCGCGGAATTCGCACCGCACAGGCGCAGCGAGCGGGCCGTGATGGAACCATTCCGTCACCAGCACAGCCCACCCAAGGCTTGTGACGGAACAGTTCTGTCACGAGCATGGGAGGGGTTAAAGTACATGCAAAGACCGCGTCTTGATACTAAATAGGGTTATAAAAAAAAAGTATGTATTCATTTGTAATGTGACTTTTCTGTCTTTGTTCTCTTTAATTATTGGTCATGGATCATTGAGGCAGCTCTAGAACACAATTAAAAGTGCTTTCTATTTATATTAGCTGTTTAAAGTATGCACAGATAAATGCTGAAAATACAGCTTTAGGTGACTGATTATTTTTGTACCATCTGGAATATCAAAAGAAGGAACTGGCAACCCTAATCATAAGACTGGAAGTTTGTTGCAGGATCAGCACATAATTTATTTCCTCCATCCTCGATCCCTGATTAATGCCATAATAGAAATAGTTTAACTTATATCTGAAACCCTATGCCGCAGCAATAACATGCTAAGTTACTTCAGGTGTCTACGAATGCACCCTGCATTCAGACAACGCACTCCTCATTCTTGCCCTTCACCTTCATGCTCACCCTGCACTCACAGCGATCACAATGCACTCACACTTATCACTATGCACTCACACCATTCACCTGCTCAGCCTGCATTTACAGTGATCACTCTGTACTTCCAATGCACTTGCGCTGTTCACCCTGTACCTCACCCTGCAGTCACACAAGCACACTACTCACCCTGCACTCATGTGACACTTCACTCATCTGTCTCCCCTCACTGCTCAATCTGCTATCTCACTCAAACAAGCCCATCACTAACCATGCATTAATTCGTCCCACAAAGCACTTACATCCGCACCCAAATTCATATGGTCACCTCACTCACCCTACAGTCACTCCTCTTACCCTACTCTCGACTGTTGCATCGCTCACAGTGCACTCACATGGGCACTCTTGCCACCCACACAGTGCAGAGGGTTAATGTGCCTGCTACAAACAACGTGTACTATCCAGATCACAGAACTGAGTGTGAGTAAACTATGAGTAGTGCTATAAAAAAATGAAATGTTTGTCACAAAGGTGCTTGTAGGAGGCTGACTAAGTATATGGTGCTCACTTATGTATTTGTAGCACACTGCACTAATCCAGACAACCCATATGGTGATTTTAGTGGCCTTAGACAACTATTGAAAGCTCTCTAAGTGGTATCTGTGGAGAGCAGCCTTCAGGCTTAGTCCAGAAGGAGTGTAAAGCATTCTGTTTTACCAGTACGTAATCTTATGATGTGAGTTAAGTGAAAAAGAACCACACAGTGTACTTATAAAAATAGGTATTTATTATAATCACTCACTGACACATTGCAACATCTCCTACCCGGAGCTATAACCACAATACGCACAATACTTCAGTAATAGAACAGGTAAGTAGCACAAATACACAGTGGTCCCCCATAGTGGAATGCAAACCATGACCTAAGTCGAGATTGGACCAAGAGGATGTAGAAGAGTGGGTGACCGAAGGTGAGTATCTAGGAAGCCCACGGAGGCTGTGTGCAGAGTTGGAACCTGACAACGTCCTCAATGCAAGTCAATGGGTATGTTGCAATTGCAGTTTTAAAGAAGAAGGACCCTTCCCAGTGGACCCTGAAGAAACCCTGAGGAAGATGGAAGGTTAGAAAGTCACCCCACCTCTGGATACCCCAGGTACAAGGATTCCTCCACCAGGAAAGTCAGTTGCATAGGTGTGAAGTGACGTTGGAAACCGCCTTAAACCACAATGGAGGACTTCAGTAAAGATACTGCTAGTGAAGAAGGTGAAAGTCTAGTGGGACCCAAAGGTGGATTTAAGGCAAGAAGAACCTGCAAGCAGAGGGCACAGAGCCTATGCCACTCAGAAGTGTCTAGGAGGCACAGAAGACGAATGCCCACTGATGTTGATAGATTCAGGAGAGTTGAGAGTGCCCTTGAAGTTCTAGCTGTGCGGACCAGGCTATGCTGAAGACAACCCACATTGGGTGTCGAGAGCCAGGAAGTTAGTATCAGCTGGGGGCACCAACAAACCTTGGCAACAGCAACGGTAACAGGTGCAGTATTTGAAACGGGTGCAATGTCGGGACCAGCAAGGTCCAAGTGACTCACCACAATAAGGTAAGTCAAAGCAGGCCTTGAGCATGAAGGGGAGCCCACTGGAGCAAAAGAAGACCCTCGAGAGGACCTACAGGTAAAAATCTGGTAGTTGTAAAGCACAAACTATTCACCCTTACAGGTCTCAAGGCGCTGGGGGCCATCGTGGAAATTAAGTAAGCTATTGCCCAGAGTCACATGGTGCTGAGCTCATTAGCTCAAGGGAGCCTTTTCAAATAGGCTGTTTCCTATTTGAAAAGGCTCCCTTGAGCTAATGGGCTGACGAGCTCTGGATAATGCACCTGCGCCCAGCGAGTGGTACTGAGACCTGAGAAGACTTTGGGCAGCATCTCCAGCACCCACAAAAAAAGTATCGCTCTCTACTGAAGAAGGATAATTATCCTGAAACACGTGTCTATAGATACACAGCACTGGCTGCACCAACAAAGGTGAAAAACTAAAGCCTGACACAGAAGAAAGTGTTATCACGCACTGCATTTATTATGATGCACCGGGGTAAACTGAATGCTGGAGTGCGAGTCCGTGTGCGCCCACCCTCCTCCTATTTGAAAAGGCTCCCTTGAGCTAACGAGCTGACAAGCTCTGGTTGATGCACCTGCGTCCAGCTAGTGGTACTGAGACCTGAGAAGACTTTGTGCAGCATCTCCAGCACCCCAAAAAAGTATTGCTCTCTACTGAAGAAGGACCATTATCCTGAAACACTTGTCTAGAGATACACAGCACTGGCTGCACCAACAAGGATGAAAACCTAAAGCCGGACACCAAAGAAAGTGTTATCATGCACTGCATTTATTATGATGCATCGGGGCAAACTAAGTGCTGGAGTGTGAGGCAGTGTGCGCCCACCCCCTCTCCTGACCTCAGATACAGGTAAACCTATATCTGTTGTAAGTGATGCTAGCACTTGCTTACACAGGCAGCAATCGCAGGCCGATAGTCACAATTTGAATGGTCCCTCATGGGTGGCATAATACATGATTGAGTCCATGGGGTACCCCAGGTGCATCTATGCCCTTTGTACTATATACTAGGGACTTACAAGGGTACATAAGTAGCCAATCTGGAGGGTACCTAAGTACTCAACATGTCCAACTTAGGGAGGAAGCACAGAGACTGGGGTCTTGATTAGCAGGATCCCAGTCAGACTAGTCAGAAAAACATTATGACACCAGAAAAAAGTGGGGGTGACCATGAAAGCAGATCCTACTTTCCTACAGTGCTATAGAGAGATGAGGTGCATTGTTGGTGAGTGGTAGTGAGGGAATTCATGGAGAAGGAGGAAATGGGGGAGGGACGCCAAATAATACTGTTGCACTGTGTGCGACCAGTGCTAAGGTCAGCCCTGGCTGGGAGTGTTAGCCCTCCCCCCCTCCGCCCCCCCTCGAAGTTCGGGTATGGTTGCGCCCCTGGCATCAATCGAGCTTCTGTACAGTCGTGAAGGTAAAAACAACATTTTAACTTTCGCTCCATTTCCCGGAGCAAGTTAATATTATGCATGCCAATACAGTATACCTGACACCAATATATATACTGGTCTCTTGTGCGCCTTTAATGGTGATATAATAATGCAGTGACATAGGGCTCCAAGGTTGGAGGTGTTTGTATAAAGCGGACCTAGCTGGAAGTGATGACAGCAAAGTACTCTAAAGTGGGCAAATTGCAAATTGAGCGGGCAAAATTAACATGTCTCCCAAATTTTATGTCACACAAAATGTGGGATATTCATTGACACCTTGCATTCTTTTTGACAGTGAAATGTCTAATGGAGAACGTGTGTCCTCCTAGTTTTTTACATGGTGTGCCCTCGTGAAAAAAGTCACAAGAGATAACACATACCACATTTCACAAAAAAGAATGAACCCTCAACATTTACTAGAAATTTTACAAACAAATGAAGCAACTTTGCACCCGCTTTCTCTGCAGTCTTGACCAGAGCATCAAACACCGATTACTAACACCAGCTTAGTGGCTACGCTACAAGAGACGTGTTCCTTATCCACGCTGTAGGCCAAGCCCAATATAAACAAGCAGGGCATTCAATGGAAGAAGCTGCCCAGCATGGCATGATCTATGATATACCAACATTTAAGCGTAGAACATCCTAAATAATTCCAGTAACCCTGCAAAAACTCCTTGAGAAAGACTATATTTTTGATGTATGTAATCTCCTTTTTGTGTTCTGTGACTTGGGTAGCTTCTTCCGTTTTAGCCAGTGCTCGGCTAGTACAACAGCAGGCAGGAGGTACCTGTTTACACTTACCACCCAGAACATAGCAAAGCCATGACACAACATGTTTGTGAAGCAACCTATCCAGTCCCTAGTTTCTTTTTTTTTAAAACCTGTGTAATTGTGTTCTTCAAGGCTCCGACACGTTTTGGAGGTTCTACAAGTCCACCATGACACTTGGTTTCTGGTGATTATTTGCAATCGCTTACCATTTTCATATTTCAAGCATTCTGCTGAGGGTCGTTCAACCACAAAGCTGATGTTTATTTATCCATCTGTGAAAAGGAGACATGTGGCGGCCCGTTGACACAATGAGGAGTCTGGACGAACGCTTAGATTTCATTAATTCTCCTTGGAACTCCTCCTGTGGGACCCAACTCCGATCATCTGCCCCTCAAAGCAAACAGATTTCCTCAGGAAGAGAGAAAGCAGAGATTTCTAGATCTCTAGGGACGATCTACTTCTCTACAGGTACAGAAAGAGTTGAGTTGCAAACTCAGGAACGAGGGATCTGCATTGGATGTTGCCCTCGATCTAAAGAGATCCAGTGAAGAGAGTAAACCCAAACATTGTTTAAGTACACATCACTATAATTTTCCATAAACAGCCAGAGATGGATTGTGTGCCCAGGCAAGACTCTTGCCAGCACTCATTCTTTCGATTTCACCCCTACCTGGGCCTTCCCCAGAGGGAATCTACATTTCTTTCTCTTGAGTAGATTTATTCACCAGTGTGCCCACACAAGAAAGTCCCAAACATACTGACATACTCTATGAGCCCGCTTCTCCGGGGTAGTTTAATGCCCATATGGATGGAACCCTTACCTTCACTGGTATGCTTCCATATGAGTGACCGTAAGTGAGCATCACCTCAACTACACAGCATAGCTCATGTGCTCACCACAGACCCCATCAGTTTTACTGTGTATTGGGGGTGGGTTGTTTGCTGTGACATCTAGGAACCTTTGTCTCGGCCGTCTACAACTACACTGATGAGTATGAACTGCTTTTGTTCCAAGGCTGTAAATGTTTCCAACAGCCGTGCTACCATCACAACAGGAGGGTTGGAACCTGTTGCACTGTCTTTTACGTAGGTACTAATCCTTGACGACGCTGGTTAAGATAATTCCTTTTTGGTTTATGAGGAAAGCTGTGTAGATGGGCACATTGTAAATAACCCTGTGCGTAGCGGGGCTACGCGGAGGTCCAGGAGTTGCAAACAAACTCTGTGGAACTCCGCTTCGCCACCCGCCTCCACCCTCATCTATTAACAAGTATTTAAACATTAATTACAAATAAATTTAAAACCACTTATCTGTACATTTTATTTTTAATTAATGTTTATTTACTTGTTAATAGGGTGGTTGGAGGCGGAGGCTGGCCAACTCTGTTCCACTGCGGGCAGAGCGGAGTTCAGAGCGGAGTTCTCCGCCCTGGGTTAATTGTAAACTGTCAGACGGAGGGACACAGACAAAAGAATGGAATGAACAGTTTTTTCTAAGACCGAGAAAGACCTAGAAAGCATACAGAAAACTCTAATGACAAAGAGATTTGGTCGTGTAAACACGTGACTGGGTGGAGGACGCTGGGAGGGAGACGAGTGGAACAAGAGTGCAAGGTGAGAAGAGTGGTAATGGACGGACTAGTTCAATGTATGTTAGTTAACTTACTGAGATATATTAATATTTGTTTCGAGGAGCTTTTGCCTGACCCTGATAAAGAGTCGAAGATATTGAAATACTTTGGTCGACAAACAAAGGCAATACCTGTGTGATTCATGACAATTAGTTTGCCTTATTGAGAAATACACATAAAATAAATCTCTGAAAAGAGAAGTTGCATGAAATGGTTGTGATTTTTTCAGTATAAAAATGTGCCACCCGGACTAGGGAAGTATACCACCATATTCATAGCAGTACAAGATCTTTCTTCACAAACAATGTGAGCATAACAGCACTGGGTTGTACTTAAATGTTACACATGATTACAATATCAAATAACGAAACATATTGTGGAGGTGCTTTTGCCACAACGACTTATCTTGGATCCAGAAGAAATTAAAAAAGGGTAATCCACACTTCAAGATTTGGTCTATGTAAACAGAAATTAAAAAAATTATGTTAATAAACATCAATCCTTTTGCCACCTTTCCTTGCACAAATTTAAATCCAGAGCTTTATAAATAGAAAAAGATGATTTCACATTATCATATACTTAAAATTCATTTTGCAGTTGGAAAATTCATGAGCTTGTGTAATTATTTTTGGCCCGAGCCCTTGGTCGAGAAAATTAGTTATTAATTATAGCACAATTTTACAGGAAATGTTAATCTGTCAAACTAGCCAAAATATTAATTCTTCCCAGTGAAGACGTTTGGTGTCAGGCAAGGTTGAAAGATATAGGGCAAAAGAAAAAAGAGCGAGACCAGAGCTGCAATCCTACCCACATTTCATGAGCTATCCCAGCACATATGTGTGTCTTGCTTGCAGATGGTTGAATAACATCATAATTAGAAACAGCGTATGACGTGCCTCTTTGCGTGCAGTTAACACCCTTAGCTCCTGAATATAAGTTGCACGGTACTGAGGTAACGGTAAAATGGCTGCAATTGTACCTGTACCGTGCACTAACTTCGCATGAGAACCGTTTCAGTGTGGGGCTGATTTCTCCAGTCTTAAAAAGGCTCTGAATTCGCCATTCCATTGGGTTTCAGCTGGTGGTAAACACAGCCAGGGTCTGTGGTTTGGTTGGGGGTTCGAGGCAGTGGTGCGGACAGAGTTAGAGAGAAAAAGGAAGGTGTTTTCTAGCGGGGGGTATCCAGGAAGATCAGAGCTTAGAAACAGGTCATTTGCACATACTCTTCTCTATCCACTACACAAGAAATGTAACAACAATTTGCTGCAATATCTAAAGCCAACGAAGGGTTCAGACTAGGATAACAGTGCTCTCCCATTGTGACTTGCATGCTATGCAATTCTGCTAAATGTTGAATATGCTGCAGTCTTTTAATACAATGTACAAGGAGTTCTCTGTTCACCCTATGCTTGCATTAGGAAACAGGCATACATCTTAGCACTGATTTGATGCACCTGGTCTTTTAGGAGCCTCAGCTTCCTCATCAGTGGGACATTCTCGGAGAACCCATAACCAAAGGAAGGAATATTCATTAAAAAGAATAAGGCAGTTGATAGGTTTCACTGCAAGAATCAGTGTTGCATCCCATTAATAATGGCCTCGTGCATTATTTAAACTTAGAGGCTTGATTCGCTCGATACCCATCTGAGCGCCATCAAGATTGTGTTAAGATTTGTGAATGTCAATAATTTAGAAAGTAAAATGTTGACCTTTTGTCCCGTCACGCCACGTGTGAATTAAACAGCCCTTAAACTGCATTCTCCCTCCATGCCTCTTGGTTCACAGATCACCCTAAAGGTCCAATTGTGAATAAAGTAATGGCTAAAAAAAATAGGAAACAAATCATTCAGCGAGCAAAAGCTTCCCTGATGCAGAAGCCATGGACAAGGGAAAGCAAATTGTTGTATAAAGACAACCACATTAATGCAGGTATTCTCTCAGTGAAGCACTCTGCCACCCTTTGTCGCGTGGCGTAAATAATGTATGTTTCAATGTTGTTCCTTCGACAAAGGGCAGGGTACACCCTTTGTCAGGAGCCTCACTGTAAATGTAGACGGGCTCATCAAAAGTTTGCTCAATCTATGGGTGACAAGAAAACACACTGGCAGAGGACACACATAACTGGCCGTTCAGATGGAAACCCACGGATACTGAATGTAGCTTCTTACCAGACCTAAGATCCCTGGTCAGAGACTGGACGGTAATGAGGAACCTTCTTTGGATATCCAGAGTCAGCTCCGTAAATGAACGCGGGACCTCAGCCTTTGGAAGTATTGAAGACAGTGGTAGAAGTGGGGGGGATCGGAAGGGCATGGCGTGCCCCTACTTAAAGAAAATTATTTCAGTCCGTTCCCCTACTTCTTACTTCCTGGGACGGCAAGAATAGTCCTACTCACAAAATGATAACTCCCCCCCCTGAGCTCGCACAGGCTGTGGGATGGGCCATTGTCATTCCGATTGGGGCAGATGACCCCCTTTCGAATGACAATGCGTCCGCCGCCTGCCTTTAGCATATCATGTGCCAGTGAGATCATAGTTAGGGATTTCAGAGAAGCTTTCCCTATATTTGATTTTTTTTGGGAGGAGGTGAGGGTCTTGCAAACTTTTACTACTGGTAACTGAGGAGCCAGCCTTGCTTGTAACTTTGTATGTAGTTTATCACTACACTCTGCAACAAAGCCAGTTTTAGTGAAAACCGAAATTTATTTTTTTCCCCCCAATAAAACATTGGGAAAACAAACGCCTCTGTGTGACCCCGGTTTAAATAAAGGAGCAGCGGCAGGTGAAAAGGAGTGAGTTTCCAGGATCTGAATTTGGGGACAAGGGCTTCGAGTCCAAGTCTCCTGGCTCGACCGTCTGCTGCGTGGGCAGATGAACACCTTTATAAGCCTTTTCAACAAGTTGAATTGCTGCCTCTCCCTGCATTAACAAAACTACTTTACACAGCACAAATAACTCTTGTTCACTATATTACTTAAAAACTATCTCTGTACCTGCTAGACGCTTGCCTCAAAATGAGGTTTAAGAGGTGATCCGATTAAGTTTCACGAGGAATACAACACTTTTTTGGAGGGTGATATGGGTGTGAAAAGTTGGGGACTGCATTAATGTTTACAAAGGCCCCTTTGCTTGCCAAGTGGATGAACATAATTAAAAAGCGGGTGAGTTGACAGGTGCATGGTCCCTCTCGTGGCCCTCACATTTTTCGAATGGAAAAGTGTAAATAATAAAAACACGTAATGTTAGACGAGTGGACAGAGGGTGACAGACAGAGGGAGACAGAGGGTGACAGACAGAGGGAGACAGAGGGTGACAGACAGAGGGTGACAAAGGGAGGGAGACAGACAGATGAAGGGAGGAAGGGAGAGGGAGACGGAGGGAGGGAGACAGAGAGAGGGAGGAGGGAGACAGACAGAGAGAGGAGCGAGACTAAGAGAGGGAGCTATGACGGTTCAGGAGCAGTGACGGGGCAGAAGAGTCGAAAGGAAAGGAGAGGTGATGGGGCTGGAGAGGTGACCAGGCAAGAAAAGTAACAGGGCAGGAGCGGTGAACGGACAGGAACGGTGAACGGACAGGAAAGGTGAACGGACAGGAGCGGTGAGCTAAAAAACGATTGATTTAGGGCCAGATCTCTGTACTGGGGTGAATGTATGACATTGTTCTGCATTCTGTCCACCAGTTATTCTTTTTGATATATTATGATTGAGCAGCTAGCTGGCTGACATGAATATGAAGGAGCCTGTGTGGGTTTCCGTGAGTCTAGATTCTCCTGAAGAGTCCCTTTCTCTTCTGAGACCTGCTTAACACATGTGTACAGGAGGAGCCCTCTATTCATGTCCTCAATGTTTGAGACAAAAGATACTCATGGATTTCTGAACAATGAGAGTAAAAGTATTAAGGTAACATGTTGTTCCTGCTTATATTTTGCACTCTTTACATAAACCTGTATTCCCTATGAGTGTTTTCTTTTTTCTGAATTAAACCTCAAATAAACATGTTTATCCATTGTTTGAATTAAATAACCTTATAAGCTGTAACTGGTCAGTGAAATGCTAAACATACTAACAATTGGTATGTTTTGCTATTTCTAGCCACGCCCCTGACTCCGCCCACTGATCCAATCTTCGGTTATTCCCACCCCCCGATTCTCCACCCACAGTTCCCCTACTTTTTCCCCCCACTTCGACCACTGATTGATGACCTTCATCATTCAGAAACCCTTCAATCAATATATGTATTTAAATGAATAGATCATTATCGACTTAAATAAGCCATATGAACTTCAAAACAGTTCATTAGAAAGAAGTAATTACGTAGTGGTCAATAAAAGATGAATTCCCCATCACAAGCTATGATCATGGATATATTTACACAAATGTTTGTTATCTGAGTCCAGTAAACTTTAGCTGCTGTGGCTTGATTTGCTGTTCCATCACAGTTGTTGAATAGTCCAAAGATAAGGCCCCAATATACTTTCAAATATGAACAACTCAATAAAATATGCATTTCTACCTTGGATGTTTAAGCTAAAACCACTTTTTTTATGTGGAACATTAAACCAGAAACCAGCACACTCAGGATATTGTAAAAGAATCAGACGGATCTGGAGGTTGAACAACATTCCTTTCAATCAAGGTTCATCATGATATTATTGCTACTTTCAAAATCAACTTACTACTTTCACTTTCAAGTCAATTCCCATCATTATATCTCTACTCTAAACTTTACACACAAGAAAACAAGATCACATACCTAACACAACTAATCCACAAAGGAAAGAAAAAAACCTTTTACTCATCAACTAACTATTTACCTCTAATCTTGGGTTCTGGAGTTGCATGCAACTCACTGCAAAGAGCTTAAGTGCCTGGTCAGGGATAGTAGGTGCTATAAACACAATATACAATACAAAATAGGTTGGCGGCCCATTCAGCTGTCTCAATCGAACAGAGGTTATGCTTTTTTCATTCAAGGCTCTGGCCTTCGGCTAGACTAGAACTGCTGAATGTTTACAGTAGGATCATGCAAAGCATCAAAACAACTGAGTGTATTAGAATGATACATATTCATCAATCTTTTGTCAAACTGTGGTGAGGACTTCAATGTAAATAAGACCGAGGAATGTTTTAGTTTTAGATGTAGAGATTTTTAAAAAAGAAGCTAGTATCCGAGCCTGTATGAAGATCTTCTATAGTAACCTCTACTTGGGTATAAATGAGACAACGAAAGAGACTGTGAAAAATGTGGACATCGGGTTACTTTGGGAAAAGTTATCCGTGACACAGCCAGGTCGCAGCACCGTACATTACGAAGAGACGGTCTTCATTCTAGGTGTGATGAGAATTGGCCGTGAGGTGTAGCCCCCATATTGCTGACCAAACCCGCCGGAGGGGGTGGTTCGATTTATAGCTCTGTGATTTATGTAGAATGGGCGCCAGTTCAGGTTACCATTGGCCATGACCCCCAGGTATTTACAGACGAGGACCATGTTATATACTGTCTGTGAGAAGCCAATTAAGATGTTTATTTGCCTTCGATAATATATAACGTGTTTTGACAACGTTGAAAGCCAGTGAACTGTGCTCCGCATGGGATGATACTACATCCGCACGAGTTGGTCCCATATTTAGAAGCTGCTGACAAGGCAAGACTTCTGTCTAGGAGTAAAATATTATCTACAGGCTCAAGCCCCCATTTGGGCAGCACGACACTAGCTTAGGTCACAAATATACAGGTCAAATACCATGGGTGCAAGAGCACAACCATGTCTCACGCCACTGTCACCTATTACACAGAACCCAACATGATACTATTCATTTGGATAACAATAAACATTTGTCATTCGGTGCCAAGATGCCTCAAGGTGTGCACGTGTGCTTAATTAATACACATGTGGTGTTATTGTTCCTCAGGTGAATTTTGCCACTAAGGCCTAGTTCTTCTCCCTTAACATTGCCACTAAATCCCTAGGCACTCCCAATTGAACCAGTTTGTCTGCTCAGAAAACACAATTGCCCATTTGAAGTTGATGGTGTTATCCACAGTGCGCAGTATAGCGGATTACATAAGGTGCTTGCGTGATTTACCACCAGCCAGTTCCTAATTTTGTGATAGGTCCAGCAACTCAGCTAGTATTTGCATGTCTGACGATGATTTATGAGGTATATTGTGCAAAACTTATTTCGAATGCCAATTGATTTGCTGTTCCAGAAAACTAGCTGGAGTTCAGAAGGAGGTATATATTTGCTATATTCAGATTAGACTGAATTGGGAAGGGAGGGGTGAGGACCATTATAAAGTCTCATGTGTCCCTCTACCGACTACAATGGAATATGAAGCATTAACATATACAATTGCTCTATCTAACCACAACTCCTTTCATGAGGTTTTGATCTATCGACCTACGGGCCTCCGGACAGCTTTCCTTACTAACAACACTGCACTCTGGGACATTCATCTCAATTCCCCCTTTTTTAACCATCCTTGGGGAGTTTAATTTTCATCTCGAGAAGCTAACAGACAAATATATCATTGACCTTATGGACTCATTGATACACTTGGGCCTCACTCAGCTTGTCGAGGCTCCCCCTCACTCGGGCGGTCATTCCCTGCATGGAGTCTTATCAGACTACCCTTCTCTACAAGTCACCAGCACTCTTCCACTCACTTGGTCAGACCATAGTGCAGCGATGTTCCAACTGAACGTGGAAGACAGTTCGCCAAGTGATCACCTCCGAATTGCAAACTCCTCATGCCGACCTTACCACAAATTTACCCCCGACCTACTTTCCACACAACTTGCCCTTTCCTTGCCTAAGATTATTGCGGACCTTGAAGCAGAAACGGAATCCTACCATCAATGGGTTGACTCCCACATAACGTATGAGCCCCTCAAAAAACACAGCAATAATAGATCAGCTCCCTCAGAACCCTGGTTCGATGAAAACCTAAGGCTTCACAAACAACTGCGCAGAAAGCTTGAAAGGGAATGGCGCTCTAAATATAAGCCTGATGATAAATACAAGGGGGACTTTCAGATATAGAAGGAGATGCTGCATAAAGCTAACTCTAGTTATTTTATTAACAAAATCAAATCGCCCCTAAACGTACCTAAGGAGCTCTTTAATACAGTTCTGAAACTTAGCAAGCTACCAGAAACAAAAAACATGTTTGTGCGACCAATCTTTCTGTGATAAGTTAGCAACGTTCTTTCAGAGCAAGGTCAGAGTTATTTACAACACATTTTTTAATAGTCACCCTCACAGCACCACATCTAATGAGACGGCCACTGATGTGAGCATGGCCGGTGGTAACATGTCTGTTTCCCAGATGACTGATTCTTCAACTGCTGATGCCCTACTAGTGTATTTCACCCCTCTCTCAGTGGAACAGGCTCAAATATTATTGTCAGGTTCGCACTTGCATCGCGCCTACCGCAATGGGAAAAACTACATTTCCCATGAGCAGGCGGGGTCGCGCAGGAAGCATAACACTGATTCCAACGCGCTTCCTGTTGCGCGTTATTCTGGTCTTCTTGCTCCAGCGGCGTGAGAGCGGATCCCTGCACGCCAGCCTTCTAGTGTCTCCTGTTGGGTTTTCTCTCCCCTAGGGCCCTTGGGGAGAGCCACGGCATTCCGTCCGAGGAAGTGTCAGCGTCAGCGCCCTCAGGTACTGTGGTTCCTTGTCCCCGGCCGCGTTAGCGGTCAGCTGTTTTTGTTTGCTGTCTTCGAAGGGCTCGGAGACAGTGCTGCCTTACTATTTGGCAGTTCATTACTTTGCATCTCGGATTTGGGCTATTTTGTGGTGGCGGAACACTGTGGTGGTCGAAACCACGTGTTACCGTTCTCTCTGCATTTGTTCTTGGAACTTGAATAGCGGGACGCAGTAGTGAAGTCAACTACGCGTCTCCGTTATATTCTGTATATATATATAACTACATGGAAATGAAGGATCAGGGCGTGTAGTGAAGGAACTACAGTATTCCCCTGGTCTTATGGTCCTGTCTTTCATTGGATGTATTAAGTTGACAGAATTCAGTGGTGGTCGCAACTACGTATTTCTGTTTTGGCAAGTTTTCATGCACTCACCCTTGGGTTGGTCTGTAGAGAGCGGAGTGTTGTAGTTCTTGCTTCCTACACACTACCGTATCCTTATTTACTTTGTGGTGGAGCATCTTTACTTTCTGTGGATACCTTTGGACCCCCCTTGTACATTGAGTCCTATGACAAATTCTGTGGTATGTTGTGAGTGTTGGGTTAAGTGTCTCAGTACGGTGTGTGTGTGTATGTTAAATACAGGACTGTGTTCATTTATCCTATATCTATGTGTTCCCTAGGCCTTCCTCACAGATTATGACAGAAGGATTATAGATGTTTTCTAACCAAGGTCGGGTTTTCTTTCTGCCCAGGTACTTATCCATGTGCATGCTCTACTAGTGAGACCATATGAGAGTAGTTCTAAATGCTAGCAAGCACTTGACTGAAATCTGTCTTGTTTTCTATTACAGGCGTCCTTTCCCTGCTGACCCTACCTTTACCCATCCCACATTTTTTATTTTAGTTTGTTATTTTTCTCCCTCACCTAATGGCTCGAACACCCTGTGCTTATACTTCAGGGTGTTGGTGACGTTGGGAGGTGGAACCATATTTGCATCAGCTGGATCCCGCGGAGTAAACCTGACAGAATAACGCGCCACGAACGTTGCTCTGCCCGGTCCAGTTGTTGCAATATGGCCACCATGGATGATGTTCTGCAGGCACTGCTTGTAGTGCAGCAGGAGCTGGCCTCCTCTAAAGCAGAGGCAGCCGCGCTCAGAGAAAAAGTAGACAAGTTATCTAGGAATCCCTTTTCTACGTCGGTACCTCAGGTGCAAGTAACGGTTCCCCCCCCCTATTCCTCTAGCTAGCCCGGAGAGGTATTCCGGGGATCCATCCAAAACTCAGGCGTTCATAACGCAAGTCATGTTGCACTTTTCGTGTAAACCGGCCTCGTTCCCTAACAACCATTCTAGGGTGGCTTTTGCGATTTCGTTCCTGACAGGGGATGCAGCCAATTGGGCTGTACCTTTGGTACGAAATGACGACCCAATGCTCTCCGATTGGGCAACTTTTCAAACTGAATTCGAGAAGGTGTTTGATCGAAGGGCAACCACCTTTAGCGCAGATAGAGAACTCCTGGAGCTTAGGCAGGGGCGGTCGGATTTGATAACGTACCTTGCCAAGTTCAACCGTCTTGTGTCAGAAACTTCATGGCCGGAAGAAAAAAGGATGTCCTTATTTTACCAGGGTTTGAGGGATGGTCTTAAAGACGTCATTGCCCAGATAGATCCCCAACCAACCACTTGTGTAGATATGGTAAACTTGACTCTAAGATTGGATGGTAGAATGGCGGACAGAGGAGGGGATAGGAGACGATGGGATAGAGGGCCCTCACGGTCGGAATGGAGTCCACGTAGGCCTTTGCCTTCTGCAGATGCACAGCCTGAACCGATGGAAATCGGAGCAGTTCGGTCCCCACTAACCCGGGAAGAAAAAGAGAGTCGTCGCGTTGCAGGTCTTTGTCTGTACTGCGGCAAAAAGGGACATTATGTAAGGAACTGTCCTTCCAAATCCAGAAATACCGGGTCATGGTCTCGTAATAAAAGTGTAGCCATAGCAGCGAGCAACGCTCTAGAAGAAACTGGTGCTCAGGGAGGGAGAGACCAAAAGGAACCTCAGCCCTGGAAGGTGCCATCATTAACGGTACTAACTCTACATGAGTCCGAATCACATATACTACTGCCCATGAGGCTGGAGTGTCAGTTACAGGCTTACAATGTCACGGTTATGATAGACTCGGGGGCCACAGGGAATTTCATTAATAGCGGGCTTGTGACCTCTTTGTCTATAGACAGGGTACCCAGAGACTCACCTGAGGAAGTATTGGCGGTGGATGGTAAACCACTGATATCTGGCCTCATAACGGAACAAACTGAGAGGGTAACACTTTCTGTTGCTGTACCTGTCGGCAGGCATAGGGAAGAACTGGTGCTTAACATCATCGAAGCCCCTCAATACGAGATAATTCTCGGTATGCCTTGGCTTAGTCATCATAATCCCTCAATCGACTGGAAGGAGAAGTCAATCCGTTTCTTGTCTGAGGAATGTAAGAATCATATGGAAGAGGGCGTCGGGTTCTCTCCGTCTGTTCTTCCTTTGGTGGTTGCAACGGCTGCTGAGAAAGACGTGTGTCTACCTCTGGAATATAGGGCTTACAGGGATGTCTTCAGCGAAAGTCAGGCTGAGAATCTCCCTCCGCACAGGCCATATGATTGCAGGATTGATCTAGTGGAGGGAGCCACCATACCGTCCTGTAGGGTTTATGCATTGTCCGACCCGGAGACTACTCATCTGAAGGAGTACTTGGACCATTATGTGGATATCGGCTTCATACGCCCATCCAGGTCCCCTGCTGCCTCGCCCCTCTTTTTCATCAAAAAAGCCAACGGAGATTTAAGGGCCTGTGTGGATTATCGTATGCTTAACAAAAACACCATCAGAAATCGATACCCACTGCCACTTATCTCTGTTTTGCTGGACCAAGTACGGTATGCCAAGGTTTTTACCAGATTGGACCTAAGGGGGGTTTATCACTTGGTCCGGGTTCGCGAGGGGGACGAATGGAAAACCGCCTTCAAAAAAAGATACGGCTTGTATGAATACACGGTGATGCCGTTCGGACTGTGTAACGCCCCCGCGGCATTTCAATACTTTTTGAATGATGTTTTGAAGGATGTGGTGGACATCAGTGCGGTGGTATACATTGACGATATCCTGATTTACTCAGAAAACGTCAAGGACCATACACAACACGTCATTGAGGTACTCCAAAGATTGAGAGACAACCGCTTGTTCTGCAAGTTGAGCAAGTGCGAATTCAGTGTGGACAAGGTCGAGTTCTTAGGTGTCATGTTAAGCCACGAGGGACTACAAATGTCAGATAGAAAGGTACAGGCGGTGCAGGAGTGGTCTACCCCTACCTGTGTGAAGGACGTGCAAAGGTTTTTAGGCTTCGCCAACTATTACCGCCGATTTATAGCGAGGTTCTCCCAAGTAGCAGTCCCCTTGACGAGATTGTTGCGTAAAGGTGTACAGTTCGAATGGTCACCCGAAGCCACAGCAGCCTTCCAGTATCTAAAAGAGGCCTTCACAACGGCTCCCATCCTGGCACATCCTAGACCAGAACATCCTTATGTTGTGGAAGCGGATGCCTCCGACGAAGCTATAGGAGCCGTGCTGTCTCAAAGGGATAAGGACACTGGACAGCTACACCCCGTGGCGTATCTGTCCAAAAAGTTAAGCCCTCCTGAACAGAACTATACCATCTCCGAGAAGGAATTGCTAGCCATTAAACGAGCATTTCAGGAATGGAGACAATACCTGTGGGGGGCCAGAACCCCTGTCACTGTCTATACAGACCATCGCAATCTGCAGTACATGAAGACCGCTAAACACCTCACGCAAAGACAGATGAGGTGGATGCTCTTCTTTGCGGAATACGATTTCACCATTACCTTTAGACCAGGGGCAGACAACCTGAAAGCCGATTCCCTATCCCGACGAGACCAGTCGGAGGAGAAAGACAAAGGAGACGCTAAAGTGTCAATAGTCAGTCCCGAAAAGGTGATTTGCGTAATACAGGCCAATACCTTTTTGGACCTTGTCCGACAAGCCAAGAATCATGATGCCTGGGTCAGTTGGGCCACATTCGGGGGGAATCGCACCTTGGTGAAGGGGTTGCCTTTTCAAGACAACAGATTGTTTCTTCCCTCTATAGCATTGCGAAAAAAGGCCTTCATGTGGTGTCATGAGTCCCCTTTGGCAGGACATCAGGGGGTGCAAAAAACTATGCGGCTCATGAACCGGCATTTCTGGTGGGACTCGCTTAGCACGGATATCCCTGTATGGATTGGACAATGTGAGACATGCGCCAGGGCTAAGAACACAACCGGACAGAAAAAAGGGTTGTTGATGCCGTTGCCTTCCCCTAGGAAACCTTGGCAGACAATAAGTCTGGATTTCGTCACAGGACTCCCTCTTGATCAGGGCAAATCGGCGGTGTTGGTGGTCATTGACAGCCTCACTAAGTTGGGCCACTTTATACCATGTGTAAACTTGCCAACTGCTGGGCAGACGGCTCAATTGTTGCTAACCAACGTCATAAGATTACATGGAGTCCCAGAGGTTATAGTGTCTGACAGGGGCCCCCAGTTCATTGCGAGGTTCTGGAAGGCGTGGTGTCAGGCATTGCATATCCAGTCTTCTCTCTCGACCAGTTTCCATCCACAGATGGACGGGCAAACCGAAAGGTTAAACCAGACATTGAAAAAATATCTAAGGTGTTTTGCTGAGGATGCCCAGGAGTCATGGGTTTCCCTGTTATGGATGGCCGAAATGGCCTATAATAACGCGTGGCACTGTTCTGTGGGGATCTCGCCTTTCCATGCTACCTACGGGTTTGATGCACGCATCCTTCCGGTGCACATCCCGGAGGAGGTGTCTCGACAACCTACGGTCTTGGGACAAGTACGAAAGCTCCGTGTTCTGCACAATAAGGTCAGGGGGCATCTGGAGAAGGCTAAAGCAGTGTACAAGAAATGGGAGGATAAACATCGAAAGGAGGGCCCATCATTCCAGGTTGGTGATAAGGTCTGGTTGTCGACTCGCAACATTCGGTTCAAGTTGCGTAGTGTGTTTCATCCACGTTACATTGGGCCTTATACCATTGTGAAACGTATCAACCCTGTTGCTTTCAAACTAAAACTGCCTGGTTCTTTACGTATTCATCCTGTATTCCATTGTCACTTGTTGAAACCAGCTCATTCGGCACGTAGAAAGGCCACACCTCCGGTGCTCGGTGATGCTGGGGCTGAATACGAGGTGCGGAGTATCAAGGACTCCAAACTGTGCAGAGGCGTCCTTTGGTATCTGGTGTCCTGGAAGGGCTACTCGGTGGAGGATGATTCCTGGGAGCCTGTGGGGAACATACATGCCCCGGCGGCTATTCGTGCTTTCCATCGTAGGTTCCCCCTGCGCCCTGGTCCTAGGAGGCACTAGGGAAGGGGGGATGTACTGTCAGGTTCGCACTTGCATCGCGCCTACCGCAATGGGAAAAACTACATTTCCCATGAGCAGGCGGGGTCGCGCAGGAAGCATAACACTGATTCCAACGCGCTTCCTGTTGCGCGTTATTCTGGTCTTCTTGCTCCAGCGGCGTGAGAGCGGATCCCTGCACGCCAGCCTTCTAGTGTCTCCTGTTGGGTTTTCTCTCCCCTAGGGCCCTTGGGGAGAGCCACGGCATTCCGTCCGAGGAAGTGTCAGCGTCGGCGCCCTCAGGTACTGTGGTTCCTTGTCCCCGGCCGCGTTAGCGGTCAGCTGTTTTTGTTTGCTGTCTTCGAAGGGCTCGGAGACAGTGCTGCCTTACTATTTGGCAGTTCATTACTTTGCATCTCGGATTTGGGCTATTTTGTGGTGGCGGAACACTGTGGTGGTCGAAACCACGTGTTACCGTTCTCTCTGCATTTGTTCTTGGAACTTGAATAGCGGGACGCAGTAGTGAAGTCAACTACGCGTCTCCGTTATATTCTGGATATATATATAACTACATGGAAATGAAGGATCAGGGCGTGTAGTGAAGGAACTACAGTATTCCCCTGGTCTTATGGTCCTGTCTTTCATTGGATGTATTAAGTTGACAGAATTCAGTGGTGGTCGCAACTACGTATTTCTGTTTTGGCAAGTTTTCATGCACTCACCCTTGGGTTGGTCTGTAGAGAGCGGAGTGTTGTAGTTCTTGCTTCCTACACACTACCGTATCCTTATTTACTTTGTGGTGGAGCATCTTTACTTTCTGTGGATACCTTTGGACCCCCCTTGTACATTGAGTCCTATGACAAATTCTGTGGTATGTTGTGAGTGTTGGGTTAAGTGTCTCAGTACGGTGTGTGTGTGTATGTTAAATACAGGACTGTGTTCATTTATCCTATATCTATGTGTTCCCTAGGCCTTCCTCACAGATTATGACAGAAGGATTATAGATGTTTTCTAACCAAGGTCGGGTTTTCTTTCTGCCCAGGTACTTATCCATGTGCATGCTCTACTAGTGAGACCATATGAGAGTAGTTCTAAATGCTAGCAAGCACTTGACTGAAATCTGTCTTGTTTTCTATTACAGGCGTCCTTTCCCTGCTGACCCTACCTTTACCCATCCCACATTTTTTATTTTAGTTTGTTATTTTTCTCCCTCACCTAATGGCTCGAACACCCTGTGCTTATACTTCAGGGTGTTGGTGACGTTGGGAGGTGGAACCATATTTGCATCAGCTGGATCCCGCGGAGTAAACCTGACAATTATTTATCCAAATTAAATCTGGCTCTCCCCTGGACCCATGCCCCCCCCAAAGTCCTTCATCAAGCCCTGTAGATTATTCCAGGGCACCTAGGGACCATCTTTAACAGGATGTTATCCTCAGGACAAATGTCCTACATATTGAAAATGGCATAAATTCTTCCTCTTCTAAAAAAAAAAACTATTTAGACATTGTTAATCCCAACAACTACAGGCCCATATCACGGCTCCCTTTTGCCACAAAAATGGTGGAAGAAGCCATCAATGCTGAGCTTTCACTTTTTATCCAGAAGAACTCGCTGTTGGATCCTACCCAATTTGACTTTAGAAGCCGACACAGCACAGAGTTTGCTTTGATCACTAGCTCAGAACAAATCAGAAAAACTTTCAGTGATGCAGGAAACACTGCATTCATTTTGTTTGGCCTCTCGGCAGCATTTGATATGGTCAATCACAGCCTCCTTATCGATCGTCTTTTCTCTTTAGGTATCAGGGACTAGGCCCTCAAGCTCCTTCATTCATTCCTTTCGGACAGGGAACAGTTTGTTGAGCTAAACTACTTCAAATCCTCCCCTTTTTCCTTGCCTGGTGGGGTCCGTCAGGGCTCAGCCTTGAGCCCAACTCTTGTTAACTTGCATGTTACCCCTTTGGCCAAATCGATTATATCCTTCAGGTTCGAAGTGGTATCATACGCAGACAACACACAAATTATCGTCTCGGTGACTGAGAACCCGGGCAAGTCCTCATCCTGCTTTCACGACTCCATGCAACTAGTTGGTAGGTGGATAACAAGTAACTGTTTAAAACGTAACTCGGACAAAACCAAGGTTTTGCTTTTCGGGAGGACCACATCTTTCTGGTTCCCCAAATGGTGGCCTCAAGGATTTAGGGTACTTCCGACTCCGGTCACCAAAGTCAAAAATCTGGGAGTCCATTATGATAATAGGCTCTCATTTGAAGAGCATGTGACTTCCATGACCTCATCTTGCTTTCTTATGTTCAAGACTCTTATATAGGTCTATGTGGATGAAAGGAAAGATTTTATAAGGCAGCGATCACTGCTCTTATTTTTTTCTAAAATAGATTGTTGCAGGGCATTGTTTCTTAGCCGTCACAAAAAATCCCTACACAAGCTGCATATTATCCAAAATGCGGCAGCAAGACTACTCCAGGAGATCCTTAAACACCCGTCGGTCTCTCCTCTTCCTCCTGCACTCCACTGGATCCCAGTCAAAAAACAGGTGGAGCTCAAATACCTATGCATTGTGTGTAAGGCCCTGCATCTCTCAGGCAATATTTTCAATAGTATGTCTTCAGCCAACCTTGTTATACCAAAGGTTAAGGAAGCAACCTGGGGCGGCAGAAGGTTCTTATCTGGCAAAGCTAGGCTGGGGAACTCCTTGCCACTTAGGCTAAAAAAAATCAAACCTGCTTGCCTTTTGTAAGGTCCTAAAAACCTGGTTGATAACAGGCTCTGCTAGTCAGTCCTTTTCGCTGTTCTATTTAGGTTTCTGTCCTCCATACTAGTCTCCTTTCTCCTTCGTGAGTCTTAGCGCATAGACACCTTCGGGTAGTAAAGCGCTCTACAAATTCATATTTCATTTAATTTCTTTATATGCCCTCTGTCAAAACCAAGAATAAACCCCTCCATACACCCCTCCCTCTTCGCCCCACACACACGCCCAATTTACACCGATGGTTGGGTTTAAAAAAAAAACTGAAAATTGAAAATCTAGGAAGTACAGCATTTCAATTAGAAGAACCTTAGCAAAATAGATAGGATGAAATAAGTTATTCCATTCGGATTTTCCTGGCCTCTGACAGGCACGAGAGTCTGTAAATATTTATATCCTCCCCGACGCTTCATCGGAATGATCTATGGAATATCGATTTCTCTACTTCCCATTATATTTATTTTTGCATCCCCTGACGCTTCTCTTTCCATTCCAGTACTAATTGAATTCATGGTTTCTTTTCATCTTGCAACTTTTCCGCGCAGATCTGCGACGGGAAGGAGAGATTTAGTCGCTTTGGGGGATGCGTGATGCCTTTAAAGGTGTGATATACTTTTACTGTTTTAATTAGTCGCCGTCTCTCCTCCCACGGATTGCTTTTTTCATCTCCTGGGCGAGAAAAGTTATGTCTTCTTGTCGTCTGGAAAAGTTATTAAAAAGCAAGATATCGGAAAAAAAAGAGTGCTGGGTGGTATAAAATCTCGCTTCAAGAAAATGATTGTTCCTGATTAGGAACAGACATTGCACGCCTTTACCTATAATTCCAAATATTCTGCTGGTCCTGGCAGAGTTTGAATCTGGGCATATTAGATGGGGAAGCCAATACAAATGGAAAGGCGGGAAGGCAACCTAACCTCTCTCTGATGTCTTACTTGCTTCAAAATGTACAAGATGCAGAGATACAGACAAAGATTCATCACTGGCTGCTCCTCATGTTATCCATTCAGTTCACGAATTTCAGTAGTTTGGGTAGACAAATCTCTTCCATATTTCAGCGGCTTAATAAAATCGTTGTGCTACCTGGTCTGAGGCGCCCCGGTGTTAGCGAATGGCAGGATAAGTGAGGTTTTGATTGAGGGTTGGCAGCTGTCTAAGTGCCTGGTCATCTCCAGGCTTGTGTGGTGTTTACATTCTAGGATCTCACAAGACCTCCACGGTGAACCAAGCCATTTAGTCCATTATTGGTTGTGGCGCCTTCCAGTGCGATTCGCAGCAAAATCACCAGCCAGGGATCTTGCTGTGAAATCCATTTTCAATATTTTCAGCTCTGTAAAGGCGATGAAAGGGCTGGCTGTGAGGGCAAAAGCTTCCATGAAATAACCCTGGTTCCAACCTTCATCGTCGTTCTAATCATCTTTGATAAAGTTGACGACAGTGGTACCTTCGCTTACGGCATTAGCTGAGCAATTTCTGTCTGATGGTAGACTCTTTGGAGTGTTCCATTAAGTGCTGCTAACTGCTCTGACACATGGAAGCCAGCTGAAGCATGAACTCTGGGGGGCTCTTACCAATGTTAGCTTGTATTGGTCCACGGTGGGGCAATGTGTGTCAAACTATGCTCGTCTAGTGGGATGCTTATACTATCAGATGTTTTTCTTTCCACTTCGCTTTAATAGGCAGTCTTTCTACCTGTGGAATACTCCCTAATATTATGATACCAGGCACAAAAAAGGATTTCTATTTTTAAGAGCAGGACATACAAATCTCAGAAATCTGCCCATTTGCAGCCTAAGGCTCAATCCACAAACATTGTGCACCATTTGGAAATTTAGGTGCCCACAATAGTGCATCTTCGAATCAGGAAGTCGAATTGCAACCTCGAATCACTGCTGCAAGGTGCATCCTCCATGCGGGATTTCAAAACGCTCCGCAACCAGAATTTTAGGCACTTTGTTCAGCGGGCCTAACTTGGTTCCTGTAATGCGCCATGCTCAGGCTCAACTTGTGTCTTTGTGCCAGTGTGGCGCGGCCAGATAAACACACTTAGTGCTTTGTGCTTTTAAGCACTATTCATACAGAAATCTTTAAAAATTGCATATCTCTGGTCCTACTGCTTGGATTTTTGTTGCTTTGGTTTCAAATAAATTATTAATTTTTCTAAATTGTTTTGGGATTTTCATTGTTTTGTGTTTTCACTTTATTACTGTTTGAAATGCTGCATAAATACGTAAAATATTGCCTCTAACTTAAGCCTTACTGCTTTATGCAAAGCTACCAGCGGGTTAAACGCAGGTTCATTTAGGGTTTGCTTGTGTTTCACCCTGACAGAAATTGTCGTTCCTGCTTGAGTAGGGGTTCACTCCTTCAACCAGCCACCCAATTTCCGACAGATAATAAGAGGAGCTTGTACTTCTGCATGGGTAAAAGCCCTCTTGAAAGGAGCTCAGAAGGCCGTGTTTTTCCATGTAGCAAAGGAGTTAGAAAAATACACGTTTTTCCTAGGGCATCCATACAATAAGTCACCATGTTTTCACAGAATTTGTTAATCACAATAAGGTTAGCAAGTAGTTCAGGTAGACTATGCTTCCAAGGTTTTGTAAATGAGGGTTTTGAGAGAATGATTGATTAAAAAAGAAAGGTTGCCCGAGAGGTCAGACTAAATTAATGGAATTGCATCATTCAGCCAGAACTCCTTGGGAGGAGAGTAAAATGGGATCAAGGAGATGTCTTTTAATATGGGTAGATTCTGTTAGTGGAAGTTGTACAGCAAAAGTTTTGAAAAAATGCAGATGAATTCTTTGAATTTAAAGCGTGCGCAAGTCTCCAAATTAAGAAACCATATGGATGGACTCCAGGAGATGCATTTCAGGATGTGTTTCGAAGCTTTTATTGCGACAGCCAGTTGTTTGGATTGCAGAGATGCTACTGAAGGATTTTCTAACCATGTATTTAAGTCGCCTAGGAGAATAATAATATTTTTATATTGGCAGTACGATCCAATTGCTCATGCTAACAGATGGACATTATTTTAAGGAGCATGAAGAGGGTGATAAATTAACAGAAAATGTAGGTTTACATTCTTGAAGTTACATGAAATGGCTAAGCAATCAAGAACTGAATTCGAGGAAAAGAGCTCATATCTCAGAATAAGGGAGTCTCAAGTTAAATTACTCCTCTTCCTAGTTTATTTGCACAATCTGGGATGTATATGTATTTCATTTTTAATTTGATCAGAAATATTTCATTAAAAAAAGCTTTAAATTGGATAGATACCTACGTTTTGGATAAAAGCAGCATGTCTAGATTCCATTGTTCAAAAAGGTTGTGATGGCTATGTGCTGCAGCAGAATGAACATTGCATACCAAATCATAGATTGGAATTGTAACTGTTATTGGATGTATATAGTAGCGTTTACTACCCCTAACGAGGTGTTGTAGCACTTCAGAGCAGGCAGCACGCTGCTCTGGAATGCCAGGTTAGTGATAAGGCAGTTGGCTTTTGGGATTAGTTTTATGTGCTCCAGCAAACCATCTCATGCATTCACTCCAGTTACACAGTGGTAGAATAAATAGGAGGAAGGTGTCATCATGAGGGGGCGCAGAGGCTGATACTTGGTGAGGTTAATAGATGAGTTAAAGGAGGTTAGTTATTAGGCTGCAGGGTATGACTTTTAAAATAAGATCGGTGTGATCTTTTAAATGAGTGATGGACAACCTGCAGAAATACATAATTAGCTGTTAGAAATAGAGTCTATAGTTGGCAGTGGTTTGCAGCCTGTCCAAGTAGAGACCCTCACTCTAGTCAGAGTAAGGGAGTCCAATTTTCCAATGTGTTTATTTATTTTGTTTTGGAACTCCTACGGAGGTCCACAAAAACACACCAATAATTTAAAAAGGCAAACATTGCATACAGTACAAATTTCCTTATTTATACATTACTATAACATTATATCAAACATAGGGAGAAATGTGCAAACAATGCTATAATACATAAAACAATCACATGACCGACCGATAAAATTTCTTGTATACATACTAAGAAATGTGCAAATGATGCGATGAATACATGGAACAATTAAATTGCCAACCAATTGGTATTAAATCAGAGCTAGAGTACTACTGTTAGACAAAATTCTAATAAATAGGCAAAAAATTTCTAAAAAAATTGGTATATCTTAAAACAAACCATTTCATTCAGGGGGACAAAACCAGAGAACGTGCATCCTGAGCAGAGTGAATATTGAATCTGATAAAAACTGGTTTTAAAAACACTCGCCTAGCACTTTGGAGGTTTGAACATACAAATAAGACATGAATTAGGACTTGGATTTGCAACTGGCACAATTCACAAATTCTCTTCTCTCTAGGTGTTTTATCCCAAATACCAGTGACGTCTCTTAAAGGCAGCAGATTAAGTCTCAGTAGGAGTATCAACCTTCTAATCCCATGGGGGATATTCCAAGTTAAATAAGGCTGTGGTTTGTTCCCCAATGAACTCCCACTGACCGCCACGTTACTGGGCCTGGATTTACTTGAAGCAGCATCTCTCGCTAAACTGATAGGGGGTCTGAATTTCTTTAAGAACTGTTTCAAACCAGATTTAGGCTTTGGAGAAGCTGGAGTTAAACTAAGACCGAAACTGTCAATTGCACTTAAAAAGGACCTAAAAAACGTGGATTGTGCGTTTAGAGTGCAAAAGATTTCTGTTCTCAGAGCAGCCCTAAGAGTACCATCTTCCCCCAAGAAGAGCAAGTTACCCCACCTAAGAACTGCTGCCTGGGCTAAAATAAAGGACGAGACTAATCCAAATTTAAGGCGCAGAACATGTGGGGCAGCCAGAGAATTTAAATTGCAGATTAGTAAGGGAGTCACACAGCTAAGATAACCCCAGCTTATCCCCTTGGTAGCTTGGCACAAGCAGTCAGACTTATCTTAGAGGCAATTTGTAAAGCATTTGTACATACACACAGTAACACAGTGAAAACACTACAAAAGGAGTCCACACCAGTTCAGAAAAAGAGGCAATATTTATTTGAATATAATAATACCAAACAACAAAAAACAAAAATCCAACATACACAAGTCAAGATATTGCTTTTGAACGATTAAGCAAGTTTAGTCCCTAAAAATCAATGGATGTGTTTCTTATAGCACAGAGTTCCTTGGATGTATCAAAAATCAAAGCTGAAGCAGGCGCAAGATAGGTGAGGTGCCAGAAAAGCAAAGCGATGTGTTGGTTCCTTACTCCACAGGGGAGCTGATGCATCGGTTCCTTACTACCATGGGAGGTGATGCGTAGGTTCCTTTCTGCTAGGCAGGGGAGGTGAGGCATTGATTCTTTACTGTCAGGGGAGGTGATCCATTGGTTTGTTACTGGAAGGGTAGGGGATGTGTCGATCTCTGGACACTTGGCCTTGGTTCCTTACTGTGGTGCGAGGGGCGATACATCAAACATCTAGACCGACTACGTCAATGTGACTGCGGCAATGCAGGTGCTGCACCAATTTCACAGCTGTGAAGCAGGCACTGCATTGATTCTTCAGCGTCAAAGCAGGTGCTGCGTTGGAGTCAGAGAGATTGCCACGGACATCGGTGACACGGTACTCAGGACTCACGCTGATTATATTTTTCTAGCCGCAAAGCAGGTGCTGCATCGAGAAAACAGGTGCTAAGAGTCGATGCGTGGATTTCCTCACCAAATTACACTTCCAAGGGCCAGGGAACTGGATTTGGCACCACTTGCCAAGTCAGGGATCAGCAGGCAGTGGCAGGTGAAGGCATTGATGGCCCTGAGACTTCTTAACAGGAGGCAAGCATGCACAAGCCCTTGGAAAACGTTGGAAGCAGGATGTAGAAAGCAAAGTCTAGTCATTGCACTCCCAGGACAGAAACAGCAAGCAGCAGGTCTGCACAACAAAGCAGCAGGCAGAGTTTCCTCCCTCCTTCAGCATCCAGCTCTTCTTCCTGACAGAATGTCCTCTGTCCAGAAGTGTTCTGATTTTGGGGTGTCAAAGGTCCAGTACGTATACCCTTTCATGCCTTTGAAGTAGGCATACTGTTAATTAAAGTCTTTGTGGTGCACACGACCCTGCCTTTCCCTGACCTGGCTCCAGACACACTATGGGGGGAAGGAGGCAGATTTGTGTGAGGACAGGCATAGCCCAGTTCAGGTGTTAGTGGCAACTCCTTCCATCACTCTTGCAAAGGAAGGCCCGTCAGCCTGGTAATGGCCCATCAGGATATGCAAGACACACCTCAGCTCCCTTTGTGTGACTGTCTACAGTGAATGCATAAGAGCCAACGGTCAGCCAACCCATATGTGTATTCTACAGACAAGCAGAGGCACAGAACAATTAAGTAAGAAAAAGTCAACTTTCTAAAAGTGTCATTTTCAAACATGCATTTAAAAAACCAGCTTCACCAAAAGATGTTTTTTAAATTGTGTTCAGAGACCCCAAACTCCATATCTCTAGCTACTCCCAATAGGAAATTATACTTAAAATGTATTTCCAGGCAATCATCGTGTTACCATATGGGACAGATAGTCCTTCCAATTGTGAAAAATTAATTTAGAAGTATTTCACTATTAGGAAATGTACAACACACCAGTGCATCTCCTACCTTTAAATACACTGTACCCTGCCCATGGGGCTGCCTTGAGCCTACTTTGGAGGTGACTTGTGTGTACCAAAAGGGAAGCTTCACTTGCCATGTCGAAATGGCAGCCTCACTCACCGACACTCCAGTGGCAGGTCTGAGACATGTTTGCAGGGATCTTCATGTGAGTGGCACAATCAGTGCTACTGGCCCACTAGTAGCATTTGAGTTACAGGCCCTGGGCACACCTGTTGCACTTTACTAGGGACTTGCTAGTATATCAAATATGCCAATCATGGATAAACCAGTCATCAATACAATTTACAAAGGGAGCACTTGAACATTAGCACTGGTCAGCAGTGGTAAAGTGTAAAAAGTCCAAAAACATACAAAAAACGAAACACAGCACAGAGTCAAAAACAGGAGGTCAGATCCAAAAAGACAGGGGAAATCATGCCAAATTATGCTAGGTCTAACAATATCAATTAAGGCAAACTTGCAAGTGACTTAGAGAGTGTTGTGCTCAGAGTGAAAAGACAGGAGGATGAGAAAAGAAGAACACAGTCACATGAAAGAAAAATGCGAGGCGACAGTTCAATATTTTAGGTAAAAGTAAAACATAATTTTTTACATCAGATTTTCTGACTAAAGAGGACACTTTTTAGACAGCATGCACATTGAGGATGCAAGAATGTAGACAGAAGCAACATTATTTGCATGTGAAGACAGTGCTATTTTCCATAATATTGATAGGCACTAGAATTGGGCAAACAGTCTGTGCAATGCTACGCTACCACGAAATCACAGCTTCAGCAAGGACAACTGATTGACTCAAGGGGTGGAAGCTTAAAATAGTTCCTGGGGGGGGGGGAGCACTTGAAAGGAGATTCTGCAAATGCTGGGGTGGATTTCTTTCCAAGAAGGTCTCACAGTGACTGTTAACAGTAAAGTGAGATGGTATCCATTTTGGCCGCCTTTGTTTTGACATGGCACAAGACGGAGGGCAACTACAGCTTCCATAGACAGTGAAAGTGTATTATCTGCATTCCTGTGGCAAGAGGGTGGAAACCAAGACACTGAAATTCAAGGAAGACTTTGTTGACAAGGGGCTGTTGATTAGACTTCCTAAAGCACTGCCCATTGGGGGATGGCAAGGGTGTGGGATGAACCTGCAGATTCAGTTCTGCAAGATCTTGGGTAGCCCAATAGGAGGCCCAGCTTTTTGTCTTCCTTGATCACACATTCAGCTGTGCTAATGTCAGCCAGGGCTAAACCTCACACCTCTTTGTGATTTTGTTGTGGGTGCTACGGGTTAGAGACTACCCTTCTGCCAAGGGCATCAATTCACAAAGGCTTTGTCTGGAGAGCACCCTGGAAAAGTCATTTGAAAGGAGTACCACTCCAAAGTAGTTCCACAGAATATAGACTTTAGTAACATTGTTTTAGAACACTCTCAGGCTGTGTTACACCAGCAGAATTAAAACTCAAAACGTGTACATGTTACTTGAAAAGCAGCCATAGAAGCTGGAGTTTGGAAGTATTTAGGATATGAAATGCACTGTGGTGGTACAAATGAATGCACACCAAGGAACAGGCGATACAAAGGGAAGCATACAAAAGGAAAGACGGTCCTAGAACGAGGGGAGCAATTATTCTTGCCTGGGGGGGCACTACCCCACCTTCAGAAACCTTTGTGTCTATTGGATTCCTGCGGGTGCGTCATCTCCTAGTGGGATCACCATGTAGGGATCCACTAGCAATCTCTCCCCTTGGGATTAATACTTGAGTGCCGATATATGCTCCCAAGCAAACATCACACCGAAAGCTGCAGGTGCCTATAGGTTCCAGCTGCTTTCAATTCCACGAGCTGGGAGATCAACAGAAACATTCGTCTTCCCTCTATGCAGTCAACGTCACACAGCCAAGACAGAGCAGCCCATCTCTGACCGAAGATGCATTGTGAGCCAGTGTGCACCTGCACACCCTGCCTGGGGGCCATTTACTTAGTAAGGCGTAGTATATATTAATGCTCCAGGTGTATAATATGTACAGAGTCTAAAGATTTTAAAGAAACGAAAGTCGCACAAAGAAAAACAAGTTACAAAAACAAAATGGCTGCAAATAACAACAAAAGTCAACAATGTGGATATAGAGAGTTTGGAAAAAAAGTTAAACTGAGTGATGACTTGGTCATCTGTGACAGTCACATGCATCAGAGTAGCGGAGAAGCATACTTTACATCAAGTGCAAGTTATACAATGTTGGCTGAAGTTACAAAACGTTTAGCGTCAAACATACTTACCCTCATTACTAGTTGTTTTATTTTACCCAGACTTCAGGGGCGGCTCCTACGCTATGGCGCAGGAGCGTTGCCCCACTGCTTTCTAGCTGTGCAAGAAGCAAAAATATAAAATGGTTATAACTTTTTGTTATTACTATTTTACGTTTCTTTTTTTGCAGGCGGGTGGGCGGGACTGCTCTGCTTACAGAGCAGCAGGGCAGGGGAGGAGTGGTTTGCTCACTCCTGAGGGCGCAATGACTGTTTGGTCAGCCCTCTCGGGCCGCCCAAACCAGTCATGCACACTCCCCTGTCCTCCATGCAGGCTGCATTGCAGCCTGCATGGAGGACGAGCCCACCGCTATAGCCCCTGGCTGACCAAGTACAATGCTCCATTGGAGCATTGTGATTGGCTATGGGGTGGGAGCCTGGCTGCCTGCTTCCTGTTACAACCTGGGGTCGAGGCAGGAGAGCAGGAAAGAAGATGCGGGACCCGGCTGTGGCGGCAAGGTACTTTTTTTTTATGCAGCCAGCGGCCACACCGCCTTCCCTTACTTCCGCCCACGCACCCGCCCCCCACCCACGAACCGTGCCGGCCGCCCCCTGGTGGTATCTCCGCGTGAAATAACACGATTTACAATTACTTGACAATTCTGGTCCCAGAGACACCAGGTCTCTCAGAAAAGCTGCAGGGGCTGGGGCTAGGGCCGGGGTTGGGCTGTTGCAAGCAGCATTCCACAGTCCTGTCTGCTGCCTGCCACAGTTCATGCTACAGCTGATGCTCCCCATACCCTCTGACCTCCCCATTCAACACCTCCAACAGCAATCCTGTTAACATTTGGAAAAAGTTTCTTTTTTTGGCTGAAATTATGACAAACTGCTCGGAAAGGCACCCATTGAATCCTCAATTCAGGGGAAAACCTCATAATGGCCTGCATTTACACTATAGATTCCATATGGGAAACTTAAATCCGGGCCTCTGGATCCCCACTGCAAACGCACGATGAGGCCCTTACCTAGAGTGAACAAGGCATTAAACAAAAATAAATGCATATATGTTGTGAAAGACAACAGGGAAGGCAAGTACCAGTTTAAAAAGACAGCAGCGCACGCACACCATTGGACTTGAAGAAGTCCCAGTTAACCTGATGAAACTGCCCTCTTTTACATAGCTAAAGGATTTGCATTCACCAAAACGCAGACCCTCTGAAAGCCTAAACTGAATTGACAAAACAAATGGCGGAGACCTTGAAGAGAGCAGGTCCATCATCTACAGACCACTCGATACCACTTTTTAATGCAACATCGAGCTGAGGGTCAGAGCCAAACGGGCCAAGGGCAAGAAGGTTTTCTGCCTTTGCCGACAAAAGACTACCCACACCACTGCCCCCAATACTAACCTTTTCTGCCAGAATGTAAGCACTTCTTATCTATTTGAGGTGGCAAAAGACCGGAGACAGCGGACAAACGGAAGAGCAGGTTCACCCTACGCAAAAGGTAGGGCCCCGGCGGAAGAGAGCTGATGACGCCGACAGAGCCCTGCCAGCACCTAGGATAGGACACCGAGCACAGTGCAGAGCAGCGAGGCAGCGAGAAAACACCATTCAGGACGGATATCACAACTGAAAACACCAACAACAGCCAGCGCAACCTTAAAGCACCCTTGACAGAAGACGGCAGCAAAAACAGCACTGCGTGCAGCAGATAACACCCAGAACAGCGGAAAACTCACCTCACACCGCATAGTGGAGAGCCTTCGGGACTGGAAACACTGTCTCATATGCAGGACAGCGCTCTCAAAGGAGGACAGCATGAACAGAGGACAGCACCCAGGATAGGAGCCCGCACCACAGATAGAAAAAAACGCAACCAGACAAGCGACAGCCCGTTGGACGGTGAAAAGCACCCTAGAGAGTGGACAGGATCAAGATTCAAGACAGAGGTGAGCACCACGGGCACTTTGGAATACACCCTGGACAACGAACAGCACCCTGGACAGTAGTATGCGCCCCATCAGTGAATGAACCTTAAAGAGAGGACAGGAAAATACTGTTGACAGCACTGCATGAATTCTCACAGCACATCAGATCTCAGATATACCCCGAAAGAAAAGAACACCCCAGAGACTGCTCACATTACCTAGGCAATGAACCGTCCCACGTACAGAGGACATCGCCTCCCACCGCAGGCAGCACCATGGACAGCAACAGCACAATAGAGAAGTTTCAGCACGCCGGACAGCTCCTAACGCTCCGGACAGTAAAAAAAACCGTGACGAGAAACAGCACTATTGACTGAAAATAGCACCGAGCAGGCAGGCAGGATCGTGGACAAAGGACAGTAGGCAGCATCATTGATAGCAAAAGGCATCCTAAATAGCTCAGAGTAACCTACATAATAAACAGACTACAGAAAGTGAACAGCAGAGATTGCATGGAACTCTACAGGGAAACAGCACACTGAGCAGTTAACTACACAATAGACTACGTAGAGCATCTTCGTTAGCAGGTAATCCATTGGGGGGAGTGAGAGATAGGATCCTTTCAGACTCCATTGAATTGCTATTTATCAAAAAGGGGAAAGGATCACTTGTCCTGCGAAAAACTCAGGTCTGCAGGTTGGCAACTGGGTGTCTCCCAATAAAATGACCCTCATACACGTGTGTTTCTCTCTTGTTTGTTATCGTTAGCGGTATATGAGGTGTCCCCGCTTATATCACACGTGCGTGCGTAATCACAGGGTCAAGTCATTTGTGTGCACCCTCCACCAGGAGGTTTTACCTTAAGTTTTAAGGCAGTAGTGATCGTGGAAAAAAGTGATTAGGATAGTGATAAGTGATTTAAAATATAGTCCAGATATCCAAAACCGATTTTTTTTTATTAAGTTGGAATCGGGCTATTGTTAAAAAGAGGTAAATTCGTGCAGCTCTGGAATTTGTTATGAATTCTAGCGCACTTAATGGTCTGCTAAAATGGTCGACATGTTTCAGCTATAGGTGACAATTTGTCTGACAGCTTTCTTCAGGACCAGGGAGTGAAAGTGATAAATAATAAGTGAGAGAATAGGTAAATTTTAACCTGATTCTTCAAGTGTTGAGAGGTCTCATTGTACCTAAAAGGAAAAAACACACACACAAAATACAAACCAAATGGGAGAATGGGGAAAGGGGGAGAAAAGAACTTGGTAAAGTACAAATATGTACACATTCAAAATCGTTTGATTTCGAATAAAGAAACTGTAAAATGGCAATACTTAGCGCAGAATCACTCTCATTTCAGGCGTCAACTCATCCATTCTCATGCTTTATCAGCGTGAGGTGATTATGCTATACTGTTCATTGGTGCTCTTAACTGTGACCGGTAATAGGTGTTTCTAACATTTCTCATGGTGGAATTCACATGCTTATTTTAGGGCACGTCGTGATCTTAGTACGGTGTAGTAAGGCGTTTGAAGTGCTCGTTGTGACATTCTTGTTGTATTCATTGTGAATATGTGGTATTCATGAGTCACGTGCATGGTGGTTTATCTATGCAGAGACTACACTCTTTTCTTGCTCTTTAAATTCTAGCAGGGACAGTGGTCTAAAATCCGTGGTCAATGTCGGATATGGTGTGAGTCCCTATCTGGTTCGAGAGGTTATGCCTACCTCTTGAATTGTAGCTAGTAGCCTCATCGGGGGAAGAGGATTCTATGAGGACGGTAGCGCTGGGAAGGAGTAAAACAAACGTTAATACAGACAGGTTTTACTTGCGCTTTTGGTCTCGCAATTGAGCGGCGTCTTCCTCTTCTACCTTGCGCCTTAGCGTCCTCGTCTGCAGCATGTGCTGTCTCTGCCTCCAACCACCCGGAAATGGTTGGTGTTGGAGGAGCGGATGTTTTAAGCAGCAAAATATGGAAATGGAAGAAATATTCGCAATGTTGCGAAAATTGTTGTAAATGTTTCGAATTTGGTAATCAGTATGACTGAATTAATTATGTAGTAGTGATTTTGCAAATTGTTAGGCATTATAGAATTTTAGTGATTCACCGGTGATCTTTTCAGGTTTATTGCGGTCATGGGCAAATCGGAAAGTAATCTGTATTTACTAGAGACTGACATTTGTCCGAACAGTAAGAGAGATGAGGAGGGACAGGTAGTGAATTTTTCATTTATTAAGAGCAAGCCAGGGGACAGAATCATTGAGTCCTAGGGTGTCTGTTTTCAATCTATGCACCCAGCGTTGTTCTTTTTTGAACAGGATTTTTTGGGCATTCCTGTCGACAGTTTCAAGAGTTTCTAGGATGACCCATTGCAGATCTTTGGCCGTATGTCCCAGGTCTATGAAGTGTGACGACATTTTTGTTGTTGTTCTTTTGCAATTGACATTACTCCGATGTTCATACATCCGTTGTTTTGCCTTGCGGCGAGTCATGCCAATGTACTTCATCTGGCATGGACATGTAATCATGTATACGACATGACTAGTGTTACAGTTGGTATGTTTTTTTATTTTCCAGGTTAGATCAGGGAGTAGTTGTAGTTCCTTGGTGGGTTTAGTAGTTTCACAAGCTAGACAAGAACCACAGGGGTAGTGTCCTGTTATCGGAGTACTGTTCCATAATCCTTGATGTTCTTTTTTCTTTTTCGGAGGGGGCCTAGTATGTACCAATAGATCTTTGAGGTTAGTGCTTCTCTTATTGGCAAAACGGGGTTTTGGCCAGTCAAGGTTGTTTGAAGTAATTATTTTCCAGCTTTTATTTATTATCTTCTTAACCTTGTTTGTGACTGGACTGTAGGTGGTGACACATGTTGTTCTGTCATCCCGTGGCTTAGGGTGTGTTTCTAGAAGCACTTCCCTTGGCTGGTTTTGTGCACGTTTTTTGCAAGAGGAGATTATCTTTCTAGGATATTCTCGTGCTGTAAGTTTGTCACAAAGATCATTTGCTTGGTCCTTGTAATCACTTGTGGAGCTGCAGTTTCTCCTAAGACGGAGAAATTGACTATAAGGGAGATTCTCCCTTAAAGGTCGGGGGTGAAAACTTTTGAAGGATAGCAAACTGTTCTTGGCTGTAGGCTTGAAAAATGTTTTTGTATGTAAACTGTTGTCTTTCGCAAAGATGGTTATGTCTAGGAAGTCCAGTGTTCCTTTCACCCCCTAAGCCCTAAGCACTAACCTCAAAGATCTATTGGTACATACTAGACCCCCTCCGAAAAAGAAAAAAGAACATCAAGGATTATGGAACAGTACTCCGATAACAGGACACTACCCCTGTGGTTCTTGTCTAGCTTGTGAAACTACTAAACCCACCAAGGAACTACAACTACTCCCTGATCTAACCTGGAAAATAAAAAAACATACCAACTGTAACACTAGTCATGTCATATACATGATTACATGTCCATGCCAGATGAAGTACATTGGCATGACTTGCCGCAAGGCAAAACAACGGATGTATGAACATCGGAGTAATGTCAATTGCAAAAGAACAACAACAAAAATGTCGTCACACTTCATAGACCTGGGACATACGGCCAAAGATCTGCAATGGGTCATCCTAGAAACTCTTGAAACTGTCGACAGGAATGCCCAAAAAATCCTGTTCGAAAAAGAACAACGCTGGGTGCATAGATTGAAAACAGACACCCTAGGACTCAATGATTCTGTCCCCTGGCTTGCTCTTAATAAATGAAAAATTAACTACCTGTCCCTCCTCATCTCTCTTACTGTTCGGACAAATGTCAGTCTCTAGTAAATACAGATTACTTTCCGATTTGCCCATGACCGCAATAAACCTGAAAAGATCACCGGTGAATCACTAAAATTCTATAATGCCTAACAATTTGCAAAATCACTACTACATAATTAATTCAGTCATACTGATTACCAAATTCAAAACATTTATAACAATTTTTGCAACATTGCGAATATTTCTTCCATTTCCATATTTTGCTGCTTAAAACATCCGCTCCTCCAACACCAACCATTTCCGGGTGGTTGGAGGCAGAGACAGCACATGCTGCAGACGAGGACGCTAAGGCGCAAGGTAGAAGAGGAAGACGCCGCTCAATTGCGAGACCAAAAGCGCAAGTAAAACCTGTCTGTATTAACGTTTGTTTTACTCCTTCCCAGCGCTACCGTCCTCATAGAATCCCCTTCCCCCGATGAGGCTACTAGCTACAATTCAAGAGGTAGGCATAACCTCTCGAACCAGATAGGGACTCACACCATATCCGACATTGACCACGGATTTTAGACCACTGTCCCTGCTAGAATTTAAAGAGCAAGAAAAGAGTGTAGTCTCTGCATAGATAAACCACCATGCACGTGACTCATGAATACCATATATTCACAATGAATACAACGAGAATGTCACAACGAGCACTTCAAACGCCTTACTACACCGTATTAAGATCACGACATGCCCTAAAATAAGCATGTGAATTCCACCATGAGAAATGTTAGAAACACCTATTACCGGTCACAGTTAAGAGCACCAATGAACAGTATAGCATAATCACCTCACGCTGATAAAGCATGAGAATGGATGAGTTGACGCCTGAAATGAGAGTGATTCTGCGCTAAGTATTGCCATTTTACAGTTTCTTTATTCGAAATCAAACGATTTTGAATGTGTACATATTTGTACTTTACCAAGTTCTTTTCTCCCCCTTTCCCCATTCTCCCATTTGGTTTGTATTTTGTGTGTGTGTTTTTTCCTTTTAGGTACAATGAGACCTCTCAACACTTGAAGAATCAGGTTAAAATGTACCTATTCTCTCACTTATTATTTATCACTTTCACTCCCTGGTCCTGAAGAAAGCTGTCAGACAAATTGTCACCTATAGCTGAAACATGTCGACCATTTTAGCAGACCATTAAGTGCGCTAGAGTTCATAACAAATTCCAGAGCTGCACGAACTTACCTCTTTTTAACAATAGCCCGATTCCAACTTAATAAAAACATTTCGGTTTTGGATATCTGGACTATATTTTAAATCACTTATCACTATCCTAATCACTTTTTTCCACGATCACTACTGCCTTAAAACTTAAGGTAAAACCTCCTGGTGGAGGGTGCACACAAATGACTTGACCCTGTGCTTACGCACGCACGTGTGATATAAGCGGGGACACCTCATATACCGCTAACGATAACAAACAAGAGAGAAACACACGTGTATGAGGGTCATTTTATTGGGAGACACCCAGTTGCCAACCTGCAGACCTGAGTTTTTCGCAGGACAAGTGATCCTTTCCCCTTTTTGATAAATAGCATCTTCGTTAGCAGACAGCACCCAAGACATTGGACCGCATTACTGACAATAGGCAGCCCAACTGAAATAAAAAGCTCTCTGTAAGGCAGGCAGCACGACAGAAATGAGAAAACATCCAATGCAGACGACAGAGCCACTGACAGTGAACATCAGAAACAGTTTAAAACACATAGCACTATATACATCACCCGCAGAGAGCCCACAAACTGCACTCTGGAAACCACCCAGTGTTGTATTCGGTAGACAGTCTCCTACCCAGCACCCACAATAGCACCCAGCACCCCGGACAATGGACAGCACCCACCCACAGCAGCGAATGGAACGTCCCAATAGGGAGCACGGATATGATGGACAGTATTCAGGAGAGTAAACATAACATAGACAGCGCCATGCATGCCATAGAGAACAATGGACAGCAGTCAGGAATCCAGACAGTAAACGCCACTTTTCAACATCACAGAGCACTGCGAAATACCCAGACGAAGCAGGCACAACCACGAAGAGCAGACAGAAGCCCATCGAAAAGCACCAGAGACTGCATCCTGTGATGCAAACAGAAGATCAGTCAGGGCGATGAGCAAAAGATAACACCAAGTACCGGTGAACGCACCATGGACAGGATACAATACTCCACTACAACACTAGCAGTGTACAGCAGAGGCTAAACCACAAAGCATCATGGACAACAGTGAACACATCAGCCTGGACAGCAGAAAGCCCACGGGACAGCAGGTACCGCCACCTTGTACAGTGACAGAGCGTCAGACTGCTGTCAGCACCACGGACAGCGATCTGACCCCACGGCATCAGGCAACACATATCTCAGTGAACAGTACCGGGTGCTCTATGGAGTACTCCACTGGACCGAATTAAATGCACCAGTCAGCAGACAGATTAGCAGATAAGAACCTGGGGAGCAGACAAGACAACGCCACAGGCGGTGGTGGCTGGCAACATTCTGAGTAACACATTACACAACGATTAACAGACAGCGCTTTCAATAGCAGAGAGCACATTTGCTATCAGACAGCTGCCAGCACAAGAAGAATCAACGTCTGACACCAGGGGACGGTACCCCGGCCAGAAAGCATCACTTTGGATAATGGAGAGTACTTTCATCGTCAGGCAACATGGCCAACTCTTTGAAAAGCAAATAATGCCCGGGTAGCAGCCGGAATCACACTGAGGTCAGCTCTATTGACCCGTGAGCGAATAGCACCCTTGGATGTATATAGTGCTTCAGGACGCAGACAGCTTCTTGTGAAATGGTAGTAGCACCAACACAAGGCAACCAGTGTGGACACCAGCCAGCACCCCAGACAACAACGAGTACCTTGGACAGCACAAAGCTTCGTGGGCAGTGGGCAATGCGCCGACAGCGAATTCCTCCAAACAGCAGTCAGCAGCACGATTGCCAGAGTGTCCATTAGACAATATACTCGACCCAGGACCACGCTGAAAGGCTGAGAGTCCCCTGTCAGCAAACGGCACTCTGGACAAAAGACAGCACCCTGGACAGCATACAGCACCCTGGACAGCATACAGCACCCTGGAGAATGGCTACAACATTCAGCAGACGTCAGCACTCAAGTCAGCAGATAGCCCCCTGCACTGGACACAACACGCCGCTGGAGGAGAACAGACACTACCCATGACAACTAAGAGCACCATGCACAACGGGCACCGCCCTGGAATGCCAGCGGCACCTCTGGGCAGCAGATAGCACCCTCGGGCCGTGGGCAGCAGTCCAAATAGGAGACACGTTCCAAGACTACAGAGATCATCCCTGCACAGCAGACAATGCACCAGACATTAGACTGCACCCTTCGGAGCAGACACAGTCCTGGACTGTGGAGTGACTTCTGTGAAGCAGACAGAGGCAGAGAAAGCAAACATCACTCTGTACAACCGATGGTGGACCCCAGAGAGCACCCTGGGGAGAGCACAGCGCCGCGCACAGTAAAAGTAGATGCAAAGGAACCGCTGCAGCGGACAGCACTCTCCACAGCTGACTCCAGCCTGCACAATGTGCAGCACATTACACAGAAGCACCAGGACCTGAGAGAGGACACATGGCAGCATGCCACCCCGCCCACCCTCAGCTCCCTCTCCCCCCATCGCTGACAGGGCACGGCATCTCGGACATTGGGTATTGCCCCTTCCAGGGAATGCCAACATAGACTGTGGGAATCACCCTTCTCAGGCGCCGGCATTCGAGGCAGGAGAGCACAATACTGCATGTAAACAACCATCAAATACAAGGCGAGCGACCACGAGCTGATACACAGGCAGAGCCGAAAACCAGAGGGAGACTGGATCAGTAACCAGGCTTCCTGCACCTTCGTGAAGTTGAAACTAACGTTACCATGCATAGTACCAAACACGGTGCAACGGAACAATGAAAACACTACTTCAGCAAAAGATCGGGGTAATGCCATCACATCAAGGCCAAACCCACCCAGCACCTCAGCTTGCAAACCTAAGTTCGGCTGGCAGGAGCTCACTCCCCTTATGCTCGAAGACCTTTACAAAATAATCTAGGCCCTAAACCCCTTCAGCTTCTTGGCAGACTCCTCTTCAGCCTCTCCATTTAAATTGGCCATTGAGCGTATAACTTATGCCAGGACATATCACTCCTTACCATCCATAGGGCTTTAAGCCCATGCCAAGTGCTGCTCAAGTGCCTGGCTGCCTCTCACACTTGCTGTCATGAAAGTTAGACAGCCAGGCACTTTCAAATGGGACACATGCTCTATGCAGGCTAAGGGTTGACATAGCGCCGGCCCTGGCCTTCAATGTTCAGGGGTCGGAAGACATGTCCCATTCATGACACATAGCAGGTCATATGTACAAGCAGTCCCAGCATCTAGGTCCTAAGCCCTGTTCTTGGGACTGCCTGTCAATCACTTTCACAGGCTGTAATCAACACTCCATCCTAAATCGTCACCTGGGCACACCTGGCACTCTCAAGCCTCCTCTCCTGAACTGGACAGCAACAGCCTACCCTGTTGTGCTCCAGAGCAGGATTTACCAGGTAAGTGGGACGAAGGTGGGGGAAATAGAGGCCTACCAGACTGTGATTCGTTTTTACTGTTTTTGGAAAAATAAAAACATCCCGCAGGCTTGGAACAGCAGATCACACATCCGTAGTACACGTATTTAAAAGGGACCCCTTTGTTTGCTTTTATCATGCGGGTGTTTGACTTTAGTACCTCAGTTTTATCACTGCATTGAGAGGCGTTTATTAAACCTGGTAATAAATGCCTCTCAATATAGTGATATAATCGGAGTACTAAAGTAAAACACTCACACATGTTAAATCATACAAGGTGAGCCCCACCAATTTTAAATTCCACCAGCCGCAACTGCAAATACATCCCATCCCTCCCGGGAAGGTATCCATTTGTTCTTCTGCCCAGTTGGGGTACCAAAACATCCTCAAGATTGCAGATGATGCCCTCTGCGTCACGGACAAGGGGGAGCCCTGTCTAGTTTTACTCTTCCTCGTTCAATGGCCTCAGGTGACCTTCAGCACAGTGGTCCATGGAATCCTCTTAAACATGAAGACCCAGAGAGGCACTGATGGCACACAATTCTGACATGCATGGAGTGTGGAATTCGTGACACAACTTCAATTATAGGATAGCTAATGCATTCTGTCACCTGCATACATGGCAACAGAAACTTGACGCATAAACAGAACTGTGTGATCTATGCTCATTTTAAAAGTATTGACATGTTGAATGTAAGATCATTTTCGTACATATATAGCATCAACAAAAATGATTATGGCCCCCAGTTCGAGAAGACATAATGACCAGATAACTATGACAAAATGTAAAGACTATAATAAAAGCTTGCCCCCTGATGTTAACAGCGTGGTAAGCCATAGGTGGAGGGCAACATGGACAAGATGACAACAAAATGCTGGACTCAGCACAGACCGGCTTACGCTCCAACCACAGCACTGAGTCCATCCTGATCTCTGCCACAGATGACATCAGAACCCTCCTCAACTGGAGGGACACTGCGGCCTTAATCCTCCTTGACCTCTCAACAGCGTTCTAGGCAGTATCCCACTAAACTCTCATCAGGGGGCTCTGCCACAGTGGGATCCAGGGAAACGCCCTTGGATGGATCGCATCCTTTGTCACAAGATGGACCCAGTGAATCCACCTACCTCCCTGCACATCAGGACCCAAGAGCATCATCTTGGGCATCCAGCAAGGTTCACCCCTCAACCCCACACTGTTCAACACCTACATAACGCCATTTGCCAACATCGTCAGAAACTATGGCATCAACATAATCTCCTTCACAGAGGACAACCAGCTCATCCTCTCACCCTCAGAAGATCCCTCCACCACCAGGACCAATTTCCACAACTGCATGACAAGCCTTGCCGACGGGATGAAGACCAGTTTCCGAAAGATCAACACGGACAAGACCGAAGTGCTGATCTTCGAAAACAACACCTCCTCCTGGAACAACAGTTGATGGCCTTCTGAACTTGAACCCACACTCTCACCGCTAGATTACGCCTGCAACCTCAGCATCTTCCTAGACAGCAAACTCCCCATGAAATGCCAGATAAAAGCAGTCGCCTTCGCATGCTCTAAAAGATCTATAGAAGCCTCCCCATCAACACAAAGAAAACAGTCACACAAGCCCTAGTCACCACCAGACTTGCCTACAGCAACGCACTCTATGCTCTTGACCCAACTCCCGAAAAGACACCAGGCCATTCAGAATTTAGCGGCAAGACTCAATCTGATCCTCCCAGAAGGATCCACATCAACCCCCATTTCAGAAACCTCCACTTGCTACCCGTCCAGAAAAGATGCCAATTCAAGATGCTAACAAATGCCTACAAAGCTCTCCATGACCAAGAACCAGTATACATCAACTACCGACTGAACTACTACCAACCCTCCAGGCACCTGTGCTCCGCCGCCTTCACGCACACCCTTGCATCTGTCGAAGCCACAATGCAGGCCGCTTCTTCTCGTACCTCATTGCCAAGTCTTAGAACGGCCTTCCTCTCCACTTCTGAACAGCACCATTGCTTATCGAATTCAGAAAGGGACTCAAAACATGGATCTTCGACTGAGAAGAGCAGGATCCCAATTCATGGATACACCCATGGTTGATTAGCTACGCCCTATAAATTCCGATTTGATTTGAGGAAAGTGACAGGGGTATGTAACTAAAATAGGAAAATGAAATGTAACAAATAATACAATGCTTTCTTCTCGTATTGCACATGCACACATATGAGATACTTCTACCCTATAAGGCAAACACAACATCTGAGCACATGCCTTTGGAAAATTCTAAATATAACAATATAATAAGCAAGAATAACGAGGTAAGCCTCGTGGAAGGCCAAGGGGCCTGAGAAAAAACTTGTTAAATCGAGTTACAGCGACCATAGACCACGATTTTGTATATATTACTTCTCACGCGCAAAAACATCTCCACACTCTGATACAAGCACCCTCCCGATGAATGAGAATAAAATGCAATCCACCTCTTGAAAGTGCAAGATTTATTGAAATAAAAGGGGAGCGCTTTCGCGTGCACTGAGGGTATGAATATTTTACAGAGATTCTCACAGATAACTATGTGATGGTCCCAGATATGGAGGAGGGACAAATGCAGAACGCACATAAGTTAACCACAAAGGGGCACTAAAGAATACTTGAAAGAAAGGAGCGTTGAGCAAGCTTAAGGTAACAGTGTTCTTGCTTCTGTTGTTTCAATTTGTAAGGTTGTGCCCTTTTCAACCTACAGGAAATGATGTCTTCCCTTGTAAAAATACTAAAAAGCTCGTATAGAATGGTGGTAATGGACACCTATCATTTATGAGTTCATTACAAAGTAGAGCTGCACTGTATCAAAATTGCTTGTACGTTGTGAATGATTTTAACAAAAAAAGATTCAGAAAACATTTTCTTTGTGTCAAAGAGGTGTAATATCAATTATGCCGTCAAGTTAGAAGACAGTTGACATGGTGTGTTAACTAAGACCTTTAGACACCAATGTAGATGCAAAAATCACTTGGAAACATGATTTTAGGCTTAAGGCTTACTTGATTGGACTGGTTTGCTCTTAAATGAAGGACAACATAACAAAAAAACAGTATGTGAAGTGGAATAGATTGTATTTTAAGAACCAACATTTCCATTAAGGTATCGCCTGCAGTCAGCACGCTTGCGCTGTCATTTGGCAACGATCTGTGGTCTCTAAAAAATCTAAACAGAGGCTTTTAGCCCTTTCATTACTTATCATTCATTGGTATCATTATAATTCTTCTTTGCTGCCGTGGATTTTGGCAGCGCGTGCGAGACGTCACTTCCTTCTCTTTTTGTGGAGCATGGACCAAGTACAGATTGGTTTAACTTTATGTGTCTGTCCGCTGCTCCTGCTATGCATGAGGTACAATTTTTTATTTTGCATTGTTATATTGCGCAAAAGGACACAACCGTAAGTTATTGGGGTGCTTTACATGAGCACCAGTTATATTACACAAGTTCACATTCATTTTTTGGGCACGAGGAGATTATGTGATTTGCCCAGAACCGCAGGACATTGAGGCAACGCCAAATATCTAACCTGTTTTCACAGTTCAGAGGCAGCATCTCTGGCCATAGCTCCACATCCTTTTTCGCGCTCCTATCCACTCCTCCATTCAGGTTGGGCATCGTATTGGTAATCTATTTGGATTCAAACTGGTTTATTTGTGTACATTAAACAGAGTGGCTCAACTAGAAGGCCTCTGGTTCCAATGGCTATATTCCATTTCCTAAGTCCGTGCAGTGCATTTGATGATTGTAATCCAGCTGAGTGCATTGTATTTCCAGTTTGCTGTACGGCTTCGTGAGGTCACTTTTTCTTCAGTTTCTGCACGAATTTCCATTCACAATCTGATATTCCAATGCATTTTACAGCTGGAGTCAAAATGCTCTATTTTGAGTGAAAATGGGACTTTTGTGCTTATTTGTGCCCAATATTCATAATTTCAGTATGGCCGCCCACAAAAAGGGCTGGGATCCCTGTACAATAATTTAAATTATCACAATTATGTAATTGCGTGTGTTTGTGAGTGTTCCATAGAGTAGAAAAGTGTTATACATCCGTATATTCATTCTTTTTTGACATAAAGATATTTTTATTGATATGTTCCTCAGAGCATCCTTCAATTGTTCACACAATTATTTCTCCCTGTCAAGATTATGGATCATTGTTGGTGGTGTGCTTCTTCACTCATATTGTGCTGATTCAAACATTTGAGCACTCAGGCTGCATTACCTCCTCCTCCTTCTTTTTTGCCCCAGTCCTTTACCATTTGAGCAATTACTCTTATCCACAGCCATAGTTTACACATGTGAGTTCTTACAAAGTTATGCTACCAATATGGCCTCTACATTTTATCTAGTATCCACTTCTCCTTGAAAAGCAGAAGCCACCATAACAACTTCCTGGTTTTTGTTTCCTGTCTCTAAGTTTTGCTTATCTTTGCCAAATCGAAGGTTAGTCTATTTCTTACCCTTTTAGTCTCTCCTACCAGACAACTAAAGCTGTCTTTTTGAAAAAAGATGTATTGTCAGCTTACAGGGGCTTAGAGCCCGTCCTTTGCTTAACATTGGTTGGCTTTGTCACACTCATTTGTTTACTTTTTATTCAATAGTTTGTGTGGTCTTTCCTTCATCTTCTTCTGTTTGTCCCTCTTCTGGAGCATAGCTTCAGTACTTGTGTCTTTCCTCTGCATACTTTTCAGGCACTGCTTTTTATTCCTTTTTTAAGCACTCTAGTAGAGTGTATGTGTTTTCCAGCTGTCTTCCTCATGTACTTCTCTGTACCTGCTCCACCATGCTCTGTGTTGCGCTCTGTCCCACCTGTGCTACTTCCACTCTGTGATGAGCTTCCCATCATGTGCTTCTACCCCCACCACGTTATTTCTGTTTCGGTTGTTGCTAACCTCTCGCACCAGCCAGTTCTCCATTGGTGGCGCCTTTTCACCATCAAATTCCACTTTAGTGCCCTACCCACCCATCTGCACCATGTTACTACTCCCCTTCCACCATCCTGCTCCCCACTGCTGCCCCTCCCTCACCTAGGGGCAAACTGCTGCCGGCGCATTTACCATAAACGTGTTTTTGCGCTACTTGCATTTCTTTTTTTCCCTTTAACAATCTATCTCATATCTGTAAAAAAATGACACTGTGTTATTTTGTAAGCACACGTTTGAAATAGAGCATGTGTGTGCCTACAAAATGATGCAGCTGCATGCATTGCTCCTTTTAGCTTTTTGCCATTCTGCACAGCATCTTGCCAATGCCACACTGCGTGGCTGAAAGATTTTGGCAAATCCAATATGTCCTAAAGGCAAGACCTATTGGCTTTGCCATAGAGTTGTTTTATTAGAATGTCCACCTGTGTCCTTAAGAAGGCCTGGGAAGGGACAAAATGAACAAAACACTGCAACCCCAAGTAGGAGTGGGTGATAATAAAGACATATATTGTTCATAATAAGGGACTTTCATTCTGGTTCTGACTGCCATCCGATGTATAGGATTCATTTAGGATGTTAATGTAATATGTCCACATTCCCATGAATCCCAACTCCCTTTTACTGAAACGTTTGGTGAACACGCAGCTGATCCATAATGTGGCTAAATGACCATAAAACTCTGCGGCACGAAACCTGTGTGAAAGCCTCGTGCATGAATAAGTGCACTCTGATACCGTGTGTGCCCTCCATAGCAAGCACCCTGTGCGCTCTCGAGAGATACAGTAGGAGGCGCACATTCATCCATTGAGCGAATCTCTGAGCACATGTTAATAATGGTGCATGTCATGCGGCCGTCAGGACAAAGCCTGCCTTCGATCAGACGCAGCCAGAGCTGTGCTTGTGAAAGTGGAATGTCTCTTCTGGTTAAGACAGTGAGCCTAAGGGGAGTGGCAGGTAGGCGCCAAGATAGGCGGCACACAGACCAATGTGTAGATCATAAAGTGCGAGACTATGGATGTATAGAGATAATCAGCAAAGGGGATAAAAGATAGACCGACAGATTCTGCCCAGGGCCGGACTGGGCAGAACCAATACCGGCCCTACCAAAGTGCTCGGCTGGCTCCCCGGGAGTTGGGGGTGTGGCCGAGCTGTTTTCCACAAGCCGGTTTCTGATGATTTTGTGACAGCGGGCGATATTACAACTATGCTGCAAAAACGGCCCTGTAACTAAACCGGCTCCCCTGGAGCCCAAAACTGGCCCCTACCCTGGTGGCCACCGAGGAAATTCCTGGTGCCTGGTCCGGCCCTAATTCTGCCCCTAACTTGGTGCACCACAGAGCCCCATCACCAACAGGCAGCCAAGGCATTCCTAAGTCCCTCCCCCGTTCGTTGCTTCTGCCCCCAGCTCCCTGCCTCCAGCCTGGCAAGCCCACAGCCCACCCAATCCAAAGCCACCAGAAGCCCATATCCCATGCACCCACCAGCTCATGCATCCCACATTTCCGTGCAATCCACAGAGCAGTGTACCTATAGCCCACTGCACCTATGGCCTTGTGTAATGTATAGCACTCTGCACCCATAAGCTCCTACAGTCAGCCTCCTCAACGCCGAGCCCCCTGCGCACCACTGCATCTTTCTCTGTCTCCTGCTTCCCGTAGCGAACTGTGTCCTGCACCCACAACCCCCACTTCACCACAGCCCCCTGCTGTCCCCACAGCCCCTGCTAAAACAACACTCCCCTCTTCAACTACAGGCCCTTCTGTAGCCAAAGCCCCTCCAGTACCACATACATCAACAGTCCGATACTGCACCCACAGCCCCCTGCGGTGCCCAGAGCCCCTGGTACAGCCTCACCCACAATCCTGCTTCACCCACAGCCTCAACCACACCCCCACAACCCTGCTGCACCCACAGACTCATCCACAATCCCGCTGCACCCACAGCCTCATCCATAACCCTGCTGAACCCACAGCCACCTGTGGTGCCCAGAGCCCCTGATACATCAATATCCACCTGCTGCATCCACAACCCCACTGCACCCACACCTCATTCACAACCCCACTGCCCGCACAGCCTCAACCACAGCCCTGTTGCCCCCACAGGCTCAATCACAACCCGCTGCCCCCACAGTCTCAACCACAGCACTGCTGCACCCACAGCCTCATCCACAACCATGTTGCACCCACACCTCATTCACAACCCCGCTGCTCCCACAGTCTAAACCACAACACCGCTGTACCCACAGCTTCATCCACAACCCTGCTACACCCACACCTCATTCACAACCCTGCTGCTCCCACAGCCTCATCCACAACCATGTTGCACCCACACCTCATTCACCACCATGCTGCACCCACACCTCATTCACAACCCTGCTGCTCCCACAGCCTCATCCATAACCCTGCTGAACCCACAGCCACCTGCGGTGCCCAGAGCCCCTGATACATCAATATCCACCTGCTGCATCCACAGCCCCGCTGCACCCACACCTCATTCACAACCCCGCTGCTCCCACAGTCTCAACCACAACCCCACTGAACCCTCGGCACTTGCTGCACCCACTTCACCACAGTCCTGTGCTGTGCTGTGCCCACAGCCCCTGCTAAAACAACATTCCCCTTCTCCCCCTATAGCCTCCTGCTGCACCGAAAGCCCCCCCAGTACTACATATAGCAACAGCCTCATACTGCATTCACAGCCCCTCTGTGCCTACAGACCTTGCTGCCACCACAGCCCCTTTCTGCACCAACAACCCCTGCAGTGCCCATAGCCCCTGCTATGCCCATAACATACTCTTACCCCAACACCCCTCCGGAGCATACAGCCCCCCCCTACACCAACAGACCTCTGCTGGACCTGCAGCCCCTCTTACTGCACCAGCCGCGCCTGCTACAACTGTCCCTGCTACACTCACAGGCAACTGCTGCACCCACAGCCCCCTTGTGCTTTACCCGCAGGCCTTTGCTGCACCCACAGCCCCCTTGTGCTTTACCCACGGGCCTTTGCTGCACCCACAGCCCCCTTGTGCTTTACCCGCAGGCCTTTGCTGCTCCTACAGCCCCCTTGTGCTTTACCCACGGGCCTTTGCTGCACCCACAGCCCCCTTGTGCTTTACCCACGGGCCTTTGCTGCACCCACAGCCCCCTTGTGCTTTACCCACGGGCCTTTGCTGCACCCACAGCCCCCTTGTGCTTTACCCACGGGCCTTTGCTGCACCCACAGCCCCCTTGTGCTTTACCCGCGGGCCTTTGCTGCACCCACAGCCCCCTTGTGCTTTACCCACGGGCCTTTGCTGCACCCACAGCCCCCTTGTGCTTTACCCACGGGCCTTTGCTGCACCCACAGCCCCCTTGTGCTTTACCCGCGGGCCTTTGCTGCACCCACAGCCCCCTTGTGCTTTACCCACGGGCCTTTGCGGCACCCACAGCCCCCTTGTGCTTTACCCACGGGCCTTTGCGGCACCCACAGCCCCCTTGTGCTTTACCCGCAGGCCTTTGCTGCACCCACAGCCCCCTTGTGCTTTACCCGCGGGCCTTTGCTGCACCCACAGCCCCCTTGTGCTTTACCCACGGGCCTTTGCTGCACCCACAGCCCCCTTGTGCTTTACCCGCGGGCCTTTGCTGCACCCACAGCCCCCTTGTGCTTTACCCGCAGGCCTTTGCTGCACCCACAGCCCCCTTGTGCTTTACCCACGGGCCTTTGCTGCACCCACAGCCCCCTTGTGCTTTACCCACGGGCCTTTGCTGCACCCACAGCCCCCTTGTGCTTTACCCGCAGGCCTTTGCTGCACCCACGGCCCCCTTGTGCTTTACCCACGGGCCTTTGCTGCACCCACAGCCCCCTTGTGCTTTACCCACGGGCCTTTGCTGCACCCACAGCCCCCTTGTGCTTTACCCACGGGCCTTTGCTGCACCCACAGCCCCTCTACAAGAGTCCCCTACTTCCCCTACACCTGCTTTGCCTACAGACCCTGCTACAACACACAGCCCTTAGCAACCCCCACAGGCAACTGATACACCCACAGGTCCCTGCTGCAACCACAGCCCCCTGATACACCCACAGCCTTCCTACACATATATGTGTAGCCTAGGATGAACCCCTATACTGCCAACCCTTGCACTGGGGTGGCTAGCCCTTTGCAAGGAACTCCTCTCAGTGAATAAAACGGAGGCTACCCAATAGTGCAGCCAATGAAGGGTTCTAATACTAGCACGGGAGGCTGTGTAAAACCTGTTTGAATTCTAAGACTGTCCTTAACCCCTTGGGTGCTTATGATGGAACCACGCCGTCATGAGTCATTGGCGGCATGTGCTCATGGCGGAGTGGTTCCGTCATGCTGCTGCTGCTCCGCCCACGTGGCACTAATTCCCTGCCTGTGCAGACGAAATAATGGGTTCATAATGGAACCACGCCATTATGAGCGCACGCCGCCCGTGACTCATGACGTTGTGGTTCCGTCAGAAGCACTGAAGCGCTGCGCTCACCCCCTAGCCCCCCGTGCCACTGCGGAATTTGCGCTGCAGAGAGGGGGTTAAAATCCCATCTCGACTACAACAAAAACCCTCCACCACCCATAAATAGAGTAAAAAACTATTTATTAGGACATGATTGCATAATTTCAACTTTATGAACAAATAAAATCAACTTTGTAGCTAAGGCCCTATCCCCCAACCTCACGCGTTCATTTACCTCTTCCCCCAAACTTTCATTCCCAACCGTCATACCTCTTTCCATCCTTCTCCGAAAAGGTACCGCCCCCGGCATTTTTTCCTGCACTCCGCTTTTCTTCCCCCCAAGGGTGTGGGAGAGCCTGCATGTGACTCCCCACCCTCAAGACTTCCGCCCGCAACCTGTCCTAACTTTTGGCAAAATAAAACCTGTAATTGTGACACAAATCTCCTTACCCTTACTCCTTCAACATATAAGGTGGGTGGGCGGACAAAGCTTTTCCCTTACAAAACCAGCCCCCTACCCGTGACTCACAGGGTCCGGAAAGAGGCAGATCACACCTCATCGGACTCTTATATCTCCCTTGTATGACCCGCCCCTTCCCTCTTACCCAGGGCTTTAAGTGGGATGAGAAAACAGGGGGGTCTCTCAAAGGGGTGTGGCCAATGTAACTAAGGGCATGGCTTGAAAGCACATAAGGTAAAAATCTGTTTTTAGCATAGCGTACCGCCCGACTGCTATTATGCTGTTTCTGTCATTGCATTCAGATGTATGGTAAAACAAGTAACATCATACCTACCACAAGTCAGGACTATTGCCTTTGTCAGTGGTTGTTAGTTGCAGAAGATTAATACGCAGCAGCGGTGGCTTGTATATAATATTGAAAAGGCTTTGATTTAAAGCCCTGGAGACACCACGACAATGTAGCTGCTCCTGAGTTTCAAAAAGAGAAGGGACATCTAAAGAGAAAATGACTCTCTAAAGGATTTCCCTTCCCCTACAACGCTCACCTGGCTGGCATGATGTCATGCCGTAACTTCTCCACTAGTGAGAAGTGAGCAGTGCGAGCACGCGCACATCGATGTGCCTGCATCACTGCAGTCTGGAAAAAACGGACCGCCTGTGCCTGGGCACAAAACAGAGCACGATAGAGACCCGTTTCGGGGCTTCATTTAAAAAACTGCCGGTGCTCAGCACCAGTGAGACCCGGCTCACTTAAAGCCCTGCCCATACCCACCTATCCCTATCCATGTCCTGTTTCTGGGGCACGAATTCTTCGAGGAAAGACTAGTCTGCGACGATCTTTTCCCCGGGGGTTGTCAGTCTGGCGCAATACCAAGAGCTGTAAGCAGTATTACAAGTCCGATTACTATCACATTAGCATTAGCACGGCCGGTGAGACAATGCATGTAATGCTGTTCATTGTTTGAGCCCTGGCTTTATGGGTTGCTGTGTATTGGTCGTGTGCTTCTATGTGTTGTTACGTGTTTTTTGTTTGTTTTTTGAGGTCACACGTCTTGCATTCAGTGTGTGAGCCAAGAAGAGACCGAGCTGTGTCAGGGTGACCACGGAGGGGCGCAGGGCTGCTCACAAGTACGGAATGCGAAGAGCAGGGCCGTGTTAAAGGCGCTCACACATCCGGGGAACGAGAAACCTCCCCTCCTGTGGTGATTCCGAGCCCTTGTCTGCAGTGCAGTCCCGGGGAGTCTCGTAGTGAAGCTCATTGTTATGACCTCAAGTAACGCAGCTCCCATGAATGTATAAATAACTCCCTTCTAACGCTGAGCGCTGGAGCCGCGGACAGCCAATCAAAGTGCGCCCTATGCAGTCCATAGCAGCTGGAACCGGACAGCACTGGCATACCTCAGAGCACACTTCACCTGAAGCTCTGCTAGAGGAGAATCTACTGGAGGGAGGGAAGGGGGTAGAAGAAGGGAGATGAAACGTGATAATAATTTTGGGGCATTAATGGACTAGCAGCATTATTGCCCTTGGAGCTGGTTAATAGCGGGATTACTTAATCTCTATACGGAAGTCAGATAAGGGCAAATGGCCAGAATTGCAGACCAGTTATGCAGTGAATAATGTTCATTCGCGAGGCAGAGGCGCCATGGGCTTCACAATACAAGGCACAGTGCAGACTTGGAGACTTGTGCTGAATATGCCTTTGCATATTCAGCACAAGTCTCCAAGTCTGCACTATGCCCTGTATTGTGGACTTTGTCACCAACCCACCGGGCGCGGCCTGGCACCTCTGGAGGTCGGCAGGGTGTTTATCCGCTGCTCTGCCAACCACGCTCGTGTGCATAGAACTGGTGGTTGGCACGGAACTTGGACAGACGTGCAGGGAAGAGGAGGAATCCTCACCATCACCACGCACTGCCCCCTTTTCTGAGTCCAGCTGGTTACTATGCCATGCTGAATTCATGACACCAGGTCTCATACTGGGTCTGTAAAGAGAATACATGAATTTCACGTCCTAGCCTTCTGAATGTGTTCATATATTCATTACTTCTGTGCTTTTGATCAGCCTCCCCATTCTTGGACGTGTGCTGAGTCTGTTCTCTGATCTGTCACAATGACGAATATTGAAAGGTAATACAATAACATGTTTACACTTAGACTGGCTCAAGTAAATCAATCACTTCAAGTCACTTTATTGGATTTAAGGTAGTAAATTTGATTCAAGGGATAGAACAGTTTCTGCAGTCGGTGCCGTCCGCCAGACCCTGACTACTGCTTCCGTCTCCTGCTGATCGAGGCCCCCTCGGCTGTGGCTCTCTTTCGTCGACCCTTCAACAGGGCTTTAAGTGGGCCGGGTCTCAAGGGGTCTGAGCACCGGGAGTTTTTTAAAAGAGGCCTCGAAACGGGTCTCTATCGGGCTCTGTTTTGAGTCCTGGCACAGGCGGTCCGTTTTTTTCCAGACTGCAGAGACAGCATTTTACTGTCACTGCAGTCCGGAAAAAAGTGCCAGGGCACAAAACAGCCAGATAGAGACCCGTTTCGAGACAAGCACATGGATGTGCGCTGCCCACACTGATCACTTCTCACTAATGGGGAAGTTACGGCATGACGTCATGCCAGGTGAGCTTTGTGGGGGAAGGGAAATCCTTTAGAGAGAGTCATTTTCTCTCTGGATTTCCCTTCTCTTTATGAAACGCAAGAGCAACAACATTGTGGTGGGGTCACCAGGGCTTTAATTGGAAGCTTTTTCAATATTATATGTAACAAGATATAGTTGCAGCTTATTTATCTTATGCAACTAATAACCGTTGACAAAGCCAATAGTCCTTACTTATTGTAGGTATGATGTTACTTCTTGTATCACATATCTGGATGCAATGACAGAAACAGCAAAATACAAGTTGGGCGGCACACTATACTAAACAAAGATTTTTAGCGCAAGTGTTTAAAAGCCACGCCCCTAATTAGTGGCCACGCCCCTTTGAGAGACCCCACAGTTTTTTCATCCCACTTAAAGCCCTGCCCTTCAACATACATAAACCTGCTCCCAGACCCTCCTCTCCCCCCTGACCTTGCCTCCACGGGGCCGCTGCAAGGTAGCCCCTCCCCCAGCCACCGGGCCACCTGCTCACCTGCTCACCCAGCCTGGACCCGAGGCTGCTTCACCAGGCTTCATTCATGCCAATGCTCCCAATGTCAGTCCTTGATACAGGGTCCACTGCCCCCCACCCCCCACCGCTCCAGATAACCCCCACTCTTCCTCACACAACAAGCATTCAGCCCAGAGGAGCGCTGACTCTAGCTCCTCAGATTAGCAGCTCGAGTCCAAAACTGTTACTCTCTGCCCTTCACATCACCTCCCCCCTCAGACTCACACTGTTCCCCCCCCCCCCACACCCCCCCGCCGCCGCTCACCCTCCTTCACCCCAGCATCGGCCACGTCACGCAGCGGCCTTGGCTTCCTGTGACGCACCAGCATTCACCCAACCCAAGGCAACGTCATCAGCCAGGGCAACGTCATCACCCACGGCAACGTCATCAGCCAGGGCCCTCCATCTCTCCAGAGTGGCCCCCAGACACCAGCCGGGAAACGACCAGCCTGGCCGATGCCGCCTCGTCCCCCTCCTCTACCACAAAGCTGCAAGCACCGCTCCACCCCCAGCCCGCTGGCTTCAGCCTCAGCCCCTGCAGTGCCAGCATCCTATTGTGACCCCCAATACCCCACCCCAACAATCCCTCGCCCTGCCGTTGTTATACTTGCACCGCTTGATTGTTCATGCCAAGTTCGGTCAAAATGGATAATATCTGAAAGTGTTCTCTAAACTATTTTTTAATGAAGGTGAGGGTGCACAGAGGCAGAATTGCAGTGTTAAAAACAAATGCGTGGGGTTATGTGCACAGGCCAGCGCTTGGCCTTTCCTGACCTCTTAAAACATGAGATATTACGCTCTCCCCAGCCTACTCCGGGATCAAAGCTCCTCTCCTGACTCCGGGCCCTCTAGGCCCAGTGTGAACATTCCCCACCCTCCAACCTGCACTCTAAGGAAGAGACCACCCCCAGACCCGCATCACCCCATGTCTGACTACATGGGGCATAGTCAGCCCCACACACGACGTGGCCCTGATGCTAGGGCCACATTCGTATCCCTCTTCCATTTACCCAGGTAACCACCCTGCTGGCAGAGTAAGGCCTTCCGCTCCCCCCCCCTCTCTCCCTTAGGGGTTCCAGGCCACCAGTCTGCTTCTAAGTTATCCCGCGCCCCCTTCCCCGCACCTGCAGACACCCGCATGCCCCCCCAGACGACTCCTTGAGATGTGCCCATCTCATGTGTATGTGCCCTCCGTCTCCTGCGCCATAGCACCTGTCAGGCCTGTGTGAGGAGTTATAACACTACCCTTACCACCCCCTCCCCCACCCCTCTGAACCCCAGTGTGTCCGTGTCTCAGCGGCACTCCTGCGGCCTGTGCCATCTCCTGGGCTCCTGCCCCTGGTCTCTATGGCACCATCTTCCCTTCGCCATCCCTCACCCTGAGGAGTTGTGCCTATCTTCACCCTAGCTCGGGGGCTTTCACCCATTTTCCAACCTCTGTTCCCTCTTGCCTCAGAAAAGCTGTGCCCATGCTCACTTCCCGCCGCTTGTCCATACTTCGGATGGCGCGGCGCCCACCTTCCCAGCGTGCCCGTGGTTCCATATGCGGCCTCCTAGTTGTCGGGGAGCTGTGTCCATTTTCTTGTCTGCTGTCCTAATGTCTCCTGGCACCTACCCCGCTGCAATCATCTTTCCTTCTTCCGCCGCCGGCCCCAGTGGAGCCGGGCCCGTCTTCCTGCCCCCAGCTTCGATGGAGCCATGCCCCCTCACCTTGTCCTGGTCCTTAGTTGCATGGTGCTAAGCGCCCCCACCCTACCGCTCAAAGGGAGCTCTGCCTATCTTTCGGTCTTCAGCCCTGGTGGAGCTGTGCCCACCTCCTTTTTTCCTGTCCCTCGACTGCTGGAGAGCTGTGCCACCTCCACCTCCCCTTCGCCGGTCCCCAGACTGCTGGAGATGTGTGCCCACCTCCCCTTCTGCTGACTCCAGGGGAGCTCTGCCCATCTCCCCTTCTGCAGGACTCTTGACTCTGAGGGGGTGTTGGGGGGGGAGGGGCTGTGCCCATCTTTCTTGTTCTGCACCTGACTCCAGGGGAGCTCTGCCCATCTCCCCTTCTGCAGGACTCTTGACTCTGAGGGGGTGGGGAGGGGGGCTGTGCCCATCTTTCTTGTTCTGCACCTGACTACAGGGGAGCTCTGCCCATCTCCCCTTCTGCAGGACTCTTGACTCTGAGGAGGGGGTGGGGGTGCTGTGCCCATCTACGCTTGTTCTGCACTTGACTCCAGGGGAGCTCTGCCCATCACCCTTTCTGCAGGACTCTTGACTCTGAGGGGTGTGTTGGGGGGGTGGTGGGGTATGTGGGGGTGCTGTGCCCATCGACACTTGTTTTGCACTTGACTCCAGGGGAGCTCTGCCCATCTACCCGCCCCCCCCCCTCACCCCCCTCATTCACCGTACAGTCTGCGGAGCTGCAGCTGGAGGGGCTGTGTCGTTCCTCTACCCTAAGACCCTCGACCCCGCGTGCGGGTGTTCCCGACTCCAACCCCACCCGGTGTCCCCGAGCGCAGCCGGTGCCGGCCCCAGCCCCTCCGCTCTGTGCCCCGTGCTCCAGGCTGCAGTGGTTCGCTGCTTGTCTCCCGCACCTGCTCCTAGTGATATGCCAACCCCATGCACCGGGGGGCCCCACCCTGCGCTGCCCCTGCCCGAGGTAACTCTTGTTACACTCCCGCAGCCTCCTGCCCGAAGCCCAAGTGGAGCTCTGATGTACCCCCACCACCATACACCACCCAGCACCCCCAGAGGCATGCCCCTAATGCCCGTGCCAACGTGTCGCTACCCCTGCATTTGCCCACCTCCTCCCCTACGGAAGAGCACGCGCCCTCTGCCCCCACGCGCCCTCTGCGCCAGCAGGAGTCCTGGAGAGATGGCCCAAGGTGCATGTTTACCCCCAGAAATAAAAAACTTTTCTCTTCTCTTCTCCGAATGAAAAGCCCCAGCCTCAATGCCCTCCTCCTCCCAAAACAATAGCGCAATCCCCCCACTCTACACCCCGCAACACTGGTAAACACGCGGGGCAGCTCAAAGACCACTCTTGACGTGCGGGCGGTCCCCTACCTGCACTCCCCTTCCCTCCGGGCACCGCTCGGCCTCGGGTCCTGGCAGGGCAGCGGGTCCTCGGGTCCTGGCGGGGCCTCGGGTCCTGGCGCGGCCTCGGGTCCTTCCTGGCAGGGCCGCGGGGCCAGGGCTCACTCAGCCGCACCCCCGGCCCGCACCTCACACGGAGCAGTCCACCAATCCACACATCCGCGCCTGGACTTTAGGCTGCAGCGGAAGAGCCCGGCGCTCGCGGCAGGTAAATCCCAGGTGATGGTCCAAAGAGAAACAAGACGGGTCTTCCCAGCGCTGGTCCGCCCTGGTCCAGAGCCTCCTCTCGGAGGTGCTTCGAGGTGCCCTGTCCGTTCCCGGCTCCCGACCACTTCCTTTGATCACTTCTTACACTTTCCTAGACTCGCCCTCCTGGGAAAGGTATTGGACGGAAGCTTCACCTTCAGAGTGCAGCCTCCCGCCCTGAAACGAGACCTTCCAAAGTTGCTGGAGGTGTGGGAGGAGGGCGGGGACTGAATTTGGCTGGGTGGATGGATGGATGAATGGATTTGCGGCTGGGTGGGTGGATGGATGGATGGACGGATGGATGGGAAGAAGGACGTGGGTGGATGGATGGATGGGTCGATCACTGGGTGACGGATTGAGGGCTGGGTGGACGAGTGAGTGAATATAAGGATCGATGAATTAATTGATTGGCCGATGATCAACCGATAGCTGGGTGGATGGGCGTGTGGGTGGAGAGACTTGCGCCTCACACTGGAAGGAGTTTTGCCGCCTCTTGTTAAACGTGGTAAGGGACCTGCTGCGCCTTCAGGAAATCCAAAACACGCTCTGAGGTGATGAAGGGTGTCCTCGCCTCCCCGGCGCGTCTCCTCACTCTGGTGCCACAGAAGTCCACCTTCAATCACTACAAGTCCAGGGAACCCAAACAGCCACCTTGAAAGACATTGTCGCTCCAGTAAACCCTTTCACTTCTCCGAACTCGTCTCCAGTTTTTCCACAATAAGCTTCTTTGAAACACAGTCTAAATTAGAGATGTCTTCTGTGGCCGCACGCGTGCCCCATCTCCAGACGTCAAAACACTGAAATGATTGTTGGGAAGCTGGACAAGCACTCCCCTCTATTTATTCAAAAAGCAAGTACAAAGGCGTAAATTGCACGTAAATAAAATGTACTTCAAATTAAACAAAGAATCAGTTAACAACTCCTGCTTTCACCAGTACGCAATGTAGCACGCAAGACACAACATGCGGGAGCGCTTTTGAAGATTCTTTCTTTCTTTCTTTTCGAGGGTTCTTTTTTCGTCCCTTTGGTTTCCTCCCTTTTTTTTCCTTTCCTTCTTGCAGCCTTCGTGTGCCTTTTCCCTTTCTTCACTGCGAGCCAGCCTCTCTTCACAGTAAGTACCTAGGGACGCCGAGGACTCCCATGCATGTGAACTACAGCAGGGCCCGTGGGCTCTCGCTCAGCACCGAAGTAAGGAAATCGTTTTCAAAGCCCAGAATAATCCTGCTGTGTTGTTTCAGCATCCCTGGAAACTAAAGCTGAAGCTGCAATTGCGCTGGACTAGAAAAGGCAAAAAAAGGACATAAGAATACGGCGACGCACACACAGAAATGCGGACTTTGTCTCCATCTAGTGGAAAATAAGGGTATTGCAACCTCAAAAGCTTTTCAAAGTTTCCGTTTGATTACGGAAGTGCCTATACCGGGGCCGCCGGCAAACTAAAACCTATCTTCTACATTATTGTACACAGCTAGGGATGACTCCATTTGCGGAGAAAACTTAGCGGCCATCTGTTCATGTTTTAACATTCTGCAAAGCCAGATATATGATTCTTAAGTAGAACGTTCGATTAAATCGTCTGTATGCATTTTTAACATGGCTTTGTATCTTTATTTAATCTAAATATCAACAACCAAGGATTAATGAGGCTGGTTCGGGACACATTTTAAATGGTTCTCTTCTTACATTTAGGGACAGATTTACAAGCCCCTTGCGCCACGTTTACAGCGCCTTGCGTGACGCAACAGCGGCGTAAACGTGGCGCATCCCTGCAAGGTATTTACAACGTGACGCATCTAGGGAGATGCGCCACATTATAAAGCCCAGCGCAGGGTGGGCGTTCCAGCGCCTGTGCTCCCTGCAAAAGTGCCTGCGTGAAATCTACAAGATTTCACGCAGGCACTTCCGCGACGCTGCTACGTCAATTCCTTACGCCTGTTTGAAGCAGGCGTAAGTACTGACACAGCATGTTAAGTATTGGGCGTCCCTGAGCATTGCTGGAGTTTCGTCGCACTTGTGACACGACTCCAGCGATGCGCCTCCCTTACGTCACGAAATGTGTCATGCATCTGCCTACCCTTGCGTCACGGTGCACCTCATTGTAAATGTGGCGCATCTGCCGTGACGCAAGGGTAGTTTTGCGTGACGCATTTGTTCTGGCGTATCTCTGCTGATATGCAGAGATGCGCCAGAACTCGTAAATATGCCCCTTAGGGTAGGCAGATGCGTGACGCATCTCGTGACGTAAAGGCGGCGCATCGCTGGAGTCGTGTCGCAAGCGCGACGCAACTCCAGCAATGCTCAGGGACACCCAATACTTAACATGCTGCGTCAGTCCTTAAGCCTGCTTCAAACAGGCGTAAGGAATTGACGTAGCAGCGTCGCGGAAGTGCCTGTGTGAAATCTTGTAGATTTCACGCAGGCATTTTTGAGAGGCGCACAGGCGCCGGAACGCCCACCCTGCGCTGGGCTTTATAACGTGACGCATCTCCCTAGATGCGTCACGTTGTAAATTCCTTGCAGGGATGCGCCATGTTTACGCCGCTGTTGCGTCACACAAGGCGGCGTAAACGTGGCGCAAGGGGCTTGTAAATCTGCCCCACAGTGTTTAAAGTATGTATTGATATGGGGAAAATATGGGCTTTAGGTGATTTTTCCATTTCTTGTACCAGCTCGGACATTAAAGTACCGGTCATGCCCAGCCCTGCCAAGTACCATGTATCAGGCTTTAAGCAAACACAATTCAGTGTGGTGGTCCACGTCATTGCATTGAAGTGTAAGTTATGAATAATAGGCATAGTGCCTGCTTCTGCTGTCAAGCCGTTAGCGCTATGCTGACTGAGCTGGAGAGGCAGCGAGCCGTGGCATGCGCGCAGCTACGATGCTACGGGCTACAATTTCACAGGATGGAGTCCCTCGGCACAGCATCGATTCTGACTACTGACAGCGGAGGCAGTGCCCAATGGCTACTACTGAGACATCAGCCTACGCAGGCTGTGAATTAGAGTGGCCCAGTGACTTTATTAGGTGCGGGACATCTGCCACCTGAGGCAGAGCGAGAGGGTGGCTACAGTTTGATCAAGTTTCAAGCTGCTCAACGCTTAATTTGTAAAAAAAGAAGTGCAGGTGCTAACAATTTTGCCAAGGAGGCCACAGCTCACTTCTTCCTCCAGTCAGCCCCACTTTTTCCTCCGGTGAGCCCCACTTTTTCCTCCAGTGAGCCCCACTTTTTACTCCGGTGAGCCCCACTTTCAACACTCTCACTGCCTCAGTTTCTATCTTCTAACCTTGATCTGTTATCTGTCCCCTACTAAGAGTCGATCTTCTAACCTCTCTAATTGTTTTCTATCATCTTTGTCATACCTGGTGTGTTACCTTATTCCCTGCATTTCTGATTTGCCCTCTATTCATTCACCCCTGCCCTTTTTCCTCTTCACTTTTATCCATGCTCTGCTCTCTCTCCCCTCTATCTTGGCTCTTTACGATCACTCTTCTTGCAGTGATTAGCTCTGTCTCTGTTTTATCATTTGTCTGCTTTTTTTCCTCTGTCCTGTCCTCTACATCCTTTCATTCTACCTTCTCTCTCCTTAAAGCTCTCTACTTCACATCATGGCTGCTTTCTCTTTGTATCTGATTTGCTCTCCTTTTCTTCTACTTAGCTCCGTCTTATCTCTCTCCTCTCCTGTTGTTTCTTTCTCCTCTTTACTCCTGCTCTCTCTCTCTCATCTATAACACTGCTGCTGCCTGTGACCCCTGTCGTCAGCCTGTACATGTCACTGCTATTTTGAACTCTGCGTTTTCCTGTTGTTTTTCCTAAAGAAGAGGAAGATGACATGTGTTTTACTTTCTTACCTAAATCGAGTGCAAAAACAAAATGTACACCAAATGAAAATTCTTTTCATGCATATATTAATCAGTGCGGTATAACTGGGTTATTTGCAGAACAGGTAGATGCTCGAGCACAGCAGGTGATGTCACTACTAGTGATGCCTGTAATTAGTAGGTCCAGGGAAGGCGACGGCATTGGCATCCACTGCTCAGCTTGCTGGTACCCTGCCTGCTACAGCACAGGCATTGTCCCCAGCCGTAATGCTGCCAATGCAGGTAAGTATTGCTGTGGTGCCTACTGGACTAACGCACGCTCAGCAATTACCATACTGGGGTCCAGCGCACCGATTCTACTAGGTGACGCCATGGCGCACAAAAGTTTTGTTGTGCCACAGACGCATCGAGCACGTTGAGGATAGCAGCAATGCAGGGCTGCAGGATATGCTACTCTGGCTACACAGCAAGTGAAAAGTCCACACTTACTTTTGTTTATTCTTCCTCAAGGGCCCTCACTCCCAAGTTCCAAATACGCTTTCGCAGCTTCCTTGCCTCAACTCAGTCTTGAGCCAGCCCCCAGCTACAATTATCCAATGGAAGGCTTAGGCTCAGGCAGTGGCATGGTGCAGCAATCTCTGGGAATAGAATGCAAGACATAGTTTGTCGATGACTTCTTGGATTTGTGCGCGGCGAGATGACATCATCACTAACTTGGTGATACACAATCATGCCTGCCTGGGCAGGCTTATGCTGGCCTGTCTATGAACATTTACCAGCCAGAAACCATGAAATGTATGTGATTCTTTTTATTTTGAATTTGAACAATTAATATTGAGACCACCACCTGCAGGGTCAGAAATTGTAGCCCCGGCCCTGTGAAAAAAGTGCAGGTGCTGAGCACCTGAAAGCTCCTGCTCAAATTAAGCACTCAAGCTGCTGCAATGGCAGCTCTGCCCACACCGCTGCACAGTAACATTTTAAAAATGCTCCTCTCCTTGACCGCCAGACCCAACCCCACGGACCGTGGTGGCCGCTGGAGCCCTGAGCACACACTGTACAGCTGCTGCTCAGCCTGAATGCCCAAGCAGCATGGTTGCAGAAGGAGTCACGGCCAGGACTCTGAGGCGGAGTTGGACAGCCTGAAAACCAAATCACCAAATTGCCGCCACCTCATCACCTCGCAATTTAAGTAAGTGAGTCTCAAAGTTCATCTCTGTGTTAATCTCTTACTGACTCCTCAAAAAAAACATCCTGGCTCACTCTCAGGCTTCCGCCCAGCTAATTGTGTCACAGCCTGAGGCCTGTCCCCAATCAATGCCGATTCAGCAATTGTCCGTAAGTTTTGTGTGTGTGTTGACTTAGTCATCTGTGCTGCTGGCTGAAGGGCTGGGGCCAGCGCACAAACTGAGGCAGACCAATTGACTTCGGGGGAATTTATATTAGGGTTGAGAGAGTAGGTTTTGAGCTAACACTACAGCGCCCTGGATGCCCAGCTGTAAGTGACTCAATATACCCTTTCATTTCTGGTGCTTTGCAGCAGTTTTAAGGTCTTAGAGTTTCTCGTAGATCACCTGGGTGTAATTTCTGATATTTATGTTTCCCTCGTCTTCATTGCTTGATTTTACTTGTGAGAAAGTTTCATTAATATTCGTTGAAATTTCCCTTGTGATTACACTGAACTTATAAAAATGTCACACATAGCAATCTGAAACTTTGGCAGCTATGTATGTCAGTATAAAACCCGATAGGTGGCAACCCTATACACCAGGTATACAAATCCTCTGCACATGTTCAAAAGTAAATACATGAAGTTACATTTAATATCACAATGATGCTTGTTTTTATATTTTCAGTTGTCTTTAATTCAAGATCTTTAAGCCTTCTTAGCCAACACATCTTTTGTCGCTGTTACAGGGGATTCCCCAACGACTTCTTCAGGGCTGAGGTCAGTTTCAAGTAGTCTCTTAATCCTGGTGATAATTCCAACTGCTACTGGGGAGGGGGACCAATTAGTCTCATGTCCGAAGAGCTAAATATGCTTCCAAATATAAGGGAGTTTCTTTTAGAAGAGCTGCCCCATCCTGAGGTCAGTTTCAAGTAGTCTCTTAATTCTGGTGATAATTCCAAACTGCTGATTTGTACGGCAAACACGCCACAGCCTTGAGATACGAAGGGTTCTACCCAATACTGCCGGAAGTGGTCTGCTGGTCACAAACGTGGGGACCTGGTGGTTTTTCCCTACCTCATGCACCGTGCCAGATTACCTGCCTTCACTGATTTGTACTTGTGATAGACCTTAGAGAGCCATCTTTGCCTGTTGCTGACCACTGACTGTATAACCTATACACCAGATGCCTTCAAACGGTGGGGTGCTCCCCTCTGGGGGTCTGTGGCTGCATTCCCAGGTGGGGCAAAATGTCTTAGTAAACACTTGTACATGAAATTGTCCTGGAAACACAATCTTGTTTATTTGGCGCATTTCTGTGCTTTCTTCATTTACATGCACTGTTAAAGTGCATAAAAAAGCATAAGTGCCATGTGTGGGGTCAGCAAGTGTGGTGGATGGGTTAAAGACCTGCATTAAAACAACAAAATATTCTGAGTTGTTAAGTTTTTTTTTTTAACCTCTGGTTAATTGCATATAAAAGAACGCATACACTTGAAAAATATAAGGTAATTAATCAGTGCAAAAAGCACTCTTAAGTTATGAAACCTCAGTCAGTTAATGCGAACACTACAGATGTCTGTGTGCGTGACCAAGAGTCACAGAATTCAATTGTGGCTGCGGCAGTGGGAAATAGTAACTTTTGTATTTATAGTGGTCCGAGGTTCCAGTCTGTGACAGAAAGCACTGTGAATGTGTCATTATTTTAAGATTGTATTAAACACAGCACAAGATAGGCTGTAGCAAAATTATCTGGGCCAAGATATACAAATACTTTACACCAGGTTTGTGTTACTTTTTTAATATAAACCCAACACAAAGTGTTGTGTTGGTATTTACAAGCCAACATAAATCACAATTTGTGTTGGATTGTGACCAAAGCACTATCTGCATAGAGCTGTAGACAGGGATTTGCACCACAATCCTGAGCCTCCCTGAGGCAGGCATAGCAAGGACAAATGTTTTAATTGCTGCATTCTACAGCACACATATGAAGATGGAAACACCCTAAAACATATTTGTTTGTACAGGAAGGGCCCCTTCCTGTAGAAAACATTATGCTCACAACAATGCAGACACCCTTGCACTATGGTGCAGCGGTATCTGCTTTGGCACATAGCAGCATAAAGTGCACCAGCACAGAGAGAGAGTAGAACAGCACTACATCTTGGTAGATCAGTCGCTGTTCATAGTAAATCTGTACCTCAGTGTTTAAGATAAAACAAGTGCTTTCAAAGGATATCTTTTGGTAAGATATAATTGTTGAAACCTGGGTCTTTAGGTGGCAGAGGTATGTATCCTGACCCGTAGGGACCACAATCCTAGTAGGGGCAAGTTAGATACACACTAAAAGATAGCCTGGGCTCACCCTCTGGTAGCTTGGCACAGAACAGTCACACTTATCTCAAGAGGCATGTGTAAAGTATTGTGCAACACACACACACACACAGCACACCACACACATACAACACCACACACACACACAGCAACACAATGAAAATACCACAAAAATACTACACATAGGTTTAGAAAACTAGAGAATAATTTTATGAGTAAAACAAAACCAAGCAACAAAAATAAGTAGATAAGTAGAACCGAAGTTATGAATTAAAACAAAATAAAATTAACAAGTAGTGCTTGGAAGTCAATAATGCTAAGAGGTCGCACTGGGCCAGTGCAAATCCAAAGTACAGGCCTACCGCGATGGAGGACAGGCTGGCTACAAGACTCATGAAGGTCCAGCTGAAAAAGTACCTTACGATGGCGCAAAGGGTCAGTGGCGAAGTCTCATTGTGTCAGCGCTGATCTGCACAGGCAATGAAGAACCCCTTTACAATGCAGGCACTGAGGCATCATCGAGCTGCTTTGTCCATAGTCATCAGGCCATGCAGTCTATTGAGGTGATGTCAGCGATCAGCTTCAGGGTCAGCAACAAGGGGCAATGTGTTGGTTACGATCAGCACAAAGGCATCACTGCTTCGATTTTGATGGTTCTGGACAGCAGAAATCACCTTTCAAGGGTCCAGGACTGGATTGGCACCACTTGACAGGGCAGGACTCCCAGATGGCAGAGTCCAGGTGCTATTGCAGAGTTGAAAGATGTCTTTGATGGCCCTGAGACTTCAGAATAGGAGGCAAGCACTTGGAGTCACTCTGGGTTCAAGTGAGATGGGTCCAGTCCTTGTACTCAGCAGGGCAGAAATCAGCAGGCAGCACAGCAGCTCAGCAGCTCAGCAAAGCAGAAAACATTTCCTTCAGAGCAGTAGCCAGGCGAAGTGGCAATGCTTGTGGCACAGCAGTCTTTACTCTTGGCAGAGTTCCTTGTAGGTCTAGTAGTGTACTGCCTTGGTAGGGTCAAAAACCCCTACATATACCTAAACGTGCCTTTGAAGTAGGGGTAACTTCAAAGCAGGCCCTTGAAGTGCACAGGTCCTCTTTCTTCCCAGCCCTGTTTTCCAGGCTATCAGTGGGGGCAATCAGCCCTTTGAGGGGGAAACAGATGTAAGTGTAAGTTCCCCCTCCCTCCCCAGGAAGAGCTGTCAGAACATAGATGAATGTAGATGAGATCTCTGTCACACCCACCCTTCCAGTGTGGTTGTCTGGAGGGAATACATAAAGTGTAGTTGTCACCCATGCAAGACATGTATTTGAGACAGGCTGCAAGGCACACAGAGCAGTAATAGCAGAGATGTACCCACTTCCTAAAAGCAGCACAAAAGATGATGGAGGGAATGCTGGACATTGTCAAACACTCATCCCAGACACAGATCTTGTTTTTTTTCTCACCATGCCACCCGAGGTTGGACCCAGCCATATTTAAATCAGTCTTGAACTTGCTTCCAAGGTAACAGTCCAGCCCAAACTCCCAGGCCAGTTCCTCCCTAGACAGGAAAACAAGCATCCTAGGACCAGTTTCAGGGTATCACCCCTCATCATCCAGGCTACCTTGAATCCAGCTGTACAGTAGGCACGGAACCCACTTCTTGGCACTGCCTTCCCATTTAGAGCCACTATAGCAACACAAAAGATAATGGACAACATGCTGAACATTGTCAAACACTCACCCCAAGTCACAGATCTGAGTTAAATCCATCATTTTATTTGCTCACCATGCCACCCCAATTGGACCCAACCAAACGTAAATCAGTCTTGACCCTGCCCCTAATGGGAACAGTCCACCCCAAACTGAAATGCCAGGTCTTCCTTGGACTTGAAAACAAGCATCCTGGGACAGGTTTCGGGGTATCACCCCTCATCAGCCAGGCTAGCTTAAATCTAGTATCATAGCGAGGATTGGACCCAGGTCTCATCAGTCTGATCAGGGAAAAAAACATTTTAAAAGCAAGTGCTGGACACTGATGAAAACAAATTCCACAGCTACATAATGGCTTCACTGAAAATAGGGAGTTTTGGTATCAAATACCATGTGCTAATAAACCCATACTGATGCCAGTGTCAGATTTGTGAATATATGCATCCAGAGGGCACCTTAGAGGTGCCCCTGAAAACCTACCAGTCACTGGTGGGCTGACTGACTGGTTATCGCCAGCCTGACACCAGAGATGGATTTCTGACCCCAAGTGTGAGGGACTTTGCTTTCAGGGGGCCATAAGCTAAGCCTGCTCAGACAGAGGGTGCTTCGCACCCCCCTACCACAGGATGACCTGAGTATCACCATTCCAAGGCCGGGGAGCTTCAAAGATGCCCACGCCTTTGGTATGGAAATCTGGCTTCTCCCACAGGACAGGAAATCAACTCCCTTTGTCCAGAGCCCTTTGGCACCTGGACAGGCAGGAGGATTAGCTAGGCAAGATAGCGATGATCACCCTCAAGGAAGCACCACCCCTGAACTGGGCTACCTGAAGTGGATGCGACTTTTCAGAAGTGACCATCTTGGTGATGCCAAATTTAGGATCCTAGAAAAAATAAGGAGGCCCCTTTCTGAGTTTTTCTGGGACCAGGGGGAATAAGCAGAAAAAACAAGTAATGTCCCACAGTACAAACACTAATGTCAAGCTCACAAAACTTCTAGATAAGAAGTATCATGAATTTTTCAGAATATGAACCTAATTATTAATAATCAGTTGCGGGAGAGGCAAGAGGTTCTGATTTGGCAAGTACCCAAACGTGTATGCAAAACTAACACAATTTTTACAATGTAGATAAAGAGGCTGTTCTCAAGAGTTTAGGTTAAAAAAGCGTGTAAATATATTTTTTTTTATTTCATACAACTGTGCAGGTAGTTTGGTATGTCAATACCTTAAAAAACATGAATGAAGGCGTGGCCAAGATGGCGGCGGAGTAGAAAGTGCTTTGAGTCCCTCCGGCGCCGGGCCCTACAAAGCCTTGTCTAGCACCTGTCCCCGGGCTTATCTGCGAGCCTCCGGACGCCCCTGCATCCCCTGGGGGCAGTGTCCAGTTGTTGACCGCGGTCCCGCAGCGGTGGAGCCCGAGATCGACGCCGGACTGGAGAGGCGTCCCGCGAGGTTGAACGGCGGTGCTGCGAGGCCGCAGGGCATTGCGGACGACTAGCGGCGGGAGGAGGACTGAGGCGGCCTAGGGGAGCAGCTAGACCCGGCGGCCGAGGAGGAGGCCCCCGGTGACGGCGGCGGCCTTCGGTGTTGGAGGGGAGGGGGGCCAGAGCGGAGCAGTGGCGGTGACTCCCGGCCTGCAGCCTACGCAAATCCGAGGCTTGCGGCCTAGTCGAGGAAGGTGAGCTGGGCTCCGCTGGGGGCCGCACTTGGGCGCCGGCGGTTGCCTGGAACGGCGGAAGTCCCGCATTAGGTGCACCGGCGATTCCCAGAGGAGTGCGGGGGGCACAGCCGACAGAGGTGGGGGCCCCGACATCCAGCCTTGCGACCCACACAAGCGTGCGGCCGGTGATCTAGCCGACACAAGGGAGGAGACGCGAGTGCTGTGGCTTCCCGTGGGCCTGGGCCCCTGGCGATTGGGGGTGCTGGAGATGGCGAATTGCACCGGGCTCCATTGAATACGAGGAAAAGGAGTGAGGGACGCGAGCGTGCCGCGGAGAGTCCACGAACCACGTGGGGGCGGCCGATGGTCCGGACGGGGCCTTGGGGTAAGCTTAGCCCCCCCCCCCCTGTAGAAGAAGACTCAAACTTGCAACTGGGGCACTGCACTGTGGAGGTGGTGCCCGGAGTGGGGCTGTGGTGGTCGGTGGAGCGGCCTCAGGAGGGGCAACGTGTGCAGCCTCTGGAGGGGAACCTCTAGCCAAGCAGTGGTAGGGACCTGAGCTGGTGTCCCCGGGTGGAGTGGAGGATTTCTGACCGCTGTGCCTTCTCCTTACCCCTACCCTCTACAGACATATAAGCGGCCGACTGCACAACCATTGGCGGGTCACTGAACTAACCGGTGGGCGACACTCGGGTCTGGGAAGGAGTGCGGTTGCCTCGTCGGAGTTCCACCCAAACGAAAAAGAGAGCCTCCGCATTGACTTCCAGACGGAATAGGGGGGCCGCGATGTCCTCCGTGCCGCGTAAAGGGAAGCCTGGCAAGGATGGCCAGCCCAAGGGCTCCCAGCAACCGGCGTCCCCTGGCGCTAGCTCTTCACCCAGGAAGTCGGATGATGAAGCCCCAGCAACCAAGGCTTTCATGTCGGAACTCTTCGCGTCCATAAAGGAGGATATTTCGGAACTCCGTGCTCAACTGGCATCTGATCTTCGCGAGGTGTGTAGGGTTGTGGACGGAATCGGTGAGCGTGTGGCTACCTTAGAGGATCATGACCTGAGCACGGCAAATGATGCCCACCAATTGCAGCAAGATGTGCTTCGGCTCACGGAGCAGAACCTGGACCTGCAGTCCCATGCGGAAGACTTGGAGAACCGTTCACGTAGGAACAACATCCGCATACGGGCGGTACCGTGGGATGGCGAAGCAGGCGACCTACGTGGCTATGTGCAGGCGCTCTTCCTGCAGGTCCTGGGCGAGGAAGATTTGCATGAGATCAAGATGGACAGAGTCCACAGAGTAGGCCTTCCTCGGCGAGGTGGAGGGCCGCCACCTGACATCCTAGTCTGCGTGCATGACTTCCAGTTGAAGGAACGGATCCTCCAGAAAGCGCGGGACATTCCGTCCTTGCAGTTCTGTGAGCACCGGCCCCAGCTTTATCAGGACCTGGCGGCAACAACGCTCCAGAAGCGGCGCGAATTCCAACCAGTGACTGCCTTCCTACGTGAGCATAACATTCCCTACTCATGGGGTCATCCTTTCCGCATTGTCTTCCGGTGGCAGAATAAGCTGGTGCAGATCCGTTCTCTTCAGGTAGCGAAAGAGCTTCTGGGCATCGAGGATACGACTCCTGCATCTGCAGCTGGCAGCCCTTCATCGCGGAGATGGCGTCGATCCTCCTCTTGGCACAGAGTGGGGTCAGAGACAGATCGCGGACAGCCTGACCGCACGACTAGTCTGCTGGAGAGGGGAGAGGCGGTGGCGTCAGTTGCTTCAGCGACATTGATGTCTTCCCAGCAGAGCTCCGGGGTGGCCTGATCTTCGGGCTGATGGCTGGATGGCGCCGGAGGGGCGCAGGAACTCAGGCCCGTGGGTATGGTTGTACTTTCTGAGAAGACACCCCGGGCCGTGGCCTTGGGAGACCCATCGGTGGTTTCCCGCCCCCTTTCCAGGGACTGTTCTATGATCTATTCCAATCGGGGACTGAAAAGTACTTTTTTCTTGTTTATTTGCTTGTTGGGGGGGGTGGGGGGTGGGGGGGTTTGGGGGTGGACTGCGCGGGGGGGAGGTTGGGGCTCGGGGTGGGGGTGGGTAGGGGGGTGGTGGTGACCAATGGATGCTTGTAGTGAGTTTTGACCTTTCTGGAGGAGCGTTACGTGGGCCTTTGGTTACGGGGTTTATGTGCAGACGCTGTCAATGATCTTTGCTGTGGTTGGGGACCTCTTCCTATTGCTGTACGATTGGACTTTGGGGGTCTTTGCATCTTGGGGCCGGAGGTGGGAGAGTGGGGATGGGGAACCGTCAGGGGAGCTCGGGGGAGGGACTGGACCCTGGGAGGATGCCTGGATGCTTGTGAGGGGAAGGGGACGGGGTCAGGTTACCATGCCATGTACACAGCGTTGGGCCCTGCTGACTCCTCATGCCTATTAGTATTGGCACTTGGAATGTGAAAGGTCTCAACTCCCCACAGAAACGCCGGAAACTCTGGAAATACCTGTCTGACCATCACCTCGATGTGGTGGGCCTCCAGGAGACCCATCTGGCTAGGAAAGATGAACTCAGGCTCCGACACAAACACTTTCCTCTCATCTACAGGTCTTCTGCGTCCACTAAACACAGGGGGGTGGCTCTACTCTTTCAGGCGTCCCTTCATCTCCAGCCTATAGGGGTGAGTAGTGATAAAGATGGCCATTGGTTGGTGGTGGAAGGGTCGTTCTATGGCCGTTTATGTACTTTTGTCGTGGTATATGTTCCCAATGCCAGACAGAATGGCTTTCTTCAGGACTTGTTGGACAAGGTGGGGGACTTTCTGGAAGGGCACTTGTTCTTATTGGGGGATTTCAACATGGTGTGGGACAAGGACCTGGATAGCTCCCGTGCACAGAGGGCGGAAGCTGGGGTCTTCTCCGCTGAAACGCAGCGACAGGTGGGTGAATTGGGGTTGATTGATAGCTGGCGTATCCTGCACCCCCAGACCAGGGATTATACCTTCTTCTCCAACGTCCACCATTCCCATATCTTATCTTTGTGAGCCAGGCCCTTCGGGGAGATGTCCGTGACTCCAGCGTTTTTCCACTCTCTCCGTGTCTGATCATAGCCTGGTGGTTCTCGGGTTGCATTGGTCGATGGGGGGGGATGGGTGGCGGAAGTGGTATTTTCCGGCAGCACTGGTCCGGAACGATGTCTCTTGCAGGGAGCTGCAGAAGGCCATTAGGGAGTTCCTGGCTCTTAACCCGCCATCGGACACTTCAGTGTTCAACACATGGGATTCCTGTAAGGCTTCGTTAAGGGGCACTTGCCTAGGCCTCAATGCGAACCTCAACAAACTAAGGAGGAAGGAGCGTGAGGACCTGGAGGCGGAACTTGCAATATTGGAATATTGGAACAGGCGCACCAATCGAATCCATCCAGGGTGACCCTCGGACCTCTAACAGCGGTGCGGGGGAAACTGAAGGCCCACTACAACAACCGAGCAGAATTCACTCTCTTGCGACTGCAGCGAGTTTCCCACTCACAGGGGAACAAGGTGGGGCGGCATTTGGCCCGACAGCTCCGGGATAAGAGAGAGAGGGAATACATTGGAGGGATTCAGAATTCGGCGGGGACCCTGCAGCACCGAGATGCGGACAAGGCGAATATTTTTGGCTGTTTCTATGCCGAGCTTTATAAGAGCGACGCTCTAGATCAGGATGCTCAAACTGGGTTTCTGGCCGGCCTCCCTATACCGCAGGTCTCCAAGGAGTGGAATGAGTTGCTGTCTGCCCCTATCACCAGTGCGGAGGTGCTGGACGCTATCAAGGCCCTGAAGCTCCACAAAGCTCCGGGCCCGGATGGCTACACTGCCCTGTTTTATAAAACGTTTGCGACAGAACTGTGTGACTGTCTGGTCTCCCTCTTTAATGGGAAGGCGGTCACCGGGATGACCTCTGGGACCTTGGCTGAGGCCATGATTACCGTGCTCCCCAAACCAGGGAAAGATCTCACCAAGTGCTCGTCGTATGGCCCGATAGCTCTCCTCAATGTAGATGCTAAATTGTACTCCTCTATCATCGCGGGCAGGATCCAGGACTTGATGCCGGCCCTCATTCATCCGGACCAGTCCGGGTTCATAAAGGGGCGACAAACACACGACAACCTGAGGCGGGTACTCCATCTGATAGAGAAGGCCAACAGGTTCCGTATCTCGGCGATATTGGTGGGGCTCGACGCGGAAAAAGCCTTTGACCGCGTAGATTGGGGATTCTTGCACCGTACTCTGGGTGCCTTTGGCTTTTCACAACAATTTATAAAAATGATCAGTGCCAATTGCAGCAGCCCCACCTCTAGGGTGATGATCAACGGGCATCGATCTGCTTGCTTCCCTCACTCACGCGGGACGAGACAGGGTTGCCCCCTCTCCCCTCTCCTCTTTGCTTTGAGTATCAAGGCTTTGGCCCTTGCAATCCGGGAGAAGGAGCAAATCAAGGGTCTTCCCTTTACAGGTGAGCAGCAGAAAATTTCCCTTTTTGCAGACGATGTGCTGCTGTCGGTGGGGGACCCAGCCCAATCACTACCTCATATTCAAACAGTGCTCTCTGACTTTGAAGCGGTGGCGGGGTTTAAGGTCAACTTTGACAAATCATACATACTGAACCTGACTCTTCCCCCCGCGGAGGTGGACCGGGTGCGCTCGCTTACGCCCTTATCGTGGGCGTCTGCCTCTCTGTTGTATCTAGGCATCCGGCTAACATCTACCCTAGGCTCACTGTTCTCGGCTAACTTCCCCCCAATGCTAACGGCAGTGCGCGCTGAGCTGGAGCGGTGGAAGCCAAAATACATCTCATGGCTTGGTAGGATCCATGCTCTCAAGATGGTCCTACTTCCTAAGTTCTTATATCTTTTCCAGGCTCTGCCCATACCGGTGGAAGTGGATTTTTTTCGCCGCCTCAAGACTTTGATGCTGAAGTTTGTGTGGCAGGGAGGCCGGGCGCGCTTCTCATTCGCAACGCTGAGGCGGCCGCGGAAGGAGGGAGGAGTGGGGCTCCCGGACATGCACCTGTACTATAAGGCCGCACAGCTGCTGGTACTGGTGGAATGGTCCCAGCAGCTCTCAGAGAAACACTGGCTGCATATGGATCGGAGTGTGGCCGGGAGGTCCATATGGGATTTGGCCTGGAAGCCTAAGGTAGACTGACCCAGGAATGCTTACATCAGCACCCCTACCAGCACGGTCCTGAAAGTGTGGGACACGGTCAGTGGTGATGACCGTTGGACCACATTTCCGTCCCCATTTACGCCCATTCACTTTAATCCGGCATTTCCTCCGGCTCTGAGAGAGGGACCCTTTGGACTATGGAGAGAGGGAGGCTGTAGAGCCCTCACGCATTTGTTCCACGGAACGGCGCCTCTCACCTTTCATAATTGTATGCGAGATAATGGGATCCCGCCCACTGAACGCTTCCGCCACAACCAGCTCCTGCATTGGCAACCTCGGCGGGAGTGGTGGACGCCGCCACGAGACCATTGACACCATTTGAGGCCTTTATTCTCCGCACGTCTACTATGAAAGGGACAATCTCCTTTTTATATGGGTTGTTGCTGGACACTGTGGTATCCCCACGTCCCCGCTACATGGAACACTGGGAGGCGCTTCTAGGCAGAGACATTTCTGACAGCGAATGGAAAAGCCTCTGGCGGGACATAGCGGCGCATAATCATTCGGTGGATCTTAGAGAGGCTCACCTGAAACTCATGTTCGATTGGTACCTCTACCCGTCCAAGCTACATCGGATATTTCCAGCCTCCTCAGACAGGTGCTGGAGAGGTTGTGGTCTGTTGGGGGATTTTCGCCATATTTGGTGGGATTGCCCAGCTATCCGCCCATTCGGGACTGAGATTTTGTCCCACATCAAGGACGTCCTGGGTTATCCGATTCCGGAGACGATGGATTATGTCCTGTTGGGGCTCCGTGACCCGTTGCTGGAACACCAAACTACGGCGGACAAACGTATTCTATGGCTATGCCTTGGAGCTGCCAAGTTAACGCTAGCGGCGGCCTGGAAGAAACCGAATGCCCCGGCTATATCGTTGTGGCACGCAAGACTATGGCGATTGCTGAGCATGGTGAGAATGTATGACATATTTTTGGGGAATTTAAAAAATGTCTTGTTCCGATGGGGCCCTCTGGTCTACTTTCTGTCTCGAGGCCTGCCTTCTGCGGTCTGTCCCTCCACATTTCGTGCTCTTCACCTTTTCCAGATTTAAACAGATGATTTGTATGAGGGCTTGGAGTGAATGTGTGGATGGCCGCCACCACCAGGGGGGGGGGGGGGAGAGGGGGGAAGGGGGGAATGGGGGGGGGGTATTGTTGGGGTTGTTGGTTCTTACCTGTTGCAACACTGCTTAGCCTACGGAGTCGGACTGTTGTTTGAGACTTATGCAGAAATGTCCCCCAGTTGGGGTTGCCTCCTCTCATAGCAAGACTATACCCGGTCGGCTGACCACAAAGGGGTTTGAGCCTAATTCTCCTTCTGCTTCTGGCGAGCATTGACTCTTGTACCTGCACCTAAACGTTACTCTATGCTGCCTTCTCCTGCCTCCTTTGAGAAAGCGTTCTCCAGCACCCCCTGTGGGGGGTTATTTGCGGATTATCGCTTGTAATATCCTTTTTTTGTTTTCCTCTCTTCTTTCTTTCCTGCAAAACTAAATAAAAAAAATTTATAAAAAAAACATGAATGAATCTAAGTCACAATAAATTTGACAATCAATACAAAATTTATAAAATATAAAACAAAAATCAAAGAAACAAATGTTTTCATACAACTGTGCAGGTAGTTCGGTATGTCAATACATTAAAAACATGAATGAAAACAAATCACAATAATTTTGACAATCAATACAAAATTTGTACAATATAAAACAAGAATCAAAGAAACAAATGTCGACGCGGCATTAGGGCTTTTTTCAAATACAAACACCTTCTTCAGGACTGATTCTAAATTTAAAAAACACAAAATTAACAAACATTGTTTTCACAGTGCTTCTTGTTAAAACATAGTTAAAATGTCATCCTATACATTTGTCACTCTTCAGTTTACATGCCCTCTTACTTATTAAGTCTACACAGTGTCTTGTGCCGGATGATATAGATAAAAAAAATTGTTTCACTCTATTGCCTCTCCCTCTATGTACTAAGGTCACCCTGTTGCTGCCCCCCATTTTCTTTAACTACCTGTCTATGCAGGACTAAATTTACATATTCATAAGTTTAAATTGCCAAAGACTGTCACATACCTCGAGTTTAAAACCAAAATTATCTTTCTTAGACTCAGTAGTATACTGAAGTTTGTACTGCCTCGGTATCCCTTTGTAGATATATGGGTCTGGGGGCGATTAGTGCTTGTTGTAAGTATACTAGCAACTGACTGTAAAGCAGAAAAAATGTAATTAAAATACTGTATGCATTGTTATTTACTGGTTACTAGTTAAAGATCTGCTTTTACCTTAAAAGAGAATAAATCCAGGGGTACACACTGTCCAGGGGAGCCACCGGTTTGGGGGAAATACTTCTTAATTGTATTACTACAAGGAGGATAATAATCACAATTACTAAATATCTCTACCTTGTGTTGTTGTTCAATGAGCATGATTGATAAGGCCCAGCACTCACCATTCATACGGTAAGTGAATCGCTGAAACCGTAGACCTTCTTCTGCTGCGTCTACTGGCACATAAGAACTCGGGGGTTGACCTCCCGTCTTTGTGAAAGTTCAGACTCACTCTGTGGAGATAATTTGGTGTTGTTATTACTCCCAGTTTATAAGGTGGTGTTGATAAAATATATGTCTAATCTTTTTTATTTCATTATTTATAGATTTCCTTCTATTGTGCAATTATTAAAGCGTGTGGAGTTTATATAAGTTCAGACTCGCTCTGTTGGTATAATTGATATTACTGTCCCCCAGTTTTGTATATTATACTAAAAGAATTTTTTAATTAGTTCTGGAATTCCTTCATATGCCCAATTGATTAAAGTGCTTCACACCATAAGTGTATGTCACTTTATACTTGAGACCGTTGTTATTATAATTAATAATTTTGCAGTTCAACGTAGCCCTTTACCGCTCTAGTAGGAGATGTGTCGCTAACCAAACTTTATCTGACGACTGGGCAACATCACTGCTGGTTCTAAGCATTTAAATTATGCTTGCAAAGCGGTAAATGATAACTATCGCTCCCGCACCTGTTCTTGATGTCATTACATTCCCTAGAATGTGCTTTAGTGTAGATCAGTGTTCTTCAATCTGTGGGGCGCGCCCCCCCAGGAGGGTGCGACACCATCTCAGGGGGGTGCACACTCCACATGAAGGTCTTTCCTTTCAGAGTCTATTACTGTCCCGAGGCGTGCAAGTCTTCACCCCTTCAAATGGAGTCTGTTTATTGTCGAGCTCCAGTACCTGAGGGCTGGAGGGGGAGGCAGAGGGAGGGGAAATAGATAAGGCACAGACTTGTGCTTTTGTGATGTAGAGAGCTAACAGCCTTCCCAGGAGGGGGTTTATCGGTAGAGCTGGGATGCTTCAGCTGCAGTGGGAGCCTGGGAGGCAGGGTCTCCTCTGCTAAAAACGAAAGCAAACTAACAGACAGTCCTGTTCCTTTGTGTTCGATTTCATAGCAGAGGAGGCTCCTTGCTTCCCACTGCAGCTGAAAGGACAGTCTTTACTTGCTTTCAGTTTTAGCAAAGGAGACATCCTGCCTCCCAAAGCAGCTGAAGCATTTCAGATCTACCAGTTTAACCCCGTACTGTGAGGAAGCTCTTTGCGGAAAGGAGACAACGTTTTTTTAAATGTGCAGAGGCAGGCAAAGTTTCTTTTAAATGTGCACAGGAAGGCACCGCAACACCCACAGGGCTTCAAGTTACCAAAAGAAAAATGCCAGCCATCCATGTGTTTTTTAAACAGCCTGCAAATTGCTTGTCTTGACACCAAATATGCTTAAAAATAAATAAGTATGTATATATTTGTAATTTGACATTTCTGTCTTTGTTCCATTTTATATTTTATTATCAGTCATGGACCATTCAGGGAGCCCTAAAACATAATTAAAAGTGCTACTGTTTATATTTGCTGTTCAATGTATGCACAGACAAGTGCTAACAATACAGCTTTAGGTGACTATTTATTTTTGTACCAACTGGGTCACCAAAATAATGAGCTGGCAACCCTAACCATAAAACTGGAAGTTTGTTGAAAGATCAGCACATTTATTTCTTCCACCTTGATCCCTGGTTAATGCCATAATAGCAATAGTTTAACATATCTGAAACCCTACTCTGCCGTCAATAACCTGCTGAGTTACTTCAAGTGTCTGGGAATGCACCCTGCATTCAGACAACCCACTCCTCATTCTCGCTTTTCACTTTCATGTTCACCCTGAACTCACAGTGATGACAGTGCACTCACACTGATCACCATGCACTCACACCATTCACCCTCTCACACTGCACTCACAGCGATAACAATGCACTCACACTGATCACCATGCATACACACCATTCACCCTGCACTCACAGTGATCACAATGCACTCACAGCAATCACCACACACTCACAACATTCACCCTGCACTCACAGCCATCACAATGCACTCACACTGATCACCATGCATTCACACCATTCACCATTCACCCTGCACTCACAACGATCACAATGCACTCACAGCGATCACCACACACTCACATCATTCACCCTGCACTCACAGTGATCACAATGCACTCAAACTGATCACCATGCACTCACACCATTCACCCGCTCACCATGCACTCACAATGATCACAATGCACACACAATGATCACCATGTACTGACTCTGATCACCATGCACTCACACCATTCACACGCTCTCTCTGAACTCAGTGATCGCTCTACACTCACAATGCACTTGTGCTGTTCACACTGTACCTTGCCCTGCAATCACACGAGCACACAACTCACTCTACACCAATGAAACACTTCACTCACATGTCCCCCTTACTGCTCAATGTGCACTTTCCTTCAAATAAGACCATCACTAACCATACATTCATTTGTCCCACTCTGCACTTACATCCGCACCCAAATTCATATGGTCACCTCACTCACCCTGCAGTCACTCCTCTTACCCTACTCCCACACTGTCGCATCGCTCAACGTGCACTCACATCGGTACTTCTGACACCCGCACAGCGCAGAGGTTTAATGTGCCTGCTACAAAGAACGTGTACCATGCAGATCAGAGTGTGGGTAAACTATGAATAGCGCTATAAAAAAAAATGAAATGTTTGCCAGAAAGGTGCTATAGAGAGATGGAATGCATTGTTGGTGAGTGGTAGTGTGGAAATTCATGGAGAAGGAGGATATGGGGGAGGGGCACCAAAACAGACCGTTGCACTATGTGCGACCAGTGCTAGGGCCAGCCCTGGATGGGAGTTTTAGCCCCCATGAAGTTCGGGTCTTGTTGCGCCCCTGTACACAAGTATGGGCATGTCGTGCCCATCAAGGTTTTCGCCCTAAATTGCAAAAGGACATATTTACATGCACTGCAATCCAGCCTTTCATTTGTTCCCTTAAGAACCAATGAAAGGGGAGAACTTTGTAAATTTAACTACTGACGCTCACCTGGACGTCCCTTGCTGCCAGGAGGACCCCTGCTTTTGCCATCCGGTGTTTCCCTGCACAATCGCCAGCTAGTCCCCCCGCCGTGACCTACCAACTCAGCGGCCGCAGTGTGGGGGGACTACACGGACCAGAGCACCGAGCGGGACTGCCCCGCCCACCAGCCACACTTCCGTGCCTGGAGGCGCTTATAGATCCTGCGCTTGCCCGGGGGAGCGGGAAAACTTTGTAAATTTAACTACTGACACTCACCTGGACGTCCCTTGCTGCCAGGAGGACCCTTGCGCTTTTGCCATCCGGTGTTTCCCGCGCTGCGAGCGCACCATCGCCAGCTAGTCCTCCCCGCCGCCGTGACCTACCAACTCAGCGGCTGCAGTGTGGGGGGACTACATGGACCAGAGCACCGAGCGGGACTGCCCCGCCCACCAGCTGCACTTCCACGCCCGGAGGCGCTTAAAGATCCTGCGCTTGCCCGGGGGAGCGGGAGAACTTTGTAAATTTAACTACTGATGCTCACCTGGACGTCCCTTCCTGCCAGGAGGACCCTTGCTTTTGCCATCCGGTGTTTCCCGCGCTGCGAGCGCACCATCGCCAGCTAGTCCCCCCCGCCGCCGCGACCTACCAACTCAGTGGCCGCAGTGTGGGGGGACTACACGGACCAAAGCACCGAGCGGGACTGCCCCGCCCACCAGCCGCGCTTCTGCTCCCAGAGGCGCTTAAAGATCCTGCGCTTGCCCCGCGTCGCGGGACGCCCGCGGTCGGTCGCCGGGTTGAGCCTGGGCAGAGGGCGGGCCGTCTGTGGCCGTCCGGGGCTGACCAGGCTGGGCTGGGCCAGCCCCTTTGGTCTTGCAGAACTATCTCATTTGGACACCTACTGCTAATAAAAAGGTACATTTATGCCCTTGACTAATTTGTAATTTGCATGATGGGTAAAAATACTCCTGTTGCTACAAGATCCAGCACTAGACAAAAAAAATATTCCTACTACCCCACTGCCAACTTTGACTGCCATAGATAGAATGCTTCAAAAGATAATTGGGGTGGTTGTAACGGCCATCGAAAACACAGAGAGGCGTTTGTCGCTTCCCCCAAACATGTGTTTGCCTCAAATTTATACTGATACCACCATAACACTGGCAACTCCAACTGATTCCTCACTCCTGGATTCCTATGTAGAATTGCCCAGGGTTGAGAGTAATGATATTAGTCCACTACTACAACCCCAATCTCCAGTATCGTTCTCCGCTGCCAGCAGGCTCTCACAAACACCAACTCTACAGCCTGAAGAAACAACTGGATATTCCTCCCTTCTATTGGACAGTTCCTCTTTGGGTATTGTAATTCAGGATACTGCCCCAAATATACTAGCCAAATCATTGACTAATGAGGAAGCTAGCTATTCAAGTAAAATTGATCCAGTACTAGGCCACGAGATACCTTTAGTAAATGAGGTGCCTCCTCCAATAAAGGCTAACAAGCAGCCCCAAAATCCAGTTAACTTAGGAGGAGTTTCGAAAGGGAAAAAGGGAGAAGCCAAACAGAAAGGGGAAAAACACAGATTGAGGAAAATGGCAGATTCTGCAAACATCGAATCAGGGTCACTTTTAGACGAAGCACTATCAGGATCCGACGGTGCTCAAGGGGGATGCACTCTAACCACTAGTGGTAATAACCAAGGACTTTCTCAACCTGTTCAGAAAGAGGAAGTTGAGGGATCTGTGGCTCATATTGAGCATGTTGTTAAATCACTGATCCTTCCCCTCCTCGAAAGGGTAAAAGTAGTAAAAGATAAATTGGATAGGTTAGAACAATTAACCTTGAATAACTTTACCTCCTTAAAAACATGATTAAACTTGAAGTTAGAGGAAGACCAATGAGTCTGGTGACCCCTCCTTTGAATCCTAGAAGCTCTTTAGAGGGCACAACTGGCATAGCCACCACTCAGCCAACTAAGGTAGTAACCCAAAATGACCAGACTATTAACAAGAAAATGACCAAAGAAGCCCCCCGAAAAGACTCCATTACCAACAGGAAGACAAATAAAACCCCCCAAAAAGATTCCAATACAAATAAAAAGACCCTAGAACTATCTGGCAAAATTGTGCCATGTCCTAAAACCAATGTAAATAAAAGCACACTGGAAAAGACTCCCTGCCTAGAAGCCACACAAACCTCTAATGATATTCGGGACAGTATTCAGACAGCCCCCTTGGCTATGGTAGATCTACCGCCAGATTCATTACCTTATGTGATCGTGCTCACTGGCGTCCCAGAACTAAAAAGTGGGAAATATGAATCTTACCAAGATCTTAAAAATAAGGTGACATTCTGGCTGACCAAAAATAGGCCGATCCCGAGGCACTTGAATGGTGAGGTACTCTTTGTGAGAAGGGCTAACTGGATAGGGAGAAGGCGGAAGGATATACAAGCAACATAATAATTGTCAACATTAGGGACAGTAATGTAGTGAGGTTCATTTCTAATGAATACTGTTCTATTGATAGGGGACCAATTCAGGCAAAAAATCTTACCTACTTTTACAGAGTAAAGGCTACACGACCATTTAGCAGTCAACAAACTTTAGCAGATGATGAGATGTTAGGAGGTTTTTATGCCCATCCCATGGCCTTTACGAAAAATCATCTCATAGATTATTATGGGTTAGAAGCCGTTGACTGACTGGGAGCAATCAATGGAAACAAGAGAAAAACTGCAATAGTCAATCCCTCTCCGGGGGGTGAGGTTAGTTGTAATGCAAGGGACTCAACCATTCGGCGCTCTGAGCCAACTCTGATGGAAAAGCCAGTAAAAGTTAACCCGCAAGTCTTGAGAATCGAAGGGCACTGAGTAATGGACAATAGACAAAGGCACGAAAAAGGCAGGGCTAATCTTGCCATAATATCCTGGAATATTGCTGGCATATAGAAGAATATGCCGGATCCAGTATGGCACGATTATATTAACAATGGAGACCATATCATGTTCCAGGAAACATGGGGATTAGATAACCATTTTAAAGTTGGGTATAGGTCATTCTATATACCGGCATCAAATACTAATAAAGGCAGACCATCGGGCGGGTTATTAATTTGGGCAAGAATTACAATGGGCATTGTCTTTAAACAAATAGATGCTAATAGCCCTGATATCCTGGTCATAAAATCCCAAGAAAAAAGGACGGGCAGTCTGTATTATCAACGTCTATAACAGACCGCACTCAGCAAATAAAGAATCAGAGACAATAAGCCAGTTAGATTATATTATTTCTAGTTTAGGCCATAAAATTTGTCTGATTATAGGAGGAGACTTCAATAGGAAGTTCGAACCTGTAATGGGTCTAGAAGATATCTATGGGGAGGAAGATAATGTTAATAACATTCCCTCGATTGATGCAGGCCAGAGTATGGCTTCCATGAAAAGTACCCTGCAGCTGCTAAAAATGTCCTTGCAACATGGCTTACGTGCCTGTAATGGGCGCTTACCATCAGATTGCCCAAGTAAACCCACTTTCAAAAGAGACCGTTGTACCAGTCACTTAGATTATATATTGGTCTCTGTGCCCCTATGGCCAATGCTCTCTGACCTGAGGGTCGATAATAGCAGTAAAAGCGATCATTTTCCACTCAATTTAACTGTCCATAGTTCATTATTTGCACTTCCTATGGAGGGGGTTCCTCGTGATAGTAACTTATCCGATGACCCCCTAGAATCCAACAACCGCAGATCCTTAAAATGGCCTGCTGTTATGGCTAATGTGAGTACCATTAGGAACATTTATGATCTATATGTATCAATAATGTCACCGTTAGTTAATACTAACATCGAGGGCCACTTTTCATTAGAGGTACATGGGAACCTGATGCTGCAGCTCACTGAGATCCTCTCAAAAGACATCCAAAGAGTGAAATCTGGCGGAAATAGTTGCACTAACCAAGGTTTATGGTACAATAGAATGTTTTGCCAGGCTAAAGCAGAGCTTATAAAAGCAGTAAAAGGGAACCAAATAAATATTATTAGGGATAAAAGGAAGGAGTATAAAAAAGTAATTTGGGAATCTAAAAAGGAATGGGACGAAAAAGTCTGGTCAGAATTAACTGTAGCATGTAAATTGAAAGACCAATCTCTATTTTGGAAACTTGTCGCTGGGGCACTAAAGATGGAATTCGATCGAGGGATAGGTTCCTCGAGGAAAGTGTTTGGGTAAAACACTTCTCATCACTCTACTCGGGTGGCGAGGGTAATGACGGGTGGATACATGAAAATACAGACCTAGGCACTTGTGTTACACCCCTAGAATTTAGTCTGGCTGATACGATATCAGCTATTAAAGCAGTTAAACAGGGTAAAGCTCCGGGTCCAGATAGAATACCAGGTGAGCTCTGGAAACACGAGAACTTTTTGTGGGCACCGTATATTAATTTACTTTGTAATGAAATTTTAAAGGGAACCCCAATCCCGCACACCTGGCGGGGCGCAGAAATTGTGACTATCTTCAAAAAAGGAGATAGATCTAATCCATCACATTGACATGCTCCAAAAAATATTTGCGCGCCAGCTTTTAAGTAAGTTGAATACTTGGATCGAGGAAAATTCAATTTTTACTGCATTCCAGGCAGGTTTTAGAGTTAGAATAAGTACTGTAGACCAGGTTTTTAGATTTATACGTTTAATCTGGAAATATATAAATATAAGGAAGTCACATTTATATGTAGCCTTTGTGGACCTCAGAGCGGCCTTTGATTTGGTCCCGAGGGGAAAACTATGGAAATCACTAAAGGACATGGGTATCCCCGGGGACATTCTTCTCCAGCTAATAAGGCTCCATGAGGGGAACTACGCAAGAGTCAGGTGGGGCCCAAACGGGGAGCTATCTGAGAGAATAGACATAAAGAGAGGCGTCAGGCAGGTTGTGTCATGGCGCCAACACTTTTCTCTCTTTATGTAAATGACATCCCAAACACTCTCTTGGGCTGCGAGCATGACTCTCCCAAGCTATGTGGTCAAGCCGTTCCGGCATTACTCTTTGCGGATGATACAATTTTAATCTCTCAGAATCCCAAAGGCCTACAGAACCTGCTGAATACATTTTGGTCATACTGCTTGGATAAAAGCTTAGAAATAAATTCCTCTAAAACCAAGGTTATGGCAATTAACCCCCACAAAGGTTTTAAGAAAGCTTTTAAGGTAAATAGTGACAAGATTGAACATGTTCAAAGTTTTAAATACCTGGGTATCACCTTAGACACCAAAATGAATTGGAAGACACAAATAGAAAAATCGAGGTTATTATTACTACAGAACCAGGCTCCCATAATCCGGAAACAAAGGAGTAGCTTTGTAAGAGCGGTTTCCCCTGCAATTGAGCTATTTAAATGTAAAGCTCAATCGGCTACCCTATATGGGGCAGAACTATATAGTTATCATTTACCGCTTTGCAAGCATAATTTAAATGCTTAGAACCAGCAGTGATGTTATCCAGTCGTCAGATAAAGTTTGGTTAGCGACACATCTCCTACTAGAGCGGTAAAGGGCTACGTTGAACTGCAAAATTATTAATTATAATAACAACGGTCTCAAGTATAAAGTGACATACACGTATGGTGTGGACTACTTTAATAAATTGGGCATATGAAGGAATTCCATAACTAATTAAAAAATAATTTTAGTATAATGTACAAAACTGGGGGACAGTAATATCAATTATCCCAACAGAGCGAGTCTGAACTTATATAAACTCGACACGCTTTAATGTTTGCACAATAGAAGGAAATTTATAAATAATGAAATAAAAGAGATTAGACATATATTTTATCAACACCACCTTATAAACTGGGAGTAATAACAACACCAAATTATCTCCACAGAGTGAGTCTGAACTTTCACAAAGAAGGGAGGTCAACCTCGAGTTCTTATGTGCCAGTAGACGCAGCAGAAGAAGGTCTACGGTTTCAGCGACTCACTTACCCTATGAATGGTGAGTGCTGGGCCTTATAAATCATGCTCATTCATCAAAAACACAAGGTAGAGATATTTAGTAATTGTGATTATTATCCTACTTGTAGAATTACAATTAAGAAGTATTTCCTCCAATTTGGTGGCTCCCCTGGACAGTGTGTACCCCTGTATTTATTCTCTTTTAAGGTAAAAGTAGATCTTTAACCCGTGACCAGTAATTAACAATGCATACAGTATTTTAATTACAATTTTTCTGCTTTACAGTCAGTTGCTAGTATACTTACAACAACCACTAATCGCCCGCAGACCAATATATCTACAAAGGGATCCCAAGGCAGTACAAACTTCAGTATACTACTGAGTCTAAGAAAGATTATTTTGGTTTTAAACTCGAGGTATGTGACAGTCTTTGGCAATTTAAACTTATGGTAATGTAAATTTAGTCCTGCATAGACAGGTAGTTAAAGAAAATGGGGGGCAGCAACAGGGTGACCTTAGCACATAGAGGGAGAGGCAATAGAGTGAAACTATTTTTTTTTATTTTATCTATATCATCCGGCGCAAGACACTGTGTAATCTTAATAAGTAAGAGGGCATGTAAACTGAAGAGTGACAAATGTATAGGATAACATTTTAACTATGTTTTAACAATGAAGCACTGTGAAAACAATGTTTGGTAATTTTGTGTTTTTTAAAATTTAGAATCAGTCCTGAAGAAGGTGTTTGTATTTGAAAAAAGCCGAAACGCCGCGTCGACATTTGTTTGTTTGATTCTTGTTTTATATTTTACAAATTTTGTATTGATTGTCAAAATTATTGTGATTTATTTTCATTCATGTTTTTAATGTATTGACATACCGAACTACCTGCACAGTTGTATGAAGACATTTGTTTCTTTGATTCTTGTTTTATATTTTATAAATTTTGTATTGATTGTCAAATGTATTGTGACTTAGATTCATTCATGTTTTTAAGGTATTGACATACCAAACTACCTGCACAGTTGTATGAAATAAAAATACAAATATTTACACGCTTTTTTAACCTAAACTCTTGAGAACAGCCTCTTTATCTACATTGTAAAAATGTTGTTAGTTTTGCATACACGTTTGGGTACTAGCCAAATCAGAATCTCTTGCCTCTCCCGCAACTGATTATTAATAATTAAATTTAGGATCCCCCAGGAAGTGGCCATATAGAGAGCATAGTGATATTAGGGGTAAGTAGCCCATTGGCTACTACCCTATATTCCCGTAACACCCCATAATTCAGTATTCAGGGGAGCCCTGGCACTTGGAAATCAGACACTGCCAAACAAAAAAGAAGAAGGGGCGAAGAGCAGCGAAAGCAAGTACTGCAGAAGAAGCAACTGACTTGGCACCAGCCCTGCTGGCCTATTAGCCTATTCTCGACAATTGCATCAAAGTCATCTCGCCCTGCAAGCTGCTGAGCATCCAAAGCCTTGGCGGACTGCCAGCACTTCTCCAAAGACTCAGGAACTCCTGTGGAACATCAGTACTGTTCCCCCACATCATGCAGGTACCAAAAATCTTGGAGCTCACTGCAAAAACCCAACACTGGAAAGCACCATTGCACCTGAGCTGCCTAGCCAGAGCTGAAGTGGGCTATTGGTGCCAGCTAGGTCTTATGATTCTGATGACCTACCAAAGAGAAGGATACCGGAGAGCCGCCAAAACAGAAGACTGAAGAAGAGCAACTGACTCAGAAGCAGCCCTGCCATTCTATCTTGTATTCCTCATCAAAATGACACCAAAGATGTCTCTTCCTGCAGCAGTTGCGACACCAAAGCCCAGGAGGAGTGCCTGCCTTCAGTAAAGACTCAAGAACTCCCATAGAGCAGTGGAGATGCATCTCTGCATCCTACAGGAACCAGAACCCCAAAGAAGACTGGGAGTGCTCCGGCCCGCAAAAAACCCAATGCTGCAAAACACCACTGCACCCATGCTTCCTAGCCAGAGCTGAAGTGGGTCAACAGCGCCAGCATGGTCCCCCAGCCCTCAAGAGGCAAAGCCCACCTTTGCCTTGCAGCCTCAGTTTGCAGGCCCCCTCTACTGCAAGTGCCTGTGGGGACAAACACCCAACTAAAGACACCTCTGCACCTGTCGCCCCTGGCCCGCGGAGAAAAGGACCAAAGGTGTCCTCAAGCATCAAGTGGCCTGGACCTCCTTGTTGGCTCAGCCTGACTGGTCCCACAGTCCGAGCCTGCAGCCTCTTTTCTGACAGACCGATCTCCATTCATTTGATTGGGGCACCCAAAGCTGTACGGCACTTCTGCACCCAGCCACCACAGTGGTTCCTGAAGTAAACTGTTCATGCTGCCTTGGACCTTTCCCTATAGACACCTTAAGCCAGAAGCTTAGTCCTGTAAGCCGCTGTTGAGTGACCAAATGCAATGTATGTATGTCCTCCAAAGTTAACATTACCACAAAGTGCTTCAATCACGATTTTAAGTATCAAAAACCTGTTCCCTTCAACCCAGCTATTTTAAAAAGTACTTAACTCATTCTGAGGATCTTGGTGCCTAAAGGTATAGAAAAATATGTGTTATTTTCATAAATTGGTGTGGATCTCCTTGTTGAGTTGTGTGCATAATTTATTGTCTATTGTGTGTATGTGCAGATGTCTAGCTTTCCATGCTAATAAGCCTAAGGCTGATAAACCACACTACCCCCTAGAAGAGCACTTTGGGATTGCTTGAGCAAGCCCCTGCCACTGATAAAGGAATAACTGGACTCTTTGCACTGTAGACCACTTGTTGTTGTTCTTCAGATTCTTTGGATAAAGATTGCAGAAAGGGGACCGATACAGACGCCTGCTGTTCTTCTCCAAAGTGATCGCTCTCGCTGCACTTTTTTCCTCGATTTCTCCACCGGCTGTTGAAGAAATCTGCATATATTGCCAAGATAACCTTGATCAAGAAATGCTAGCGAGGGTATTGGCTGACACCCCGGCTCCAGAGGCTACTGAAGATGCCTCCATACCTTTCAAACTATAAGGTTGTCCTACCTTTTGTCCTGATGAAGACCCGATACGGTTGCTAATAAGTCTGCACCATCTACTAGGGTCGAAACATCGACGTTGTACTATCAATCCGTCCATACTAAGTCTCAACAGATAAAAGGAATAATAGTGTTGTTTGAGACTATGGATGTCAAATGATGGACTGATGTTATTTTATATCTCTATATGTTATTGTGTCACCACATAGTCACATAATCACTATCACTCACCTTAGCACTTCACCCTAATTGTGATTCCAGTCACAATTGGTTTTGGACAGCCTATTTTTTTAATTTTGATTAACTCGTGCAAGATAACAAAAAATAAGAATACCCTTGCAAAAATCAGAAACTGTGGTGTGTGTTCTTCTTTCCTCCTATAATTGTTGCATACAGTATTTCCATGATTAATGATGTGAAATGCACTTAAAGTATCTAGTATAGTAAAACATAACAAAGAAATTGTCTTGAGCTCCGACAGAACCATTGTTTTTGTTTGAAGTTTAGAACCCAGGTTCTGAGGGTCACTGGGTCACCCCATTATTATTGATGGTATTCAGGATATGGGCATGAAGCTCCACCCACTTTCCGCCCATCTTTTTAATTAGCTCTTGTCACTGTCCTTTGTAAATGGTGGATTTTCATTGGTCAATGGGCTTAGTAGTCCCTCCTTAGTACCGCCTTTTCTCTTCTTGTAACTTCTCACGAGGACACCCCCTGTTACATGTGTTGTTATTCGGTACGTTTTAATTACAGCCTCAGAGCACTATTTTCTTACATAGCTTTCCCCTTCCTGCTGTCGTAGGCAGGACACGCTCTCTCGCAACACTTTTTTTAATATACCCAGCGCAGCACGCCTTGACTGGCATAATGGCAGCCGCGCATTTCTTTTGGTATTTGCTGTGCTGAATGTGGCTTCATGCCTTTTTTTCCTCTTTATTTACTTTTGTTAAAATGGCAGCACCCACGCTTTAGCTTTAGTCATCTTAAGCTAAAGTGCGGGTGCCGCAGCAGCTTCAAAAGTAAAGAAATAGAAAAAAAGTGCTTTTTTCAATTTCTTTACCCGCGCTTTACCTTAAGATTTATAAAGCTAAAGCACAGGTGCCACCAATGTAACAAAAGTAAATACATTAAAAAAGTGTGCGGCCTAATTTTTTTTTCTATTTGTTTATTTTTGTTACAAACGCGACACCTGCATTTAACTTTAAATATCTTAAGCTAAAGCGCTAGTGCCGTGATTGCTTCAAAAGTAAAGTAAGATCATATTTTTGGTCTATTTCTTAACTTTTGAACCAAACGCAGCACCTGCGCATTTGCTTAAGATGTTTAAAGAGCGAGTAGCATGATTGCGTTGCAATGTAATAGCTGTCGCATTAATGAAAGATTGAGCTATTGGCATAGCATTATTATTAGCAACGCCAATAGCTCCAACTTTCAGTAAGGCAAGACCTACTGCAGTGCAGTGCAAATGCTTGTTTACACAAGGAGGCAGATAACCTGCTTTGGGTATTAGGTCTAAGAGTAATGGAATAATAGAATGGGCAGAGGAAACAACCTTTAGGTATCATTGGTGCTACAGGTGCAATGGCACCAGGGCCCAGGTGTGTGAAGGTCCAACTGAACCCCAGTTACTGCCTTTTTACTTTCATTCCTTGCTTGCATTAAGGCCCAGTGCACCCTTGCAATTCCACTGTTGCTTTGGGCCTCAGAGCAATGGCCCAAGGAAGGTTAATGTATGCAGAGGAGAAACACTAACTTGAGCCTCTGAGGGCTCATGTTTTTAACAAAGAGTTGAGGAGACAGACCACTTGCAAGGAAGTACTTAGTATTGACCATAGTGAAGCAGGAGTAGAAGCACTGGGGCACAGGATTGTGAGGGTATGACTGATTTAATTTATAAAGGTGGATTGAGGCTCATAATCCTTGCTAGCAATAGAGCAGAGGGCACCCTCATTTCCAAGGAAGGGCAACATGCAGGAGCTAAAAAGGAACAGGTAGTCTGTTTCAAGATTGGTGTGAGGGCCAGGCATGGTAGGAAAGGTTTGAAGGAGTCAGAGGAGACAGTGTGTTGCTCAGGGCTGCAGGCATCATCAGTGCAGCAGGTGCTGCTGCCCGGAGGCCCATGAGTGTGAGGGATTCACAACACCTTAGTTATGGGGCACAGCGTTTGTTTATCAATTTCTATTTTTGTTTGATGCATTTACTCTTTTAGAATTCTCACATATATTATGAATAATGATGATAGATCACTTACAGCACTCTAAAATGTATGGGTACATTCTACTCATGGTTCAAATGCACTCGCATATATTTTTATCGTTTGCAGTGTATTATGTTTATTAAACACATTTATTTAGCATCTGCAGCCTTAAAAAGTAATGTACACCCAAATCAGAATTTACATGTATTAGAGATACTATCATTCATGTACGCATAATGTGCAGGATGACATTGTGTTAATATTAATGTAACTGTGTGTTTTTAACCCCTTCCATGCTCATGACAAGGTCAGCTCGTCATGAAGCACGGTTTAGCTGTGCTTATGACGAGCTGACCTTGTCATGAAACTATTGTATTCAAGCATTTTCAGAACAGGAGGGGAAAACCCCTAGCAGCCAAGGTGTTAAGATACCTGCACTGTAGGCCCAGAGCTGCAAGTTGTTGACTGTTTCGTAATCCCTGTTTGCTAAAGAAATATTTAAATGAATCTTTTGCGTGTGCCAGAACAGTATGCTCTCATCCCACTGCAGGTACAGGAATTCAACCTCGTTATTCTTAGTTTAAGGCGATAACTGGAATGTCTTTGAAGAGTCTGAGAGGCGGGGGGATACCTTCTGTGCCTGGCCCATCTGAACCTCAAGGCCACTGGAAGACAAGAAGAACTTAATTAAAGAAGTAACGGAAAGCTATTGGGGAACCTTGCAAGTGAAATAAGTCGTCATTTGAGACATTTAGGAGGGGCTGAGTTTTGTCTTTTTGTATTATGCGCAGGGACAGAAGATCCTACTTCTAGATTTTCAGAGAAGAAGGAGCATCTCAAGAGCGAGCTCCATAGCCTTAAGCTATCTTGACCCATTTGACGTGAGGTACTTCTTAGGAAGTCAACACGTGCTGACACCTTTGAGAATTGATATAGGGTAAATAGGTAGGACCCTCAGAGAGAGTAGTGTAGGGAAAGGTAACTCATGCTTTCCTTCGATATGTTGTATTTTAATTCTAGAGTTTGTCACATTATGCCTTCTGTGCCGAATTAATTATATGCATAGGTTCGGCTCTGTATTGATTTTTATGTACCTATATTTGCTGATTCTCAGATGTGTTTACATCCAAATATTTTTGGCCTTATAGTAAAACCCATAAACTGGAATTTGGAGTCTGTGGTCTTTTAAACATGACTAAAGTGTAAGTATGATCTTGAAGTGTTTATTCCCCTCATCAACTTTCAGCTGGCAAATAAAAGACCATCAGTGCTAAATTTGGAAGGGAAGGCAAGGCCTAAATTTAGTGTAATCAATGAGATACAGAAAAAGTACCCCTGAAATGATCTCACAAGCCCAGACCCTGCACTCCTGCTGCTCCAAACCTTGTTGTAAAGCTTTAGAGGGGTGCAGGCTTCAAAACATTTAGCTTAGGTGGGCTCGGAGCAAACGCGTTTGAAGACCTCTGCTACACACAGTTAAGCGGATGTAAATATTGTGTCACAAACAGGCCACGTCATGCCCCAGTACAGACCATTGAACTGCGTTTATTCCACCAGTGTGAAAGCAAGAGCTGGAGCCCAATGTGAAGAGCTGTTAATTATGTGGTGGTGCAGGGAGTCTTGGAGTAAACTCCTAGATGACTGGAATGGGAAGAGCCAATCACATGCCAGACCCCTTAGACCAAGGAACATGATGCACAACTTCTAAGAGTGCAGTAGAAGCATATTTTTTTTACTATACAACATTTTTGTAAGGTCTTGCGCTTTCGACGTTTAGTCGAAAATATGCTATATTGATTAAATGTGTGCTGTTAGCTGACTCAGTGTGTTAATGCACCCACTGCAGAGCCTTCTTTGCAACAAGCAGGTGACATATCCTAACCTCGAGGGTGAATGCATCTAATGTAGACAAGACAACTGTGAAGACATGCTAGCAACAGGCGCCAATGTCAGTGAGGCAGCAAGGTTGTTTGAGGCACTCACTGAGAGAATAACACCATTATATATCACCATTATTTTAAGTGGTTCTCGGTGCTTTTGTAGAGGAGTGTGTATAACCAGCAGGTCACATTGAGATAGCTGAATATGGTAATGACTTTCAATAATTAAGCCCTCAGAGGAGGCTTAGTTTGTGGTGTGTGTTATACATACAGTCGCTTTAATTGACGCTTCTGTCATCTGCAGTCGTCTTGCTGCAGCTGACGCACGTATGGGAGCACCCCCGTTGTATACCTCTGATGTGGCTCACATTACCGGTCTCACTCAGCATTTTATTCTCATTTTTTATTAGCTAATGTACGTGTTCCAGCTGTCGTCTTTTAAAACGACCTTCCCGTCAAATGCCTATGAATGCACAGTCCAAATCAGACCAGCCTTTTTCTTACAACTTCGAAAAATCTATAACTCTATGTACTCATCAAGCTAGAAATTCTAACATTATTTTTAGAAGATCATGTTAAGATGCTCACGATGTCAGTGTGTTTATGCACTCCAGGCTGCAGAGACTGTATCCTCTTAGCCCAGCTGTGGTGATTGTCAGCGCCATGTTATATTCTTCTGCTCTAGGTCCAATTTCAGAAGGCTCACACTGGCAGCCCTGACGCTCAAAATGGAAAGGCTCATGCTTGCTTGGCGTAAAACGTATGCTGTGTTCTGGGGGTCAGTATACGCGTATTAGCTTACCAAGCCTATATACAATAAATTGCATATTTTACCAGGGTGCTACCACTCTCCAGCTGCATGCCTTAGTGACTTATGAAAGCCTTTAAAAAGTCAAAGTGATGAAATACGTGCCGGCTGTTTCCCCACCTCCACGGCTGTCTGTGACGCTAATAATACCATCACCTGCCGATCGTTTCCTTATTACAAGGACCCTAGTGTACATCTCGTACACCTAGTGGTACGATCTATACTTCTGTGTATAGCATCATGTTAGTACTCTCTTGATGCATGCTACAAAGGAACACGCTATCTAGCTAGCATTGTAATAAATTAGAACTCTTTGGTCCATTTCACTAGTTTTGAATGTTTGCCTTTTAGAAATATATCATTACTACTGTGTATGTAAACGTATGAGGTGTGCTCTAGAAAATCTGTGTACAATACATCCTTGCCCCACCGGGCGCCTTTGGAACCAAAACTGAAGGTTTCATAGGAAGCCCATTGGATTCCTCCTGTAACATCTTAAGAGTGCTTCAAGAGGGTTATATAATCTTTTGTTTTGCCCATTGGCTTGAGGTTGGAATCCAGAGTTAAAGCTCTTTAAATATTTCCTGACAAGATTGCGAGGAACCGTGAGGGGAGCAGGGAGGCCGTCTGATTACTATAAGGTCAATTGAAAAGAGACCACAATACAGCTCTGGTAGAATTAAAAGGATTCCAGTCACGCTGCTTTGAGGGCTCCATATCCCTGCATTCAGGACTCCTGTGGGTTTTCTGACTATGAACGATCAGCATCCGACGAAGAAACACGCAAAATAATAGCAACAGATCTAATATCAAAACGGTGGCCCCCCTCCGGTCTAATCCTCAACACAGAGTACCTGAAATTTAAAGCAAGGAATCTGTGGTATACCTGTTGTTACAGAAGCCTTAATCCTATGAGGCATCTTGAAAGAAAAACCTCCAATTTATACAAGAGGCCAAACGAATTATTATTGAATCTTGTCCTGATGAAGGTGATATCGTAATAAACCGAAACGCTGCGTCAACAACTTTGCACTTTGTGACAACTTTGAACTTTGTAATTTTAAAATGCTCTTTATGTATATTGGCACATTTTGATATCTTTTTAATGTATGATTTTATACTACTGTTATCAAATATTTGAAATAATGATTTGTAATAAATTGTCTAAACTTTTTAACAAAAACACTGTTGTTTGTATTCTATGTTTTATTGTATGTTGATATTGTATATTGTTTTATAGTGTGGGTAGTTGCTTGAGTTACGAGGGGTTTATACAAGAGGCCCTTTCAAATAACTGAATTCCGGGACTTTGTAAGTTCTTTATCTCCGTCCTCCTTGTCCCAAATTGGATAATCTAGGAGACCTCCCTTTTCTTTTGATACTTATATATTAATGACCTGGTTTCTTGATGAATAGTTTCATGAAATTTAGAAGTTGTTGAGGAAATTAATGACTAAGGGGCAATCGAATTCAAAGGTGTCCTGAAATTTCCTGACTTAGAATGTTGTCTAGAGAACCTGCAATAGCATGTTGAGCCGGGAATGTAGTTAAGAAAAAAATCAAATTGTTGAGAAAAAAAGCCCAGTGGGCTTGTCGACAATTCCAATACTATGCCTGCTGTAGAACTTGAAGATTTCTATTGTCTGTGCGGACAGTTGCTCGAAACTGGGCTCTGAGTAAATATGTCTCCCTCAATAAAGGCTGACTTAATAGCAATAAGTTCCTCTTCCAGGACTCAAAAAAAAAAGGTGATGGGATGCTCTTCATTATCTTGGGCAAGCTGAATCAGGACAGCTCCTATACCTTGGTCTGAGGCATCAATATTAAGGATAAAAGGTTTATGAGGGAATAGTTTGTTGTAAGACAGTAGCTCAAAAGATCTCTTCCTTAAGCCTCTAGAAGGCATTGGTGGCACTGTGAATCCACTAAAAAAGCATTGTTCTTTTCAAGCAAATAGGTAATTGGAAAGACTAGTTTGGAGAATTATTTCATAAACTTTGTTTTGGACTGGGATCTGATGGTTAGTAGCCCAGTGAATTTCCATGTAGACATTTGAAGCCCGCAGTTCACAAGAATAGGTACCAAGAAATGTTGAGGCTGAATCAGTAGCTCACCTTGTAGTAGTGCAAAACTAGTAGAGCTTAGAGGAGAAGGCAGGAATCTGTGGTTTAAAACTGAGACAAGTGTCCATCTTCACTCCAAGATTCTTAGCCACCAAAGTGTCAGCGGAAGGTGGAAACATAGCCGCGGGCCACCAGGACTTCCAGCAAGGGACTGGAGGACATCCAAAGAAGAGAACCTCCGATTTATCAGAGTTGCACTTCAATTGGTTCAATTGGAACCATGCAAAGACAGCCTCCAGGCAACTCTTAATACGCTCTCCATTGAAGTCCATGTTCTTTCCACACGTGAAAAGAAGCTGGGTGTCATCGGCATATGAGACAATCCGGGCACCATAGGATTCAGCCAGTGCCACCAGAGGGGACATATAGATGTTGAAAAGAGTGGGGCTCAAAATAGACGCCTGGGGAACTCCCACCTCCAGTGGCTGAACTACAGCTAAATACGGAGGGGCCCAGACTGTCTGTTGGCGGTCAGAAAGAAAAGACTCAAACCATCTGAACACCGTCCCTTGTGTATATCTCCTTAACCTTTTCTTGCTCAGTCAGAGGACCTCTAGCAAAACCAACTTGCATGGGTTCATCTTTTGAGTCAAAATTATGGGATGTAACCCTAAATGCTGGCCTTGAAGGTGATTTTGACTCAGATTGTTTACACCGTTCCAGTTGTTGCTTAAACCGAGTCTCTGGCTCACGATTTGCTTTCCCATCCACAGGTGACATTAGTGAACTTGTTTCAATGCATCGATGCTTGAATGTAAAAAACATGTTTTTGTAGCCCCGCAGAACTCCACCCAATACATAGTTGAAGTTGCATCAATGCTTTTGGGTTACTAACAGAGGTCCAGGAACATCCTGGTGATCAAAAACAAATCTTTTTCATTTGCTTCAATCACATGCATACAAGATTAGTGGTGTAACGAAACCTGAGGGCCTCCCCCTGCAAAGTTAATGCGGGGCCCCCACCCAACGCTCTGGACCAAGTCTGAACCTCTCTGGCCAAGAGCCTGCCAATGTCGGAGGGGGCCCCCTGCACCGCTTTGTTACACCATTTCACAGGATCTGCTAAAATAAAGACACTAACTACAAATGCATGTTTATTTGATATGGGGCACCCTAAATACACATCTAAAATATTCACACAGAATACGATTAAAACAGCACAGATGCACATTGCGAACAACGAGAATACAATTAATATTCCTATCATGGTTAAAATGTAATCTAAAAACCTAACACCCTAAAACCTACTTCTATGCCCTACACTAGGAGAGCATGGAGAGTAGAATAATTTGCCTAGGGAGGATGAGCACACTTGGGGGCATATTATCAAGGACCGGTGTTAAAATTATCGCCGTTTTATCAGCAGGAAACTGCCGATAAAACGGCGATAATGGGCTTGATAATACACCCTTGTTAATTCCCATAGAAGCCCATGTTCTGATGTTAACAGTTTCCTGCCGATAAAACATCGATAATTTTAACACCAGTCCTTGATAATATGCCCCTAAATACTTTATTTACAGCAGAACGCTGTAATTATTCGGAGTCAAGGCAGCCATGTTCCCTGCAAAAGGCAAACATGTGTTCAGCATTAGCTTCAGCTCCTCTCAGGCTCAGACATTTTATCCGCTTTCAGTAGAAAGTGTGAGAAGGCAGCATCCCTTGAAGGTAGGATCATCTCTGGTCTAGTAATATTTTGCGCACACAAATCTAGGGCGAAAGAACTCTCCTGACAGGTGGTCAAGTGGCAGTCCTTTTATATTGTATCTTATCTGAGATGGAATTTCCAACATTACCTTAGGAATATTTGATATAACCTGTGAGCATCAAGATGCCAGTCTAAGACGCATTCCTTTAAACATAAGGTAAAAATTGGACAAATCAGACAATACTGCTTTGGCTATTGTTCTTATTCGACCTTGAGATTGAGATAATAAAGCACTTTTTCCGGACCTATGTTGCATCAATTGTTTTGTTGATGTCTATATCTAAATGATTTGAAACTTTCACAGTTTTTCGAAAGATAAGGACCGACTACATCTGCATCAAGAGCAGACATGTTGATGATTCTGCAGAAATACAGAAAATGGAGCCACAGCCTACTTAAAATGGAGTTGGGCCACATCTTTACGTCACAATCTTCATTCTTGAATACAACTGTTGATCTGGATGGTCAGTTGAACGAGGTCTTGTAAAGATGCATAGCAACACTCATGTGTGCATCCTTTGGCTCATCCTTTAACCCATTTTGAAATAAAGTAAAGAACGTAGAGTCAGGCTAGTCAATATCGCTACCTAGGCCTTTGAAACTGGTCCATGGAACCTTGACTGAGTTCCAAAATGTCCTCTTGGACAAAGTTCTTGAAGGTCTTCGTAGTCTTGGTTTTTTTTTTAACTCTAGAAGGAAATGTGGAAAATTAGTTAAACATGTGCTGGCATCTGAAACTAAAGACATAGCCCTTGACAAGGAATTTACAGTGATATTACTGACAATAAATCCCACCTTTGACTTATCGCTGGCATAGATGTGGGACCTAAAGGAGAAATGCACCTTATAAGTGTCCAGAAAGGCCTTTGGTTGCTAGGGTTCCCTTCAAATTTCAATTCTGGCAAACCAGTCAGAGGAGGATCCAAAGAGCTTTGCTGCAATACAGTAAGGGTCAAGCGTAAAAAGGGATTTTCAGTAGTCAGACTTTGGACTTGAAATAGTCATGTTATTTACTACTGTCAATAATTCTTGAACCTGACCCATCTTTAAATTTTGTTGTGTGTCACATCTTATTAAAGCAGGTCTTCTTGACTCTTGGCACAGAGTGTAGGATCTTCCTAGTGTATAGGAACAGTCTATTTTCACCAGAAACAAACCCAAATGCCAAAATGTAACTGGAAGTCTAGAGGTACCCCAGAAAATAATACACAAGACACCAAATGTGAGAGCAACCCTTCAAAAACAAAGGGAACTGGGTTAAAGTAACCATCCAAAATGATACGGCCCCCTTGCAGTTATTAATCTGTTACTTAATCCTTCCAAACATTGTTTCACCTACATTCACACACAATCATATCAAACTTTAAGTCCTGATTTGTGTAAAAAAAGTATCTCCTCCTTAATTAACTTTTTTGTTTATATGAATACATTTGGAAACATCAGCAACATAGTAAAAGAGATCACAGATAGTTATTTTTATATGTTGAATCCTTAATCCATATGAATCAAATAATCCATTTCCCTCAATCAATTTTTAATCTGCTAATATCTAATTTTGTATTGAGAACAGAGAGCCTCGTATTTCTTTATTACTATTGTAGGTATATTCATAGGCAGCACTATTCACAAAATGACTTTCACTGTGAGTCTCTACATAAACATTGAAACCAAAGCAGATAATAAAAAGAAACAATACAAAAAACAAGTTGTCAACACTAGATTTCGGTGTACTTGTGTTGATTGACATCACCTTCTTCAGAGCAGGCATATTTGAAAAAAAACAATATTGTTAATTCAATAAAGCATATTCTTTTTTCCCAGAAATTGGGTGATAAATCAATTCCAGTGTATAAAATCACAAGGATATTGTTTGGCCGAGAACTCCTCCCTTTAATTATTATTAATATTATTATTAATATTATTAAAGACTTTTGTAGCGCGCTCAATTACTGAAATAGTATCCTGGCACGGGGTGTAAGATACAAGCAGACTGTCAGGGGGAGAGAAAGAAAAAGAAATCAGAGTCAGGTGCTTACTAACAGAGTTTGAACAAATGGGTTTTAAGTCTTTTCTTAAAAATCTCGATTGACTGAACCGATCTATGTGTGAGAGGGAGGGCGTTCCATGCCCTTGCCGCCCTAACTGAGATCGATTGGCCTCCTATTCTGGCAAATTTGAATCTTGGGACAGCCATTAGGCATTGATTCTCTGACCGAAGGGAACGGGATGGGGTGTATAAGGCAAATCTTTTCCTCAAATAACTGGGGCCTGTCTGATTAATTGCTCTGAACGCAAGTACTAACATTTTAAACAGAATCCTGTGCGCCAAGGGTAGCCAGTGGAGACTCAGCAAGTGAGACCGGACGCTGGATCTCCTGGGAAGTTGCAACAAAAGGCGTGCAGCAGAATTCTGGATCACCTGGAGCCTCTGAATCAGGTAGGCAGGAAGGACACTATAGAGGGCAATTGCATAATCGAGTCTTGACAAAATCAAGGCTCGCGAAGCAGTTTCCTTTGCTTCTCTTGGAAGGAGAGGAAAAAATCTACGTAAAGACCTGAGAGTACCAAAGCAAATGCCCGTTATTTTTTTTATGTGCTCTTCAAATTTTAGGTTACTCTCCAACCAGACCCCAAGATTTTTTGCAGGGCGGCCCATGTTTTTAGGAGAGGGCAAGTCTGGAGGCCATAGGAGGTCCCTAAAATTGTCAGGAAATTATCCGTTAAAGAGGACCTCAGATTTTTCTTCATTACATTTTAGCTGGGCAAGGGTTAACCAGCGAAAAATGGAAGATAGACAATGGTGGACTGACGATGTGTCAAGATTGTCCTTAGGCCAAGTAAACAGGAGCTGAGTATCGTCAGTGTAGGCCATTGTTTTGGCCCCTAGTTGTTCAGCAAGGTAGATCAAAGGGGTCAGGTAAACATTAAAAAGAAGGGGACTATAATTCCTTCATTCCTTTATATCAATCTTTTTATATATCCAAACATTCCATTTGTCAATTAATTGAGGTAATCTTAGTTCCTCTAGGATCGGCTTGCCATTAAAGAAGTGCTCGCTATCAAGCAGAAGGAGAAAACGCAGACGCGATACTGTGGCTGAGGAATACCAAATGATACCTATAAAGATGGAAAATCTCTAAAGGTGAAGTGATTTATGACAACCTGATCCTAGAGAAACTAAGATTACCACAAATCAGTAACCAATGGAATGTTACCATGAGGTATTTAAATAATCACTTTTCTGGGTCCCTGTTTATCCAGTTTGCTTTATCTAAGAACTCCCATTTCCATCTATGGTTGAGTCCTCCATGGTAGTACCATCTTACCAGGGTGTGGACAGGCGCCGATGATGAAGCATGTCACGATACGTGAGTGAGACGTCTACTCCAATATCTTTGGGTACCCCTCCAAAGGTAAGAACTAAGCAGAGGGAACACCTGACATCTGTGAGAAGAGTAGGGAACCTAATGCATTCCCTTAAAAATCTCTGAGTAATCAGTTGCTCGTGTCTGTGTGAAGCTTGACAGTGGGAGAGTGTAGCTGATATCATTACCTCTCGCTCTCCGTTAGTGATTAGAACGGGTGATTTAATCCATGTTCTAATTATTTATCCTTGTGTGCATACAGTTAACATTCTATGAATTTATTCTTGTGTACATTTCATGCATTTGGTCTCCTTTGTGTACATGCTCTCTATATTTGACTTCTTTTATTTGAAATTGGAAAGTGCATTAGCAAGTATATTTTGTCTTTATTTTAAAAGTGTTGTATTAATAAATACACATGTTTTTCATTTTGTAAGCACCATGAAAACTTTATTTGCCTAATTTTGAGAGCACTCAGTTCCTTTTCTTTATGTGTTTATGTATTAAAGGTACAGTAATACATATATTTACCTCAATTTGAGAATGCTGATTTTTAGTGTGTCTTATTGTTTCAAATCAGAACAAGGACATTTTAGTATCACTGTAGGATCCGTCGTAAAGGGGGAACAATATTTAGCAGAAAAACTAAAATGGATAAAGCAGGTTCCCAGATATTAAATGAAATACCAGGATGGGAATTATTTACATATATTCAGCTTGCTCATGAGTGGTCGCATTGTTCTGGCTTGAGTTAGAATTGGAGTGCATGTTTTCTTGATGCACAGCCAGAAAATGTATTAATTTGCTTGCAAAAAGTGCCAATTGAAAAAGATAAAGAGTTTTGTACTTTGGGTCATAGAGGCTAGATCCTCATAAATGCTTATAGGAAAATGCAAGAAAAATGTATTCAGTTGGAAAAAGAGTGTGAAGCAATGGAAAAACAAATAGTAGAAGCAAAGAATACTTCTGTAATGTTGTCATGTCAGGAAAAATTGTTACAAAATAAGTTCGGAAAATATCGGCTTGTGGCTGAAAAGGCAGCAAAATATGTAGCACAATATAAGTGGAAAAGCAAAGAGGAAGGGTTAACAAGAGAAAGGTGCACTTGGCAGGGGCACAGGGAGTGTGTTTAGATCATGGAGATGCAGCAACATTTTGTATACTAAGCAATGATCCTGTTGTGCAAGATGAGTTTAAGAATTTTCAGAGAAATGTGCAGATCACTTTACTGCAGTTAGCTGCAGATGAATGTTTATGCAATACCCAACTGAGTCAGATTGGCCGCCAACCTGATAAGCCCTGGTTTACATTAAGGGATGCAAGGCAGAGAATAAATGAGGATGTAATGAAGATGGCAAATTTCATAGGTGCTCCTCATAGTTTGATGAATGGATTGCTAAATACATCAATGCGAAATAAGATAATTCATTTAGCTCCCCTAGCATACAAACATGTTATAAATATGTTGGTAATTGATCAAACAGGAAATACCTTGTCTCAGGTGCTTGAGGCAGTACATGAATTGGGTGAGTTGGGGGAGTAGAATAAAACTGATAGGTCCTCCCGTTCTGAAACATGTACTGATAATAATAGAGTGTCCAGGAGAGACATATTTATGGCATTGTTGAAAGACGGAGTGACGAGGGAAGAAATTGATCACAGTGATACCAAGAGTATGTGGGAGATGTATTGGAGGCAAGGGCTGGAGAAAAAGGAAGGAAGTAGGGCAGTGAATAAGAAGGATAATAAGGAGGTGAATTAGAAACAGGTGGAGTCAGAGCAGAGGTCAAGGGAGAGACACAAGAACATGTGCAGATCTAACTGGACAGGATTGTGGAGCACTTGCAGAGTAAGGGCTGGGAGAAAAATCACGCAGAAGTACTGGGACTATCCTAAAATGTGACATTTTTGGGTATCAGGGACACAAAGAGGTGGTGCCCCAAGTGAAACAAAAGATTAAAAATAATGCTTTGCCACGAAATAGGAAGGAAGCTCAGAGATTCATTGGATTGTTTAGCTTTTGGAAACAGCATATCCCTCATTTGATTTAAATGTTGGCCCCTTTGTAGAAGGTTATGTGAAAGAAACATGAGTTTGAGTGGGGAAAGCAGCAACAGAATGCAATTGAATCGTCAAAGGGAGCTATACAGTGTGTCTTAGATTTGTGGCCAGTACAAGAGAGGGATGTTGTGCTGAATGTGACAGTCCTTGGCAGCATGCCAATTAGAGTTTGTGACAGAAGCATGGAAAGAAGAGGGTGCCTTTAGAATTTTGGGCAAAGAAATTACCAGATGCTGGGGAGCAGTACTCTCCATTTGAAAAGCAGTTGCTTGCATGCTTTTGGGCCCTGGTGAACACCGAGCAGTTGACCCTAGGGCACAATGTGATTTTTAGACCTGAGATTCCTATAATGAAATGGGTGAGGAGTTCCCCCAAGACTCCTAGAAAAAGGCATACACAGGAAGCCTACATAATGAAGTGGAAATGGTGCATCAGGACTGAGTAGGCACCAAAGCTACTGCAGTGGTGCATGAGCAGGTGGCACAGGTCCCATTGGAAAATACAGAGGTGTTACAGTATATGCCTGAGATACAGGAGTCCCCTGTGAAGTGAGGTAAGGAGTTGTGGCAAGAGATCTGGGAAATGTTACCACAAAGCACAGTCCTGTGTATCATGTAGACAACCATTGTCCCAATGACTCATTATAACGCTGGTTTAATTCTCTCACAGTTGAAAAAGCTAAAATCTCAGAGGCCAAGGTGTTGACACAGGATTCTGATTTGGTGGGAATGGCTAAATGGCCACACTAAAAATGTGGACACCCAGGAGAGAAAGACACTAATAGGTGGGGAGAGAATAGAGGGATACATATTCCCCTAGATGTCATCATCACCAAAGGTCACACCATCCCACTGGATACCATTACTCCTTGCGATTGGTCAGATCATCAGAGCATCTTCTTTTATATCAACACGGAGGTCTCTGAGGAAGGCTCAACCAACGAAATCAAAGATTTGGAAAAGGGACCTCAGAGATATCAATACAGCTGATCTAGCTACCCACTGTAAATTTGCCCTCTCTGCCCAAGTTGACATGTCTGAGGTACATGCACTCACTAACTTCTACAACTCTACTATTTCTAGCATCCTGGATTCCATTGCTCCACTCCAACTTGAGTCTGCCCACCATCGAAGTGGGGGATGGGTCAGCCCACCTGTCATGCGGCGGTCCCACACTCCACATTACGATGCAACTGTCACCATGGCAGTCACATCCAGCAATTTAACATTGCGGTGGGTGCCGCTAGCTGCAGCACCCGCTGCAATGCTAAAAATGCATGTTGTGCATTGGCGTGCAGTACGTGGCAGGCACCATGCGGTGTCTGCCACTTCATGCAGGGAAATGTTCCCCAGTGCACTACCACCTCCCCCCAACACAAGGGGGGCTCGCAAAGGGCCCCCGTAACCAATCCCACCCAGCCTTTCCATGGCAGTTTCGCCACCATAGAAAGGCTGGCTACAGCCAGCATCGAAATTTGGCAGATGGTGCCTGTTAGGCACCGCCACCATTTTAGGCATGCTGACAGCTCTTCCAGGCAATCGGTATGATTGCCTGTAGCAGAAGCGTGGCGGGCGGTCTTTGTGACCGCCACAGTCTGGAAGCGATTCCCCACTGTCAGGGGGGAAATTGCTGTCAGATGGCGGGGGGCTCACCACTGCACAGCTGGCAGTGGCAGGCCTGCCGCCATCGTAATCCCCCCTCTATTTGGGGAGGACGCACTGTCTAGAGACCTTCCCAATTGAGGAGCTTCTGGTAAGACTGCCATCAGGTTCTCCAGTCATGCTGGCAGGATGATGCAAGACAGACAACTGGTGATGTATTCCAAGTTCTAATTATTTATCCGTGTGTGTATACAGTTATTTTCTATGCATTTATTCTTGGGTATATTTCATGCATTCTTTCTGCTTTGTATACATTGTCTCTATATTTGACTTATTTCATTTGGCATCTGGAAAGTGCAATAGAACGTATATTTGGTATGTCTTTTAAAAGTGTTGTATTAAAAAAACACGTGTTTCATTTTGAAAGCACCTTGATAAATGTATTCACCTCATTTTAAGAGTGCTGAGTTTCTTTTTCGTGTGTGTGATTTAAAGGTACAGTGATAAATAAATTTGCCTCATTTTGAGAGTGCTGAGTTTAAGTGTCTCCTATTGTTTCAAATCATAAGCAGGACAGGGCACCACCAGCAAGAAACTATATATTCTTTTTTTTTAAAAACCCACAAGGTATTGTAAGGCACTCCTTGCCAGAGCAAGAAATAAATAAGCGGCTCCGGTCTCTTATTTATTATTTGTTTTTGTAACTTTTTTTTTCAAATCATCATGTCTGCTTGATAAGGGCCATAGAGTGAGTGCTAAGTCCACCACGGCCTCTTACAGCTCCCCAGCCTCTACCGTGGTGGACTTACTCCTCAAAAAATATGTATGTGCAACCCCCTCAGCCCTGGCCTACCTGGGGTGGTTATTAAAAAAAGGTGGGAGACTGACATTTTCTTTTGAATCAATGCTGCAGATCCTCTGTGGATATGCTGCGCTGATTAAAAAACACAACTGCTGTTTTTGGCATCACCAGGCCTAGGGGGTAGGGTAGCCCTACCCTGCACCCTTATATTTTTTGCTTAACTTTTTTTTGGAGGACAGGGTACTGAGTCCCTGAATACTAAAATGGCCGCCATCACATGTTTGGTGATGTGGTGGCAACCAATGAGTTCTGATCTACAGATCTGCTGGCTCAGTAGATCCGCCGCAGCCTGAAATATACAAAGCTTTTGAACCCTAGTTTTTCTAAAACTACCAAATGGATTTACACCAAATTACAGAAACACACATTCTAGAACAAGGTATAGCTTGCTGACAAATTTGGTGTCATTCTGTGCAGCTGTTTTGGGGGTATTGCTCTCCAATTTTCCTATAGAAAAATGAAAGAGGAAAATGCTTTTTGGCCACACCTTTTTCTTGACTCCCGCTTGACAGATGATCCCAAACCTTTCTAGGAAGAAGCTGAGGTGGATGAGACTTTTTGGGGGGAAAGTTCAGTGAAGATTTATCAAACTGCACCAAAGTTATAAGCAAATAAAGAAATGCTTTTCCTATGGAAACGTGGTCTTAACTATAACTACCGACCATCACTGGGTAATATATAGTCTCTGGAAAAACAACTATTAAAGTGACATTTTAGTTAGGTGTTGGAACGAGACATAAGCTAATGCAGTGATACTCAAAGTCCGACCCGGGGCCGCCTGCGGCCAGCCAGACCTTCACATGCAGCCCCCAGGGTTAAAAGCGCCACTGGACTGCTGTTTACTTTGGAGAGCACTAACATTCAGAAAGATGTTAAATAAATGGGGAAGCTTTTATTTACAAGCTAACTGAAGTAAAGGAAAATAATCTAATAAAGAATCCTGCAACATTTACCCACCCGAAAAGCCCCACTATCATCCTGCTAGCATCAATGTGGTCCTCAGGCTCACCAAAGACCATACTTTGAGGCCCCTCAGAAAATGTTTTATTAACCCTGGGCGGTGAACTACGCTCCGCTCACGGAGTTTTAGAAGTTTCGGCAACTTCGCGGTTCGCAGTGAATGCAAAGTTGTCAAATATTTCGCATTCTACAGTGAAGTTGTTTTCTTCCTCGTGCGCTCAATAGCGTTCTCGTGTGTGCGGTAACAACTTACCGTGGTTCTGCGTTCACCTACTCGATTTTCTCTTCCAGGTCGCGTACGCCACAAGGTTGGGAATCCGGCCGCACAATCCCACGAGACTGTGCGAACGCGATCACGTCATTTGGATGCGCGATCACATCATTCGGACGCGCGATCTTCCTTTCGGCGCAGTGTTGGGATGATCGCGTTTTCAAACACATAGAAACTACAATCTGGCACAGAATATTACTCGAGCATGATAAAAACTTCTCGAAAATGATCATTTTGCTCAGAAAAAAACCTCAGATTGTGTTTTGGCTGTAGTATTTTGTGCAAGGAGTCCTCTTTTTTTCTACTCTTTTTTTCAACAGGAAGGAGTGCCCCTGAGTCTCCAACTTTCTGTTCCTGTCCAGCAGGTCATTTCCAGTGCTTTGTCCATGTGCTGTTCACTTTCATTTGGATTTGGAGCCGTAAGGATCACTTTTTGTGTATGTCTGCTGCATCAAATCATTGGATTGGATTTATTGTGGACTTTTGGATTTGAAATTTTAGTAAGTAAGTTGGAGAATTGGTGTACATGTTTGTTTGATTTGGGCTTTTCTTTCACCTACAATTTTCTGGGCTTTTCAATCCTTGCTAAAAATTATTGTTGAGGAAGGCCTGTACTTTCATGCAGCTGCGGCCCGTGGAGGGAGTTGCGGTGGGGCAGAGAGGCGGGGCGGGGAGGGGGAGGGGCAGGGTGGGGTTTGCTAAAAACCGGCATATGGATAATTGGAGGTAAGTAAACAATTTAATTAATAAGACAAATTTCATAGCGCACGCTGCATCGCATTTTTCACCCCCCTACCCTGTCCCTGCCCCGCCCACCTCTCTGCCCCACCGCAACTCCCTCCATGGGCCGCGGCTGCTTCATGAGGGGCCAAATTGTATTTCTTTGAAATTTCATCCAGTAGGCCCAGAGGTACCCATGGGTCCAACCATGTTTCTGTGGTGTCTGTTGAATTTCAAGTTTTTAAACATCATGAATGGCATTGGATTCAATTGCAAACTGTGTTTTTTAGAGTGGAATTTCAGTTTTTGGGTGTGTGTTAAATAAATATTGTCTTTTCAGCCAATAGGTAATCCTAGGAGTTCATATTGTTAGTGTATGCCTGCTTGAGTTCATTGTATGTACTTTCTGTGGGTGGCCTGGCCATGTGGTGGCAGCCATTTTGTGCTTTTGCCATAGGTCTCCAAGCTTGTGGCCTACTCTGCCAGAAGGCCCAGAGGTACTACTCAAGTCATCATGGGTGCATGAAAGTTGTGGTGTTTGTTTAATTTGCAACATCATGTATGGCATGGGTGGCTTTGGATTGATTCGCAAAATGTGGTTTTTGGGGTGGAATTTCAGGTTTTGGGTGTGTGTTAAATAATAGGTCTTTTTCTGCCAGTAGGTAACCCTAGGAATTCATCTCGCCTAGTTTTGGTATCTTTGCACAGTGCGACAACGCGACATTACAGTTTTTGTCTTCTTCGCGCGCTCCATCTGCATGCTCCCGCATGCGATAACGACTTTTTGTACAGTTCGCGCTGCCGAACACACCGAATTTGCAATCTCGCAAACAATATGTCTCGAGTTGCATAAAACCTTCTCGAAAATGATGATTTTGTTCATTTTGCTAAAAAAAACTCCCCAGGTTGTCATTTGGTTGTAGTTTTTGGAGCATGGAGTCATTTTTCTGTTTTCATTTTTTTTAAAAAGAGGAAGGAGGTTCCCCAGAGACCTCAACTTCCTGTTCCTGTCCTTTGTATATACTTTGTTGTTTGAGGGTGGCTGACCATGTGGGTGGCGGCCATTTTGTGAAGCCAAGCATTGTTCTTTTACCATAGGCATGCATTGTCTGTCTTCTCTTTCTTTTCATGTTGTTGTGGGTGGCCAGGCCATGTGGTGGCGGCCACTTTGTGTGACCTTCCACTGTGCTTTTGCCATAGGCCTCCAAACTTGTGGCCTATTCTGCCAGTAGGCCTAGAGTCCCAGAGGTAGTCATCGGGGGTGCTTGATGTAGCTGTTTCTATGTTGTCTTTTGTATTTAAAGATCATTTAGGGCATGGATGGAATTGGATTGAATTCACAAATGTGGTGTTTGGGGTGTAGTTAACATTTTGGATGTGTGTTAAATAAATGCCTTTGTTGTATGTGTTGTTGTTGTGTAACGTTCCAACCTTTTTAGCCATGCAGACTTTCTTTAGTGCATTAAGCTGTGATGTATAACAGGCATCCTCCCTTGTCTGGCCATATAGGGATATAGGCCTGCTTGAGTTCATTGTTTTCTGGGCTTTACCCATGTGCCTGTGATGAGTGACCATGTGGCTGGGGGCCATGGTGGTGATTGTAGTAGTGTGCGGTTTTGTTTTTGCCACATAGGCCTGTGTGTCTTTCCATTGATCCTGTTGGCTTACTGTTTCCATCCTCATTGCTATCTGCTGCAGGTCACTGATACTGCATCCATCCGATATGATGCACAAATTAAGGATAAACAAGTTCCACTTCCACTACATTTGTATTTTAGTTATTTGCTATTCTTACTCTTACTGAGTGTACTAACTCTACTAGTAATTAAAATTAAAGCACAACAAATTCCACATTTGACTGATGTTCTTCTGCCGTCTTTGCTTGTAGGTGCACAAAAGACTGAGGAGGAGGTGTCTGTCATTCATCACCCGTTGTACTGCCAGACAGACGTCTTTCTGTTGTACGTGACATGTGTTGTGACCTGACCAGATATCTCTGCAACTTGTGCAACTGAGTGCTGCTGACATCTGAAGAAGATGGGCCCAAAGAAAGCAGGTACCAGGTCCTCCAAGACCAAGAAAGTTGCTGAGAAGAAGAAGGAAGAACAGAAGAAGGAAGTGACACTTAAGTCTGGTGTTGACCCCAAAACCTTTTTTGGAAAACCAGAAAAGTAGCCCTGCAGCAGCGGTGTCCAGGGGGGCAAGCTGGGGGCAGCACCTCCGCATCAGTGGGTCCAACCCACCAACCCAGGCCCAAGCAGATGAGTGTGGAAGAGGTAGCCAATCTAATGGTGGAAAGCAATGATGCTGAGCCTGACCTAAACTAATCGCTATCTCAAAGTAGTACACAATCAATGCATGAGGGAACACAGCAGATAAGTGGTAAACAACAACAACCACAACCACCGTCCGCAATAGTAGTTGCTGTTCCTCCCGAAGTAGGGGCAGTTCAGGAAATTGAGCCTCATGCAGAGCAAGAAGAAGAGGAAGCCACTCATGCAGGAGATCTATTGTCTTCCAAATCCCCACCAAGGAAAAGGAGGGTTAGTCCATTGAGTTCTTCGCCAAGCATCCCTTCTGATGATCTAGATCTCACTTGGGAGCCACAACAACTTGAGAATGTGTCGTTAGGAGATATACCTGTTGAGGGGGCAAGATGGCCGCTGTAGCATTGTAGGTGCAAGTCGCATCTAGACCCCTCTCCGACCTATGGATGGACCAGGCACCTGATCGGCTATAGAAAGGCAGTATGCGACGGAGGTTCTGCTGGATGAGATTCGAGGAACAAAGCGGCGGATCTTACAGCCTGAAACAAGCTTTTGATAAATTGAAGACTTTGTTTTGGGCATTACGAAAGGCTATCAGGACAGAGATGGCAAATCGTGCAAAAGACAAACAGACCTCGAGTCTCGGACCAGTTAAAGAAACATGTCAAAAGGACCCAGGAAGGATTGGTACTATTCCTAAAACTAAAATGCCACCCCCCAGCAAACGCTCTACACCCACGATATCGACGGCTTCCAAGGCTCAGCAGCGGAAAATCGAGAAGAGTGAGAGAGCCGCCGAGAAAGACAAGGAGCCTAAATTACATGTGGACACTCGCAGCAGCGGTAACAACAACAATCAAGCCAGCCAAACGGGAAGAACAACAACGGAGAAAAAGAAAGGCGACCTCACCTTCCGTCAGCCTTCAGTGATTGAAGTATTCAGTATCAAAGCACCCCCGGGGGCCTCAGGACCAGGCATAGCCACTTCGGCGACTTCAATCGAAGGCACAGCGGCAGTCCTAAACACAGGAAGCTTACCGGCAGCCGGCCCTGGAAACAGCGTCCTCGAGGACGCAAGCGGAGGCGTTACCAGGAAACCGGCGCAAACAGCACGAACAGAGCTCACGCTTCCCGCGGAGCAACAAGCGGCAAGATCGTCAATTACCGCTGAGAGGGAAGCGGTGCATATCGACCAGGATAAAGAGGTGAGAGTTGCTGGTGGGGCTGGAATAACAGAGGCATCGAGTATAGACCCACTGTTAGAAGCGTTACAGGAGGTGGAGGCTGGAATCTTAGAAGAGCAAGCTCAAGCTGGGAAAAATATACAAAAGGATTTTGCTATGAGCCCTAGACCTCAGCAAGGGCAAAAGGAACAGCTAGACAGTGAGCCCACAGAGGGTGCAGAGAGTGCTGAGGGTGCTGAGGGGGCTGAAGGGGATAGGTTTTTCTCAGTTCCCGAAGAATCAGACTCCACTATAACAAGCAGCGAAGATGGGAGAGAATCAGAAGACTCATGCTCTAGCTCTGGCGACACAGGAGATTCCAAAGGGAGAGGAACACAAAAAAAACGCAAGCTGACAGGCAGGAAAACAGGCTCTCCTATAAGTTTGCATAAGAGCACTCACAAAAAGCTGTTTTGGGACTACTCTGCTACCTCCAATCTTTATAAGGAAGACGGGCAAGACACCCAAGCTGAGGTCGGGAAACTAGACATGATATTTGCAACATTAAAGCAAATTCAAATGGAAGCTAGAACTGAGAGTAGAAGAGCCAGGCATGACACCAAAAAAATCCAAGCCTCTATCAGGAGAATAAACAAAAAATGCGAGGAAGTGGAAGAAAGAGTCACCGAAGTTGAAGAAAGGACGGGCAGGGTAGAGGAGGAAGTTACGGACTGGCAGGCAAGCAGAGAAGAGCAGTTGAAAATAATGGAGAACCTACAATGGAAGGTGGAGGATTTGGAGAATCGCCAGAGGCGCAATAATGCCAGACTCCTTGGAATAGAGGAAGGGGCAGAGGGGCAAGACCCCAGAGGCTTCGTCATTAAGCTGTTAAAGGGCGCCTTTCCAGAGGCACCATGGCAATGGGAGCAAGAGGTGCAGAGAGCACATAGGTTTCCGCTTACGACAAGGAAAAAAAGAGGCGAGGGTGTACTTCCAAGGGCTATGCTAGTATTCTTTGGAAATTTCCTGGCGAGACAAGATTTGATGGATAAAGCCAGACCTGACTCTAAGAAGACGGTGGATGGAACAACATTCTTTGCAAGACCTGACTTTTGCCACGTCACGGTGGAGAGGCGGTGGAGACTGAGACAATTGATATCAGCATTTCAGAGCCAAGGCGCTGAGGCAAATTTGATGTTCCCAGCAAAACTAAAAGTCATTTTGGGTGGCAGAGTCAGAATGTTTTTCTCAGAGATTAAGGCTGGAGAATATCTAGAAGAGCTAAAAGAGTTAAAGGAGAAAGGGGGAGCTAGAAGGTAGTATCAAGGGGATGTACTAGTAAAGTGGGGGGGCGAAAAAGGTAAAGGAGATAAAAGGAAGATAAAAAAAAAGATAAAAATGTAAAGAGTGGTAAAGAGAAAAGTGGAAAAGTCACGTAAGGGCCTGGGCAGCAGGACTTATCAGGAGTAGTTTCTTTTATTTGGAAGGGGAGGAGAGGAGGGCGACGCTGCATTGCACAGTGGACACGCATAGGTCAGGAGTGACCTATTTGCCTGTCATAGGGGGGGTGGGGCAGCACTTGGGGAGGGGGTTACAAAAGGGGAGGGTAGTGGGGGGGGACACAGTTGTTGGTTGGAGCAGTAATACAGTACAGTTTTGTAAAAATCACTATGATGGGAGAAAATGCTGGAAGCATTGGGCACGGGCAATTGGAAAGCTGGAAAAAGGGAAAAAATGTTATATGGAAACTAGGATAATTACGTTGAATATATGTGGTCTAAATAACAGGGAAAAAAGGCAAAAACTGGGGGCACTACTTCGTTTCTGGAAAATTGATATAATTTGTTTACAGGAAACGCATGTAGTCGCTAAAGAGAAGTACCTGTTGGAGCAAATGGGTTTTGATGTTCTCGCCTACACAGGTCAGGAAGAAAGATGTAAGGGAGTTGCAGTGTTGGCAAGGAAAGGTAGCACAAAAGTTAAAAAGAAAAAGGAGGATAGTGAGGGGAGATGGGTAATGCTTGAGCTGGAAACAACTGCAGGACGTTGCACAATTATCTCATTGTATGGCCCAAACGACGATGAACCTGAAGTTTTTGAATTTGTGGATAGAGAACTAGCATTATGGCCAGAACCCGTGATATGCTGCGGGGATTTTAACATTAACGGTTTAAATGGTCTGCTTGATAAGAAAGGGGGGAGATACACTGGAAGAAAGAAAAAGATATACAGATCAGTACAAAACCTTGCTCGTCATAATGCATTAAGCGATATGTGGGCGGAAAAGAACCCATTGGGTACAGGCAGCACCTTTTATTCTGCCCCACACAAATCAATAGCAAGACTGGACTATTTCCTCATTTCTAGTTCACTTGTAGGTAGTTCCAGAATAGAACGGCTCCCCAGGATAGTGTCAGATCACAATCCTCTGATCCTAAGCATTCAAACCTCTCAAGATAAAGAAAGAACAAGCTCTACTTGGACGTTTGAAAGAGGGTTGCTAAAAGATGAGGAATATATTATAAGAATGAACGCATGGATAACGCAATTTTGGGATATCAATAGATACTCAGCCTCGGCGGATGTGGTATGGGATAGTTTTAAGGCAGGCATAAGGGGGGAGACACTAAGCTATACAATTGCAAGAAATAGAGGTGAAAAGGAGAAAACGGAAGAAGAGATTAGAACCCTGTGGGCACTGGAAGAGGCTCTAGTGGAGGCAATAAGCAAGCATGAACCTTTTGAACCAATATTACTCGACTTGGAAACTCAAAAAGCAGAAACAGGGTTTTTTTTAGCACAGAAGCTAGCTAGGAATTACCTAGCAAAGAAGGAGAAGTGCTACGAATTCAATGAAAGGGTTGGGCACCTCCTGGCAATTAGAACAAGACAAACGTTAGCAGCAGGGGAGATAAAAGAGGTCAGGGATAGCACTGGGACAATTGTAAATAATGTGGAGGATGTACAGGAGGTGTTTAGGAGGTTTTATGAGGTTTTATACCAACAAGATACAAGTACGGGAGATATTGAGGAAGAAATTATGGATTATCTAACACCAAGACCACAGACAGAGCTTAGTATAGACGAGAGGGATAAATTAGACGAGGTGCTAACATTGCAGGAGTTAAGAGATGCAGTAGCTAATCTTCCATCGGGTAAAGCAACAGGACAGGATCAGATACCTGTAGAGTTTTACAAAACCTTCTGGGATGTCATAGGTAAAGATCTGTGGGCAATCTGTTGTCTAGCACAGGGAGGTAGGATTGTCCCAAAGTCATGGGCCAATGCGGACATTATTGTGATATTAAAAAAGGATAAACCACCAACAGAACCAGGATCATATAGGCCAATTACACTACTAAATGCTGATGTTAAGATATATGCCAAGGCTCTAGCTAATAGGTTGAGTAAGGTCATAGAGAAAACGGTGTCCCCGGAACAACATGGGTTTATACCCGGTAAAGGGACCACCCAACATACCAGGCAAATGATCACTATCTTAGATGCAGCAGAGGCCTCTGGAGACCCTGTAGCAGCGATCTTTTTGGACGCCGAGAAGGCCTTCGACAGGGTCTCTTGGGCTTACTTATGGAAAGCGATGGAATGGGCAGGAATAGGTAAGGGATTCATTGTAGCAATACAGGCACTATATAGACAACCTACTGCTAGGATAAGAATTAACAAATCTTATTAAAAAACGGTACAGATCGGGCGGGGGACGAGACAGGGTTGCCCAGCCTCCCCGCTGTTGTTTGCCATCTATCTGGACCCATACCTGAGAAGGCTATCAGCTAATTGTAAGATCATGCCTGTTACATTGCATTAGAAAGATTACAAATTATTTGCTTATGCAGATGACGTGGCTATTATAACATCAGTACCGGCGCAAGCATTGTTCGAAATTGAACAGGAGGCGAGGAAATTTGGCATGTTTTCAGGGTATTCAATTAATAGAGGGAAGACACAGATAGTTCAGAATAGTTACTCTACTTTTATAGATGCAGGAGTAGTCCAGGAAGCAACATATTTGGGAGTTAGGGTGACGGCTGAGTTAGGAAAATTGGTAGAGATAAACATGGAGCCATTACTAGGGAAGGTTAAGAGAAATTTGGAGAGGGTTAACAATCTACATCTGACACTAATGGGTCGTATTAATTTCATCAAAATGGTTACTTTTCCCAAATTTTTATATTTATTTAGGGCTATCCCTCTATTATTTGATGGCATATGGTTTAACAAGATAGAAGCAACATTGAATAGATTAATTTGGGCGCAAGGGAAGACACGTAGAGCCTATAGATTTTTGACACTATCAAGGGAGAAGGGAGGATGGGGGGCACCTGATTTCAGATTTTACTATTGGGCGGCAGTATTGCAATACTCCAAAGGACTTTTAGGAGGCAGCGATTATCAAGAGGAGGGGGCAGCTATAGAGAATGTCTATAAAGCACTGATGGGGAAAGGGCAGAGAATGCTCTGGTTAATACAGTAGATTTCGCCTATTTTAAACATACTAGATTTAAGACCCTGGTGGCAGTATACAAAATTTGGAGGGTTATTATGAAGAAGGTAGGTTTAGGAAGATATAATAGATATATGAGGGTATACTTGAATGTCGATCTGCCAACAGAGATTTTTTTGGGATACTGCAATGAAAGAGTGGAACGATAAAGGAGTTAAGAAACTAGGAGACTTGCTGGATGTGGAAGGGGGGTTCCTACTATTTCAAGAAATCCAACATAGATTTAAAATACCTGGGAACAATTTCTTCAAATACTTACAAATTAGAAGTTATTTTCATACAAAACAGGGGGGTCCAGTAGGTATGACAAGTTGCAGGATTATGGATTATTTGGGGAGCGGTTTAAGGGGATCAATTAGACAATTGTATATAGAATTACAGGCGTATAAAACTGATGATAGGGAGAAATATAGCAACAAATGGGTTGAACAAGTAGGGGCCCACCCGGAAGCTATGCAAGCTTCACTAGACCTAGGAAGAACCATACTTTGTTCAGCTACCTTACAAACCCAACATTATAAATCCATCTTTTCACTATACCACACACCAGCTAGAATTGCACAATGGGGGGGTAGCACTGGTATAACTTGCCCACGTTGTAACTCATCGAGCGCAAATCTCACGCATATGTTTTCGCAGTGCCCACAGCTTTGTACCTTAAAGGTGGCAATAGAGGTATTTCTGGAGAAATCTCTAGGGCTAAAAGTGAAATTAACAGACGATCTGATAATATTAGGCATCAGTATAGGCGATAATAATAATCATCCAGAATTTCTGTTTGTAGTCACAGCAGTTTTCAGACTTATTATTGCGAAAGCCTGGAAAGACAAATCTGCACCGACATTCCAAAGATGGATGGCAAGGATTTTACACATATATAATCTGGAGAAAGCCATTTATGATAGGAAAGGCAGAAGGGCAAGATCGCTGGGGGAAAAGATTTGGCGCCCTATTGAAGAGTGGAAGAATAGTAAGGCATAAAAACTCTCTTTCCTTTGAGTTATGTTAGGTTATGACCTATTCTGTTTTGTTTTAGATGTTCAGCCTTTGTGTTTTTCATTTTGTTTTCTTTTTGTTTTCTCATAATTCTGGATTTGTTATGGATTTCTAGTTGTTGATATTATATATGAATGTATAATGGTGAGAAAATCCTGTACTGTAATCACTGCATTGTAATTTACAGAAAAAGTGAAAGAAAATAAAAAAATACTTTTAAAAAAAAAAAGGAGATATACCTGTTGAAAAAAAAAAAAAAAAAATTAAAGCACAACAAATTCCACATTTGACTGATGTTCTTCTGCCGTCTTTGCTTGTAGGTGCACAAAAGACTGAGGAGGAGGTGTCTGTCATTCATCACCCGTTGTACTGCCAGACAGACGTCTTTCTGTTGTACGTGACATGTGTTGTGACCTGACCAGATATCTCTGCAACTTGTGCAACTGAGTGCTGCTGACATCTGAAGAAGATGGGTCCAAAGAAAGCAGGTACCAGGTCCTCCAAGACCAAGAAAGTTGCTGAGAAGAAGAAGGAAGAACAGAAGAAGGAAGTGACACTTAAGTCTGGTGTTGACCCCAAAACCTTTTTTGGAAAACCAGAAAAGTAGCCCTGCAGCAGCGGTGTCCGGGGGGGCAAGCTGGGGGCAGCACCTCCGCATCAGTGGGTCCAACCCACCAACCCAGGCCCAAGCAGATGAGTGTGGAAGAGGTAGCCAATCTAATGGTGGAAAGCAATGATGCTGAGCCTGACCTAAACTAATCGCTATCTCAAAGTAGTACACAATCAACGCATGAGGGAACACAGCAGATAAGTGGTAAACAACAACAACCACAACCACCGTCCGCAATAGTAGTTGCTGTTCCTCCCGAAGTAGGGGCAGTTCAGGAAATTGAGCCTCATGCAGAGCAAGAAGAAGAGGAAGCCACTCATGCAGGAGATCTATTGTCTTCCAAATCCCCACCAAGGAAAAGGAGGGTTAGTCCATCGAGTTCTTCGCCAAGCATCCCTTCTGATGATCTAGATCTCACTTGGGAGCCACAACAACTTGAGAATGAGAAGGAGACACATCCCAAGACCAGGCTAGGGAAAAGGAAGGTTCCAGAAAACCTTACACTTATGGAGGTCGATGTAGAACAGCAGGATAATGATGATGATGAGTCTGACCCAGTCATCACAAGCATCACTCCCGGCCTGAGGACATGGAGACCAACATTTTTACCCTATCCAGAAATGCTGCGACTAGTAGGGATGTAGCACGCATACCTCCAACACAGGCAACACCAACACGACCTCCAGCTTCCATATTTACATTAGCTGGCAGCGTCCTACATCCAGCACAAGCACCACCTTAGCAGAAGTAGGTAGTGGTACTACTGCGCAGCCACATGGTCAAATTCAACACACACCCTCCAGTTCATCGGACATTGGAAGTGGCACATCTAGCAGGAGACAAAAGTTAAGCTCCCCAGTGTGGGACATCTTTACGGTTATCGTAAAGGAGGAGAACATTGCTATATGCTCCATTTGTCATTCCTGTGTTAGTCGTGGTAAGCTTGGTACAAACTATGGTACCGGAGGTCAAATGACGTATTTGAAAAAACACCACGCAATCAAGTGGGAGGACCACCTTTGTAGCATAAAAACTGGAACCATTGATGTTGGTGGGGATAAACTAGTACAAGGTCCACTTACGGTCGAACAGGAGGAAGAAGAAGAAGAAGAAGAAGAAGAAGAAGAGGGAGACATTCTATCTGGTAGTGGTACACAAAGTAGCCCTGTCCCCAGCACTGCAGTGGTACAGCCCACATCCTCTGCATCAGCAACATCTCAGTGGCACAAGAGTAAGAGTCAGCTGAAGACACCAAGGAGTACTGCAATGCAAAGTGCTGCATCGAGCCGAACAGAAAGAAATACCACGCAGCGTACCATTCTTAGCAAGTTTACTAGGCAGGAAGGAAAGTACGAGTGCAACCACCCAATAGCACATTTGTACAATGCTAAACTGGCTAAAATGTTAGCACTGGACCTTCTCCCCTTTTCTTTTGTTGAAGGGGTGGTTTTTCTGGAATTTGTGACAACCATCTGCCCAAAATGGAAGGTTCCCAGCCGCTACTATTTTGCCAGAGTTGCTGACCCATCCTTACAGACACCGCGATTGAGCTGCTGGTTTCCCTTTCAGCCCGGTCATCACACCGCAGGCTTCCTGTACTGAACCCCAATCGCCCGCCTTGACGGCTCCCCAAGCTCCCCGGTCATTAATAGGTTTACCAATTGATACCCCGTACCTATTGTAGGACCAATAATCCTCACGGTCCTTGGCCCACGTCTCCCCCGGTATCTGAGGCCACAATTGTTAGTCATAATAATTATGTCCTGATGATGATCCTTGTATCGAGACAATGGATCGAAATGCCGTTGACTTCTCATAGCATCTTATACAAAGTTTAAACCCTTATTTGTACTACTAATGTAATGGTGTTGGCTATGCTGTGCATTTAATGGTACCTCAAACCTCATGCTTTTTGCCTACAAGCCCTTTTGTTTCAGTTTTGTCAACTAATGTTTGTTGCACATGTGTTAAGTGTGGTACAGGCTTGTGCCCATTTTGTGAATTGCTGTGTAACATTTCTTATATTTAACTACATGTAAAATACTAGACCTCTGTCCGGCTGGACAAGTCTTAATCAATATAGCTACAACTGAGTCTATATTTATTCACTGTATATATATTTTTTTCTAAAGGGACCACTGTTGTTCAAATAGCATTATCCCCAAGGTCCCTTTTGACTCATTTGGGTCCCCTTGTTGCCTTCAAATATATAGAGTTGCTGTTCCAGCACTACATCACAAAGTGCTGGAATTGCTGGAAAAGCCTTGCAATAGAGTGCTGTTCATAGTATCCACCTAACAACAGACATGTGTATCAGTTGCCAAGCCACTGATTACATGTGCATCAATGCACACTGGATCTCTCTTTCAGATGTTAGAGAAAAGCTATCTGCAGGCGTTGACGCTGTTGAGATTTTTAATGACACTCGCAGACATGCAACTGTAGCCATGTTTGCTATGGAGAAATCTCATACTGCTGCAAGCATTTTGGCTGAGTTTAACAGCAAAGTCTTTGAATGGCTGTGACCAAGAGGGCTTAACATTGGTTTTGTTGCCATGGACAATGGCAGTAATGTAGTTAAGGTCAAACCTCATCGCCTGGTCAGAGAGGCCTATAAAAGAGCCAGGTTCTATGACCGAGATGCACTCCTCAATTCACAAAAACAAAAAACAGACCCTAAATTGGTCTGCATAACTAAACATTCGACCCTGGACTCAACTGTCAGACAAATAATTAATTCAAATTGGCATTTGCTGAACCTAAATAACAATCAACAAAAGATAGCGAAACCAATGTATGCACATTGGCGAAACAAGAATTTGAAGGACCAAATTGTCCGCTCCCGGTTTTCCAAAAAAACAGAGATTCCGCCCTTCTTACAGAGGTCATTTGAAAGTACTAATGCAGTAAAAGGTACCTCCTGTTGCGGCTCCTGCAAATCATGTAACAGCATTCTTACTGGAGAAACTATGACTTTCAATAACATCAATATCCAGGCGAAAGAATTATGGACATGCAACACGCAAAATATTGTCTATCTGATCACATGTCCCTGCAATTTGGGATATGTAGGGGAGACAGCAAGAGCCATAAAAACTCGATTGACTGAACATAGATCAGCAATAAAGACAAGGAAGCCGACAGCTCCACTAGTAAACCATTTTTTAGATTATAGACACTCCCCTGAGGAATTAAAGTGGCGTATCTTAGAAAACATACACACACCAAACAACAAAGGAGGTGACAGAATAAGGAAAAAAAGGGAAGTATACTGGATCTTTACTCTTGGCACATTTGAACACGGTTTGAACCAGGATTTGCCCTGGGAAAATGCCATAATATAAAAGGCTGATCCTTACAGCAGGATATCCTTATTTACACTAGAGACAGGAATTCGTTCTTTCCATAAATCTACACTATAGATAGGAATTCAGTTTTTCCTTGAATAAGGCAACAGATTGATTCTGAATATAATCTGATCTACATAAATAGAATATAGACTGAAGATTAGTATAAGGAAATAAATCCTTTATGGGTTTACAAATAATGAGTATATCCTCGTTTAAAACCATAAAATAATACAATAAAATAGGTCAACTATAAAATCTCTATGTCTTTAAATAGGGTTAGGGCTTAGAACAGATGACATCAGGGGTATCTAGTATAAATACCAATAGAAAAGCGGCTTACAAATTCCTTCTTTTTTTCAAACCAGCCAGTACTTGGTGGAAATACCAAAGCAGAAGAAACCTCTCAGGTAAGCGCACAGAGACAAGGGAAACGCTAAATGAATACCAAGCAAAGAGAGAATAATATAACATTTATTTTCTCCCTTTCCTTTCCCTAACAATGTTCTTATAACATTGAAATACAATGCCGATCTGTTGCTGTCGTACTCTCTTAGATTTTTACAATCCACGCCCTGGGTACGTCTCCGCAACTTGACGCCGAGACAGCGACACGCGAAAAGAAAGACTCAGCCACACCGCTAGAGTCTCGCATTAGAAAAGTATCTTCTGAAAAATCACCGTCCATAGAGGAATCCCAAAAGGTAGGAAGACCCACTGCTTCCTCACACGAAATGGGTTAGATAAATACTTTCAAACAAAATGAATGTTTATTTGATTTTCCATTCGCTTAGGGATAAAGAGAGAATACCCAGATTAACCGTGGCGTCCTGAGTGCTTCCTTCATCATTAGCAATCTGCACCACAATCTGTACCGCTTCACAGTGAAAACAATTTACGAGGCGGTAAGAAGCCATAGAACTATTTTGCAAAATTCTACCTAAAGATGCCGCATTAGATCGTAATTCTATGTTCCATTATATCTCCTAGCATAGAGTACTGGTTTTTAAGGAAAATAGAGGTTACAAACTTCAAAAACGGAGAGTGAAAAGTGAGCAGTGAAATCCCTAGAAAAAGGTAACGCGATAATATGCAAATAACACATCGCGATTATGCAAATTAGGAATCTAACTTTACTATAAGAAAAAGCGAAGTGATGAAACAGTCAGAAATACATTTTTTGTTTTCCTAGATTTCACATACCGAAACAAAGATTGTTAAAGGTGCCTCACTCTTCGTGTACTGTTATGAAGACTTAAAGACCCAAAAAAAAGCTGCGCCAGGTAAAAAATGATACCAATCACACTAAGCAATAAATAAAACTTAAGATCAGGAGATGTATGAGTGAAACCAAGGAAGAGTAATGCGGAATAAACAGAAAGTAACCAAGGGCTTGTGTTTTTTTCGCTACGACCTTTTCAGGCTTGATAAAATTGCGACTGATTTTTTCCTGAAAGCACAGAAGTTACAGAATTCCTGGTGATTTTGAGTTCATCCTATATAATGGTGAGTTCTCTCTTCCCCAGGATTTTGATTATAAAAAAATTAAAAAACAGAGAGTAGATATAGAAAGCAAAATAGGCTATTTTAATTAATCAAATCTATAAATGTAGAATGATAATGATTTGCTAAAAGACATTAGGGAATAGATAATTTCATGAGCAGTCTTGTCTTACGAGATACACCAGTCATTAGAGAAAAAAGTATGGTTTTGTATCTTTAACATTTTCATGCTTTCTTGCTTTTTTCTTCATTCTTCCTTTCTGATTAAGCTAAATGCGAAAACTTGAAAATAAGACCTTTTGGTTCTGAATATGTTGGAAAATACAAATGTAACTACGTGTTATTTATTGACTAAATATGTGATCAATAACTTTTATCAAATGTATGGAAAAATTCTGATGAAGAAAAATATTCCCTTACCGATGCCATAAATTCATTATAGGAATTGTTTTCTTAGACTCTGTCAGGACCACTCTCTCTCTCTCTTTTTTAGGCACCTCCAGTGGAGTAATTTCTGTATAAATCAAACACTTGGCTATATATAAAGAAATGTTTTTTTTAAAAAAGAAAGAATATCTGAAATTCAACTGAAAGTCTTTCTGCTATAAGTAAATAGAATATAAGTATGCACTATAACACTTTTTTATCATGTGTTGACAAGAACTAAAAATGTCCTGTTCTTTTTAGAAAAATTGGCTGCAAAATATATTGTACTGATGAAGACACCGCGACGTGTCAAAACGCGTTGACAGACTACAGCCGCGCCAATAGTATATAGGACAACAATATTGTCCCCTTGAGTGTTTTTAGACCAAATGTTTTATTTTTGAATATTAACAAAAACATTTTTTACTGTATCAATTTATCGTGTATACAAGATATATGTGTTTAATCCTTTTCTTATCTAAATAATTAAAAACTTTTTTATATCAGTAATACTGTTGTGTTATAGTTTATGCTTATTTTGAGTTTTTAAAATAGCCAGTGTTGTCTCTTTGAGAGTTGATACCTTCGCATTGAGTAATGTAGTTAAGGCCATGAAAGATGGTGGCTATTTCTGGGTCCCGTGTTCGGCACACTGCATTAACATTGTTGTTCAAGACTTTCTGAAAAATGAAAGCAAAGTCAGCAACTTACTGACTACCTGCAGAAGAATATGCACACATTTCCACCATTCTTTTAAAGCCCGGATGCAGCTAAGGGTCATTCAACGTGAGCATAAAATGCCAGTCAAATCACTCATCCAGGAGGTGCCAACACATTGGAACTCAACTTATTACATGCTTGATTGTCTGTTTGAGGAGTACATACCACTTAATGCTTATGTCATAACATGAAGATTAGGGGATCCTACTGTGAAAGCCATGACCGTTGAGATGTGGCAATGGGACCTCATTGAATGCCTGACAGACATGCTAATTCCTTTTGAGGTCTTCATACGTGCAGTCAGCAGGGAGGACTGTACTATTGTCCAAGCTATCCTATTGTTGTACATGCTAGAGCAACAGCTGAAGAAGGTGTCTGAAACATAAGAAGGGGTGGAAGACAAAGTAGACGCAAGTTATTTGGCGAATGCCTTAGCCGCCCGCTTATCTGACAATACAAGGATTCAAAACAAGATTGTGTCACATCAACATTACATTACTGCAACAATTTTGGATCCACGGTACAAATTATTTCTGAACAGTAATGCAGTAATTCCTTTTTCAGAAGGGGATGTTGCCAAGTACAAAACTTTAATAGCTGAGGAAGCCACTGATTTAGAAAACAAACGGCTCTCCATTAGAGGCCTGCCAGAGCCAGCCCAGGACAGTGCAAGTACTACAGGGCATCCAGAGTCAAGTTCTTCTTCAGAGCATGAGAGCAGTGCGTTTGCTTCCCAGCAGTCACCAACACTATCAATAACATCAACAACATTACCAACAGGATCTGATTCATCAGACACAGCAAAAAAAATAGCTGCTTGGTTTCAACAGAAAGGGATGGGTAAGTCTGTTGCTGGTGCAAAGTCAAAAGAGGCCAAGCAAATCGGAGCACCCCTGAACATTGAGCGGAAGGTCCAGGCCTATCTGGATGACACAACAGAGGTCTTCATGGAGCAAAGCCCATTGGCGTACTGGTGTGGGAAAATAAGCCAATGGCTAGTGCTCAGCAGGCTGGCAATAAACTATCTGGCTTGCCCTGTCGCAAGTGTCTCTTCTGAGCATGTTTTCAGTGCTGCGGGTGCCATTGTAACTGTGAAAAGGACAAGTCTCTCACCCAAAAGCGTGGAGAGGTTAACCATGATCAAAATGAATCAGCACTTCATACCACCGGACTACAAAATACGTGAATCACAGCAGGAAGAGGAGAGCGACTCCGAAGACATAAGTAGTGGGTTACATGACCTACTTCTGTCCATACTACCAGAGTTTGAGGACAAGCTCCTCTTCCCTGACAATTAGGTTTTCAAATTGTTACTTTCTCCCTTCCTTTATTTGTGTGTATATCGGTCTTTCTGGTTCAAATAAAACCACAACAAATGCATCACCACCATCTCTTATTTTTATTCACCTATTGGAGTTGCACATCTGTGCATTGAACTGCCCACTCCACTCCTCAGAGTCCTGCTCCATCTTCCTGACTCGCCCTAAATACATTTCCATCTTGCGAGACATTGGATGGGGATGGAGAATAGTACAATAATGTAGCCTCTAACAGTCCCTTCATAACAAGTTAAATGTACGTGACCATAGCCATCTTCTGTTTTGTTTCCAATCCGAAACTCATCACTGTCTTAAGGCTACCACCTCTTTCAGCAGGCATACACAACTCTTCACTGTCGGAACTTGAGCAGGCATCCAAAACTAAGGTAAACTCATCAACACTTTCAGAAGGCTCGGCATCTCTGATCTGACAGCCAAAGAGAAGAGCAAGACAGGTATATGATTAATGAATGATGCCATGCATTGCATTGGATGCTTGCTGACTCTGAGCAAATGGGCATGAAGTCAAACTATACTAGTAGTTAAAATAATAACAAAGTAAAAGTGACTCAAGTGATAGTCAATGTTTCCATGTAGTTTAATAATAACCAATTGTACTCCTACTACTGCAGGTGCAGTCTGGACTTACTTAATCGGAGTCACTCACTAAAGACTGAGTTGGTGCTGGTCTGTTGGACAACACGCACATGTACCACACCATGATGATGATGACCATACTATCTTTGCAGGCAGTCAGTCAGTTGGATCTGAGATGATTGATGGAATAACAGCGTTTCAGGAATTGGCATAAAAGGTAAACACAACCAATCAACAAGAACCACAGCAGACCTAGGCTACATGTCTGTGCAGTGGTGGGGTCGAATAGTGGTATGATGACTGACAGTGGCGTATTGATTTAGTCACTTGATTTGGAAAATGGTAGGTTGCTGTATATGCCTTTTGTCCGGCTCTGTCAAAAATTAAGGTAAATGGAGTTTGGGTCATGGCCCGGTGCTGTGGACCTGTTCTGTGCTGGCTCCTGTCCTGTTGTTCTTATAGATTAATACTGTGTAAATAGTAGAGTAGACACAATGTATCCATCCGCCTCAGTCTGAAAGTCTTCTCGCTCAAGAGTCTTGTCTTTTTGCACTACACCGTAATGGATGCTTTTTTTAAATTCATTTATTTTTCAATATCCCTTTTGTTTTTTCATCAACACTTACAGGCCGGCATTTTACCCAGTGCTATTATACTTGGAGCAACAACTCACACTTACCTTACCAATCCTCATCAGCCAGCCAGTGGCACCCAAGAATGATGTGCAGAGTGTCTATGGAAGGGAGGGCCATGATGAATGACAAGATACAAATGCACATTTGGACCTGGATAATACAGTAACTTTAGTATCATATTTGTCTTTTAAATAATTTGATTCCTTTTTTCTCTTCATTCATTTTACGACTGTGTGACTTTGTTTGCTAATTGCTTCCTACAACTATTTTTTCATTTTCTTTGCTAGCTTTCAGCCCGATACAGCAGGTAATTAGGGTTTCTCTGAGGGCATACAGGCAAGGCAAATTTCATATAATACTACTTCGCTGTACTGTCTAATTGTGTAGTAGTAGTTAAGTACTGCTAATTAACCATCAAGTTATCTTCATCATGCATGCATTTCCTTTTTTTCCCTTTATAGATTTATTGGATAGTGGATCATCGTCGTCTTCAAATATTGTTTTGCTTTTGTTGTCTCCATGCGTATTGTTTTTCTTTGTCAAACCTTTCCCCAAACCCCTCTTCCCATCCATTCATCAAACCCTTTTTGTAGAGCCAAGAAATCTGTCATTCATCTGTAGCGGTCACTGATGGGGAGTGGGCTTAGTCTTGATCACAGGTCTGCAGGGAATCACTCTTCCTTTGACTCTAGAAGATCCAGCAGAACCTAGTGATGTAGGAAATGTAACACAATTGTTAGTTTCCCTCAAATCAAGCACAAAAAACAGTTCATGTGTTTTAACAAGGGGACTGCAAACAGGTGGCCTGCAATCTGCAAGGGAGTGGCAATACGTCATAGGAACCTAAATGGGTGTCCTCACACAGTGGCATTGTCTAATGGGGTAAATACATATTTTCCATCATTATTAAGCCTAGGTGTTTCTAAATTCCTTATCTTAGAACATCTCAAAATAGAGAAATTACATAATACAGATTATCAAGGACATGAAGAAAAGTCCCTTAAAAAAATGTGCATCAGGTGCACTATGCAATACAAAGGCTAATGATCAAATGTGCAGACAAAGGACAAGCACTAGAAAGTCCTGGTATTTGCATGATTAGAACACATCTGATCCCACCAAAAATTAAAGCAGCAGGAACAAAAGAGAACTGAAAAATTAAAAATAGACATTGAAAATTCGTCATGTTTAAAAAGGTAAATGTAAGGTATCTCCTATTGAGATGAAAAACTTGTCTTACTATAATATTGGGTCAGTTAACCAGTCTATCACTACCCCGACAGTTAGTCTGAAAAAAAACATTTTATGTAACATGGGGGGTCCCTGATACATCACTACAGTCTAGAAGTGTGCACATAAACAATACACCCATAATAAATGGGCTGACAGCATAATGCGACATTCGTCAGGGGAGAAGCAACAAAAGAAAAATCTATAGGAAGAACAAGAGTTTGCTTGGGTGCCTCAGGCATGTGCCACAGCACCAAGAGTACGGGGGGATACACAAAAGACCAAAGTTACACAAATTCTAACTCTGCTGGCAACTACACCATATACGGTAATCCTAACTAATGTTCCTGTTCTCTCTTCAGGAGAGAAAAAATGAAACCTGGTTTCCTTTCAAAGGACAAAGCCATATGCTATTTGGGAAACAAAACATGATTAAATAATGCAATATAGAAATTAGGTCACCTTGAGTCACATATCTATAATTCCATCCTTAGGTCCAATCAAGGATACATAACAATTTAGGACTGCCTATTCCTTTAAGGGAATGTGCAGCAAGTGACTAACATCAAGTGATACACTTTGATTCTGTATATCTTTTTAGTTTTCTTCAATATCATTATAGCCAGATTTAGGCATGCACTGGTAAAAATGCTGCCTGTCTTCCTCACAGTATGAAAACCATATCTGTGAAATTTATCATTATACCAAATTCATCCAATTATTGTGTAACGATACGTATCGTCATACGGACCCCTTCACAACACAGGAGAACTTGTAATAGTAATAACATAAAACAAAACATTAAAAAAAAATGCACATGGCAAGCCATCAGATATACTTGTTGGCGGTGCCACACAGCACCATGACATATGTACTTTATGCACTGTAAACCTGCAGCCAAAAACCCAAAGCCCAGGCCTCAGGCTTAAAATAAAAATTACAATTACACCAAAATTACACTTTTTATTTTACTCTCACCCTGCTTTTGACAATAGATCACCCGTAGTGGATATCTGTTGTCAAATACCACTTTCTAACATACAGGACCAGCAAGAATACTTCATTATAGGACCAAATACACAAACATAAAAACACATGAACATTTCTTTCCAAAGGAGTTACACAAAAACACATCTCTGTTCAATTAACCAAACTCACATGTCTTGTCTGCCTTAGAACAATCCATGAATAATCTGTTGGCAGAAGCAGAAAAATACACAGCACAAAACAACATTGTAACATACACAAAAATAAAGTTACATTACTTAACTGTTACTCTCTTGTCAGTTCACCTCGCAACATCAAGCCATCATATTGTTACCGTTCTAAAAGAAAGGGTCATACTGACACTTCATATTAATTTGGTACTTATAATGTGCACTGAAAAAAATAATACCTAATGAGCAAATCTTTTTTTACGTAGGCCTGTAGCCTGTAGCCATCAAAATTTGGAAAAGGGCTGCATCTTATTTTCTATCTAAGACTTAATGCAACACTTCATTTTCTGTAAAATAAACGCAGCTAGCAAACATTATTTTCCTTAGCGTGGAGACACAAATGTATCATTTCTGCCGATTATTTAATACATGTTTGGGACCTTCCGCAACACCCCTATTTATTTTCCCTTTTAAATTAAGTTCTTTCCTTTTATTGATGTCCTCACGGAGAAACCAGAAACCTCACCTCTAGAGGCCCGTTCAGAGAGGTCATTCTGCATTCCTCAGAGGCAAAGTCCTAATTAAAGGGTCACAAATGTCAACATGACAGCCTTCTCCATTATGTACAGGAAACTAAAAGATAACATCTCAGCAGCGCACTCGAGCCAGCCTCTGCAAATTCTCCCGGCCCCCAGCCTCTGCCACATTGAAGCTGACAAAGCCAGTAGGCTCTATCTAACTTGCAATAATTCACTCTATTTTAAAAAATAATTTCTCTTTTTTAGGCGCCAAAATTATCTCTATTCCAAGATCATTAAACTATATTAACTGTCAATTTTTCCCAAAACCTAAAGACACACAGACCAGTTTTTTAGAGTAAATGCTTGTTGCAATCCTATGGTACACACTTCATCAGCCTTAAATAAACAAACTTTCCGTGGGCCTAGCTGAAGCTAGAACCTTCAACCCTGATATTAAAACAAGCCTGTGTACTGGCATATTAACCCACTGAATCATAAGAAGGCACAACCTGCAAATATATATCAAAACCTAAATGTATGCATTTGCATAAGCCTGAGACACTTTAAAAAGCACTCTGAATGAAAGTAAAATGCAGTTTAAACAGTGCTTTTACTCAAAATCGACTTTCATATTTTGGGCATCAAAAAATGAATATCCTACAATGTTCTTGCATAATATGCATTACTAGAATGTTTATTACATAACCCATGAGTCAGGTACTTGAAAATAATAACTTATACTTTATAAAGCTTATATCAAAGTGTGATTATACACACAAATACTTGTCATTTTAGTGATGCAACATAACTTAAATCAAATTTTAATGCTAGGAGGTCATAGTATAAGTGTTAAGCTTTATAAATATTAAAAAACGATTTTTGTAGCACTAATTTTTAATAATAATTTTTTTTATAATTAATCATTTTTGTCTTCTAAAAAACCCAATTATCCCCTTTTTTATGATTGTTGTACATATAAGAGTCCTCTGCATCCCTTGCCTATCATTTAGATGCATTAACTCACAAACCTAAGCGCATAGGCCTAACTTAAAACGCGTCACAATCCTGCGTCACATTTTTGCGCCACATTTATGTAAAAGGACTGTTATGCAAAATTCCACCCGTGTTTAACTAAAAACGTGCTGGCTGAATGAACATTTCAATCAAATATACTGCAGCTGAAAGGTTTGCCTGTGAACATCTAATACAGTGCATCTAAGGAAAAATGCTGTAAATTTATATATTTTTGCAAAAATAGGTAATTTCGTTTTTGTTTGGGGCCTTATTTATATCTATTGAATGTGACCCACACACACACTGAGCTCATTTCAGACATAAACAAAAAGTGTTGAAACATTCAGAACACACAATACAGTGCTTTCATAAATTGTGCGAACGCTATGTACATACCGAAGTTACACTAATGAGAAAACCCACATAAACATTTAAACACACATTGAAACCCACAAATGAACACTCAGGACGAAAACAGTACAGTGCAGACTGTACGTAAACGAAGTAGCTGTAAGTCATATTTACAAGAAACACTTCTCAATAGTGTTCCAAAAGACTGTATAAACAGCCCAACAGCACTAGCTGTATGTGCAGGCATAACATTGCACAGAGCAAAGGATCCTTGTTTTGTATTATGTCACATTTTAATTCCCTGGGGATACAAAATCACCAAGGAAGAAATATGTTAGTAAACCTAACCTATTTAACCGGCTAATCCAAACGTATACAAAGTTGGCCAACACAAATCTTCAAATTTGCTAAGATCATGCCTCTTATAGCTCACTAATCTAGCTTCAAACTTCAAGGGGCTATCTCTATCGATACACTTGTAAATATACAATACCCTTGGTTATTGAAAATTGCAATCTTCAAATAGTACTAAGTACTAAACAAACCAAGCAAAGAACCACAACAAAGGACTGGGAGCGACCCACTTATACTTCAAGTAAAGCAGATGGAAAAAAAAAATCCCTTCATTATCTGCCTACACAAATTGCAATTCGCATATACAAACCTATACAAACCTATCAAAGCTATACCAAAGAAATAGTTGTCTAAATTCTAACTGCCAAGTTCTAACTGCACTTACAGTCTCTTTTTTTTTTTATTTTAAACGTACGCCAAAAGGGTTCCCCAGTCAGGAGCGACATCTTTTAGAGATTTTAAGTCAGAAAAATCAAAAATATACTGAGCCGCAAAGACAGAGAATCCCCCAGAACCTCCGTGCACAGAGTACCTCTTTTAGTAGATTTCTGTCTTGCCTTCCGCAGTAGATTTCTGTCCTCTGACAAGATTACTCTTCCAGATAGTCACGTCTTGATGAGGCCCACAGTTGGTTGCGCCATCTGAGAAACCTAAATATCCTCATACTCCTGCCCAGGGGTCTTACCAATATGTAGTCCATTCAAAAGCAGCAAAGAAATCAACAGAGAATCTGAAATATGAAAAGACATCTTTATTACAATTAATTGTGAGGCTACGTCGCCCAGTCACACCTAAAGCAACTGGATGAGGCAGTCTGCCTGAATGGTCTCCGCACAGACATTTTATACAATTTATTATGCCCTAGGCACACATTCTTTCTTTGAAGTAAATTATTGTTGGTCACTCCCAGGATGTGCACACAAAGCACTGTATGATGACAAACCCACTTTCAAGATAAGTCCAGGCCATAAACAATGTCCACAAGGCCGGATAAACCCAAAACATTAAGAACACAGTCCATGTCATAAATAGCTCGTGGAGGCAGGAACAGGAACAGATGGAAGTAAGATAGGCACGTTTGTGTGTAGTAAATCTTTACCATGTCCTGTGCTTTGATCTATAATCTTGATCAGCTAAAGGGCAGGAACTGGCTTGGCAAGGTTAGCCTCAAGCAACAGGGTCAGCTTTCGTCAGGTCATGCAGAAGTCAGCACAAACCCATGCTAAGGTTATGTCCTTAAATACTTGTTCTCCCATGGTGAGAGCCTACTGTAAGGGCAATGCACAAAATGGCTGCTATTCACAAGATGGAACCCAAGGGTTAAAACAGAACCTTCAAATACACAGTGAATCCATTGGTGTAACATGATGAAAACACTCATGCATACCACATTAGTCATTTGCGGTTCGCTGATACCAAATTCATAACAGAATCATGATATTTGAAACACAGGTTCAGAATTTTCAGAACCACAACTCTTATGCATAAATGCACAACTGGTGTTTATTCACATATGTATTAAAGCTTGGCAAACGTGTATTTAAACCTACAAACTTTCTTCCACAGACAAAATATTTTTCCTGTGCAGACACACTTCCTGTAAAGCCTACCGATCATAGGAACAGAATGGATGCCTAGTGACTTTTGCCCTTGCCTGGAGTCAATCTATGATCTGATTCAGGTTAGAAATGGGATTGCAGATGATTGTGAACATCCACAAACTCACTTTTTACATTTTGCACACTTCCCAACTCTGGGGCAGATGAACTCGCTTGACACAATGTAAAGCTATATGTGAGTAAATCAATTTCCAAATATAAGGTAATGTTTTGTAGTTTGCAAACATGTAGTTTACTAGCAACTTGTGCTATTTGCATACCGTTCTGATTTCCATTGAATTAGGTAAGGCAAAATCATTACTTACTGCGCCACCATAATTAACCTGAGGCCTGCTTCTGTATTGCTTGAGTCACGAGTCAAAAACGCTGCTTTCAGTTTCTACTTCTTTGAAATCACTGGCTAGCACCTGCGCAGTATGATGGAGCGAAGGGGCGGACAAAAAGTGGGGACAGAAATCTCTGCATTGGTCCCACTAGGGCCAATGAGAGTCGGGCTTCCTACTATAATTGATGGATGTGTCCCAGCCCAGGCAGTTTCCGTCAGCGTGTGTGTGCCAGTTCCTCGTGATAAGGCGGGCAGCATCCGTGTGGCGGCAAGTTTAAAAAGGTTTACGCACACACAGGAGTCGGACAACCAATACCAGCCCAATCAATCAATGACCCACCATTGGTGATTTTTACCACACATATGAGAAAAATATTGCCGATTTGTGTGGGAAATCACCTAACTGGCAGGGAACACTGATTACCCAGGGATAGGTTTACTGTGTGGTGATATTAACTATTTACTGAGAGACAGTGTGAAGTTCCGATATATATATCACGTGACACACTTTGCCACCATGCTATGTGATTTGGCATTTACTTTACAAGTTTCGAAAATATATGATAATCAAAATTCACAAATATATCTTTTTTAATTAGTTTGCATGGCAAACTCATTTTGATTTCAGGGGTGTGACATTGAAAGCACCATTGTTCTATGACACTCCTTGTTTATTCTAACGGATTCACTTTGTGAGAATTCTTCCACATTATCACTGTGATGACACTGACACTTTAACCGTGTATGAATTAACAGGTGTTTGTGTTTATTTTTATCAAGCCCAGTTGATGAGGAATTGGCATTTTCTGTCCCCATGCCTTTTTTTGCTGCCTGGGAGGTATGGAATGCATGAGGCCAGATTGAGATGTGGCGAAGAGGTTTTCAAGGGCCTCACCTTGGAAGGGTCATCATCCATGCCTGTCCTGAGATGTATGTGTAACTGGATGAAAACATGAGGCTGGTGGGAACCTATTATGGGTGCCCAGGATCTGCAGAAGGATAACCGCAGCTGGCAAAGTAATTGGACACACAGAAAGTAAAGATGCCAAATGTGTAGGATCCTAAGCACGACCCTCTTCAGGCTCGCAAATAATAGGGGTGTTCCTCATTGAGGAAGGAACACTGACTGCCTCGAGGCAGTTCCATATCTGCTAAGTGTGTTACTTAGTTGTCATTGCTAGCAGTTTTACAGCAGTTAATTGGAACCCTGTGGTCCTTTCGCCCCATTTTGCAGAGGACCCAATCAAACTGTGTTTTGCCTCTCTGCATCCTGATGTGTCACAACAGTGCCCACGTGAAAAGACGACCGTTAACAACACCATTATTGTGGGCACTGCAGCAGAATCTGGTTAGGGGCAGTGTTTACACTGAAGGAAAAGTGCTGGGACTGAGAAGCAGTGTGCCTCAAAGGCACGGACTGTATTCTGGCTTGTTATGATAATTACACAAACAGTACATAGCAGCGACTCTCTTTACTGAACATTAAAAAAACATGCGCCTGAAAAACAGTGCCTCCAACTAGTTCCTATTAGCACTTGTTGTCTAATTGTTATGAATTGTCCCACTGTTCAAGGTGTGCGGTTGCTGGAAGCTGGCACACATTGGAGCTCTTCTGAAAATGTCAGTCCATGCCCAGCGCATCCGAGCACGAGTTTTGCAGAAGGCCAGAAAATTGCTGTGGATCACTAATTTGCAAAGGACACAGCCACCTTCAGCAGCAAGCAGCCCTTTCTTCACCGCATGTTGGAATTTAAACAGAGCGAAGCGGCTCAAACCCAGGTCTCCAAGTTACAGAGTTACCTTTCGACTAATGCATTGCTTTCTAACATCAATATGCCCGGGGGATCTCTTTCCATTGTTTCCTTTAGCCTACCACATCTTGACAGACGCCATCATATCAGAATTTATTGCTTTACCACATACGTGGGTTGCTTGTATTTTTTTTTGCAGTCGTTTCTGCAGCTGCTGTTCCGGCCTTGTTTTTTCTCCTCACCCATACTTTGCAGGTGTGTTATAGACCCTGCCCTGAGCAATAAGAGCCGGTGCTAAGCACCGGAAAGCTCCGGCACAAATTAAGAACTGAGTAGCGGTCAGAGGTGGGAGTGCTGGCGGGCGGTGACGTGGTGAGGGGCAGGGTGGGGGGGAGCACTATGGATTGGGGACAATTACTGTAATGGTAAGTAAACATATAAATAAATAAAACAAATTTTATTGTGCGCACTGCATTCAGAATCCATAGTTTACCACCCCCCCACCCTGCCCCTTCCATCTCCCCACATCACCACCCACCAGCACTCCCACCACCGACTGCTAATGCATAAGGTACTTTGTTCATTGATTGTGTAACCAACAGATAGGCCCCCCTTTGCAAGCTGGCTGAGCTGACACAATCGAAAAAAAATTAACATAGGTAGGAAGTGGTCCTTGGAGTCAGGGGAAGGCGCTCGATAATATATATAATATATGATGTGCTTGCAAACTACTTAGTCATCAACTGTATTCTGATATTAAATCCTACTTTTATATAATATATGATGACCCTCTGCTTTGCTACTGTGGCGCAGTTTCTTTTAGATTCTCTTCAAAGTAAGACTCTAGCCTGCATCCAGTGACAGTCTCCACCTATGATGAATACATCCAGGGGGCATCCATCCAATAAAAGTAAATGTCTATCATTCTTTTGTTATATGTATCAGTTAACAAACCTTAGCTGGTTTCACTTTTACCAGCAACCACCCATGTGTCCACTCCTTCCTTCCTTGCCTTGGCTTTGACACAAACACCGCTGATGATTCTTGCTATCCACTATCCACCCATATTGTATCGCCCACCCAGGCAGGCATCTTCTTTCACCTTCCACCCATCCTTCAACAACCCATGCATCTGATTCTTATCCGCCACCTGCATTCTGCTTCCAAAGTATCCTTCTCTGCTAGTAGTGTTACATCTTGCCCGTCCTACCTACTTCGACACTAGTTCTTTTCCTTTTTGTTCAACACATCCATCAAGGTCATCTGATCTGACTTTTAGTCTTCTCCATAACTTTCACAGCTGAGTTAGAGTCTGATAGAAGAGGCCTTTGTTTACTCAACTCACGCTGGTAATGCTATTGCTAATGCATTGGTAATGCTAAGTAAAGGGTATCTACTTCAACCGTTGTATATTGTTCAGTACAACTTCTAGTTCATACTTACCTAATAAGTCTCACAGTACAGTGAGTGAAGTGTTCCCCTTCCAGCTAGTAATGCTAATAAGTAATGAATATAACTTACCACTGCCCACCGCTGCTGTTTCCTCCCCCACTGGTGCTCCTGCAGGTGCTGCATCTCCTGCCCCCTCCTGAATGTCAGCATTGCCATTGCCGCAGGCCCTGCCGGCACTGGTGGTTGGTACTGGTAGTACACCTTTTCAGATGCCTGTACACCTCCCCCTATTTTACTCGTTTTCACCAGGAAGGAAGATTGAAAAAACAGTTAAAGTACAACATAAATCATCACTAGTCCAAATTGCGTACTACAGTAGAGTCAGTAGACAGACATTGGTAGTATTATTATATGGCCCCTAGGGTCATCCCATCTTTACTCCTACTCTACTCTTTGGAAAGTTAGCCTGAGCCATGTAACTATTTTAGATTCATGTCTACTCTTTTGCACATGTTACCTCGCAGCTTGTTGCGCAGTAAGACGCCTATGAGGCCACATGAGTGTTGCATACAAGTGAAGAGGTTGAAAAAACAAGCCACTTATTTATGGAGTTCGGTTAGTCCCTATTGCTTAGCCCTAATGTTACACTTTTTGGCATGACTGCAAAAGTTTGCATAATTGTATTATACTGTCTAACGTGCCCCATTTTTCACATACTAGGCAGAAGATTCCCTTCTACGAACCAGAGTTTTGTAGAGCTTAGGAAAGATGCATGTAACCAGTATAGGTTCAACGGTGAGGGGTCTCCCAGAATTCACACAGATCTCTATCATGCACTAGTTGTACAAATGTTTAGTGTTCTAATCTTCTTTATTTTGCATGTTGGAGCTGGATGTAATTTCATGGAACAACTTAGAAAGCTTGTTATTATTTAAAATAAATAAACCTTTTGAACTTACACATAGACTCTGTGGTATATTTGGTGTGGTGTTGTGGACTTACACGAGTGAGTGAGCGAAAGGGTGTTATGTTCTGGGTTGTGTAATAAAATCACTGGGTACCTTTATGTTGGGGTTCAGGACCTAATGACTAAGCTAGTCAGTCAGGGAACTGTGGGTTCTGAGTTCTGACTGAGGTGTGAGTAAGGTCCAACCTCCCATCACCAACATCCTATTTGCTTGGGCATAGTTCTGTATGTGGCTGTGCAGAATACCCACAACAGTAGTAGTATGTACTACTATCCTAACAAAAAATACTAGACAAACATCTGGTTGCGCATTTTGTTGGTGGGAATGATCAAAGCCTAGAAATTAAAGAGGACAACGCAAAGGACACGAGTGGACCCAGTGGCTACAGCTATTGTTCTATCACAGCTTTATTCAAAAGAAAACCTTAACTAAAGAGTGGCCAACAGGGCAAGCTTAGCTACAGACAGTCTAATAGTAGTAGTAAAGAGATTCATAGCAGAGGCAGTTTGAAGGAACTGAAAGGCAGGGATAACCAACATTTGGAAAACAGATAATGAAGATCAAAGAAGCTTTTATTAAAAATTGAATTAGGAAACGTAATTAATAGTTTGGAAAAAAATAAGGTGCGTTAAAAGTTAGGGGAATATAATTGTTAATAATATAAGCACTGTAGGACTTACTGGGGCCAGCAGCAGGATCTTCGGTAGAGGAGCGCTCCTCTGGTGGTTGTCCCGCCGACTCGGACCCCGTCTTCTTGCCCCTGGGTGCTGATCATTGAGTGCTGTGAAACAAAAAAAATCATTGAAAAAAACGCTCAAACATTTTAGGAAACAACAATTGCAATAAAATTGGCCTATCTAAACGACTACTGGCTTGCAGGATTCACGGACCGTCTACTTATATGAACACTAATCAAATGTTCCATAATCATTCTGATTGCAGAATACTAACGAAGCCTAAGTACCACCTGACCTACACCACCTATTCCAGATGGGCCAATTGTTCAGTAAGTCTGCATTTCCATTTTATTTTTGCCATAAAAAATGCATAGATGAGATGGAGGAGACGTGCATAAATTTGGGCATACACCAAATTGTTGGTTGGTTGCGTCGTATGTTGTTCCCCTACTGACTGACAATGCTATTGCTAAGCCTACCACTTACTAAACAAACTACAAAAAGGTTCTATGGAGGACAGGGGTAAGAAGCATTCACTGTCAGAGGCGACGTCACGCAGACCGTCAAAAGAATATGAACTAATACTAAGTAAACCTATTATCCATCCACCACTATTTCACTGAAGGACAATGGAAGGACCAGACTCTAGCAATAGCATTAACTAACTTCAGTTCTCTAAAGTAAACTTTAACATCATTAATCAGCCCAAGCTAGCGCAAAGTTACAAACAAGTAAGAGAAGTGCCAAGCAGTGCCTGTGTCATACAATCACTGAAGATTTTGAAATGGAATTGACCTGCAATGTAACTAAGCACATAAGTAATCGTGTTATTTGTCTAAGAATTATACACAATACTTATACTACTATATATTACTGGCTAATCACCAAGCCCCACGACCTTTACACCTAGCCGGTCCAACAGGTCCTGCTCCCGGTCCAGGATGTCTGACCACCGGTGGGCCAGCTGCTTGTGGGTGCGCTGGATCCCTGAGCAGCGAAACACTGCCCGGGGTACCTTCGCCCACCGGCGGTGATGTTCCTGGGTAAGGTACCCGGAGCCTGGCCTGCCCCCTGCTGCCAAGGTCAAGGGGAGGTGGCCCTGGATGAAAAAAACCAGGGCGGCCACCTCCGCCTCTCCAAAAAGTTGTCGGCCCTGCACCCCTGCAGGGCGCATTCTGCTGCAATGCAGCCGGCTCTTGGGCGCAGGCGCCTTGCCCTTGGAGCCGGTACTGCTGCCCCTGGCCATGGTTCTGGGGTGGAGGCAGAAAAGAAAAGAAGGAAAAAATAGAGTTAGGGGGAAGAAATAGGAGTTTGAAGAAAGAAGTAAAATAAAACAGTAGAAAAGTAACAGAAACACAGTAAAATTAGAAATAAATCACAAAATATAAACTTAGGGGCAGAGAGACAGAGATGATAAATAAAAAAAAGTGAGAAAAACAGTGAAAATAAGTAAGGATTGCAAAGATTAAAGGTGGATAGAAAACTAGGCCCAGAAACATAGCATAGCGTGAAAAACAAGATGGCCGCGCCCACGTGGGTAAGTTTGCGCAATATTTCTCGGGAACACGCACTTGTCGTTGCGAACAAGTAGATAGCATTTCCGAACATGACATGCACAACGCGAACACGTTATACGCGACCCGGAATAGGAAATAAGGCAACGCGAGCGGGCACGACAATTGAAAAAACAAGATGGCCGCGCCCATAGCCGACCGCATGGGTAAGTTCACGAGCTACGATCCCCCAGCACGCAGACAGCACCCCGAACACGCACAATGCGCTCCCGAACAAGAAAAGCGCATCACGAACGGGTCTGACAAGCAACTACGCACGCTTCCGAAGCTCACGTAGTGCGAGAACGTCTACGAGCAGCTTCGCGTAGCGCGACTACGCGTACTATGCCCAGGCCTACTTTGTATCCATGAGCTAACATTACAAAATCCAAAAAATCCTGAAATACACCAGTTATAGTTTAGTGAACTATAACTTGTGCAGCATCATACACTGATTATGACCTCACATATTACATCACTCATGACATGTTAAATGACATCATTGATGATATCACTCATTATTTTAAAATAACATTATTAAAATTACTAATGAGATCAACTAGTGATTCTGACAGTGTGATATCATCTTTGTGAATGAGTGATACAATAAACCAAATTTAAGGCTGGACTGTATGCTTTTGAAACATGGACTAGAAATTGGAAATTTCAGAAGTGAAGCCCTTTTAATAGATGTCAATGTCTTTTTACTTGTATCACCCAAATGATGGGTGTAGTAGGGGTATGTCACTTGCAGAGAGCTCACTACTGATCATCATTGAACAAAATACCCTTTGGTTAACTTTTTCTGTGAAATGTTGATGGCTGAGCAAGTGAGGTTTTAGGTGGTTATGGAGAAGTGGGCATGGGGCCTGGACATAGGGCAACCCCCCACCCAATTCCTATTATATCTTGGATGCAGAGTCTGGTGTTTGGCCTGGCAGACAACCTCCAGTGTGTATTTCCTACCACTCTGCATAGTGTGGGATGGCCGCTTCTGAAGGGATGGGTACATACTGTGCAGCAGCCCTCAAGAAACATTACAGTAGGGTGCCTGTGAGTGGTTTGGTTCAGGGTCTGGCCTGCACTCAGCCTCAGGCTGTGCACAATGAAGAACATCTTACTTTATGCTACAAAATCATAGAAATTCCCTGAAGAAACCAAAGGTTGAAGTGACGTTATAGTTAGGTGAAAATATCAGTTAAAACATACTGTTTTAAATTAACAAAACCACTGAAAGTCACTAGTACTGATTATCTTAAGTAACTATAACTCGTGCCCTAAAGTTACTGTAGTTCACATCCTCACTATGCTCTGCTAATTACCTTACATATTACATGTCTCATGACATGTTCTTCATCATCATTTATAACATCATTGCAACGTTTAAATCATTCATGACAACATTGTGCATGACGGGGAGCGTACATATTTAATAAGGTCACCATCAAACCTCCACTTCCTTTTATCACATAAATTACAAGCCCATAGCCATCTCTCATCCTAGAGGTGTAAGATTACATAGAATCGCCAACCTAATGTTCATCCCACACGCAATGCCCATCAGTGTGAAACTCACTAACACCAAGTCTATCCAGGAGTATGACCTTTGCACATGACAGAAAAATAAATATTCTCTGTCCAATACAGGGCGAAAGAGATGCTAAATCTTTGAGTCTATAGTCCGTATATTATAATACTTTTCCTCTACATCCCACCAGTGCTATAGCTATCCTGTGGGTTTCTGTCCATGTTAGAGTTAACATAAAATTAATGTCACCCGGCGTATTATTTCTCCCATAGCCCTTCCTTAGAAAAAAATCTAGCATTGTAAACAGAAACTGTCCTTGTTTTATGTTTGGGCATACATAAGATGACATTGTGACCAATTCACAGATAGGTTTTGCCAGTGTAGATCCTGAATATGGATTTTAAAATGTCGATGGTGGCAAATACCGAAGTCAAAATATCACAAGTACAAAAATAACACAGATGGAAACATAAGGGTAAGTATATCGGGGGTTTTCCTACACTAATACTGAAGTTTAAAATACTGATTACTGAAATATCATGGTGTTTAACTTTTTGGTCTGTATTTAAACTTTACATTTAGAGTCATATTGTTAATAATAAAATATATTACATAAAGTTTAATTTTAAATGCCCATTTAGTGTTATTTGTTTATATTTAAATCAATTATTTTAATTTCAATTTGTATTAATATTTTTATCATAATATCAACTTCTTGGTTCTTTAGAATTTTAATACTGGGGTTGTGTATTTTATTGTGGAATAGGGTGAAGAGTACTTTAAAATAAATATGTATTATTATTTTTTGGGATTTAAATAGTTAAAAAAATTATAATTAAAATGTTAACTTATTTAAAAAATAAAGGTGAAAATAATAAATAAATTGGGATAATTACCGAAATATTTTTATTTACAGTTACTTTTTCGTTTTTATACTTAGTTGAATAAATAAAGTAATATTTGAAAATTGAAAACTTGTATTTAAAAAAGAAATTAGGGATATTAATTAGGGGTATAACAATTGTTTTGGCCATGCTGTTTAAAAAATGTTTTTTTTAATTAATTGTGATATATCTAAATACATTGACTGCAGCTTCAATAGTAAAGTTGCTCCCTTCCCACAACTGATTTTATGCTCTTAGCTCACTGTTTGTAGAACAGGAGTTAGAATAGTAAGTCTGCTCCCCCTTTTTCACTGTCAAAATATAGGCACTGTCATAACTGTTAGTTGAACCGAAGTTAGAATAGTAAATCTGACTGCCATATTTAAATACACATTCTCCAACGGTATTTAGACTTGAGTTATAATTAGAATAGCAAATTTGACCTCCTATATTGCTGTTACATTAGTAGGTTTGACAACTCTTAAATTTATGCGCTTGCAAGAAGTTGGGTTATTATTTGAGAGAGGTGAGAACTGCACTCAAGTAATATCACAATCCTTGTCAAAGTGAACCTGACAGAGTCACTAAATAAACTTGTACTTAATCCTCTGGTATTTATGTAGTACACAAGCAGTAATGAAGTGAAAAGCCAACACAAGACCAATACCAAACCAATCTAGAAAATATTTAATAAATAAAATGACACCAAAATGGAAAACAAACAATCAGTAGAACCGGAGCTATGCGGATACAAATTTTAAGGAGAAAATAGTGCCAAACCCCTACTAAATGCCATTTGCAGGTATCCGCTCACACCAGGTTGAAATCAAGTCAAAAGTTTGTGCGTCAACAAAGAAGCATAGGTTGGGTAAGGGACCAAGTGCGGTCCACTGGGAGCTGTGCCTTTTGTCTTTGGTATGGGGGCTGTGCAGTGTTGCAAAGTGAGACTGCATCACATTGCGTAGGGTCTGTAGAGTCATTGATAAGGAACTGCAAGGGGCTACTATGCAAGACTGTGTATCAGATCCGGTGAGCCCTTTACCAGGAGCTGCATGCTGTTGTAATCCAAGGCCCTGCATTATTTTGTGCGATTCTGTGTCAGATTCAGTGAAGCTACTGAACAGGAGTCTCAAGGAGCTGGGATGTGAGGCTCTGCATCGTTCTGATTCATACTGTGCAGCGTTGGATCCAATGAAGCTGTTGATCAGCAGCTGCGAGGGGCTGCGATGGAGGCCCTTCATCATACTGCACCAGGCTGTATATGATGTGGTGAAATCATCAGATGAGCAGGGAGTATACTCTGACTCCAACCTAGAGTTAAGGACCTTGAGGACTGCACTAAGGGGTAAGGACTCACTTGAACAGAGGGCAGCAGATGGGACTCTTGGAGGCCCAGTTGGGTCTGGGAAGCAGGAGAGGCCTCTGGAAGCTTGTTGTATCCCTGTAGCTTAAAGAGGAGGTCAGACAACTGACCCTTGGAGTCACTTCCTGGGTCTTGGGTTCAAGGCAATCAGGTTCAATCTCTATATTTCATACAGCAGGCCAGCCAGTCCTTCTGCATATTCTCAGGTCCAGGAATGTTCTGATGAGAGGTTCTGAGGGTACCACTTTTATACCCAGTTCCAGTTTGTGTGGGGAGACACCCCCTTTGTCTAACCCAAAAGTGGTTCTGGTCAGTTCATCCCTTGAGTCTGGCTCTAATCTGTCTATGGGAACAAAGAGCAGGCAGGCCCAGGTGTGAGCTGTATTTGCCAGTGACAGGGAAGGCATCTTCAGAACTTTGGAAGGGGCTGGGTACACCCTTCAGGCTACCCTTTGAAGTTTAGGATGACTACAGGCCATTCTGGTCAGGAGACGAAAACCCTTCCCCAAACCCAAGAACCAGCTGTTCCGTATCTGGAAAGAATACACATCACGCCACAGAAGAGCCATTAACAGTCATGTGACCCTGGACACTGGCAGAAAGACACATTTGGTTTAGGCAGAAAAATGTCAACTTTCTAAAATTGGCATTTTTAGGAAAGTTATTTAAAATCTGATTTTACCTTTAAAAGGGATTTTAATATATAATTTATTTGAGTTGCCAATCTGAGGTTATTACGTATTGAATGAGTGTTAGCCTATGGGAGAGCTAGCCTTGCTGAAGTGAAAAATACCTTCGGGAGGTTTTTTACTGCCAGGACATGTAAAACATAAGTACAAATGTCCTACTTTTAAAATACCATTCATCCTGCCCTGTGAGCCTTTAGTAGAGCAACAAAAAGGTAATGGATGAAATGCTTGAATTAATCTAGCCTCTGGCAATTGCTCTGGCCATATTCCAATCCATTGTTTATCGCCCACCATGCCACCTCAGTTTGTACCCAGCCATATGCAAATCTGTCTTGACCCTGATCCTCATGGAAACAATCAAGCCCAAACTGCCAAGCCAGCTCGTCCCTGAACCATATGGGTTTAAAAAACTCTTTAAGTTCCAAGGATGGGATCTCAATGGCTAATTTACATTGACAGGTTCAGAAACAGAAAACTGAGAATGCCAAGATGCAAAAACCAATAAGAGGGGAGATGAACAGTTATGTGAGAAAGGCCTCAGTTTCCCCGAACTGATATTCATAAAACAAAAGTGGAGGCTGTCTCCCAAAACAAGCAGCCACTATGCCATGCTCCTTAGTGCTCACCAGGCACACTACATGTATTCTTATAGAGAAAGATCTTTCTAGATGGTCACCGCATCACTGCGCCTTACAGCTAGCCTCGATACGCGCCTTCTTGTTTATGTGTATAATTATGGCTCTCTCTTCTGCATGTTGTGAGCATCGCAGCTCTATTGCCACCTTCTGAGCTCGTGCTTGTGCTTTTTTCAGCACTGTGAGCAATAGCTGTACACCTGTCAGCCAGTGGTCAGGTGCAGGCTTCCAGAGCTGTGTGGGCTGGGCCTGCGCATCACAGGGAGCCACACTGACAGAAGCTGAAGGTGGTGCCTGCTATAACCAGGGAAGGGCATTTACAGTTACTGTGCAACAAGGGGGAAGCCTGATGGGAGGGAACGGATTTTATACAAGGGAAGAAGCTATACCAGCCCGAAACCTCTGACCAAGCCTATCATCCCATTAGACTTTCTGCATCCTGTGCCTTACAGAGAAGATCCCCAATGATGAAAACTGTCACTGTTGCACAAGAAGCATGGGAGAGGCTGACCCATGGACACATCCTCACCTATGTTAAGGGTACTAGCAATTCCTCTGAGATAGCCTGTACAGTATTTAAACTGTGTTTGAACTAAGTAAAATGCACTTTTGTGTAAAGAATAAGCATCAGCTGGACATTGACTTCTTGACATACATGTTTAGTTTTGTTGAACTCAGAGTCTATAACCCCAAACTACCTGCCTGAGTAAGCCTTGGATTGCTCCCTGGACGCCAGTGGTAAACCGATCTGAAAGACACAAGTTGAAGCCAGTTAGCTCTACTGCCCCATGGACTCAAGAAAAGGGTTCCACATGAGCTACATTGGAGCAACATTACTGTCTAAATTCTAATAAATATGTTAAAAATAAAAGTTTGCCATAAAACCGGGAAAAAGTAACCTGCAAAATAATAATCAAGAATTGAAAAGCAACAGGAAAATATCCAAAGACGTAAAGCTATATAATTCATACGTAGATAATAAAACATATTTGTTATAACATAAAAATATACAGGAGATATTCAATATCAAATAAAACTGGGTTGTTTATTATTAGTGCTGTAAGCTCTACATTTCTTATGACAAATAAAGAATGTTGCATATTGTGGCGTCCTCCCTAGCCTGGTTACCAGCCAATGACTAAGCCACACATGGAGCTTAATATTACATGTCTTTCTTTGTCTGATTGTAACGGCAAACTCAATATTCGAAAACAAGCTTTCATTGCATTCTGCTCTGACACCTACGTTACAGCTCTTCACAGCCCACTAGGCAGTAGTGGATGGTGCATTTTAAAAGTGGTGGGGGAGAAAGGTTTGAATGGAATATAAAGTGAATGCATCCTTCAATCAAGCACCAGGGAAGGGGTTTGAAATAAAGGTACAAATAGACTCGCAAAGACTAACTCGTGCAACCACACCCTTCACCCTGCACTCACAAGGGCATACCACTCATCCAGGGCATCCACACACTCACACAACTCATTCTGCGCTCACCCAAGCATACCATTCACTTGTACATTCTTACTACTCACCTATTGATCTTACTACTCGCCCACCTTATTACTCATCCTGCACACTGCGTACCCTGCACTAATATACACAAAAAGCTCACTCTAATTTGCACACAGGCACATCACTCACCCTGCACTAACACAGTCACAACATTTAACCAACCACCCTGTACGTAGACAGACACTAGAATGCAGCAGAACTGAAATCACTCTGTAGTTCTAGAATCACTATCATTAACCCCGTTTTCACCAGGATAATGTCCATTGTTCCGCTGTTCCAAGTATCTACACTCACCAATGATGCGAGTTCAACCTTCTCTCCTTGCTTGCCTCCTAACCTGTTTTGAATTAAGGCGCGGTCTGATTCCGTGAGTGTGGCACCATCACTATGTTCAGTGCATTATACCAGTGAAGTATCCACTATTGTTCTGAATTAAGTGACTTTTTTCGAGAGCGCTTGTTGCAGTTCCTCTATATGCTCATATTTTACACATTAGTGTGGCTAATGTGAAGGCGCAACCTTGTGTAGTAGGTGCTGACACTGCTGTAGCACCTTTTTGTCTTTCTGTATATACATTAAGCATTGACATATAGGGCATGATTGCGATGTCGGACGGACCAGAGTCCATCCGACATCGGTCAGAAACTGTCACTGAACGACCTCCTGTTGTCTGTTACAGACCTGAAAGTAGGATGCCACTGAACCCTGTTCAGTCGCATGCCTATACCTTTCAATGAAAGCATGCATCCTCTCATTGAAGAAACAGGGGTGCAGTTCATCCCTGCACCCCATGGCAGGCACTTCAAGGTCCCACGGTGCCTGCCACTGGATGCAGGTATTAACAGGGGCCACCATTCGGCAGCCACGCACCCATGGGGCCCTGATGGGGGTCCCCAAAGACAGTTTCCCACTGCCTTTGGAGCTGGAAAGACCGGCACAAAAAGGCAGTGGGAAACTGCCATCGTACTCCCTTGGTCGTAAAGAGCCGGCTGGGAGAATACTGAAGGGTTTCCGGATGGCGGACAGGCTCTCCAAGCCTGTTGTAAGCCATCCGAAAACTGATTTGGATTCCTTTCCTACCAAGCCCATCAGAAGGGCTTGGTCGGAAAGGAATCCTAACCGCACATTCCGATGCGGGCAGGAAAGGTTCCGACCGATGGTCCGAGCCCTTCCTGCCTGCATTGGAATCGGCCTAATAGTATTTCCTACTGTTAATTTTCCGTTGGATACAAACATTAATACAAGGTGAGATAATTTCCCTATTTTTGGCCACTACTACCCCAATCTTCTTTACTTACTGGTATTCTATTGAAGTCCTGTTCTTGCAAACTGATAAGAGAAAATGGCCATTATTGTTACCTACCTGATGCAGACATCCAGTCCCAGCTCTTCCCATGACAGCAAGCAGACCAGTGGAGATGAGGGAAGGCTGGGGTTGCACAATGGCCCAGTACAGAGAAGCACTGGGAAGAACTGGCACCTCTGTATTACTGCTGCTCTGAGGCAAGGACGAACCCAGGAGCAAAGGGTTAATGGTTCAATTAAAGCTCTCTGTGCCAGGTATAACTTGGAGCGCTCCGTCCCCTACATGTGTGCTACATACACTGTGACCTCATCCTCCAGCCCATCCTCTTTCAAATAAAACCCTATTAGCATCAGTTGGGGATAAGCTCAATCAATCAGGGTTGGTAAAGCGCAGCTACTCACCCACCAGGGTCTCAAGGCGCTAGAGGGTGGCTCCATTGAGTGCTGGGGTTATCCGAAGAGCCAGGTCTTGAGGTCCTTCCTGAACTGGAGCAGTGTAGGGACTTGCCTGAGGTTGAGGGGGAGATCGTTCAAGGCCTTGGCTGTGAGGTAGGAAAAGGACTTTCCTCCCATTCAAGTCTTGTAAATGCGTCGGCTGGTGGCCATAGAGAGGTCAGCTGATCGGAGGTGTCTCTTGGGTGCGTGGAAGGAGAGGTGGTTGTTTAGGTATGCTGGTTCGATGTTGTGGAAGGCTTTGTATGCGTGAGTGAGGTGCTGGTTGGGATGTCTAGGATCAGTCTGGCTGTGGCGTTCTGGACAGTCTGGAGTTTGCAAAGTAGTTTCTTGTTGATTCTGGCAGAGAGCGTTGCTGTAGCCCAGTCTGCTACTGATGAGGGTGTGTGTGACCGTTTTCTCGATTCAGCTGGGATCCATCTGAACGTTTTTCGGAGTATGCGGAGGGCGTTGAAGCTGGCCGAGGATACGGCGTTGATCTGGTGGTTCATCATGAGCAATGAGTCAAGTATGATGCTGGGATTTCATGCGTGGTATGTTGGGGTGGGGGGTTTCCGAAGGTGGGGGACCAACAGGTGTCATCTCACGCAGACGAGGTGGATCCAAGGATGAAGACTTCTATTTTCTCTGAGTTGAGTTTCAGGCAGCTCTTCTTCATCCAGGTGGCAACAGCTTTCATCCCGTTTGGGAAGTTGTGCCTAGTAATGTTGGATGGATTCTTTGGTGGGGGAAAGGATTAGCTGGGTGTCGTCAGTGTAGGAGACAAGGTTAAGCCATGGTTGAGAGGGGGGTCATGTAGATCTTAAAGTGGGCAGGACTGAGGGGGGATCCCTGGACACTCCACATCTGGTCTCTGTTGGATACGAGAGGCACGGCGGGAGTCTGACTCCCTGCGTTCTGCCTGTGAGAAATGAGTATATACAGTCAAGTGCTTTTCCGTGGATGCCTTTGTCATGGACTCTAATGGCTAGTTTGCGGTGGGAGACGGTGTCGAAGTCAGCTGAGAGGCCCAGGAGGAGGAGGGCTGCCATTTGGCCCTGGTTGAGGAGGGATCGGATGTCATCGGTGGTGGCGAGTAGGGCGATCTCGGTGCTGTGGTTGCTGCGAAATCCAGATTGAGGGATGTCCAGCACGTTTTTAGCTTCGGTGAAGTTTGCTAGCTGGGTGTTGATGGCCTTGTCGATGACCATGCCTGCAAATGGAAGCAGGGAGATGGGCCTAAATATCTTGAGGTCTGTCGAGGGTTTCTACAGGAGGGGGTTGACTTTGGAGTGTTTCCAGTGGTTGGGGAATGTGGTGGTTTCGAGGGAGCAGTTGATCGTCTGTCGTAGTTTGGAAGATGTGGGGTGGGCAGGGGTCTGAGAGTGCTCCAGAGTGGAGTGAGCTCATGTTTGTTAACACATTGCCACCCCTACCTCTCAAGCCAATGGCACTGTGTGGACTCTACCCTCGGGCGCAAGACAGAATGGACAAAAAACTGCATATACAGGGGCATTCAGAAACACTGCGCCCACAACTCTGACGTCACAATACTGCCTGGTGCCTCCAAGGCGATCAAACACTCACCCGACCGGCACACATGCAGTTCCATTCATTTCTACAGCTATAAAGAAATAAAAAGAGTTTCAGGTTATTTCTGAGACTGAGTACCACTGAGCCTTTTTGCAGAGCAGCTACACTCAGTGGGTTTTTCTTTTTATTGTTGGGGGTCGACGCCCCCTACGCACCTTACTACCATTTGCCCTTGCAGTTGGGAGCCAATCTCCCCCTCTGTTAAATAAAAAACAACAACTTCATATATATATATCTCTTACGCTGATGATACTCAGCTGATATTCTCTTTTAGAGACCACTCGGACTCCACCTTTGTCAACTTCCGCCAATGTTTGGACAACATATGTGCCTGGATGACCATCAACCACCTTAGGCTTAATACTGACAAGACAGAAGTCTTGTTTTTTAACCAGAAAACTCAATATCCCCCAGCCTGTGGTGGCCCACAGTACTTAACCCTTCGCCCACCCCTGTTCAATCAGCACGTAAACTTGGTTTTCAGTTTGATGATTCACTCTCTTGTAAAGCGCAAATCAACAAGGTCACCTCCGCTTGCTTCGCGAAACTTCGCATGATTAAAAAGATCTTTCCTTACCTCCCCTTAGACGCCCGCAGAACAATCACTCAGGCCCTCATCACATCTCATTTAGACTACGCCAACAGCTTATACGCCGGTGCCCCTCAATATTTGATCGATCGTCTTCAGATCGTGCAGAATGCGGCAGCTAGACTGATTGGAAACATCCCCTACCGTCAGTCGGTTGCTTCTTATTGCAAAGAGCTACACTGGCTTCCCATTGCAAGCCGCATTCAATTCAAGATTCTCACCCTCGCCTTTCGTGCTATCAAAGGCCTTGGGCCAGGATACCTGAAAAAGCGAGTAGTAATATCTCAATCAGTCAGATCATTGAGATCTAACAATTTACGCCTCTTGATTGTACCTCGCTTTCGACGATCCAGAATGGGCGGCAGAGGGTTTAGCGTAATAACTGCTAAACTATGGAACTGCCTCCCACTTGACCTCAGGTTCTGCCCGTCTGAATCCCTCTTCCATAGTAAATTAAAAACGTGGCTGTTCTCCAGACCATGATTCTAGTCCTACAATCGTCCTGTTCCTCTCCTTCATTCCTGTGTTTCTGTTTTAGCGCCGGGACACCCCTCCGGGGGTAGCTGCGCGCTGTATAAGCTGCTTAAATAAACAAATAAATAATAAATATATATATATTAAAACAAGGGTGCCCAAAGCATTAAGAAGGCACTCAACTGTACCCTCGCCCTCTGGCTCTCCATGCAGCTCACCAGAATTCGCCATTCACATAATCATTGCTGACGCGTTTCAAGGCATTGAGCCTCTTCTTCCTGGGCTGTAGAACAAAACATTGGAGACTCGCATATTTACATTTCCTAACTTTATTTATTTCCATGACCCCCCATGAGCGTATGCTAAGTGCAGAGTCCTTGGTGCAGTATGGGGCGTGAAGTCTTTGATGCGAGTTCAAATTAACCACTTTCAGTAAGTTCCGATGTTTAGTTCACAATAAAGGATATTTTTCCTTAAGTAGGATAGGATCCTTGCGGTGAGCTCTCTCTGCATATGGGGCACAGCGCTGAACGGAGTCGAATAGTTCATCTCCAGGCATGTGGTCATGGTTGGTCGACATGTTTCGGCCCTTGGTAGCCTCTATAGAACTGCAGGCCTTCTTCAGAACCAAAATGCAAGTTTGGCTACTTTTTTGGTAGCTAGCATTAAATCACTTAACCTTCTTCCCCAGAAAGCCCAATCGTTCTGTTTTCTGTGATGGTTAAAGGTACATCTTTTGTCTATAACTGGAGAAAATAAAGTAAAAGGTAGTGTGCACAACATGGTTAAATTTACATCACATTGTATTGAAATGATTATTTATAATTTGATGCCAAAAGAAAACTGTGCACATGACACGGTGGAGGAACACATTACATGGTATGTATTAGTACATTTACTATGCCATCACAGCTAACATCAGGTTTAATGAATGGATCGAATCCTTTCTAGACCAGGTACTCCCCAAAAACACTCCTGGATAAAAGTCAAGACGAACATCTCCCCGTGGTACTCCCCCAAGCCCTGTGAGCTTAAAAAAACCTGTAAAAAATTAGAAAGAAGATGGAGAAGGGACTACACGGTGTCCAGTAAACGCAAGTTCAGAGAGGCTTTCAAATCCTATAAATCAGAGATTAAACTGGCACAAGCAGCTTACTATGGAGAAAAAATTAACCTAGCAGCCAACTCCCTGCGGGAAATTTTCTGCATTGCTAAGACACTCCTCAAACTTCCCCTCCGCAAGCCCCCACAGAGGGTGCTCTTGTTCGCTGCAACAAATTGGCAGACTTCTTTTATAAGAAAATTTAGAACATAGACAGCACTTTCCCTCACTCAACACATCAAAATGACCTGTCACAGATAGACACCTTTCAGCCCAGTACTAATGTCCTGTTGGAAGAAATCCCCTTGATGGATCTCAATTCATTACAAACCATCCCAGCCCTTGTAAAACCAGGCTCACCTAGGGGCTCCGCCCCCCTCCAACACATTCTAAAGCTAGCTGCAGGAACAATTCTTCCTTTAATCCTGGAATTGATAAACTCATCCATCTCCTCTGGTATAGTTCCCCCGCCCTGGAAATGTGCAATTGTAAAAGCACTTTCAAAAAAACGAATCTGGATCCTGACCTCCTGGGGAACTTCCGTCCCATTTCCCTCCTGTCTGTGATTAGTAAAATCCTCGAAAGACATGTCAACGCTGTCCTATCTGTATATTTAGAATGTAACAACCTTATGCACTCCTCACAGACAGGTTTTCGACCCAAACAAGGGACAGAAACTGCCCTTCTAAGGGTGGCTAAAAAATCCAGGAAAATTCTGGACCAAGAAGGTACAGCAGCTAACCTCCTCCTTGACCTCAGCGCCGCGTTTGACACTGTCAATCACAGCATCCTGACTCTTAGGCTTAGGAGTCTTGGAGTGACGGGGGATGTCATTACCTGGCTGCAATCCTTCCAAGAGGACAAGTTTTTCCAAGTCTTCGAAGGTAGAACTTCTCGGAGTGTATGCCTCTCAGCTGCGGTGTTCCTCAGGGCTCCTCCCTGAGCCCTACACTATTTAATGTGTACATGAGCCCACTGGATGAGATAATCCGGCCATTCGGGATAAAAATAGTGACATACGCCAATGATACGCAACTCATAGTGGCCCTAAACCACACTGATAATGCATCTTCTGGGCTGGGTCCCTGTCTTGAGAAGGTGGCTGAATGGATGGAACGCTCCTGCATGAAACTAAACGAAGAAAGAACTGAGCTGATGCTCCTCGGGAACTCTCCCGTGTTCAATGCAGGGCAATTGTGGCCAAAATGCCTTGGCCCTGCTCCCACACCTAAAAATCAGGTAAAAAGTTTGGGCACGTGGCTGGATCGCTCTTTGAACTTTGAATATCAAGCGACAAAGTTATCAGCCACCTACAATGGTATTCTTAGGATGTTCCACAAAATCCTCCCACTTCTTCCCTTCTTCGCCAGAAGGTTGATGGTCCAGGCCCTCATTCACTCACGCCTTGACTATGGAACGCACTATATCTAGGTGCCCCTCAAGCAGCTACCGCAAAGCTACAGATTGTCCAGAACTGTGCCGCCCGTCTACTTCTGCAGACCCCGTGTTGGCAATCCGTCAAACACGCATTGAGGGTGCTCCATTGGCTACCTGTATTGGAGAGAATCACATTTATAACCTTATGTATCGCTCACAAGTCCTTTTGGGGGAAAAGACCAACAGTCATTTAAAATATTGTTTCACTGTACTGTCCTAACAGAAACATCGGCTCGACCAACCTCCTCTTGCATCAGTCTCAAAAATTAAAAAAGCAAGAAGTGGTGGGCGTTCCTTCTCTTATAACACCGCTAAACTTTGGAACAACCTCCCTTTCCATCTACGTCGGGAATCAAGTCACCTTACCTACCGGAAATTCCTTAAAACTTGGCAGTTCCAAAAATCAGCATAAGCATCTGTGTCTACTCCGTACGCTGATGTTGTGAGCGCTGGTATGCCTTAGAGTAGCAATGAGCTTTATAAGTGTTTCTTCATTCACTATGATGGTCTAAGCTTCTAGCAATCTCTATGTGATGCTGGATACCTATTTGTGGATTAGAGGGGCTAGAAAGATTTTATGGGTTACTGCGTGTGGTAAACCATATTGTTGGCTTCTGGTAGTGAACTAAGAAGCAGTGCATTATATTTTAATGACTGCTTATTTAGTGCGTGTCGTTCTAGAGACTTATTGTTGAAAAAATGAAATAAAAAAAAATGAATGCCATATTATATGGAGGTTAACTTTTCATGCGGTCCTTTAAACCGTAATATGGTAATGCAAGAATTGAGACTTAGGACGACTTAATTAATCGCTAGGAGCGATCAGGCAGTTTAAGGGTTGTGAAAACCATGATATGGCAGTGCACTGCTGTTAAACACTAAACGCGATCGAACTATTAATGAGTTTGATCGCATTAAACGTAAACGAACAAAGGAGAAAAGTTACCTTATTGAGGGGGCATACATAGCTCCTTCCGGGAACAGAACGGTGTAGGACTCACTCTGTAGGAACAATGTGGAGCGCATGAGACACAAGCGCAAAGGATAGCTATCCGTGATTATCGAGTACTGCGGAGAAGGATCTTACCTATTCGGCGTCCTGTCTGCTACTGTGGTGTCCTTCGCGCCCCGGAAGTTGAATCTGCGGGCACAAAGTGGAGGCTACTTAGAGGCATGTGATTAACATCAAGGAAAGACTAGTTAGTGATCAAGATCGAAAATCGGTTGGGGAAAAAAAAAAATTCTTATATTAAAATATCTGTGTTGATGAATGATGGGAAAATGCTGTAAATACCTATTACATCTTGTAGATGGTAATTCATGTGCTAGTTTCTCCTATTAAGCAATGAGCATGTACTTGAATTGGCAGACGAATTAGAGTTTGTGTCAATGATAAGTGAAATCTTGACTCCTCTAGTCGTAGGTGTAACAGGTTTGGTTATTCTATTGAGTGCCCATTTCGATAAATGGCCTGTGTAGCAGTGTCCATAATTCATGTGTATCACTTCATGATTGAGAGCCAGGGTATGTTATCATTCAGACCTCTGTCATGTGTCTTAAGACAGTACACCCATTGTTGTTCTCAAAGAGTATGCGCTCCACATTGTGACCCTTTGTGTGCAGGGTTTCTAAGAAGACCCAGTTGATGTCATCTGTAGTGTGTTTCATGTTGAGGAAATGGTTACTCATCTGGGTTGTGGATTTGCTGCATTTAATGTTGCTGCTATGTTCACAGATCCTTTGTTTTGCTTTGCAACAGGTCATGCCTATATATTTCAGGCTTTCATTGGCAGGTGATCACGTGAATGATATGAGTAGTCTTACAACTCGTAGGTTGCCTGAGGGTCCTTTCAAAGTTTTTGAGCAATTGAAGGCTCTTTGTGGCTTTCATGAGTTTACAAACGGAACACGATCCTCATAGGTAGTGTCCAATGACGGATGTGAGACCCCACATGTTCCTTACCATCTCTCTTGGTGGTCTTTTGGTAGGTGGTCTCATGTGGATTAGTAGATCCCGAATATTCTTCGTTCTTTTATTGGCAAACCTGGGTTTTGGACATTTGAGGTTTTCTGACGCGAGTATCCACCAGTGTTTTTGATTGGTAGCTGTGCTGTAGGTTGTCACGCAAGTTAGGGTGTCTGTGTTTTTTCTTTTTTAGTAGTTTCCAATAGGTTATCCCGCTTTTGATTCCTTGCACTTTTTTGGCATTTCCAGATGATTTTGTCTGGATAGTTTCTTTCTTTTAGCTTCTGGCTCCGGTCTTTAGCTTATTCTTTGTAATCATGCAAGTTGCTGCAATTCCGTCTAATGCGTAGAAATTGGCTACATGGTAGGTTTTCTCTCAGGGGCCGAGGATGGAAGCTATTGAATGACAACAGGCTTTTTTTGGCTTTTGGTTTGTAGAATGTTTTGTTATTCATGTTATTATTCTCCACGTAGATTGTGATGTCCAAGAAGTCTAGTTTATTCACTTCCACTATGTATGTAAACCTCAGGAATTCGCCTCTTGTGTTTATCCATTCATGGAATTCTGGTAGTGTGTCTGCTGTGCCCTACTAGATTAATAGTACAACATCTATATAACGTTTCCAGAACAGGATTTTTGTTCTGAAAGGATTTGTGTCATTCAGGATGAGTTTGTGTTCGAAGACACTGATGTAAAGGCCGGCCAAACTTGGGGCAAAAGTGCTGCCCATCGAAGTTCTGTGGGTTTGGAGAAAAAGGGTAGCTGGCAGCATTCGAAGATGAAGTGTCTAGGGGTTTTGTAGGTCCATTGTTGTTTGAATAGAATGTCTTCAATGGTTTGTAGAGTAGTTTCTTGGAGTAGGCTGGTATAGAGACTCTCTATGTCCAGTCCTACCATACATGTGGTACCTCCTTGGTATGTTAGGTCCTTAAGTTGATTCCCACGATCCCAGGTCTTTTTTAGCTATGTGGGGATGTTCTGTACAAGTGGTCTTAAATAGTGGTCCACAAATTGGGAGAGCGGTTCTAATATAGATCCAATTCCTGAGACGATAGGTCGTCCTGGTGGTGGTGACTTGTTTTTATGTTTTTTTTAAAGTGAATAGAGATACAGTGTTTTGGGGGGTTTATTTCTTAAGAAGTCTGCTTTATTCTTTGATATTCAATGGTTAGTTTCAGCCTCTTCTACCATTATTTCTATGGACTTGGAGTTGGATCCTGTGTGATGATTTTGCAGTATCTCTCGTCAGAAAGGAGGTCTGCACATTGTTTTTGGTACTTTTCAGTTGTTAGTAGAACAATACCTCCTCCTTTATCAGCTGGTTTTATTATTAAGCCGTCTCACTCCCTTTTTAAATACATCAATTTAATTTCTAATCACAACTGTCAAAAAAACAGACGTTCTCCCTCCGGGTGGAGGACTGAAGTTCACTTGGAGAAGCAAACACTCGAGTGATTAGACCCAATGAGGATGCAATTCGCTTATTCTACAAGTGGAGAACCAACATATACCAATCCACAAGCATAATGTGAATGAGGATCTCCACAAATTGAGATCATAGGATCATAAGACCCTGGCAAAAAACAGGACATGTGATTCATCTCCATTAATTTTGACTATACCAAACCGAAGCTGAATGAATCTCTGCTTCCTCCTCCCATCCTCCTCTTGTCTCCCAACAGCAGGGTGATGGAAATCGGCTCATTGCAAACCCTCAGACAGATGACGAAGGAAACTGGAACTGTCCCTTTCACTGGGAGACAGAATCCAAGGAACACGTCCCCAGCGACGATGTCACAGAGTTCCTCCCAACAAAAACGCAGGGAATCCAGAAGGAAGGGTGTGTTATCACTGGAGAAGGAGCGAAAGGAGAGGCGGAATAAGATGGACGAGGAGAGGTGTGGATGCGATCGAGCCAAGGAGGAGAAGCGGAGTCCTTGAGAGGAGCGCGAAAGCCAGGAGGCCAACGGAACCACGAGTCGCCCAGCTAACGCGAGCGGTTCAGCCTGTTGGGGCCTGGTTACCCTTTCCCGAGTACCTCACTCTTATATATATAGATGCTGCACCTTTTTGAGTGGTCCCTCACCCCCTTCCTAATTTGATGTGCTGATTTTGGCACATTTACACTGCCCTTTCTTTCTTTATTTTGTTTCACGTTCATTGCTACGCTGACACTACCGGACCCAGGAGATCCACAAAGGGACAGATGAGAAGGTGGAGATTGCCAGATGACGCGAAGGGCGAGGAGAAAAATAAATTTCCCCCAACGTATCTCAAAGGACTGGCCACCAGGCTTAGACGTGTTTTGCACCAAATAAAACCTGCCTTATCACAGCCCGGTCTCCTGCCCAGTCATTCAACCCCATTACAACTGGTGGAGAATGCGGGCATTAGCACGTCCGTATGTAACCCCGAGATGGATGCATTGCTACAACACCTGGTGAAGGGCCAGGAGAAGCTGGAGTGGGCCGTGGAGCGGCAAATGACATTGTTCCAGGCGGATAGGGAAATTTTCAAGAACACCATAGCTGCACAGTAAGAGCAGAAAATTATCTCTGAACAACCTATCCATGCTCCACAAACAACCCCAACCGTACCCCACGGTCCCTCAGGGATCTCACTACAAAAGTATGTATCAGGTGAAGACCCTGATGCATTCTTGCTCAATTTTGAGAGGGCAGCCCGAGCCTGTGGTTGGCCTATAGAGAAGTGGCTGTTCTTTTTTGCCCCACTCTTGACTGGGGAAACCCAAGCCGCCTACCAAGTAGCGAATGCCACTGGTGGTACTCCATACACCACCATCAAAGAAATAATTCTGTATCACCTGGGCCTCTACGCGGAGGCCTACAGGGTGCGCTTCCGAAAGGAGAAAGGCGTCCCAGGGGAAAATACCAAGACACTGTTCCTCCGCCTGTAGATGGTTGGCTCCTACCGTGAGCACAAAAGAGGAGATAATGGACAAGATATGTTTAAAGCAGTATTTGGGGAGTTGGTGGAAAAGAGTTCGGATGGCCGCAGGGGGGCTTGCCCCTCCGCCAAGCTAGCATACCTGGGCGCCCGGACTTGCCTCACCTCATGGACACTCAGAGGGGTGCGCTGCTGGGTCGGGGACGGGCGCCATGACATCGCTTTTTGTTTCTTCATATATTGTATGTATAACATTGCTTTGTGGAACTCAATAAAAATATCTTTGATCAAAAAAAGCAGTATTTGGACGCTCTCCCGTTTAACACCCAGAAGTGGCTCTGCCAACATTTGCACTTAACAACAGAGCAAGCCATCAAGATGGCTACCACCTACTTTCGTGCTCAGCCTAAGTCCTAAGTCCTCAGGGTGGGAAGTGGAAAAAACGTCTAGAGGTTTGGGAGAAAAACCTGAGGCCTCCCGGAAATCATGAAACCAAGATCTGTCAAACCAGAAGTACCATTCTTTAAGGGACCCCAGTGTTTCGAGTGCAGAGATGGGGTCACTTCACCCGCTTGTGTCCAAGGCGGAAACCTGTGGAAGAACCCATAAAAGTGGGCTATATACCCAAGTCTATCCTCTAATCCGCTGAAATAGGGAGGGCTTTCCATGTGAGTGTTAAGGTGAATGGGAAGCTAGTAAAGGCCTTGTTAGATTCCGGGTGCAGACAGTCCGTAATACAGGGAGTCCTCCTACACCCCTTCTAGATAGTACCTGACCCCATAGTTCACATTAGGTGTGTGCAATGGGGATATTAAGCCTTACCCCATAGCTGCGGTGTCCCTTGCTCTCCCCAATGGTAGGTTGTATCATATCAAGGTGGGCGTTTTGGAAAGCCTACCTGAGGAGTTGATAATAGGGACAGACAACCCCGAATTCCAGGAGCTTTTTTTGAGCACCTTACATACCCAGAAAGCTAAGGGGGTGTCAGGGAGGCTCATAGTCAAATCCATTCCGGCACTTGTTACACCTGAACCCTGGGTGCTGGATAGAAATTTCAAATTTGCGTAGGCCAAGGATGGAACCCTTCTTAATGCTTGGGGGCAGGCACGCAGAACCCAGGACAACCCTAACCTTACCTTTCCCCAGTTTCTTATTAAAGAAGGCCTATTGTATCGTCAGAGTTCCTCCAATGACCCCGAACAACTACTGGTTCCCCTTTCTTTTAGAGGTCAAATACTCATTTTCTCCCAATCCCATCTTACTGCGGGACACACGGGGGCAGAGAAAACAACACAAAATGTGCTAGGCAATTTTTTGGTTCAGATGCTCCGTCCATTAACACCCCCTTTTGTACTACTTTTGGACGCCATAATTGTGGCAGGGTATGCTCAGACGTGAGTCCCTTGCTCACTATGCCACTTGATTCAAGCAAGCCGGGCTGAAGACAGCTGGAATGCCAGAAACCGGTCCTCGGAAGCTTGTTTCCGGTCCAGGGAAGGCATGGCTTGGCAGTTCGGGCTGGACTGTTCCCATGAGGCATAGGGTCAGACTGATTTGCATATAGCAATGTCTGAACTGGGGTGGCAGAGTGGGCTAAAGAACGGTGATGGATTAAACCCAGATCTTTTGACTGGGTGTGAGTGTTTGATTGGTTCAGATGCTCCGCCTATTACCACCCCCTTTTGTACCGCTTTTGGCCGCCATAAGTGTGGCAGGGTATGCTCAGACGTGAGTCCCTTGCCTACTTTGCCAATGGAATCAAGCAAGCCGGGCTGAAGACGGCTGGAATGCCAGAAACCGGTCCTCGGAAGCTTGTTTCCGGTCCAGAGAAGGCATGGCTTGGCAGTTCGGGCTGGACTGTTCCCATGAGGTACAGGGTCAGACTGATTTGCATATAGCCATGTCTGAACTGGGGTGGCAGAGTGGGCTAAAGAACGGTGATGGATTAAACCCAGATCTTTTGACTGGGTGTGAGTGCTTGAGTGGTTCAGATGCCCTGTCCATTACCACCCCCTTTTGTACAGGCAATTTATTTTGGCCTGGGGTGTATAAAAACATAAAAACTCACAGCCAAACATGCGATATATGCCAGATAAATACCACAAACCGCACCCCTGCCATACCTTTACAACCACTTCCTATAGTAGGTGTCCCATTTGAAAGAATAGGGATGGACCTAATAGGGCCGTTACCAAAAACCCAAAAAGGAAACCAGTATGCTTTGGTAATAGTCGACTATGCTACCCGTTACACTGAAGCATTCCCCCTGAGAACACCCATAACTCGAAGTGTCACTGAGAAACTCTCAGGACTTTTTTCCCATGTAGGTTCTTCCAAAGAGATCAAAACTGCCCAGGGTACCCGGTTTGAATCTCGGATAATGAGGGAAACATGCCGAACCTTGAATCTGTGGCACAACAGAACTTCCATATATCAACCTCAAAAGGACGGTCTCGTGGAAAGATATAACGGGACCCTGAAGACCACCCTGAAAAAGATGATTGCAGTAAATGACAAAGAATGGGACCAGCTTTTTCCTTTAGCATTGTATGTCATCAGAAGACAAGTACAGAAAAGCCTGGGCTGCTCGTCCTTTGAAATGTTGTAAGGGGCAACAGCCACGAACATTACTAGAAATGACAAAAGAGGCATGGGAAAGAGAGGAGAAAGAAGAAACCCAAGGGATGTTGGAGTATACCCAAGCACTGAAGGCCAAGATCAGAAAGCTCAGGGATTTAGTATATTCCAACCTAGAGAAGAGACAAGAGAAACAGAAAATCTTTTACGAGAAGGGAAAGAGGTGGAGGAGACTGAAGCTCCACGATTGGGTGTTGGTGTTGTTACCCTCTTCTACAAAAATATTCCAGTCGGAATAGGTGGGACCCTACAAGATCATCAGGACCATTGGGGAGAGCCATCTATCGGGTACAGATAACTCCTAGGAGAAGCCAAAGGTACCACGTCAATCTCCTAAAGAAATGGGTGGGTCCCCCTCCTAAAACAGCACATCTCGCCATACCAACCAATCCCTCCACCATCTGCACCTTGAAACAATTGGTGGTCAACGAAGCTTTAAGTACTGAAGAACATACCTCTCTCAGAACGACCCTCGCCCCTTTTTCCTCTTTGTTTTCAGACAGCCCTGGAAGGACGACCCTAGCAGAGCACTGCATAGAGACAACACCAGGAAAAACCATAAAACAGCGTCCATACAGAATACCCGCTGTCAAGAGAGCCATAGTCCAGAAGGAAGTTCAAGACATGCTACGAATGGGCGTCATACGGCCCTCAAAAAGCGAATGGTCCTCACCAATCGTTATGGTCCCCAAACCTGATGGTTCCACAAGATTTTGTATAGACTTCAGGGCCCTCAATGCTATTTCCTCTTTTGATGCCTACCCTATTCCCCGCATCGATGAATTGATTGAGAAGTAGGGGGAAGCCAAGTACATTACAACGCTCAACCTTACCAAAGGTTATTGGCAAGTGCCCCTGAGGGAAGAAGACCAGAAGAAAACAGCCTTGGCAACACCTGATGACCTGTATGAATTTACAGTGCTCCCCTTTGGGCTACATGGCGCACCGGCAACATTCCAACGCCTTATGAACACAGTGCTTAGGCAATACCAGTCTTTTTCATCCGCCAATATTGACGATATAGTAGTCTTTAGCCCTGACTGGGAAACCCATCTGAAACACCTCCATACCATTCTACAAGCCTTACATGATGCAGGTCTACACATTAACTCCAGAAATTCCCGAGTTGGATATCAAAAAGTGAAGTAGTTAGGCTATGTGTTAGGGCATGGTATGATTGCCCCACAGAGCGAAACCCCTTTTCCCAGTAAAAAGAGAGACATGAGGGCAATCCTTGGGTTAATAGGTTACTATAGGCACTTCATACCGCAGTTTTCAGAGGTAGCTGCCACACTAACCAATACCCTCCAGAAAGAAGTGAGTCCTCGGTGCCTCATACAACCCACCGAACAAATGATGAGCGCATTTCTTTCCTTGAAAAAAACCATCACCAGTAGTCCTTTGATTTCCCCCGACCCTTCGTCTTGCACACAGATGCCACTGACAATGGGGTAGGCGCCGTCCTGTCACAGTGCACACCTGAAGCGGTAGAGCACCTCGTCCTGTATATTAGCAGTAAGCTGTTTCCAATGGAACGGAAATATCCAACCGTCGAAAAGGAGTGTCTAGCAATAAAATGGGCTGTTGACAAACTTGGATATTATCTTGAAGGCCGTCCCTTCACCTTATACACCGAACACGCTCCCCTCCAGTGGATGAGCCAGAACATTGCTTAGAACCCCAGGGTCCTCCGCTGGTTTTTGTTGCTACAACCCTTCTCCTTTACAGTCAAACATCGCAAAGGCTCGGACAATGGCAGTGCCGACTTCCTCTCCAGGGTGTTCCCTCTCCCCGACCGGGAGAATCTGAGGGGGATGTGTCACGGGGCAGGGGAAGCCAGGGAGCAAAAAGGACATACGGTGGACAGGTGGAGCGTGACCTTCCCCGATTCCCCTCTTGTCTCCCAACATCAGAACGATGGGAATCAGCCTATTGCAAACCCTCAGACAGCCGACAAAGGAAACTTATACTGTCCCTTTAACTGGGAAACAGAACCCGAGGAACACGCCCCGAGCAACGATGTCAAGGAATTCCTTCCAATAAGAATGCAGGGAATCCGGAAGGAGGGGTGTGTTATCACCAAAGTAGGAGCGGATGAGAGGCGGAAGAGGATTGACAAGGAGCGGTGTGGAGAAGATGGAGCCAAGGAGGACATGCGGAGTTGCCGAGAGGAGCGCGAAAGCCAGGAGGCCAAAGGCACCACAAGTCGCCCAGCCACACTCCTGGAGGAGCGTGGCTCTTGCAGGTACGCGAGCAGTTCACGGGGTGGGTGAGGAGGAGGCAGAGACCCGGTGTTTAGGGTTAAGCAGCCAGTTCGGACCCCCCACCCCCGGTTACCCTTTCCCGACCACCACACTCTTGTATATAGAGACGCTGCACCTTTTTGAGTGGTCCCTCACCCCCTTCCTGATTTGACGTGCTAATTTCCCCATATTCACGATGTCATTTATTTATTTTGTTTCACGTCCATTGCTGCGCCAACACTACCAGACCCAGGAGATCCACAAAGGGATGGATGAGACGGTGGAGATTGCCAGAAGACGCGGAGGGTGGGGGAGAAAAAGACATTTTGCCCACCGTATCTCAAAGGACTGCCCATCAGACGTAGACGTGTTTTGAACCATCATTCAACCCTGTTACAAACGGTTGCCACAAAATCCACAATCTCTGGATTCCGTGTATCTTGTATTACCAAGAATTTATCTGAACCTCTATCAAACATTCTCCAAATTGCACATAAGCAATCGTAAACACTCTTTACCTCTAAAGGTCTCAATTTACAGAATGGTACAAAGGACGAAGTCAAAAACATGACAGACAACCAAGTACTCTACTATACAGATGAAGATATTAATGCAATCCTTTCGGGCCCATCCCTACTACAAGAAACTGGATTCACACAGACCTTAGCACAAACGAATGACTGGGAAGACCTAACAGAAAGCAAAAAATAACAAGTCAAAACGCTATACATAGCCTCATAATGACAGAATATCTACGAGCCAATGCAGCCACGAAATACGTTCAGAATGCCCCAAGGATCTTTTTCTACAAGACATCTTTTTCAGAAAAGACTGGGCAGCAATATCCTGGAAAGGCACGAGATACTATCTGGTACTTATAATCAATACCGCAACAGACTATCAGAAGTACTAACAATAAAAATACAAGTCAGTGAAGCCACACTGAAAACTACAATTCATATTTCAGTGTTGAAAAAAGTCTGGATAAAATAAACAAAGAAATTAATGAAAAGATGGACTACATAACCCAAACTAAGATACAAAAATTAGGGAAAGATCTGAAAGGATTCTCACAAGAGAAAATGTACCATTACATCAAAGAAGATTACATCGCAGTAGAAACAATAAGCGACAACAAAAACTGAGGTGGTAACTCCTCAGATCAAACCGATAGGGATGGCGATGATGACCAATACCAATGCCGCAACAGAGGAAGAAGTAGACGCCTGAATCGGAGATGGCAAACAAACTGGAGGACACCAAACTATGGAGACAACCAACCAACAATGTTGCAACCATACGCACTGCTATTTACAGGATGGATGAATCCCTACATGCAAGGTCCACCCCCTCCACCGACATTCCACACAACCAACCGCCTTTTTTAGAGAGAGGCCCCAATCAACGCTGAGGAAGGAGAAAAGGAGTGAGCTGGAACAAACCAGACCTACGAGTCTTGACACGAAGCATGTCGAAAGACCAAGACAGACCAGGAACCAGCACAACGACTCACTAATAGTGAACCTAACGTCACAAACCCTAACCATCTACCAACAGAAGGTTCTCAACAAAGGACTGGGACCGTTCGCCCAGTTCAAACCTCAATGTGAACTAGTGGAGTTTTGCCGCAAAATCAAACTTAAAACCTATTTTAAGGATGCGGACAACCACACGACAGACGGAGACACAAACCTAAGACAAAAATGTACATTCTGCCCCCCCAACCAATACAGTACCAATAGAAATGTTGGCTTTCGAAGAGGCCCTATTCAAAGGAGTGGAATCCATGAAAGAGAGGACACCAAAACCCAACACTAATATGAGAAAAAAGGAGCAACAAGCCCTTGACGAACTAAAAAGAAAATTAACAACTGAAAATTACCAAACACAATGTGCAGACCCCCTTTCTGATGAGAGATACTACAAAATCATCACCCAGGATCCAACTCCAAGACTGCAACGGACCATAGAAATAGTTGTAGAAGAAGCTGAAACCAACCATTGTATATCAAAGAACAAAGCAGACTTCTTAAGAAACGAAACACCGTATTTGTATTCACTTCCAAAAATCCATAAAAACAAGTCACCACCCTCAGGACGACCAATCGTCTCAGAAATTGGATCTATACTAGCACCACTATCGCAATTTGTGGGCCACTATTAAAGACCACTTGTGCAGAACACCCGCAAGTACCTAATAGACACCCGGGATCTTCTGAATCAACTTAAGGATCTAACATACCAAGGAGGGACCACATGTATGGTAGGACTGGACATAGAGAGTCTCTACACCAGCCTACCCCAAGAGGCTACTTTACAAACCTTTGAAGACATTCTGTTTAAACAACAATGGACCTACAACACCTCTAGACATTTCATCCTCGAATGCTGCAGTCTAGCCTTAACCAAAACCTTTTTTGAACATCAAAACATGATTTATCTCCAAACCCACAGAACTTCGATCGGCAGCACGATCACCCCAAGTTTGGCCGGCCTTTACATCAGTGTCTTCGAAGACAAACACATCCTGAATTACATCAATCCTTTCAGAACAAAAATCCTGTTCTGAAAATGATATATAGACGATGTACAATTAATCTGGAAAGGCACACCAGACACACTACCAGAATTCCATGAATGGATAAACACAAGAGACGAATTCCTGAGGTTTACATGCACAGCGAATGAGAATAAACTAGACTTCTTGAACATCACAATCTAAATGGAGAATAATAACAGGAACACCAAAACATTCTACAAACCAACAGCCATAAAAACCTCTTTTCATTTAATAGCTTCCATCCTCGCCGCCTGAGAGAAAACATTCCATTTTGCCAATTTCTACGCATTAGCAACTTGAATGATTACATGTTTGAGCCAGAAGCTAAAAGAGACTATCGAGACAAAATCATCCGGAAAGGCCAAAAAAGAGCACGGAATCCAAATTGGGATGACCTATTGGAAACTACTAAAAAAGAAAAGAACACAGACATCCTAACATGCGTGGCAACCTACAGCACATTTACCAACTTGGTGAAAAAGACAATCAACAAACACTGGTGGATACTCACGTCAGGAAACCTCCAATGCCAAAAGCCAGGTTAGCCAATAAAAGAACGAATAATATTTGGGCTCTACTAATCCACACGAGACCACCTACCCAAAGTCCGCCAAGAGACACTGTGGTGAACATGTCGGGTTTCACATTGGTCACTGGACACTACCCATGAGGATTGTGCTCTGCTTGTAAACTCAGGAAAGCCACAAAGAGCCTCCAATTGACGGAAAACTTTGAATGGATCCTCAGACAACATACAAACTGTAACCCTACTCATATCATTTACATGATCACCAGCCCATGCAGCCTGAAATATATAGGCATGACTTGTCGCAAAGCAAAACAAAGGATCTGCGAACATTGCAGCAACATTAAATGCAGCAAACCCACAACCCAGATGAGTAACCATTTCCTCAACCTGAAACACACTACAGATGACATCAACTGGGTCCTCTTAGAAACCCTTCACACAAAAGGTAACAATGCGGAGTGCATACTCTTTGAGAAGGAACAACAAAGGGTGTAATGTCTTAAGACACATGACAGAGGTCTGAATAATAACATACCATGGCTCTCAATCATGAAGTGATACACATGATGGATGGACACTGCTACACAGGCAAATTATCGAACTGGGCACTCATTAGAATACCCAAACCTGTTACACCTATGACTAGAGGAGTCATGATTTTACTTATCAGTGACACAAACTCTAATGTGTCAGCCAATTCAAGTACAAGCTCGTACAAGCTCATTGCTCAATGGGAGAAACTAACACATGAATTACCATCAGCAAGTTGTAATAGGTATTTACAGCATTTTCCCCTCACTCATCAATACATATATTTTTAATATGGGAAATTCTTTAATAAAAGAAAATAATAATTTTTTCCCCTTCCATTTTTCAGTCTTGATCACTAACTAGTCTTTCCTTGATGTTAATCATATGCCTCTAAGTATACGCCACTTCGTGCTCACGGTTTCCACTTCGGGGCATGAAGGACAGAGTCAGCATAGTAGCAGATAGGACGCCGAATAGGTAAGATCCTTCGCAGTACCCGTTAACGATCACGGATAGCTATCCTTTCCTTTTGTGTCTCAAACTCTCCACATTGTTCCTACAGAGCGAGTACTACACCGTCCCGTTCCCCGAAGGAGCTATTTATGCACCCTCAATAAGGAAACTTTTCTTCTTTGTTCGTTTATGTTTCAAGCGATCAAACTCATTAATAGCTTGATCGCGTTTAGTGATTAACAGGAGTTGTCGTTAGTCACAATGCGTGCACTGCTGCATCATGATTTTCACAACTCTTAAATCGCCTGATCTCTCATAGTGATTAATATAGTCATCCTAAGTCAGAATTCTTGCATTACTTAATTACAGTTTTAAGCAACCCGTGAAATGTTAATCTCCACATAATATGGCTTCATTCAGTTTTTCGATGTCATATTTTCCACAATAAGTCTACAGAACGGCAAGCACTGTTTAAGCAGTCATTAAAATATAATGCACTGCTTCTTAGTTCACTACCAGAAGTCAACAATATGGTTTACCACACCCAGGGTCCCATATAGACTTTCTAGCCCCCCAATCCACACATAGGTATCCATCATCACACAGAGATTGCTAGTAGCTTAGACCATCCTAATGGCGTCACATTGGATAGTAAATATACTAATACATACAATTTAATGTGTTCCTCCACCATATTGTGCACACGGGTTTCTTATGGTATCAAATTATGAATTCATAATTTCAATACAATGTGATTTAAATTTAACCATGTTGTGCACACTACCTTTTGCTTTACTTTCTCCAGTTATAGACAAAAGATGTACCTATAACACTCACAGAAAGCAGAGTGATTGGGCTCACTGGTGAAGAAGGGTAAATAAAAGTAGTCCCTTACTCAATGCTAGCTACCTAAAAAATAGCCAGCCTTGAATGTTGGTCCTGAAGAAGGCCCGCAGACCTATAGAGGCTACCAAGGGCCAAAACATGTCGACCAATCACGACCTCACTCCCTTTTTAAATACATCTCTTCAATTTCTAATCACAGCTGTCAAAAAACCAGACGGAATCCCTCCGGGTGGAGGACTGGAGATCACTTGAAGAACCGAACACTCGAGTGATTAGATCCAATGAAGATGCAATTCACGTAATCTACAGGCCTGGAACCAACATATACCGCTCCACAAGCATAATGTGAGTGAAGGTCTCCAAAAGATGAGATCATAATTCCCTGGCAAAAAACAGGACATGTGATTCCTCCTCCATTGAATTTGACTATGTTGTCATGGTCCTCCAGAGCGGCTACATGATCTCCAAGGGAGTCCATATCCCTCCTGAGTTCTCTGAAATCGTTGTAGAGGTCCCTCTTGACTTCCTGTAGGTCCTCTTGGAGGGATGTGAACAGGGACTTGAGGAAGGAGCGTGTCACAGGTTTCTCCGAATGCGTCTTGTGTGACACAGAGTTTGTGGTAGCTGCAGGGGGGCAATCCCCAGAAGTTACCCCTGCCAGCCTGGAGAGCAGCTCCTTCACACTGCGGTCTTTCATAGTTCTGGCCGTAGTCATCGCCGGTCAGACTAGCCAGAGCTACCAGGGGTTCAGTATGTGCTTAACAGTCCCTACCGCAGTAGATTCACCAAGCAGTGGCAGTCCATCAGGATGATGTACCTTCCATTCCCGCCTTCAGTGTCTAATCCCTGGGGGCTGTAGGCCTGCTGGTCAGACTTATGCTCTTGACCAGGGATGCTCCCCAGCAGGCAACGCAACCAGCTCACACTGAGCCAGAGAGGGGGTCGACCCGATGTCAACAGGGGTCTCCTCACGGAGATCTGCTCGCTCCTTTCTTCACCTTAGATGATATTGTGGGTAGAGGGTCTCGGTTCGTGCCGGGGTGCATCAACAGGAGGGGCTAAGGGCCCACAGCTGCATCCCCTCACCTCCACCAGGTTAGTGCTGTCCACGAGCTGAGGTACCACATGGGAAACGGGCCCAGGGCTCCGTCCCAGCCAGCTGCGGGGATTAGGCCTCTGGCTCAAACAATCGCCGCAGCCCTTGCAGCCCGAATCCGACCCCTTCCACAGGCCTCCACTGCAGGGCTGTCTTTCCTGGTCCACGCACCCCACTTGCCTGGTGCGCTGGCGCCTTGGGTTAAGTCTGTGGCCAGTAGGTCCTTGACCGCTTCCTAATCGCAGCGGGATGGCAGTAGATTTATTCAGCGTGGCCCACCTAAGATGCGTCAAACAGTCTGGCCCTGCTTTCGGCCCCAGGTACTCGGGCCACGTTCTCCGGCAGACGTAGCTCTCTCTGTCTAGAACTTCTTCTATAACGGGCCGGGCACAAGCTAGGCCCGGGCAGCCCACTCACTCCTTTCCATCCGGACCCAGACAGAGCCCTCAGCCAGGTCTGCAGCCACCGGGCTGGGTAGCCACCACAGGCAAGTCTGTCCAGGTTTGCATCCTCTCTCATGGGCCGTTCTCGGCTTGCCGGGCTCCCAGTAAGGCGGGTCAGGTTGTAAGGGGCACCAGTGCAGCCCGGCAAGTTCCACTCCTTAGCTGCTCTCGGGCAGCTGCTGCAGGGCAGAAATGCTAAATTATGGTGATGGATATGGGCAGCAGTGCCAGAGAGACGGAGAGGAACGTCTCACTCAGCCGCCATCTTGGATATGCCTCCCTAAGAGTTCTGTTAAAGCACTGACAAATAACAACATTAGTATTTGATGTTCTGAGATCTCTCCAATATGAATTGAAGAGGAAACAATCATGATACCTGAATCAGTAAAGTAATTTAAGTTAAGTTTATCAAACTTAATGTAAGCAAGTTCTAAACAAGTTTGGTTAAAATCTAATAGAAAAGTTGAAAGAAGATTCCAAAGCTCAAGAGTTCAGGAAAGGACATGGAGTATGCCAGTTCAAGCGGTCTCCTGAGAAGGAAGAGACCACTAAACACACACAGCTTATGCGGCAGTTTGTAAAAGACGCCAGGAGAGTCCACATCGGGCAAACCAGACTTTGCCAAGGTAAGTTCTGCAAAGAATTCCCGTAAGTAAGGAAATAGTGAGGAGTCAATCCATCACTATCCAGCTCCAACAACTACTCTGCTCCAACTGCACACTGTCTGTTAAATCGAGTAATATTATATTCTTAAAGTTCTGTGGGTCACACCTCCTGGGATCACCTCATCTGATAAGACCACTCAATCCATTGGTCAGTTCATACAGAATGGATGCCAGGAGACATAAAGAAGACACAAAATGTGGAAAAATAGGTGGGACAATTACGCAGTCCGTAGGCAATCCAGTGTGAGAAACTTAAGAAAATTGCTCCTTTAGCAAACACTCACAGTCAGGTTCAATAGGACAGTTCCCCAGGCAGCTGGTTGGGATTGTAACAAATATTGCAGCAATGTGTCTAGTACAGTACATGAGAACTCAGGGGAAAAAAACACTGTTACATGTTATTAGGCATCCCTGGATCATCCTTTCCCTGCTACGGGCGATCTGGACAAAGACTTAGACTCCTTGCAGTTGTGGCTGATGGATAGGCTGAACGATCTAGCCCCTGTGATTCCCCCCCGATTAACACCTAAACGGGCCTCTGCCCTTGGTTCACCGAAGCACTGTCGCACTCCCGTAGGCAATCCAAAGTGGCCGAAAGGGCCTGGCGATCTCAGTATGATGCCGATGCTAGGCTTGTATACAGAACAACGGTCAAAGCCTACCACCGGGAAATCCTGCAGAAAAAAAGGCTATTTCGCCAGGAGAATTGAGGCAGCAGCCAACTCTTGTAAGGAGATCTTTACGATTGTTAGAGAATTCACGACTCCTCGGTCTAATTCGACACACACTGCTCCCTCTAAGTCATGGGTGTCTGCCCTTGCCAATTTCTTCACCAATAAGATAAAGCTGATTCAGGATTCTTTCCCCACGAGGCAGATTGATGCTCCTCCCAGCCCCGTGGATGGGCCAGTTCCATCGATTCCCTTAGGTCCGGTCCTGATGGTGTTTCCGCCATTTTCGATATCCTCGTCGTTGGCATTAATGGCTAATCTTAAATCTGGTTCACCTTTGGATCCTTGCCCGGCCAAATTCTTGGCGAAAATGGCGGATATTGTAAATCCTTTGGCAAACCCTCTCTTGAATCTTTCTCTAAGTCGAGGGGTGGTCCCGCAGGCGTGGAAGCAGGCAATGGTCATTCCCCTCCTTAAGAAGCCCGGCCTTGCCCTAGGGGATCTCGCCAATTACAGGCCTATCTCGCTCCTTCCCGCACTAGCTAAGATCTTGGAGAAACATGTACATATCGTGCTCTCCAACTATTTGGAGTCTCACGATTTACTACATTCCTCCCAATCTGGTTTCCGCCCCAATTTAAGCATCGAGACGGCGCTGCTGGAGGTGTCTGAGGCCATTAAAGAGTCGTTGGATTCGGGAGGCAAAGTCATGCTTGTCATGCTTGATCTGTCGGCGGCTTTCGATACTGTCCCTCATGAGGGTCTCCTCACCAGACTCTATGAGATCGGTCTGAGGGGGACGGTGCTCAGCTGATTCAGATCTTTCCTAGCTGACCATCGACAAACGGTCTGGGCCTCTCCGAGCTCCGCCGAGATGCCGCCATTGGGAGTCAGAGTCCCTCAGGGCTCCGTGTTGAGCCCGACTCTCTTTAACATCTTTATGACCCCTCTGGCGACATTGGTGGAGTCTTTCGGGGCCCAGGTCGTATCTTACGCCGACGATACCCAGCTCCTCTTTTCATGTCGGAAAGGAGAAGATTTCGATGGAGAGAGTATCCGTGAGTGCCTTGGGGCTGTTTTCAAATGGTTCCAGCTAAACAGCCTCAAGTGCAACTCAGATAAATCTGAGATACTCTTCTTCGGTTGCTTATCTGACCCAGAGTGGCATGAATGGTGGCCTGCCGACATGTTCCCTCCAGCGCATTCTTCCCAGATAGCTAAGAATCTGGGAATTAAGATCGATAACGGGCTGACATTAAGATCCTAGGTTCTGGCTCTCTCAGGAACCTGCTTTGGCCTCCTCAAGATGCTCCGGAAGTTCTTCCCCCTGCTCTCGGAAGAGCACAGGAGGACTACGGTTCAGGCACTAATCGGCTCAAGATTGGATTATTCCAACATTCTATATCTTGGCCTACCGGAGTATCTCCTGCAACGCTTGCAGGTGGTGCAGAACGCGGGCGCGCGGGCTATCTTTGGCCTCCACAGACGGGCCAGAGTATCTAGCCTATTGCAGTCGCTCCATTGGCTGCCTATCCGGAAGCGGATAGAGTTTAAGGCCTTGACACTGGCCCACAAGGCCTTGCATGCCGCGGGAGCTCAGTATCTCCAAAGGAGGCTTGCCTTTTACCACCCGGCTCGCTCCCTGAGATCTGAGTCTCTGTTCTTAGCTGTGGTTCCCCGAGTAAAAAAGGCTCGCATTGGAGGCCGCTTTTTCAGGCTGCGAGCGCCACAGCTTTGGAACTCTCTTCCACTGACACTGCGCAGTACATCCAATCTACTGGCCTTCAGGAAGGGCCTTAAAACATGGCTCTTTGCCTGATAGTGTTCTTCCTCTCCAGTGTTGGATCCCTCTACTCTCCATAGTGGTTCTGTTCATGTTGTAGATGTCTGTCTTTTCCGGTCACTAATTAAAGCGCCGGGACACTCCTTTGGAGTAGCCGAGCGCTAGAAGACCACCCTAACATCTAACATCTAACATAACATTAGTTATACTGAGGAATTCTCTCACGAACTCTGGATTCACCAAGTCAAGGCCTATTCAGTGTGGTCTGCATTAAATTGTGCTAATATAATGTGAAAAATATGGAATTGTTTACCATACATTTATAAGAAATAATAAGATGTCATGATGCTAGTATGGCTTTTTATGCACTTGAAATCATTTGGTTCACAAACAATATGTGTCTGCAAGACAAACGTCTATCTTTTCGAATGTATTAACATGCAATTACATTTAAAACATTAGGTAATTAAATTCGTTCTGGGAGCACTGCATTAGTACAGGTATGAAATACAATCTATAAACGTCTCATAAATGCACCATTAGTGAGGAATGTGTGGCAGCTACTATTCTTTTGTCATTTCGGTGCACACATTTACACACGAAAAAGACATTTACATTGAATTGAGCGAGAGGTTCCACGTGAGCCACTGTGAGCAGCACAGCGTTTTGGCCCCAGCGTTCAGCGTTTCGGCCCGGTGTCTTGAAAGGCGTGCTGGCCCTGGGATTCTGCCGCCAGCTGCTGTGCCTGCGACTTTGCCTCCTCCTGCTTTTCCGTCTTGCGTTACAGGTTAGGAGAGGGTGTAGCCAGGCGTACAACTCAGGGAGAGAGTGTACTACTCAGGTGCTGGAGAGCCAGTCAATTAGTGGAGGACCAACGGTTTGTGACTTGCGGCAGTGAGGTCCAAGGATACGGGGGGCCTCAAGTAAATTTACTCCTGTGTCACCTCTGCTTTTGGTCCTGGCTGCTGCCTGGCGAGAGCAGCAAAGGCAGCAAGATTGAGGTGAGCTGGGTGAGGTGTGGCAAGGCTAGAGCAGAGAGGAGCATTTATCGAGAGCTCGGAGGAGGGGTGTGGCGAAGCCCGAGGGCCATGGTTATCTCCCGGCAGGAGTGGGCAGCGGGCAGCAGGCAGGGTTAGTCCGGAGCAGGTTGCTCTTCCCCGGGTACCTCGCACGCCTCACTCCTTCACAGCCTCACTCCCGTGATCTACATGGCACGCTCCTCTGGAAACCCACTGTTGTTTCTTCCAAAAAGGAATTGGAGGAAGGTTTTCATTGGACACTTTGACACCAGGGCCCTCATTTATGAAAAGTGACGCATCGCTGCGTGAAAACAGCGATGCGTCACTTTTCACTGCGCACTCCTTGCGACTCCAATGATGCGTCATATTTAATTTATGACGCATCATGTCGCAAGGACTTACAGATACGTCAGTATTTCTGACGTATCTGTAAGCGCAAAAGTGACGCATTGCTGGAGTGTGTCACAAAAGTGACGCAACTCCAGCAATGCGTCCTTTCACATGGGGAAAGCCCCATGTGAAAGGGCTTGCGTCAGTCTTACGCCTGCTGTGAGGCAGGCGCAAGATTTTGACGCAACCGCATCCTAAAAGTGACGCAGTGAAATCTCATAGATTTCACTGCGTCACTATTACGAGGCTTTTTGCGGGGGAACGCCCCTTCTGCATACATTATACCTGACGCATGTATAATGTGGCGCAGGGGTTTAAAAATTGACGCATCTACCTAGATGCGTCACTTTTTAAATATGGCGCAACAAGGCGCATATTTTACGCCGCTGGTGCGTCACAAAAAGTGACGCACCGGCGGCGCAAAACTGACGCAAGGCCTCCTAAATAAGGGCCCCGGTATTTAGCACTTAAGGTGGAGGAGCAGAGTATTACCCTGCCATCTGTTGCGCTAAGCTGTTTTTACCAATGCATTCCATAGGAACAGCAGCGCACCCACACGTTTGTCTTTACTGTTGAAAAATCACGTTGTTTGCCATCAAGCTCATAGAGACTAGTGTCGAGCTTAAGATTCTGGCTACAATTGAGGCAGAATGTCCTCATTTAGAAGTTCCCCTCCTGGTACACCATTGTGGCTTAAATCCAGAATAATCACATTTGGTAACTGGAGGGGGGCAATCCCGGTCCAATCTTGTGTGGTGAGGTATAATCGAGGTACCTTAAAGGTAACCATTCTGTACAATCCAAGAGAGGGAGTGATAGACTCTATGCCACTTCGCAATAGGTTTGAGAGTTTAAGGATTGATAGGGAGAGTGTCTCATATTGGGGAGGTGTGGGGACAGGTGGACTAGGTAGCAGCCTCACCCTCCAGCCTTGGGGTAATATCCTGGAATGTTCACAGGCTGGAGAACGTAATAAGAATGACAGAGCTTACCAAAATTTGGAAGAACTGAATAATTTGTTTCTAGGAGACTTTGCTGGCGGGTGATTCAATCCACCTGAGTGGGTTTATGCAGTTTGGAAATGGAGGAATTAAAATGAGTCCTGGGCGGGTAAGAAGTGGCCTACTGACACAGATATTGACAAAATGCAGCAAAGGAGCTAGAATCATTCAGACAAGTAGTGGGTTTCTTTTGGTCTGTTTTCTGGATTTGTATGATGACTGTCTTCGGCACAGTAGCTTAATAGTTCCAAATGTCTTCATAAATCAGATCGAGTCCAGGAAGGAGATGTGGGAAGTGTTTCAGAGAGATTTGCTTGTGTTGCCATGAATCCCCCCCACCCCCGATTCTCCTAGTAGTGGATTTGTTCCTTTGCTTTGTTCCAGGGCAGGTAGAGGGTGGGGTTTCTAATATATTAGGGAGCTGTGAAATCCCCAATGCCATCTTTCCAGAATGTACTCAATCCAAGTTAGAATGGAAATTTACAAAATTCCTCTCTATGTGAGGTTTTGTTTGACCAAATGACCATTTTAATGGGGATATACCAGCGGAACACGCGTTTTTGCACAGGAACCAGCATTGCCCGATAGATTATATGTTTTTACAGGCATGGTTTTTTAACTTCTGCACATGGTTCAAGATGTTGAGAATAAGGGGCAGTGATCATTGTTGCTTGAAAATGGCCTGAACTGCTGCCACACTTCCTACGGAGCGGGTGATCCCAATGGAAGTGATCTTTCCTAAATATTTAACTACAAGAATAGATGAAGGGTACATGGCCCAGTTGACACAGTATCAAGTCCTCTATCAGCTGACGGTAGGTGGGACGCTGGCTTGTCTATCCTGAATTGGTATTCTAAAACCATTGCTGAGGTAGATAGACGCTTAATGTAATTAGCACAGAAATGCAATGAGCAGGTTAAAAAGGAAAGCCCTGTTGGTCTGCTAAACAGCCGTGTTTTGACACAGAGTACTTACTGGCTATGAGGGAGTTAACGAAAGTAGAAAGGGCCAGGTGCTCCCTGAATTCCACAAATAAGATTGAGGCCTACAATTGTAAAAAAAAAAAAAAAAAAAAAAGGGGGGGGGGAGTATGAGGCCCTGGTTAAGACTAAGAATCAGGCCTGTTTTGTTTTTTAAACATCTTTATTGGCATTTTCAATATATTTAAATGTAAATGTGTTGTATTTGTAAAGCGCATGGCTGCCCACATACCGCTGTGGAACCCTTCTTGGTTTTTCCATGTGAAATGTCCACTCCTGGGTACCTCCAAGGTGAAGCCAGGCATCTAAGCGCTGCTGTGGCCGTTGTGGGGGTTAAGCAAGCTATTGCCCAGAGTCACAGAGTGGGTCCCATGATTAGACTAGGCACCGAGGCGAGAATTATCAGGTCCAGGGAGATTGAGTCCAAGAACCGCTGAGGCAGGAATTGAACCCTGTTCCCGGGCCAGACCTCTGCATCAGGGTCTGCTGCTCTAACCATTGAGCCACACTTCTCCACAGTCAGCCAGGCATATTGATAGGATTATTACAGCATCGTCATGGTTCTTCCCCTTCCACCCTCTCCCACGTTCTCTGTAATCATATTCCTTTACCATACTTTTGTAATGTAATCAATTTTAACCATATCCTTTTTATTGCCATGTCTGTATGAACATAACCATACAAGCTCCCTCCCTTCCAGCACCCCCAGTCGTGTCTTGGCCTCAAGAGTCATTATTGGACTCACATGGACCAAGCATAATTGCTTACGATGTGCATTCCCGGTCTTTTCTCCCTTCATCGAACTTCACCCTCTAGCACAAACCTTCTGCTAAGTTTTTTGGATTTGGGCTTAGGTAGCAGCCCCAATATTGCAACCCGTATTGTCTTGGGAATTATCCACTCTGTGGCAATGTGCATTTGATCTACTATATTCTCCCAGTATTGTGCAAGTGATGGACACTCCCACATCATATGAATGAAACGTGCTTCTGTTTGACCACATCTAGGGCATGAGTTTGTGCGATCAGGGTAAATTTTGCTTAAGGTCAGCGGAGTTAGATATCCCTGGTGTATGGTGTTGTATTGTATGAGTTTAAATCTCACATTGGTGTTCACCCTTTTAGCCTCCTTCATGTATTTTTAACCACTTCCGATCTGTCAGGGGCTCATCTATTGCTTCTTCCTATCTAGTCTATAATGGAAGGGGCCCCGCCGGGAGATCATCCCGTAGTGCTCTGTATATGTGCGAGATCAGTCGACAGCCCTTTGCCATGCAAAGCATTGCCCTTAGCACTGAGGTGCTAAGAAGCAGGCCTGTTATCAGTCAAATTGAGACCTTATGATTAGCACACGCCACGACAGGAATGAGAGAAAATTCTCGAGGTTAGTCCAGAGGTGTGTGGTAAAGCGATCTCCCCGGTCAGGTGTACGGTTCCAGAACCTGCTGGGTAACTTTTTTAACCTATATTTATTTATAAGGCTAGAGAGGAAAACAAGAGGGATAAGTGGCCTAAATTAGGAGAGAAGGCTTTGGAGTCTTTCTCTGCCCAATCTATAGTTAAGCTGATAACCTCCCTAAACTTAACCAAAGCAGCTGGACCGGATAATCTTCCCGCAATTGTGAATAAGACTAATCCTATGTGGTGGGGAACTTTCTTTTTAAAAGTATTTACAGACATATCTAAGACGGGTATATTTCCCAACAGCTGGAAGGGTGCAATAATTAAGCTGATTCATAAAAAAGGGGAGTTGGATGCACCTGGCAACTATTGCTTGATAAGCTTGTTAGCTGTTAGGGTAAAATTGTACTCCAAGATTATCCTCGTTTCATTAAAGAACTGGATTGAGTGCAATGAAATAGTCCCAATGGAGCAAGGGGGTTTCAAACTTGGGCATTCTACAATTGACCATTGGTTCAGTTTGTGGGCATTGTTTCGTTGATTTTAGCTTGGCTTTTGATTTGGTAGATCTCAGTATACTATGGGCTATATTACAACTGCAGGATATTTCCCTGGGTTTACTGGTAATCCTTCAGGAACTACATTCTCAGAATTGGGCCCAAGTGGACCTTGACTTGGACGATGCCCTTTCAGAAAGAATACCTCTTCGGAATGGGATAGGACAGTGCTGTGTTTTGGCTCCTACCTTGTACTCTCTGTTTTTAGCAGATCTCCTGGGTGTGTTGGCAGCCTCCCATTCGTTCTTAATGAAAATAGGGGCTAGACATGTGCCGTGCCTTCATTACGTAGATGATCTGGTAATTTTAGATTTGACTCAAGTAGGCCTACAGAGGAAATTGAATAGTTTTAACCCTTATGGCGAGGCGAAAAAACGAAGGGTCATATTGGAAAAAGCAAAAATAATAACTTTTTGGAAAACCTCCAAACCATTAAATGGCTTCTGGGTAATATAATGGTGGAGTTGGTATCTTCATACAAATATTTAGATATGACATTTACAAACAAGCTGAGCTGGACCATACTTTGGAATTGGTTGAGATGCTGACAGCAGCAACTATAGGGGGCCTAGTCCGTTTTAAGAATACCTTTGATGGTCCCTCTTGGTCTCTGCTTTTAACAGCTTATAATCTAATGGTCCCCACTCACTGTCTCTACGGAGCTGAGGTATTGACTTAAGAATGGACAAAAGCTGGGAGAGGTTTGAAAACAAGTGTTTGAAAAAACTGCTAGTCCTCCCAAAAAGTGAAATGGGCCTGTTAATAAGACTGGAAGGTGAGCTGCAGGCCATGAAGTTCCCGGCCGATAAAATGACCCTCCGATTTTGGGACAAACTGTGGTCCTCGAAGGTACAGAAGGTATCAGTTCTCTGTGGTTCTGAAATTGAAGAAGTGAGTTATGGTGGGTGGTGCTGGTCAGAAGTAGATTAGAGATCCTTGCTGGGGCCCTAAAAATACAGAAATTGTAATTGCCTGAGGCATACCTTCTGCGAAAGGCAAACTAAATATGGCCTGTAGAAGGGAGTCAAGATTACCTGATATGGAGCATGCAGGGACCAAACCCTCAGCAAAATATATGCTGGAATAGTGGGAAATAGGAGGGTGTTCCAGTACATATCAGCTTTCCCCGATGCCCTCTTACGATCATTATTGTTAACATTTTGAGTAGCTTTGAATGCCTGGTACTTAAGAGATGAGAAATGTAATGCTTTTCTGGATACAGAGAATAACTGCACATGGGTTGAAGTACTAGAATTTTAATGTTCATTTTTTAATTGAATATTATTTTTTAGGATTTGTTGCCAGATTTTAAAACCGCTTTTTATCAAATATGATTTAAGATATTGTGATAATGCTCTTACACTTTTATTAAATATGGAATTTTTAGATGTTGCCTGTGCTTTGGCAAACAATATGCTTGGACTTGTGATTTAAGGAGCCTCGCTTGAGACTATTAAATTGGATATTCTAGAGGACAGGGGCCAAAAGAAAGGAAGGATTTGAACTGGTGTTGGGCAAGCAAAGGTAATGTGTGTAGGGGTAGGACAAATAGAAAAGAGTCCCAGAAGGATTGAGGATCGGTGATTTAGTGTCTTACAAAATCATTTTTAAATTGCTCTGAATTTTAAATGTTATGTATTTATATTTTAAAAACATGGTCAAGGCATTAATAAACTTTACTTGACTTGAATTCATCATCATATTCGGGTTAAATGTTGATGGATAACAATTTTTCATTAGTTGTACACACATATAAATGATAATAAAGTATGTTTAGAGATAAACTCCATAACAGGAGAGTTCACCATTGTTCATGTTTTCTAGCACTTGTTTGTGTCTTCAATATATCACAACCTATCCTAATTATACAAATGATATCATCTAAACTACACTTTTTCTGCATGCTTTTACAATGCAGTAACTAAAATTATTTTTCGTCATCTTTTCTTTAACGTGTAGTTGGTGCACATTTAGTAATTTTTCTCCCAGAAAGTGTCATGATAGGTTTTTCTAAGGTCTCTAAAGTGTAACTATAATTTCCTCTCCAACTGGGTCCTTTGGGGAGCAATAGATCCCATTTTAAACTGCTATGTTCTTATATTTACTGTTTAAAGTAAGTACTGATAAGGGGGGAAAATATCTGCTTTAGGTACATTTTCTAATGTTCGTAATGGCAGAGACATTAAAATACCAGTCACTCCGGAATAAAACCATCCAGGTGGAAATGTTATGTACTGCTTATGGGGAGGATGTGATAATAACATGTCAAAAGGTCAATGCTAACTTAAACAAGAATGGATTTGCCTACAACACTCTAAAAGCTGAATAATGATGAAGAGTTTTAGATTTATACGCACAATAACATTAACACAATAATAGAAATGAACATGTAGTTAAAATATCGACAACATGTTGAGGGAACTGTCTAATGTAGGCCTCAATTACAACAAGCATTTACAATGCAATGGTTTCGCCTTTGGAAAAGTTAGAGCTATTGGCATTGTAAATGACAAAATTTGTATGTGTTGGTTTTGAAAATAGACAAATAAATGGCATTGTCATTTACATTGCCATTAGCTTAATCTCTCGCAAAGGTGCGCGGAAAGTAACAGCCAACTCGAGTGTCTAGTATTTACCATGAATAGTACGAAAGATACCGTGAGTCTACCATATAAAACAGGCTGTGGGAAAGAGAGCAGCCAGTGATGTGTACAGAGGCTGTGGGAAATGCACCGTCCAACATGCGAGCCGTGCATGTACCACAGGGTGTGATTCTGATACCAGCATAGCTATGTCGTGCATGAGGCGCGGGGAAAATACAGCAGCCATCGTTTTTGTCTAACATAATATACTGTGGGAAGGAAACCTGCCAACGCGTGGACTAGCACGCAACACGGGGTGCAGGAAGGACAGCAGCCTGAGTCATGTGTGTGTAAGATGTAACTCAGGTGGAGGGAACGAAATCAAACAGCACAGACAGGGTGTTTGAAAGACGCCGGCCAACCAGTGGGTCTAACATGCAAACCATGCTGTGTGAAAGAGCGCAGCCAATACTGTGTAACACAAGAAGTGTGAAAACATTGGCCACCCTGTGGGTCTAAAAGGCAACAGAGGCTGTTGGAAAGAGCTCAGCCAATGATGTGTAATACATGGTGTGGGAAGACACTGGTCAACCAGTGGGTCTAAAATGCAACACAGGCTGTGGGAAAGAGCTCAGCCAATGATGTGTAATACATGGTGTGGGAAGACACTGGTCAACCAGTGGGTCTAAAATGCAGCACAGGCTGTGGGTATGCGTACATCCAATGATGTATAACACTGGGTGTGAGAAAGACACCGGCCAACAAAGTTGGGTCGAACATGCAACACAAGCTGTGGGAAAGAGCACAGCCAATAATATGTAATCTGACACAATGTCCAGCACTCTACAAAAGTATGGAAATGATCTATTTCTTTATCGTATAGTAACAAAGGAAACAATAATTACGGAAAAACACCATATAATTGCAACATTTCATTCATTCCATCCAAGTAAGTTAGGAGTCTTCAATAGTTGAGTAGTCAGGTCTTTTATTCTGTTCAAAATGATATCTTCATAAAAACAATGTTGTAGCCAGTGCCTACGCGTTTCGTCCAACCGGACTTCTTCAGGGCTACAAATAACACATATATATATACATTATTTACAATTTTAGATATTTTTTTATACACATCTTAACATATACAATTTTTACAAATTTTAAAACCTATTTTTACTATCTAGTCCTACAGGTCACAAAGAAAACAACAACATTTCATTGCATATGTACACGGTATTCGTATGATTTGCCTTTATTAAACCTATTAAAATCAGAAAGGACTCTATTGAAGACTACTTTCCTTGTGGAATTATAAGTTTGTTATGATTTGGGACTATGGAGATTATGTGTATCTTGTCATTGTGGACACATTCACTTGTCACAGTTTTTTTGGATACGGTGGGAAAAACAAAACCTGTTGTCAGAGCTGGAGTAATCAATAGAAATAGTATAACACACACTACGTTGGGCATTTACAAACTCCCTCAGAACAAGCGTCAGTTTCTTTGAGCAGAATAACACTTTTGCAAAATAAGCTTTTCATTTCCCTTAAAGAAGATTAGTCAAAGGTATATCTTGGTGATCAAAGAATATTGTGACAAATTCTGTCACTATAACTGCACATATTATATTATAGATATCTCAACATACATTCATTTTCTATTTCCTAGAGACCATATAGATATTAACAGTATCTCTTACCAGGATAGTCACTGTTTTTTTATGTAACCCTGAGTGTGGGAAAGACACTGGCCAACCAGTGGGTCTAAATGCATCACATGCTGTGGGTATGCGCGCAGCCAACAATGTATAACACAGGGTGTGGGAAAAAGTACAGCCAATAATGTATAACACAGGGTGTGGAAAAGACATTGGCCAACCTGTGGGTCTAAAATGCAACACAGACTCTGGGTATGCGCGCAGCCAGTAATGTATAACACAGGGTGTGGGAAAGATATCGGCCAACCTGTGGGTCTAAACTGCAACACAGGCTGTGGGTATGTGTACATCCAATGATGTATAACACAGGGTGTGAGAAAGACATCGACCAACCTGTGGGTCTAAAATGCAACACAAGCTGTGGGAAAGAGTGCAGCCAATAATGTGCAACACAGGGTGTAGGATAGAAATTGGCCAACCTGTGGGTCTATAATGCAACACAGGCTGTGAGTATGCGCGTAGCCAATAATGTATAGCACAGGATTTGGGAAAGACATTAGCCAATAATTTGGGTCTAAAATGCAACACAAGCTGTAGGAAACAGCACAGCCAATAATGTGTAACACAGGGTGTGGGAAAGACACCTGCCAATATGTGGGTCTAACATGCAACACAGGCTGTGGGAAAGAGCGAAGCCAATAATGTGTAACACAGGGTGAGGGAAATCAGGGGCGGTTAACATATCGCAGAGAGCGGCAATTTTTGGGTCATACACTTTGGGTCAATATCTAACAGGTAAATGGAAGGACAAAAGCCGACCTGTCTGTATCTTTAAAGTGCAACAGGGGGCGTTTGTAAGATGCCCGCCCAGCCTTTGAGTCCTGCACCCAAACTGAGACCAAGAACCCACAATGCAGCCTGTTGGGCTGTCGGCAGCCCGGCCGATGGGTTCAAGATGTAACACAGAAAATGGGCTGCAATATCGGCTGTGGGAAGACGACAGCCTAGCTCATGGGTTGAAAATAAAATCGCTACTAGAAGGATACCAGCCTACTGATCTAGCAGAAGACCATGCGTGTCTAACATGTAAAAGTGGCAAATATTATAGTCCAATCACTCAGCAGGAAAGATGCCAGCCAACATGAGGGTGGAAAACGGCAGGGAGATCGGAGGAACGGGTACCATGAAACCATCCTATGGCGTGAAAAAATGTCCTTCCATCCCAGAGAACTGAGCCCAGCATAAAATAAAAAATAAGAACAGCCAGACCTAGACAACTCCAGCTAAATCTTATAAAGAAAACACAGCAATGCTGCGTCAGGATATTTATCTATATCACATGATTTATGTACAGAGTGCAGCCCTGCCACTGGGCAATGAGGCATGGGGGGAATATTCCATATCTAGGCTGTTACGGGGAGCAATATGCCGCCCTACCCATTACCACACATTAGAAGGGGTGAAGGGGGGCTGCTCACCCATCTTTAGGGGGGTCTGAAGGAAGCTACAGTTCATGATTCGTGTTTCTCACTCAAAGCTGCTCAAAAGAAAGCTGTGTGCCCGGGGCGCAGTCACCCGTCTAGGCTCAGTTGTGCCTGGGGCGCAGTCACCCGTCTAGGCTCAGTTGTGCCCGGGGCGCGGTCGCCCGTCTAGGCTCCACCGTGGCCTGTCTAGGCTCAGTTGTGCCCGGGGCACTGCCGCACGCACACGCTTGGTGCCCGCACACCACTGAGCCAGGGGGTGCGTCACCCGTGTGACCTCGTATGCCCTGGGGGCAAGGCATGGGAGCGCAGCGCCCACCTGGGCTCTGTGGCTGTCGCCGTTCACAGGCGAAGGCGCCTGGCCAGCCCCTCCGCGCAGTCTTTGTTAACTTGAAAGTCCAGCGTCCCCTCCTCGGACATTCATGGGCGGCCGGGGGCGCAGAGCTTTCATCCGAGAGTCTGATCACAACAGCAGTCCAGGGGGAGGGGTCCGAGCCCCGCACAGACACATGCTCTGTCCTGAGGGGCCCAGCTGCAATCAGCTTTGAGATCTGCAAAGCCCCGAGACAGGAGACACAACACGCACCCCCTCCTCCGACCCCCACAGCCCCAGCTCCTCCTAACACAAGGTCCTACCTTCGCCCATCCAACCCCTCCTCCACAGTCCCTTCACTCACCTACTCATCCTTCCAAGTAATAAACACAGAGCACGTCTAACCCCACTCACCCGACCCTATTTCACATGATTGAACAACTCGAGCCCCGAATTTTACTCATGCGCCCCTTCTGAACACACAGCCCATACTCGCCCCCTTTCTCTTTAAGAAACTGACCAAACACTGCCCGCTTACACACCAGTCTCTGCTGTTCTCTTAGTCACATGCTCCCCAAACCCCCAATTCCATCCACCCTCCTAGGGTAAAGCGCAAAGGAGTGATTTGCAAAAAGAGGGATCCAACAAGAAAGAGAGGAAGAGGAATGGCGGAGAGGCTGATGGCGGCAGTGGGATGTCAGGAGGGCTGCAGTATGCCTTTGCCCTTGATGAATGAAGCTTACTTATTTGTGTTTTACATTTAAAATATAAATGTATTTTTCCTCATTGATTTTGAATAAATTCTCCTTATAGAGACGAGGAAGTCGATCTATTATTCTACAAGTACATTGTATAAATAAAACATACATCAAGGGCAAGTTCTAATCTCCAAGCACTACTCAGGTTCACTAGCAGCTGGAAACAAAATCTGCAAATGATACACAATTAACATCACGTTGACTAATGGCAAAACATTCAAACACACGCATGCAGCCACACACCCAGTCATCACACATGCTACCATACACAAAATAGTCACTATCACAAATACTGCTAGAAACACAAAAGCACACAATCATCACATAAGCAGCCCAAATCCAATAGTCATAAAAAAACATCCCATATGCATACACAGCCATACGTTCACTTCTCATTCATGCTGACACACACACCACTCACCTATGAACACACACACACGGTTTCTATCACTATCGGGCATAACTGTGTTATTCGCTGTCCTGTTCCACAGCAGGGCTCTGCCCTAATAAGTTCCTGAGTACTCCCCATAGACTTTAGGATCTGGAGGGGAAAGGTGCGACACCCTCTCTACCCGCACCTCACATGCAGGGAATGTCACCTATTAAATACAATTTTAGGATTATGTTTGCTTCCTGCCATACACACACACCGTGTCTTGTCACAGCCGACGAATTTCAACAATTACAGTCCACAAGTAACGTTTCTGTAAGCTAAGAGTGTGTGCTGTAAAAAATACACATGCATTAAGAAAATGGGCATGCTTTACCTAAGAAAGAAGAACTCCACCTCTGCAGAGCGCACGAGCGCACGGCTCATTTGCGAAGCCTGCAAATGCTATCTGGGAAGCGATGAGGCTGCAGGGGGAATTTGCCGACGATCACACTAAGCTGAGTGTGTCTGTCGGACTGAACGAATGGCTGGCTGGATCAAGTGCGGCCCCAGAAAACTGGTATACGCAAAAATTAAGGAGAGCGGTGGCTTCTAAATACCGACAAAGAACGACACCTTGGTGCGGTTCGAAAATAAAGGACCTTGTAGACGTTAGTAATGGTATTGCGTTTGGGGGAAATATAGTGAAAACAAGCACTAACGAGTGGCGGCAAAGGAGGAACGTAACCTTCCCTCATCCCTATGTGTACAGGCTCCTGCCTGCCCTCCGTAAAGCGCACCGCAGAACTCGCATTAGTATTACAGCCGCCATGCTGCTACTGCTGAAATTGACCCTGTTACAGCCGCGCTTCTGCTTCCGGGTAACGTTCGTATTGTGCATGTATGCTGGACAGGTCAGGTAAAGAAACACAAGGAAACAAGGTCAATTTGCGATTCGGGGGCGTGTTTTTCGCCCTCTCCCCTTCACATTGGCTGGAAGGTAAAATTCCAGCCAATGGGAAGAGGAGAGGGCGTGACTTAAAAAAAGACACGGAAACGCCCCCGAATCGCGTCAAGGCGGGCCCTGAACTCAGTGACGCTCCTCTCCTCCAATGGCTGGCCAGCATTTACGAGGCCAGCCAATGGAGAAGAGGGGCATGTTCAGGCCCCCTATACTACTAACAAAAGATTTCGGCTCCGCCTACCCACTGCTTATGCAGTGGGACGGTAGCCGAAACCTAAAAAGGTAGGTGATGCCTGCAGCCATCTTTCAGTATGACATTATTTTAATTTGTGTCCCACCCTGCACACAGACCATTCATGCACAAGCAACTTTGTAAACATTGTTTTGAGATGTAATGTGCAGGATGAGGTTTCTTTACTTTAAGCACAATATTCCACCGAGAGTGAATCTTCCCAAGACTTCCCCCATTGGGACAACACTGATTTCTCATGAAAACTTGTCACTGTTAATTAAGTAGCAACATTTGCATTAACAATTTTGGCGTCTGAAGGGCACCTGGGATGAGAAATGCATTATGTGAATCTGAGGGATAGTGCTGAATAATGTGATTTCAGAAACTGTATCGTTCTTTTTTTATTTTACGCAAGATTGTTGCGTGGCCCAACTTTTAAGCTGAACAAACTTTGACTGGAGCGTGCCAGGAAGCTATTTAGTCCCGACAATTGGTTTGAACCATAAGGAGACACGGGCACAGAAGGATGTTTTAATATTTGGAGACTGTCCATCACCATTTCTGATGAAGGGCTGCGTGAAAAAGGTGGTTGGATCAATTTATACCACCGAAACGCTTTGCGCTGAAACTAAAAAGCACTAAACCGAATTGGTTCTGGTCGGAAAAATGAGAACTGTACGCAATGATGTGTTAAATACATTGATTGATTAATCATGAAATTACTGTTGGATTAGTGCTTAAAATGACAACAAAAAAGAATGTCTTATATTCTCCCGTATTGAATTTTATGAGTATTTTCTTGTGTATGTGATTTACTACAGTTTGTAATTGATTTATTGCACAATAATTGATTTGCTTTTTTTAATGTGTTTCTAAGGTGTTTTTATATATTAAAAAAGGATTAATTTAATAAAACAATTATATATTGGCTTTGGTACTCTGTGATACTCGTTGGTGATATTGGTTTGCGTGGGTATGGATGTGATATGAGTTAAAGATAGTGTGCTTCAAAATAATCAAAAGGGAAATTGTTTTTGACTTGTTGCCAACGTGTATCGCACTAAAGTGTCAGATCATCACCCAGGTGAATCGGTGTGATCAAAACACCTGATAGGATATACTTTTGGGTCCTCATCCACGGGTACCACTTGTGGCTTCCTTCATCATCGGACCCACATCCTACTCACCTAGAGTGGGTGGTGTGCTCCACAGGTTTGTAAGCGGAGCGCTTGACCTGATGTTTAGGGATTTGTTTGTGTTAAAAGTGCCTTCTGGATCTTACTGTCTTTTTAATTAGTTGGTCCTACTGCCAATAATGGAAGTTCTGGCTTTTTAGCCAAAATCAATTTGCATTCTTGGACTTATGTGCACATTTCTCAATGATGGGCTGGCCCATAAATTGTAGATGGATGCATTAAAAAAGCATCGCTAAGTATAAACACGTTTCCAAAGATGCAATATGCATTAGAGATTCTCATCAGTAGCCTTTCCTGCCAGTTTCCAATGTAAACAAGCCTGTCCACTAACAGACATTTGTAAACATGCTCATAATAGCCCAGTGCACCTCTGATCTTTTTAAAAAAGAACATGCTCACAAGTCCCAGAACACAAGTGGGACCATTATTTTAGAAAATGGATGTAGATGAGTGACCTTCTATAAGTACTACAGGTGTGCTAACACTATTTTTAAGTCCTATCTAGACCGTTACATTGCACTCGATATGGTAATATTTGAAATATACCTAATGTAATGTGTGAGGACCAGCAACAGGTGATCCACAAAGTGTCACACGTAACCACCCTGAAAATATAGAAATGTTACACATTAGCAAATTAAAAACTTGCCACCTGTGGTATTCATAAAAATGTAATGCCCGCCTTGCAGGAGTTTTGTGTCCCTGCATGGATGGGGTGAGAGAAAAGCACAAAAGGGCTCAGCACCATGCTCCCTTGTTTTTTTGGTCAGACAACCCACTACCATTAATGTTGTAAATTACTGATTTTTAAAAGCATTCTTCAACAAGTTCTGGCTTTTTAGCCATAATCAATTTGCATTTTGGGACTTATAGGTGCACATTTCTCAATGACAGGCAGACCTGGATACATTAAAGGCATCACTAAACATAAACGAGTTTCCAAAGTTACAATGAGCATTAAAGTTTCCCATCAGAAGCCTTGCTGCCAGTTTCCAATGTAAACAAGCAATGGAAATGCAATCTAGTGCGTTGTCATGTTCCAGGGTGTTTGACCCATACACCAAGATGTCATCACTGTAGTTCAATGTGTTGGGTATATGCCGGAAGGTATGGCGAATAGTTTCCTGAAATATTTCCGCCGCAGAAGAGACACCAAAACTCAGCCGTTTATACCGAAACAAACCCAGATGGGTGGCGAACGTTGTAATGTACCGCGACTTTTCATGTAGTTCCAGCTGGTGGTAACCCTTGTTTAAGTCAAGTTTGGAGAAGACTCTGGCTCCATTCAGTGCAGTTATCATGTCACTCAAGTGGGGTCCGGGGTGACGCTCTCTCTCTATAGCGGTGTTGGGGAGTCTCATGTCCACACATAGACGCACCTTCTCAGGAGTGCCCTTTTTGGGTACCATGACGACAGGTGATACCCAGGGTGTGGGGCCGTCAGTTCTTTCAATGATGTCCGCTTTTAACAATATTACATCTCACCCCTTTGTTAACAAAAGAAAGTAACTGACTTGATTAAAGTTCTTCAATTAGTCTCTTGGGCTTTTGAATGTTTCTTCTAGGACGGAGATTCACTCCAGAGTCTTCAGACGCAGCTTCAGTCTGACGTTCAGGTCTCTGTACTGCATCCACTTGACCAGGTCCCTCTAACTCTCGTTGGTCTGGTGTTCTATCAAGAGCCTCTCTCATGGCAGGTGTACACTTTTGGAAATGTGAGACATTTCTTGTAATCCTTCTTTTCTCGGACTCCTCAGTAATCATTGTACCTTTCTGCTGAGTTATTACCAAAGGCTCGTCTTTGAATTTACAGTCCATTTTCTTTAGCTGATCTTGTTTAACCACCACACAGTCTCCTTCATGAAAAGATGGAGATTTGTCTCTCCTCCGAGTATCTGCATAGATTTTCATTTTACTCTTACCAGCGTGATCTGCCAGTACCATCTCTTGATGGGCACGTGCTGGAGACACGGGTCGCAGCGCTCCTTCCCATGTCGGGATCCGCGTTCGAATGGGTCGCCCCAACATGAGCGTGGCAGGACATTTTCCTGTGGTGGCATATGGGGTAGTCCGATACGCTCTCAGCACCTCATTGAGAGCCACCTGTAAGTCTCTTTTGTCCAGGGTGGCTTGTTGAAAGGTCTTTTTCAAAGTCGCCATGAATCTCTCAATGGTGCCATTGGCCTGTGGCCACAGGGGCGTGATCTTATGGTGCCTGAGGTTGAGGTGCTTCGCAAATTCACTGAAGTCATGTCCATTGAAAGGAGGACCATTGTCTGTTTTGAGTTCCTTAGGAACGCCCCAGGCAGCGAATACTTTGTCTAGCACAGCAATCGTGCTGGAGGCATTGGTAGAAGAGACGAACTGTGCTATTGGAAACCTCGAGTATTCGTCCATTATTGCCAGGACATATTTGCCTGACTGGAGGGGTCCATAAAAGTCCATGGCAAGCTCTTGCCATACCCCACTGGGCAGCTTTGTCATTTGAAGAGGGGCGGGCGGATCTCCAAGGCTAACCAGTTGACACTGCGGACAGTCCTTCAAGGTGAGCTCCACCATTTCATCCAGCAGTGGAAACCACACCCTTTCTCGGAGAGCTCTTTTCGTCGCAACCACTCCACGGTGGCCCTCGTGGGCTAAGTTGATAACGCCTTGTCGTAACTGCCTCGGGATGACAATCCGATGATCTCTCAGCAGGAGCCCCTCTGAGGTGGCAGATAATTATTCGCTGATGTGCCTAAACGCTTGCATCTCTTCACGAACCTGAGGGTCATTCTTTTCTTCCTCACTGTCATGTCTCCAGCGGTGTGTTCGCAGTCGACGGACCACCTTCTGAAGGATGTTGTCTTGTGCTGTGGCTTCCTGTATCGCTTCCAGAGGAACCACCGGTGGCCGGGCTACTCCTACCACGAAGTGTATGTACTCCTCCGCAATTGAGGGAGGCAAAGCCTGGGATGCTTGAGGATGTCGGGACATGTAATCCGCAGGATTCGCTGACTTCCTCGGTTTGTGTATTATCGTGTTGGTGTATTCCTGTAGGCGCAAACCCCACCGTTCGATGCGAGGTGGCATCTTGGCCCTTGGGTTTCCAAAGATGGTGACAAGCGCCTGATGATCAGTCACCATCGTAAAATGCTTGCTGTAGATAAATACAGGCCCAGACAACCGCAAGGCTTTCTTTTTCAGGGTTGAGAATAAGCCTTCTCTGTGTCTGATAGGCTGCGACTGGCATAGGCCACAATGTGTCGTTGGTCAGAGTCATTGTCATACTAAGCCAGTATTGCACCCAGTCCCACTGGACTGGCATCCACCGTTATCTCCGTCTTCCTCTTGGGACTGAAATAAGCTAAATTGTCCGCTGATTCTACAGCTTGTTTAATTGACCCCAAACAACTGTCGGAACTCCTTCAACGCATCAAATCTGGGTCACCCAATGACATTTGCCCCCCTTCCATCTTTAGAGAATTAGGCTTATCTCTTCCACATGCACTCTTGCCTATTCTCAATGAATCCCTCAGACAAGGCAGAGTCCCCACAGATTTTTAAAAAGCCCTCCTTATACCGTTAGTAAAAAAACAAGGGAAGGATCCCTCGGATCTTACAAACTATCGACCTATCTCCCTGTTGCCCTACCTCTAAAAGGTATTGGAGGCCCATGTCTCTAAGAGTGTCTCTAATTTCATCGAGACCACCAACTATTTGGAGCCTAATCAAGCGGGGTTCCGCCCAGGTCACTCAACAGAGGCTGTGATCCTGGCGCTCCAAGACAACCTTAGAGCCAACGCGGACGCCGACAGACACCAAGCCTTGGTGTTGCTTGACCTCTCGGCTGCGTTCGACACGGTTGACTATGACATCTTGCTCAACCGTGTCGAACAGGCTGGCCTGAGAGGATCAGCGTTGAGCTGGATCACTTCCTTTATCGAGGGCCGGACTCAGGCAATTCAACTTGGCAGCTTTACAGGCACTAGGCACACATCCACCTGTGGAGTCCCACAGGGGTCGTCATTATCCCCCTTATTATTTAATCTTTATCTCCGCCCTCTTCTTCATTCCCTTAAGAAATTTAAAGTCACAGTGTTCAACTATGCGGATGATTTACAGCTACTATTCCAACTGAACATCCCTGATGCCGTGTCCGAATTTCAGAACACCATGAGACACATCCAATGCTGGATGAACGAAAACCATCTAAAACTTAACCCGGGCAAAACAGAACTACTTTTGCCCGGGAACAGTTTACCCAGCTGGAGTGTCAACTACTGGCCAGCAGACCTGGGCACTCCTCCTGTAAGGTCCACTGCTGTAAAGAGCCTAGGGATCACGCTCCATACGGACCTGTCCTTAAAAACCCAGGTGGGTGCCGTGGTCTCCGCAAGCTTTTTCCAAATGAGGAAAATAAAAAAAATTGCTCACTTACTCACCCAGTCTGCCTTAATCCAGGTCACTATTGCCCTGGTCATGTCCCGCTTGGACTATTCCAATAGCGTCTACCTGGGACTTCCAGTGGGCCTATCAAAGAGACTTCAACTAGTCCAGAACCAGGCGGCTAGACTCATCCTACAACAGCCAAAATGGTCTTCTATCAAACCAGGACTAGAAAAGCTACACTGGCTTCCGATTTCCCAACGCATTGCTTTTAAAGCTGGCTGTATCACCTTCAAGGCCACACAAGATAAAGGCCCTGCCTTTATTCGCAGCCTGGTTTCTAAATATATTCCCACTAGAAGCCTGCGTTCTGCTCAAAAATCCTTACTGGAGGTGCCTCGCTCGGCTGCTGCTTTCGCCATCTAGCAGCTTCACTCTGGAACTCCATCCCCCTACCGATTAGGCAGAGTAAGGATTTGCTCACCTTCCGCAAGGGACTAAAAACCTGGTTGTTCTCTCAAGCCTACCATTAGCCTCTGTCAGCTTAGTGTTATGTTGTTCTGACTCTTCACACTTCCTATAGCGCCATGAAGCCCACGGGCGTACGAGCGCTTTATAAATTGATTTTAACATAACATAACATCTCTTGAAACGCCCGCTCACACTGTGGGGTCCAAACAAACGGTTGTCCTTGCTTGGTGAGGGCTCATAGTGGGTGGCTGATGGTGGCGTAATCTTTGATGTATCTGGCACAATAACTGGCCATGCACAAAAAGGATCGGATGTCACTCACATCCGGGGGGCTCTTGGTGTCGTTGAGTGCTATCACTTTCTCTCGGTCGGGCTTCATCCCGGCTCCAGAGAACACATGTCGGAAAAATTTGAGAGTGGATTGATGGAACTCACACTTGTCCTTATTGAGGGTAAGATTGGCTTCCAGGAGCGCATCAGAAATGCAATAAGTCTCGCATTTGCTTTAATGAGTTTGAGCTACTGGCGCTGTACATGACAAAGTCTTTTAGCCATGTGTTTCAGTTTGGAGTAACGTGGATGTATGTGGTATGTAGTGGAATTATGTGGGTTGATTGGAATTGTTATATGTGCAATTGTGTGGTGTACAGTGGATTTGTGTAGTAGAATTATGTGGCATGGTGTGCTGTGGAAATATGTGGTTAGTAAGTATGTGGTATTGAGTGTATTTGCATTATATGAAGTGGGTTGTGTAATACGGAGTATAATTATGTAGATGGGATTTTGTGTTGTGGAGTGAGTAGCATGTAGTGGAGTTTGATTATATGGTGCGCTGTTGCATTATGTGGCATGATGTGGAATTCTGCGGTGTGGATTGGATGTATTTGGTGTGTTGAGTAATTGTGTTGTTGTGTTTAATTATCTTGTTTGGTGTCAAATTATGTGGATCTAGCAGGATTATCAGGATCTAAATGTGAAACGACTCTTGAAGTGTGGGCATATTTGTATCCCGTACTCTGAAGCCTAGACTTCCATGAAGTGCTCATCAGCAGGGTTGAAGCAGTTGGAAGCACATAAGTACAGGAACGCCTAAAATATTACCTTTCGAATAAGTAGGTGACCCATCTCTTCTTTCTGTGCCCTAGCTCCTGAAAACATCCATGTCCTTACAGAGCACCCCGGGGAGAGTGGGGGATGTTAGGTTTTCTAAAGCACTGGTGACCTGTAGGACGGATGGTAATCTGGGAGTGTGCACCTCGTTGAGTGACAGTCCTCCTTGTTTTGCATGTGGCCGTGGAACAAGAAGGCGTGGTGACCATCTGTTCTGCCTATAACAACTGGTGTCCCCCCAGCGATCCGCTGAGTAGATACTGCAGAACCACCTCAGCGTTATTGTGTGCGATGGGAGTTGAGCTTTTGTATTGTGTAGATCGAATGAATGGATTGAATGTTTTAAATGGTGTTGAGTGGAATTAGTTTTTGAATTCGGATGAATGATGAGAGGGTGCGTTAGGGGGTTTGTAAGTATTTATATTTGATTTCATCACTGATGTATACATATATGTAAAGTAAGATGTTTTTACATGTGTTTGATATCACCTTTATATTTTGAAAAATGAAAATAAAAATGTATATTTATTCCGAAACTGTGTTGAGAAGTTAAATGTTATGACCGTGGTCCAGTAAGCTCAAAGCTGCGCCCTGGTTGATAATTTGGGACTCTATATGAGCCCGTAGATTGAAATATATAGAGCAGACTTCCCTCCTTTGAATTTGGTCGTGGAACAAGAAGACACAGCGTGTGTTCTTCGGCACCGGGAACAATGATATTCCTTTCCATCTTGCTGTCCTAATAGGGCGTGCATCAAAGACCTTCACATGTTTAAAAATTGCACTTGAAAATAATTTAATGAAGCCAATTGCAGTGCAAGTCCCAATTATCATGTTTGGAGTGACGCTGCCCGCGCCAGCAGGTCTACCCTGTTAGAAAAAGTAGTAACTAGTCCATCCACATTTCTGCATGGTTGGCAAATGTCCAATAAATCGAGCCAAAAACCACAGTAGGTCAGTATTCCATAATGAAAGTGGTACGCAGAACACACTGTTGAAGTTGAAGTTAAAGTTGAAGTTAAAAATATGTATAAAGCGCTCGGTCACCAATCGGTTTCATGGCGCTAAGGACGCGGACCCTGAAATGTGGAACAAGGATAACTAAGGTGAGAAAGCCCGTGAGAAAAGGAAGGTCTTCAAGGTTTTGCAGAAGTCATGGTAAGTGGGGGAAGACCTAATGGGCAAAGGGAGTTCCAGAAAAGTGGAGCCAAGATCGAAAACTTCAGGCCACCCAATCTTTTCTTGTTGGTAGGGGCGTCCCTTAGAAAAATCATACATTCCAAGCTATATGCAGGTATGCACTGCAGGTAGAGCTATGCAGGTATGCACTGCAGGCAGATTGGGCACAGTGTACCCTGTCTACTGTCCTGCCTACGTCCATCTTTCCTTGGAGGAGCCACAGGCTGGCTGTTCGTGATGTAAACATGTGATTTGGTTTTAATATGCTTATTTACATTGTACACCTACACAATGCAGCACTATCTGTAAGCGCCCGATGGCATGTCCAAAAGAATAGAGCTTTAAAAATGTTAAAGCGTACAGAAAGGGTGATCACTTTTTCAAAGCCAAGCATTTGCAATGCAGTAGGTCTCGCATTTACGCGAGTTTCAGGCATTGACATTGCAAATAACAATATCTTTTATTTTTGTTTTCGTTTTTAAAACATATATAAAAGGCATTGTCATTTACAATACCAATAGCTTAAATTCGCATAAATGCGAGACCTGTTGCATTGCAAATGCTTGTTGCACTCACCATCACGGTGAAAAACAAATCTTAACTCTGCAGCAGTGCCACCCTTCACTGGCTCTGATGTCATTTCAAAGAGGCTCGTTATAGTACTTTCACAGTCTCATCCTTTCAGGACGGAAGCATTTTCAATATTATGAGCAACTAAGCCACATTTGTCGCTTATTCATCTTATGCAACTAACAACCACTGACAAAGCCAATAGTGTTGGCTTGTTGTGGGTGTAATGTTACTTGTTGTATTATATGTCTGGATACAATGACATTAGCAGCAAAATATCAGTGGGAGCACACTATGGCAAGCACAGATTTTTAGTTTTTGTGTTTTAAAGCTTCGCCTTTAATTACATAGGTCGTGCCCCTATAAGGGTTTTTCTTCCCACTTGAAGACCTGGGTGAGACAGCATAAAAAGCGCAGGAATTAAAGCACATTCATAAGGAGCAGCAATGTACGCACAAGTGCACCACACGTGCACGCACAAACACACACGTGGGCCAACAGAGAACGCACACGAACATGAACGCACTGGGAGGGCATGCACCACAGAAACGATCAGGCAACCCCTCAGGGCCGGCTCCTGCAGTGTCCCGGGATGCCCACCCCTGGAACACTGCTGTTTGCTATGGCTTGGATTATTTCACTGCCAGGACAATGCACACACCTTGGTACATGTCCCACCTTTCACATGCTCTGAACCCTGTCCAGGGGGTACCCTAGATCGACCAGCGGGGTGCCTGATGTGTATGGAAAGGGAAGGGCAGGGTCTAGTAAGTGCGTGCACTTACCAGAACAACATGGCAGTTTAGGAAACTGTGCGCAGGCCCTGCAATGGCAGGCCTGAGTTCCCTTTCCAAGGCTACTTGAGTTGGTGGCACAATCAGGGAAGCAGACCCACCAGTAGCATTGGCATTGCTAGCCCTGGCACACTTAGTACACTTCACTAGGGACTTTACTAGTAAGGCAAACATACCAATAATGGACAACCAATCACCATTACACTTTACACAGGGAACACTTACTCTTTGACACTGTTTAGCAGTGGCAAAGTGTCCAGAGCATCTAAGTTGGCAACACATGTCAGAAAAAAGGTCTAGGGCAAAAGCAAAAAGTGTAGGGAACTTTAGCCAAAAGGGGCCAAGTCCCACAATTTATTTTAATCTGTTTAACCTGCTACAGATAAAGACTTACAGGGTGTGGTGGATTCCCCTCCAAGCCGGAAGGGCCGGACCACTCCAACATGGCGGACAAGGTACTCCAGGCCGGAAGCAGACCCGGCCTCTAGACAGCTGCACCGGAAGCCACACGCCGGCAACAGCAAGCCCCGGAGGCGGGCCGAAGACGCCTGTCTAAGCTGGGGAACACCATCGCTCAGGCCTGCCAAGTGTCACGCATCAGGAGTGACACTACCGTATTTCAGTGTGGTGATCCGCATCACCGCACTGAAATGCAAAGTCACGCATCTCGAAGCACCCAGAAAGCTAGCTGCTATCCCACCATTTTTTACTGTGAACAAAGTGCAGAGTAAAAGTTCTAAGCGGCAGCGCTCGCTCTATGCTGGTCTCAAGAGTCTTGGGGGATGCCTGAGCTCGAGGGAAACTGCTACTGTCGACAATGTAACAGACAGTCATTAGGATTGAGTTCACTGTGCGGCCATTTCACCGATCACGTGGGAGGAGTCGGCGAGTGCCCAGTGTGATAGGTGGTGAGTCATGCTGCAGTTGCCCGCCCGCCGCAGTTGAATTAGAAGTTTGTTGCATCCTCAACTGGCGGCAAACATTTAGGCTCATGATTAAACCAGGAACCGGAGTGGTTTGCAGTGCCCAGAAAGCTATCCTGACTGGACAGCAGCTATGTAGGTGAGCCACGACCTCATGCCCCCCGGCGGCCGGCCTTGTTCAATGCTGCGAGCGGGGTCCGAGTTGGGTTGCTGAAGACCAGCCCTCGATGCAGGAAGTGACCAGCTTAGCCAAGGTACATGTTTTTAGAATTTTACGGTCGAATGTGCTAGCACACAGAGCCCCTGTGGCACAATACATTCCTCTTTAATTACGCGCCTGACTTTTTCACAGCTGATCATTATAGTCACACCACACAACTGTTTGCTTCCAGATTATAATCCGTTAATTATCGGCGAAGATTGCCGTTTCTTGTGGCCATGCTGCACTGTTGTGTTTTGCTGTAGGTATTTTTTTCTTTTTAAATGTTACGATTTGGCGCAAGCAGAGGGAAAAGGCAGCCGACGCTGCCGTGACCCTGACTGGCAGGGCCCGGTATCACAAGGCAGTGAAGCGAGGGAGCCCCACAGTACTCCAAAAGCGGAAACTCCGCACCTGCAGCCTGGCTCTAAAAAGGAAGGGATGGCGGTTTAGGCCAAGCAGGGGCTGGTGACAGCGCGCCAGTCCAACTGGGACACATTCGCCTGCTTTGCGCAGTTTCTAGAGGGCAGGCTGTTGGCCTCTCAGGGCAACTTTAGGGCAGCCCGGACTGTACACAAACCCTGGTGGAAGAAGTCATTACTCACCTTCAAAACTCAAATAAATACATCCAGCAGAGAGAGTCAAAAAGCATACAGTCAGTCTTAAGGGTCCAGCTCGGACTAATGGTGTTGCATCTCCCTAGGCCCTTGTAAGTATGAAACATAGTCAGGGGACTACCACAAGTTTCATAGAAAAAACATATGTAGAGACACATCAAAGTCAAATCCATTACCCCCTAGCGTACACATCCACCCCCGGACCTTTCACGGGGCATTGCTAATTCTACTGTAGGAGAGTCACACAGTTCGCCGTGGTATGGATTCCAGTGTCCCCATTTCTTGAGTTTGAGTTTGAGTTTAAAATACTTCTAAAGCGCGCGTACACCTGGCGGTTTCTTGGCGCTGTAAAGTACTGGCTCCAGAGGGCGGGAGAACAAGGAGAATAGAGAGAAGCAGTTATGAAGAAAAGGCTTGTGTAAAAAGAAAGGTTTTTAGGGCCTTACGGAAGGGTGTGTAATGGGCGCAGGATCTGAGGTGAGCCGGCAGAGAGTTCCAAAACGCAGGGGCAAGAGTAGAAAATGTCATGCCTCCCCACTTTTTGCGTTTAAAGCGGGGAACTATGAGCAGATGTTGAGTTGAGGAGCGTAGTTCCCTAGCAGGGACGTAGGGATTGATTTCTGCAGAGATAAAAGCAGGGGCTGTGCCAATCCGGGCTTGAAAGGTGATGCAGCCCATCTTGAACTGAGCTCGTTCTCGGATGGGAAGCCAGTGTAGGGACTGGAGGAGGGGAGTGACGTGATAAGATTTGGGCAAGTTGAAAACCAGGCGGGCCGCCTGGTTTTGAACCAGCTGGAGTCGTCTCACACTATACGCGGGCATGCTACAATAAAGGGCATTGCCATAGTCCAGGCGGGAGATAATCATTGCCAGGACTATGAGCTTAGGAGCAGAAAAAGAAAAAAAACGAGAGACTTTGCGAATAGTGCGGAGTGAGAGAAAAGAAGAGGACACCACAGAGCTGACTTGGGAGTGCAGAGTGAGTTGATCATTCAGTTTGAACTCGAGAGTTTTTACAGAGGAGGAGGGAGGGGGAGAGGGACCTAGGGAGGGGGGCCAGAAGAGAGAGGACCAGGGACTGGAGCAACCACCTGTCAACACCAGCTCCGTTTTTGGGGTTTAGCTTCAGGTGGTTGTAGTTCATCCAGTTCCGGATAAAAATCATAACAGACGAAAAATTGGACATAGACTCGGGGGATGAGGATAAAGAAAAAATAAGCTGGAGGTCATCCGCATAATTGTAGACGGAGACCTCCAATTGTTGAAGGGCAAAAATAAGAGGGGCAATGTACAAATTAAATAAAAGAGGGGAAAGGGAGGAACCCTGGGGGACCCCGCATTGGACTGCGCGGAAGTTCGCCGAAAAGTCACCCAGGCGCACAGCCTGGCTGCGGTCTCTCAGGAAGGAGGACATGTCCCATACCTTGGGGCAACCTCTTATTTTATAAACAGTCTTCTCAGCTATCATGCATTGATCCATTGCAGCCATCCAACCCACCACCATTGGTTTGTCCGGGGAGCCCCACCCCATCGCTATGGAGCGCTTGACCAACAGAAACCCCAGCGCCGCCCATTGTAGCTCCAGGACACCCAGGTCATTTGGCCCCCAAATGTTGAGGACACATTACCTAGGCGACGTGGAGAGTGGTTTACCCAGGGAGCTGCTCATTTTACGCAGCGTAGCCGTCCAGAACCGCTGTATCACCGGGCAATCCTATAAGATGTGGTAAAAGGTGCCAGGGAGTCCACAACCACGTAGGCACAATGTGTCTGGGCGCCTTCCAATTTTAGCCAGGGTAAGGGCGGACATGTACACTCTGTGTAACACTTTTAGTTGGATCAATATAAACCTGTGACAAATAGCTGATTCCCTCGGGGACATTAGTGCCGATCGCCAGTCCTCCTCATCTAAGGGACCCAGGTCTGCCTCCCATTTGGTCCGTAGTGACAGGAAGGAGTCGGGGAGATTATTGCAGAGCTTACGGTAGGTAAGGGAGATGGCCTTTTCAGGAAGGGGTTCTGACAGCAGCCTGTCCTCCAAAGGGGAGGTATCAGGTATGGAGGTGAGGTCTGGAAAAGCGGCCTGAAGAGCATGTGTGATTTGTAGGTATCTGAGGAACTCAGTGGGTGCGAGGGCATATTTAGCTTGGAGGTCACTAAAGGGCAACAATTTGCCCCTGTGGACCAAGTCTCCGACCTCACAAATCCCAATCACGTCCCATCTGTCGAAGCCCTGGGAAAAGCAGAGGGAACCCAAGCTTTGTGTAAACCACAGAGGCGAGGCTTTGGTAAGTCTGTTAGCCCATCCCAATCTTCTATTGGCTCTGTGCCAAATATCCACCGTATGCGCCATAGGCCCAACGTATCTAGTTTTGGTAGGTTTACTATATAGGGCCCCCAGATAACCCTCTCGTCCAGTTTGACATCTATCCAATTGGAAGGCCGGATTCAGAGGTGAACCGTGTACCCAGTGATTGATCGCCACAAGCTGAGAGGCCCAATAATAAAGACAGAGGTTAGGGAGGGCTATTCCCCCATCATACCAGCCCTGGAACAACTTGCAGAGAGCAATCCGGGCGGCCCCGCCATCCCAGAGTAGCAGTCGGAGCTCGCTTTCCACTGCTTTGCAAGATGAGTCTGGGATGGGGAAGGGGCAATTCTGTAGGACATACAGGAAGCGTGGAAGCGCCAACATTTTAAACAGTGCCGCCCGTCCCGGGAGAGAGAGCCGGAGCGATCGCCAATGAGCAACGTCGCTGCGGAGCCAATGTAAGGGGCCCAGCAGATTGCGGTCATGGAACATTTTGAAGTCAGGTGTAATAAAGATACTAAGGTACATAAAACCTTCAGTGGCTATTGTGATAGAAACCCTCTAGGCAGGCGAGGCGGTGGACCATGTAGCATATACAACACCGATTTAGTCCAGTTTATAGCGTATCCCGAATACTTTCCAAAGTTGGTAAGGACGTGAAACAGGCTGCTGATGGAGGACTGTGGGGACGAGACATGTATCAGGATGTCATCGGCATACAGAGAGATCTTGTCCTCAGTCTCGTCGCTCCAGCGTAGGCCTCTGATGGAGGCATCTGTGCGGACCCATTGAGCCAGAGGCTCCAGGGTGAGGGTGAACAACAGGGGGGAGAGGGGGCAGCCCTGCCTGGTGCCTCGATGAAGAGGAAACCTCCGGGAACTTATTAACCCGGCCCTGACCCAAGAGGTCCGTATACAAAAGAAGCACCCATCCAATGAAGTGGGGTCCAAAGCCGAAGCGGCAGAGGACCTCGAACAGGTACGGCCATTCGATCGAATCGAACGCCATCGCTGAGTCGAGGGATAATATAGCAGCATCGTGAGACAAAGTTGGCTGACGTCTCAACATGTTTTGCACTCTGCGGAGATTCAGTGTTACGGCCCGGGAGAAAACCAGACTGATCATCGTGTATTATGGAAGGGAGCACCAGGAGAAGACGAGTAGCTAGTAGTTTAGCCAGGACCTTGGCCCCAGCGCAGATTAAGGGAATCGGCCGATAGGAGTTACAGGCAGTAGGAGACTTGGCGGGTTTTAGAATGACCGCGATCGAGGCCAGTCTTTGGTCGAGAGGGAGAACCCCAAGTTCTAGGCTCCCCGTAAACATATTTAAGAGATGGGGAATTATGTCAGGGATCATCCCTTTGAGGAATTCCACAGGGACTCCGTCGGGCCCATAGCCTTGCCGGAGTTCACAGCGAAGCGCTCCGTAGTGAGCTCATCCGCGGAGATGTCAGCATCTAAGGCAAGCCGATCTTATGCCGAGATGGTCGGAAGACGCATCTCCTCCAACAGTTGTATGGATTCAGCGGACGAATAGCCGTTGCCAGCTGTATAGACCTGCTCGAGGTGGTCGGCAAATGCCTCCGCAATATCTTGATCCATCTGGTCTAGTTATGGACGACACCTATCTAGTTCCCTGGTCTCGGCGCTCCAACCATGCAAGCATCTTGCCAGCACTTTCCCCAAACTCATAGACCCGATGCCTGCGCCTTCTCCTGGGCCAGCGCCTTATAGGTCAGTTGTTGGGCATGGAGACGAGCAGCAGTGGAATCAGAGGGTGCCGCATTATGGGACGCCTCAAGATTGACGAGGTCCATTTCAGCCTACGTGATTTGCTCGGCATGCTTACGCAGATAACTCGTCTTAATTACTAGTGCTTCACCCTTCACAACTGCCACGTAGGCCTCCCAAAGCGTAACGGCCGAGTCCACTGAGCCAACGTTTTCATCAAAATAGAGTTCAGTACGCTCCTGCAGCACCTCTCTAATGTCCGGAATCTGCAAGAGCCAGGGATTGATAACAATAGGTGCCGCACCATCCGGCGATTAAAAGTGAGGTTCCCCCATGAGTGGAGAGTGATCGGATATACCATGAGGGAGACCTCCCGGACGAACAAAGCAACCGATGTCCGATGGGGCAAAATAAATAGTCGATTCTGGACATAATATTGTGTGCATTAGAGTAGTGCGTGAAATATGGTGTGTCCGGATAGTGAAGGCGTCAAATGTCTACTAGTCCCAAAGCATTGGCGAAGTCAACCAAGTCCGAGCTCTGATGGTGCGATCCTCTCCTGGGCCTACGGTCCAGGTCATCACACATTGTGATGTTAAAATCCCCTCCAATTATGAGTGTACCCGGGGAGAGGCTTAACAATTGAGTGCCCAGTTCCTTAAGGGATTATTACTCACCTTCTTGTTGACGCAGAGTGCCGGCTTCGGCCTAATGGGGCACTCTCTCCTCACCCGGCCTGAGAGGAGTCTGGGGCAAAGGTCTGTCTGCAGGCCTCATTCAAGTAATCTCAGTTTAAAAGCATTGCATTTTAAGCAAACCTTGGATTTTCAAAGCGCCCAGACACATTTCTTTGTCAGAGAGGAACGTAAAACTACAGCTTTTACAGTAACTGTCAACCTACATGACCCACGCATGTTTGCAAACTGTATTTTCACGAGGATTAGCTGTGAGTAACTGCTTTTTACTGGGTTAGTTACTGTTGCTTTACAACTCTTTTAAGATATAAGAGTTTCTCGTTCCTCAAAAGAATGTAATTTCTTATATTTAAATGTTTCCCTCATCTTCATTGCTTGATTTTGTTTGCGAGAAAATGTCACACATAATTGTTGAAATGTCACTCATAATTACACTGAAATTATGAAAACCTCACACATGGCAATCTTAAACCTTGTCAGCTATGATAGCTGTGTGTGCGGAACAAGAGGGACTTGAGAAGATGGACCCAGGGGAAGAGGACGACGCGCCCGACATACACTGGAGAAGAGCCCTGGAGACACCACAGACCAGGAACCCAACCCGAGACGAGGTGAAAGAAGACAACTGTGACCGCTCTTGGAGCAGTGCCCTGTCTGGTTCTCCAGCAAGGGATGCGGAGGCTGTGACTTCCCTCCCCGTGGTCCAGGAGGACCGTGGGTTCAGGCAAGTACCTGGTTTCTTTTCCGTTCGGGGCTGGTGGGCAGGACTACGGGGCCCCAAACTGTGAGCACCTCAACCCATCCCCTCACTTAGGCACATCACGGGAGGAGGGAACTGGCGATGGGTGCGCTAATCCCATATATAGGTAGCGAGGACGGCAGCCTGACACTTTTGTTTCTTTTCTTTTCTTTCGGTTCCCTTCTACGGAGACATACAAAGCTCTACTGTAAGCTGGCCCTAGACCCTGGGAAGCACCAAGCCAAGACCACCCTAGGACATTGATGACGCCACCACTTGAAGCCCCTGTGTTTTTTTTGTGTGTTGTTTTTTATCTTCCACCCTTAATTGCCTTCCTCAAAAGGCCTTCTACCCCAGAGTATTGAGACACAGTGGGCAAATGGGAACCAAATAAAAAGACACGCCCTCTCCTATGCACGTCGCTCATTCTGTGTCTTCTTGATAGAAAAGGACAGTGGACGGCCGATACGGACTGACTTACCACACGGATAAACTATGATCCCTGAATGAGGCACCATAGGTTCACAACTGAAGGGACTCCTTCCTTATGCATTCCTGTAGAAATTGTTCTAGCTGCGACCACGATGGATGAGCATATCAGATACACTTTTCCCTATCAAAGTGAACTGTAGGCAGCAGCAGAGTGGTAAAGCAATGCATACAAAGGACACACTTTAGTCATCTGAGGATGCCAACGAGGTGTATCTACACCGATCTTATCACCTCTCCAGTTTTTCATTGAACGTAAAATACTTTTTTGAGAAAATCTAAATCTTAACTTTTGAGTCCCAAGCAATTTGGATCTTACACATGAGGAGGTGGGCTAGGGCTAATAAGGGTTTCTTCGGTAGGCTAAAAGTTGCAGTACTTTGACGGCGGGCTGGAATTTCTGTATCACGAGTGGAAGGCTGACTAACTGATTCCTACGCCCACAAAAATGTTTTACACCCCACTGCCCATACTGTTCAAGAAAATTAGGTGTACCTCTAAAATCGGGCATTTGCCCATATAATTAGCTAAACATGGATGACAGGTGCTACACCTAACGTCATGGCCTAGACATCGAGGAGGAACAACACAACAGCAATCCTTTCACTCAAGCCTGCTCCAGCACAACTTTGGTAAATAATTTGTTTCCATGGACACGCTAATAAAATAGTTTGTCGGTTGAGTGCCCGCCGCAAAAAGCTGCACGCAACCTGCAGGTCACTTGTTCAAATTACAGCCAGCCTAAATTAGTCTCTAATCCTTCCAAAGTCGAAATAATGGAGTACCAGAGAGTTAGGTAATAAAAGACAATCTAGAGCCAAAAAAACAAGCTTGTGGTGGGAGATTTATAAAAAGGCTGGCACCTTACATTGGAAAAATGATGAGGTTGAAACAAAGGTTTTGCAAAAAAATCAGGGTTGGGCGCACTTAATGAGGGCCCTGTATCCAATCCACCTTTTTGGCTTGGACGCTTCGAGCACTATGAAAAGGAGAAACTAAAATGGTTGAAATATACAGGAAACCCCTAGATGATACGAAGAGGCTGCCACAGCATCAAGCCATGCCAGGCACTTTACAGCTAAGAACAAAAGGGGATAGGTCCATAAACATGTGGTGGGGGCTAGACCCTTTATAGAATATATAACACAAATTGCCCGAACCACAAAATCTCCACAAACTTATTAGGAGGGAAAAGATCAATTTATTGTGATCCCCCTCGACATCCTAATTAATGTCAATGTTTTTTTTATCGTTTTCAAGTTATGACAAGCTATATGACAGAAAACAACAATACATTAAATATTTACACACCTATATATACTTTGTACATACATGAAAAACAAATTCTTTACACAGTACAAAAAGAAAATTTCTTGCATCAAACATTACAAAAAACTAAGAATACATCACAAACAACATTAGAACAAATATTACAATCAAACAATGAGAAAATAGGAAAAACCAATCCTAGGGGGAATTATAAGCAAATGAATGGCTCTTAAACAAATCAATACTGGACCAGCCGGTCCTAGTATCGTAGAGATGACATTTTATTCCACCCTATGAAAGTGCCGCCCGTTTCGAGATCAGGCACAGTGTCGCTGATCTCTCATCAGGGCTGTTTTATTCTTTGTATCAAACTTGGTTGTAAGTAGAGCAGGGCATTAAGGCGTGAAGGATTTCAAACCGAATATTTTTAAACGTAGCCAGGCAGGACAACCTTGCTATTGTCGACTGCCGCCAACCAGCGTTCTTATATGTAATCCACCACCATGAAGGTAGGCTCCTTAATGGTGTATTTCTATTCCCTTTTTAATTTTTGGAAATGTGCTCTCAATTTGCCGTCCTGCTCGAAAGTAACAGCACGCCGCTGGTGCGATCAAAGTTTTCTCACTTGAAAAAGATAAAAAACATTGACATTAAGTAGGATGTCAAGGGGGATCACAATAAATTGATCTTTTCCCTCCTAATAAGCTTGTAGAGATTTTGTGGTTCGGGTAATTTGTGTTATATAGGCACTTTACAGCAGCATGTTGTATTGCAGAAGACTAATAAAGTCTAAGACTAATAAAGCCTCGGATTTCTGTACCTGTGGCACCAATGTACCCTTTGCGCCTTTCCAGTGGTCAATCAACAAAAGAAGGGATGAAAAGGGCTTATTATAGATGTCCAGCACAGATGCCCTATCAAAACCTACTATCTACAGATATGCAGTTTCTCTATTCTCAGAGCTAATACGGCATATATACAGGGAACCCCTGTTTAAGAGTGAAAAGTGGGTAGTTCAGGTAGCGAGAGAAGGAGGGAATCCTTCCTATCGGAACTAGGATCCTCACAAACCCAGCTAGCTGGGTGTCATGCTTCATCATATGGTCCTGCTCCTTGTCGGGTCGGCGCTGCAATACCCGATGGGCGTCCTTAAAGGGACTCTTTAGCGGAGATCTTTTGTTCCTCGCCGTAAGGTGCAGTGGGTGTGAGGGGCCTAAAAAGTCTAGATGTGGTGAAACGGTGACTAAAATAGATAGGATAGTCCAAATAAGACTTTTATTCAGGCTGGCTACCCACCTAACAAAAAACAAGAAGAGTGACAGCTTTCTGACATAAAGGTTCAGTTAAGCTATGCTCAACTCTAAAGGTCGATTTCCAAAGGAGCGACGTGTCACTCCTGCACCAAATGCACAGCATGCGTTGCTCGACAAGCAATACCAGTACTTCGTTTAAATTCATCATAGTTTTTTTATTTTATTCCTTGTATTCTTCAATTTACTTGTTGATTTTACATCTTTGGTCACAAGTCCAACGTTTCATGCATAGTAAATTTCTAATTGTGACGGCTACACCAATCCATGCTTTTGTGTTGCCACACGAAAATATACACACATTTTCTCCATAGAAACAATGAATCATATATCCAATGCATTTCGGGCTCCCTTTTTCGCCCTTCATCAGGGCTTTTACTGTGAATATTTAAAAAGGACAATATTAGACCCTATGCGACCCCACATTTACATTTCAAATATACGTACATTGCGAGGGGTGTCTGAACTGAAGCAAGATACAAGATACATAGGTGATGCAGATAGGGAGATTGGGAGGGGTAGGGTTTATGAAAGTAAAATGCATATTTGGCGGGAAAGCGCGCGTTACAAAGTTACTACACAAGGTGGAATGTACGTATATTTGAAATGCAAATGTGGGGTCGCATAGGGTCTAATATTGTCCTTTTTAAATATTCACAGTGAAATCCCTGATGAAGGGCGAAAAAGGGAGCCCGAAATGCATTGGATATATGATTCATTGTTTCTATGGAGAAAATTTGTGTATATTTTCTTGTGGCAGCACAAAAGCCTGGATTGGCGTAGCCGTCACAATTAGAAATTTACTATGCATGAAACGTTGGACTTGTGACCAAAGATGTAAAAACAACATGTAAATTGAGGAATACAAGGAATAAAATCAAAAAACTATGATGAATTTAAACGAAGTACTGGTATTGCTTGTCGAGCAACGCATGCTGTGCATTTGGTGCAGGAGTGGCACGTCGCTCCTTTGGAAATCTACTTATATTTCTTGGCACAGGGCAGACCATTACAAAACCCGAATAGTACGCAAATGGAATAACAATTTGAAATTTTTGATAAGGAAGAAAATAATGAAGACTTGGTGTGCATAACGTCACCTTCTCTGGATTGTCTTAAATCAACTCTAAAGGTCAACATATTTCACGCCTGCTGGTCAGTTGATCTGTAGCAATTCCTCAGGACGTAGTAAATTAATCTTTCTACACAGAGTGGTGGTGAACAGTTCTACCTACCACATGTTCACACTGCGAGTGACCCAAGAGAAGGGGATACAGAATGAAAACACAGCTGTATCAAAGATATCCAGGTTACAGTACATCCAACCTCTCTCTCATGGGTATACCCTGTTCATGAACTAATAGTGCTGCATTGTAAACTCAATTCAAGTGGTGTGGTGGTGAGTGCTCATTAAAAACCCACCCAAAGCATCAGGGGAATTGACTAGTAAAAACAGATTTAAATCAGAAAACTGTACTCAAGAAAAGTTAGAATACAAGGAAATGGGCACACCACTCATTTCAACCATATCCCTCGAGTGGATGGATACGCTTGTTATACCATTCACCTATTTGTAGTGAAAGTATCACTTCAATCAGAGTCCGGCAGAATATCAAGACACCTGGAACATGGTGTCCTACAAACGAGGAAGGCAAAGCAGGTGAGTAAAACGCGCTGTTTTTAGCAAAGATGTCACTGTAACCCTCGCACAAACCGCATGCCTCAGTTGTGGATGGCAGAGAGCAAGCTCCTCGGTCAACAGCCCCCAATAACATCCCGCAGTGACATCTGGGGGTGCACCCAGTCGGTACATGGCAGCGCTACAGGCCCCCGCACAGCAGGAGGCAACCACTGTGGAGTGGTATGCCTCCCCGCTATCCGGGTGTGTCGCACCAACCACGACCATTGGGTTCAGTCAGTCGCTTGCTGTAAGATGGACCGGTGCGGCTATTTCGCTGCATTGGCAGCAGCTTTAACATTCTGGATTCAGGGCTTCTGAGCCCCCCTCTGAGATTGCCAGTTTGCCAGGGAGGCTGAGAGATTTGTTGGGCGCCAGGCCCTATTACGATTATGTGGTGCTAGGAAATGTTTTTCATGTAGTATGATTTACGCACCCTGTTCTGAGTACCTCTAAAGGTGGTTTCATGATGATGAGGTTGTCTTGCTTATTTTGATTATGGTCCAATATTAGTCTGTTGAGATTATGGGCGTACAATGCTGTTGGTGCCGCATGTGGTTTTTGTTACAGGCTGATGCTAAGTACAGTGATCACCAGTGGATTCTGGGTGTTCGTTTATGATCTGTTTTACTTTTACTAAATTTGCTTTGTGATGGTTCTGACAGTGGTCCAGCTGGCCCTGTCATATGTAAGCAATTCCCTTGTAAATATTATCTAGTGCCAGGTGGCATCATGTATACCTAGATGAAGGGCTCAACAAATACCAGCAGAATCACAGAGACTCCCAAGTCCCCCATCTTCTTCTGCCAACAATCTGTTCCTAATCACCTCACCTGCCAGACGGCACATTAGCTGAGATATCTTCGCCCTACGTCTGGAATATGTGCCCCCTTTATGTCCTTATACTTCTCACCACCACTTTCCTAGTAACACCCTTCTCTTACCCCCTTTCCACCCTCCTCCTCCTCATTTTCCCAACATGGCCACCACTCGAGTTAAGGCTGGAATTAATTGCTACAAAATAATTTATCCTCCCAACCAGACTAAAGCTTCAGCAAAACGATTGAATCATAACACAATTGAATGTTTCCCTGATTCCCTTTTTGTTGATCAATTTTACAATGGTCGTTTTGGGAGGCTCAAAAACTATTTCATTTTCTTCACTCACAACACCCCCTCTTGGTCCACCAGCTTATATAATTCTCTTAATGTCACCTCCTCCTCCTCTATCCCTCATGGGAAACAACTAAAAATGTCCCCCTCTGCGTGTTTCAAAGGTTCCCTCACTATCTCACTCTAGAACAACTGTACTGTCATGATCCAAGGCAAAGACACCTGTCTCTTTCTCTTTGACCACCTCTTCCCCTCCCTACTCCCCTCCTCTGCGACCGGGTCATCCGCTGACTCTTCATCTAGCTTCACCCATTACTCCTACCCATTACTCCCTTAATCCTCCCCTGACCCCCCTACCCTCCAATAGGCTGCACCCCCGAGAAGCACAGGTCGGCCATCTTCCCTCCTTCTCTCCTGTGCCCTCCTCTCCCATTCCTCTTCCCCCCACAGTATGCCCCCTCCTTCATCACTTCAGCCTTACCTCTAGCTAATACGCTCCTCGTCCAATCTGCACCGTCCCGGTACTCCAATCTCATCTCCTCCCACCTATTCCTATCTGCCACCCCCCTTTTTAGTCCACCCCTCCTCCAACCTTCTCCCCTTAAAAAAAAAAAAAAACGTTCCTTATGCTCCCCTTATTCCACCCTCTGCCCCTCTTCTCTCCCCCCTCCTCCCCTCACTATTTACCCCGATTTATCCACAAACCTATTGCATCTCTCTCCTTCCCCATACTCCTCCAGCAATGCTATGCTACCCCCTCTCCCCCCTTGGTAATCCTTTCCATTTCCCTCCCTCGAGCCCAGCAGAACCATTTTTTTTCTTCAACTTCCCTTTCTCCCAACCCCCCTCACTCTGCCAGATGTCCGTTCCCTCACAGCCACCTCTCCTAGCTGACAGGACCTCTCCAACCACCTTCCCTATTTTCCGCCCTAACCTCCTATATCCCTATGACTCCACACAGTGCTCCCCTCTCCTTCTACCCCACCGCCTTGATCCGCACCCATCTCCCCCTAAATATGTCCTTAATTCCTTTCCTACTTGCAACACCAACAAAGACAACCCTCCCTTCACCTCTGATACACCAACTCCCGCTCTCAACCTCCACTTTTTCCCACCTATGAACCCTAAACCCCAACTCTCCTCCTGTCTCCCAACCTCTCCCCGCCCTTCACCACCAAATTCCCCTTCCCCTGTTTCCATCGAGCCACCCAACCTTCCGTGCTCTGCCCTACTCACTCTGGAAAATAAGCTAGGCTCTCTTATCAACTCCATCTCCCAGCTTGTAGCTTCCATTTCACTTTTAAGCTCCAAGATTTCCGCTTTTCCATACACCTCAACTCCTTTGGAAAAATCTCACCTTCCCACGAGATGCACCTCGCCCTCCACCCCAGTATAGCCAAGCATAACCAGTCGTCTGCAAACATTGTTAACTCACACAAGCCCTTGAACGCCACCCTTCTTCAACTTGCATCTCCTAGTAACCCAACTATCTACACTATTCCGACCATCTCCTCTGTCAGAACCAAGCATCCACCTAAACCCTCCCGAGCACCCCGTATAAGTACAATATCCTATCACACTTCATAGCCCAAGTGTCTCCGTCACCAAAACAGTCTTGACAGAGCTGCACTGTCTGCTCCACAACTGCAGATCTGCAATAAAACACAAACTTGATATCTCCGATACCATCACCCTTAACAATATTGTCATGCTCTTCCTAAAAGAGACCTGGTTCAACGATACCTCTCACTCTATGTTTGATCTCCTATTACCCAGAGGCCATTCTATTTTTAGGAATGACAGAATTGACAAAGTTATGGGAGGTGTTGCAGTCATCTTTAGAAACTGCCTTCAACTTAAGGCTTTTCCTATCAGCTCCTTCTGCACTTTTGAATGCCTATCTCTTGAGCTTCAATTACACCACTGCTCACCCCTCAGATTCCATGCCATTTACCGCCCGCCTGGTAGCGGCCCTTTGTTTATGGAGGAACTCACTGACTTCATCAGTGACCAATACAATAAAGTGACAATCAGACTTTCGTGGGTGACCTCAATCTCCACTGGGGCTTACCGCAGGACTCTTCCGCGAATTTTCTGGCCACCTTCCTCTCTGCAAACGATCTTATCCAACACTGCACAGAATCAACACACTCTAAGGGCTCAATCCTGGACCTTATTATTTCCAAAGCAGGCATGCTTTCTATCGCTACCCCTATTCATGTAGTCTGGTCTGACCACCTCCTCATCCCATTCTCTCTTCAACTATCACACTCTATAACTCTTGGCCAACCTAAGAGGGCTACCTCCTGGTTCCGTGACACTAAAAATATTGACGTCGGTTCCCTCTGTGAATCAGCTTTGCTGTCAGTTCCAAGGCTAGACCCGAACCTAGACGCTGACAAACTCCCCTCCCAATGCCTCACAGTCCTTGCAGTCGAAATCAATAACGTACCTCCTGTCCAAAGCAAAAAGAAAAAGCCCATTCCCTCAGCACTTTGGTTCAACAAATCCCTCTATGAGGAAAGGAAGCACCTAAGATTCCTGGAGAAACAATGGAGGCAAGCGCCCTCCACCGATAATTTGGTCACGCTTCGTTCAGCAAGATCCAAGTACCACAAGCACATCTTCCTAGGGAAAGCATCACACTTCAGAACCCTCCTTGACTCAGCCAAAAATAGACCCCAAAAACAATTTGATCTCATCAAGAATACTAACTGCTCTCCCCCAACCTCCAAGTTGGAGGATTCTACAAAGAAAGCAGCAGATTTCGCTATATTCTTTGATGAAAAAGAGAAATCACTTGTGGATCGGGTCGTTCATCCTACCCCTCCAGAGGAGTGCAAATCACTAGCCATTTGGCAGAGCTTTGATCCCATCTCTGACGATGCCCTCCTCAATTGCATCCTTGAAACAAACCCCTCCAACCATTCTCTTGACCCCATCCCTAGTGCCATTGACTTCTAAACCCATTCTCTTTCATATTGGACCACTCTGGTCAACCTCTCCCTCTGTCATGGCTCCCTTCCTGTCCCCTTCACTGTCCCCTTCAAAACTGGGCAGGTCACCCCTCTGCTTAAAAAACCCACTGCTGATATGAATGACCTCAACAACTTCCGCCCCATCACTAACCTACCCTTTCTTGCGAAGATCACAGAAAGATGTGTAGCGAAACAACTCTCTTGTCATATCAAGGACAATGATCTTCTTGACAATTTTCAGTCCAGCTTTATCCAAAACTGCAGCACTGAAACAGCCCTGCTGCAAGTGATTGATGACGCGCTGTGGATACTCGATTCGGGGGGGGTCTTGTCTTCTAATTCTCCTTGACCTTTCTGCAGCCTTTGACACTGTCAATAACAACACTCTCCTCAACACTCTTCAACAGAGAATGGGCATGGAGGGCACTGTGCTTAAATGGTTTGCTTCCTTCCTCTCTGATAGATCCCAAATGATCAAAATAGCAAACAGTCTTTCATCTCCTTTGGCGGTAGGTCAAGGTGTTCCTCAAGGTTCTATACTTGCACCCACATTGTTCAATCTCTATTTAGAACCACTGGGAAATTTCCTAAGTAAATCCAGGATCCACTATCATCTCTACGCAGACGACACTCAAATCTACCTCAAGGTTGCCTCCACTCACGATCTCTCCATCCTAAGCTCTACTCTCGTCTCCATTCAAAACTGGATGTCAACATATCAACTGATTCTGAATCCCTCCAAAACTGAATTCCTCCCCCTCTCCGCCTCACTTTCTCCTCCCTCGGTTCAATCATGGATGGATCAGATTAATCTGCTTAACGATAAACCCATCATTGTCGACAGCGCAAAATCCCTGGGTGTCATACTCGACATAAAAACTCAATCTAATCTCCCACATCAACTCCATTGCAAAGTCTGCTCAATACCAACTGCGCCTTCTTTGGGGAATTTGTCGCATCTTCCCGGAGCAAGACCTTAAAACCCTGGTCCAATCGCTGGTCCTCTCCAGACTGGACTACTGCAATTCTCTTCTCACTGGCCTCCTCAAATCCCACCTGTCGCCCCTTAAATCTGTTCTCCATTCAGCAGCTCGCTTCATTTATTGGGCCAAAAGAAGCGACCACATAACACCCATGTTATCCACCCTCCGCTGGCTTCCCATCGAGGCAAGAGCTATCTACAAGACTGCCTGTATCACCCAACAAAGCCTTGCACTCCTACTCTCCTCGCTACCTGGCTAATAAACTGAAACTCTCTGGAGGCTCTAGACCATCACGTAATGCGAAAAATTTACTGCTTGAACCTCCCACTTTCAAGAAGGAAAGATCGATGGCCCAATCCTTTTCAGGCAACGCAGTGATTGTGAAGTGCTCTGTCACCTTCAGGTAAAGTCTGCGCTATATAAAAACACATAAAATAAAATAAAATAAATAAACGAAACCCCTATGGTGAGTTCTGTCTGTCAGCAAACAACTAGGGAGTGTCGATCTGACACCGGATTCTGACCTTGCCTTACAGTGTGCTCATACTCACCCCTCTGCTCGCAGGGCCGGCCGCTCCACGCACCGCACGCCCCCCCCGTGTGTCCCCAGGACTCCACCGCCGCTTTCGCCTGTCTGACGTTGCTCCTGCGCCCTAAGTATTCTGGGTTTTGCTGTTATTTCTGGCTGTATCTTGTATCTTGTTTCTTTTTTGCTCTGCCCGTGATTGTTTTCCCGCTTTGTGCCCCCCCGCTCCCCGTCGCTGCTCCCCGGCGGCCCGCCCCTTTTCCTTCGGTACCCACTTCCCCGAACCCCATTCGCCACCCGCTCCCGCCTCCCAGCTGCTCCTCCCTCCCACTTGGCCATATATGGAGGAGACCGCGCGGTGGTGAGCTGTGACCTCTGACCCTGCTCGCAGGGCCGGCCGCTCCACGCACCGCACGGCCCCCTGTGTGTCCAAAGGACTCCACCGCCCTTCCACCTGTCTGACGCTGCTCCTGCGCCCTAAGTATTCTGGGTTTTGCTGTTCTGTGCCCCTTGCGTCTATTTGTGACTACTGTTATTTCTGCCTGTATCTTGTTTATTTTTTGCTCTGCCCGTGATTGTTTTCCCGCTTTGTGCCCCCCGCTCCCCGCCACTGCTCCCCGGCGGCCCGCCCCTTTTCCTTCTGTACCCGCTTCCCCGAACCCCATTCGCCGCCCGCTCCCGCCTCCCAGCTGCTTCTCCCTCCCACTTCGCCATATATGGAGGAGACCGCACGGAAGCGCACAGCGGACGCGCGCAGCGGCGTGCCGATTGCACTACGACTCCAGCACCCTCCGTGCACTCAACACCGGACGAGCCCACCCCTGCTACCGGGCCACCCCGAAACGCACCCAAGGACCCTTCACCCGCCGCAACTGCAGCTACTCCAGCATCCAGCCCACAAAAACACCAGCCAAAGAACCCAACCACCTCCGCTGCATTCTCCTCAACACCCGCTCCGCTCGCAAGCACGGCATAGAAATCTGGGACCTCCTAGACGCCACCGCCCCCGACGTCGCCTTCCTGATGGAGACCTGGCTGAAAGCCACCTCAGCAACAGACATCTCCATAGCCATCCCACAGGGCTACAAGATCTCCTGCAGAGACCGCGACAACGGAGTAGGAGGTGGAATTGCGATTGTCCACAAAGACTCCATCAGAATCTCAACCAACACCAACGACACCCACACCACCGCCGAGCACATGCACTTCCAGATTCACACCGACCCAAACATGACCCCCAGAGAAACACTCATCTACAGACCTCCCAGACCCCGACCACAGTTCAGCGACACCATCGCCGACCTCATCAGCACCCACGCCCTCGCCTCCATGGACTACATCCTCCTCTGGGACCTGAACTTCCACCTCGAGAACAACAACAACGCCAACTTCACCACGCTGATAGACAACCTCGCCAACCTCGGACTCAAACAGCTCGTGACGACACCCACCCACGCCACCGGACACACACTGGACTCCATCTTCTCCGCAAGCACCCACGTCTCCTTCAACCACATCACCGAACCCCACTGGACCGACCACAGATGCGTCCACTTCACCTTCAGGAAACCCACCACACACCACCGCACCCAACAGCTGCCCCGCCACTGCTGGGGCAAGGTCACCGAGGACCAACTGACAATCACCCTCACCCGGAGACCACCCACCGACCCCACCAACCCAGACACCGCCACAACCAACCACACACAGTGGATCAACGACTGCGCCAACACCCTCGCCCCTCTCAAGACCTCCACAACCAACCACACCAACAAGAAAGCCACCTGTTCACCAAAGATCTCCGGACCTCCAAGCACACCTGTCGGAAGCTGGAGAAGAAATGGCTCCACGACCGAACAACAGACAGCCATACAGCCCTTAAGAGCGCCACCCGCTGACACCACCAACTCATCAGGACCGCCAAGAGGACCGCCTTCAAGGACCGCCTAGACAACAACGCACACAACTTCAAAGAGCTCTTCAGCATCGTGAAAGAACTCTCCGACCCCAGCTCCAACACCAACGACATCCCACCATCACAAGTCCTATGCGACTCCCTGGCCACCTTCTTTCACCGCAAGATCACCAACATCCACGACAGCTTCAACTCTGACCCCCCGCACCCACCACCGAGCCCACCGCCCCTGCGACTACCACCTGCACCAGCCGCCTGACCACTTGGTCCAGCATCTGCGGCGAAGACACCATCAAAACCATGAACTCCATCCACTCCGGATCCCCATCGGACCACTGCCCTCACCACGTCTTTAACAAGGCCAGCACAACCATCGGACCCCACCTCCGGAAAATCATCAACTGCTCCTTCGAGACAGCCACCTTCCCGGAAATCTGGAAGCATGCCGAGATCAACGCTCTTCTGAAGAAGCCCAAAGCGGACCCCAAGGACCTCAGGAACTTCCGGCCCATCTCCCTGCTCCCGTTCCTGGCGAAAGTAACAGAGAAGATCGTCAACAAACAACTAACCCACTACCTTGAAGACAACAATATCATGGACCCCTCTCAATCTGTTTTTCGCAGCAACCACAGCACCGAGCCCGCCCTCATCGCCGCCACTGACGACATCAGGACCCTGATGGACAAAGGAGAAACAGCCGCCCTCATCCTCCTGGACCTATCAGCAGCCTTTGACACAGTCTGCCACAGCACCCTATAAACACGCCTCCAGGACGCCGGCCTTCAAGAGAAGGCCCTGGCCTGGACCACATCCTTCCTTTCCGGCAGAACCCAGAGCGTCCGCCTCCCACCCTTTCGCTCCACCGAGATCATCTGCGGCGTTCCATAGGGATCCTCCCTCAGCCCGACGCTGTTCAATATCTACATGGCTCCTCTAGCCCCCGTCGCACGACAACATAACCTCAACATCATCTCCTACGCCGATGACACCCAGCTAATCATATCCCTCACCGAAGACCCCCACACCGCCAAAGCCAACCTCCACAGAGGAATGAGGGCCGTAGCCGACTAGATGAAGGACAGCAGACTGAAGCTGAACTCAGACAAGACGGAGGTCCTCATCCTCGCACCCGCCCTATCAGCCTAGGACGACTCCTGGTGGCCCACATCACTAGGCATAGCCCCAGAACGCACGGACCACGCACGCAACCTGAGGGTCATCTTCGACTCCACCCTCTCCATGACCAGGCAAGTCAACGCCGTCTCCGCGTCCTGCTTCAACACACTCCGAATGCTCCGCAGAATCTTCAAATGGATCCCTATCGACACGAGAAAGAACGTCACCCAGGCCCTCGTCACCAGCCGACTCGACTACGGGAACGCCCTCTACTCTGGAACAACAAACAAGCTCCTGAGACGACTACAACGAGTCCAGAATGCCTCAGCTCGACGAATCCTCGACGTTCCCCGCCGCAGCCACATCACACCCCACCTGGGAGGCCTGCACTGGCTCCCCGTCAACAAGAGGATCACATTCAAGCTCCTCATCCACGCACACAAAGCACTTCACAACACCGGACCTACCTACCTCAACAACCGACTCAGCTTCCACACCCCCACCCGAAGCCTCCGTTCAGCCAACCTCGCCCTCGCCACAGTCCCTCGTATCCGGAAAACCACAGCTGGCGGAAGATCCTTCTCCTACCTCGCCACCAAGACCTGGAACACTCTCCCAACCAACCTACAACAGACACAGGACCTACTGGCCTTCAGAAGACTCCTCAAGACCTGGCTCTTCGATCAGTAGCGGCCCCCCTCCCCTAGCGCCTTGAGACCCTCACGGGTGTGTAGCGCACTTTAGAAATGTAATGATTGATTGATTGATTGACCCCTCCGCTGAGGAATTCGGTCGAGTCACCTACCCCACTCCGTCGGCACCGGAACAGTGGCAGGTTATGTTATGTTATGTTATATTTATTTGTATGGCGCACGGCTGCCCCAGCAAAGGGGCGTCCCGGCGCAAGCTGATCGGTTGCCTGCTCGGGCACTGAAGTACTGTTCAGCTGGTCGTCCGGGGTGGGGGCGGTACCCGGGTCCCGTTAGGAGAAGGTGATCAGTTTCAGAGAGGCCTGCTCAGATGCTCGTCCTGCACACTGCGGCCATCTTGTAGTGTAGATGGAAGTGATGTACTACTTCATATAATCACTCACTCATAATTCATTGTGAGTTCAAGAGTCCTCAGTGACAACCAAGCCTGACACTACTACCGTCTGTAGTCATTCAAGGTGCCAGTCATGCGTGTTTCATGGGTTTCCTCCAATGTTCAATGTGCAATGCGATAACCTAACAAGCAGTATGGTTATATTACCAGGGCGCAGTTGGTGCACCACCCCAGTGGGCCAACTAGGTGTATACAGCCCAAGAATTATGATGGGGGAACCTCACCAGGGTAGGCCTACTTATAAACATGGGGCAGTCCAAAAATTTGGACTGCTCATTTTTTGGATGTGCAATTGGCGGCCATCTTATAATGTATTATAGTATATTGTAATAGGGGGTACCATCAGTTCCTATACTCAATCACTCTTCAACCTTGTGAAATAATGAAGCCCTACATACAGTCAGATCGGACCTTTCTTTCATCTGTGTATTCTTTCATGATGCCAGTCATACGAGTCAGAATGAGTGTGTCGTGATATCACTCAATTGTCCTGCATGCTATCCAGCAGTCACCTTGAACAGTGCACTTCTATTAACAGGACGCAATCAGTATGCGACTATGTCTGCTCATACAGGTGCAAAAAGGCCTTGGAATTGTTACAGGATACTCTGACCAGGGTAGATTTATCTAGCCACTAGGGAAGCCCAAGGTATGTTGTCGTTCAGGCCATGCTGGGTGGTGGACAGGCGGTGCACCCACCGCTGTTCTATTATGAAGAGTGCCTGTTGTGTGATCTTAGGATGGGCTTCTAGAACAAGCCACTGTAAGGACTCTGGACTGTGTTTTAGCTCCTTGTAGTGGGTGTACATCTTAATTGGTACTCTCTGGCATCTTATGTTGCTCTTGTGTTCCATAATTTCTGTCTTGAAAGCTCTCATGGTCATCCCTATATCCCTATATATTTCTTATTGTAGGGGCAGGTCAACATGTATATGCAATTGGATGTATGGAGTTTGTGTGCCTTTCCAAAGTTCAAGTGAAAGTGCCTGAGAGTGTTATCTCTTTCGTGGCTCTTGTTTATTCACAGACTGCACAGGTGCCACAGGGATAGTGCCCGGTGACGGGGTGAGGTCCCAAAGAGTTCTCTTTATTGTGTTATTATCAGTCTTGGGTCTGGTGTGCACTAGGATATCTTGCAAATTCCTAGTTCTTTTGAAAGCGAATCAGGGTATTGGTAATTTCAAGTCTGCTGTGTTCAAGATCCCCCAGTTTTTGAAGATGATCCCTTTGATGCGTGTGGAGTGTGGGGCGAACGGTGTGACACATGACAGGGTGTCAGTCTGTTCTTTAGGTGTTACCTGTAGTAATGTCTCTCGGGGATTATTATTATTATTATTATTATTGCATTTATTGAGCGCACAGCTACCCGGAGGTTTCCCGGCGCTTGCCTTGGGAACCCGTCCTGGCTTTTCCCTGTGAGATAGCCCCTACAGGGCATCCCCAAGGTGAAAGCCAGGCATCCCGCCGCAGGGGGCCGTTGTGGAGATTAAGCAAGCTTAATGCCCAGAGTTGCAGAGTGAGAACCCATGATTAGAGCAGGCACCGAAGCGAGAATTATCGAGTCCGTGGACATTTGAGCTCAAGACCCTGCCGCGTCGGGAATTGAACCCTGGTCCCGGGTCTGACCTCAGCTTCCGGGTCTGCCTGCTCTACACCGTGAGCCACACTTCTCCACATTATTATTATTATTATTCATAGCCCTTTGTTAAGAATTTCTCACCAGACATTTAGGATAGCCCCTTTGTTTTAGATTACGCTCAAGTTCTCTGGCCTCGGTTCTGTAATCAGTGAGAGTACTGTAGTTCCTCCTGATGCGGAGGAACTGCCCAAAGGGTAGGTTGTCTTTGAGAGCCCTGGGGTGAGGGCTATTGTACAGTAGTAAACTATTCCTATCGGTTGTTTTTTTGTATAGGGTTGTACTCAGTCCACTGTTATTGAGTCTCAAGTTCAGGTCCAGCAAGGGTATGTTTGTCTCTGAGATAGCGTGTGTGAATTAAAAAAATTAATTTTGTGTGTTGACCCACTGGCAAAGGTCTACACCTGTTGAGAGGTCGCCTATCCAGAAGAATAAAATATCATCAATAAACCTTTTCCACAAGATTAAGTTACTGATGTAGGGGTTACTCATGTGCATGATGACATTTTCTTCAAAGGTGGCCATGTACAGACAGGCCACACTTGGGGCGAAGTTACTTCCCATGGAAGTACCTTGTGACTGATGAAACAGTTGTTTTTTGTATTCGAAACATTTTTCAGTCAGTGCCAGTTTGGGGCAACTCATGATAAAGGAAACTGGGAGGCACGTTGGGGAATATTTGTGTACAACGCCTCTAGTCCGGTGTGACTAGAAGGTTGATCTCATCAGGGTCCTGTAATTCCTCTATGATGCGCAAGATGTCAGTTGTATCACGTATAAATGAAAGATTCTTCGTCACTAGAGGTTTCAAAAAATGGTCATGGAATCTTGACAAGGATTCCAGCAGTGAACCAATCCCTGAGACAATAGGTCTCCCTGGGACTGGTGTTGTACCCTTGTGAATTTTGACTTTCAAGTAGTGCCAGTGGTTGCAGACATCCAAAGTACAAGAGACACACAAGCTCCTAAAGAGGGGTATTGGAGGAGATACATCTCAACTGGTCGCAGCATGGACTTTATTTCATAAACAGGCCTACCATTAATATGCAATTTCAAAAACAGGCACAAAGCGCACTTTTTGATACCAAAACTACTTTTTGCGAAGGTAGACTAAGCTAACTGGTAAAATGCTTGGATTTAAAAGTATAGGGCTTTTGATTAGGAAGACACCACACAACTTCCACCTGAGAGTCCCATCCAGACACGTGGGGGTTAACTAACAAAATCTTGTTAGGAAAAGTGAGAATATGGTCCAAGTAAAAGTAGCACTTTGTAGATCTAGTATAGGCCTTTCCATGCACTATACATGCACGACTGCAGCTTTGAGACGTGTCCTACCTTCAACAGCAGCTATGAGAAACTCTTTTAAGAAAATAGTGCTCACAGACTGTAAATGAAACAAACTTAGTAACAACACAAGAGGGACAGTTCTGATGGGAGGTAATAACAGAAGACAGGGAGGTACGAAGGAGGGACTAATAAGCGTATTAACACATCAAAAGCCAACATTTACAAAGGACAATCACAGCAGCCAATTAAAAATATGGGTGGATAGTGGGCGGAGCTTGAATACCTCAATACAGCATGTCTCGAAGAGACAGCGCAAACGCTGCCTAGGCAAGACCTAAAAAGCCTGTGCGTTAAAAGGCATTTGTAAACTTGCTTGTAATATTCGAGTGCACCTTTAACCTCTACGATGAAGAATTGGCTTAAAAGCCCCAGGACAAAAGAGGGTTGATCATTATAGATAATGGATGTAGATGTGTGACCTTGTGTAAGTACTTCAGGTGTGCTGACTCTATTTTAAATGATTCAGAAAAGGGGGTGGGGATGAACAGAGTGTCTGAATTAAGCAGACCACTCTTACCCAGTCCAAAGATCAGGGCTTGATCCATCACCGTTTTTTAGCTCACTGCACCATCCCAGCTCAGAACTTGGCTATATGCAAATTAGTCTGACCCTGGCCCAGTGCATCATGGGAACAGGGCAGACCAAACTACCAAGCCAATTCTTATACTGGGAAGGAAACAAGCTACCGGGGACCGGTTTCTGGCATTTCAGCCGTCTTCGGCCCGGCTTGCTTGAATCCTGATGGTGCAATGAGCTAGGGACTCACATCTGAGTATACCCTTCCACGCTTATGGTGGACAAAAATGATTCAGAAAAGAGGGTGGTGATGAACAGAGTGATGTATCAAGCCCTGATCTTTGGACTGGGTAAGAGTGGTCTGCTTAATTCAGACACTCTGTTCATCACCACCCCCTTTTCTGAATCGTTTTTGGCCACTATAGGTGTGGCAGGGTATACTCAGACATGAGTCCCTAGCTCACTGCACCATCAGGATTCAAGCAAGCCGGGCCGACGACGGCTGAAATGCCAGAAACCGGTCCCCGGAAGCTTGTCTCCTTTCTGGTGAAGAATTGGCTTGGTAGTTTGGTCTGCCCTGTTCCCATGATGCACTGGGCCAGGGACAGACTAATTTGCATATAGCCAGGTTCTGAGCTGGGATGGTGCAGTGAGCTAAATAAAAGTGATGGATCAAGCCCTGATCTTTGGACTGGGTAAGAGTGGTCTGCTTAATTCAGACACTCTGTTCATCACCACCCCCTTTTCTGAATCGTTTTTGGCCACTATAGGTGTGGCAGAGTATACTCAGACATGAGTCCCTAGCTCATTGCACCATCAGGATTCAAGCAAGCCGGGCCGACGACGGCTGAAATGCCAGAAACCGGTCCCCGGAAGCTTGTCTCCTTTCTGGTGAAGAATTGGCTTGGTAGTTTGGTCTGCCCTGTTCCCATGATGCACTGGGCCAGGGACAGACTAATTTGCATATAGCCAGGTTCTGAGCTGGGATGGTGCAGAGAGCTAAATAACGGTGATGGATCAAGCCCTGATCTTTGGACTGGGTAAGAGTGGTCTGCTTAATTCAGACACTTTGTTCATCACCACCCCCTTTTCTGAATCGTTTTTGGCCACTATAGGTGTGGCAGGGTATACTCAGACATGAGTCCCTAGCTCACTGCACCATCAGGATTCAAGCAAGCCGGGCCGACGACGGCTGAAATGCCAGAAACCGGTCCCCGGAAGCTTATCTCTTTTCTGGTGAAGAATTGGCTTGGTAGTTTGGTCTGCCCTGTTCCCATGATGCACTGGGCCAGGGTCAGACTAATTTGCATATAGCCAGGTTCTGAGCTGGGATGGTGCAGTGAGCTAAATAACGGTGATGGATCAAGCCCTGATCTTTGGACTGGGTAAGAGTGGTCTGCTTAATTCAGACACTCTGTTCATCACCACCCCCTTTTCTGAATCGTTTTTGGCCACTATAGGTGTGGCAGGGTATACTCAGACATGAGTCCCTAGCTCACTGCACCATCAGTATTCAAGCAAGCCGGGCCGACGACGGCTGAAATGCCAGAAACCGGTCCCCGGAAGCTTGTCTCCTTTCTGGTGAAGAATTGGCTTGGTAGTTTGGTCTGCCCTGTTCCCATGATGCACTGGGCCAGGGACCGACTAATTTGCATATAGCCAGGTTCTGAGCTGGGATGGTGCAGTGAGCTAAATAACGGTGATGGATCACGCCCTGATCTTTGGACTGGGTAAGAGTGGTCTGCTTAATTCAGACACTCTGTTCATCACCACCCCCTTTTCTGAATCGTTTTTGGCCACTATAGGTGTGGCAGGGTATACTCAGACATGAGTCCCTAGCTCACTGCACCATCAGGATTCAAGCAAGCCGGGCCGACGGCGGCTGAAATGCCAGAAACCGGTCCCCAGAAGCTTGTCTCCTTTCTGGTGAAGAATTGGCTTGGTAGTTTGGTCTGCCCTGTTCCCATGATGCACTGGGCCAGGGACAGACTAATTTGCATATAGCCAGGTTCTGAGCTGGGATGGTGCAGTGAGCTGAATAACGGTGATGGATCAAGCCCTGATCTTTGGACTGGGTAAGAGTGGTCTGCTTAATTCAGACACTCTGTTCATCACCACCCCCTTTTCTGAATCGTTTTTGGCCACTATAGGTGTGGCAGGGTATACTCAGACATGAGTCCCTAGCTCACTGCACCATCAGGATTCAAGCAAGCCGGGCCGACGACGGCTGAAATGCCAGAAACCGGTCCCCAGAAGCTTGTCTCCTTTCTGGTGAAGAATTGGCTTGGTAGTTTGGTCTGCCCTGTTCCCATGATGCACTGGGCCAGGGACAGACTAATTTGCATATAGCCAGGTTCTGACCTGGGATGGTGCAGTGAGCAAAATAACGGTGATGGATCAAGCCCTGATCTTTGGACTGGGTAAGAGTGGTCTGCTTAATTCAGACACTCTGTTCATCACCACCCCCTTTTCTGAATTGTTTTTGGCCACTATAGGTGTGGCAGGGTATACTCAGACATGAGTCCCTAGCTCACTGCACCATCAGGATTCAAGCAAGCCGGGCCGACGACGGCTGAAATGCCAGAAACCGGTCCCCGGAAGCTTGTCTCCTGTCTGGTGAATAATTGGCTTGGTAGTTTGGTCTGCCCTGTTCCCATGATGCACTGGGCCAGGGACAGACTAATTTGCATATAGCCAGGTTCTGAGCTGGGATGGTGCAGTGAGCTAGATAACGGTGATGGATCAAGCCCTGATCTTTGGACTGGGTAAGAGTGGTCTGCTTAATTCAGACACTCTGTTCATCACCACCCCCTTTTCTGAATCAACTCTATTTTAAAGTCATGTCTGGACTTTTGCATTGCACTCGATATGGAATATTTGAAATATGCGTATAACAAGAGGGAGAGAGAGGACTAGGTAGCTAGTCCGAGTCCCCTAGGGTTTATATGTGATTAAACAAGAAGGACTAGCTTAAGTTGACCAAAGTGTTACAGTACTCAAATTAGTTCTGTCACGGGCACCTTGTTGGTATATTCATGAAGCCCTCACCCACCAACCTAGTTGGTGGCATGCTTCATCATCGGGCCCACCCAGTGACACCTAGTATGTCCCGGGTGTGCTACGACGCCTGATTACAGCGGAGCTGGTAGATTGCTGAGAGTGCAGTGAGGTTGGGTGAGTTGTGATTTAAAACGGCTTGGTGGTGGTCCCAGTACCCGAGGGTAAATTAAATTTTAATAACTGGGCCGTCACCAGCGGTTAAAAGTAAGGCTACAGGACGCGTAAGGGTGGCGAGTTACTGCCCCCTGCGTCCTTCAGATGGTCGACATGTTTCAGCCAGTGCCTTAGAGTATTCTGGCTTTCCTCAGGACCGATTTTTAAAAAGGTGTGGTGAAATAAAACAGACTAGTGTTGTGGTACAGACTATGTGATACACACACTAAGGCGTTTTTCTATATGTGACCGGAGGACGACGGCGGGACAACAGGTACAAGGCAGGCTCTGACCAGAAAGACTGGTCATCCCCTTACCGCTTCCCTCCAGGAAGCCTTGGCTAATAACCCAAAGCGTATGCATGAGAAGGGAATCCCCCTCTCACATATAGAAAAACACCTTAGTGTGTGTATCACATAGTCTGTACCACAACACTAGTCTGTCTTAACTCAATACTTAGGTTGATGTCTACTTCTTGGATTATTGATCCCCCCCCCCATATCGAATGGGGCCAGAGTGGGCTCCTTTCTTCCTGTTGGGGGCAGCCCCTGGGACCTGACCCACCCCGGGGGCACATCATGGATTGGCAGCAGATCCCCTTGCGCTTTCGTTGTTGTTCCCTCCAGAGGTCAAAGGTCACCTACCTTCTGGGGGGCGTATCACGGCCACTAGGGATCCGATCTTCGCAATCTTGGCCTCTTCCTGCTCCTGGTGGCGCTTGCCAGTCACTGGGAGAATTCCCTTTCACCCTCTGGGTCTCTCAGAGGGTGGATTCTGCAGAGGGGCTGTCTTCACTGGCTCCCTGCGCCAGCCTTTCGCCTTGCTCTCCTCCTGGGCCTCTCTTCTCCCTGCACAGAGGCCCCTGCTTCTGCCCACTGGTCCTGGACTCTTCTCCTGGCGCTATTCAGGATCCTGGGGCAGTCAGGGAGTTCCTCCTTCCAACTGTGCATTACGGCAGGATCCAGCACCTTCTGCCTCAGCAGACCACACTCCAGAGAGAGCTTTTCTTCCTGTGCAAGCACTTTTTAAAAAGTTGAGTAGGGGGCTGGCGAGAAGTCTCTGTTTGTCCTATCAAACAGCAACACATCACTTCACTGCCCCTGCGACCTGCTTCCTGCCCAGACTCTGGGTTGGTTCGAAATGGTGTCATCCAGGGTGTCTTGCCACATAGTCTCTGAAAAAGCCCTTTTCCCCTTGCTGCCTTTCCTCCTTGGTGCAGCCAGGTGCCTGGCACCCAGTGATAGCTGATGATGGATAAGCCTGTAGGCCCACCCATCTTCTCTTCGTGGAGAGGAGGCCTTAGCTTGTGGAAGAACGGTTATCAATCCATCCTGCTGAGGTCTGCCCTCAGCCAGGTCCTGGTTATGCCTGGCTCTGAGAAATGTGACGTTTTTGGATGACCCAAAAGAAGTACAAATATGACTTTGGACTCTGCAGAATACTCCTTCCCACATCTGTTACAGTGGACTTTAGTGCGTGTCTGGAATCTGTAGGCCTTATGAAAGTTACCCTAGCCCATGGGCTCCACACCCCCATACGGGAATAATGAAGTGAAAAACAGTAAAACACACTGACTTTCCCTGGCATGTTCCTTCCCAGTGTATAAAGCCTATTCCATGTCACCACCCAATTCTGCATAAGTCCTGCCACACCATTCTCTTTGTAGCTGCTCCACGATTGCGCACGCTAGTAATCTCCCCTGCACAGCCTTTACACGTGTGCACACGCATGTACACCTGTGTCTGCATGTAACCAGTCCGGTGTCCCTTACTCCAGCTGCTGCGCAGTGGCCTGGTCATGCCAGGGGGACAACAGTATAATCCCCATGCAGTGTCTTTCATTATGAGTTTACTGTGGGTGAGTCCCAACTTATAAGGCTACCCGACAGAGAAAGCTCAACAATTAGGTGCTCAAAAAGTGAAAAATTCGGGCGGCCCATAGTGTCAGAACCACCTTCTAACAAGGAGGAAAAAAATGAAATGAAACTTAAATTATCTAGCTAGTAAAATATGAGCTTAAGCTAACATATTACATTTCATACTCTTTTAACCATCCTGGTAGCACCCTTTTCCTCTTGCTATTTTCCATATTCCCAGGTACAATCCCCTTCCCTATGGCTGCCTGATCAATAACTGCAGATCCCTGAAATTCCACCACATTGACCTCCTCCAACTCATCACCACTCCTCACCACACTCTCCTCAACAACCCTTTCATCTCCTTCATTGACCAATCAATAAGATGCAATAGCAGATTGCACCCCACTCTGTTCAAAAATATACTCCATCCATTCCACATCCTTGTTCTCATTCTCCTTCAGACCTCAGCTACCACGCCAACATCATCCTCTACTCCCATAGTCACCCTTTTAAGGTTCCAAACTTTTCCATTCTTCATCTTGACATCATTCCTCAAATCCTCCACCACTTACAGAGGTGCCCAAAATAGACTCTTTTCTTTGGGGACGTTTCCGGGCTTCTTCACTCACACCCAATCACCAACCTTCACCTAAACATCCTTCACCCCATGTGCTTTGTCAAAGCAGCCTTTACTCCTTTTGTGTGTCTCCTCCAATCTGCTTCTGACCGCTCTAAGCGACCACTGCTCCACCATTCCATTCTTCAGCCCCGCCAGAGCAAACTTGAATCTAGGTCTTCTACCTCTCATTATCACAAATGGGGACACACCAGTGGCATCATCAGTGTTTACCCTTTAAGCTCAAACAGCTTTTTTAAACTCCAACTTCCAGTCCTGTTGCTTGTTCATAGCTCCTTGAATACCCCTTCTAACACCCGGTTAAACCGTTCCACGGTGCCGTTCCCGCTGGGATTATAAAGTGACGTGGTCTTATGTCTCACTCCAGTTCTTTCAAAGTAACTCCTTGCTGTTTTAGAGGTGAACTGCACTCCATTGTCTGACACAAAAATCCTGTCAAGAAAATCCAACATAGTATTAGTATTAACCCTCTCCACAATTTCCACCACAGGCCATTTAGAAAACAAGTTGATCACCACTACCATAAATTCCTGCAATTCTCCGGGTCCCAACAGATCCACTGCAACACATTCCCAAGGTGGTTCTGGAATTAACCCCTGACTCATTGGTGGCCTTAAAGTTTTTAATGACTTGTCTGCCAAGGAACACCCTCTCATAAACCTCTCCACTGCTCTATCCACAACTGGCCACCAGAACACACTCTGAACAACAGCCCTAGTTCTCACAACTCCAAAATGCCCTCATGGCAGAGTTGCTGAATACTATATCCTAGATCCTCTAGTGGCATGACTCTGCCCCCTCTCAATACTACATCCTTGTCCACCGACAGCTCCATTCTAATGTCCCAAAGGGAGCGCAACAATTCTGTCACTTCATCTTTCCTAGGCCATCCCTTGCGTACATGTTCCATTACTGCTTGTATAACCTTTTCCTTTCTTTGTTCTTCATTCCTCTCCACTCTCTTAATTGCCGGCTCCCCTGAACCTTGAACAAAAGTAATTTTGAAATCCCCCCCTCGGACCATCCACACAATCTTCCACTGGGACTGGCATTCTAGACAAACAATCTGCCACAACATTTTCCCTTCCAGGCACATGCACCATCCTGTATACATACTCCTTGCTTCTCATGGAAAGCCTTGCCAGTCTGGCAGATGCTGACACGCTCCCCTCCGTAATCAAAAACTTCACCAACGGTCTCTGATCAGGCCGAATGGTGACAGAATTTCCCCACACTAAAGCACGGAAGTACTCTAAAGCCCAGGCACAAGCTAATTCCTCCCTCTCTATTATTGGATATGTCCCTTCTGCAGGTGACAATGACCTTGAAGCAAAAAGAATGATCTTCTCCCTACCTCCAGCATCCTTCTGTGACAACACCGCTCCAACCCCCTTGTCACTAGCATCAGTCGTCAAACAGCACTCCAAGTCTGGGTTAAAACTACTCAAAGCTGTTACCTTTCTCAGATCTGACATGACCTGGTTGAACTCCACCTCACAACTCGTGCTCCATTCAAATTTCACATTTTTCTTTAACAACATATGGATGTTATAAACTTTACTGGCAATATTTGGGATGAATTTTGCATAGTATTCTGCCATTCCCACGAATTACATCACCAGAGCAGACGTACCCACAATGGTATTCACAAGTGAAGGTTTGAGTTTCACACCTTCCTCACTAATCATGTGGCCCAGATGTTACACTCCTCTGTGCAAACCTGCCTTTGCTGAGCTCCGCTGTTAACCATACATCCTTCAACACACCCAACACCTTCCTCAACCTTTCCTCATGACTCTCCTTACTCTCTGTGAAAACCAGGATATCATCCTGGAAAAACTTCACACCACATTCCTTCCCAAACAGTCTATGCATCAGCCACTAAAACACTGCAGCCGTCGATGCTAGCCCAAACCGCATATGTTGTAATTGGTAACAACCAAATGGCGTTATAAATGCAGAGAGTTTCCTTGATTCAGGCATGAGCACCACCTGATGATACGCCACAGAAAGATAAATGGTAGAGAACCAAGTAGAACCTTTGAGAGATGACTCCATCTCACTGATCTTGGGAAAGAAAATCTTTCAAACACAATGTTATTATTCATGTGGTGCAAGTCAGTGCATAAACGAATCTTGCCAATGCTCTTGTGCCCCATCACCACTGGTGAAATCCACTCAGAGCTTTCCACCTCTTCAATCACGTCCTTCTCGATCAATACATTCAGCTCCTTTGCCACCTCATCTCTAATTAGAATAGGAATCCCCCTCACCTTGTGCACCTTTGGTACTGCGTCTTTTTTTAGCACAACAATATGCTGAAATCCCTTCAACACTCCTAAATTCTTTCCAAACACCTTTGAGAAGTTGGCCTGGCATATGCTGTCCACTATTCTAGTGGGCACCTTGCACCGGTCCAAACGACCCTTACTGATGGTAGGTTAAAGACAACCTTTAAAGAAAGCTATCCTTGTGGTAGCTGTAGAGAGCAGCCTTCAGGCTAAGTCTTGGAGGAATGTAAAGCAGCTTGTTTTACCACTCTATAATCTCACGAATGACCAAATGAAAGGAGAACCACACCAGGTATATATATAAACTATATGTATTTATTTTAAACACATCCCTCTAGTTCATTTATGAGGCTAGAGGCAAAAGTACATTCAGTAAACTAACTAACACACAGTAAATTAGCACAATGTACGTTGAGCCCTAGGGGCGTACCAAACCATATATTAAGAAAGTGGTATAAGAACCACAACTAACATAGACACAAGGCCTAGAGCATTTAGAACTGCTGGGGCCACCAGGAACTACCCAAGGTAGTGACACAGGGGACCCACGGGGGACGCGTGCAGTGTGTGAACACAGGTGCGAATCACCATTAACTTCTATGGGGAAAGTTGCGGATCGAATTTTAAACATAAAGGACACTTAGAAGAGAACTTGGAACAAACCCCTTTAGAACTAGGGGGTTCTAGAGTCAACACCCATGGGAGCACCGGAGTACTCAAGTTACCTCACCCAGGGAATCCGGGTGCATAGGTGTCTTTTGGTGTCGGGTTTCGTCGTAATTTTCAATGGTGATCTGCTGCAAAGTGCTGCTAGCGTCAAGGGGCGTGGCTGCGGTGCGTAGCGGAATAGCTGCCTCGCAGGGGAGCTCCGCGCGCCGGAACATTATACCGGGCTAATACCATTCTTCTAAACCTGCTGGGAACCGAAAATAAAAACCCTCGGAGGTCCCCTGGAGGCCTGTGGCAAGTTTGAGGCGGTGTGGAGGGCTGGTGTGCCGCGCTTTCACCCCGAACTTCGCGAGGCAGTGGACTACGGTACACATAAGAAAATTGCGGTGGCGTGACGAGCGATCTGGGCGCCCCTCGCCTGTGGATATTCCTCGTGTGGTTGCTGATTGGGGACAGAATCGGAGGGCCCAGCGCGCCCTGGCGGACGGATCCTTGACTGTGACTGACGACCTGCCGACGCGCTGCGGCCTGTTGGGGTGAAGAGTCCTGGCCGAGGTGGTGGGCCCCGGCAGGCTACGGGCGCTACCCCATGCTTCTGGTGTACGCCGGCCTGCGCTGTCTGGCGTGGAGCTGTCGGGCCGCCGTTGTGTCCAGGGATCTGCGGAGAGAAGCTGCTCGGCCGGAGGGCACTGGAGGTTACGGAGAGAATGCACGGAGACGGGCTAGGCACGAGAGGGGCCGGAGAGGTGAGTGAGGCGCCAGGGATGGTCGGGCCTACTGGGCCGGGCGGCGTGGGACTGGCGAGGTGGTGTGCCCACTAGGTGCGGCGGCGCCTTGCGGGACCTACGTGGTGGGGCCCCGGGGGGCTGCGGCCAGAGCGGTGCTGCTCATTGCTGCTAGCTGGGTCCTGAGCTATTCTCGGGGCCAGTGGAGTGCTCCCTGTCAGCTATTTCGACTAGATCTTGGGCCGGATACGGCCGTGAGCAGGTGAGGGACTGCGAGGGGGGCTCCGATGCGGCCGGGGACGACACTAGGACCCGTGCTGGTTTGTGAGTGTCTGCCCTTAACGACCGGCGATTAAGACGCATGCCGGAGAAACTGGAAGCAGGTGGCCTGGCCGTGTGCAGTGGCGGTGATATCAGGAGTGGGGCTTAGGCCATGCACTAGGAATCCTTGACCTCCTGGTGATTTCCGTGACATTGAGTTCCGAGGCCACCCTACTGGGCCCGTGTAGGCGCCTCATGTGACTGGGCAGCTGCCTGTTTGTTCTGTTGCAGATCTATACTGCAGCTTGCTCTTTGGCTGGCCTGCTGGTGTTCTCGGACTGCTGGCCCTAAAGGCGGACCACCGTGGGCAAGACGGACCCTAAATAAGTGTAGTTGTCCTCCTGGTGATCTACGTGCCATCGAGATACGGGGACGCCCTACAGGGCCCACAGAGGCGCTAGGCGTGACTGGACAACGGCCTGATTGTAGTGTTGCAGATCTCCACTGCTGCTTACTCTGTAGCTGGCCTGCTGGTGTTATCAGACTGCCAGCCCTAATAGCAGACCGCCATGGGCGAGTCAGAGCCTAAACAAGTGAAACTGACCTTTGAAAATAAAAGGCTGACGCACACCACAAACGGATCGAGTGAGCAGGGTGACCCGTGAGGTGCTTGGAGTCTACCAGACGACGCAGAAGACGACACCAGAACGATACTTTTAGAGCTGCGCGCAGGGATGAAAACTATAGATAGCAAAATAGATGCCTTGGCGACTGGACTGGATGTCGTGAAAAAGAAAGTGGACAAGCATGAACACCGCTTAGATGTTCTTGAAAACCGGGTGTCTGATGGACATGACACACAGGCTGAGGCACACACACAGATCCTCCAAATGGAAAAAATACTTGAGGGGATCAGTGCAAAGAACGAGGACTTGGAGGCGCGTTCCAGGCGCAGTAACGTCCGAATTATTGGCCTTTCGGAGACCACTCCCATCTCTAAAATGGAGCCCTTCATTGATGGCATGTTGCGCGAGCTCTTTGGGCCTGCACTTTCAAGTGTGATGATAGTGGAAAGAGCGCATAGATCCTTGGGGCCCAGGCCCAAGCCAGGGGCAGCACTGCGCCCGATAATTGCACGACTGCTTAATTATGCAGATAGGGACGCGATCCTGAGAGAGGCAAGGGGGAAGGAGCCGGTGGTGTCTAAGGGAGACACGTTATAATTTTTCCCGGACTACACGCCAGCTGTGCAGTCAGCGCGGCGGGAATTTGTGTTGGTAAAAATGCTGTGACTAGACTAGAGACAGGATACTATATAATAATAATAATAATAATAATTCTGAGTTTCTAAAGCGCCTGGTTACACTTGCCAGTGTGTCCCCGCGCTATCCAAAGACTGAGCAGTAACCTGGGCAGAGGGAATGATGGAGGCCCTGCGCCGGGAATTATAGCTTCGGGAACAGGAGAGTTTTCAGCTCCTTCCGGACACCAACTTCGAGGGCTTCACACGAAGCCTAAGTGGGAGGATGTTCCATCTCCGTGCAGCTAGGGAGCGGAAGGAGCGCCCTCCCATTCTCGCCCTGTTAATTCTAGGGACCGAGAGCAGGCCAGCACCCATAGAGCGCAGGAGTCGGGTGGGCTTGTAAGGGAGGAGCATGTTGTGCAAGAAGCCCGGACCCTTGCCATGAACAATCCTATGACTGACACAGAGTGCTTTGAACTCTATGCATTCCTTGATGGGAAGCCAATGCAGTGTCGCCAAGGCCCTTTTTGAGGAGGCTCTCCTGGGTAGCTGCAGCACCAGTCGCGCAGCTGCATTCTGGATAAGCTGCAGTCTTAAGATGCAACCCGCGTTAGCTCCCAGGTAAAGAGCGTTCCCATAGTCCAGCCTCGAAGTAACCAAGGCATGGACCAGGGCCCTTCTGGCAGATGCTGGGAGTAAATCGAGTGTCCTTCTCAGACTGCGGAGGATTCCAAAGCACGTCCCTGCGACACGCCGAGTGTGATAGTCAAAGGACATTTTGGAATCTATCCACATGCCTAAGTTCTTCACATGATCCTTGGGGACAGGTAATGGGCCCAAAGACTGAGGCCACCAGGCAGAGGTCCATACAGAGGGGGACTTACCAACGATAAGCACCTCGGTTTTGCGCCTGTTCAGTCTGAGACAGTTATTGGCCATCCAACCTGCCAGATCTTGAAGGCAGGATGCAAATCTGCTGGCAGCATGCTCAGCTGGTTGTGACAGAGCCACAACCAGCTGCGTGTTGTCAGCGTAGGTTACCACCTCTATCCCATACTGCTCAGTAATAGCAGCCACCGGTGTTATGAACAAATTGAACAGGGTGGGGCTGAGGGGGGCGCTAGAGGGTGCACACGCAGAATGGCCGCACTGTAGTGGGGCTCCTGCTGCCTGGACACATGATCCTCTCATTATCCTTCACCACCAATGCCAAACCCTATTAAAATATTGTGCAGGTGTAGACTATATCGATATGCAGACTCGGTGAAGATTTGGGAGCGATCGGCCACTCCGACTTGAAGATAGAGCTGTGGAAGTGTGTGACCGGGAGCTGGGCTGGAGCCTGTCTGATCGCACGGCCGGGAGCCGGAAACTACACAACATCGCGGCGGACCACGAGGTGTGCAGGCCTCAACAGATGAGGCGTGAAAATAGCTCCCGCGTTTCATCGCCGCTGTGCGGAAGGGATTTGTGAAGGCACCGGAGCCACGCTGTGACCTACCAGCACACTCAGGAACACCCAGTAAGTTACTGAACATCGAGAAGAGGTGCAGTGACGGACTGTTTAGGCTGGCTGAATTATTGAGTAATGGCGCATGGATTGCGGCGGGGCTGACAGACGGAGAACCGGAGGGGGAACGTCCGATACGGGGGCATACGCTGGTGAGGACTGGTATCGGACGCTGTGAAAGTGAACGACTCCTCCCAACTCGGAGAAGAGCGTGGGAAGCAATCCTCGTCAACTGCGACAGGGCCCTGTAGGAAGGCCACAATGGGTAAGCTGGATAATCGACAACCCAAGCTGTCCTTTGACACCACGACTTCCAAAAAAGGATCACGAAAAACGCCGGACTAAATGGTTGCGCAAAGTCCGCCGAACACTGAAGTGAGCACTGGTTCATCTCCTTCCGACATACAACAACTTATGCAAGAAATGAGGCAAGGGTGTGCCACAATAGTTGATGAAGTCGATAGAATATCGTCTAGAATGGATGCCATCGCACAGAAAATAGATGTGCATGAGGAACGACTCACTGAGACTGAAAGGCGTATCTCTGCAAATGATGACACTACGGCTACGCATACCACCAAACTCTCGAGAATGGATAATGTCCTCAGAGTCATTGCTGCGAAAAATGAGGAGTTGGAGGCCCGCAACCGACGCAACAACATTCGCGTCATAGGCGTACCAGAATCCACCAATACTGGGCGCATGGAAGAGTACGTTGAGAAGATACTTCTTGCTGCAATTGGAAACGAAGCGTTTTCTAAACAGTTCATTGTTGAAAGAGCGCACCGCTCACTTGGACCGCGGCCCAACCCGGGGCTCCACCACGGCCCATCATTGCAAGGTTGCTTAATTACCGTGATCGAGATACCGCATTGCGAGCTGCACATACCAATCAAAACTTGTCTTGTGATGTAGTCAATTTTTCCATTTATCCGGATTTCACGCCCATAGTACAGGAGCAGAGACGAAAGTTTCTGGATGTTAAGAAAAAACTCCGCACGTTACAAATAGACTATGCACTCCTGTACCCGGCGAAACTGAGAGTGACCCATCAGGCTAGACAACACTTCTTCACGAATCCACAGCAGGTGGAAGATTTCTTGAAGGGGCTAAGGCGGGCGAGATCTGGACATCGACAAAACGGAGATGAGGGTCAGGAGGATGAACATTTAATGGAGGAAGATGAGTGATGTTGCATTGTTAAGAGCAGAAAAACGGTACTGTTCTAATGGAGGGCACAAGAGACCTTGCAGAGTGGCTTCAATTGTGGAACAATGACGTCGTGAGTCAAGAGTAACATGGAAGGGTATTAGGCTATTGGTGGTAACGTATTCCAGGCACCCCCACCCCCTCCTTTGGACTGCTCCCGCTTGAGACTCTGCAGGATGAAGGTTGGGGTGTGGGGGTTGGAGATGTGCATGCCTCGGATGACCCCGGAAGGGTATTCCCCATTGGTAATGTTTGTTACAATATGGATGTTGGGGTATTTACTTAAAGACTGAGAGGGTGGGTGGGAAGGAACTTCTGGCAAGTTGGGGATGCTTCAGTGGGAGGAGGGAGGGGCTGGGTCTATAAAGTGCTGCAATGTGCCATGCGCTACCACGCTGCGTACTGATGACTGTACATTACAAATGCATAATTGTAGTAGGCTAGGGTGCGGGCATTGTAGTTTACTTATAGGACAGGATGAGTTGTTGTGGTTTTTGTTGACAGGAGAGGAAGAGGAATGGTTGCAGGCGACTAGTTGGGATAGAGACAGGATGCTGGTTCTTGAGCCAAAGAAAGTAGGAGTTGTAGCATTAACAATGTATGACATGACATTTCTTACCATACTGTGGTGGCTTGAGGATGGAATAGGAGATACAGTTCGCATGACTGATGGTAGGGATGGAAAATATGGCAAGTTGGGTGGCCACAGTGGGTGGGAGGGGGGGTAAGTTGTTCTGAGTCTGTGACACTGAAGGGGTGGGCAGTTGGGGTTATTGAGGGGGAGACATCAGATACAGGTGGAGTAAAGCAGCCAGTTGGAGGTCAGCAAGAAGGGGGAGATCTTCCTAGGAAGAAGACTAGCTTCGGAATAGCAGATAAAGTTTGTTGCGTATATACATGTATAACTACTGTTTATAGAACTAAGTTTGGTAGGCACAGAAACGCGGGTTGGAATGAAGGAAGAGCCGCAGGTGGACATTTTGCAGACAGATTGGTTGACATGATATTGTGATGGCGTGCATGGAACGGGATACTAAAATAACAGTTATGTCTTGGAATGTTCGTGGCTTAAACGATGCCAGGAAAGGTAGGAAGGTACTTGCATATCTGGATAGGCACCATGTGCAAATTGCATTATTACAAGAAACACATCTACACCCCAGCTCTAACACCACGTATGCATGCAAATGGGCAAATGCGAGAAGTTTCTCATCTTATTCTGCGTATGCCAGAGGTACGGCAGTGTTAATCAAAAAGTCAGTGCAATTTGCGAAGTTAGGGGAGATAGTTGACCTAGAAGGGAGATTTGTTTTGCTATGGGGCAGGCTTGGGACTGACACGGTCACAATAGTAAATTGCTATGCACCTAATGTGGATACACCGGAATTCTTCATGAATTTGTGGGGTAAGATACTAAGCACAGGATCGATGCACATTATCTGGGGAGGGGATTTTAATGTTGCCATGGTTCCAGGTTTGGATAGATCTGATGGCTGTCATCAATATAATAGACACGCTAGGGATGCATTACAAGGTATAATTAGGGAAGGAGCTTTGATAGACAGCTGGAGGTTTGTGCATGCTGGGCTACGTGAAGGAACCCATTTTACGACGCATGCTGATACCTGGGCTAGGCTAGACTATTGGAATGCAAGAGGGGGAATACTGTACTGTTCCTATGTAGAATCGAGGGAGATTTAGCTGGCATGACCAAAGGTGTACACGTGGCACCTTGGGGCATCCATTGTGTTGGATGTATTTGCCTCACACACCCCGAGGGATGTCATACTTCATCATCGGCGTTTGCTCCTCGTCGGGGAGGCGGTGCAATCCCCGACGGGCTCACCTCAAGAGGGGCTCTTTGGCGGAGATCTTTTTTCCAACAGCCTTATGGTGAAGTGGGGGTGTGTGGGCAAGAAGATGTAAAGTGATAAGCTGAGAGCTAAAATGTAACCGGGGGTACCGGAATTTACTTTATTCTGGGGGTCCCCTAGCTACAATTAAAACGTGGAACTAGGTTACTAGGTGTCAACACAATTAGGTTGAGTGACGCTGGTAAAGACTAGAGGTCATAAACTAGACTATTGCCTCTTGTCTCGTGGGCTGGCACTTGACTAAGCATGGGCGTAAAATCTGCTCCACTCGCGGATTTTGCGGATTTTCGGGAAATTCGCAATCCGCAAGATTCGTGGATTTCCCGCAAAATCCGCTAAATTCGCACGCAGCGGATTTTTTTTCTGGGTGATACAATTTTTGCGGCGCGCGGCGTTCACTTACCGTCATTCAGCGTTTGCCGAGTTGTTTTTCTCGATATTTTGCAAGTGCTGCGCCATTTTGGATCTTGCTGCGGGATCCCGCGAGAATTTGGCGAGCGCGATTGCGTAATCGCGGCTTGCCAACTTGCACAGCGAGAGTTTGTCAACGCGAGTACGCCGTGATCACGTATCGCGGGACTTCGCAATTGCCAGCTTGGAGATGCGGCGAGCAGCAACAATCTCTCACTCACGAAAATATAAAATTTGCAATTCTGCACAAGAAATCCACCAGCAAGCAGCATAAACCTTCTGGAAATTATGATTTTTATCTGAATAACTCCTCAGGTTGACATTTGCCTGCACTTTTTTTGCGAGGAGTCCATTTTGGGGAGGGGGGGGGGGTGGGAGGAAGGAAGTGCCCCACAGTCTTCAACTTCCTGTTCCTGTCCAGCAGGCTCCTCCCAGTGCTTTGTCCATCTCCTGGTCACTTTTCATTTGGATCTGGAGCTGGAAGGATTACTTTTTGTGGATGCTGCTGGATATTTGGATTTGAGGCCTTTTCAACTTTCTTTCACAAGTAAGTTTGTTTGGGGCATTACAGTTGCTGCAACTACAATTTTGGAATTTTCGATTTTTGGGCTGTTTTGGGGCCTTTTGCCCAGGGGTACTCAGTGGTGGGTGGACTGAGTCTTTCTGTGGGGTGTCTTGAATTTAAACATCATGGAGGGCATGGATGGAATGGGATTGTGTTGATTTTTCAGTGTTTTTCGATTTTTGGGGGTGTTCATGCGGAGGGACAGGCCATGTGGCTGGGGGCCATTTTGAGTGCTGCTACAGGCCCTGGCCATGTGCTGGGAGGCAAGTGGCCATTTTGAATGCAGGCAGTGTTGTTAGGCCTGCAACCATTTTGCCTACTTTTCAACCTTTATGCCAGGGGGAGGGGGGGGGGGTGGGAGAAAGGAAGTGCCCCACAGTCTTCAACTTCCTGTTCCTGTCCAGCAGGCTCCTCCCAGTGCTTTGTCCATCTCCTGGTCACTTTTCATTTGGATCTGGAGCTGGAAGGATTACTTTTTGTGGATGCTGCTGGATATTTGGATTTGAGGCCTTTTCAACTTTCTTTCACAAGTAAGTTTGTTTGGGGCATTACAGTTGCTGCAACTACAATTTTGGAATTTTCGATTTTTGGGCTGTTTTGGGGCCTTTTGCCCAGGGGTACTCAGTGGTGGGTGGACTGAGTCTTTCTGTGGGGTGTCTTGAATTTAAACATCATGGAGGGCATGGATGGAATGGGATTGTGTTGATTTTTCAGTGTTTTTCGATTTTTGGGGGTGTTCATGCGGAGGGACAGGCCATGTGGCTGGGGGCCATTTTGAGTGCTGCTACAGGCCCTGGCCATGTGCTGGGAGGCAAGTGGCCATTTTGAATGCAGGCAGTGTTGTTAGGCCTGCAACCATTTTGCCTACTTTTCAACCTTTATGCCCAGGGGTAGTGAGTCTTGCATGGGCCTAGTCTTTCTGTGGGGTGTCTTGAATTTAAACATCATGGAGGGCATGGATGGAATGGGATTGTGTTGATTTTTCAGTGATTTTCGTTTTTTGGGGCTGTACTTGTGGCCTTTTCACCAGGGGTATTGAGTCTTGCATGGGCCTAGTCTTTCTGTGGGGTGTCTTGAACTTAAACATCATGGAGGGCATGGATGGAATGGGATTGTGCTGATTTTTCAGTGTTTTTCGATTTTTGGGGGTGTTCATGGGGAGGGACAGGCCATGTGGCTGGGGGCCATTTTGAGTGCTGCTACAGGCCCTGGCCATGTGCTGGGAGGCAAGTGGCCATTTTGAATGCAGGCAGTGTTGTTAGGCCTGCAACCAGTTTGCCTACTTTTCAACCTTTATGCCCAGGGGTAGTGAGTCTTGCATGGGCCTAGTCTTTCTGTGGGGTGTCTTGAATTTAAACATCATGGAGGGCATGGATGGAATGGGATTGTGCTGATTTTTCAGTGATTTTCATTTTTTGGGGCTGTACTTGTGGCCTTTTCACCAGGGGTATTGAGTCTTGCAAGGCCTAGTCTTTCTGTGGGGTGTCTTGAACTTAAACATCATGGAGGGCATGGATGGAATGGGATTGTGCTGATTTTTCTGTGTTTTTCGATTTTTGGGGGTGTTCATGGGGAGGGACAGGCCATGTGGCTGGGGGCCATTTTGAGTGCTGCTACAGGCCCTGGCCATGTGCTGGGAGGCAAGTGGCCATTTTGAATGCAGGCAGTGTTGTTAGGCCTGCAACCATTTTGCCTACTTTTCAACCTTTATGCCCAGGGGTAGTGAGTCTTGCATGGGCCTAGTCTTTCTGTGGGGTGTCTTGAACTTAAACATCATGGAGGGCATGGATGGAATGGGATTGTGCTGATTTTTCAGTGATTTTCGTATTTTTGGGCTGTACTTGTGGCCTTTTCACCAGGGGTATTGAGTCTTGCATGGGCCTAGTCTTTCTGTGGGGTGTCTTGAACTTAAACATCATGGAGGGCATGGATGGAATGGGATTGTGCTGATTTTTCAGTGATTTTCGTATTTTGGGGCTGTACTTGTGGCCTTTTCACCAGGGGTATTGAGTCTTGCATGGGCTAGTCTTTCTGTGGGGTGTCTTGAACTTAAACATCATGGAGGGCATGGATGGAATGGGATTGTGCTGATTTTTCTGTGTTTTTCGATTTTTGGGGGTGTTCATGGGGAGGGACAGGCCATGTGGCTGGGGGCCATTTTGAGTGCTGCTACAGGCCCTGGCCATGTGCTGGGAGGCAAGTGGCCATTTTGAATGCAGGCAGTGTTGTTAGGCCTGCAACCATTTTGCCTACTTTTCAACCTTTATGCCCAGGGGTAGTGAGTCTTGCATGGGCCTAGTCTTTCTGTGGGGTGTCTTGAATTTAAACATCATGGAGGGCATAGATGGAATGGGATTGTGCTGATTTTTCAGTGATTTTCGTTTTTGGGGGCTGTACTTGTGGCCTTTTCACCAGGGGTATTGAGTCTTGCATGGGCCTAGTCTTTCTGTGGGGTGTCTTGAACTTAAACATCATGGAGGGCATGGATGGAATGGGATTGTGCTGATTTTTCTGTGTTTTTCGGTTTTTGGGGGTGTTCATGGGGAGGGACAGGCCATGTGGCTGGGGGCCATTTTGAGTGCTGCTACAGGCCCTGGCCATGTGCTGGGAGGCAAGTGGCCATTTTGAATGCAGGCAGTGTTGTTAGGCCTGCAACCATTTTGCCTACTTTTCAACCTTTATGCCCAGGGGTAGTGAGTCTTGCATGGGCCTAGTCTTTCTGTGGGGTGTCTTGAATTTAAACATCATGGAGGGCATGGATGGAATGGGATTGTGCTGATTTTTCAGTGATTTTCGTTTTTTGGGGCTGTACTTGTGGCCTTTTCACCAGGGGTATTGAGTCTTGCATGGGCCTAGTCTTTCTGTGGGGTGTCTTGAACTTAAACATCATGGAGGGCATGGATGGAATGGGATTGTGCTGATTTTTCTGTGTTTTTCGATTTTTGGGGGTGTTCATGGGGAGGGACAGGCCATGTGGCTGGGGGCCATTTTGAGTGCTGCTACAGGCCCTGGCCATGTGCTGGGAGTCAAGTGGCCATTTTGAATGCAGGCAGTGTTGTTAGGCCTGCAACCATTTTGCCTACTTTTCAACCTTTATGCCCAGGGGTAGTGAGTCTTGCATGGGCCTAGTCTTTCTGTGGGGTGTCTTGAATTTAAACATCATGGAGGGCATGGATGGAATGGGATTGTGCTGATTTTTCAGTGATTTTCATTTTTTGGGGCTGTACTTGTGGCCTTTTCACCAGGGGTATTGAGTCTTGCATGGGCCTAGTCTTTCTGTGGGGTGTCTTGAACTTAAACATCATGGAGGGCATGGATGGAATGGGATTGTGCTGATTTTTCTGTGTTTTTCGATTTTTGGGGGTGTTCATGGGGAGGGACAGGCCATGTGGCTGGGGGCCATTTTGAGTGCTGCTACAGGCCCTGGCCATGTGCTGGGAGGCAAGTGGCCATTTTGAATGCAGGCAGTGTTGTTAGGCCTGCAACCATTTTGCCTACTTTTCAACCTTTATGCCCAGGGGTAGTGAGTCTTGCATGGGCCTAGTCTTTCTGTGGGGTGTCTTGAACTTAAACATCATGGAGGGCATGGATGGAATGGGATTGTGCTGATTTTTCAGTGATTTTCGTATTTTTGGGCTGTACTTGTGGCCTTTTCACCAGGGGTATTGAGTCTTGCATGGGCCTAGTCTTTCTGTGGGGTGTCTTGAACTTAAACATCATGGAGGGCATGGATGGAATGGGATTGTGCTGATTTTTCAGTGATTTTCGTATTTTGGGGCTGTACTTGTGGCCTTTTCACCAGGGGTATTGAGTCTTGCATGGGCTAGTCTTTCTGTGGGGTGTCTTGAACTTAAACATCATGGAGGGCATGGATGGAATGGGATTGTGCTGATTTTTCTGTGTTTTTCGATTTTTGGGGGTGTTCATGGGGAGGGACAGGCCATGTGGCTGGGGGCCATTTTGAGTGCTGCTACAGGCCCTGGCCATGTGCTGGGAGGCAAGTGGCCATTTTGAATGCAGGCAGTGTTGTTAGGCCTGCAACCATTTTGCCTACTTTTCAACCTTTATGCCCAGGGGTAGTGAGTCTTGCATGGGCCTAGTCTTTCTGTGGGGTGTCTTGAATTTAAACATCATGGAGGGCATAGATGGAATGGGATTGTGCTGATTTTTCAGTGATTTTCGTTTTTTGGGGCTGTACTTGTGGCCTTTTCACCAGGGGTATTGAGTCTTGCATGGGCCTAGTCTTTCTGTGGGGTGTCTTGAACTTAAACATCATGGAGGGCATGGATGGAATGGGATTGTGCTGATTTTTCTGTGTTTTTCGGTTTTTGGGGGTGTTCATGGGGAGGGACAGGCCATGTGGCTGGGGGCCATTTTGAGTGCTGCTACAGGCCCTGGCCATGTGCTGGGAGGCAAGTGGCCATTTTGAATGCAGGCAGTGCTGATTTTTCTGTGTTTTTCGTTTTTTGGGCTGTACTTGTGGCCTTTTCACCAGGGGTAGTGAGTCTTGCATGGGCCTAGTCTTTCTGTGGGGTGTCTTGAATGTAAGCATCATAGAGGGCATGGGATTGTGCTGATTTTTCTGTTTTTTTTCGATTTTTTTTGGGGTGTATAACTGAACTGATGTTCCTCTGTCCTCCATTGCTTTTAGGTGCACAAGACTCAAGAGAACCACCAGTGCCAGGAAGAAGTCCTGCAGCGGTGTGTGTGCAGCATAATGTCACGCGACGTCACGTCTGGCCTCAGACAACTCTGCAACTCGTGCAACTGCGGCCTGCTGTTCTGACCTGCTCTGAAGAAGATGGCCCCAAAAAAAGGTCTCCGTAGCTCCTCTAGCAAGAAAGTTGCTAGTAAGGAGCAGAAGAAGCAAGTTACCAAGGAGGCTGGTGTGCTGGCCGCCGCGTTTTTTGGGAGTAAAAAAAAAGTACGCCTGCAGCAGCAGCGGGATGTGCTGGGGACCAAGCTGGGAGCAGCACCCCCGCTCCATTGGGCTCAGTGCCTCCACCACCACGCCAACTTAAGTCAAAGCCCTTGAGTGCTTCAGAGGCAGTCAGTGTACTTCTTCAATCACCATCGACCAGTGATGTTGGCTCATCGCAAGAAAGTAGCAGCAATGTCCCTGAATCAACACAGGTTGTTGTAACTCATCTGACAAGTGTTGAACAACCACAGCCGCATCAACAACAACATGTGCAAGTACAAGCCCAAGTACATGTGGAAGGAGAGGCAGCGCAAGGAGATGCGCAAGCAGAGGTGCATGGAGGGTCACAAGTGCCCACAATAGTTGTTCCTCCCGAAGTAGGGGCACATCAGGAAATTGACAATCAGACCGAGGTATCATTTGAGGAAGCCACTCCTCCTGATGATCATTCATTGTCTTCCACATCCATAGCAAGGAAAAGATCAAGGGGGGTGTCTACATCTTCTTCAAGCCCACCTCCTTCTGATGATCTGGATGACGATTGGGAACCACCACGGCTGTCTGAGAGTGAGGCACACCATGATCTGACAAAGATACCTAAGCGTAAAAGGAAGGTCGTCGAAAAACTCATAGCTATGGAGTGTGATGAGGCTCAACAAGAAGTGACGCATACTGCTGCTGATGAAGCCTCTCACGACGACGAGCCAGTCATCATAAAGGTCACTGCAGCCCCAGCGGGCATGCAGCAAAGAGACATTTTGACCCTATCCCGAGAAGCTGCTGAGCGTGATGATGATGTCGACGAGGAGGCAATGGAAACACAACAATCATTGGATTTGGAGTTAACTAGTACACCAACACCTACCGCTTCCATATTTCTTCCTCGCAAGAAGGGACCTCCATCCACCTCAACCTCAATTAGTGGTGGTGAAAGTGCAAAACGTACTGAAGTTCGGCAATCCACATCCTCCACTTCATCTGGCATTTGCAGCAGGACCCCCACCACTACCAGTATTGCCGCCTCCTCCGGCCCCCAAAGACATTTCAAGTCTCCAGTTTGGGACTTCTTTAGTGTTTGCCCAAAAAAGGAAAACGTAGCCATTTGTAGCATTTGTAAGCTTCGAGTTAGTCGTGGTAAGTTTGGTACCAACTATGGTACCGGAGGCCAGAGAGTTCATCTTAAGAGAACGCACGCTGTCCAATGGTTTGCGCACCTAGAGGTGATCAAGGAAGCCCGAATTGAACGTAATGAAAACGTTGATTTTTCATCTGATGATGACGAGGAGGAAGAAGACGTGTCACACACTTCACTTACACCCAGTACCCCTGCCAGCAGCACACCCCATGTGAGCCACACTAAGAGAGTGAGACACCAATGCGAAAAAGTTCATCAGCGAGCGTAACTGGGTCGAAGATATCATCATCATCAGCATCCCGTAAATGCTTGGTCCAGGGCAACATTAACCCCTTCGCTGCTGGCCCGTTTCCGCCGCTGTGCGGTAAACAAAAGAACAGGGGCGGGCCATGACGAACCCCAGCCGTCATCAGCACAGGAGCACCGTAGTGCATGACGGCTGGGGTTCGTCATCAGCATACAAGGGGTTAAAAAGATGTTGTTTACAGAAGCGCAATATGAACGCAACCACCCACTGACGAGTCTGTATAACACTAAGCTGGCTAAAATGCTAGCTCTGGACCTTCTCCCTTTTTCTTTTGTAGAAGGGGTTGGTTTTCTAGAATTAGTGGCAGCGCTCTGCCCTAAATGGAAGGTTCCTAGCCGGTTCTATTTTGCCCGAGTTGCCGTTCCAGCACTACATGAAGATGTTCTGGAGGTGATTGGGGCAGCTTTGCAGAAGAGTGCTGTTCACACTATACATCTGACAACAGACATGTGGACCAGTGGCGCAGGCGCTGATTACATGTGCATCACTGCACACTGGGTCTCTTTTTCAGGGGTTAAAGCAAAGCTAAACGTAGGTGTTGACCCGGACAATGTTTTTAAAGCTGCTCGGAAACATGCAACACTAGCCATGTTTGGTTTGGAGAAACGTCACACAGCACAAAACATTTTGGATGTGTTTAACACAAAGGTCCTTGACTGGCTGTCCCCCAAAAAACACCAGGTTGGTTATGTTTCCACGGACAATGGCTCCAATATAGTTAAGGCCATGCAGCTGGGTGACTATTTCAGAGTGCCGTGTTTGGTGCACTGTATAAACCTGGTTGTCAAAAAATTCTTGAGTGATAAAGACAGTGCAGCGTACAGGGTAGTGGACACCTGCCGAAAAATGTGCAACCATTTCAGCCATTCTTTTAAGGCCCGGAAGCATCTGAGGAGCCTGCTATATGAACGTCAAATGCCAGTGAAAGCACTCATCCAGGAGGTGGCAACACGTTGGAACTCAACCTTCTACATGCTTGAGCGTCTGTATGAGCAGTATACGGTACTCGATCACTATTTCTTAACACAGGGTACAGCTCAGAAGGAGGACCTGAGGATGGGTGCGGCGCAATGGGACATAGTTAAAAGCCTGACACGCATGCTTCGTCCTTTTGAGTTCTTCACGCGTGCAGTCAGCAAGGAGGACTGTAATTTGGGAAAAGCTATCCCATTGTTGTACATGCTGGAGCACCAACTGAAGGAGGTGTGTTCTGTGTTTGAAAAAGATGAAGAAAACCAAGACCCTTTTGTTCTGGCGGAGAAATTATTAGAGCACCTACAAGGTGATGAACGTCTTAAAATGATCCACTCAAACCAGCATTACATTTGTGCTACTATTCTGGATCCACGCTACAAAAAGGCGCTGGCAGGCCAAGCATTCTTTCCTTTTGCTGATGAAGATGTTACAAAGTACAAACAGTGGCTAGCCTCCTCAGCCAAGAGGTTTGAAAGAGAACGGCAGCAAATTGAAGGAAAAGGCAGTACATCAGCATCAGCAGACCATCCCCAGTCACAACAATCCACTTCTGCACCTGTGGCTGCGGCACAAGTGACCTCTCAGCCGTTAAAGAGACCGGCAACCGGATCATCTGCACCACCAGACACAACAGTAACATTGGAGGCTGAAGAGGATTGGCTAGCTCGGCTTGGGTGTGGTTCTCAAAAGGTCACAGCAACAGCTAAGCAAAGGGGAGGAACCTTGGAGGAGAACCTTGAGTTGATGGTGAAGGACTATCTGAATGACTCAACAGAGGTCTATGTTAATGCTGACCCATTGGCGTATTGGCATGGGAAAAAAGAATTGTGGCCACAGCTCTCCAACCTGGCTTTAAACTACTTGTCTTGCCCACTCGCAAGTGTGTCTTCTGAACGTGTTTTCAGTGCTGCTGGTGGCATTGTAACTTCCAAACGGAGCCGCCTCTCGCCCAAAAATGGGGAGAGGTTAACAATGATCAAGATGAATCAGCACCTCATACCACCAGATTACAGAGTACGAGAAAGCGCCGGATGAAGACGAGGTGGACAGCAACATAGATGAGGGAATTTCTTCTCTGTCAGGTGACACTGAGCTCACCCTGCCTGAATTCGCAGAGTATGATGACGAAGCCTTATTCTTATTCATGGACCGCGATACCGAGCCCTGAAAATGAGACAATGAATCAATAACTTTCTTGTTCGTCCTTATTCACTTTTATTCCTGTGTGTCTGTCTTTCTTTATTGTGCACAGTTAATATAATTCAAACTTTAATCACCTAATCACAAAAACAAGCCCATCAGCAGAACTGTCTTCACTTGTTTGCTTATTGATTTGAAGGTGCCGCAGTCTGCATTCCTCAGGTTCACAACTTCATAAGAACATGCTCCTCAATCCTCCTCCTCCAGACTCCTATTTCCATCAAAGCAGAGGGCTGGTTTACGCCCAATGAAGAAAGACTCAGCACTTATGGGGGTGTTGTTTTACCTCTTTGCGGGTGAGTTGACGGCTCTGGGGCCATTGCTGGGAAGTTCTAATACCGGATAAAAGTGGTTTGGACCAAATCCGAGGTGGAATTTTTGTGTGTTTTTGCTGACTTGCTTGCCTTTGAGGTGCTCTTAGGGGGGGTTCGTCTGTTTGTGGGTGAGTTTCGGGGTCTGTGAGCACTGCTGGGACACTCTAATCTTGATTGCATTTGCTTTTCAGGAAATCCGTGGTGGCAAACCGGACTTATGGCCTAGCTACACAGCGCGTTTGGACCGAAGGCCGAGGAATATTGTAAGTATGAGATTTTGCTTTTGGCCTGTTTGGGGGGTGTTATGCTTTTTGGCGGGTGGGTTGGCGGGTCTTGGGGCATTCATGGGAAGGTCTAATACCGGGTAGAAGTGGTTGGGACAAAATCCACGCCGATTTTTTTTGTACTATTTCTGACATTTTGCTCAATGTAGCGTTTTCGGGGGCCTGTTTGGGGGGCTTCCTGGTGTTTGTGGGTGAGTTTCGGGGTCTGGGAGCACTGCTGGGACACTCTAATCTTGATTGCATTTGCTTTTCAGGAAATCCGTGGTGGCAAACCGGACTTATGGCCTAGCTACACAGCGCGTTTGGACCGAAGGCCGAGAAATATTGTAAGTATGAGATTTTGCTTTTGGCCTGTTTGGGGGTGTTATGCTTTTTGGCGGGTGGGTTGGCGGGTCTTGGGGCATTCCTGGGAAGGTCTAATACCGGGTAGAAGTGATTGGGACAAAATCCACGCCGATTTTTTGTTGTTGCTATTTCTGACATTTTGCTCAATGTAGCGTTTTCGGGGGCCTGTTTGGGGGGCTTCCTGGTGTTTGTGGGTGAGTTTCGGGGTCTGGGAGCACTGCTGGGACACTCTAATCTTGATTGCATTTGCTTTTCAGGAAATCCGTGGTGGCAAACCGGACTTATGGCCTAGCTACACAGCGCGTTTGGACCGAAGGCCGAGAAATATTGTAAGTATGAGATTTTGCTTTTGGCCTGTTTGGGGGTGTTATGCTTTTTGGCGGGTGGGTTGGCGGGTCTTGGGGCATTCCTGGGAAGGTCTAATACCGGGTAGAAGTGGTTGGGACAAAATCCACGCCGTTTTTTTTTTGCTATTTCTGACATTTTGCTCAATGTAGCGTTTTCGGGGGCCTGTTTGGGGGGCTTCCTGGTGTTTTTGGGTGAGTTTCGGGGTCTGGGAGCACTGCTGGGACACTCTAATCTTGATTGCATTTGCTTTTCAGGAAATCCGTGGTGGCAAACCGGACTTATGGCCTAGCTACACAGCGCGTTTGGACCGAAGGCCGAAAAATATTGTAAGTATGAGATTTTGCTTTTGGCCTGTTTGGGGGTGTTATGCTTTTTGGCGGGTGGGTTGGCGGGTCTTGGGGCATTCCTGGGAAGGTCTAATACCGGGTAGAAGTGGTTGGGACAAAATCCACGCCGATTTGTTTTTTGCTATTTCTGACATTTTGCTCAATGTAGCGTTTTCGGGGGCCTGTTTGGGGGGCTTCCTGGTGTTTGTGGGTGTGTTTTGGGGTCTGGGAGCACTGCTGGCTATGGATACTTTACTTTGCAAGAGGTTTGAAGCAAATCCATGGTGGCAGAGGGGAGTTAGGGCCTAGGTGCAGAGCGCGCGCGGAGTGATTTGGGAAATTTGCAAAAAAATGACTAAGTCCCCATTTTTGTACTTTTGCTCTTTGGCTGTTTGGGGGTCTTCTACTCGGTTTCTCCTGGGTTGACGGCTCTGGGGCCATTGCTGGGAAGCTCTAATACCGGATAAAAGTGGTTTGGACCAAATCCGAGGCGGAAATTTGTTTGTGTTTTTGCTGACTTGCTTGCCTTTGATGTGCTCTTAGGGAGGGTTCCGTTTGTTTGTGGGTGAGTTTCGGGGTCTGTGAGCACTGCTGGGACACTCTAATCTTGATTGCATTTGCTTTTCAGGAAATCTGTGGTGGCAAACCGGACTTATGGCCTAGCTACACAGCGCGTTTGGACCGAAGGCCGAGAAATATTGTAAGTATGAGATTTTGCTTTTGGCCTGTTTGGGGGTGTTATGTTTTTTGGCGGGTGGGTTGGCGGGTCCTGGGGCATTCCTGGGAAGGTCTAATACCGGGTAGAAGTGGTTGGGACAAAATCCACGCGGAAAAGTCTTTTGGCACTTTTTGTAACTTAGGGTTCGTTAGGGTTAGCCCTAGCAGCAGGATTGCATGTGTTTCGGGGTGTTCTAGATTTTTGCAACTGAGTTCTGGGGTCTTAGAGCACTCGTGAGAATGTGTAATTTTGGTTGTAAGTCATTTGAAGAAAATCCATGGTGGGAAAGGGGGGATTTGGCATAGTTAAAGAAAGCTTTTGCCACTATTCTTAACTTAGGGTTCGTTAGGGTTAGCAGTATTTCTATTGCATGTGTTTGGGTGGGGGGGGTTTTCGAGTCTTGGAGCGATGCTGGCTATGGATACTTTTGCTTGGTTGCTTGCAAGTGGTTTGAATGCAATCCACGGTGGGTAAGGGGGTATTTGGGCCTACTTTTACTTTCAAAGTACGTTTTGTCACCAGTTTTCTGTTAGGCCTCGTTTTTTGAGATTTGATTGGGGGTCTTCTACATTTTTGCGACTGGCTTTAGTAAGGGTCTGGGTGGGAGCACTGCTGGAAAGATCTAATTTTGTTCTAAAACACAGTTTACAGTACACCTAGCTTGAGGGGAAAGATCCACTACATTAATTTGCCCATACTTATTTATCCTTCAAAAGGTGACTCAGACAGAGTACGCACTTTCAAAAATATTGTACTGTCTACTAGGAAAATCAAAGTGTGACTTTTTGCACTCCACAGCCTACATACCTTATATTTATTTATCAGTGGTGTTGTAATATTATATCACTTCCTGTTTTTCGTTGAATAATTACAGGCCGGGTTTCAGTCTGTGCAATGGGGAAAAAAGGATGGAGTCAGGCTTCACATTAGCGAGCCGCAATTCAGCATCCGCCAGGCAGGCAGTGGACAGGGTGTCTTCTGGTCACCAACATTGATGGACGAAGCGTCAGATGGAATGGAGGAGTGCCGCTAACAAGAGGAATTTTTTCTGCATGCAACTTACTTACCAAATTCAACAGGACAACTACAACAACATACAGATACAGTATCCATTGTGTTTTTCTATGACTGTGACTGGATCTCTCTCTGCTTCTAAATTGATCCCTTAACACATCACTTAGTCCACTCCACTATCACATCTGCACCACACATAGTCATTTGCAAGTGCTCCTACGTAATTCGCAAGTCGCAGCACGCCCCAGCCCGTAGAGGACTGGGATGGCCCCAATGATGAAGCATGTTACCAAGGGGCAACCCTGGTGAGTGAGGGGACACCTAGAAAAAGAGCAATTTCTCCTTTTCTATCTACTATACCTTCCAGACCAACCCCATTGAGTCTTGTGAATGGATTTATAGTGACCAGCAAGGCTCTCAGGTATCTGGCAACAGAGACCTTATGTTGAATATAGTTATCAATATTTCCACACACGCCCTGTACTGTCGCATTCTTTCTTCCACAGTTGTCGAAAGTACTACTTACTTTTCACTGACATGCATGCAGTAGTGCATGCACTTTCAAAGATTGATGGATAGGTTTGTACCCAAAGATTTGTTTATGCTCACAATTGTTTGTCCATGCTGTGCTATTTTTTCTTGTCTCCCAAAACCTTTCCCAAAAACCCCCGTACCCATCCATTTTTCAAACCCTAACCCTCTTCCCCCGGGCTGTGTGGTTTTGATTGATGTGTGACTAAATTACAGCAATAAATCCACACACTTGCTGGGGAGGATAAGGTGATAGCAACAGGCTGGTGAAGAAATCTGATGATATATTCTTACTCTGCTTGACAAAGACCCATGGCTAATGTCAAAGAACTTCAACCGAATTAGTAGTTATACTTTACCATTTGTTAGGCTACAATGTGGCACTGTTCTAGTGTACTTCTGTCACCTGCTATATTCTCTATTGTACCGTTGTATTGCTCAGGAGGACAAACCAGATTTCATTTTCTTTTTTTTCATAGGCATGCAACTGCCACTGTGTCACACCACTAGTACCACCGCTATGAGGACATTTTATCCACCCAGGATTGCCAACCTTATTCGCTGTTTCCCGTGGAGCCAGCCCTGGGCCTAGCCCTACTTGCAAACAGAAATTACAGGTAAGATAGGCGTTTGGTTGGAGGTAGTATAATGGAGTATTAGGAGAGACGAGAGATTGACGGTAGTACTACTAAAGTCCTAGGACTATTCAGGAAAACAAACTTACTGTTAAACCCCCACCCACCAGACTCAAAAGCAGTAAAAAACAGGTATGGTCAGATAAAGTTTCAAAAAGTATATTTTTATAGCCCTAACAAAAGAATCTCCCGCAAGACCCTCCCTAACCCCAACGATTGTCCTTCAAAAATCCCCCAAAAACCCAACTCCCAATTCCCACCCCCCAAAAGTCTCTAAAAAAGGGGCAAGGGACACTATGGCAGGGTGCTGTTGGATTTAGCAGCCAGGGCATCATGCTCCTTGCGGAGGGTGGCATGTTCGAAGCGGAGGCCTTCCACCAAGTTCTTATAGTTCAGGACCTCCTGCTCCAGGTAGGACAGTCTGAGGGATAAGCGGCGCCGGTGTGCCTTGCAAATCCTGTGGGGGGCAGCTGCTGTCTTTGCTGCACGGCGGTGGCGTTTGGCTTTGGTAGCCTGGCTCCGTACCGCTGGAGCACTGCGCTGGCTGGCAGCCCGCACGGAGGAGGATGCAGCTGTCCCAGTGGACGTTGTTGTTGTACCAGACTGCGACTCCTCCTCCTCCAGGGCCACCAGCCGCCGATATTCAGCGACAGTGGCATCCAGCCTCCGTTGCCGGGCCATTCGAGCCAGCTCCTTCCTCCTTGATGGTCTCTTGGATTTGGAAGGAGCAACTACATGAAGAAAGAAAGACATAGTCTGTAACCAATGCTCCTTAAGATTAATACAAAATGATTGAGCAGAAAGTTGTCACAGTACAAGTAGCAAATTGAAAGCACAGTACATAACTATTGAGGACAGTATCTATGTAACCTCCGACTTCTTCATCCTTGCTCTAACATTAGTGGGAGTTTAAGGAACAAATTCTACGAGCACTATGGACTTCCATTACAGTCGACTATGACAGTACACCAGTCTTCTTCTTCTTCTTCTCTCTTGTTTAGGAAAATTGGTACGTTATCTTATGCAAGCCGGCATAATGCCAGCGCAGTGAACTTGCACCCGAGAAAAACAGACGCACACCATGGTGAGTGAGACAGACTTGCGTTACTGTACCGGTCCAGTACATGCAGGTGGTGAAGCTCTTACTTTTCTAATATGGGTGGCACTGAGAATACTCTGTTAAAAGGGCTACTGCTTAATTAATTTAGCTTTCACCCTACAGTGCAAATGAGTATTAGAAAAGAAAAATGAAGAAGCTAAATAATCTGATTATCTATCACTTCACATGGGATGTATTTGATGACATATGGGATGACTTTAGGTGCTTTGCTTATTATTGAGTGAACAGTGATACCCCCACACATGAATGACGTACTACTACTAAACTAAAGTTATTAAGAGAGGTAGGGAGTGTCCACAGTAATAACCGGATATATGCTGTGCTTGCAGTTGCAATACAAACTACTGTTACTATTCATGGTAGTATTTGGACATCATTACAACTTCTTTTCCTTGCCTTTCCTACACTGGAACGGACGTACGGGTGCGGTGTTACATGCTCTTCAAAGTAACACTTAGTTCATCCAGTGACGTCTACTCTCTCTAGATACACATATGCTATCTAAGAGTCACATAGTACCATGAATGATCCAGGCATCCATCCATTCAAAGTATATGCACACATACAGTTTCTGTCTCACCCACCCAGGCTGTTCTCCTTCCACCCATCCTTGCTTCATAATTCACCCAGCCATGCACCATACCATATTCTTTCCTTCCCAGCCACCTCGGGGACCAAGCAAACACATATCATTCTTCTTTGCCAGTCATCATTACATTTCTCGTCCTTCCACACTTACTTACACCCTTCTTTTGCTTTTCGTTCATTCCATCCATCAAGTTTACCTCAGATCTGATTGGGATTCTTCTCGCCAAAAACTTCACATCTAAGTCGAAGTACATTTAGAGGAGGCTACTACCTGGTTTATTTATAATACACCCAGGAAGCACACTCTGCAGTCTTCAATCTCAATGAGTAAGGAATGTATAGCTTACCTCTGCCCGCCACCACCGTGTGAACCCTCACAGGCATGTCCTTGTCCGGCACTTGCACCGCCTCCTCCCCAGAGTTGTCCTCCTCGTCCAATGCCACCACCACCTCCGCGCTGGCCCCGTCTCCAGATGTTCCACCTACAAAGTACATTTAATAATGTTAGAATACACCACTCACTACTATATAATATTTGGTCTAGGAGGAAGAAAGAAATGTGAAAAAAACAGTATACAATGTAATAATTTATGACTGTGTACTCTAAAGTAAAAATGTCCCTTTTTCCAGGGAAGGCTGTTGTCTTGCTGCACTTTTTGGCACAACTGATGAATGCTTGCTTTTTATTTTTAACACGCACCACTTTTTCTCCTAACAGACAGAAGCTTGACTTCTAAGAACACGAGCAGGATCAAGTTCAAACCAGGTGAGAGCTCGGCTCGACCACAAAAAATGTGTCCAATTAATCGTCAGCACTAAGCACTTTTCCATTTTCAGCTAAACGTTTACTTTTATGACAAACTTGATTTTAATAAATGTGTTTACTTTTAATAAAGCTTTTAAACTTAAATAGACTCTGTGGTTTTTGGTCCTCCAGACTAGAGTGGATGAGCTAAAGGTTTTGGAATTTTTGCAAGCATGAGTCCGTGCCTCTGCCATCGGTGACTTTGGGAGCTAAATGACTCTGCCACACTATCTAGTCAGTAAGGAGATTGGGGGTTCAACTACAAAGTCTGTTATCACTGAGGTATGTGGAAAGTCTAACAGCACCTATTATAATTGATAAGCTAAGCAATGCATTATTTAGTGTCCATAGTTCTGTTTGTGCAGATTTGTCCCTGCAACAGTAGTAGAATGGATTGTCCTCCTATCCAAACCAAAAGTAAAGTAGTATCTTATTCTTTCTTGGTGGTCATTCACCTTTTTATTGTTGGCAATTGTCAAAGCATAAACATTTAGAATACTTGAAAAGACATTATTGACAATCCCAGAGGACAGCACTCAGTGCATAGAGCTATTGCTGACTAGAATGGGAGTCCAATGGAAATGCCAAATGTGCAATCTTAGTTAGCTACACAGACAGACTAATAAGAATAATCAAGTAATACCACACGGAGTCATAGTCGAGGCAGGATAAGAATTTAGATCCTGTCTACAAGAAGATCAAAGACGATTTAGAAAAAATCGAATGAGGAACGCTAGGAAAAAATAAGTACTCTATATTAAAATTAAAACTTACTGGGGCCAGCAAAGGAGCCCTCGCCTGCCCGGTCCTGGCCTGCATCATCAACAGCACCCTCCTCCTCCTCCTCCTCCTCCTGTGTCCTCCTCTTGCCCCTGGGGGAAGCAGCTGATGTACAACATGAAAGAAAGAAAAACAGAAAACATGGATGATATTTGTCAACTAAATCAAACATTTCAAAAGAACTAACAAAATATTTTTGCGAAATAGCAAATAAAGAACTACTCCACGGGATATATTATTGACCAATCTCATGTGGTCGACTACGTTATTACTTTAGTATTGCTTGATTTGCGGACCGTCGAATTGGAAACTACCTTATGTAACTCACTAAACAAAGTACTAAAAAGGTTTGCCTAGGATTGGCAGGCAGCAGTCCGCAGCACGCGAAGTGACAGCCAAAGTCCATCGTGATTGAAGATCAGCGACAACACTAAAGTTTCCTACTACATTAACCAGTCATTAAAATACTCAAACTATCAATCCACCACCACTATTTCTTCTTATCGCCATGTGTACAAAGGAAGGACTGGACTTGAGTCTGTAGGGGCTGATTTAGAAGCCCCTTGCGGCTCTTTTGCTCCATTGTTGAGTGACTTTTGTGACGCAGCGGCAGCACAAAAGAGGCGCAATGGTGCGGCGTATATTCACAACGTGACGCATATGGGAGATGCATCACGCTGTAAAGCCCTGCGCCAATAGGGGGCGTTCCGGCGCAAGGGAGGGCGTTCCTGCCCAGGAACGCATCCTAAAAGTGGCTGAGGGAAATCTACAAGATTTCAATCAGTCACTTTGAGGACAATGATGCGTGACTCAAACCCTGCGCCTGCTTGAAGCAGACGTACGGCTTGACGCAGCTTTGGGGAGATAGGGCACCCCAGAGCATTGATGGAGCTGCACCATCGTTGCGACGCAACTCCAGCAATGCGCCGCCTTTACGGCACAGATGCGTAACGTTTTGGTGACGTTTGGGCCCATGGTGCGCCGCATTGTAAATACGGCGCACCATGGGTGATGGTGGCGTGACGCACAATTACTGGCACATCCCTGCTACTTTGCAGGGATGCGCCGGTAATTAAAAATCTGAACCTTAGTGTGTAGCATTACGCAGTTCTTTAAACTACACTCATACATAATTTCACAGGCCAATGAAATGAACACAAAATCTAAAACAAATAAGCATAGTAGCAACACTACTGAGAAGAAGGAGAGCAGTGTACCTAAAATGCACAGAAGATTTTGAAATATAATTTACCTACAATGTAATGAGCAGCATTATTGCTCTTGGTAAAAAACAAAAATTTGCAATATAATAACACAGCAGGAGAAAACAGTAGTAAAGAAATAGCTACTACTACTCACCAAGCCCGGGGATCTCAAGACCAAGGAGGTCGAGCAGATCTCGCTCACGGGTCAGGACATCCGTCCAGCGGTGGGTGGCCTGGTTGTAGGTGCGCCAGACCCGAGAGTGGTGGTAAATGGCCTGGCACACCTTCTCCCACCGCTTCCGGCGCTCCCGGATCCCGTACCCGGCACTGATCTTGCCGCCTCCCATGATGGTCCTAGGGAGGCGGCGCTGAACATAAAAAATGAGTTGGCCCACCTCCTCCGAGCTAAAGATCTCCCTGGGTATGACCTCCTCACCCCTCAAACGCCCGCACGGGAGCCGGACACGGGGTGCGGGACCCTTCCCCTTCTCGGGATGCTTCCCGGCTCCCTTCACCATGGTCTGGGCGGAAAGGAATAAAGAAAATAGAATAGGGAAGAGAAGAAAAGAAAAGAGTTTAAAAAAGTAGTTTAAAATTAACCAAAAGTAGCAGTAAACACAAAAATATAGGGCTAGAAAAATAGAGGCATAGATAATAAGTAAAATAGATCAAAAAAAACTTCAAACAAGCAAAGGATGGCAGAGATTTGGAGAGGATACAAAGACCATGCCCAGAACCATAGCAATGAATGAGAAACAAGATGGCCGCGCCCATTCACGACCGCGCGGGTAAGTTCGCGCAAGATTTTGCTCGCGAACACTCGCGAAACTGTACTGGCGAGCCGCACACTTTGCGAGATTACACTTCGCGCCCGGAAACGGAAATACGTCAGGCAAACAAGATGGCCGCGCCCTTGAACGACCGCGAGGGTAACTTCGCGCCTTGCGCTACGAGCGGCTCGCGAAAACGCACAAAACCTTGCGAACTAACACGCTGCAAAAAAACAAATCGCATATTCGCACTAATTTGCGGCTTCCGAATCCGATCTCGCGAGTGTTCGCGCCCCGCGAATCCCGCGAAATTGCAGTAAAACGAGTTTTGCAAAACTGAAAGCACTCGGCAGGTGCAAGAGTTCAAACTCATCATTAGTAACCATTCCCTGTAGTGCTTCCTGACTGGGGCCCCTCCAGAGTTCAGTTGCTAGTTGCAACAATTGTATGACCCTGCTCTGACCCTCACAGCAGGCTCATAGAATAGCTACAAGTAGGCCACAAAGGTCCTGGGAAAAAAATGCACTGCAACAGAAAGCAAATTACATATAAGGAAGCAGGTGCCAGACTGGAATTTTAAAACAGTGACACATTAATAAACTAACCCCAAATTAATTCATGTCAGTTGAAGCAGGGCTGGTGTGCTTGCTTTTACCCCCATAATCTACAGTGATGATGAACCAGAGGGTGGCATTGATGTAACAGAGGGTGGCATGGGTGAAACAGAGGGTGGCAGTGGTGAAACAGAGGGTGCTGGGAACCTGTGATGATGAACCAGACGTAGAAACAACATAATCGCGACCGTTGCAAGCCGAAATGTAAGTTCGCAATTGCGAACTGGTACAAAACCCTCGCAAACTGGCAGAAATCCTTGCGAACAAAAAAAAAAAATCTGCAAATTCGCGAGAATTGGCAGATTTTGCGGATTGCGAGTTCGCAAATCCGCAAAATTCGCGAACGCGAGATTCGCAAAATTCGCCCATACTTACACTTGACCTGGGCAAGGTTGCTCAGTTGCCAAGAACCTACTCAGACCACTGTCCGGTACTAGTTCAAATTGCTATCCCTGGGTATGATAAGGCGAGACCCATATGGCGCATGCAACCTACGATGCTTCTGGATGCAGTTTTCAAAGCAGAATTAGGAGGGGAGATCACAGACTTCTTCCCTCGAAATAGGGGTTCTGTTGAAAATGTTGACACTATCTGGGAGGCATTTAAGGTTACTATTAGGGGGTACTGCATATCAAAGAGCTTTGGGGTGTTGCGGGACATTAAAAGGACGATTGCGAAAATGGACCATGAACTGAAGGAACTGGAGGTAAAGATGACTAGGGAACCGATGGGGCCTATACACAAGGACTTTAGAGTCAAACTCACGCAATATGAGGAAGAGGCGGCCATAGAAGCCAAGTTCAGGGGTAAACACTGGCAAGCGAGGCGTTATTGCGAGGGAGAAAGGCCGGGTCGAGTTCTAACAGAAATCACCAGACATCCAAGAGGTAACACACATATACTTGAGGTATACACACAGGAGGGGGGATCATGTCAGGATACGAAGGGTATACTAGATATGTTTACAGCACATTATGAAAGATGATATACCACACAAAGATCTGGCGAAGTAAGGTATGGAGAGTTTTTAGACGAGATAGCACTGTGCTGGCTCAGTGACGCACATAGGCAATTTCTTGGGGATCCATTAACAGTTGATTAAATACGTGACGCTATTATGTCCCTTAATAATGGTAAGGCGACGGGCTCGGATGGATTACCAGGTGAATTTTATAAATGCTATGTGGATATAATGGCCCTGGTATTGAAGGAAGTTTTTGAAGAGTCACTGGAGGTGGGTATTCTGCCCAGATCAATGAGGGAAGTGGTGATTACATCTCTTTTAAAGCCCGGGAAAGAATCTAAGGAGTGTGATTCGTACAGACCGCTCTCTCTTATTAATTGTGACGCTAAGATATTGGCGAACGTCCTAGCGACAAGACTCTCATTGCTTATGACAATGATAGTACTCCCAGACCAGGCAGGGTTTGTTCCAGGCAGGTCCACTAATCATAATCTCCGTACCCTTTTCTCACTGATCCAAACAATAGCGCCTGAACTGCCTGTGGCGGCTATATTTCTAGATGCTACTAAAGCATTCGATTCGGTTTAATGGAGTTACCTATTCGAAATTTTAGCCAGAATGGGATTGCCGAAAATATTTATTGCCTGGATACGGCTCCTATATACAGATCCGGAAGCGAAAGTGCTGATTAATGGTGCGTTGTCGGATTCAATTTCGATATCCAGGGGCACTAGGCAGGGGTGTCCACTGTCACCATTGCTTTTCGCTATAGCAATAGAGCCCCTGGCTTGTCGCATCAGACAGCTGCACAAGCAAAGCGCCTTTAAATGTTTTCAAAGACAAATAGATATATCGCTATATGCTGATGACCTAACATTATATGTGGTGGATCCGCAGACCAATCTGAATGCACTGCTAAGAGAGTTCTTGGTTTTTGGTCAACTATCTGGCATACAAATTAATTAGGCTAAATCCCAATTTTCCCCCTAACTACTGCTGTTTCCCGTTTCTCTCTGGATTACCCGCTGGAATGGTGTGATTCTGACCTTCAATACTTGGGTATCAAGGTCTCACTTGTAAAAGATGATACGATACGACTGAATTATGGCACGGCTGTCACCAAACTTAGAGATGATGTTGCGAGGTGGATATCACTGCCGTTATCCATGGCCGGGAGAGCCTCGCTGATCAAGATGGTGGTTCTTCCTCGGTTTTTATATTTATTTCAGAATATCCCATATTATCCGGGTTCCTTCTTTTTTAAAACGTTACGGTCGACTATTGAGATTATTTTGGGGAGGCAAACAGCCGCGAGTGGCATGGAAGGTCATTACCCAACCTTATGTGGATGGGGGATTTGATGTCCCTGATTTTCTAATATACTATCTAAGTGTTCAAGCACAATATGTGTATCACTGGTTTGTTCCAACACCGTTCATGCCACAGTTGGCTGTGGAGGATTGGATTGCTCGACCTCTCCCACTTAAAGGTGTTATCTTTGGTCCGGTCAATATTCTAGAGACACCAGCCACTATGGTGACATGTACGGTGGAAGCATGGAATAGAATTCTTACTATATTGCCAGTCGAGTTCCTATATGCACCAAATATGCCTCTTGTGTACCATCCGGGACTATCTCTTCTGCAAGAAGGGGGATTCCAAACACTATGTCATAAACTGCAGCTCCATACTTGGGGACAATTGTTCTTAGACGGGAAGGTTAAAACACGAGATAAGATGTTTCAGGAGCATTTGGCCACACCATTGGAGCTGTTTTACTACATTAGGCTAAGGCAGGGATTGCGAAGTGTCCTACCACGATTCCCAGATGAACCTGAGGTGGTACTCCCACTACAGGCCATGCTGGTGTCGGCGGATGGTCGACATCTGGTGTTGCATCTTTACCGAAATATACGCAGACAATGTGATAGTGGAGAGAATAGAGCACTCCAGCACTGGAGTGCAGATGTTGGCAGGGAAATAACGGAGGCGCAGTGGATGTATTGCTGTGGCCTCACGGCTAATGTCTCGCCTAGCTCCAGACTAAAGATTATACATTATACGTTTTTACAGAGGATGTATTATACACCAGAGAAAAAGATGAGGTTTGGATTATCAGATAATACTAAATGTGAACGGTGTGGATCGGAAGCGGCGGGCTTCCAACATGTGGCATGGGAATGCCCAGCTATATTTGACTACTGGACGAAGATAAATGTGGCGCTCCAAGAGATGGTTAAAGAGACGATTGCTAAAGATCCACTCACAATGCTATTAGGATACACTATACAAATACCAAGATCGGTGAGGAAATTAGTAGATGTAGCATTATTATTGGCGAAACGAAGAGTTGCGTGCAGATGGGGGAGAGGTAGAGCTCCGAAATTTAAGGATTGGTTGGAGGATTTGATTTATTGTCAGGATCAATACATAACATATACAGACACTCAACCTGTGAACAGTAAGACTAAAGATATCTGGGGCCCGCTCCGAGAATACTTGCTGGCCACCACAGATGCATCCAATGATGGGAGCCAGGTTGATGTCAGTGAGGGTACGATCGGGCAAGAAAGGTAGCTAAACACTGCAAAGATTGACCTCTATATAGCCCCGAGATATTGTCGGGAGGGTTCCCTGAAAACTGACTGAGTATGATTACCTATGCCTAGATTTGACAATTGATTTCTGCAGTAATGACCACTAGAAACACAAGGGAGCTGTCTTGTAAATCTTCCCCCTTTGCGCATTGTTTTTTATTGTAATAGGTCTTTCCTGCTGTGTCCTGGTTCTGGGACTGATGTGCCTTTTATACTGAAGCCTGCCAGATGTGCCTCATGTGATATATAGATACTGGTTGATACTGCAACTACGAACTTTTGCTATATTCAAACACGACAGGGATGATTCCCCCCCCACCTCTAGTGCTGCTCAGGTTAGGGTTACAGGTTGGACATATAAATCTTCGAGGACCTTTGTTACGATAGTGACATGCAATACACTGCATACGATATATACTACAGTTCTTTTTCACACCTGCCGGACCTCCGGGATGTCGGTAATGGAGCTGTGTACAATGATGATGTTGATTACAGGTTATACTAATAAACGCAGCCGGCCCGAAGGGTTGTTGGCAATGTGCAGTGTGAGATTGTGATGGTATAATAAAGGTTTTTGAAAAAAACAAAAAAAAACAGGGTGGGGCTGAGACTGGAGCCCTGGGGAACTCCCTGCTTTAGGTCAAAAGCCTCTGACCTATAAGCACCCTGTTCCACATAGAAGCTGCGGTCATGGAGGAAAGATTCCAATCATGACCAAGCCCTCCCAATCACTCCACTTCTCCTCAGACACTGTAGCAAGGTGTGATGGGCTACAGTGTCGAACGCGGCGCTCAGATCGAGAAGAATCAGCGCTGCTGTCTGTCCCTCATCTATGTGTTTCCTCAGCGCCTCTGTGGAAAAGAGGAGGGCAGATTCGGTGGAGTGATAGGCACGGAAACCGGCCTGGGAGGGATGGTAAAGCCTATGCGCTTCGATGTGAGCCGTCAGTTGATGGTTAACAAGTTTTTTGGCTACTTTAGAAAAGTAGGGAAGGAGGGAGATCGGGCGCAAATTACTGAGCTGGGTTATGCTAATTTGTGGCTTTTTCTTAAGTGGAAGTACAACAGCCTGCGTCCATGTATTCGGCACCCTGCCAGATTCAAATGACATAGCTAAGAGGTGCTTGACATAAGGTGCCAATAATTCCATACTGCCACTCAAAATCTTAGCAGGAGCCGGATCCCTGGGGGAGCCAGATTTGACCCCCCTCACTACTGCAATTAGCATGGCCTCATCCGGGACCGAGAAAATCCTGATGCTGTCTTTCTCTAAGATATCCCCTTCCATTGGCGTGTGGCCGCTGAGGCCAGTCCTGGCCTCACTAGGAAAGGTGGTATAGATATCTGGTTGCATGTTTGTACAGAAGCATCCGCTTGTTCGCTTCTTGAAGCCAGCAATGATATCTCCTTATAGACCACAAAGAGTTCCTTAGTCGAACACTCAGCCTTATCAATACGGTCGGTGTAGTAGACCGAGTGGGTTTTCCTAATCAAGGCGTGATAGCCCCTGAGGCTATCTTTATACGCCTTACCTGCCTCCGGAAGGTAGCCCTTTCTCCAGGCTCTTTCCCTGCGTTTGCAAGCTGTCTTAGTTTCTTTCAGTTCAGCATTGAACCCGGCAGCCGATTTAGTGCAGCGCACCGGGCTATTCCTAGACCAGAGGGCAGTCTGATCTATGGCCGTCTCAATGCGTTTGTCCAGTGTGGCGCAAGCTTCATCGATGGTGATACCTAGCCCCTCAGCGGGACCCCCCTGTATTAGGCTGGCACCAAATGTGTCTAAGGAGAATTGAGCCCGTCTGTGTGCCTATTCTGGTGTGCCTACAAGGGTCTCGCCTGTGTCAGGATGTTTCAAGTCAGTTGCGAGGTTGGGGCTGGGGGGGGGGTGTAGATGCCTGTCCTACTTAATGCTTCCTCTGGAGTTTCGGGGGGGGGGGTTGCAATATTTTGTTCAAAATGTCCTTTTGCTTGGGGCCTGGCAGGTGTGACATTGCTATAGTTCCGGCGGCTGCACTTCGGTGCGTGTACACGCTGCTGTGCCTCTTCCCGAGAGGGTATCACCCAAAGGGCTGTAGTATTGAGGGAGGGAGGGTACTGGTCTCGACCTGATTGGGAGTTTGGAGTGGGAGGTGGGGGGGGGGGTGGTTGGGTCTGGGAAGTTTCTATATGTTTTGTATTTTTTCAGTATTGAATCCAGTCAACTGTGCGTGCTGGGATGTGATGCTATTGCAGTGCTTGTTTTGTGCTACTGTTGCTTATGCTGCGCCCCTCAGGGTTCTGTGCCGCGAATTGTAATTATTGAAATTCCTACTGTTTGATCGCAGATAGATGTGCAATGCTAACCTGGAATGTACGCGGCCTTAATTCTCCTAAAAAGGTGAGGCAGGTACTCGCGTATCTCAATAGACACGAGATACAACTTGCCTTGCTGCAAGAAACGCATCTGGCCCCGCTTGCGGCATGTAGGGTGATGGGAAGGTGGGCGGGGTTTCGCCTGGCTGCTTCATATTCATCCTATGCAAGAGGTGTGATGATATTGGTCAAGAAAGGTGTAGACTTCCAGGCGTTACACACACATACGGATGAAGATGGGAGGTGTGCAATGGTATGTGGGAAGTTGCGAGGCACGCTGATCACCCTTATAAATATGTATGGGCTGATAGCGGATGATCCAGTGTGTGTTGACCGCATTTGTGGACGACTGCGAGATTGGCCGGCTGCCCCAGTTGTCGGGCAGGAGATTTGAACACCTACCTGAATGAGCAGCTAGATAAGTCGAACCCTGTGACGCATTGCCCCCCTAGAGTTGCTGGGAGAGTTATAAGGGCTATGGAAGAGTTCGGGTTGTGCGATGTCTGGAGAGTACGAAATCCACAGAGGCGAGAGGGCAGGCATGCGACACCTATGCATGGGAGTTGGTCTAGGCTCGACCATTGGCTGATCGGTGGTGAGTTGATGGAATGGATTGATGAGGTGGTGCCACTTGCTCGAACATTATCAGATCATAACCCGGTGAGATTGGTTTTGAGAAATCCGAAGGGTGTGCATCGCCCGTTCACATGGAGGTTGCGCTCCGAAGCACTTCTGGACCCTGTGTACGAGAAGACCATACATGAGGCCATAGTTCAATACTTTGCGTTAAATAAGGGAACTGTCGACCAGGCAGCAACGCTCTGGGAGGCCTTTAATGTCACCATTAGAGGGGTGTGCATCGCGACTGCTGCAGGCATACTCCAAGATATACAGCAGCAACTCCAGAGAATAGAAAATGAACTGCGTGATTTAGAACGTGAGTACGCGAGTCAGCCTGAGATGACTAAGCTGGCTCGGATAAAAGAACTGATTCGGGAATATGACTCTTTTGCGGAGACAGAGACTAAATATCGGTCCCGAAGGCATACAGCTAGAAGGTATGGAGAGGCGGGTAGACCGAGTCGCACGCTGCTATTTAAGATCAAGGAGCGCCTAGAGCAGCAACGCGTTGACAGGATAGTAGATGACGCGGGAATTGAGCATTACACTCTGGAGGATATCACGGAGCAGTTCCGTGTGTTCTACGCGGATTTATATAACACGAGGGGTTCACTACCGGCGGAAGATTTTGACGCGTATTTGGAAGACATTGCATGCACTTGGCTGTCTGACGTGCAGCGTAAATATCTTTGTCTTCCCATAGATGAGCAGGACATAAAACTGGCTATAGCGGCGCTACCAAATGGTAAGGCGCTTGGCCCGGAGGGGCTCTCTGTGGAATTTAATAAGAAATACGTGGACCTGATTGCGCCGCACCTGCTGGAAGTCTATGCGGAAGCTTACGACGCAGGGATGCTTCCCCCGTCATTAAGAGAGGCACTAATTGCCACCTTGCTTAAGAAAGACAAACCGGTGGATCGCTGTGAGTCGTATCGCCCGCTGTCATTAATAAATATAGACGCCAAGCTTTTGGCAAAGATCCTTGCCATCAAACTTCAGCCGCTGCTGCAGGGGCTGATATTGCCTGATCTGTCTGGATTTGTGCCGGAGCGGTCCACCTCGCATAATCTCCGCACACTCAATATCACTGTACGCTGATGACATGGTTCTTTTTGTGCGCCAGCCGTCCAGTTATTTGGCGCAATTGTTGCGGGAATATGTAAGATTCTGACTTATTTCCGGACTACATATAAATTGGGAGAAGTCGTATATAATTCCACTAACGGCCGGGACCACACTGCCAGGACTGGAATTCCCGCTGATGTGGTCCACAGACTCGGTTAAGTATCTGGGTGTATGGGTGCATCGGGACCCCAGAGGTGTGATTAGGGAGAACTACGGCAGGGCATGCTCGAAACTGGAGACTGTGGTTGAGACCTGGATTCTATTGCCGCTGTCGCTGGCGGACCGTATTGCTCTTAATAAAATGGTTGTGTTACCTAGGTTTCTTTATTTGTTCGCAAACGTGCCGATAGTGCTCAATATGGAATTCTTTAAGACTCTCCGTGGTCACTTATTAAGGCTGGTGTGGGGGGGCAGGGCTGCGCGAGTGCAGTGGTCGGTCCTCATCAAAGGATATGAGAAGGGGGGATTCGAGGCACCGGACTTTTATGCATATTACCTCAGTGCGCAGGCTCAATATCTTTATTATTGGTATAGGCCGCACGCATTTACACCGCACGTCGCAGTGGAGGAGGGGGTTGTGGCTCCAATCCCGCTACATAGTGTGGTCACTCATCACTCACGGGGCACTATGAAATCAGAGATCAATGCGGTTGATGCCACGGTTTCTGCTTGGCAGAGGATCAGGAAGTTAGCGCAGAAATTGCTGTTATACGCGCCGGAAATGCGGCTTGAACATCACGCAAACCTGTCGGTCACGCACGAGGCCCCATCTATGAGGGTGTTGAGGGAGGCGGGTCACTCTCATATGCGTGATGTCTACCCTAACGACGCCTTTGTCACGCAAGAGGACCTACAGCATATTACAAATCAGTCGCTTCTTTTTCGCTTTGCGATTCATAGACTGAGACATGCAGCCTGGGTGCATTATACCACCTTTCCAATTGAGCCTCCGGAACTACTGTCTCTACAATCTGTTCTCACAGTACCCAACAATAAGAGGCTGGTATCTAAATTATATAAACTTATTAAAGATCAAACGGTGGATGTAGAGGACAAGAGCTGGATTAAATGGAATGAATGTTTGCCTGCGGCTATTTCTGAAGATAATTGGAAGCATGTCTGTGGACTAACGGGGAAACTTTGTATGAATGGTAATCTTAAGATTATTCATTTTAAATACATACATCAGGTGTACTACACCCCGGCACGATTATTTAGGTATGAGCTGCGAGTGCCGGCGAGATGTGACAGGTGCGGACAAGATGATGCAGACTTTATGCATTTAGCGTGGAATTGTGGGACAGTGGCAGATTTTTGGGCTAAGGTGGTAAATTGCTTGCGGGAGATGGTTGCCGTAGACCTTCCCTGTACCCCCCTGGTGTGCCTCCTGTGTTGTGTGCCGCATGTGAAAGGGGTGAAAGGCACTTTTGTGCGACTGGCGCTTCTGATGGCTGCACATAGGGTGGCGATCACATGGGGGAAGGGACGCCGGCCTGTAATCAAGGGATGGTTGGTTGACCTGGTGTACTGCCGTGATAACCTTAATGTCTATGCGGAAGAACTGCCCCTTAGATCGAGGCCGAGGGACATTTGGGAACCGCTGAGATTATATCTGCTTGATGAGGCTGAGTAAGGAATGGGTTGGCGTGAGGACTCAGGGGGGGCGTAGCATGTGGTGAGAATGGCTGAGGGGATCCTTTAATAGGAACGACACAACTAGGAACGGAATTATCAACGACTGGCTTGCACAGCGCCTGCGATTTATTGTTGACGTTGCTTTGTGATAGTAAATGTACTTTTTCTTTTTAGGGCTTCTTTTGTATTTTACTTCTGATTCTCAGTTGTGGCCTATTTTGCTTGACTGTTTGATATGTAAGTGAATTCATTTCGGCTTATGGAGCTGTTGTAAGATTTAAATGATGGCAATTGTCGATGCCTTATTGTTGCACCATGTATGCCTATCAGTTACAATGAAGATGAATTTGTTTTTTTTTTCTTTAAAAAAAAAAGTGCTGCTAGCGTCCAAGTGGAAAGTGTCCGGTGTGATCCAAGCCTGGATCGGTGATGAGAAGAACCTGAAAGCAGAGGGGACAGAGTCTGGTTCACTTGCCAGTGACCAGGGGCACGACAGTCGAATGCCCACCGATGTCGGGTGATTTCAGGTGAAGGAGGTGAAGCTTGACCCTTCAGCCACGATGACCAGGAAGTGTCAATGATGACAAGGTTCTGGATTTGAGCTACCCACAAAGGATGTTGAGTCCTGCGGTGTCGGTTTCCGGATTGGACTCAAGAAGCCTTGGCAACAGCAACCCACGCAGAAAGCAAAGATTGGCTTCGGTGCACACCAGCAAGGTCTGAGGGACTCACGTCTGGAGCAACCAGGAAAGCCCAAGTAAAAGTAGAGTTACCTTCGAGGGGACCCACCAGTCGACGGACCGCGGATCACGAAGGAGCCTCGAGCGGAAATGCAAGAAGCGGGCTCACTGAACACTCGTGGAGAGTAGGCCCACAATCTTCGGTGCAGATGGTGCTCGGGGCCTGGGCTACAAGTAACCCCAAAGCACAACTTCGGGAAAGCTATGGAAGTCAATGCACTAGCAAATGTGCATGGTGTCCAGGGGTTCCGGTTCCATGTCACTCGTGAGGGCTGTGGGTCTCAACTTTGCTGGGGACTCAGGTTGGTCTTCGAGAAGTCTGGAAATCCTCTTCCTGGGTTCCAAACACTTCGGAGTCCGGCAGGAGCTTCAGAGATGCAGACCTGCAAATGCTTCGTTGGTTCCTGCTTGAACAGGGGAGTCACTCCTTGACCCCAAGGTAGAGTCTTCCATTCTCTAGTCTTTAGTAGAGCGTCAAAGTTCCAGGATACAGTTTCAGAGTTTCGTCCAGGTGTAATCTAAAGTCCTGTTGCCAGGGGTCCCTTACTTATACTAAGTAAAGGGGTTGAACATACTCTGGAGACCCACCTATGGGAGGGTCTGGAAAGAGGGGTAGCTACACCCATATCCTTTGTCCAGTTTCGCGCCAGAGCAGGGACTGGTAGCCCCTGCAACCGATTTGAACTGGGCTATGCACAGGGACACCAAATGTGCCCCAGTGCTGACTTCAAAGCACTCTCAGAGTGCACCTACCCACCCTCAATACACAAAAGCCTGTCTGGGGGATGGTTGCAGGTGGTTACACCTCTCTGTGACAGGAAACCTATTGTTTGATTTTAATACTGCACTGATTGTTAAGATTGCACATTTCTCCTGCATTCTTCCTACCTGCACCTATTGAGGCCCCCCTGCGCTCGCTTCCTCACCCGACCCTCCCGATCGTCCTGTCAGCCGATTTGGGGCTGCTGGAACATGGGGAAGGGCCGGGCAATTTCGGAGCCGCCATCTTGGGTGAGTGCAGGGTCGGTGGGTTAGTTGTGGGGATAGCACCTGACCTCCCTATCCTCATTATAATGAGTTTGCTTACCTGGACGCGCAGCGGACGCGCGCAGAGGGCACGCCGGCGGCGCGCCAAAGGCGAGCCCGTCTGCGCCCGTCCGCGCCAGTCCAGGGCCAGGGGCCAGGACCCCTGCTCCTGTCACTGCAGCCCCTCTTATATATTCGCGCACCTCCCTCCTGCAATTAAGAGGTGTTACCAACTCTGTATGTAGGCACTCGTTAAACCTCGCGAAATATCAACAAGGATGCAGACACTGTTCCTTCCATATGGAGCGGACGGAGGAGAATAGGCGGAAACATGCGTGTAAGCTTAATCTGGCATTATTGAACTGTCGATCCCTGCCCAAACATGCCATAGAAATCTAAATCTTATTACATGACATGGCACTTGATGTACTGTTTCTTACAGAAACATGGCTGGGATCAACCTCTGGTCCAGATATTGTCCAGGCTCTGCCCCCCGGGTACGTGACCCAGCATATCGATAGAGTAGGGAAGGCAGGAGGAGGAATTGCAATCCTCTTCAAGGAACATCTAGTATGCCGATTATTAGGCAGCCCACTCTCCGACTGCGAAAATGTTCACTTTTCCATTGCCCTGTCACCGTCAGCCTCTTTTACAGGTCTCCTGGTGTATCGTCCCCCAGGATCTGTAGGGCAATTCCCAAAGGCACTACTGGAAACGGTAGTGAACTTGGCCAGTTCAGCTTCTAATTTCACCATATTGGAGGGGGCGTGGCCAAGATGGCGAGCTGAGTGGTCGCACTCGAAGTGAGCTCCGCCGTCCTTGGGCCCTAAACCTGCCGTGAATGAGCTGATTCTCCCCCCGGGACGCTGCAATTCACGGAGCAGGGGAGTGGAACCGCGGAGTAGCGGCTGCGAGACTGCTGCCACCTCTCGAGGCGCTTGACCGATCCCGGACACGGCGCCATTGCGGGGAGCGGGTAAGGCCTAGTGCACGGCCTGGAGGAGAGGCGGGCCCTGCCCGGGCTCAGACGTCGGCCCGAGTGGCCAGAGCGGACCGCTGACCCTGCTCACCGGCCCGGACATTGCCGCCTGCCCTTGCGGCGAGTACCGGGGACCTGAGCCGCCCGACCCGGAGGCAGGGAGATTCCGGCGCCAGGCCCGGTGCCGGACTGCATGTGAGGCCGCGGCTTCGGCCTGGATCCCGGACCTCGATTGCTTTGGCGGCCACTTGGGTGGTCTGGAGGGGCTGTGGACCCTGCCTGCAAGACCCGGGCGTCCCTGCCTTGCCCTGCGACGCTCCTTTGAGGCGTGTACCGGCTGCAGCAGTGGTGCGGGGAGGGAGGTGCCGGACTTGGGGCCCTCCACTACACGGGGCCGTGGCTTTGGCCTACATCCTGGGCCTTGGTGACGCTGTACGGCGGAGACCTCACAGCCCACCGGCTGGGATTGCGGAATACGGTGCTGCCTTCTGGGTCTGCTGAGGGCCCCGCGGTGAGTCGGAGGGCTGAGGGACGCCGGAGAGGGGGGCTGTGGCCGATACCCCTTGGAGCCTCGAGTGACTAGGGGCCGGATTACTGCCTTGCTGCCCGCAGTGGGCCTGTCCACCGGCGAGGACCTGGGACGGACCCTTCCTTCGGGGTGGCCCCTGGTGGCGCTTTAGATTGGCCGGCCCTGGGGCGGCCGGGGTGTTCCCTCCTGCACTGCCTGCGAGAGGACGTGGAGGCTACCCGGGCATTGTCACGACCACCGCACGGACCCTGGGGGCCTGCCGGGGCCTGGCTCGGAGGGGGATCCCCCGGTGGCACTGGTGACGCTCAGCCCGAGGCCGTGGAGCCTATGGAGTGGGGGAAGAGAGCAGAGCTGGGCTGATCGGATCTGAGGGCCTTGGAGGGCGGCCAGTTGCTGACGGAGCGGTCGGTGGGTCCCGCTGCAGTACCTGCTCTATCGGTGGGGCGGATCGGCCCTGTAGATCATCCGTGGGACGCCGTGAGAGGCCACCAACTCGGTCCCTGGGCTGCACCGGGGGCTGGTCTATTGGATCCCCAGGAGGAACACCTCGGTGGCCATCATAACGCAGAACAGAGGGTCACGGAAGGGAGACCACACATTGCCGGAGATGCTGAACAGGAGCAATAATAGACAGGATCGGGGACAGCCCTCCCCCTCTCACCCGAGTGGTTCCCAAGGAGCAAGTGGAGGGGAGCCGCCGGTTACGAGGTCCTTCCTGGAATCCCAATTCAGCTCGCTGAGGGAGGATTTCCAAACGCTCAAGCAGGAGGTAGTAGGTGAGGTCAGGGAGATACGGCGGGAAGTAGACGGCCTGGGAGACAGAGTATCCACGGTGGAAGAGGCGGGCCATGCAAGGGACGAAGAAATCACCCAACTGCAGCAGGAGGTCATCCGACTCCGGGAACAGCACCTTGACCTGCAGTCGCACACGGAGGACCTTGAAAATCGCTCCAGGAGAAACAACATCCGTGTCCGGGGAATTCCGTCCCGAGAGGAGGGGGACGATGTGGCGGCGTACCTTGGGGAACTGTTCAGAGAAGTCCTGGGGGAATCGGCTGATTTTCCTATCCGGATTGATAGGGCTCACCGAGTGGGTCTGCAGCGCCGGACTTCAGCGCCCCCTCCCGACATCTTGGCCTTCTTACCGGACTATCCCCTGAAGGAGCGGATATTGCGGGAAGCTCGGAGGAGACCCTCAATGGAATTCCGGGGCCATCGGGTGGCTCTTTATCAGGACCTGGCCGCGTCCACCCTGCAGAAGCGCAAGGCTTTTAAAATTGCGACTGACTTTCTTAGGGAGCATGGCACTCAATACTCTTGGGGACACCCTTTCCGGCTCATTTTCCGGTGGAATGGAACCTTGCACCAGTTGCGTTCCCTTCAGGATACATGTGGAGTGCTGGGGATCACAGCTACTGAGGACGGAGCTCACACGCCCCGCAGGGGCCGTGTTACCAGAGATGGATGGCAGACAATCCCCGGCCGACAGTCATCTGCTTCCTCGACGCGGCCGGACTCTCCTGCGGTCCAGGCGGAGTCGGGTGCTGCGGTGCAGGACGGGGCCGATGCTCCCACAGCGGCTGTGGTGGCGCTGACAGCTTAAGTGAACTCCGGGGGGAGATCGACATCGCTACTGTGGATCTGCAGGTTTGGGGGTCCAGGGGGGCGGGGGGAACGGAGGAGTGCGTGGACGTCCACTTGTTTGACTTTCCGCAGGCTTGCCCGATAAGGGCCGGACTGGGACACTGGGTTTGCGGAGTTTCTGGGGGGTGCGAGGGGGGGTGTCTGAGGTCGTTGAACCAGTCCCAGTTGCGGGAGGGGACTGGGGAAGGGGGGGTTGTTGGGGAAGACGGGGGTCAGGTCATGATTCTTAATTGTTATAATCGTCCGTCGGCGGTGGTCCGTGTCAACGGGCTCGCTTCTGACTCTTTTGGCATTGAACGTGGCACCAGGCAGGGTTGCCCGCTCTCGCCCCTGCTTTTCGCGCTCTACATGGAGCCGTTTGCCCAGCGGATGCGCGATAACCCGATGGTGACCGGCATCCGGATGGGAGGCTTCCCGCATGCTATCAGCCTCTACGCTGACGATGTTATTCTAACCATTGACAGGCCCCGCACGGCTCTACCGGCGTGCATGGAGGAACTGGCCTCATTTGGCGCGGTGTCGGGGTTCAAGATGAACATGGGGAAGTCGGTGGCGCTGGATGTCTCCCTCGACCCGGACACTAGAACCTGTCTGCAACGGCGGTTCCCCATGCTCTGGTCTTCGGGTACGGTGTCGTATTTGGGGATCCAACTTGCTCCTACCTTGCCGGCTATGGTGTTGGCGAACTATCGGGCCCTGGGTACCAAGATTAGGGAGGTACTGGGCCGGTGGAACTGAGGCATCTTTTCTTGGCTCGGCAGGATAGCTGCTGTCAAAATGACGGTCTTGCCTCAGGTATTGTACCTCTTTCGGGCCCTGTCACTCCAACCGCCGGTGGGATGGATTGCGCAGCTGCAAGCTGACGTTTCGCGGTTTGTCTGGCAGGGTAAGAAGCCTAGAATGCATAGGGCTCTCTCGTTGCTGGCCCCGGAGGCTGGCGGGTTGGGTGTCCCTGATTTCCACAAGTACTTTCAGGCTGCTCAGTTGCGTTATCTTGTGGAGTGGAGTAAGTGGGAGTCTGATAAGCGTTGGCTCTTTCAGGACCAAGCGGTGGCAGGGAGACCCCTGCAGGAGATCCCCTTCCTGCGTCGCCCTCATCGGCCCAAGAACCTCTATGCCTCCTTTGTCACGAGGGTGCCCCTGCGAGTGTGGGACGCTACCAGCGTTTTGCGTGGCCTCACTACGTTTTCGTCGCCGCTTACTCCGCTGGTGGACAACCCGGACTTTACTCCAGGGATGTCGAGGGGGGCATTTACGAGATGGCGTCAGGCGGGGTGTAGAGCCTTATGTCACCTTTATGGCCCGGAGGGGATAGTCCCTTTTCCCCAGCTCCGTCAGGAGTTCTCACTCCCGGAGACTGAGCGACTTCATTATATGCAGGCTCGCCACTGGGCCCTCCAACCGCAAGTGAGAGAGACAGCCGATCAGCCTTTTCTCCCCTATGAACGTTGGCTCATGACGCGGACTTCAGACTCCAAGCTGATTACCGACTTGTACAAGCTACTGCAGCCACCGGCGACACACCTTTATCACCCTGGGAGAGAGCGTTGGGAAAGGGAGTTGGGGAGGACACTGAGCACTAGAGAGTGGGAACACATATCCTATAGAGCGCGGCACTCAGCTTACCACATGGGGCTTACATATACGCTGACTAAGGTCTCTACCTACTGGTATTATACACCTGAACGAGTGCGTGAGTTTGATCGTAGTAAAGATGACACATGCTGGAGGGGATGTGGGCACCGGGGGACTCTTACACACATTCTATGGGACTGCCCACTCCTGGAACCTTACTGGAAGGAGGTGCTGGACGAAATTGATTCTCACTTTGAAATTGAACTGCCACGCTTCCCTATTAGGGCTCCCAAATGATCTAATGTATCCTCTCCGTTCTCGCAGGGGCAGGCAGATAGCAATAGCTCTAGGTTCAGCTGTCCAGAACATCTTAATTCACTGGCACACTGCTACAATACCATCTATCACTGGCTGGCTTCACCGGTTGTGGCATGTGTTGGGTATGGAGAAAATGTCCCTCACAGTGGCGGGTGATGTTGACCAGTTCAGGGAGCTCTGGCAACCATTTCACTCCCTGCTGCTTACTGAATTTAGGGAACTTACCTGCCCCAAGTATCTCCGCCTTCTGCGGCTTCCGATCCCGGAGGAGTCCGCCCAGTGATCTCCCTTTGGACTTCTCCTCCTCGGTGCTGTGGCTCTGATGTGTGCCGCGGTTAAGGATTGTGCACTGGACGTGGGGTGGGAGGGGGGTGGGGGGGTGGTGGGAGTTTGGACGTTGGGGGGGAATGTTGGGTGGGGGGGTTCCACGGGAAATGTCATAGCACGTTGAGGCGACATGTGCCTTCTGTTACTGAGCGGGCGTGATCTGGGGAATGACAACTGTGGATAGCGCTCTTGGACACTGGCTTTTTCCGCCCTGCTATTTCCTCTTGGGATGTTTGTTTGTCCTTACGTGTTGTGATGAATAAAATACTTTAAACCTAATTTCACCATATTGGGAGATCTGAACTTGCACTTTGGTGATCCACAAGACACGATAGCCACGGAGCTGGTCCAAGACTTGGCAACATGTGAAATGGCTTTAAAAAGCCAGCAATCCACCCATACAAAGGGACACCTTCTCGATCCAATCTTCTCTAATATCACAGATTTAACCATCAAGGATCCTAGTCCGGTCCCGTGGTCTGACCACTCTGTAATACCATTCACCTGGAATGCTCCCCTTCCGGGCCCGATCAAACCCTTCTGCAGAACGCAGGCAAGACACTGGGCCAAACTCAATGTGAGTGAATGGTCGGAAGTACTGAGGTCCACGCAGCCCTCGGCTAATCATGACATCATCACAGCGAATTCAGAGTTCAATCACTGGATAGAACATTCACTGGACACAGTGCTTCCCAGGAAATCTACAATAAAAAAGAGGGGATCAACCAATCATCCATGGTTCGGCCCGGAACTTCGGGAACTCAAACAATGCTGTAAACGAGAGGAGAGACAATGGAGGAAAGACCTCAGCTCAGAGAAAAAGACTAAACATAGGGCTTCCATCAATGCCTCCAAACCTGCTCTAAAGGCGGCTAAGACTGCCTTCTATGCAGAGAAAATTATTGCGTCCCCTAACGCACTGAAAGAGATCTTTAGAATTGTCAAATCTCTCCTGAAGTCTCCCGATCCTCCTTCAATTCCTAATGTAACTGGATCAAGATGTGAAGAACTTGCAACCTTTTTTCAGACCAAAATTCAAAAGATTCTTTTGGCCCTCCCCCCTACTCTTAATCCCGAATCTCTAATGCTAGCTGAATCATCCTCTCTAGGAGAGGCTTTTAAGCTCTCTTCTTTTACCCCTCTTACTGAGGAACTGGTTCTCCCCCTCCTCAAAGCAATAAAAAGTGATTCGCCACTCGATCCTGCTCCAATCAACATCCTGAAATCAGTTCTGCCCATTATCACTACACCAATCATTAATTTGATTAATTCCTCGATTGAAGCAGTCATAGTCCCACGGGACTGGAAACTGGCCATGGTCAAACCACTGATTAAAAAACCTAATCTTGACCCCGGAGACTTGTCCAACTATTGTCCTATCTTCCTTCTCCCATGCATCAGCATATTGGCGGAAAGATTTGTGAACCACCAACTGTCCGCTTTTCTTGAAGCCTTTAATCTTCTCCATCCATCTCAAACAGGCTTCCGCCCTAGGGAAGGGACGGAGACAGCGCTTGTAAAGGGGTTGAGGAGTCTAGGAGGATTCTGGACGCAGGTGGCAATGTGGCCATTATCCTCCTGGACCTCAGCGCCGCCTTTGATACAGTGAATCACCGCATCCTCTTAGCCCGTCTAAACAAACTCGGAGTCTCGGGAAAGGCCCTCGCATGGCTGGAATCCTTCCTGCAGGAAAGGTATTTTAAGGTGTTTGAGGGGGATTGCCACTCCTCTCCCCTACCTCTGCAGTGTGGGGTCCCTCAGGGTTCTTACCTTAGCCCCACACTTTTTAATGTGTACATGTCCCCTTAAGCGGAGATAGTGGCTCCCTATGGGATCGAATTGGTTAGCTATGCCGACGACACGCAGCTCATTGTCTTTCTGAGCCAAGCAGAGCTGTCCCCAACGAGTCTAAGTGTCTGTCTGGAGGAAGTGGCCAACTGGATGAGCCAGTCTCACCTTAAACTTAACGGTGAGAAGACCGAACTTATGCTGTTAGGCAGGCAGGGATCTTTCAATGCTGCTACACTATGGCCACCCTGTATAAGCCCTGGGCCTACTCCAAAAAGTGAGATCAAGAGTCTAGGACTCTGGTTAGATGAGGATCTCTCGTTCAAAGTACAAGCCAGGAAAACAGCGGCCACTTGTTTTGGCCTGCTAAAATCTATACGTAAAATTCTGCCCCAGCTGCCGGACAAGGCCAAAAGTATCCGAGTTCAAGCCTAGATCTTATCCAGGCTTGACTATGGAAATGCAATCTATCTGGGAGCCCCGGCATCTGTGATCTGTAAGCTCCAGGTGGTCCAGAATTCTGCGGCGAGATTATTGACTGGCACTAACCATCGCTCCTCAGCTAAACCAGCACTAAGATCACTTCACTGTCTGCCGATAAAAGAACGGATACATTTTAAGGCCCTCTGTATCGCCCATAAAAATCTTCAGGGTAAGGGTCCTCCAGTTCTTGCCAACCTTATTAGACCCTACAATACAGCCAGGAATCTGCGGTCCAATGATCTCAACTTGGCAGAAGTTCCCAGAATCAGAAAGTCGCGCTCCGGAGGCTGCCTCTTTTCCTACAATGCATCAAAACTCTGGAATTCTCTGCCCCTCTCTCTGCGGCAAGAGCCTAACCTCCTCACCGTCCGCAGGAAACTGGAGACATGGATATTCCCGGAAATCTAATAACTAAGAATACATTAGAACAATACCAGCTTCTCTGCTTCGGTGGCTCCAAGCTCTGGGATGCTTCCGGGTAGCCATGCGCTAAATAAGAACAATTTCAATTCAATTCAATTCAATTCAATTGTTCAGGCCTCCTCTGCTGGAGTTTCGTCCAGCAGCAGGAGGCCAGACTCGTGTATGTGGCTGCAGCATCCATTTTGTGATGCCAGGGCTCTTTTTTAAACTATTACCGGTTAGATCAGTGTGTAGATGTCTCTCCCTGTAGAAGGGTGGAATTCTATCCCCACCACCAGGACTGGCAGGGGGGTAGGATTCCAAGGTGTTTGACACCAAACACGACATGGTTCCATGTAGCCTTACAAAGTTAGCATTTACCGTGAGGTTATAATGCACTTAAGAGTATATGGTCTGGCTGCATCACAGAACAGCCTCAGAGAATAGGCACTGAAAGCTGCAGAGGGGCCCAGCTCATGCATGGGAAACCCTCTTACACATAACTAAGCACTCTGCCTTCAGGATTGATAAGGACTGCCATAGGAGTGACTGACAGGTTTATATATGTCAGTGATTGAAGGTAGATATAGATAACCTATATCTTAGTAAGGGGTGCATGCACCACCTTACCCAGGCTTCAGTAGAAGTCCTGTGGTGTCATTTTGGAAGGCTTCCCAGGGGTGGCATAATACATTCTTCAGCTCCTGGTAGGCCTCTGGGGTACCCATGCCCTTAGTACCTAGTGTACCATATACTAGGGACTCACAAGGGTACCCTAGTAACCAAACTGGAGTGTACCTAAAGTACATGCAATCACTTCAGAGAGGACGCGGCTAGGCTGGGGTACTGAATAGCAGGGCCCCAGCCAGACTTAAGTCGAAAAACACTAAAACACCAGCAAAAAGTGGGGGTAACCATAGTAAGCAGATCCTACTTTCCTACAACACCTTTGGGAATTCTGTTGCCATTGCATTACCCATCATAATGCATTCATCAACAATCAACACTTTTTCCTCACTGTTATAATCCAAAATTACATGTACATTTTTCTAGTCCATCCAAACTGAAACTGATGGTCTAAGCTTAGGCAGATAGAGTTTCCCTCTCGCCAGCCTAACCTTGAATAAAAATGTCATCCATTTGAAACACAGCATATTCATTTTTTCCCCCATGAAACTCTCATGGTTTACATCCGTAGGTATCAAATGCGGTCCTACTTTGCTCACAAACTTTTCCTTCCATATCCCTTCATTCACTACGGTGAATGGGGACCCCGAATCCGCAAATATTTTAATTGGAACTCCCCCTATCAACATATCTGTTGAAATTATGGATTGTAGTCACGAGGTAAACCAAAGTAGATGTTTATTGGTAAGTTACAGGATGGTAGTTACAAGTAGATAAGTTGGTAATGGTCCCACCAGGAGCGGCATCTTTGCTGCTCAGCCCACTCTCTCTAACTGTGATTCCTCCTGTCCACCAGGCACACCAACATTCCACACAGTCATCAGGCATTCCAACGTTCCATACATACACACATGCATACTAGCTGAGCAGCAGGACATCCTCTTCCCTTGAGAAAACAATGAACAAATAAAATAGTTACAACCCTGTGTGAGGGTAACACAAATTTGCAGAAGAAATGTTACAACATTGCATACAGATCAATGTAACTTTAGAGAAAGAAGGTACATAGTGAAAACGAACTATGGAGAAGCAGAAGGTAAGTGCAGATTGCAAAAGAACAGAATATGGAAGAATGAGTGAAGATAGACAGCAAATAAAAGGTTGCAAATGAGAAAATCAGGATATAGCATAGCACATCCCCTTTCCTTAGGAACATAATGAAGAAAATACAGAAATTGGAAGATGCAATAGGTAACATGCGCAGAAAGTAATAATGAGAAAGAGAAGAAACTGCGAATATTAGACAGAGAGGAAATAAAATATAAGCAATTTACATTGAAAATGAGGATAAAAGGGCTATCTCTTTACAACCATTTTAAATTCAAATAAAGCATGGAAATAATGTGTAGGGTTGGGAGAAAAGTTGACATCAAGGAGGTGTAAAATCCAAACTACTCCCCCATTTCTGCACACCACTCACTAAAGAGGGCATTGTGCAGGACTTGGAGAATGGAGGACACCTGCAGAGTGTAAATTCCAAGCCATTCACACTGTTCTACATGCCACAACTTTGTAGGGGACACTAGGGAAACCATAGTACACTTCAAATAATGGGTACATAATAATCAAGTATAGGGTACACTGCCCATGGCGCACAAAAAAAACATATAATGTATGGGGAAGACTGGCCATTGCGCACTAAAAATGTATGTATAGGGTACACTGCCCATTGCGCACTAAACATTTGAAGAATAGGGTAGACTGCCCATTGCGCTTGTATATAAAAAAAAAGATTGTAAAGAAAAAATATCCCACACTGCTAGGTATAACAAATATACAGGAAATGCAAGTGTAAAAGGGTAAATACCCTAAATTGCTAGGTAGAGCAAATATACGAGTAATACAAGTGTAAAAAGGTAAACAACCCACACTGCTAGGCAAACAATCTAGACAAACGTTAGACACAAAAACTGTATAGGGTGAAATCAGTGTAACGGGTGTGCGCACTACCCACACTGAAGGATAAAAAAACAAGTGTATAGAGACCAGTTCCTATACACAACTACCCTAAAGGAAAAGCTTAAGCTTAGTACCCTGAAAATATCTAGATCTGCCAAATCAATAACAAATAAAGTTCTCACTAAATGAATACCACGTAAGCAAATACTCAATTAAAGTATGAATAAAGGATAGTATAATAACACAGTGTGTATAACACATGACTTAATGTACTAAATAAAATAAAGACTGTAGTACACCTCCGCTTACAGACCAATTATCAAACACATTACAGTCTCATTTAAATTCTTAGATGAGTCATTACAAGCACATTAAATGGTAGTTCATAAACAATTGTAGAGGGCAATATATATGAGGAAAAAAACAGGACAAACGCCGGTGAGCGAACTCGCTCACCCGAAGAGTGTTGAAAACGTCCCACGCCGATTAGTAAGTCCTTCAAATGCTTAGAGTGGAGAGAGAAAAAAAACGGCACCCTCTGGCAATTGACAGCAACGATGTCAATAGTTAAATCATAGAAAGGTTGCCCAATGAATTGTAGCACCAATTCAGCTGGTCCGTAGATTTTCGGTGAGCTGCACATCTTAACTTCAACACGTCAGTATTCACACAGACTGCCCACAACTGTAACTGTAACATGCTAGGGTGCTGGGTTGATCGAAGATACCACAAAGAGAGCACAACACAGGAGCACTCACATCGAATGAGCACGAAGAGCCACGGAGCGTGATCAGGAAGCTAACAACAATAAAGATGATTCCTTGGTGCTGAGTGAAGACAACGGTCAGTTTAACTTTAATGACACGCACAGAAAAGCAAACGTGGTTGGCATGAAGCGTTTTGTGCTGGGAGTTGCTGGTCACGATGGACCACGCCAAACATAAAATGGTGGCACGCACCTGTGACGCTGCGCCGGATGGCTCCTGGCAGGATGTATGACATTACAACGCATACATTCACAACGCAGGATCCATTACAACGCATTCCATTACAACGCATGCCATTACAACGCAGCTACTATTACAAAGCATGCCATTACAACGTAAGTATGGGTAAGTATTTTTTTTTGTTTTAATTAATGGGAATGTAATAGTAGTGTAAGTGTTGGATAGTGTAGGGGTTAAAATTACTATATTAACTCCAGGGGGTGTAATATTAGGGTAAGTGTTGGATAGTGTAGGGGTTAAAATTACTATTCTAACTCCAGGGGGGCGTAATAGTAGGGTAAGTGTTGGATGGTGTAGGGGTTAAAATTTAATTAAATACTTACCCATACTTACGTTGTAATGGCATGCGTTGTAATAGTAGTTGCGTTGTTATGGTATGCGTTGTAATGGATCCTGCGTTGTGAAAGTTTCGTTGTAATGGTAGTGCGTTGTTTTAGTTGCGTTGTAATGGCTGTTTCCCTCCTGGCAGTGCCGTGCTGCCAAACATGCCTAACATCATGACGCCTCCCAAACAAGCAAAAGTCACAGAGGATGTAGAGCAGCTTCGCTGGGCATTGTAGGACGGTAAGGCTGCATGCGCAGTGGCAAACATAATTGAACTTTCAAAAGATGCACATGCAAGGTGGGCACGCGGTGTGATGATTCAAATAAGCAGTTGGTCGGCCGAATGTAGAGAGGACGACTGAGGCCCAAAATTAAATCAAAAATGGGCTTACCTCCATAAGTCCGCAACTTCACGACTTCGGGGCACATGTGAATTCAAGAGCCTACGGCAAACAAACACGGATGAGGTTGCCGTCCGGTACAGTCCTAGGCTCACTCAAAGCACTGCCTTAACTACCCATTACACAAAGTGCTCTCCACGAAGTACTTAACACATAGGGAGAGTTTGTTGATAGCAGTCAATGAAAACATTACCAGACTTTATGCTCTTCACCACTATATGTCCTAAATAAAGTTGTTTCTGAATGTCCATACATGTAGCCAGACTCTGCTGATTACAGTGGTCTATAGATTTGCCAGTCTTTGTAGTCTTCATTGATGCCAAGTTCATACCATGGTAGACAGGTGTTAGAAAATATGTCAGTCTTTGACGTACACTGGTTAGCGCTGTATTTTTTTCCTTTGAAGTATAGATCCATAAATATAAGGAATGCGAAGCCCTAGGTAGGCTGTCCAGATGATGGAGGACACTGGTGGGACCTGCGTGGGCATTCTTTTCCTTGGTTTTTAAAGTTGCTTTGGTTTGAGTAATATCTTGTACAAATAAAGTTCTGTAAAAGTGTAAGCTTCCTCCCCTTCAGTAGTCTTGTGGCCAAAGTGCACAGGGTTTCTTCCAGATCGTCGCCAATGTTGAAATGATGGATTGTAGTCATGAGGTAAACCAAAGTAGATGTTTATGGGTAAGTTACAGGATGGTAGTTACTAGTAGATACGTTGGTAATGGTCCCACCAGGAGCGGCATCTGTGTTGCTCAGCCCACTCGCTCTAACTGTGATTCCTCCTGTCCACCAGGCACACCAACATTCCAAACAGTCATCAGGCATTCCAACTTTCCATACATACACACATGCATACTAGCTGAGCAGCAGGAAATGTAAGTACAACAATATCACACACTGGTTTCCCTCTACCAGAGCAGTCAGAGATATTATGTACAAAATTCCCTTACAAACTCTTGACACAGCCCAATTTCAACTTTTCAATCTCTAGACTGTCTCCTGCCAATACACACTTTACATTACTCTTCTTTCTCCTGCAGGCCTTTGAAAAAATGCCCAGTTACCCCACAGTTGCTGCACTTTTGCTTTGCTGCAGGGCAATATTTACTAAATGCCATGCGAACCCTACTGTCACAAAGATAGCATCATCTCTCCTCCAGTCTTCCCTCCTTCAAAATACTCCTCTGCTCCTTGCTTTGATTTCTGTTACCTGTATTATCTGCTTTGTAGTCACACCCCTGTCTCCTTTTATGATTCTTTAAGTTTTGTCGCACACCTTCCCGACATCTCCGTCTTCCGCACAATTGCCAAAGCCTCCTCCAATGGTGCATCTCCATTGATCCACAGCCATTCTTAAATGGCAGAATTACTTGCATGCATGACCAATTGGTCAAGTGTAAAATCGTCATGTAAATTCCCAAACTTGAAATCAATGGCCAATTTCTTCAGTTCGCCAAATATGTTTGTCCATGAATTCTCCTTTGTTTTGTTTCCTTTAAAAGAATTTATAACGCACAATGCCTATGTCTAATGTTGGTGCAAAATAATTATCCAGATCTTTCAAAGCTGCCTCAAAAACATCAACATCCCCACTTGTAATTATCTTGGGCCTACAAGTGTACGTTTTCAAACCAACGGGCCCTAGAGAATGCAGTCAGATCCTCTTCACTTGCTCCGCCTTAATTTTACCAGCATCATCGACTGCCTAATGCAATTCACAAAATAGTCCTTCAACTCCACCCATTTTATAGCTGGTGCTGAACCAAACACCCAAAATGCATGTGGTGGGCTGATAGTAAAATTTCCCTGTGCCATGTTCTCTTTAGGTGCGCACTTCCCTCACAGAATGTCAATCAATGTCAATGTACATGGAAGCTTCCCCCCGACTTCTTCACCTGTTCCTTTAATATTTCATTAACCGGTTGGCTGCTGCCGTCGGCCAACGGTCGTCGCGTGCACTATCTTGGTAGTACTGCGCATGCCCGTTGGCCGACGCTGTCCCACCCGTTTTTCGAACGTTCAGCACTGGAGCTGAACGTTCGATGCAGCCAACGGGTTAATATCTGTTTTCGGGCAGGCTTAGGTGCTCTTCCTCCTTCACTTTCCGCGGTGCATGCAAAGATTCTTGCCAATCCATGCAGCGCGATGTATCCCACTCACGCCGGTCGTTGCCTGGAAACCGGAGCTCCTAATGAATACTTCCCCAAAAATGGCCGTCACGCATGGTCACTGTTGTACCTTAATTCCCTCAATTGCATCCTCTCCTTAGCTGCTCAGCCAGGATGAATGTGATGTCTGCTTGTGTGGTCAGAGTGGCAGTTGGAGAGAGTGGGCTGAGCAGCAATGATGCTGCTCCTGGTGGGACCTGTAATATACTTCTAGTGAACCAACCAATAAACCTTCTACATGTGTTATACTTCCTGGCTACCTCTGGTCATCATTGCATCCAACATTGTACCTTTACAACATTGGCGACGATCTGAAAGAAACCCTGCGTGCTTTGGCCACAAGACTATGGAAGGTGAGGAAACTTACAATTGTACAGAACTTTATATGTTCAAGAAACTACTTAAAGAAAAGCAACTTTAAAAATATGGAAAAAAACGCCCTCCCGAGTCCCACCAGTGTCTCCCACCATCTGGACAGCCTGCCCAGGGCGCTTAACGTTCCTTACATCAATAGTTGTCTACTTCAAGAAAAATATACACAGCTAACCCCTTCACTTTCAAGATTGACAAATCAAAATACTGATCCACCTGCACCTGATGTTCGTTTGTCAACAGAGTCTAGCAATGCATTTAAAAATGCAGAGACAACTTTGAAAGTCAACGTTATTTATGACACTTGATGACTGTTGCAGCATGAATTTGCCATGAGATCGAAGGGCCAATTTATGGAAGATTGCTCTGTGTACTTTGCCAAGGGAGTTTGTGAGCTGCAAGTGTGGTGTTTACTTGTGTGTCCTGATCTGATATGCAGCAAAAACGTTCCTTCATACACCAAACTGCGGTATTTTGGTGACTCTCTAACTATTATTTAAAATCTCCCATTACTCTCAGCGGCATTTGAATGTGTGCCGTGAGCCAAGGCACTTCAGTGAGAGCCACAAGACTGATGCAGTCTGTTAGGAGCCTGCCATGCTGTCAAAGGCTGTTGCCGTTTCTTTACGCGGTATTTGAATTGCCTGCTGTTTGCGTGACCATCACCAGAACACAATCACCTTATTGTTATGTGTTGTCCAGGCAACTTTACGATGTTTCAGCCCTTCACGTCATTGCCTCCGCATTTCTCAAGTCTGCTGCTCACTGACGCCTACATGCATGGACGTGTCGAGAGCCACCCGGTTCTCCGTCATGCAGAATGCCTCCATTTTAGATCTGCATGGTTATTCATGCTCAGTGCTGTTGCCCACCACGTTTCTTATTCCAATTAAGTTGGAGCATTTGCCAACCACGTTTTTTTTTGTGTATGCTCAGAACAATAAAGCTGAGCCAGTCACCCAGGCCCTCGTCACCAGCCGTCTAGACTACGGGAACGCCCTCTACGCTGGAACCACAGCCAAACTACAGAAAAGACTCACACGCATACAGAACACCTCCGCACAACTCATCCTAGACATCCCCGCCACAACCACATCACTCCCCACCTAAGAGACCTACACTGGCTCCCCGTCAGCAAGAGAATCACGTTCAGGCTCCTCACCCACACACACAAGCCCTCGCCGACATGGGCCCAGCATACCTCAATGACCGCCTCACGTTCTACACACCCACCCGCCAGCTCCGCTCCGCCAGCCTCGCCCTCGCCACTGTCCCACGGATTTGCAGAAGCACCAGCGGAGGAAGATCCTTCTCCTCCTCCCTTATCGCCTTACAGCATGGAAGTGAAGTGATTTCATTAATGACCCTCGATGCCTACTTCCAACTTTCTGAAACGGCGCTACAATGTTTGGGTAATAATACTACTTCTTCAACAACTGACGCTGTTCCGGACAATTTTGTTCATTTCTTGAGTGGAACTAAAAGACTGTTTAACTGGCCTTTGAGACATACACATGTTTTCATTAAGCTGCTCTTGGTATTTCTTTATGCCATACGTTTTGAGTCATCATACCCTGTAAATGTTTACCTTTCACTTCGCTAAGTAAGTTGCTTGGTGTTATAGTCATGGCCTCGTTCTACTTTGTTGATTTTGTTGCCAAATATGTTTTTCTGTTATTGGTGACGTTTCTACTCTTATACCTTTGCTCTATTTTTAGAAGATTGCTTTTCAGAACATTTTCGATTTTAAAGTAAGTTGCTGTGTTACCATTTAAGCACTCTAATCTATTCACTCGTTCTTCTCTCACCTCATAGAGATTCATGCTTCGCCTTATTGTTCTTTAGTGTGTTTAAAGGTCCTTTTTTTTTTTACCCACACCTTTGCGCTATTGGGAGTATATATTATTGACTTTGCTGCCACAGTTACTTTCAGGGTATTAGGCTTCATCTTTAGGGTATTTGTTGTATAGGAGCTGTCCTCCTTACACTTGTTTTTATCTTTAAGTGTGGGTAATGCACACCCTTTACACTGATTTTACCCTATACACCCTTTTGTGTGTCCAGCATTAAGGTTACTATCTCACTACCCTTTACATTTTTATCTAGCTGTTTAGATAGTTGTATATCTCCCACATTCCTTTACTTTTTGCATAGTTTGAAATGCGCTATGGGCAGTGTACCCATTTTTTAGTTGTAATGCACAATGGGCAGTGTACCCATATTTAGTTTTAATGTGCAATGGGCAGAGTTCCCATACTTTATTTAGAAATGCATGATGGGCAGTATACCCATCTTTAGTTGTAATGCGCAATGGGCAGTGTACCCATCTTTAGATTTAGTGCGTAATGGGCAGTGTTCCCATCCTTTATTTAGAAATGCGTAATGGGCAGTGTACTCCTCTTTAGTTGTAATGCGCAATAGTACCTTACTTAGAAATGTGAAATGGGCAGTGTACCCATCTTTAGTTATAATGCGCAATGGGCAGTGTACCCATCTTTAGTTTTAATGCGCAATGGGCAGTGTACCCATACTTTATTTAGAAATGCGTAATGGGCAGTGTACCCATCTGTAGTTTTAATGTGCAATGGGCAGCCTTGCACCTTTCTCTTACTTCAATTTTTCTGCTTTCGCCTCCTTATATATCAAACTTATTCCTCTATATTCAGTTTCTCTCCTCTCTTTACTTTTATGACTCTATACTCTAATGTTTTACACACATTGTTTTACATACACCGTTTTACTTGCAATGTTTGAATTATTTCCATTAATTGTTTTTCCCATGGGAAGGGGATGTGCTACTTTGAAGCTTTTTGCACTGTTTCACCCTCCACTTATTCTAGTCACTTTCTACTATTTATTCGCTTCTTTCTTCCCTGTCACTGTACTTTAATTTTTCCTGTTATTTATTGTGCGCAACGATGCAAGCCCCACCATTCATACTTTCTTGCTGCAAGGTTGCAAATTATTGTTGTTTATTGTTATCCAAGGGAAGGGGATATGTTGTACCTTAATTCCCACAAGTGCATCCTCTCCTTAACTGCTCAGCCAGGATGAATGTGATGTCTGTGTGGGATTTTGGAATGCCTGATGAGGGAGAGTGGAATGTTGGTGTGCCTGCTTGTGTGGTCAGAGTGGCAGTTGGAGAGAGTGGGCTGAGCAGCAAAGATGCTGCTCCTGGTGGGACCTGTAATATACTTCTACTGAACCAAACAATAAACCTTCTACTTGTGTTATACTTCCTGGCTACCTCTGGTGACCAATGGATCCAACATTGTACCTTTACAACAGTAACGTTGTGTGACCTTGCGTTATGAAATGTTGACAAGCCAGTTGGTTCTCTCTACTCGCACTGAACACTGGCGTCGCTTGAAAAACTTGGCTGAGCAGCAGTTAAATCCAACGGCTTCACATACCTCAACAAAAATAATTCCTGCAACAATACATTTTCTTCTTTTCTTCACAATTCCTGGCGTACCGTCCCTTTAAAGTGTCTCGCAAATTCAATGCGTTGGCTTCCCTTAAAACTTGTTTAAAATCCACTAGTCTCTTGCACATTCTTAGCCATCTCCAAATAGACACCAATTGTAATGTTTGCACGCCGCATGAACCACAACGAAGATAATCCTCTTAAAGACCTGTTTATTCCTTGACAAAAGGACCCAAGTCAAAAAGGAAGATCATCCTGGAGTAATTCTGAAGCCATCCAATGACTTCAGCCAGGCTATTTCTGCAATTAACTGGGGAAGTTATCCAAAGCCATCCTGAAGTGTGCCTATATGGCAGAATATTTAAATGAGATGACTCCTCGAGTCATCAGAGAAACTACTCCAGGATTAGTTCCTGATTACTTCAGTGGAAAACATGTGATGATCCTTTCATACTGCAGGATGATCCGGTGATGGTTTCAGGATTAGGTTGGATTACAGCAGGATGGGTTCCTGATTACTTCAGTGGAAAACATGTGATGATCATTGACTACAGCAGGATGATCCTATGATGATTTCAGGATTGAGCGGTTATTACTCCAGGGTGATTCTGTGAGTATTTCAGGATGCAGCTGTATTATTGCAGAAAAATCTTGTAATTACTTCAGAATGAGACTGCATTACTCAAGGATGATCCCAAGATAACTTTTCCGTGGGACTCTATTAAGTGATCTCATTTTTGGTAGGTCATGAAAGTCAGAATAAATAAAGCTTCCTTTAAATTCTGTGTTGACTGGTCACATTTGCTGGTGATTCTTTACTTTTCTTTCTCTAACTGCAAAGTTAATTGACAATGTAGGCTGTTCATTTTTGCATTACACAACACAATGTAAATAACTCCAAATGAACAATACGCATCCAGCAGTTAAGAAAGCAAAAATGAAGCTTTTAAAAATTCGGAAATGTCCTGGAAGCAAAGATTTTAATATGATCAAAACAAATCAGTACACTCACTTGGTGATGCCCAAATGAAAAATATTAATAGAAATCGGATTTCCACACATTTGTGTGCCATATAGTTTTATCAATAAAACGGTATGCCTGTGCCAATTTTGTGGCATTTCAATGGAAAATGTGAGGTCTGCCTGTAAATAACTATGCACTCCCACATGATGCTTTAGTTGGATTAAAACATAATTTGCCCCACCTCATGGCCATCAAAGATACATGGGCTGCAAACCTTTGTTGTTCTAAAAAGTGGGTTGTGGTTCGTAAAAGTTTGGGAACATGTGCTCCAAGATGATCTTGAGTGAGATATGTGAATTATGGTAAAATGAATACCCACCAATGTGAAACCACATTGGAGGAAACCAAATATGGGAAACCCAATGTATTTTTATTTTTTATTAAACAATTTTTATTGATAATAAAAGTAAACATTGGACATTCTCAAGGTATACATTGTACTTATCAATCGTGCATAATTAATATGAAGACATGTAGTGGACACATTATATGATCGCAAGAGAACACAAATATCATAATCAGTACTTCTAATCATCATAAGCTTTCCAATCCTGGATATTCCCGCCTCCCTTCCCTAACCATCTGAATCGAATCACTTTCCAACTGGGGTGGTTCACAAATATTTCCTCTATGCTCATTCCAGGCTCCCCAAATTGTCCCCCACTTTCGCGGACATTTCCGATTTAAATATACTGCCTTTTCGGCAACCATCGCAGAGTCTAAATCCGTGCTCCAGTCTCTGAGCGCCGGTGTAACAGGGGATCCCCAGGCCTTGGCCACATTTCGCTTAGTGTACATAATACCCAACGTTGCCGAATTCTGCAGGGGGTTTCTGAGGTCATTCGGTTCCCAAATGTTCAGTAGGCAACGACGCGGCTCAGGGAGCAGCGAAACATGTACCACTTGAGATATAGTTTGCATTACCTTGGACCAATAACTAGCAATTAAAGGACATTCCCAGATAGTATGATAAAACGTCCCCTCCTCTCCGCAGTCTCTCAGGCAATACTGGTTTGTGACTCTTCCTATCTTATGTAGTGTGACCCTAGTGTAATATACTCGATGTAGGACTTTCAATTGTATCAGTCTGAGCCGTGATGATACAGCAACCTCCTGAGGCGAGGAGAGCGCGGTCTGGCAGTCTGATTCTTCGAAGTCACCTAGTTCTGTAGTCCAGGCGGTTTTAAGTCTGTCCATGGGGTCAGGCATATTATTAATTAACTTACGATAGACCAGTGAGGTCGCCTTGTTAAGCATGTGTTCCGTAAGCAGTCTATCCTCTAAGGGAGTTGTGTGGGGCCTATCAGGGCTGCTACACCCCGGGGATCATAGAGTGCGGTCATCACTCCTCCAACCCCTAGGTCATATCTATCCGCCTTGAATGCGGGCTCCGTCTGCGGGGCGTGGAGCCAGTGATTTATGATCTTTAGTTGTGATGCCCAATAGTACAATTGGACATCTGGGAGCGCGATGCCTCCATCAAACCATCCTCGTAACAACTTTAGTCGGGAAATGCATGCTGGTTTGTCCCCCCCAGAGTAGGCCTGAAACGAATGCGTTTATGGACTGAAAGTATTTCGGAAGCACTAGAAATGGAGTATTTTCCAGGATATAAAGAAATCGCGGTAATGTCATCATTTTAAATAGAGCGGCTTTTCCTAACAGGGTCAGCGGTAGGGTGTGTCAATGCCTCACATCCGTGCGGAATCGCTCAATTGGTGGCAGCAAATTATGGTGATAGAAAATCTCTTGATTCGGTGTCACCCATACCCCCAAATACTTGAAGGGTCCGTCAGTAACCCTCAGGGGGCAGTCGTTCGGGAGGAGTGGCGGGGGCCCTTTGAGGACAAATAATACCGACTTGGCCCAATTGATGGTGTATCCAGAGGCCCTCCCAAAAATCTTACAGATGTCTGGGACGAGTCAAGTAAAGAAGAATATCATCAGCATACAACGATATGCGGTCCTCCCAGGATTCAGTCCAGTTGAGACCTTTTATCAGGGGGTCCCACCGTATCCATGCTGCCAACGGTTCTAGAATCAGTGGATAAAGCAGAGGCGACAGGGGGCATCCCTGACGCGTACCACGACCTAGTCGGAAATCCCTGGAAATATGGCCATTGGCCACAACATGTGCACGTGGATTCGTATACAGGAGTTTGACCCATGCACAAACCTTCGGCCCAAAACCTAGATGTCGCAACACCGCGTATAGATACGCCCACTAGACCATGTCGAAGGCCATTTGTGCGTCTAAAGACAAGATCACAGCCGGTTCCAATAAAACTGGGATCTGCGCCATGACCGCATGAACTCGTCTTAGATTTAGAGCAGTGCTCCTGTGCGGCATGAATCCGGATTGATACGGATGCACCAGAGTCTCCAAATGTGGGGTTAGTCGCACAGCGATCATTTTGGCCAGTATTTTTGCTTCCGCATTCAATAGTGAAATAGGGGGGTATGATGTACATTCGTCCGGGGGGTTACTGGGTTTTGGTATGGCTATTATCGTTGCCGTCCGCTGATCTCTAGGCAATTCACCCACGGCCAAGCTGTCTTTAAACATTCGCAACAGATGTGGGGCCACGTGATCCGAGACGCGCTTATATAGTTCTATCAGGACTCCATTTGGCCCCGCAGCCTTGCCCGACTGCAAGGAGTGAATAGCGCCCACGACCTCATCTATAGTGAAGTCTGATTCCAGAAGGTCAGCGTCTGCGTCTGAAATGGAGGGCATTTGGATATCTTTAATGTAAGTCTGCGCCTCCTCAGAGGTCATAGACGTGTAAACCACTTCAAAGTAATTAGCCAAAGTGTTTACTATATTTGTGGGGAAAGTGTGCATCACGCCGTCGGTGGAGCGAAGTTGTGCTATCGTTCTCTGGGCCTTGTCTTTCTTTTCGAGCCACGCCAGCAGTCTTCCTGCCTGTCACCAACCTCGTATATGATATGTTGAGTGCGCTTAAGCCTTTGTCTGACCTGCACTCGCTGATACTCCGCGAATTCCGTCTGCTTGAGGCGTAATAGACGCTGAGCCCCCTCAGTGGGATCTTGATCGTGTTTGGTCTGCAAAGTGTCTAGGTCGCGCCCTAATGTTGCAAGGTCTTCCTGCACAGTCCGCTTGTGGCCTGTTATGGAGGCTATCGCCTGACCTCTCAGCACCGTTTTGTATGTTCCCATAGGACCCCAGGTGAGTCCACGGAAGTGACATTCTCTTGGAAGTAAAATTTCGTAGCCGTGACTAGGTCCTTTCTGATTTTAGAAATCTGTAAATAATGGGGCTAGATCGGGAAAATAAGCCTCCGAGTTTTTACATAAGAGGTGTATACCATGAAAAGCGGGGAATGATCCGATATGCCCCTTGGACCTATCTTTACGTCTAGTATGTGTGGCAAGCTGTCAGTAGAAACTAAGAAATGGTCAATACGAGAAAGACTATTGTGTACCCCTGAATAAAAGGTGTAGCCACGCTCCCCGGGGTGCCTGAACCTCCACCCGTCCGTAAGGCCCATAGCTTCTACATAACCTTTCAGCCGCGCCTTGTTCATCCCTGTCATCCTCCTAGGGTGGCGGTCAAGACCATCATCGAGAACCGCATTAAAGTCTCCGCCCAATATGAGCTCGCCCTCAGGGAGCGTGAGCAGAAATGCACTGAGGGCGGGGAGAGGTACTGAGTGTAAGGCAGGTGGAATGTATACCGACACCACGTTGAATCTCTTCCCCTCCCATAAGCAGGAGATAGCTGAAAATTGCCCGCGTGCGTCTTTCCACACCTGTTGTGCTATCACGGGAAAACTCTTGCGCATAGGGGGCGCTAGAGGGCGCACTGCGGGATGGCTGGCTGAATTGACAGCTAGGCCGGACGGACACTGAAGCACGTTATTTTCCGCGTTTATGGCACCTGCTTTCATCAGTACAGACCACTACCTAACGGGAGAACATGTGTAGCCCCTGATGGATGGTGATTGAGGCTGGAAGAGGAAGCGCAAGTGAAGTAAATCAGCCCGGGGGTCCGGAGCGTGAGTCTGCCGATTTCAGGTAAGATGGCGTCCACAACTCACCACTGGCCCGCACAGCCCGCATTATAGCGCCGGAGCGTCCTAATGTGATTGTCCATCACAGATATCGATACCGGCGCTTACAGTGAGGATTATAGATAACGCTCCCGTATACTAAACAGACTCTAACTGCGAACTTTGAAGTCTGTTTCACGAGGAACCAGCCAACATGGCGACCCCCAGCAAGACTACCGCACTAAGCCTCGGTAGCCCCAGCCCTTGATAAGGCACGGGCGGCCACTTAGAGAGATCGACTGCCCACTACCGAAAATGCGTGCCGGGCGGATTGTTTAGGTGTTGGGCCATAATAGGCGATGTAGAACGTCTCCGCCCGAGACGCAAAAACGGTGCGAAAACGGCAGACAAGAAGGCGGCGCCCATATAAACATCTCACAAATGCCGATAATTATGCGGACCTAGTATTGGGGAACTATACGCATCAAGAGTACAAGGTGGAATATATGGCATGCAAGGAAACGCTACAAGACGTCTAACCCCTCACCGGAGCATTGTCAACATCTCGCGCTGATTCCAGAGGTTGCAGTGGCAGTTACCCTGGTGACGCAGGTTGGTAGAGGCTGCGACCGTTACCCTTCCTCCCGCGGCTCCCTTCACTCCGAGCACGAGAGCACTAAGCTGAGTATATCAGGCACTGGCACTGCATCATGGCCCCTTGGAGCACAGAATAACGCAATAAGCATTCTCAAATGCCCCATTCTGTGATAGGCCACTGTGCGTGACTGTGCACCTTAAACGTGAGAACAATTGACGCTAAGAGCTGTGCTGAAACTGAGCATTCCCCCCTTACGCGGCCAGAAAATGCCTCAGTGCCTGCTGTAGACGGAACATCGCTGCTGCTGAGAGACCAGGGGCTGAATGGCAGCCTTGTCATTTGCGACCTGTGCAGGCCCGACCTGAGAGCTAAGTCTACTTACACACTGTCTGCCCGAGGACCCTGGTGGTGATATTATCGAACGCACGGACCGGGTCCAGACGTTGATATTTAGCAAGCTCGCCACATACCTGACCTCCTTATACCCTTGCCGTGCTGTACCATAATCTATCTGCCTGCTGGGCCCCGGTAGAGGTTATCATTCCAAGATGGGGAAACCGGACAGGCAACAACCAAAACTCAACTTCGAACAACGCAGAACGACGCGGGTACCTACTTCACATTCGGACACGGAGACAGATGCAGGAGTCAAAGAATCGCGGGGGATGGAATCTATCCTGAAGGCCATCCAATCCAGCCTCCAGGACATAAACGGGAAGCTGGACCACCTTACTTGCCGAGTAGACAATATGGCGGCGAAAATGGATAAGCATGGCGAAAGGCTGGATGAGGCGGAAACTAGAATATCAGCGGTGGAGGACGAAGCGCGTACGAGCACGTCTAAGTGTACGGGTTTCGAAAAGGTACCAGAAGTCATAAGATCTAAGGCGGAAGATTTGGAAGCTAGATCGCGCCGCAACAAGGTGCGCATCGCAGGTGTGCCAGAATCTACAAACACGGGCAAGATGGAATCCTACGTTGAGGAACTCTGCCTGGCGCTCTTTGGCAAGGAAGCGTTGTCACCAGTGTTTATAGTTGAAAGAGCTCATCGCACCCTGGCACCACGTCCCCCACCGGGGACACCACTGAGACCAATAGTGGCACGTATCTTAAACTATAGAGACCGTGATGCGATCCTGAGACTAGCACATGAGCACAAATGTTAAAATCTAGTTTGCAGCGTCAACATTATCGGCGCCATCTTGTCCCTTTTTAGGCCCATTCGTGCGCGTAAGCGGCAGCCATTTTGAATGCCATTAATAAAGAAGAAAGTGCCAGGATTCGATTTTAACAGACCAGAACTGGTTTATTCAGCTGGTGTGTGCCTTCTATTATTTATTTAAAGAAGGTATGCATTTGTCATAAATCTTGCATTTCAAAACAATTTGTAAATTTCAACAATATACAGAGGCTGAAAAATCCCTTTTACTGGGGATACGGTTAAACGTAATATTTCACATTTCAGTACATTTCAAAACAATGTGTGCAAACAAGAATAAATGAGAAATAATTCATAAATAATTACGCTTTCATCATTTTTTTCATAAAACAAGCATTAAATCCTATACACCAAAAATAATTCAGGTACATTCATTGTTATGTCACTATGTTGTGTGCCTGCAGCCAGATGGCCGACGCGTTTCCAAACCCTTCTGTTATTCTAATGGGTTCTTCCTCAGGGCCGGGCTGTGTACCTATGGTGTGAAATTTGAGGACATTTAATTTCTCCTATTTTCCTAGGTTTTTTACTTAGCTTCAAATATAGGCTGTGCCTGTAAAATTTTACCTTATGTGACAGGTTTATTGGCTGCTGCTTTCAAGCACGGGTTATCGGTTGGCTTTGACTTTTCACCATTACCTAAACGTGGTTAAGGATGGGTGAATTTAGTAAATGTATTAATTTCCACATTTCTTTATACTGAATGGTATCTGCGTCAGGGCTGCGCTAACACTTACTTGTTTTTATTCAGTTACTCTCTCAAAGTGATGTTGTTATTAGGATGTGTTTCGTGTTCCGCGGTGACTCCGATCTGTGTGTTTAAAGGTTCGGAATCAGTTTCAGTAGTCAAAGGGAAACATTTACTCGAGTTCAGTGTTTATTTGTCAATTTCGCCTACCTGCGTGTAGCGCGGCTGGCGACCCAAGCTCTTCACTTAGTTTAAACGAGCATTCGCGTTCTGGAAAGGAATCAAGCCGATATTAGAGTTTACTTTGGCATTGATTCTATGTTACCGCTGCGCTTTTGAAAGGACATTCATGGTGCTTTCTTACCTCCGTTTGCGGGTCTCTCGCTGCGCTGGGGGTTCTGTGCGGCCTCTTCTCGCTCTGAGTGCAGCACTTTGTCGAACAGAACCACAATGAAAACGAGTTCAAATGGACAATATTACAAGCCATGAAGGTTTCTCCTAGAGGAGGAAACATTGATGCCATGCTACTAAAAAAAGAGGCGTATTTAATATTAAAATTTAATTGCGTGATGGATGGTCTGAACGAGATGTCAGAATTACAAAGAACCAATTATTGAGTCCAACGTGAACCCCACCACTATGAAAGAATGACCCATTAAAAGGTATAGAGTCAAACACTGCGCGCAGCTCAATACACAAACATATCAATCCCAGTTTACCCTTAAAAAACTACAAATCCCACAATCCCTAGCAACATACTTAAGCAGGAAACCGTGTTCCGTTTGGTGTTCATCCCAATTTAGAATAGCAGCACTCAGAGCGAGAAGAGGCCGCACAGAACCCCCAGCGCAGCGAGAGACCCGCAAACGGAGGTAAGAAAGCACCATGAATGTCCTTTCAAAAGCGCAGCGGTAACATAGAATCAATGCCAAAGTAAACTCTAATATCGGCTTGATTCCTTTCCAGAACGCGAATGCTCGTTTAAACTAAGTGAAGAGCTTGGGTCGCCAGCCGCGCTACACGCAGGTAGGCGAAATTGACAAATAAACACTGAACTCGAGTAAATGTTTCCCTTTGACTACTGAAACTGATTCCGAACTTTTAAACACACAGATCGGAGTCACCGCGGAACACGAAACACATCCTAATAACAACATCACTTTGAGAGAGTAACTGAATAAAAACAAGTAAGTGTTAGCGCAGCCCTGACGCAGATACCATTCAGTATAAAGAAATGTGGAAATTAATACATTTACTAAATTCACCCATCCTTAACCACGTTTAGGTAATGGTGAAAAGTCAAAGCCAACCGATAACCCGTGCTTGAAAGCAGCAGCCAATAAACCTGTCACATAAGGTAAAATTTTACAGGCACAGCCTATATTTGAAGCTAAGTAAAAAACCTAGGAAAATAGGAGAAATTAAATGTCCTCAAATTTCACACCATAGGTACACAGCCCGGCCCTGAGGAAGAACCCATTAGAATAACAGAAGGGTTTGGAAACGCGTCGGCCATCTAGCTGCAGGCACACAACATAGTGACATAACAATGAATGTACCTGAATTATTTTTGGTGTATAGGATTTAATGCTTGTTTTATGAAAAAAATGATGAAAGCGTAATTGTTTATGAATTATTTCTCATTTATTCTTGTTTGCACACATTGTTTTGAAATGTACTGAAATGTGAAATATTACGTTTAACCGTATCCCCAGTAAAAGGGATTTTTCAGCCTCTGTATATTGTTGAAATTTACAAATTGTTTTGAAATGCAAGATTTATGACAAATGCATACCTTCTTTAAATAAATAATAGAAGGCACACACCAGCTGAATAAACCAGTTCTGGTCTGTTAAAATCGAATCCTGGCACTTTCTTCTTTATTAATTGTAATTTGTCCAGCCAGGATCCGTAGGACAAAACCCCTCTATTCAGAAACATTTTGAATGCCATGGCCTCTCTGCCCACCGCCGATAGCCAGCGCGTCTCTCTCTCTCTCTCCTAACCTCGCAGGCATCCCCCGTGCGCTGACAGCCCCCAATCTCACATGCTTGGGCCATAAACCCCTCTTCAGCGCAACCCTGCCTCGGAACCCCATCCTGTTCCCAGCTCAACACCTCCCTCCATTCCTTTCATGATCCCGTATCCTTTGATAAAAACCCCTTTCCTCTGTGCCCGATTGTCCTGCTCGTTCCCAGGCCGCCACCTGGCCCTGCGGATGCTGTTTATTGCCCCCGTACAGTAGGAAGCTTCTCCCATCAAAGGATCCACAAACTGATCAAAGCCCCCCACCCCATGAGATCCGATCGACCACATGCATTCCGGGAATCGGCGGAATGCCCAGCTGCGCGACAATCGTCACCTGTTGTGACCGGGGTGGGGACTTCTACTGTAAATGTGTGTGGGAACGGGCTTGAAGCGGGGATTCCGAGGATGTCTTTCCTTACTTCAAAGTATTTGCAAGAATGTGCCACATGCAATAAACTGTAATAAAGACCATAAACCTGTGTATAGGAGGCCAGGCCTCAGAGATGCGGTTAGAGCACCTCGAGAAGATACCCTGTTGTCTGAGTTGACGTGTTCTGCTCCGTCGGAATAAACTTCTTTTTCTTGCCTTCCAGTCTCCATCGCCTGCCTCTTTGTTTGATAGCTTCAAGTGGTATGAGAGGCGGTTAGCGCCGGGCAATACTGAAAAAGGTTCTTGATCAACATCGGCCCTACCTTTTTCCACAATTGGCGTCCCAAACGTGGGGCCCATCAGTGACTCGTGGATCCAGTGGGAGAGGTCCTGACGACAGAGTGAACCACTGCAACGATCGGGAGAGCTCCTGTCCGATAGACCCTCATCTGACAGCCGATCATCCGAACTTCACTGGTTCCGAACAGACCTCTCTCGAGTGATCTACGGTCCTGACTGGGAACCATCAGGAGTGCCGTGACAGTCACGAAGAATAGAGGACGATCGGGCGCTGGATTCGGAAGACAAGAAACTGTCCATGCGGTCCGGGTAAGGTCATGTAACACGACAAATTGCGAAATGATTGTTTGATTGTTTGGAAAATACTAGTATTACTCTTCGAATTGTTGGTTCTTTTTGGAGATTCACTGTCTGCAAACGGAGAAGAATAGATTCTCTCTTCCTTTGCAGGTAGTGAAGGATAGGTAACGCAGACTTTTGTCCCCATTGTAACCCGTCGTGCCTATCTTTCTCCCCCACTGATTGATTGTTTGACCCGAACATTGTTGTTCGAGGATTGTTCTCTTGAGATTCTCTCTGTCTACAAATGAGGAAGAATAGAAATATTCTCTCTTCCTTTGCAGATAGTGAGGGGTAGGTAACGCAGACTTTTGTCCCCATTGTAATCCGTCGTGCCTATTCTTTCTCCCCATTGATTGTTTGATTGACCGAACATTGACTGTTCGATATTGGTTCTTTTGAGGTATTCTCTGCCTGCAAATAACGAAGAATAGAAATATTCTGTCTAGTCTTTGCAAGCAGTGATAAGATAGGTAGTGCAGACTTTTGTCCCCGTTGTAATCCGTCATGCCTATCTTCTCCCCACTGATTGGTAGTTGGTTCAGCCTGGACCGCTTATTAGAGATGAACCATCCGGCTCCACTGGAAGGCACCCCTAATAAGGACATGTTCATGAAGCATGGATTGATCGCCATAGCCTATAGCAAATTATGGCATAAATATACGAAAAAGGATCAGAAAAGTCAGTGGCCACTGATAGGATCCTTCGATGAAGATAAAATAAGCGCACTAGAAACAGCCCTTTGTAACAATAAGACAACGCCCACTATGCTTGATAGTCTCGGCATGTGGCGCAAAGAAACAGAACAACGTAAAAAGAGAAACGAAATTAGATTAGAGAAAGAGCTACGAAAGGCAGCCCACCTAGCTGCTAGGAAATTAGAAGAAGAGATTAAGGAGAGAGAGGAAGCCAAATGGAAACAAGAATCCGAAACATCGAGTCAGTGTCCGGTTAGAACACCCTCTACGCTCTACCCTGAATTACCCTCGAAACAGCGAGCCAACGATGATCTTTTGTTAGGTCCTCCGATCATCTACATGCTCCCTCCATATGCCACTTCCCAACCTTTAGCACAGCACCCGTTGCCCCCAAGCACAAGCGAGAGTAGTACCCGAGCTTCGGTCCCCATGGCCTCCGCGCCGGCCAAACCTCTTGTACTAGATACAGCACAAGCGACAATGTTAGATGACCCTGAGGGTCGACTCCACAAGAACGAACAGGTTGAGCAAAGATGAGCGAGCAGGGATTGACAAGATAGTAAGGACACTGGTAGAAAGAAAAGAGAGTGAGGAGCACATCATGGATATGTTCAACTCATATGCTGGGAGCCACAGACGGCACTTTGTCGTACGATTATGCTACCATGCCCTAAATGCTTATGAGGACCGATATCGAGACAAAGGTCCAGAGAGCCTAACGACTCTGTATAGAAAGGTCGATAACGGGGATGAGGGCGAGTGTGACGTGACGGACCTCCTTGTACGTACGCTTGAGGTTTTCCGCCACCTCACTGAACAAGAGTCGGAAGCTAAACCTACGACACCTGTAGCGACCAAACCATGAATAGAACAAGCTAGCACCATGATGCCAATAAGAGAGGCTGCCCCCTACTGGGTTCCCCCACGAGGTCTGGGAAAACACGATGACGTCAACCACCAAGATGCAAGAGGGAGGGTAGTGTATAACTGGGTCTACCAACCATGGGATCGGCAAGATATTCTGACGTTCCGGAAATCTCTGCCCGATTTACGTAAAAACCCCACTGCCTTGTACACTGAATTAGGTACAGCCTTAGGTTCAACGATTATGACCCTGGCTGACATTGACTTGTTTTTCGGGTTATGCCTGCCAGCTGATGTGTGGAAGCAAATCCGGAAAGTCAACCACCTTGAGCTGTTTGGACATACCTGGTCGCAACTCGATGGCATAGATAGACAACGAGAGCCTGGACAGAAGCCTTTGAAATCCATTTTAGAACTCCCAGACAAAATTGTGCAGAAACTAAAAACCCTGATCCCAGAAAAGAAAGTGGACTGGTCGATAGTAACGGCCTGTCGTCAGAAACCCCAGGAAGACGTATCGGAATACTTCTCCCGGTTTGAAACGGTGTTCTCCGATTACAGCGGCCAGGACATGACCACTGCAACCGGACACCATCTGTTTGTCCAGAACTATGTCAAAGGTCTGTCGCAGGAGGTCTCTCAGAAACTGCAGGCCAGCGAGAGTAGTTGGGCGGCCTCCAAACCTGCGGCTATCCTCCAGATGGCCCAATACTATGAGCATCAGAAAAATGAAAACGATAGAGCGACAGAGAAAAAGAAGAAAGACTTGAAGGAGAGGGTGATGATTGCGCAGTTGCAAGGGGTGACTATAGGACAAGAGCAGTACAAAGGGAATTACCAGACATATGCCCCTAGGAACGCACCCCCTAAAGACCGTACTCCAGCACCCCATGTTGGACGTAAAGACATTAGCGAGGACCAGTGTGCATTCTGCAAGGGATTCGGCCATTGGAAATCCCAGTGTTCGGTTCTGTTGGAGATGAACAGGAATAGGGACCCCAAAGACGTAGCGGGTGGACCGAGAAATAGAGGACAGCAACGGGGGTCCACGAATGATACGAATAACGACAGATCAAGCAGACCAAATACATTTGACCGTCCCCGACAGAACCAGTACCAGCAGTCTGACTGCAATGACGCCCACGACTTCGCATAGGACTGCCTAGGGCAAGGGAGGGATCCAGTCGAGCTCTATGTTGACCAGCAAGGTCCTTATGTCACCGCTAAGGTCCTAGGTACGAAGTCTCCATTTCTGGTAGACACTGGCGCGACATGTAGTGCGTTATCTAAACGACTGATTCCAAGGGCACCCTTGTCTGGCTCGCTTGTAACATCGATAGGTTTCGATGGAACGCCCTCCACTAACCCTTTGTCCACACCGATCTCCTTTGACCTAGAGAACAACACCACTGACACGACGTTTTTGCTTTCCTCCAATACCCCTGACGCCATTATGGGACTTGACTTGCTGAAACATTTCCGAGCTACTATTAGATGTTCACAAGATGGAGTTCGAGTCTTTCTGTACGACAACCCAGCTCTGCTCAGACATTGTCCTTCCCGACGCATGTTTTCCATCACTGACACTGACTCGTCCCTACTTGACACTCTGCCTCCGTATCTGTGAGCCAAGACTGATTCGGACGTAGGACGCATGATGATTGACCCAGTGCACATAACTGTTCGACAGGACGCAATACTTCAGAAACTTCCACAATATCGGATATCGCCCGAGGGCGAGAAGGCATTGGTGAAGATTATTCAGTCCCTGATAGACGCAGGAGTGGTAGAGGAAGTAGTTAGCAATGTTTGCAACAGCCCTATCCTACCCATCATAAAGAAACAAGGAGAGGGAGATGAGAAAGCGTACCGCTTCATCATCGACCTTCGAGAGGTCAACAAGGTAGTTGTACCTCAGTACCCCGTGGTCTCGGACATCACCACTATTCTGACTTTGATTCCTTCTACTGCCACCACCTTCACTGTCATTGACCTCAAAAATGCTTTCTTCTCTATCCCCATCCATCCAGACAGCCGATACCTATTTGGCTTCACCTTAAAAGCCTGATCATATAGATTCTGTCGAGCACCCCAAGGCTACACAGAAAGCCCCAGCATCTACAGTCAGGACCTCAAGAGACAACTGGACGAAGTCCAGTTACCCGATGGAGTGGTGTTGATACAATACGTCAATAACATCCTTTTGGCGGCCGATACCACTCTACTTGCAGTCACAGCCACCATCCAACTCCTGCACTTCCTTGCGGAAAATGGCCACAAGGTCTCCAAAAAGAAGCTGCAATTCTGCAACCCCAGGTCACTTACTTAGGCCACCTCTTGTCCAAAGACGGAAGGAAACTTACTCCCGATCGAATCCAAAACATTCTAGAGACCCCTGTCCCTAAGACTCAGAAACAAGTCCGCTCCCTACTAGGTCTCACTTCCTTCTGCCGACAGTGGTTACCGAATTTTAGCCTCATCGTGAAACCGCTGCTTTCTCTGCTAGCTAAAGATGTCCCCTTCCCACTCCCTTGGACCCCTGAATGCCAATCCTCCTTCATAGAACTACGAGATGCCCTTTGTTCAGCCCCTGTCCTACGAACCCCCGATTACACGAAGCCCTTCTCCCTCTACACCCACGAAAGGGTGGGATGTGCTTTGTCTGTCTTGACCCAGTCCATTGGCCCAAAGCAACAACCATGCTCTTACTTCTCTGCCACTCTTGACCCTGTAGCCAGAGCCTTGCCTGCCTGCCTTCGAGCTGTAGCTGCCGCTGCTATCTCTATTCGACAGAGTGAGGGGATCGTGCTCTCGAATTCCATCACGGTGTTAGTACCCCATGCGGTTGACACCCTCCTGAACCAGAGTAAGACGCAACACCTGACGAGTGCACGACTGACTGGATGCGAATTGACTCTGCTTGCATCCCACATCACCCTGAAAAGATGCACCACACTGAACCCGGCGACTTTGTTACCCCTACCAGAGAACGATCTCAATGTGTCCCTTGTACATGACTGTGTGACCCTCACGGACGAACAAACCAGGAGTAGGGTTGACCTCAGAGACACGGCTTTTCCTGACCCTGACGGAGAGCTGTGGGTGGACGGCTCTTGCATCAAACTCCCCGATGGCACCACCTCAGCTGCCTATGCAGTCACCACAGCCCGAACTGTAGTAGAGACAGCCCGCATCACGCAAAGATCTGCACAGGCAGCAGAACTGATTGCCCTCACACGAGCATGTATCCTGGCAGCAGGAACCACAGCAAACATTTTCACTGACAGCCAGTATGCCTTCGGGTGGTTCACCATTTTGGGCTCCTTTGGAAGGAGAGGGGATTCTTGACCTCGCATGGCACCCCCATCTTGCACGGAGATCTAGTCTCCGCCCTAACTGAAGCAGTCCTTCTTCCCAAGCAACTTGCAGTAATAAAATGCCAAGCACACAAAAAGGTGACAGACATCATTGGACAAGGGAATGCACTAGCCGACATGACTGCCCGAACCACAGCTGAGAATAGGACGACAACACGCATGTACGTGACCAGGTCACAAGCCGAGAAATGGACAGACGCTAGGGAAACTATTAGGGACATCCAAATGGCCAGCTCACAACACGAATTGACTGAATGGGCACGGGTGGGACTGAAAGACAATGAAGGCTGCTGGCGAACAAAAGACATGAACAAATGGTTGCTACCCGATTCATACCTGATCCCCATACTGACCATGGCACACTCCCCTGCACACATAGGATCGGCCCATATGACCGAGCTTGTCTCCAAGGTTTGGCACAATGACAAGATCCCAGACTCCGCCAAACGTCTGGTCCAACAATGTCTGATATGCCAGCAACACAACCCTGGGAAAGGAACTGTAGTACCCCGGGGAGGGTTTGGGGTTCCCAATCACCCGTTTGAAGTCCTGCAGGTGGACTACAACCAGCTAGAAAGGTGCCAAGGCCTGAAGTACGTACTTGTTGTGGTGTGCGCATTTAGCAAGTGGGTGGAAGCCTATCCAACCCACGACAACACTGCTATGGCCACTGCAAAGGTACTACTAAAGGAATTCTTCCCTCGTTACGGCCTTTGTCGAATTTTATGGAGCGATAATGGCCCCCACTTCGTAGCCGAAGTTATCCAACTCATCTTGAAGGGGTTGGGTGTAAAACAGAAGTTCCACGCAGTCTTCCACCCCAATCTGCTGGACTAGTTGAACGACACAATGCCACTCTGAAACTGAAACTGGCTAAAATAGTGGCTACCACAGGACTGAAATGGCCAGACGCTCTCCCACTGGCATTGCTATAGATGCGTTCTACCCCCACCAAACACCACTTGACGCCTTACGAGGTCGTTTTCGGCCGGCCCATGAGCGTCTGGTCTGCACCAAAACCGACTTCCATTCATGACGTCCCGGACGTCCTAATGTCCGATTACTTGTATAAATTGACTGAGACACTGTCTGTTATCCACCAACAGGTGCTGCATGCCATTCCTGACGCTTCCAGGGGTCCCGGACACAACCTGCAACCCAGGGATTTCATCCTGATCCGCAACTTCCAGCATGCCAATAGTCTGGAACCCCGGTGGACGGGCCCCTGGCAAGTCCTACTCACCACCCGAACAGCTCTTCGAGTGGAAGGAAAGCGCAATTGGGTGCATGCACACCATTGCAAGAAGATAACCTCGACCCTGACGACGACCAAAGACGTGGCTACCCAGGAAGAGCTCCTGAACAAAGACCGACCATCACTGAACTGCTATCCTGATACAGAGACACTTGAAGTAGCAAAATTTCCCGATCCTACTGTGCCGTCCGGAGAAGGGTATAACCTGCGACGAAAGGAGGGAGTTTCGGCTAAGCAGACCATTGACTAAGTCGTAATACTCAGAGCGGCGGACTAACACTACTAAGGCTGTCAGGAGAGAAGGCAGACGAAGTTTGTGGTTCTGCCCGCTACCGAGCTCCCTTGAAGATGATGGAAGCGCCCAATAAGAAGATGATGGAAGCGCCCGATAAGAAGATGATGGAAGCACCCGGCACGAAGATGATGAAAGCAACCGGATATCCGAAGATTCGCTACAGAAATCCAAAGACTGACAAAATCCACAGTTCAAAGACTATTGCACTTTTTATCGCCCTCCTCTTTTGCCTCCTCCTCATGACCACCCTCTGGATTGTGTAAGAAAGCGTACCAGCTCATGAGACATTCCTGACCACTGCACAGCCTACCACCATGAAGGAACATTATCTGATTTCTCTTTCACCCCAACTCCGAGAAAGACGTAAGGAGTTTTGGAACAACTCCTTTGTGCAACTGCTGAACAAGCACAATCTTGCTACCAATGCCACCAACTGCTGGATCTGTGGGTTGCTACCCCACGCCACTGGACATTCTATACCCTTCATCCCTTCACCCTTCTCAATTCACGGGCTCCTGCCTTGCTTGGCTGATCCTCTTGCAAGAAAGCTATAGGGATAATGCCACCTCCAGCAAAACTATGACACATTTCTTTCATGAGGTCTGGCAGAACAAAATGAAGAAAACTGCTGCACACTTCTGCCCACAGACCTCCAACAACTCTATCCACATGGACATCCCTGTCAAAGAACGAATTGAAATGCAGGTGTTTAACAATCCGACCAGAACCACCTTCTCCTACCTCCGGAAACGAACAGCTGCCACCCTGACTGTGGCCCTATCCGTCATCAACGTCACAGGCCTTATGTGCATCGAAGGGCTTGGGACACAGCTGGTAGGCCGCAGCGCTTGCCGCATCACCAGAACTTTGGACTCCACTGATCCACCCTCTTTTGTCTCCTCTCCGAACATGTACTTTGTTTGTGGTACAAAGGCCTACACCTGGCTCCCCAAAGGCTTGGGGGGCACTTGTTTTATCTCCTTCATCCTTCCTCCGACCTATGTGGCTCCAGCGAATCACCACAGACAAAAACGAGCCAAGGACATTGAGCAAGCCGACTCCACCGGAGCACAGTTCCTCGATGCAATGAAGGGACTTGTTCCACTCTGGGGCCCGATGGCGAACAGCTGTGCCATCCGACATTTGACCCAGGCAGTCGAAACAACGATGAACATTACAGCTGGCATCCTTGCGAACAATACAGCCGAGCTTCAAGCGGTCCGCCTGGTGGCTCTCCAGAACCGCCTTGTTCTAGATGTGGTTCTAGCGGATCGTGGAGGAGCATGCTGCATCATTGGGTCCAGCTGCTGCACATATATACCGGACAATTCACCCTCAGTGTACAAAGCCATTGAACATCTCCACAGACTTTCCTCAGAAGTTCACCAGGAGCAAGAAGAATGGTCGCTTGGTGTATGGTTCTGGAGTACCGTAAAGAACTGGGGGTGGAGATTGTTTACAATTATCCTGATTCCTGTTGTTGTAATATGTGGGTTCTGCTTAGGAATCCAATGCCTGCCGCCTCTGTGTTCACTATGTGCGAATTGCATCTGCCCTAAGACTGTGGACTTCGAAAAGGAACGCATGAGAGCATTGTACGATGTTGAGGTTAGGAATTTGATGAAGATAGACATTGATTAGACAAGTTGGCTAGATATGTTGAAAAGGGAGGACTGTTAAAATCTAGTTTGCAGCGTCAACATTATCGGCGCCATCTTGTCCCTTTTTAGGCCCATTCGTGCGCGTAAGCGGCAGCCATTTTGAATGCCATGGCCTCTCTGCCCACCGCCGATAGCCAGCGCGTCTCTCTCTCTCTCTCCTAACCTCGCAGGCATCCCCCGTGCGCTGACAGCCCCCACTCTCACATGCTCGGGCCATAAACCCCTCTTCAGCGCAACCCTGCATCGGAACCCCATCCTGTTCCCAGCTCAACACCTCCCTCCATTCCTTTCATGATCCCGTATCCTTTGATAAAACCCCCTTTCCTCTGTGCCCAATTGTCCTGCTCGTTCCCAGGCCGCCACCTGGCCCTGCGGGTGCTGTTTATTGCCCCCATACAGTAGGAAGCTTCTCCCATCAAAGGATCCACAAACTGATCAAAGCCCCCCACCCCATGAGATCCGATCGACCACATGCATTCCGGGAATCAGCGGAATGCCCAGCTGCGCGACAATCGTCACCTGTTGTGACCGGGGTGGGGACTTCTACTGTAAATGTGTGTGGGAACGGGCTTGAAGCGGGGATTCCGAGGATGTCTTTCCGTACTTCAAAGTATTTGCAAGAATGTGCCACATGCAATAGACTGTAATAAAGACCATAAACCTGTGTATAAGAGGCCAGGCCTCAGAGATGCGGTTAGAGCACCTCGAGAAGATGCCCTGTTGTCTGAGTTGACGTGTTCTGCTCCGTCAGAATAAACTTCTGTTTCCTGCCTTCCAGTCTCCAGCGCCTGCCTCTTTGTTTGATAGCTTCAAGTGGTATGAGAGGCGGTTAGCGCCGGGCAATACTGAAAAAGGTTCTTGATCAACATCGGCCCTACCTTTTTCCACACAAAGACCTCAATTTCCATAAATAACCGTCTGGAGTTTTATCCTGACTACACGTTGGCGGTTCAACAGGCCCGCAGAGAATTCAACACAGCTAAAGCGAAACTACGTGAGCTGAAAGTGGAATACGCTATGCTGTACCCAGCACGTCTGAAGGTGACCTGAGAAAGCAAATCGACGGTGCTCTCCACACCCAAGGCGGCGAATGACTACATCAAAACCATTGTGGCCTCCCGAAGAACCAGGGAGAGGCAGGGACAGGACCACGTCGAGGAATGACGAGCTCTTGCGAATTGAGCCCTGGCGAGGATGCAGAGACTCGCGACTGTCGGATGGGTGAACACTGATCTAAGCTATGATGAGCTCCCCATGAACGGTAAGTCCACACTCTGTACTTCTATGCACCTCTACTCTTCACTGACACACATGACTCTCGACGCTCATCGGGATATGACCTGACCTGATACACTAAGGTACCACCAGTTCTGATGGGGGAAAGAGTCAACGCACAACTGCACTGTAATATATGGAGATGAGTCCCCCTGATCATAGACTTTACTGAAGTGCAACACTGGGCTCGGTCTGAACAATAGGGGAGATGGGAGAACGTGCCTGGACTGGCTGCTGCAACACTCACTAGCGTATGCAGTTGCGATCTGAACTATGACACAGCCTGCTCCCATCCCTAACTTACTTTGCGAGCTGAACACAGCTGTTGACTGATATAAAACGCTAACACTGATCCCCCTTTGACATGTACTGCAGAAGTGATTGCACGATTATGCGTCTCCATGTTCTAGCGCTGAACTGTTGGGTGAGGTACGGATCAGATGTCGCCACTGGGATAAGGCGCGTATGCGCCTGCCCCCCTATGTACTGACACTTGCACATAAGTCCTAACTGCATAGAAACTATGATATCCAGGGCATTGTTTGCGGGGCTGTGATAGGAGGCAACTAGATGGTGAAGCGCACTTAACCGGAGTACTTCCTGGCTCTGGAACAGCACACACACCTTTTTGGTAATCCCCGGCAGACATTATTTGCTTTGTTTTCATGTTCCATTTCCTGAAGTGTATGCTGCCGGGACTCCCTCCGACGCCACAGTGCCCCACACAGCTGTGACTTCAGTTAAGATCAGTACTGATTGTGCAATGTATTGATGTGCTATGTGCTTTATGGAATTCGGATTCATCGCCCCTATTGACTGCTAGGCGCTACCTGTTCTCAATGTTTTTGCACTGCTATTTACTGCTCCGATTTATTTAGATGTTATGCAGATGTTGTTACTGAATAACGCAGTCCGTCCACATCTGATATTTCGGATGGAGATGTGCAGACCAGGCGGACCCCCCTATAGGAGACCCCCATGAAGTTTTCTTGATCTTAGACTGTTTAATTGGGGTATGGCATCAGCAGGATTGGGCTGCTGTTGTGGGTGGGGGGGAAACACTATGGGTATTTGTTCTAGTTCATGGATCTGACTACTTGAGATGCACTGCCTACACCCAACCGATGCATGATTGTTGGTATTCAGAGAGTGCCTGCATACGCTATTTATTGTGTGGCATAGGGGAAACTTTTCTAGATCTAGATGATAACGTTCACAATTCACAACATGTTTTAAGATGGCTGAGGCTCTGTTAACTGCAAAATCTTTGAATTTCCTCACCTGGAATATCAGAGGATACACCAACCCCAAAAAAACGCACCAGATATTCGCATGTCTGGATAGGTGGCACATTGATATTATTATGTTTCAGGAGGCGCATGAAGCTCCGCAATCGACTGCCCAGGTGGGAAGGAGGTGGGCGGAATCCATTCACTGATCAAAATATTCGTCATACTCCAGGGGGGTTTCCATCCTAGTAAAGAAAGGTACGAATTTCAGGATTGACACAAAGGTGTTAGATACGTATGGCCGCTATATTATCCTCAAGGGTAGACTGCGGGGGTGTCCGTTGACACTGGTGAACACATACGGCCCAAATACTGATGCACCCGACTTTTATCATGAGATCTGGCAGCAGCTGCACTCCGAGGATGATCAAACAATACTTTGGGGTGGGGATCTTAACCTGGCCCTGGAGGATAGGCTGGATAGATCAGGCAACACAACGGAACACCACACACAGGCTCGCACCAAACTGTTAGATATGATCCTAGATCTGCGAATCACAGACATATGGAGGGCCCGCCACCCGGGAGTCAAAGAAGCGACACACACTTCAGCGGCATATAGCAGTTGGTCGCGCATAGACTACTGGCTAGGGTCAGATGCTCTACTGTTGTGGACTACGGCGATCACACATATGCCAAAAATAAGCATGGGCGAATTTTGCGAATCTCGCGTTCGCGAATTTTGCGGATTTGCGAACTCGCAATCCGCAAAATCCGCGAATCTCTCGCGAATTTGCGGATTTTTTTTGTGTTCGCGCGGGTTTCTGCCAGTTCGCGAGGGTTTTGTACAATTTCGCAAACGCGAACTTACCTGTCGGGTCGCAAGTTTTGCGAACTTGTTGTTTCTACGTGTCCAGCCTGTTTGGGACACTCTTCTTCATCACTGCTACTCTCTGTCACCACTGCCACTCTCTGACTACTCATGCCACCCTCTGGCCCACCCATGCCACCCTCTGTTTCATCACAGCACCCTCTGGTTGTCCAGTGTACATTATTGTGGCAAAGCAAAGCACACCTTCCCTGCCTCAAGTGACCTGAATTAATTTGGGGCTGATTAATGTGTCACAGAATATTTTTTTAGCTGGCACCTGCTTCCTTAGTGCTTCCTGATTAGTGATCTTTTGCACTTGCTAAGTGCTTTCATTGTTGCAAAATTAGTTACAACACCTGCCCTGCCCCAACTGACAATAATGAATTAGGGGCTGATTAATGTGTCACTGGATTTGAACTTCCAGCCTGGCTCCTGCTTGTCTCCCTTAGCTGTAATTCAGGACCTTTGTGGCATATGTGTAACTATTCTGAGGGTCAGAGCAGGGTCACATAATAGTTGCAAGTAGGCAACTGAACTCTGGAGGGGCCCCTCAGGAAGCACTACAGGAAATGGCTACTAATGATGAGCTTGAACTTTTGAACCTGGTAAGTAGTTTCAGTTTTGCTAAGATCGTATTTCTGCAATTTAGCGCTTATTCGCGGGGCGCGAAGTTGAACTGGGAAGCCGCAAACTCACGCGAACAGTGCGAGCAAGCCATAAAATCCGCTGCTCTCAGAGCACAATCCCATTAAGCTATCCCTATGTATTCCTAACTATATACCACCACCGTACAGTTGGAGGTTCAATGCTACAGCACTGACTGACTCGATTTATGCAGACACAAACGAAAGTGCGATTAGGGAATACTTTTAACTGAATGATAAATCCACTGATGATGCAGGCCTGTTATGGGAGGCGTTCAAGGCCACAATTCGTGGTGTTTGTATAAGCACGACGTCTGGGATACTAAAAGACATAAGAGCACAATTGACCCGGTGCGAATCCAAACTCAGTATGCTAGAACACCAGTATGAAGTAACACCTCTACCTGCCACACTTGCTGAAATACGCACTGCATTAACTAAACACCAATCATTAGCCGAGGACGAGGTCAAGTACCTAAGTAAGCGACATATAGCCCAAGTTTATGGAGAGGGTGGGCGACCCGGGCGAGTACTAGCGTCCAAAATTTGTGCAGGCCGCGCAACCAACAATGCAACGCAGATCATTTATACACAGATCCCACAAATATCTTTAAATGCTTTGCCCAAAACTATGGTGACTTGTATTAGTCACGACCGGTGGCCACACAGAGTGAAACGCTCCAATATTTGGAAGATGTTGCCATCGCTTGGCTATCTGATGCCCAGAGGCAATATCTATCCCTGCCAATCACTGTAGAGGAGGTGGTGGAGGTGATCCAATCCCTACCAAATGGCAAGACTCCTGGCCCAGATGGCTTCACCTGTGAATTTTATAAAACATACCAGGACCTGCTAGCACCTCGACTGGTTGCCATGTTTGGGGCCGCACATGATGCTCAGATACTGCCATCCACACTACGGGAGGCGCTAATAGTGGCGCTTCTTAAACCGGATAAAGACCCGGAGAGTTGTAACTCATATCGCCTGCTCTCCTTGCTTAATGTGGACTCAAAAATACTCGCGGTGCGACTGCAAACACTCATGACGAACTTGGTAGTTCCAGACCAGTCAGGTTTTATACCCTCTCGCAATACAACACACAATACAAGAACACTCTTTGCGGTCTCGCACTATCTGGCTCCGGTTACGAAAGCTGTAGCAGTTATGCTGGATGCCGCTAAGGCGTTTGATTCTATTGAATGGTCTTATTTAATTACAATACTGCACAGGATGGGCTTTCCCCTGGTATACATTCAATGGATCCAACTGCTATACACGAAACCTACTGCCAGAGTCAGGATCAATGGCTATATATCTGAGGCGTTCGATATCGGAAGAGGGACCAGACAGGGCTGCCCATTGTCCCCCCTTCTATTTTCCCTCACCCTAGAACCCCTGGCCTGCATGGTTAGGCAGAAGAGCCATCATCTTGCACTACAGTTCCCAAGCAGACCCCTGCATATAGCCCTATATGCGGATGATATGCTACTGTATGTCCGCGACTCAGCACGCAACCTAGACCCTCTCTTACGCGCATACATTAAATTTGGTGGTTTTTCGGGACTACAGATAAATTGGGGAAAACCCTCGATCATCCCACTCACTGACACTACTATGCCACACGCAATAGAATACCCATTAGAATGGCAAACAGACCCCATACGCTACCTAGGCATATGGTTTCATAGGGACCCGGAAATAGTCATTAGGACTAATTACGGTAGAGCCATTGACGCCCTACAGGACAAAATTGGGAGATGGATTCAACTCCCATTATCCCTGGCCGATTGAATAGCGATAGTCAAGATGGTAATACTCCCCAAGCTCCTTTACCTCTTCAATAATATCCCCATCCAACCGCCGAGAGAAGTATTTAAACGCATAGCCACGATGGTTTTGAAGCTAATTTGGGCGGGTAGACAAGCACGTATCAACCTAACTACCGTGACACTCCCACATTCTAAAGGGGGAAGGGGTGTACTGGACTTTTTATTATATTACTTATGTGCTCAGGCACAATACGCCGATTTCTGGTACCACAAAATTCCATACCTGACTCATGTAGCTGTTGAGGAGGGCGATGCTAACCCTATCCCCTTTGACGCTATCATTACACACGACAGACCGCCACTTCCCGATAAGGATATTAACACCATAGATGTTACTAACGCAGCATGGACAAGATTGGGTCGACTAGCCCATAAATTGCCGCTCTACGCTCCTGCTCTTCCACTTCACTATCATCCCGAACTGTCGGTGACGGCTGAGCCAGTGGGTATGGGCCTATTAACACAAGTGGGACTAGTTTCCATGGGAGATTTATATAAGGATGGAATTTTCCTCACGGAACCTGATTTAGCCTACATACAAAACCCATAGTTGTTATTTAAATTCACATTTCATAGACTGAAGATGGCGATTCGGCACCTATACCCTGCCTTTCCAGAGGAACCACCTACTCTGAATACACTACAACTGGTTCTGACGAACTCTAACAAATCCCACTTAGTATCTAGGCTTTATGCATCAGCTCAGACGGAGATAGGATATCACACCACTAGAGCTCAAGAGCGTTGGAACCTGGTACTGGAGGACCCCCTCACGGAAAAAAACTGGGAGAATGCATGCACTCTGACTACACTCCTTACGCCTAATGGAAACTTGTGCATCATTCATTTTAAATACCTACACCAGGCGTATTACACCCCAGTCTCTCTGCATAAGTATGGGTTGAGTGAAGACGCATGGTGCAAACGTTGTAACTTTCTGCATGGTGACTTTATACACCTAGCATGGCACTGTGTGAGGATCCAGACCTATTGGATGGAAGTCATAAACACATTGTCTGAAATGGTAGGGGTAACTCTTGAATGCACCATTCGCTGTTGTCTCCTAAGGTTATTGGGGAAGATGAAACCCATGGCACGTAGGTTTTGTGCGGTGGCCATGTTGTTAGCTAAGCGCAGGGTCTCAATGTGCAGGGGGAGTAAAAATGTGCCAACAATCAAGCAGTGGCTAAGGGATATGTCTTACTGTCAAGACACATTACGTACGTATGAAGAAATGTTGCCACCTAGGTCCCGACCAAAGGATTATTGGGTGTATCTAACTGCTTACCTGAATGCTCATGGAGATGATTGAACGCTACCTCACGTCGGGAATATGAAGTAACTCCTGTAAATTCTGTGATATCAACGACAGAACGTCACTGTTACATTGCTTTCTGCTATATTGATGGATGGGTGGGGAGTGCGGTACTGGACTGATCCAGTTTGGTTTATGTTTTGTTTTGCATTGGAAAAAAGTAAAACCCAAGACCCAAGATTACTGTTGACGCGGCCGGCCCGTGGTGGTTGTAGGCGACTTGCTGTGTAATAATGCGCTGTATCTGCAGACTCCTTAAGTGCTATGCAGGTGCCTAATTATAACGCTGCCGGCCTGTTTACGGTTGCAGGCTTTGAGCTGTGCTATCTCTAAAATGCATTTTCAATAAAGGTCTTGAAATTTAAAAAAAAAAAAAAAAACTCTTGCGCATCAGGATTCCCACCCCCCTGGAACCAGAGGAAAACTCAGAGTGTATCACCCTTGTGTAACCCCATCGATGCAAAGCCCCACAAGTCGACCCCACCAGATGCGTTTCTTGAAGAAGTACCAGTGCTGGGGCTGCCCTACGTACATATTGCAACACCAAACCCCTCTTAATTTTGTCCCCCAAACCGCGCACATTCCAGGTAAGCAGGGTCACGGGGGTACCGGAGCCACAATTTGGGCAGTGTTGTATGTTATCACATCATCCAAGACCTCGTCTGCCAACATAGTTAAAACATCCTTGAAAGCTCATCAGCATTCCACCCATGCAATCACTTGTATCCTTGAAGTACAGCCCAAAACTAAAGCACAGAACAAAGTGCAACCAACCCTTCCCCCCCTCAAACAGCTCAATCTGAATTTGTACACATTCACTTCGGTTAGTTCCACCAATATCTTGGTTCCATCTCACCCCTGAAACATCCCATTGACTCCCCTCCTCTCTCCTCCCTGCTCCCCTGCCTGTGAACTCCAAATTGCCCACCCCCCAACTCGGCAGAGTGCCTGTGAGTCCCCCACCCATGCTAACTGCGCAGAGGTGAATCGTTCCTTCCCTCCCCGCGGCAAAATTATCAAACGAACAGGTCATTACAATGCAGCCTACAATCAAGAATATCTGCCTACTGAAAATTGCCATAACACGTCTAAGTAAATACAGTTAACTACATTACATACCTGGGATCACTAAAGTAAGATACCCACTCCCAATGGCATCCTCCGCAAACAACCCGACCCCCATTACTTGCAAGTGTTCATCAGGGTCAGTCCTTCTATGGGCCTCCTGTGTCTCTCACTCCTGTTCCGAGAGGCCGCTTGCCCCCAGGTCATCCCCCATCGCTGCGGACTCCGGTCTTTCTCCAGGCCCCCGCTACGGTGCGCCATGGTGTCCCCTGGATTTGCCTCCGACTTTAGTCCATCCATCCAGCCAGTCCCAGGTTGCCTCAGGGGAGTCGAAAAACAATGATTTTCCGTCCCTTTCGACTCTTAATTTTGGTGGAAAAAGCTTTGCATACTTAATGTGCCTACCTCGCAGTTCTTGTGTCACCGCCTGGAAGCTGCATCGTTGTGCTTGGACCCGAGCCGTGAAGTCCGGAAAAAAGGAGACCTCGTAGTTGTCGATCTTTAGTGGGGGGCCCGCTCTGGACGTTTGTAAAATATTGTCACGGTCCCGAAAGTTGAAGACTCTGGCGATAATTGGCCTGGGAGGGGCCTCGACATTAGGCCTCCCGCCCGGCACTCTATGGGCTTGTTCTATGGAGAAATATGCAGACAACGCCTTAGGCTTCAAATGTTTCGCAATTAGCTCCTCCACATAGAGAGCCGCCGCCGGCCCCTCCGTTTTCTCCGGGATCCCAAGAATTCTGACGTTGTTGCGACGGGCCCTCCCTTCATAGTCATCGAGCTGCTGTGCCATACAAGCCTGTCTTTTTGCCATGTCCGACATTTGGCGCTGGAGCTCGGAAGTGTCTTCCTGGACTGCCGCCGTCGCCACCTTGAGTTCACGCACTTTTTCATTCGTCTGCTTAAAATCGGCACGAAATAATGAAACTTCTGTCGTTACAGATGCCATAGACGCTTGCATTTCCCTGATGGCTGCCAGGACATCATGGAGCGTGGGCTCCTTAGGTTGGGGAGACAACCCTTTCGCGCCGTCTTTTTCCGTTCTTATTGGGTCGGCTTTTTCTCCACCCTGCTGCCATGCATACTTGGACAGTCTCGCCTGAGCGCTATTCTTGGAGCTTCTGCCTCCTGTCGCCATTTTCACCCCCCCCAGCTAAAGGCTAGCCGTTGAGACGCTTCATAGGAAATGTTTCAGCGCTGTGTTACTTATGTCCAGAACCGGGGCAGTCGGTGTGTGTCCTGTCCCACGGCCGACAGATCGCCGAGGGATTCACCTCACACCCCCGGATCCTTTAAAGGCGGGACGCGGCCATCATCACTGCACATTAGGCTAAGGGGGGGGGGGGGGGTAGAGCAATCAGCGTCCAAGCGATCCAGACGGGCGCGCTTTGAGCAAGGTGGGAAGGGGTGGATGCCACTCGGGTCCAGACCGGTGCCCAGCGGGTCCCCGTAGGCCCCCCGGCATCACAGTGTGTCTTGGGCACCTCAGAGGTATCTTCGCCCCAAGCGCTATCGGGGTTTGGATGGAGCGCTCCCAGAGGCTATTCCAAGGTCTGCCGTGTGCAATGCAGGCTGCGGTGGGTCGACGTACCTTGTGTCGTACCTCTCTCGTACTGCAGCGGCGCCGCGCCGTCAATACTGCATCCGTTGCAGTTAGGCCGCAAAGCCGGGGCCTACATTTTCACACCGATCCGGGGCCGAAACCACCTCAGCGACCGGTGACGGCGGTCAGGACGCCGCCTCTTCATTCCCCCCACGTCGCCTCTGTAGTGCTTTCAGGGGCCGAGCCCCTCTCCGCTTGTCACCCGGTGCAGGGGGGGAGCAGACAAGAGGCCACCAAGGCCGAGCAGGACCGCGCTCTATTCAGCGCTTCAGGGCTGCCATCTTGCGTGGTTTGGGTGCCTCCACAGCCGAGTACCAAAACGTCGGTGTAACGGGGATCTCCGTGCCCGAGAGCCTCATCGGAGGCCACACGGGGGTGGTAGCTGCTCCGATGGGCACCGTGGGAGGGCCTCTGTCCGGGTATGCAGGCTGCAAAGTCGCCGCGGGTCGGGAAGAGCCCGTTCAAGCTGCGGCCATTTCTCACGGCCGCTTAGCCACGCCCCCTGGGAAAAACAATTTTAAGGAAAAACAAATAAATCGAAAAGTAAAGGAAACATTTTAAAAGAACAATTATTTTAAACAAAAATCCCAAATTACATTAAACTTGTGTTGAGTTTGGAAGAAGTGGCTTATTTTGTGGTTCAAGGATGGCTAATCGTTGGGAAGGGTTTTTTGTAGTCAGGAATGGGTGAAGTTCAGGCATAGAAAGGGAATTTAGGGTTTAGAAATGGGTTGAGTCTAAGGATGCTGAAGGTTTTTAAAGTTCAGTGATGGGTAGAGTTTAGAGGTGGTGAGCTTTTAGCATTCAGGATTCGGTGGAGTTTAGGTAGGTGAGGGGTTGCAAGGATTCAGGGCTGGGTAGAATTTTAACATAGAAAGCGATTTAGATTTCAGGGAAGGGTAGGGTGTAGGGGTGGTATGGGTTTTTTAGGATTGTGGATGAGTGCTGTTTAAGGGCAGTGAGGTATTTTTTTTAGAGGTGAGGGATGGGTGGAACCTGGGGGTGGTGAAGACTAAAGCAGAAAACACAGACTTGGCTTGGAATTTATTTCAGCTTACCGCAGAAAACATACATAGGTTTAACTGTGACCTCTTCAGGATATGTTTAGGTTAATCACCATTTTGTGATCCTGTCTGAGCACCAAAACCTCTTTTCTTTTAAACATATTCATCCCCTCATGTAAGCCTATCCCTTCTTACACCCTTTTGTGTCACCCAACTCCGCCTTCACTTGCCCCGTATCCACTCCTCCCACCTATCCCTATTCTCAACAATCCCCATCATGCACCCCAAGTCCTATCCTATCAACTGTACACCTCACCTTCCATCTGTCATGCCTCCTTCCACCCCCTGTCAACCATCAGCTATACCACACCCTATGCACCTATTCCCATCTGTGGCCCATCCCCTTGCATGTCCATTGTGCTTATACCATGAATTCACAACTGTCTCCTGTTTGATGGTATTGTCTCTCATCAAGCAACGCCAATTGGGGGGAGGATGTGGCCTAACAGCTAGGGGGGTCGTTCTCAGAACTGGGGAACTGGGTTTCTATCTCAGCAATGACTATTAACTTCTGGTGATTCTGGGCAAATTACTTAATCTCCCTGTGCCAAAAAAAATAATTGTGTCCTTGTGTAACGCAACTGGCGCTCATGTAAAGCACTCTGACACCCGATACCTTCGGGTCAAGTTTGCGCTATAAAAACCACTGGAGGAAAAAACGTGTTCCTTCTCTAAACTTTAATTTAATTCTACAGCTACATTATATTAACAGTGCTTCCACATCTATCCAGTGTCACTCATTTCTTGTTGATTTCAATCAAACTTCCATGTTCTGCCACCAGTCTTTCAATCCAATATCCTCTAATCTCACCCTCTTCCAGGAACCATACTCAAACTATCTATACCTGTCTTCATCTGTCATAATCCACTCACACTGTCTGTTCCATTGTATTGTCACATTCATTAGGCTGTCCCAACAGATTGCTTCCTTCTGTCAGCCCACCTTCTTTTCAGACATCAGAAAAAGAACTGTGAGGTAAATACTCATATAGATTTCTAGTATTCTGCAGGTCACAAATTTCAAACCCTCCAACACAAACTCAGTCTTTATCCTTCATAGATTTGTAAATGAAGTATGATGAAAGAGTGCAATATTAACAACTGTCATTTACAACTTTCATAACATAAAAAGAGTGTTGTATAAAAAGTTATTGCCTGCTTCCCCATCACCACCTCAAGTCTACAGCTACTTTCACCTGACAAACTATGTGCCCCATCATCAACCACAGTAATCAAATATTACTCATTTATGGCACTTACGTCACATAATGTGTTCTGGAGCCTGATTTTACAGATGCATACTCCCAGATTCAAGAAATCTGGGTGTTTGTAATCGCTAAAAAAACTTTTTGTAATTTACCAAAATCAAATAATGATCCAACAAGGTTTTCTGAAACGTTAAATGGGTTAGGTTAACATTAAGTGATCACAATTTGGAAGAGACATTTGAAGGGCATTCCTTTCAAATACTGAATCTTGAAGAGATATATTAATGTTTTGTGACCAAAGTCCAGTCGCAAAACGTTAACATAGAAATTGGTGTTGTCACTCGCAAACAGGAAGTGGTCTCCAGATGACCCAATGCCCTTTGAGAATGTTGAAAAAAATGTTTGTTAGGTGTAGGCAGTAGTCCAACTGAACCACTGCCTACTCTTAAAAAGTTTTCCACTTAAGAAAATAGGGTTGGGGCATAAAAAATAAAAAGAATTACGTCCTTTAAAAGCAATCACAGACATGGTGGTCTGCTGACCCCAGCAGGCCCCCTTGCCCTTTACTCTAGCCAATCGCAGTGGATTCCCAATTACAACCTGCCTCATGCATATTAAAGACAACCCATGTGCAATATTTGGTGCGTAACTTGCGCACTTTTTGCAAATGGAAAATTTGTAAATCAGAACTGTGGATCAGAAGCCACAATATCATTTTTCTAAAATCCCAATCCGGTTTTATGCAATTTTGTGGGCTTTATTGTTGGGACAAAGCCGCAATTTCAAGTTAGGTTGACAAAACACCATTTCTGGTATTGAAACCTACCAATCCTTCAGGAAATGGTGGATATATTTAAGGAAGAGGCGTTGGAAAAGATTAGATAGCAACCTATTACAGAAGAGCTGCACTTGAGCGTTAAAGTAAGAAACTTCACCATAAAGCTTCCTAACTTTACTGTGCAATCACTCGCATTCATGACTGTGTCTCGGTTCTATGCTGTCACTGTATAATCTCTGTACAATGTAGGGTGCCTCCCTGCCTCATAGCTCTATTTTTAAGTCTGTTGTTAGCTAAGACCTTTTGATTTTACTAAATTTTTATGTATAATATACATAGTTATTGAGGCCTTCAGCTAGCCCTCTTAACCCATTGGTCTGTTACTGTGTCATTCATATTTTTCATGCATCCATCCATTACAGCACAGTAGGGGGAAGAAGTCAGACCACTTCAGTCATTGGCCAACTTAACCAGCAGTGACAGCATTCTTCCCTTTCACAAGAAGTATGTCCACACAAGAATAATTCCCTTAAAAGCCAAGGACTACTGTGGCAATGTGTGCTTTTTGAGACCAGAAATATTTTTGCTTTTAACTATTTTATTTTTATTAATGTGTGCCTGGCAGCTTCCCCAATAAACATGTCAAAATAAATAATATTGACAAAACCTAAATGCTGATCAAACCTAATAATTTTGCCCGTTTTTGTTTCATATTTTAGAATATTACAACCCAGTCAGGAACATACAATTTACTCAAAAAGGTACATACATGCAGACCAAAATGATGTTGATTTTTACCATAGTTAGAAACACCATCAGCAGATCAGAGTTAAGGCTGAGTCTTAATCACATGAGATTCTGTCCAGCCTGTCACTTTGAGGCATAGCTGTGGCCACTGCAAAGCAGTGGCATCATTGTGAGGGAGCGATTCAGAGCATTGTGGCGTGTGATGGCTGAAGCCGACAACTTAATGATCTAGTAGCCTAAGGGAAGAGTGGTGGGTAGGTTTGTTTCAGTTTCACTGTCTGGAGAATATTGCATGCTACAGTTTTATAAGGAGTCTGAGTGAGAATTGGGCTGGGCAGTTAGTACAGAATACATAGTTCTGTGGGGGTGATAGCAGTACTGCTCAAAATAAAAAAAATATTCTCAGGTGCTTAAAACATCATTGCACTATTGTATTAGGTATGGATTACAGTGTTCAGACACTTAAGTGGGGGGAGTAGGAAAGAACAATGGAAAAGAAGGAAGCAGGTAGAGGTGTAAAGCATGAAAGATAGGTGCAAGAAAGAAAACATTTAAAAGCAAGCGTGAGGAAAGAGACGAGATGGATGTGAGAACCAGGCAGATGGGGTAAACAAGGAATGAGAAGAGTGAAGAGTACTGGGGAAAGCAGACAATGAAGTGCAAAAGAACAAAAAGTGATTCTAGGGGTAAAGGAAGAAAAGCAGACCTAGAGAAGCTAGAGTAAAAGGGGAGAGGAAAGAAAGTGGAAAGACAGGAAAGTGAAAAGTAATAGTGAGGCGAGAGCAGAGAGACAGAAGACAAGCATTTGCAATGCAATAGGTCTCGCATTAGTAAAAGTTTGAGCTTTTGGCGTTGCAAATAATAATACAACACCAATAGCTCTACTTTTCAGTAATGTGAGACCTATAGAATGGAATGGGGTAGAGTGAAGTGGTGTAGTATAGAATGGAGTAAAGTATTATAAAGTAGATTGGAGCAGTGTAGCGTGGAGTAGCGTAGAGTTGAGTAAAGTGGCGTGGACTGCAGTAGAGTGGCAGAGAGTGGCATAGAGTGTCGTAGAATAGACTGTCATAGAGTAGAGTGTCGAAGAGTCGAGTGCCATAGAGTAGAGTGTCTTAGAGTGGCATAGAGTGGAGGGCCATTGAGTGTCATACAGTGGAGTGGCAGAGTGGCATAGGGTGTTGTAGACTGGAGTGTGATAGAGTGATGCATAGTGGAGTGACGCAGAATGTTGTGGTGCAGAGTAACGTTGAGAGGAGTAAAGTGGTGTGAAGTATAGTACATTGGAGCGGCATAGAGTGTTGTAGAGTGGCGTGGCATAGAATGGAGCAGAGTGAAATGGCACAGAGTGTCATAGAGTGGAATAAAGTAGTGTGTCATAACGTGGAGTGGCATAGAGTGGAGGAGAGTGGCTTGTGGCGAGCTAGAGTGAAATATAGTGGTGTAGAGTGGAGTAAAGAGGCATAAAGTGGAGAAAAGTGGAGCATCATAGTGTGTTTTAGAGTGGAGGTCGTAGAGTGGAGTGGCATAGAGTGGAGTAGACTGAAGTGGAGTAGAGTATCATAAAGTATCATAGAGTGGAGTGGCATAGAGTGGAATAAAATAGTGTGTCATAAAATGGAGTGGAGTAGAGTGGCTTATAGCGATCTAAAGTGAAATACAGTGGCGTAGAGTGAAGTAAAGAGGTGTAAAGAGGAGAAGAGTGGAGTGGTGTATAGTGGAGTATGGTAGAGTGTTGTAGAGTGTAGTAAAGTGACATTGAGTAACAAAATACACAGGCCTTTTTACAGAAAGCGGGTACTTCTTGTGGAAGAATACAGTAAACAGGTGCTGCTCCACGGGAGAGGGAAAGACATGCTGAACAACCTAAAACAAGTAAAGCCAGCAAACAGAAAACAAGCAAATGTGAGTTACAAATTACTAAGCCAATGGTAATCCATGGGCGGAATGCATTCTCAGGGAAGCTTTCAGAAGTTTCCCAAGAAGTCATAAGCAAGGCTTTGACCTAAAAAGAGAGTCATTATAACTTGGGCTAGTCACCTTGCCTGATGCAGCGCCTTGTTTATTAATGCTTCCTACCGGGGACTGAGTGATCAGCAACAGGAAAGAAAAATGAGAAGAGGTGTTGGGAAAGAGAGAGAGGCATTAGCAGAGAGGGTTAAAGAGAGAGAGTGAACTGGAAGAGGAAGAGATACAGAGAGGAGAGATAGAGAAGATGGGAAAATAGAAGCAGTGGGAAAAAAGAGAGGAGGCGGAGTTAGAGGGGGGACAGAGAAAAGCCAGATTGGTACTGTGAATGAGAGAGAGATAAAGAGGAAAAGAGCAAGAGAAATGGGCGACAAAGGATGTGAATGAGATAAAGTATAAGAGAAGGATAGAGAGGGATAGAGAGATAAAGAGAGAAAGAAAGAGAGAAAGAAAGAGATTGTGTGAGTGAGAGAGAGTACATTAGCGCTTGGAAGATAATTTCCAATTGTTCTGTTACCAAGGCCCAGACCTGACTCTAAACCACACAGTAAGCTCTGCATCGCTAGGCGAGACCTAAAAAAAACAGTGTATGAAAGAAGAACTGAGAGCAGGGCAGCACAATAGTTATTACTGATAAGTGATAATAAAGTGTCAGTCATACCATCAGGATTACGTTTTGGTGGAGAATCACATTCTATTAATTAAAACAAAAAATCACATAACATGATCAGGTTTTGAGAACAAAATCCCAATGCCACCTCTTTTGAAATGGAGCTCCACATTCAACAGCTTTCCAAGAGCCACACACAGACACACGTTTACAAAAATAAAGCATGAAATTCAAGTGAGCCTGCCTTGCTGGCGTTGAGAGGTTAGCTCATGCACCCCACTCAGTAGAGGCGGGCGAGCCCTCATGGCTCAGGGCGAAGTCCTCTTGGAACCTCAAAACAAAATGAGACTAGCTTTCCTAGGAGATGTGGTCTAGTGGCTAGAGATGACAACCCTGGCACATGGGGAGCTAGCAGTGAAGTAGCCACTGTGGCATGGGCCCTATTGTAAGGAAGGAAGCCCCCCTAAAAATACAGAAATAATCAGGGTTCAGTGGGGCGTTGTGGTATATGTGCCCCAGTGCCACTGCATCTATAGGGGGCTACACTTCTGTGACTGTAAACACATTGACCAGTCATACCCAACACTTACCACATCAGAACGCTGCACAACTTCAAACCTTCACAGCATCAGAATACTGAAAAACAACAACTCACTGCATCACAAGGATCACAACTGATGGAGAACTACAACATCAGGGCACTCACAGCAACACAGCACTCAAAAGGTGGAAGCTTGCATCAAAACTCCAAAGGTGAAACATGTTCATCCTTAATTTCTAGTGATCTTTATCTCAGTCTGCTTAGAGCTGGTTGGCTTTGCCTTGCTCTTGATTTCTTCCCCTGCCAGTGAACCATCCAAAACATCACCAGAACTAGCTCCTCTTTTTTCAACTTACTGACTAGAATGTAACTTTCAGTTGCCTTTACAAATACTCGATTTCCCTGACAAGTTAAAAAGGAAAATTTTATTTTTATTTTACTTGTCAGTGACATCATATATCAGCTGTGGTCCCCAGAACAGCACCTACCTCTGCTCCAAGCCACTAAATCATTACAAAAAAAATGTAGATAATGTGAAAAGTGCAAGGGATTTTAACTCGCAAAAATTAGGATTAGGATATGCACCAGTGACTAATAATTACCCCTAGAAAATTAGAACTGTAATGCACGACTCCATTTGACATTTATACAAAAATACAGCTTGTGCCATTAAGCATCACCTCCGATTTTCTGCTGAGTTTCCGGTGGTGCAATTGGAAAACGTCTCCTTTAATCGGACGGCAGAAGTCAATAATTCTCCACTCCATCAAAAACAGAAAGCAATTATTATCTGACTCGTCCTGCTGGCAGAGATGAGAATCCGATCTCTGTGTGCTTGTTACAAACTATTACCACAGCCATACACTCTGCCTGCTTGCAGAAAACGAAAAGCACGGGAAATGTCATACCCACACTTTGAAAGTGCACAATGGCTCTCGCTCACTCTTGCTGTGTGTGCCAATAGCCAAGGAACTGTAAGAATATTTAGGAAAAATTCTGTTAGTTATGCATACGTGTACAAGGTCAGTAATTCAAGTGAATGGAAAAAGAGAGCACGTTTTAAAGAAATATTCAATTCAGTCGCTAAGGTTTCTTAGGTAAGTTTATTCTTTATGTTTTACTCGGTTTCAAACTTCTATTGTTTACAAAAGCATATTCCTTCAAATCGGGCCTTTTGATCATAGCCAACATGAAACAAGGCAGAACAAACTACAGTTGAATTTCTACGCAAATGCAGACCAAAAACGCAGGAAACCAACAAATTGCCCTACAAATGTTACTTGAGTGTTACTTGATACCAGCTGGGATGTTACAGTCCGATCCGACCTGCTCGCTGGGGATGCCTTTCCCCTGCAGAAGCTCTAGGGGAAGACGTTCCGATCTCCAAGCACTACGAAAATGTAGAAATCCTACAATAACAAAAAAGATTGCCGTGGCCCTTCTGCATCCTCGACGAGCTCATCACACAAACGTTTGCAAGGCGTGTGACGTAATTTCCGGTGTTCCATAATCCGCTGCCCCCGTGAGGCAGTGGCCCCCCTGTTTTGCGCATGTGTACGCATGCGCACATTATGGCAGATGACGTAGTGCCACGCCCACCATCATTCCGTGTCATCATCATTGCGCATGCTCTATTCGAACATGGCTCGCGTCTCGTACAGAAAGTGCCCGCGGGGTCCTTGTGCCGACCTCTGTACACAGCCCGTCTCCGTACCCCCCACCTGAAGGCCGGTATTGCCCCGCATTAAAGCTGCTACATATTTATTTAAAATGTATGTGTTAAACAAATTCCATTTCTGACAGCTCTCAGCGTATCCTCAGTAAGTGTCCTTAATTCTTTAGCCTTTCCTTGCTATAGGTCCATCTGATCGGTCTCACTTGGACTTCTTCTCAGACACCTCTCCATTTCCTGCTGTTATCAAATCTCCATCATAGATGGTGATTAACATGACATTAATTAAAATGAATTTAGAACTGTTCCAGCCTCGTACACCGCCTCGGGCTGCTGGCGGCTCGAGGCTGTGAACAATGTTGGCACAAGGACCCAGCGGGCGCTCTCTGCCCTTCTCCGCCCCGTGACGTAGGGGGTGCAGCCACACACGGGGATACAGTGACTCTCGGAACACCGGCACCACCAGATGTGCGTAGTAACTTTGCAGGAGGAGGGTTAGGCGGCATTCATTTGCAGAAAAGACCGGTTTTCTTTGAGGCATACATATGCAAATGAGTCCTGCAAGCAAAGAAAATCAGGTGCAGCAGAAAGGAGCAATTAACTTCTCCAGAGTGTTTTCAAAGGCTGTCGATCTCCCAAGCGTTAACATGGATAGTATGGTGGGTTGATGAAAAATGTAAATGGTCGTGATCGGTGGAGGGGGTGAGGGTGAGTGGGAGAGAGGCTGTTGGGGGCTAAACCATAAATAGTGATTAGGAAAAAAATGCTATTGTGTTCTGGGCGCTCGGCCCAGGGCATCTCTCCTGGCCCTGGGGCAGTACACTGCTGTGGTCCAGGAACCTGCAGCCATTCAGTATTTGCAGCTGTAGGAGTAAGTGTTTGTCAGGACCCCAGCAGGTCTAGGGAGTCACGGGTGTATGTGCTGCTGTGCCCATGGCACTGATAAAACACTGAGAGAGGGCATGGTTCTGGCCCACAAACTGGCAGCCTAGGGGTGGGTACTGGGTGTGGGCACTGGGCATCCAGACTATGGTACCTTATGGGCAGCACCCATTTTTTACCCACATATGGCAGGCGACACCCTCTTTTTCACTTATATTTGACCACCTGACACAAAAAATGCCTCCATAGTCTTTAATGGCTGTCACCCTCCCAAAAAGCCCTCATTCTATATTCACCTTAAGGAGATCACCACCGTAGAACCCTGACTTCACTAGCATTTTTGAGTCACGAGATAGACAGCTGAGAAGCTGCATCCTTCAGACATCCATCCTCCATTCAGAGGAAGAAGCAGCCAGAGACAGCTTCGCTTTACATGCATAAAATGTAGCCTTCCAAACATTGCAACACAGTTCTTGACATAACAAGCATTGGTACAGCCTGTAGGTCTTGCTTTTGGGACCAGTGGCTTTGCCAATACCTTTTTTGATGCTGTACAGCATTGTCAAAAATAATTTTTTGTTGATGCTGTGTCGCATTACCAAAACAAAAAAGGTACGATGACGTGGTCACCAATGACCGCTTTCGTTTGTAGCCACCTATATGCATGCTGTATTTCGCATAATTATGCTACAGCAAATTACACAATTTGGCCCACCCCTCTTTTACTACCTACCCTAAGGTTTGCTTTTTATTTTTTAATAGTTTTTTCTGTGGGACCAACAGCTGCATGTTGCTAATAGGCTGATACCTAATCCTCAGGAATGCATTTATCTTTTTTATTGTTTGTGAAGTAATCAGATGCACATTTTTACATCATCCTCAAGTCACCCGCAATGATCTCATTGTAAAGCAATCAGATGCTTATTTTCTAGTCATCCTCAAATTATCAGGAACAATCAGGACATGAGAAGTCATCAAATACCCATTTTCATGTCATTCTCAAATCATCAGGTACAGGTTTCTAAACTCCGCTGATGACTTCAGTAGCCTTGATGATGTCTGATGATTGGAAAATTACGTCTTCAGTAGTTGGATGATCTTCCAATGACTCTGGAATGGCTTCTAAAGTAATCCTGTTAGACCTGGGGAATTAGGTGAGAGCTTCCATTTTCAAGACCTCTGCACTACAAATGTCCTGAACTGAACCCTGCCTATGGAATGCTCCACACAGTCCATGCCCTATTCTAATAAAGAGTTATTCTACTAACACAACTCAGAGCCAGGTAAGGAGCAGCAGATTCCTTGGGAGATTAGCACTCCAAGTACACAAGCGCTTGATATTGAACACATTGGGGAAAAATGCGCCAGCAATACTAACTTGGAATGGAAAATGTGCGGCAGTTACAGTAGCTGATCATGAAAAATTGGCTCAGGCCAAAACCGCACGCCCCAGTCTTCTCGGAGTTTTGAAGTTAAAAAAATAATCATGACTTGGATTTTGTCCGAGTGAAAAGAAACACTTAACAAGATGGCCGCCATGTTTATGTCAGAATTTGGAGAAGAACTTAACTTGTCCTCTTTCTCCCTCTATTGTCACCGGGACCCGGCGCGTGACGTCACTCCCAGCATGCTGCGGGCGGCGGTGGCTGCTGCCTGAGCCTGGGAAGATGGCGGAAGGTGGGGTGGTGGATCTGGAGACCCAGAGGGGCGAGGTTGCGACGCTACAGAAGACACCCCTTCGGAAGGGAGACACCTGGTAATGGGGGCGGGGCTAGGCAAGGGCAGGTTTGTGTGGGCGTGGCCCCTGCATGGTTGGCGCTTTGGACACTTGAGCATCTTTGGCAATGGCAGGCCAGGGGTAGGTATCTTAAGAAATAGCAGCAGCAGCTAGATAAAAAAAAGTAACTGGACCCAGATACCATTGAGGGCACTCATGCCAGTACGCGCCATACGTACCACAGAGTAGATACGAGACAGATGAGAGACATGGACCATAGAGGACAGCAAATGCATATTTTGTGCAATGGACCAAAGGGCAGCTAGAGAGCCACTACCTTTAAGACTAGGCTTTGCAACCATAAAACACTGTAAACGGAAGTGGTGAGTACCGAGTTTGGGGCAGTTGAAAATCACACTGGCATGTAAAAGGCTATGCCCCACGTGTAATGAGCTGGCGAAGCCAGAGAGCCATGCTATTGACAACAGCAGAGACGACTAGGGCGCAGTGCACCAGAAACGTATCATAGGAACCATAAACTTTATCCTAAGAAGTATGGTGCATGGATATGTTACTTCATGTTGCTTTACCAGTAGAGACCAATGAGATCCGAGCCCACCTGGCATGGTATGGAATCTGTTGTACATAGCTTTTCCCTATCTGTCCTCTCCCTGCATGCTCTGGCTCCAACCTTCTAGACTGCTTGCATAGTTCTCTCTGTGTCACTGTCTGCCATTCCATTCTGTGGCAGTTACTACCTGGGAGATGTGTTGTACATAGCTTTTCCCTATCTGTCCTCTCCCTGCATGCTCTGGCTCCAACCTTCTAGACTGCTTGCATAGTTCTCTCTGTGTCACTGTCTGCCATTCCATTCTGTGGCAGTTACTACCTGGCCAGATGAGGTTACGGTCCTGTTACTTTTCTGTCTGCTGTATTAAACTGCTTACCTGCAACCTTACCGGATTTGGAGTCTTCTTTCTATATACAACAGAATCCATTCACGTTTCGTGCAGTAAAGGTTCTGGAGGGAGACACGAGTCCATTGGAAGGGTTATTTATACGAACCCATCTGTTAGCCGTGAAGATAACAGTCTGCATGTGGATCATGAATGAGGGACGCGCGTCTGCCGATCAAACTGCAGAAAGACAGCGAGTCGGCCTTTTAGGATCCTGGCTTGGTTGCATGTTGCTGTCTAAAGCTTGTGACTCTGTGTTTGATAGGGAAGAGCATCTGGGAAAATGCAACTGTCTGTGTTCGGAGGAGAATAATAGACTTGTCTTTTAAGTGTTAGACTTAATATCAGGTGCGTGTGTGTGGAGATGGTAATAAGCTCTGCTGTCAGTACCCGAAGTTATAAATTAACTTGTTGTTAATATTTTATGGTAGTTATGATTTCAGTTGACAATTTCTGGCATTTGGAGTAACCTCAACAATCTGTGTCTGAGGATAAACATAAACCTATTTGCGAATAAAAAGACATAAAAAGACATCTGAGAGTCAACATATATCTGAATGACATGATCTCGGGAAATATTTGGCGCATGCTGTCAGTGTTGGCGCTGATTGTTAAACTTGTTGATACTGTCTAGAGGCTGATGTAAGTCTGACTGTCAATATATGGTAGCTAACAAAAACCTAAAAATCTTTGTCAAAGTGCAGGTGCAACTTTGCCTGTCAGTGTCCCACATGTGTCCATGTTTCTTTATGGATGTACGCGTTAATGTCAGTCTCGAGGATTAGTAAGTAGCTACTGGGGTATATGTTTCTAATACCCCTCTTGTATTTCTAGTACTGGAGATAGATCTATCTACATATGTTGATAAATATTGGTGGGCATAAATCACATTATCAGTCTTAAGGATATACTTAATGGTTGGCTTCCAGTGCCGGGGAGACATCAGTCTTCGTGCTAGTGTTCAAGAGCAGACACAGCCATTTTTTCTTAATAATGTAGAGTAATAGACACATGTAGTTTATGAATTTATTATACGTTATCCTTCATGTAATACGTTTTTATATAATCCTGATTCACTTAAGCTGTCAATGTCCAGGTGTGTACATAAATCTGATTGTCAGTGTCTAGTGGCAAATATAAGCTTGTTTGCCAGTACCCAATGGCAGAGAGGAGAGTATTTGTCCGTATCCAGGGGTAGACTTAAGATGGGCTGTCAGTGTCCGAGGGCAGACATAAATAAGCCTGGGTTACAGTATTCAGAGATTATTGTAATCCTTATTTTCACTGTACAATCAAGACCTAAGCACATCTGGCAGTCTGAGGTGTGGTGGACGTGACAGTAAGAGGGAGTGACACCTAAGCCCATGTGTCTGTCACATACACACACAGTCAGCTAAGTGGTAAATGAACTATGTTCTATCATTTAATTAAATTTTTTATTTTAAGATTCAGAACTCTGAAGGTCTGCATGAGAACAGTATACAAAATATAACATACAATAATATATTCCAACATACATAATTTTAAAGAAACAATACCAGACGAATCATCATTGCAAATAAAAAAAGTTAAACATTTTGGCACATACCATTTCATTAGGAGAGAACAAGGATTAGCGGGCCTCTTGCGCTGATTGTACATTGTATTTTAAAAACATCGGTCTTAAAAAGTGACAGTGAAAAGTACAATGAGGGACATGTAAAAATTACATGATTTAAATCTTGTACATGGAGATTACACAAATCACAAACTCTCTGTCCCTTAGGGACAGCATCCCAGATGCCCATTACTATTTGCAGGGGCAGCAATTTAATCTCCTCAGTAAAATTGTTCTATGAACCCCATGAAGGGTATTCCAAGTAAGATGAGTTTTTTTTTACATTAACAGCTTTCTTGTCTAATCACATTTCTCTCATGACGCTGGCGTAACAAATTGTCCTGGTTTGCATTGATTTTGTCAGAGAACGTTTGTAGATAGCTTTTTAAAAAGTATTTGGATGTAGGAAAACTACTAACATGATCTATCCCCAAAATTTCCCTAGGTTTTTTTTTTAAAGGAACTGAAGAATACACTTTTCTGTTCTTAAGTTGAAGATTTCATATCTTAAAGTAGCACTTACTGGCTTAGCATCTCCACCAAACATACAGTTCCCCACCTCAAAACTGATGCTAGTGCTGTAACAAAAGTTGACAGTAGTTCAGTATCCAGATGTACGATGTACAACGCTGCCATGGCATTCAGATAGCAAATCTGATGCAAGATGCGGTCTTCAACTACATTGAAGAAGCTCCAATACCTCGCATACATCATCTTGCAAGCATAACTTAAGAAAGAAGGAATTTTTGCCCTTACAATTGTTAATACATGGGCAAAATAACTTTTCCTGCACAGTTTGTATGATCTATTACTTGCACCAGATTGCATCACACCAGGGTGTGCTACTTCTTTCTGCTGCTCGAGTAGATATCCTACTCAAGCAGCAGCTTCCTCAACGCGAGCAGCAGATTTCTCACCGTGAGTGGTCACGACCTGCCACCGCCCGTGTTGAGAAATCTCACCCGTAGGAGATCTAGCATTGGATTTTTCTCGATCACCAACTTAACATTGGTGAACAATGCAAGGGATAAAACTCTGCTCTGCGTCACTTGTCAGAGTTTTGTGGAACTCCGCACGAAGTGAGCAAAACTTAGTGAACTATGTCGGCAGAGCAGTATTCTTCGCCCACCCCTAATTTTGGGCTCTTTTTTGGATAGTAGCACAATAATGCTAACTTTCCAAGACGTGGCGATCTTTTTTTTCCTGGGTGGAAACCATGTTCAAATAATGGGGGAAAAAAGCAGCCCAAAAGGTATTCTCTTGTTTATTCATTCATTTCGATCTTTATTTCGATCTACTTAGATCATAAAAGATATACATACAATTTAAAATCAACTTGCAATCAATAGCAAATAAAACAGAGATTATAAGAACCTTACAGTAAACATTTAAAAAGTATAACAGTGCATTCTGGTTAAAAATCAACAGTACATTTAATTTTTCATGAATCAGAGACTGACTTTATGTAACGAGTGCAGGTATGCCACATCACTGTTAGGAATGTTGCCACCGCAAACACAATCGGGGGTGATGAATCCGTCTTTAAAATTCTGTATGCTGGAAGATGATATCTAAAACCTAGGTTTTTTTAAAAAGTGGGATAAGCCAGTGCATCCTAGATTTATGGTAAACTTTACAAAAAAATATGATGTGCAAATCATTTTTCTGAGGATGTGTGCATACCGGGCACTGTTCTGTGGGCGAGGGCTGGCCCCAGCCTTTGGTGAAAACCCTAAGGGGGAGTGTACCGTATCGCCACTGCAAAAACAATTTCCTGGTCAAAACGGGACTAATGCCATCAAGGACATGCTCTAGATAGTATGAGTCTTTAAATTTGATGAACAAATTAGTAAGGGACCCCTCCTGTGTACTCTCTACTAATGCAAGTAAATTTCGCTCGTAGAAATCCCCTGAGAGGAGTTTACGTGGGATCCTAGAGCATGCATTTCCCGGGTCTAGCCATAATTCTCGTCTCCCTAGGCTCTCACAGGTTTGTCTAATGTATCTCAACCAGGGAATGTGTAAGGCATTTGTTAAAGATAGGATCTCTTGGAGCTCAGTCCTATAATTCATGAGTTCAGGCGTACTCCAAATTCGACGCCAGAAAGTAATTTGTTTCAGTCCCAACTCCTCTGTAATTGGTCTTAGACCCAGATCTAACCTCATCGGGAGAAGCGGGGTGCTTGAGGGTAAAGCTACCAGCTGCCTAATGAATTTATTTTCAGTGGACAACAGGTTTTGGGCTGGTATGTGACCCCACAATTCCCCCCCGTAGGTGACTGCCCCCCTGCCTGCATTTTATAAATTTGGAGCACAGGTCCAAGGGGTTTGTAGGTTGACCTATTTACCATCCTGCAAATGCCACCCGTTAACTGTGCTGATTTCATGTTCGCCTTGGTCCGGTGCGTATCCCAGGTCATGTTTTGGTGGATATTCACCCGAGATATTCAATACTAGATACCCTCTCGAGTCTCAGGGTGCCTATTGTGGGATTGAGGCGTGTTGAGGAGGGGGGGTTGAGAATCATATATTTAGTTTTCAGGGCATTGATCTCAAGCCCCTGCTCCACGCAGAAAATCGTGAACCCATCCAAGACCCGTTGTATTCCCATAGGAGATTTGGACAGCAGCAGGGTATCGTCCGCAAACATAATGGCGGGCAACCTCCTGCCGTTAAGCTTTGGAGCATCAATGTCACCTATCCTAGTCAAATGGGCGATTACCCCGTTGACAAAGAGGCAGAACAGGGTCGGTGCAAGCACGCAACCCTGTCTCACCCCCCCGTCAACGGGGAATCTTCCAGAAAGTGCCCCGTTCCTACCGCACCTGGCACGTGCAAAATTCCCCTGATGCAATCTTATCAAGATCGAGAGGATATCAGCTGGGATGCCCAACTCCGCCAACACAGTCCATAGTCTAGCTCTTGGCACTAAATCGAAGGCGGCTCATAAGTCCACAAATACTGTGTACAAACTGCCACCTTCGATTAACGCTGTCTTCCAAAACAGAAGATTTAAGCGAAAAATCTGGTCCATGGTTGAGACCCCCTTTTTAAATCCTGCCTGGTAGGGGCTCAAAATTGCAAATTCCTCTATCCAACTTTGAATACGGTCAAGTAACAGCCTACCAAATATTTTCTTGGGTACGTCTATGAGGCTGATGGGCCTGTAGTTGGCTGGGAGCAGAGGTGACCCCTTCTTGAATATCGGCACAATCTCTGCGCCCAGCCAAGTACTCGGGACCTCCATACCCCTCAGGACAGCATTGAATAACAGCACCAAGTAAGGTGGCCCACACGTCAGGCTCCTGCTTAAATAAGTCGCCAGGTAAACCATCTAGTCCCGGCGCCTTGCCTGATGTCAGCCCTGCAATGGCGGCTCGCACCTCCATCTCTGTAAAGGGTTCCCCTTCCGGTAAGCCACCAGTGGTCGGTTGTGATTGATCCGGAGCCTCATCATCAACCATGTAAAGTGACTGGAAATGGTCCTGCCAAGTCTCTGCTGAAATATTAGGTTCGATAGCCGAAACTGGGTCCTCGGACTCCGTGTTAACAATGCGCCAGAATTTGCGGGAGTCCCTGCCAACTAATAAGGTGGCAAGATTGTCCCACTTCTCCTGTTCCCATTCACTCTTTGTGTGGGTGACCAAGCGCTTATAATCCCTCCTTCTGGCCTGAGTCTCAGATCTGTCAGTGCCCGCCTTAATTGATATCAGCAGGTCTGATTTGGCCTTACGGCATGTAGCGTTCTACCAGGTTGGGCGGTTGGAACAGCCGCCCCCTCTCTTTCCTGTGGTAAATAGAACTTCCGCTACGGACTTAATAAGATCCTCGTACGCCAACCACAGTTGCTCATGTATATCCTGGGTGCTAGCAAGCTCCATTATTGCGCACACCGTATCAAGTGTAGGGATGACCCGGGCATAAAGCCCTGAAATCTTCTCTGCATTCACTGCTAGCTTTTCCCACCTCACTCTCCGTCTATTGTTCGTCAGTGCCAGCGCAGATGCTGGTGCGGGTGCCGCTACCCCTCTGTCATCTAAGCCGGGGAGTGCATATTCCAGTTCAAGCGCATTATGGTCGCTGTCTTCCCTTGGGATCACCTTAAAATCAATGATATGCGACCATAAAGCGAGTAGGACCAACATGTAGTCCAATCTAGACTCCCTACCCACTCTATTGTATGTGCATTTGGGGGGGATGTCGGAGATTATACGTCCATTGCACGCCCGCACACAATGTTTCAGGGTTAAGCCAGTGATCTGGACGGCAAGAGGGGTCCAAGCTCTGGGGGGGGGGGCTGACGTAGGGCGTACAGACCACACTGCATCCTCCTCTAGGGAGAGTCCATCCAGTAGGCCTAGGAGAGGCTCAAAATGGCAGTTTAAGTCCCCTCCTACCAAAAAGGGTGTAACCTGGGGAATGTCGCTAAGGAAAACAGATAGTTCGTCGATGGTACGCGACTCCTTTGTGATGTTTACCGGCCTGGAGTAAACGTTTACTACGGCCAGTCTGCTCAGGTTAGGCCACTCCAACAGGACCCCCAGTATATCCTCCGAGGCTGTGTCAAGTAATCTGCCTTTACAACCCAGGTCGACCGCCACCCACGTTGCAAGGCCTCCTGAGGGGTGCCCCTTCCCCCCTCCCATTTAGCCAGGATGGAGAATGTTGCGAAGCCTGGACGATAGACATCCTCTCTCGCCCAGGTTTCTTGAAACATACATATCTCCATACCCTCTGTGAATAAGCTCCAATCCGGGTAGTTCAATTTGTCCCCAGGCCAGCCACATTCCACGATAATATCTTTGAAGAGGATGATCTGTGATCCGTGGTTTTTAATGGTGGAGTGTCCGTCTCGCATATACTTGGCAATAATTCCTGCACAACTTCAGTATCTGACAAAACCGATCGGGGCCCTACAGTAGTCAATTGATCCGCCTTGTTATTTTTTACCTTCACGTCCCGGTGACTCTCCCTCGGGGAATTATCACAAAGTTCGGTGGGGTGGGTAATTTTTCCTTTTTTGGGAACCCCCAATCGGCCGCCGGCCTCCCCCATCCCGGCCAGATACCTGCCACCGCCCGCGTTGAGAAATCTCACCTGGAGGAGATCTAGCATTGGATTTTTCTCGATCACCAACTTAACATTGGTGAACAATGCAAGGGAAAAAACTCTGCTCTGCGTCACTTGTCAGAGTTTTGTGGAACTCCGCACGAAGTGAGCAAAACTTAGTGAACTATGTTGGCAGAGCAGTATTCTTCGCCCACCCCTAATTTTGGGCTCTTTTTTGGATAGTAGCACAATAATGCTAACTTTCCAAGACGTGGCGATCTTTTTTTTCCTGGGTGGTAACCATGTTCAAATAATGGGGGGAAAAAAGCAGCCCAAAAGGTATTCTCTTGTTTAATAATCGAGCTCATGACTTCATCAGAGCCCATTGTGCCAGTCCCTCTGACATTCTTAAGGAAACCCACGATCTCCTGAATTGTAGGGGGCACATACAGTTGAACAGTTCTGAATCTACTCTTAGATCCAAAGTGCGACTAGCATTGAGATTGCTGGTATAAAAATCCAAAAGCATAACTTTAGGAAGAAGGAATTTTTGCCCTAAAATTGTTAATACATGGGCAAAATAACTTCTCTCACACATTTTGTATAATCTACTACTTGCGCCTGCTTACAACATAGCCTTACTCGAACAATGTTTTACATGGTAGTATTCACTGCAATTTCTAGTGAAGAATTTACCTAAATAGGGATATAATTGAACCGTCTAATTTTTTCATGCCTCAGAAACAATTAAACTTACCTCCCCAGTCTAGAGCCCTTCTTCCGGAAAATAAGGATCTTACTTATCAAATGTTTATTTTTAGGTCGAGCTGACCTAGCTTTCAATGCGAAAGCATTGAAAGCTGTCAGCAAGACAACTAATGTTGCCCGTTTTTGGGAATGTGGACACAAGAGGGTGCACAAGCGCAGAGCGCGGATTTCACCTCGTGGGGACGCACGTCGCCGTGCCCCTCTCGTGCCTCATTCCCTTGCGCAAACACACTCCACACTCACGCATGCATACACAGCCACACACACACTGCATACACACACGCAGACCCACGCGCACACACACAGACACATTCAAACACACACAGACACACGCGCGTACACCCCCCTCCCCTCCCACTCACCGGGCTCTTTCGGCGTGTTCCGTGTCTCCTCTGCAGCGCTGGTCGGGCACTCACCGGGCTGTTGCTGGGGATCGGGCTCCTCTCTGCGGCAGTCTCGTCTCGTCGCGGCACCAGGGGGCAGGACTTCACTTCCGGGGCTCCCTCCAGCACCTGGGAGCCCGCAACACTCTGGCTGTTTTGCTGTTGACAGCCCCGGGACTCTCCTCAACTCATGGGAGCCCCGGGCTGCGGAGAGGCCATCAGTCGGCCGGCTTCACTTCTTCCTCGGCGGCGGCGGGCGGGACTTCCTGCCAGATTGCAGGCCCCGCCCCCGTCTCGGCCAATGTTTTCACGGAGCAGGGCTGCGGCGGTGATTTCTTTTTACGATCTAGGAGTCCGTTTTAAGTCTCAGAAGTTTAAAAGTTACGCAGATGTGTATGTACCACACAATACATCTGAAAGCAAAGTAAATACTTCTAATACAACAGCATTTATTTTTGTTGATAACCTCGTACGCAGTGGCCTCGCTCGGACCCCCGCATGCACCTAAAATTGAGAATATGGAGTGAAAGCAGCGTCCCGTGGAGACCAGGTATTTGTTATACAAAGGCAACACTTCTAGTTGAAAGAGATAACACATTGTCACGTCCAGCTGAACACACACTAAATAAATATATATATATACATTCAAACACCTCCAAAGGAACGTCGCGCACTCTCAAGCTGCTTTTCAATTTGACATTGAGCGAGGCCAATTGGCTGAAACGCGTTTGTCGGTGTTGCAAGAAATCAGTTTGAGAGAGCGTGACGTGATGTTTCTTTAAAGGTGTTTGAGTATATACACAAGTCCATCTTCGTGGTCACGGCACCCACTACACTGAAAGCGGTAGTTCCTGACGGGAACAATGAAACAAAATATATAATTATTTTTACAATATTGATATTTTAGTGCCCAGTGGGAAATTCCCAGGTTTTCTAAGCTGATAAAAGCAGACTTTTGGGCCTCTTCGCCTCAAACGGTTCTGCACGGATTTTCGGGAACAAGCGCTATATACACAAATGTGTACATTCTATTCTGTATTGCACGTTTTATTTCACAGGCTTGCGATGGAGAACAAAATCATATAGCGCTATGAAAAATAAAAATATGCACGTGAGGGCGGCACAACACTGCTTCCTGCAGGGCTTTGAGACTGGGGAGAACTTTCTAAATTGAGTAGCACTATTTATAGTAGTATTTTCACATATTGTACATCCCATCGCGTACTGCAGCGTATTAGGAGGAAGAAAGAGAGTGCTAGATTTTTAAGTGTCATATAGGACATTTGGGTAACTTGTGTATAGCGTCTTACTGCGGCGCCTTGAGACTCGAAGAGCTTGCTGCAGAACTCTGTATATGCCGGAGTACATACATTCTAACACAGGGGAAAATAGCTCAGGGTGCAAATGCGCCTGCTACAAGGATAGGTGTGTAAACTGCATGTTTCTGGTTCCAGTTCAACCAGGGCCTGCTGCCGTCCTTTCAAAGAAGCAGAAATAGAACAGTTGAAAGCCTTTCCTTTTTTTAAAGACATTTTAATCGATTTCCATTCTTCCTACCCGCCCTTCTTAGACTGAGACTCAGCTGTTGAACCCTGTAAGGAGCCTTGACACCATACATATTTATCGCTGGTCTAATTGTTAATTCTGATGCTGTGTGGTATAGTGCTTCTTCTGTCATAAAGCGCTCTAATCACTCCCGCAATGCCCACGCGATACAAACCTCATGGATGCGAGAATAATATAATAAATAAATGCACACATACATAATGAGTATTAAGTACTAGTACCTGTTTCTAGACACCAAGATATTACTCAGATAGGTGTGGAAAACATGACGTGGTTATTGCTGTTCTATTCTAACCATTAGCCGTGCCAACAGAGACACTTAAGGAGATCTTCTAAGCAACCCCCCCAGGCACCAATGCTGCAAAACATCTGGAGGAGGCACCCCCGCAACACCTCCCCTTGCCTACTGTAATGGAATTTATTACACAGGACTTCCTGGTTCTACCCCACTGGCTTCATTTTGATCTTAGACCATTTGTTGTGAGGACATCAAGAGTGGCATCTCCCAGAAAACCCCTGCGGCCTGTAAGATTAATGAGAGCTTTGACAGTGGGGATTACCCTAATCATTTCCTGTGCAGCCGGGAGAGCCTGTGTGTGATTTCCAAACAGAGGACGGGATGGGCAGACACTTACTGCCTCTCAGGCCCACCTCACCCCCCAAGGGGATACAAGGGGGTCTTCCTAAAAAAGCATTAGCAGGGCAGCTAGCAGCAACCCCCATCCACCACCCCTGACTGGAATTGGTGGGCTGGCTGCATGAAATACTCTGTCTCTCTAGTGTCACATCAATAGTTGGCTTGCAGTAGCGGGACGGCGAAGACCCATGGATAGGAGTAGCCCCAGAGAAATCAAGCATTTGCAATATAATAGGTCTCGCATTTACGCAAGTTTAAGCTATTATTGTACATAACAATGCCTTTTATTTATGTTTTAAAAGCCAAAATATAAATAAAAGGCATTGTCATTTACAATGCCTATAGCTCAAACTCTCGTAAATGCAAGACCTATTGCATTGCAAATGCTTGTTGTTGTCAAGTGCCCCACAATACAACATACAAAAAAAATTCCAAATGGAAAGATGATATTTACTGTTTGTGGAGCACTCTATCCAATACATCCACTGAAAGTAGCAAAATACCCTCGTGTGCCTTTTACCATTTGAAGTGTCAGATTCCCCCGAGAGGGGGAAAGACAGCAACCACATTTTACACTGAACTGAAATAAAAAAATAAAATGTCTGGACGATTTTTGCATTCTGTATTGTGGGTCATCTAACGTCCCAAAAAGTCGTGTGCAACTTAACCTGAAACGCGCAGATTTTTATTGCTTGGTTTTGGAAACGCATATTGCATTACAAATGCTATAGGTGTCACATTTGCGAAAGTTAAAACTATTGGCATTGTAAATGACAAAGCTATTAATTTCGCTATTTTCAAAACCAACACATAAATACAAAATGTGTCAGTTACAGTACCAATAGCTCACACTTTCCTAATGCGAGACCTATTGCATTGCAAATGCTTGTTAAATAATGCTCCTCTGTATACTGTTTCAGTGCGCTAAGGCGCATCTGAAGACCAATGGGTTAGGTCCAGGGCAACGTCGTCTGGATAAAGGAGACAACATAGGTCCATTTTGCCAGCTTTCGGAGCATCCCCCTCTACCTTTCCAACTATGAACAAGAGTTCCTTAATATCTAAGGAAAATAACAAAGGTGCCAACAGACAGCCTTGTTTCAGGCCGTTATGCGTCTGAACATTTTGGGATAATCCCTGATTCCCACCCATCAGTACTTGACTCCAGGTTGACGAGTAAAGTGTTATAACTAGCCTCCACAAATGTGATGGCATACCCTAACAAGACAGCGTCCGACGGTCAACTCTATCAAACGCCGTGGAGAAGAAAATAAAGGCTGTATACACGACATTCCCTGTGACTGGGGGTACGTTTGTATATTAGCTGTAGTACTGCTATGTTATCTAATGAACTGCAATTCCTCCTAAATGCAAAAAGAACAATTGATTGACAGAATGCTGAACAATGTCATACATTCACGCCAGGACAAAATTCGGGGCCTAAATCCATCGTTTTTTGGCTCTCTTTGCCTTTCCAGTTTGGACCCAGCCATATGCAAATCAGTCTTGACCCTGTGCCCAATGAGAACAGTCCAGCCCGAACTGCCAGGCCAGGTCCTCCCTGGACTTGTAACAAGCATCCTTGGACCGGTTTCAAGGTATCATCCCTCATCAGCCAGGATAGCTTGACTCCAGTGGCATGGAGAGCACGGTACCTACGTCTGGGCATACCCGTCCCACTCGGGGTGACAAATGCAAAAAGAACAATTGATGGACAAAATGCAGAACACTGTCATACATTCACCGCAGTACAGAGATCTGGGCCAAATCCATATTTTTTTTTGCTCCCCATGCCTTTCCAGTTTGTACCCAGCCATATGCAAATCAGTCTTGACCCTGTCCCGAATGGGAATAGTCCAGCCCGAACTGCCAGGCCAGGTCCTCCCTGGACTGGAAACAAGCATCCTATGATCAGTTTCAGTCCAGGGAAGACATGGCTTGGCAGTTCGGGCTGGACTGTTCCTATGAGGCACAGGGTCAAGACTGATTTGCATTTAGCTGTATCTGAACTGGGGTGGTGAAGTGAGCTAAAGAACGATGATAGGTTCAACCCAGATCTGTGACTGGGGGTGAGTGTCTTTAAAGTTTCAGCGCTCTGTCCATCATCTCCTTGTGTTTGCCTTGTTCACCCTAAATTGGTAGGGTATGCACAGACGTTGGTCCCTTGCTCACTTTGCCACTGGATTCAAGCTAGCCTGACTGATGAGGGCTGAAGCCCGAATCTCGTCCCATGATGCTTGCTTCCTGTCCAGGGAAGACATGGCTTGGCAGTTCGGGTTGGGCTGTTCTCATGAGGCACAGGGTGAAGACTGATTTACATATAGCTGTGTCTGAACTGGGGTGGCGAAGTGAGCTAAAGAACCTGCCACCGCCCACATTGAGAAATCACACCAGGTGGAGGTCTAGCACGCAATTTTTCTCAAAACTCAGTGACTTCCGCCTGCAGAGTGGAATTCTTCACCCCCCCCTAATTTTGGGCTGTTTTTTAGATCGTGGCAGAGTAATGCTACCTTTCCAAGACGTGCCGATGTTTGTTTCCCAAGAGAGAAGTGTTCAAATAATGAGCACAAAAACCTGCCCAGAGTGTATCCTCCTTTTTAATAATCGAGCTCAGGATTTCATCAGAGCCCATTTTGCCTAAAGCTCCGGCATTCTTTAACCGCATCGCTGCGGCTGCTTTTCCCGCTGTGTGCGGCATTTTTTAAATTACCGCGTTACGTGACGAGCTCAGCTCGTCATCCGCACACGGCAGGTAAGCCTGATGACGAGCTGAGCTCGTCATCAGCATCGAAGTAGTTATGAAACCCGCAATCTCCTGAATTGTAGGGGGCCCATATAAATCGAACAGTTCTGCATTTACTCTTAGATCCAAAGTGCCACTAGCACTGAGATTGCTGGTATAATGATTGGAAATATCATTTGTCTAATCCGAGATGGGGCCTGCTTGCGCATTACTCTGGAATCAATTTTGTGGTACTATGTGCCACTACTTTCTAACATCGTTTGAAGGTACAGTTTCTCCCAGTTTAATCCATTTATCGTCAAGTCGCTTCTCCGATCTAGGGCCTTTAGTCTTTTTCTCTTCTTTTTAAGTCACTAAATTTCACCGTGTCTGGGTATAGAGAAGATTACAAATTGTTTCCTTACCAGCTGATTTATTTCCTGATTTACTGACTTTACGTGCTGATTAACCTTTAACAATTTTGACTTTACTACCCAAACTAAGGAAGGATTGCATATGCATTTCATACCAGATTATTAGATCTCAGCATACGATCTCCTCTGTACCATTAATGACCTCAAAACGTTTTAAACCTAGAGCCATTATGCTGCTAGAGCCCCAGAAGGTACATCCATTCATTTTATTATACACTACATGACCACTCAAGCGGTTCCATGGCTCTGAGTCCTGCAGTGCTAATTCCACATTAGTGCTCAGATACAAGGATCACGCAAAATAGATAACTACATTTATATTTGAGAATGGGATGAAAATTAAATGGTGTGGGCGTATCATTTGTAATTTGCCATTCAAGAACACAAATTCCTTCATCCTACCATTTAGAAATCAGTACTGATCTCCCTTGTAATATTATTACTAATTGGATGGCCCAGATGGGTGTGTTTACTCCTTCATAAGACCCATGAAGAGGCATATCAGAACCACACTGAATTGAGTGAGGCTCATAAGACCATATGTCTTTCAAATTGAGAGGCGTTACTTAAATCTATGCCAACTTGCTTTCTCCTTTGTCAGTTATATAGTCATGTTTGCTCTACTGTGCCGCCTCCACCTCTCTGTAGTTTAAGACTGAATTTGGCTAACATCAATGTCTAGCATGGAAACAGCATTACACATTTAAAGGAATCTGCATTGGTAAATCTGTTGTTAGCACAATACAATGTAACCTGGAAATCGAGTGATTCCACCAAAAGAAGTAAAAAGAAAAAACCCTGAAAGGACACATAATTCCTAACACTAACAAAGAAGTTAATTACTCAATTGTGATTTTGGGGAAAAGGGGAAACTAGCCTGAAATATAGCAGTAAATTATGGGAGACCAGCACAGGGGGTTGTGAAATCTCTAAGGAAAGTAAAGTAGGGAAAAGCCTAAACATCTGATACCGGGGGTTGCACAGAGATAGTACTCTCTCAACTTAAAATCAAAGGAGAACCATGAGTGCTTATAACAGCACAGTGTTGGATGTTGAGAACACAATTTATATTTTGCTCTCAGGAAGCAGTATTTATCATGTGTACGCAGACTGTCAAAATAAATCTGGGAAGTGTAGTTTTCTTTTTATCTAGTGCATGCTATGAACTGCCAGTGACTACATTCAGAAGCTGCTGCTTGCAACCTTTCTTTCATTGAAACTAAGGGTGGTGAGACTTATGGTGGAGGAGCAGATGTTAACCAGTGTACCATGTTGATTGACAAACAAAAGTTTAGCACTTGGTAACCACAGGTGTACATAGAGTAACCCTAGCTTGTTGTGATTTGGGATGGGTGGGGGGTGTTTAAAATTCCTCTGGTTGTCACTGTGGGAGATTTTGGCTAATAGTACTTTAAGGTAAATCTAAGCCCACCAGTCTTTGTTTAATGAGAGAAGAGAACAACAGTGGTACAGTTTTGCCGAATTACTCAATCTGTTCTAATTGTGCATATCGCTAATAAAGTGTGCTGCTGTGCGTGCCCCTAAGCATACAAGTAATGAAAGCCACGTGACTTTATGCACGTGGATGGCCAGTGCTACGGAAAGCAAAAATAAAGGAACACGGCCTTTCAGCCCACATCCCGGAGGTCGGGCGGCATAGGAGTAGTGGCCCAAAATTACTCTACAATGTGTGGCTTTAGAACATAAAGCAGAAGATTCTGTCACATTTTCTACATTATACAACAATAACGGAACAACCATCCCTAGATGCCCAACCAATTACCATGTAATCCTAAAATCGTGGTATTGCCCTTACGCCCTACTCTAGGCGCTTGAGTAACTATGCAGCAACAATAGGTCGCCAGTGTAGGGACAAGGCGGGAGGACCAAAGCCACCTCCATCACCCTAGTTGTGCAGTCTGCCATGCTACAAGCCCCTGCGTCTCAAACCCCGCCAGGTGAGTGCTCAACACCTTCTTCCTCGTCAATCGCAGCCGCACTAAGACGCGCCTTATATTCAGGATATAACTCCCAGAAGTTTTTCGGCCTACTCTTAAGAGGCAGCAGTTCGATATAAGTCTCGGATTGCGTACAGCAGTAGGCCAAGTCTCTTTCCCAGTGTTCTATTTTACTTAGTGGGCCCCTCATCCAAGAGGATGCCAACCGTCTTTTTGCCATCAATATTCCCATATCCACTAATCGCCTGTCCGCCTTCGGGAGCTTCCTCGAGTATCCCAGCAACGCCAAAGCAGGGCACGGGGTTATCTCTGCCTCCATTATTCTGCTAATGGTGTGAAACACTGTGTCCCAGAAGCGACGCACTCCCACAATCGCTCCGGGGTATGGTATACTCTATTGAGGAACTTAAAATGTATTAACCTATGTCTGCCATTAAGAGTGATGCGCCCGTACTGGTGCAGCAGTACCCCCACATATCATCATCTATAGCTGACCCCAGGTCCCTCTGCCACTCAGTTCGAGCTTTGTTGTAACCAGTGGCTCTCTCAGACATCTGCAGCCTATACAAGGCAGTGACCATCTTTTTAGGTGCAGTGGACTTGATCATGTGGATTAATGCCACGAGTTCTACTGGCTCTTGCAGATGGTCGCCTAATTGCTCTCGCCACGCCTCCCTAACCCGATAGTATTGGAAACGCTGAAGGGCAGAGTGTGTAGTGTCTGGCGGGAGGATCTCAGTGAATGTCTTAAGTGTTCCCCACTCAAACATGTCCCCAACCGTGTGAATACCTAAAGCGTTCAGTGCCCTGAGAACCCCCATGTCCGAACACAGCTGCAACCAGACCGCCCATTTAATGGGCATCGGCGGTGAGTATAGGAGCGCTCCAGCCTGCTGTTGCAGTAACGCCTGCCATGCATGTCTAGGTGAGTTTAGGGAGTCCAAAATACCAGTGCGTCTATCCGCGGGTTCAAAAATAATAGCTGGCAATGGTTTGGAGGACGCATAAAGTCTTTCCAGTTGTATAAACGGTGCTTTCTCCCTGTCATGTATCCAGTTATACACATGGGCGGCCTGCGCTACACGGAAATACAGTTCAAAATCGGGGCCCCCCCAGATGGTATGGTAGCCCCAGTAAGCTCCACTGCACCCTAGCCTGCTTACCGGCCAATTTTTATCATTAACGATTGTAGACGTCGGAAGAAACACTTCGGTAAGACCATGGGGATATTAAGGAATAGGTACAGCAGTCTAGGCAGTACTATAATTTTCATTATAGATATCCTGCCAATCAACGAAAGAGGGAGGCCCACCAAGACATCCACATTATCTTCCAATCTGACAATAACAGTGCCATAATTGTCTCGCATGACCACCTCCGGGTCAGTGTGAATCTGGATACCTAAGTATCGTACAGAGTCCGTGGTCCACTTCAGAGGGTATTCCATCTCGAACCTCTCCGTGGCCGCAGTGAGAGGGAATGCAATCGATTTACTCCAGTTTACTGTTAGTCCCGAGAGGGCCCTAAAGCGCACTACCTCTCTCAGGAGTGGCACCAAATTCTGTTCCGGTTCCCTAACATATAATAAGGTATCATCAGCGTAGGTTGTGAGTACCAGTCAATAATTGGGGAAATTAAGTCCCCGGTGGCTGTGATACTCTCGCATCGCACATGCCAGCGGTTCCGCGACCAGCTCGTAAAGCGTAGGGGACAATGGGCAACCCTGGCGGGTACCCCTTTGGATATGAATCGGTTCCGAGAACTGGTTCCCCAGTCTAACTCGCGCAGTTCGGTCGGCATAAAGCGTCGCTATTCTCTGTAGGAACCCTTGACCCAGCCCGAGTCGCGCGAGTACCGCCCTCAGAAAAGGCCACTCTACTGAGTCGAAAGCCTTTTCCATGTCTAAAAACACAGCAATCGCCCTACTCTCTTGATTGGTTTGTTGCAGGGCACCTAACACGGTTCTCAGATTGTATGTGATATTCCTGCCCGTTACAAAACCAGCCTGTTCAGGCGCCACCAGTTCTGGAGTTAGCAGGGCCAGCCTAGTCGCTAAGATTTTTGCATACATTTTAATGTCAACATTCAGGAGCGATAGCGGCCTATAGGAGCTACACTCCTCCGGGGGCTTGTCCGGCTTAGGGATTGCCACTAGTATAGCCTCTCTCATCGATCCAGGCATAGTACCTGTATTGTTCATAGTAGCGAATAAAACAGAGAGGTGAGGGCGCAACAGATATAAATATGTCTTATAAAAGCCCACTGTGAGCCCATCCGCCCCAGGAGCGCTTCCAGCCTTCATGCAGCCCAAAGCCTCTCGTATCTCGTCCTGCTCTATGGGAAGCATTAAAAATTCCCTATGAACATCTGACAGAAATGGGAGTTTTATGTATTCCAAGTAATCTAGTATGTCTTCCTCTCGACCTGTACCACCCGCAGCGTAAAGCTCCGAGTAGTACTCCCTAAATCTAGTTATAATCTCATCTTCCTCCGTAAGTAAGTCCCCCTCCTTGGACCTAATAGACGTCACCGCCACTCTGCGCCTCTGTTGTTTTACCATATTGGCCAGAACACTGCCCGGTCTGTCACGCTCTCCATACACTCTGGCGTATTTACCCAGGCGTTTCAATTCCGCATCTCCTTCCTCCTGAAACTCCACTAGTAGCCCCTTGATTCCCTCCCGAACGCTGCCTGTGTCGCTCCCCAGCTGCCTTCTCTCACTTTAGGCCAGCTTCTGTTCCAGGAGTGCCAAGCGCTGGCGAATGGAACGAAGCACGCCCGAATGCTTACTAATGGCCACCCCTCGTATGTAGACCTTAAACGCTTCCCAGACCGTGGTGAAACTGTCAACTGAGCCCATATTGACTGCGAAGAACGTCTCTATCGCCTCATGTAGTTCCTCCCTGAATTGTGCATCTAACAATGAATATGGTGGGAATCTCCATATGAATGGGGGTGTCGTTTTCTGCGGTGTGGTAAGAGCCAACAGGACAGGGGAGTGGTCCGACAGAGTGCGGGGGAGATTCCGGCACCCGCGCCCCAGCAGGAGAGTGCTCGAAGAGGTGAGCCAATAATCGATACGTGTATGGATATTATGGTAAGCAGAATAGTGCGTGTAACCCCCTACGTCAGGAAATAAACTACGCCATACATCCGCCAGGTCTTCTCCTGTAAGTATCCTGTCAAGTTCTCGCTTTGCCTGTGCTTGCCGCCTGTCGGGTCCGCCCGACCTGTCAATCTCCGGGCATCTCGTCATATTAAAATCCCCACCCCACAATACGTTGAGGCCAGGATATGCCCGCGCACCTTCCGCCAGCCTCCTATATAAATCCGGGCAGTCGTACTTAGGTCCGTACACATTGACCACCAGCATGTTCATCCCCCGCCACCCAGTTGTGACATAACGAACCTGCCCCCGGGATCCGCACTTAGCATTTTAAGCATATAGTCTGATTTAGGGTTAACCCATGTAAGTACCCCATGCGCATGGGATGTAAAGCCAGCTGCGTTGCTCTGTCCCTTAAGGCCTCTAGCTAGTAGCCTTGGACTTTTGTCGGGAAGTTGCGTCTCTTGCAATAGCTCCAAATCGATATTGTGCCTTATTAAATAATTGAAGACTTTGCGCAGCTTCCTAAAATCATTCAGCCCTCGAACGTTCCAAGTCGGAGCTCTAAGTTCTCTGCTCCTATCGCCTAGCACTGTGTCACCAAGCGCCCTTTAAGTACATAGCTGCCTCTAACCATAGCTGGACCAAAGAATTCACGAAGCAAGGAACAATAATAAACGGTCAGTTGGTGGCATCGAAAAACATGAACCATTGAACTCCTCCCCCTACCGAGCTCCCATAACCCACCCACAGCAGACCCCCCAAACCAGGTCGCGAAGGTTCCAACCCCATAGCTAAACCCCCCCCCCCTCCTCCTCCTCCTCCTCCCCATCCCCTCAACTGTCCCCTTACTCAGTGTCGCCACTTGCGGGTGGAGGTTGCTCACAAACAAAAGGTAATCTCAAAAAGACAATCATGTCATTCGTTCCGTCTTCCTCAGCCAACAGTTATCAAACCTGCCTGAGCCAGTAGCTGCACCCAGAGCATACTGCAATCCGCAGCCAGGGACAGCGGGCCCATTCGCATCAAGTCCGCCACAACCAAGTCCATATCCCTGGGTTGCTCACCATCAGTCCTGATCATCCATTCCTCCGCCTAAGGCCTCGTCGCCAACCTCGTGATCTGGGGATTTCCTCCGCTCTTTCGACCATTCTTTCAACACTTTCTGTAGAGCTCTCGGATCAGTAAAGATGTGCGACTGACCGTTCCTGTTGACCTTCAGCTTCGCCGGGTACAGCATTGCATAGTGCAGCCCTTGCTCACGCAGCTGCTTCTTCAGTGGCACAAAGTGTTTCCTCGCCTCCAGCACCTTTGCTGTAAAGTCCAGATATAAAGAGATGGTAGAGCCTTCGTAAGTCAATGTCTGCTTCTCCCTGGTGGCACCTAGAGCAGCGTCCCTGTCCCTATAGTTGAGGAAATTTGTCATTATCGGACGCGGCGGAGCCCCAGGCTTCGGTCTCGGGGCCAATGAGCGGCGCGCAAGCTCAATGATGAACATGTTGGAGAAGACCTCTGCACCCAGCAGCGTTGTCAGCAAGCGTTCGATGAAGGGCTCCATTTTACCAGTGTGGGTCGTCTCTGGAAGGCCGACAATACGCACGTTGCAGCGCCGAGAGCGCGCCTCTAAGCCTTCGGTCTTGTCCTAGAGTAGTTGCATTACCTTGCCCAGCTTTTTATGGCAAGCATCAATGGTTGTTTGCGCCTCCTCGACTTCTGTAATTCTCCTTTCTGACATATCCAGGCGCTCCGCATGTTTATCAAGTCTCTCGCCCATCCTGTCCAGCCTGTATGCGAGCGCATCCATTTTGACCCCCAGCGCCGCTATGCCTTCCTGTAGTCCCCTCTCCATAGACTTCAGTATGCTTTTGATGTCCTGTTCTGGCCCCTCAGGGGAGGGAGATCTACCATTGTCACCCACTGCTTTTTCCTGCTACTTGGAGCTTTTCTGCGCAAAAGGAAGCTTAGACTGGCTTCTGTCGGTTTCCCCCATCTTGCAACCTCTCCGTTGTAGATCAAAGCTGATCACCACACGCTCACCCAGACACACCTATAGCGACACTTCACTGGCACAGGACTCCTCTGCCACCGCTCCCGTCGCCGCACCCCAGAGCCCCTCCAGAAAAACTTTGTAGGGACACACCGGGCTCAGTCGCCCAGGACTCGTATCGTGTCCAGCGGCAGGTGAGCAAGTGCCTCCTCCCAAAGTCTCACTCTGTTCCTCTCCAGCGACTCTCTCCCCTCTCTCCAGAGGAAGCAGGAGCTATGTCAGCGGTGGTGCAGTAGGGCCTCTCCCAGGATCACCAGACCTCAATCGCACTAGTACTGCCCCAATTTTAGGCACGCACCACACCCAGTACCCCGGGCCAAGCTCGCTCCTCTCGTCGCACCATCACTCTAGTTGTCCGCCCCGCAGCGATAGTCACACAGCCCTTCCAACCTAGGATACCCAGGGCCACAACCAGGTTAGGGCGTCAGTCCAAGCCTCCTAGTATTAAGAGTTCCGGATGCGGTCCTCAGGAGTAGCAGCCAAGCAGGGCACACAAGCCAATGGCGTCCCTCTTCCACCGGGACTCAACGCGGTCCCCTCATGGTTCTCGGCCCAGCATTCGCCCGCCAGCACTTCCAGGGGATTTCTGGGGGGAAGGGGGAGGGAGAGAATGTCCCCGCTCCGTTCCCTCACAGGATCTAATCAGCAGCACATATTGCTGCACTCGCGGCCGCCCCGCGTCCTCTGACCCCCGCCGCGCCTATCACCTCACGGCTAGATTCAAGCCCCAGCCGCGGTCCGATGCCAGTAAGTGCCGGCGTCCGCACAGGGCAAGGTCGTGTCGTCAGTTAAGGCGCCGCACCATCCGCGACACCCCTCCTCAAAGCTCTGGTACTTCACGAGGGCTGGCTCATCAGCACGGCGTCACGCCGCACGTAAGGTGACGCTGCCGGGTAGGGCTAAAAACGCCAGGCCGGTGCTCCGTGGCCCGCAGTCACCCAGAGGCGAGGCATCGTCCCGGCGGCGCCCTCTGCCACCATGCCGCTTCACCGCCGCTTCAAAGGCGGTTAACTGTGTATACGACTCATCTTCAGGCATGGAAGCAATCGTTCCCAGCTCAGGCAGGATGCAGGATTGTGTAGGATTGATGATTTGGCTTGCGGAGCTTGAGACTCAGGCGACCATCTTTGTCTCGAGCAAGCTCCGCCCTCCTTTTATTCTTAAACAAAATTAACTACAAAAATACAGAAATGGTATAAAAACTGGCGCTCTGGAAGAGGACAAAATTGGTGAGGTTCAAAATGGAAACTGTGGCAGAATATTTTAGTCCTGATGATGACACTGAACATTTGTGGTGGTTTAAAACATCAGCTCTTATTTAAGAACTAGGACTGATTCCTACTATTTAAAGCAGTACGTGATCTGCATTACTATATTTGTTTTCCAGACATAGCATATTTTTAAAACAATTTTTTAAGTAAATCCAACCAGATCAGCATTCAGAGTTACATATTAGGGTTTAAACCATGTGAATTGAATGCAATACAAGGTAACTGTTGTACAAATGTGTGCAAATTGTCATTGCAACAAAGAAATCATAAATGATATGCAAGGCTAATATCAATGATATACAAAACCCAAGGAGTATCCTATATCATCACTGTGATCATTCGACTGTTTATCAACCGGGTCGCTGAAGGAGGAAGATGCGGTAGAAGAAGATAATTATTGACGGAGGAATATTTGTCTGAGGAATACCACACAGAGGAAATTCGGGTATTTCACCCTGCAAAGAAGTGGCAGACTGACTGAAGTGGCAGCACTGGCAAGATTATAGAGATTAAATTGCTCACACAGAGACCACTATCTCAAAATTGGAGACTCTTCAACCGCATCTAGGAAATTCTTTTGATTCGAAAATTTGCTAATTAAATTGACCCCAAACAAGACGGTACAAGTCCAGGGGGGACATCCTAAAGATTGGCTGAACCATCAAGACAAAATAGCATTGATTATACATAAAGCCTTGATGATGTCCCATGTGGGACGAAACGCGTAGGCTGTATTGGATCATTATTTGAACTGTATGGATATTATTGAAACATCTTTGAAGAATATCACTTGAAGTGTGAAAATAAAAAAAAGAAAGAAGAAGCAAGACTGCTGTAAAGAGTTTCTTTTCTGTTGGACTGATTATGTCTACATGTGACTATTGAATGATCAAAGTGATGATATAGGATACTCCTTGGGTTTTGTATATAATTTCTAGTTCTAGTGGCTTTCGCGGTGGGCCATTCCAAGTCGAGTGTCTGAATAATTGTTATTAGATTGTGGAAGGAATTTGATTTCTCACAGTGCACAAAGTAGGTGGCTTTCATCGCTTAGTGTTGTTGTGGCTAGTATCAATGCCACGAAGATCACATACTCTCACTTCCTTCGATTTAGCCATAATTTGTGACAATATGTATTTGCATTCATTGCCAGTTGAGTGGGAAATTTGATCTGCTAGATAGCTACGGGCTGGTTCCTATATATGTTTGGGTTTGCTCTACATAGGCCGTTGTGTGGCATATGTTTTTGCATTTGTATTACAACATGCTGTATCTTCCTTCCACTGAGCAATTTTAGGATTTGGACCTTTCTTCCATCTCATCACAATTCTGAGTTTTGTGAGTAGCATCACCACTACTGTTAGCTTCACATACGTGAGAAGATCCTTTAGGTAGCCAAGTAACACCAACAGAGCAGATTTCATATTCCACCGCTTGCATCTCTTCGTCTTCTAGTTTCAACTGGCATTGTTGAATTGTGGGGAAGTGCCAGGCTTGGTGGATAAAGTCTGCATGTGGGTTTCTACACCTGTTGCATTTATATTGTTTGCTTGGGTCTGTTTTATGCAATAAAATCAATGTCATACATCCTTTTAATACATTTAAAATGTATTGTTGTATGTCTACAATTTGCCATGATTTACAGTCTGTGAACAACTGTATGCCCATTTACTCTCTGACCATTGCTCACCTATACACAAATTAGAGAGACCTATTCTATCATGTGGATTGTCCAGGCCACTTTCTTATGAAAAAAGCAAAAATGCTTTTTATATAGAACCCTAACCCACCACGGTTTCCCCTTGGTTGCCTGCTTCATCATTGTGTTCCATCCCATTCCGTCTGCAGAATGGGGTATACTGTGACCAATGAAGCTACACAGGAGCACTGAACAATGTCGGACTATATGGCAGAAAATAGGAGCTGGGGAGTGTGGGTGTGGACTGAGTTTTTGTTAAAAATTCCTGACTGGTAGCAATTATCACTTGGAGAAATGCCCCTGTCTGTATAGTTAAAATCTATGGAAGAAAAAGTGGGAAGTTCACAGGGCTACTGTGGTCCTAACTTCCTCCTTTGATCTGGTCTACATGTTTCTTCCACCCTTCCCTGTGACTTGCAGCATTACCGGAAAACTGTCCACTCCTTACACATGCAAAGTGTGTCAGGTGCATTCCAGTGATGAACCATGCATACCAAAATGTTTTTTCACCTACCTGGTGGCTGATACATCGGATATGTAGTATGCACTTAATATTGCTCCATAGTTCCATGGATCAGAGGCGTGCCTGTGGTTACACAGTCTTCAAGGTCCCTGCATTGCACATGGACCCATAATACCTTCATCAGTGCCTGCATCAAAACATGTTTTTGGTATGCATGGTGTGTGACTGGAATGCACCTGACAAGTGTTTGGTAAGTATGTAAGGAGTGTACTCGGTGAGTAAAATTTCTGGTCCGGACGAAAACCACAGTGAAGGGTGGCAGAAAGATGTAGGCCACATCAAAGGAGGAAGTTAGGGCCACAGTACACCTATGAACTTCCCACTTTTTCTTTCCCAGATTTTAACCATATCGACTGGGGCATTTATTAAAGTAACACTTGCTATCAGCCAGGTATTTTCAACATAACCCCACCAACTCCCATTTTCTTCTATATAGTTTGATACTATGCAGTGCTACCGTGCAGCTTCATTGGTCGCAGCGCACCCCGTTCCGAAGCGGAAGGGGCAGGAAAGAAATGATGAAGTAGGCCACCAAGGTCAAAACCTGGTGGGTGAAGGTGCTTTAAAAAATTTATTTTTTGCTTTTTTTCATAACAAAGTGGCTTGGACAGTCCATATGATAGAGTAGGGATCTCTAATTTGTGCATAGCTTGAGTTTGAGGAGAAGCGGTCCTCTGCTCTCCCTACTTTGTAGTATTATGTTTCTCACCTATACCACTTTCTCAGTTTTTTTGTCTTTGGTATGTCTGTATGTTTTCTGGTTTCATTAAACCAGCAATACTGCTTGGCAATCCAATCTGTACAACCATGCAAAGTAACAATTTTAATTAAGGATTTAATTGAGAAGGCTGTTTTGTAAAGGAAGATTTGTTAGTTCTAAAGGCATGTCTAATAATTGAATAACAGGGCTAAATGTTTCCAAATCTTTGATTCTGTTTTTGAGGTTGTGCATTCTTAGAACAGTTGAGGAGCAATCTACTCAATTGACCACTGTTTTAAACATTTATAAACTTCCTTTGAATAAATACTCTTGGACCACCATTGTTCCCTATTGTTATATATCCAGGTTTCTCTCAGGAGATTGGGTAGCCATACTTCGTTTTCGGTTGTCTAGAGACCTGCATATGCTCACCTGCCAGCATCCATGGGCATTCATAATCCCCTTTGTCTGGGGTCCATTATTAATAGGTGCCAGTGTCCAAATCCAACCTGTCTGATTGTGGTTTAAAGTAAAGGTAGCCCACCAGTATCCAGGGTGGATATAAGCCCAAAAATTAGTATTGGGGTTGATCATAAGGATAGTTGCAAAATGCTGGGCATAGACATCAGCCTGCTTTTGGAGACACACACTGAGAAAGGGAGAGATGGAAAAAGGTTATCTATTATTGTATGTGTAGTCAAAGGTTTTAGTCAATCTGTGCAGCAGTAGACATATTGAGGATTTTTCTTCCTGTTAAGTCTTGTGGAGGTATGAGGCACATTTTGCTCTAGTGATTTATCAATGTTTCCGAGACTGTCTCATTGTGATAGAGAATAGTTCTACTGAAGAAAAGACATTAGGTTTTCCCTTATCTCTGAGGAAAATGTGGACTGTCTGCAGGCAAGAAAGGGAAAGCTCCTCCCCCTTAAAGCTAACCTTAGGGATGAGACTCATTTCATGTACATAACTTTAAAAAGAACAAACAATGGCAAATTCAATAGGTCTTGGCTATGCAAGACCTATTGACAGTGCCAATGGTTTTTTTCCAGCCATGTACAGTAGCACAACTGAAAGCTTTTTTTTTTTTTATAGCTATGTGACTCTGTCAATGCTGGCTGCGTCATAGAGCTTTTTAGGGTCGTGCGACAGCGCATGCTCTCTTGTTTGCGAAACATTATTATTTACAATAAAGGTATTGCAACCCGCCAGTTGCTTACCATTTTTTGGCTTCATTGTCACTCTTCTTTGCTGCCTGCTATTTGGCCTGCGCAAGCTGAGCATAATTTCCATTTCTTTATGTGGAGCACGGACCAAGCACAGATTGATTCTACTTAATTAGTGCCCTTCTGCTGGCAGGGGTGTGGAATTTAATAAAACATCTTCTGTCCATGGGGCAGGTTACTTCATAAATCTACTTGTCCTGTAACAAAATCCACTTATCCCTTTGGTGCCATGTACTGCGGCGACAAATTATGGCAGCAATCTCATTATATAAGAGCTCTGTTATACCCTCTCTGATTATACCAGGGCTCATACCATAGTAGTGTTTGAATACTTGCAATCCCCTTATGCAATCCCCTGGGGTTGAAGGTAGTGGGAAGCAATAGTACAAGGGTTTGAATGCCCTTTTGAATCTGTCCAAACCTACTAACATGCATGTTTTCAGGGTTTCAACAACTCTTCTCTAATCTGTACCATACTGAGAAATGTTGGCAATTTACTCCTGACAATGGCAGAAGTAAACCTTCTTCCTGAGTTGGTAAAAAAGTGGTTGGAGGGAAAGCGAACATGCAAACACTCAGCTTTTCGCATGAGCAAATCTACACATGCATATTTGCTCATGCTAAAATGCAGTTCACAAATATTTTCTAGGAGTACTATTTCTAGTCCTACTTCTGTAAATTCTGGGGAATTCATGTAAGCCGTATAAATGCACTTAATGCAAGGGCATATACCATGGGTGCACTTTTGAGACTTTCTTCAATTATTAGGCCCCTAATTTGCTCTGTCATTGACCGTGACCTTTGAGTTTATTAAAATTCTGTCTCTCTCGCTGTATCTTCTAGCTTCGCTGTGAGTGGCAGCATTCTGCACTTTTACAAGGAGCATATCGGCACACAAAGTAATTTTGTTTAGTGCCAGTAACTTCTGTGGCAGTGTGTGCATTTTGAGACCAAAATCAACTTTTGCCAATGTCTGTTATAATGGTGAGGGCCCGGCAGCTCCCACACCAATAAGGTTTTACAAAATCCATGCCAAAACAAGTCACACTGACAAAACTAAAAAAGCTGACCACCAATTTCAGACCTACTGGCTTTGCCAATGCTAGTTTATTTTTTTTCCCCATAATCTTACTGAAACTGGTTACACTGAATTTCCATTATGAATATTTTGGGGAAATACTAGCATGCATCAACACGTTACTAAATGATGCTGCAAAGAAATGGTTCCTAAAATTTTACAGTGGTTTAGAGAAATGTTTTTTTTTTTAACAAACATTTTATTTTGAAAGCAAAAAATCATCAGTCTTGCTTTCAAGCTTCTGCAAATATTTGCATGAAATCAGAGAGCATCTGGGAGCATTATACATAACCTCATATTGCTAAACTTTGAAAAAGTGTGTACACATTTTTATACTGGAACCACTTTCAGTAACTTTGTCAGAGCTTACAACATTTACTTAGATCTAACCCTAATAAAAAGGCTTTCAATGAATGAACCATAAATACAAGTTTGAACAGCATTATCATATGGACAAAAATATTACCTTAACTGATGACAGTGCCCTTCCCTTGATCCATAATGTTGTACTGCAAACTGGCAGCCAAGGGTTTGTCCTGCAGGGGGGTGAGCCTACTTATCCCAAGGACAAAATTCACATGAAAACTTGTTGCCCTAGACCCCAAACAATATGTCCTGGGCGTCTGGCTATAGGAATTCCACATCCCTGTCCCAGGCTGCTCAAGCTGTGATTCGGGTACTATTTCTTCTCTCCTCTCCCACTTCTCCTGCCCCAGTCTGGCTCTCCTTCCCTTGTATTGTGGACAGACTGGACAAGCAAGGATGGACTAGAACAACGAAGAAAAAAATGAAGGGTAGACGTACAATGACAGGGCAAGCAACAATAATGCAGGCCGGGAGAGACTGCCTTCAAACACTTGTGATCTTATGGAGTGCTACAACAAATTTCTAGGTCTCTTCTACGCAGTGCGCAAGCGGTGCTTTGGAGACCTCTTGGAATCGCTCCGGGCTTTATTGGAAACTCGTGCATGTTCTGCCCTGTTTCCAATGAGCCCTCGTGCATGTACAGTGTTTACCTTGCGGGAGCGAGCAGCGGCGCCATCTTTTTGTAATTATCGCGCTCGATCCCGCAAGGTAAACGCTAGATATGGATTGAGCCCGTAGCATCGCCCCCAGGAAGTCGCCTTGCGATATCTCCTCTCCCCCTCACACGCATGCGGTTATATAACCGAGGCTTATTTACCCGCTTCAAGACTGTGGTGCCAGCGAGCCGTCAAAGAATGAATGTAACCGCCTGAATCTCTGAGAATGTGGTCAGAGTTATATCTAGAAACATGGGAATGGACGAGACATCAAATGCTGATAACCTCCCTTCCCCGGCCCTTCACCCTTTCCTCAAACACTCAGCCTAGCCTTTCAACGTTATGAACCTCCTTTTTGGGCTGCCTGATTTTCCTCCCCCGTTTGATTGGTCGGTCTGTGGGCCCTTTCCTTACAATGCCAAGTGACCACAAACTTCCTGCAAACTTTTTTTATTTTCGAAGACTCCTTGCCCTGGGAAATGAATGAGCACGTGCCGGTGGCCCACCGCTGTCCACGGTTTTCAGTTGGCACAGAGGAGAGACAGCTCCAGAGTTCTGCCCGGGTCTCACCCTGATCAAGAGTTCTTCACTGCACCGTTAGACAGGGGTGCTCCGGAGAGGCAGGGAACACCAGTTGGAGGGAAATCTGGGATTGCAAAAAACAAGCGAATTCGCCTGGTGCTGACTCCCAGCATAGATGTGCACAGAGAACTGCAGCCGCTGGTTCATTCACTTACTTAAAAGGAGTTAGGGAGCAGAGCTCACGCTCACAGCAGCACCAGCAGCAACCCTGGCTGCACCTTCCTCCTCGTGAGCTCCACGTGGACTCGACATCCCACAGCAATGCGAGGTAAAGCAGATCACTTTTCAGTTTTTCAAAAGTTTTTAATTTTATCGTTCTTGGTCCTGGTGGTACAGACAGTATTTTAATCTACCTTTTTGGTCAGTGGGGGTGGGGGGTGGGGGGGGCGGGGGGGGGGTGGGGGGGAGGAATTATTTTAGGCAAAGAAAAAACATAATGGGAAACGCATATGTGTAAGTAGTAGTTTTGCACTGTGTGCCCGGCTGTTGTTTAAATAGTCACAGAGATAAATTGAAGCCCGATTGAACGCCGAGAGCTTATTCGACACTCTCGGACCCCCAATCTAAGTTTTTTTTTTTGTCCACTGAATAAACCCTCTAGAAAAAGGAGTGCAGGGGAGGTATGGTTTTGTAGCTGAATAACTGTCTTCGGAACTCGGCGACCAGGATGCAATTCTGGCTCCTCCACATGAACCACAGTCATGTGTGATTTTGGTTAAGTAATTATATCTCCGTATACATCAAATGAAAATAAACTCAGGAAGTAACGTAGGCGTTTTGTGCCAAACTCCTCTGTGGACGACTTGAAGACTGCATAACAGTGGGCTGTTTGTATTTTTTGCATCACCTGCATACAATTAAGAAAATACCAATAAAAGGGCAGCTATCAGGCTGGTGTTAAAATATATATATTTTTTTCACAACCAAGTTTATTGAGCAACAGAATGACAAGCATGAGGCACCTTCCCACACCAAGGTCACCACATCAAGATCGATGTATTGATAACATACATAAGGAATACCAAGCAAGTATCAATGAAGCTCAGCTTTAAAAACCCAACTACCCATCCCAATCCCAACTACACCTCCACCCGTACCCACCATCCCCCCCCCCCCCCTTCCACACATGTACAGAGGCAATATAAAGATGGTTCACATAAGAGAAGCAGGTATGGTGCAACCTGGGATGTGCTTTTAGGGCCAGAGACAGCGCTGCGATCAAATGTCCTCCTCCGGTTCCGCCGGGGGTTCCAAGGATAGGCCACGGTAGTCAGCCCACCGCTTCCAGATCTTGAAGTGCTTGCGTGGGCAGCCCCGCGCCTCAAAAATCGGTTTCTCAAGACCCATAAAATAGTCCAGTCCCGCCTTCCATGCCGACAGGGGGGGGGCCCGCACAGATTTCCAGGCCCGAGCCAAGTCGCGCTTAGCAACCACCAGGCCCAGAAGCAATAGATGACGTTTATAGATGTTGCCCCCAACCCCTTCCATGACGTGCAGCAGGCCTAGCCGGTGGGTACGGGGAAGATCCCAGCCCAGGACCTCAGCCAGGCAATTCCATACACCCCTCCAGAAGCCAGCCAGGCGACCACATGACCATACTGTATGCAACAAGGTGCCAGGCACTTCCCCACACCGCAGGCACTCCGACGACTCAATCAACCCAGCCCTCCACAGTCGCTCACGCGTGTAATAGGCACGATGCAGATACTTGAATTGTATGAGGCGGAGCCGAACCGCGATAGCGGTGCCACGGGGGGACTCCAGTGCCTCTCTCCAGTCGTCCTCGTCCAGGGTGCCCACGTCCACCTCCCAGGCTTCCCGGAGGGAGCTGAGAGTAGACGAGCAGTGAATAACAAGAGTCTGGTAGATCCTGGAAACCTTCTTGTCTCCCAGGTCGCCCATAAAGACTTTCGCCTCAATGGGGCTGAACTCCGGGAGGGAGTCAAGGCCGGCAATGCTTGGGGCGAGGGCATGTCGCAGCTGTAAGTAACGGAAGAACTGGGACTGAGGCATTTGGAATTCCTCTCGGAGGTCTGCAAAGGACTTGAGGGTTGCGCCGGACACGACTTGACCCAGTTGAATAATCCCAATAGTCTCCCAACCCTCGAACCCAGCCAGAGTCGCCAGTTCTGGGAGCAGACCGTTGTGCCACAGCGGCGTTTCCGCCGTCAACTTGCCCCACCATCCCATGCGGCGCAAGGACTGCCGCCACACTGCAAAGACCACCCTTGTCACCGATGGCAACCCACGGCGTATACGCGCCGAGTATAGAACGGTGTGGAGTGTATGGTCACCCATAAGATGTCTTTCCAGGGCATATGCCGGATCACTCCTGTCCCCGTACCACCAATCGTTAAGAACAAGTAGATGCGATGCCTGGTAGTAGGAGAGGAGATCGGACGTGGCCAAGCCACCACTGTAGGTGGATAGAAAACATGTCTTCAGGGCCACCCTGGCTGCTCCGCCCTCCCACAGGAAGCGGCCCAGCACAGAGTTCACCTGGCGAAACCACTCCATGCCAATAGGGTGCGGGAAATGTTGAAGTTGGTACAGCAGTCTCGGCAGCGCCACCATCTTAAAGATGGCCGACCTCCCAAAGATCGTAAGCGGCATCCTGGACCACGTTTTAACATCCGTCTGGACCCGTTCCCACACCGGTAGGACACTACGTGTCCAGGCCACGGCTCGCGAAGTCGAGAGGAAAACACCCAAGTATTTCAGGCCGTCCGTCGCCACCCGTAGGTCAGCAGCCCAATCGTCGGCAACCACTCCGCCATGCAAAACCCACAGGGTCGATTTAGATAGGTTAAGGGTAAGCCCGGAGACCTCGCCAAACCCCCGCATGATCTCCAGGATTCGAGGGCCAGAGCGCCTCAGATCCGTAAGGAACAGGAGGACATCGTCCGCGTAGAGTGCAATTCTATCTGTAAGAGTATCGTTCCAGACAAAGCCACGCAGCTGGGCATCTAGCCGCACCCGCGACGCGAGAGGCTCCATGGCCAGGGCAAATAGGTATGGGGACAACGGGCAGCCCTGGCGGGTACCGCGGCCGATTGGGAAGCGTCCTGAGACCGCACCTGCCACCCGGACCGATGCCGTAACATTGGTATACAGGAGGCGGATATAGGACAAAAAGACCGGCCCGAAGTTTAGGCGGGCCAATAAGGCGAAGAGATACGCCCAGCTCACCGAGTCAAAGGCCCGGTCCATGTCCGCAAGGAGAAGTGCGGCCTGTTCATCCCTAGCACTCATGGCGTCGATCGCTGCCTGCGCCCTCCGGATATTGTGTCGGGTGGCCCTGCGCGGCATGAACCCGGCCTGGTCGGGGTGGACCAGGTCGGCTATGAGGGGCAGAAGGCGGTTCGCTAGGGCTTTCGCCAAGATCTTGGCCTCGATGTTGAGGAGGGAGATAGGCCTGTAGGAATCATGACGGTCTGGCGCCCTACCAGGCTTCAAAAAGACCACAATCTCAGCATGACGCCAGTCAGGTGGCAGCTCGCCCCTAGACCGCGCTGCCTCTAGCGCATTGCGAAAGTGGGGTCCCAGCTGGACGTGAAACTTTTTATAAAATTCGGCAGGGTAGCCACTAGGGCCGGGCGCCTTCCCAGTGTTCAGTTGGCCAAGGGCCTCCCCTAGCTCCTCGGACGTAAGTGTGACCTCTAGGGCCGTTCTAGTCTCCTCCGGGACTGCCTGCGGGAGTAAAGCATCCAAGTACGGGGCAATCCCGCTCTCCCTCAGTGGATCACGAGGGGCGTATTGTGCCTCGTAGTAGCGGGCAAAGCTGGCCGCCAATTGGTCCGGGTCGGTCATGACTGAGCCATCCTCCGCCGTGAGACCGGGTAGCTCCAGGGGCTGGAAGGTCGCCTGGCAAAGTCTATGTAGCATGGTGCAGGACTTATCGCCCCACTGATATACCCTACTGCGCGTGGCGAGCCACGCCTGCCGGGCCTCCTCATGTAGGACCGAGGAGTAAGTCTGCTGGGCCTGCAGGAGCTGGCGCACCACTCCCTCCTCACCCCCAAGTCGACCACGCCGCTCCAACTCCTCCACGCGGGCCACGGCAGCCACAATGGCCTCCCGGTGCTTCCGCCGAGCGGCCGCACACCAAGTTATGTCGATGCCCCGGATCGTGGGCTTCAGCGCCTCCCACACCACAACAGCATCGGCTCCCCCCACCAAGTTCTCGCGCCAGAAGTAGTCGATTGCCCCCCGTAGGTGCGCCACATAGTCCGGCCGCTGCAACTGCCAGGCGGACATACGCCAGCGAAAAGGTTGCCGTTTAACGGGGAGGGTCAGAGTGGCCAGGACAGGGGAATGACCTGAAAGGCCCCTGGGGAGTATCGTGGCGTCCCTAACACGGCTCAGGCAGGCCCCGGGTACAAACAAGTAATCGAGCCTCGAGAATGACCCATGCACCGCCGATACATACGTGAAGGCCTGTACTGCGGGATGAAAATGCCGCCACACATCAACCCAGCCCAGACTGCGCGCCGTCGCACTCAACCGGGTGGGGGCAGCCGCGGGGGGGGGGGGTCAGACACCACATGCGCTCGCCGCTGGCGGTCCAGGCCCACATCCATGACTTCATTCCAATCACCCCCCACCACAGTCAGAACCTCGGGGATCTCGTCCCACAACGCAAACAGCCGCTCAGACAGTGCCCATTGCAGGGGGGGAGGGGCGTAAACACTTCCAAAAACCACCGGCTCGGAACCCAGTAGGCCTTTAACAAAAACAAATCTGCCCTGGGGGTCAATCCATTGCTTCTCGTGGACATAGGCCACCCTACGATGAATCAGTATGGCCACTCCCCGCGAGCCCCTCGTAAAGCCAGCATGATAGACCTGGTGGTAGCCGAACCTCTGGAGGCTAAGGGCTTTGGATCCCAGCATGTGCGTTTCCTGAAGCAAAAGAACATCCACCATCTCCCTTTTCCCCCACCGCAGCACAGCCCCCCGCTTAATCTTATCCAGGACACCCCGCACATTCCACGTCACCACCCGCAGGGTCTTCGAAGGAGTCACATTCGCAGCGTTAGCCATTATCGACATACAGTCCAAGATCTGGCCCACCCTCCCACCCAGGTGCTACCCGCAGAACGACAAAAAGCACAGCCCCCGACATGTGTGGACCCACCCCCCCAGCCCGCAAACACAACTCCCCCGTTCCAACCCAGAACCCCCCCAACAACAAGCGCAACATCAAAACACCCCCCCACACCCCGCACCCACCACCCCAATACCTCAGAAAACAGTGAAGTACCTGTCGCGGCATGGAGAGACCCGAGCCCAAAACAGAGGACTCAGGGCCCGCCATACCAATGGATCCCCAAAACCCCACCAAGACGCACACTCACCACCCCCCCAACAACACTCACATCCGTGAGGGTCTGAGGCCCATATACGGTACCCTCCGAGCCACACAGTGTCCCCGTGTCTATAGCTGAAGTCTCCACATGGGAGCCGGCTGGCACATCAAGGACAAAATAAAACAGTCTCACCAGCCAAAGCAGGGCAAGTCCATATGCAGCAGATAGAATGAGTGGAGGCCCACCAGTGTTCAGCTGCCCGCATCGGAGTGTTCAGAGTCCCTGGTGCCACCCGATTGCGACGCACAGGCGGAAGCCGATCTTTTCTTGGAGCGAGACCTCCGATGTCTGCCCTTCCTGGGCTGGCGTTGTGTCCGCTCCGGCGACGAACCCGGAGACCTGCCCGGGTCCAGTCCCGGTTGGGCGTGGGGACGCTGTCGCACTGCCTCATCCGTCCAGCGAAACACCTCCTCTGGCGAGTCAAAGAAGTGGGTACGAGACTGATATATGACCCGCAGGCGAGCCGGATACAGGAGCGAGTACTGGAGCTTGAGGCCCCGAAGCTTGGCCTTAGCGTCCATGAAGGAGTGCCGCTGTTGTTGCACCATTTTTGTGTAGTCCGGAAAAATCATAATGGTATGATTCTCAAAGGCGAGGGAGCCCTTGTTCCTCGCCTCCCGCAGGATAACATCACGGTCGTGATAGTTCAGCAGGCGGGCTATAACCGGCCGCGGGCGCTCACCCTCCGGCGGCCGCTGGGTCAGAGCCCTGTGGGCCCTCTCGATCACGAAACACTTAGATAACGCCCCGTCAGGGAGCCAGCTCTCCAGCCACCCGGTCAGGAACCTCTCCATGTTGTCCTTCTCGCACCGCTCCGGAAAACCAATGAAGCGGAGGTTGTTGCGCCGCGCGCGCCCTTCTGCATCCTCCACGCGGGCCGCCAGTGTCCTCTGGACGCTTTCCACCTCCGCAAGGCGCTTCTTTAGGCCACTAATGTCCGCCTCAGTCTCCGTGATGCGGGTTTCGGCCCCAGCGATCCGTTCCACTGCATTGCGAAGGTCCTGGCGTAAGAGCGTGACATCCGCCCCGACCGCTCCTATCTTGGCATCGAGCATGTCTCGAGACTGGGTTATGGCCGCTAGGATAGCTGCATTGTCTGGCCCGGGGCCGCCGCTGCCACCGGTCGCCCCAGCGCCACCACTCGGCCCCGTGAATTTATCTATGGGTCCATGCTTGGGCGGGCCACCTCCTCTGTCCCTGGTCATGGCAAGCGCCGGGCAGGGCCAACACCGCTCTCGGGCACTGTCGCAAGAACTGGAACGGGGCGGCCCAGATGAGGCCCCAGGGAGGAACACTGCGATCGGATGTCGCGAAAATCGAGGCCCCGGCGTCACCCCAGCAGGACAGGCCGCACCCGCACTCGTCCCCACAGGCAGCCGTCCAGGATATATCAGGAAGAATCAGCGGGTCCGCGGTCCATGGGTCGCCGTATCCAGCGGGCCTAGCCAGGGGAGGCGGATCAGGGGGGCCAGCCGACCACCAGTCCAGCCCCGGTCGCCTCCGGGCACAATGAGTCCCGCCACCAGACTGTCGCAGGGCCCGGCCTCGCTGCCACCACTCGCCGGTCGTGCAGGGGAAGAGCCGATGGGCAGGAGTCGCTGGTTCCGCCTCAAACTCCAGGCGATCGCGGGCGGAGAGATGAGCCAAGGACGGCGTAGCGGATGCCACCCGCACCCGCCAGGTCACAGCTGCCACCAGGCGTCGCGAAACTCGAGGACCCCGGTCTCCGGCCGGCCACCAGGCCGCACTCTGCCGCCGGCTCCCCTCGATCACAGGAAGGGAGGAATCACAGGATCGACACACCAATGCAGACTGGAGACCTCACCAGATCGAGTACAGGCACTGGGCACCAACAGTGGGCTCGGGGGTCAGGATAAATGATCGAATTTAGTCCGGGCCGGCGGGAGCTCTACAAGGCTGCGACCGCCATCTTCGCCCGCCAAGCCACGCCCCCTTAAAATATATTTTTAAGGATAAACTTTCACCTGGTCATGTCCCTGGTGTCTGTGATCATAGCACCCTTTGGGATCAACCTGGACCATTGTTAAAGCTATTTTTTTGCTTTGTTCAGACAGTGCAATGAAAAAGGAAGAAGAGCTCCAGTGGTTTACTATCCTGTTAAATTAGAAACTAGAGATATGTCTTATTAGCTGGACAAATGCCCTAATCTAGTGGCTACTGTACGTTCTTCTTTCTCTCACCCCCCCTCTTTCTTTATTTGTTTTTCTTATTTTCCCCTCATCTCTTACCTCCCTAAACCCATGTTGTATATATTATTACACAGAATACTAGTAGTTGGTTATCTTCTTTATTGGTCACAGGAAATCACAGGGAACCGGTCTGTCTTGTCCAACAGCTGTAACAGTACTGCTGGCACAAGTCCAGAACATAGAAAACATAGATAACATTCTACATTCCTATTATTAATCAACACTAAAGAAGGATGAGGATACATCAACACTCTTCTCTCTTTCTTTGTGTCTCACCCTTTTCTCCCTCAGTCCCCCGCCACCTTTCTTTCTCTGGTCTCGCTCACTCCCTCTCTCTTCGATTCCTTCTCTCTTCATCTTTATTCACCCACTGCCGTCTCCCTCTCTCTTTGACCCCTTCTCCCCCCATCTCCCTCTCTTGTTCATTCATCTTCTCCTCTCACTTTCCCAACCAGCAGCACCGCTGCCCCCCTGTTCACCGACATCTATCGATGCACACAGAGGAGACAACATCTGAGCAGACAGGCTTCTGCGAGAAAGAAAAAGAGGCTGACCTGGAGATTATAATGTACTGGTGTTCAAAAGGATGATAAGATGATACTGCTGTGCATAAACGACTCTGCTGAAAACGGTCGACCTTGAATCGGAGGAACCGGGCTTGAGTCTAGGCAGTGATGCTCAACATCCTGTGATTCTGGGCTAATCACCTAATCTCCCCCTGTGCGTAACAAAAATTAATGTGTGCTTGTGTAATGTAACTGGTGCTCATGTAAAGCGCTCCGAGACCCTTAGGTCAAATTCGTGCTATATAAAACTCAGCGAAAAAATACATACAAACAGTGGCTTCAATAAACCAAAGTAGACTGCACTCCATCTAGGCAGACAAGAGCATAGCCTTTCAACCAGAGCACAGCCTTTCAGTAAGCCCTCTACCGAACACACCAGCCTCCTTTCTCCACCGGGCAGAAAGAGTAACAAACATTGGCATAGCCAATAGGTCTCGCCTTTAGGACCTTATAAGTATTTAATTATGCAGCACAATATCATTGGTGCAACATCGACTGTTGCATGGCAAACAGTTCGAAAGTCCCAAAGCGAAGACCTATTGGCTGTGCCAATGCTTGTTTAAAAAGTATCTCAGAAAGTGTGCATTCAGTGAAAGAGCACTTCGCGCCAAAGGGAAGCCGTCCTTGAACCATGCTTTCGGGAGGAATGACCAGGAAGTGAAGCCAGCACAAGCTGACCAAAAATAAGCAAGGAATGCGAGTGACGATGAATCCAACACATTGATAAGCATGTAAGCTAGCACAATTTATTGCATCCGACAGCACATCCGCAGTCTAAGACGAGGCCCAAAAATTATAAATGCCAAACTATTTAGTGGGCTGTTAAAATACTTCACTTCTTAACAGCCACTGTAAATGTAGGCCAAATATTTCATATTTCATATTTACTAGCATCTAGACCGGACCACGAGGAAGAGCTTGCACCTCTTTTTAGGTCGAGGCTACCGTCGCACTGCGAAGCAGTGGGCGGAGCCGAAGATTTTATGACTGCTACAGTGGGGCTTTAACCCGCCTCTTTCTTCCATTGGCTAGCTTCGTAAATGGAGGCTAGCCATTGGAAGAGATGTGTGTCACTCATTTGTAGTCCCGGCTTGAGCAGATTTGTGGGCGTTTCTTTAACATTTTTTAAGCCCCGCCACTTTTCTAGTGGTGGGCGTTACTAGACACGCCCCTCAATCCAAAAAATTATGGGCGTTTCTCCGAGCCATTTGTGAATGACCTCGGAGAAACATGGTGGTGTGGAGCGCTCCTCTCTTGCCTTCCGAGATCGTAAGGCAAGAAAGGAGTGCGCCACACCACCATGTTTCTCCGAGATCATTCACAAATGGCTCTGAGAAACGCCCGTCATTTTCAGCGTCCCTGGCCTGTGTTGGTTTAGCCATTTTGACCAATGAAGAGCGACAATGGCCTGACTGGCAGCTTTTGGAGCCTATCGGGTGTTGGAGACAGGATTTCCGGTAGAGTCTGAGGCGCAGACGCGGTGAGCGCACCAACCATTCGGTAGATAATTTCGTACGCAGCGTATCTGAAACTGCAACAACGGCTGAGAGCGACTGGGACACCGTTACTGTCTTCGGAAGAAGGGTCCGACCGCTGCGCAGTCCAAATCTAAGCATGTAAGAGTGGAGTGAGAGGGAGGGGAGTTTAATAGAGGGGAGACCAAGGCGGACTAGGTGACCACCGGAGGGCGCTTAGCCCCATTACAGCATGGAGAGAGATGTGTGTGGTCACGAGGCAGCCACCCTCAGTGGTCCCTGCTAAAGGTACGAAGTGACCAGGATGAAGGTTACTCCTTTATTTCTCTGATGTCTCCCTCTCTGTGAAGGTCCGCTGAAGGACCTCTCTAATCATTTTAAAATGGGCACTTGCAGTGTTAGAGCCATGGTTTACTTTTACTTTTACTTTTTCAAGCTTTACAGTTTTCAGACACCACTTGGCAAGACCTCAATAGGAGCATCACAGCGCTGTGCAAATTGGGGAAAGCAGTGGAAAAAGAAAATTATCGAAGTAAATTTAGGAGAAATGGAAGTATCAACTTTGTTTGTAATCGGAGTGTTACACAATGTGGAAAAGCAATAATAAGGCAACCAGATGTTCGCTTATTGAAGGGATGCTTAGTTGAACTAAAAGGAATGAGATCTTCAGAGTACATGCCCACAAAATGAATGTAGAAAGTTCCAACCTCTGGAGGTATGCACGCGTGCATTTCGACACACTATGTCACTTGGGAATCTCAGCGAAAGGGGATAAGAAATAGTCTGCAGAAGGGTGAAGTTATGATGCAAAGAATGTGGAAGACCTGTGCGTTTTGTGACCGCAGATTTACAAGCTCATGCTTTACACATGAGAAAGCTGAGGCCACGATAATGCCTTCTGTGAACAAAAAAGAGAGAGAAAGAGCGATTCTTATTTGTACCAGGAGGGAATGTCAGGTCTTGGGTACCATTTTATTTGTTTTTATTTATTTGAAGAGTTTTATATTGTGCAGACATGACCCATCCAGGTCTCGGAGTTCAGAAAAATTACAGACCAGATTTACATATGAAGTGAGAGGTAATCATTTATAAGTAATAACAGAGCAACCATCGGGCAGGTAGATTCATGACCCGATATTATCACCATGAGTCAACCAAAAGCATTCATCAGATTTATTAATTGAGATTTTTTTTATCAGAAACCTTTTCATTTTTATTTTTAAGGCGGTCATCAAGGGGTTGGTTCTTCTTGTGGGTGACAGTAAGTTCCATTTTTCTGGGGGCTAAGCCAGAGAATGAACGGTTGTATATTGTCTCTTTGTTGAGCTTCGGCAGTTTCAGCAATAAGGAATTGGCGCTTTAAAGATCCTTGGTAAGTCGTTGTGGTTACAGAATATTACCTGCGATGGCCGAATCTGTGTCACTTCAGCTAGATACATAAGAACCTGTGTTTAAACTTGTGGATGAAGTGTGCTAGAGGGTTTTTTTCCGTGCGCTTTTACAAACCGGGGGCGTCTTGAAATGTAGAGGGCTGGTTGAAGCCAAAAAAACACACCATAAATCATTAATGGGAAAGTGGGGTTTGTAGTCTGGTGCTGCGTTTCCATCACTGGGTGGGAACCGGCAGGGAAAACTTACTTGAGTTTATGAAGCATCTCCTGTCGCACTTGAAGTAATTGCTTCATGTTTTCTTTGCTTCACGCGACTGATCACGGCCATCTTTAATGCTTCACGCTAGAAACAGAGGGAATAAAGCGGAACTACCCCCTTTTTGATTGTGTCTGGTATTTTCTGCATTAACACAACTAAATTGCTCAGGTGGTAAATCGAGCGACACATTTTGAGCTTGCCTGGGCAGGCCTACATTCTGTTTATGTGACCCAATGGAATGACGGGAAGGGGTGCGAACAGTCGCTCACTTAAACCAGTGCCCTTACTAGGATAATGTTGCAAGCGTCCAGTATAAGTTTTTGGGAGATTAGGAGTTGTACGGGTGTCCGCCATCTTAGATTGGCCAGCCGCCTCCTCCGTCCTCCTGGCACCACAGGTATTCTCTCTCCGGGGTCTCCCCGCAGCCGCTGCCTACCGCGCCATGAAACGACTCCCACTGCTAGGCCCGTTTCTGTTCTCGCTGCCCTTTGTTAAACACCAGCCTACTGAAAACAGCGTGAGCAACGGGAGAAAGCTGAACACTGAATGTGACCACCCAATATTATTACCACCAGCCTACTGAAAATAGCGTGAGCAACGGGAGAAAGCTGAACACTGAATGCGACCACCCAATATTATCAATGTATACAACAAGGACCCCCTGAATCCAAAGTTTTTTCAATTTATAGGTCAGGGTCAAACATATATGAAAAATAACCACCTAGGCAATTGTATTGTCTTGTCTGTACAATGACATCTAGGAGAGGCAACAAACTAACAGCTAAAGTAACACAGAAGAAAAACTAAGGTTCTGATTGTTTAATAACAAAGTTATATTTAAAAACACATGTTCTATAAAAAGACTTGTTTCCATAAAAAATATACAGATCAAATCAGACAATAATCATAAAACAAATCACAAAGTAATACAATAGAAGAAAAACACAGTAAGTGGCACAACAATCAATTCAAATTCGACGCGCGTTTCGGCGACCAGCGCCGCCTTCAGGAATTGCCACGTATTACCTGGAAGAGATGTAGGATAACAATGCATTCAATCAGACCATTGCATATTTAATATATTACATATATAGAAAACAATTAAAATCATTACATTTTAGATACAGAACCTACAAATGTACAGTTAATAAAGGAATGTTTTCATTGCCTCTCACATCTAGATAGACAAGAAAGACTACTGGAAATAAGTCTTATTATTAATAGTTTTCTTCAATGCTCATTTCAAACCATTCAAGAGGGTATGAAAATTAAGATTTTAAGTGATCAAATAGATTAGAGCCCAACATCGCAATGAGCAAAGATAAGACCGTGATTTATATCCATGATGTCAGTACCAAGGTCAATTTATAGTTTAATTTACGATATAACCAGGCTTGTAATGGTACTTACTTAGACAATTTTCAACGGTATGAAAAAATGGTACAAGATAGTTCCTTTCATGTGGATTATTAATTCAAATGTCTGTGGAAAAAGAAATTTAAATATTTTAATGTAAGGAAACCCCCATAGATTTGATTGGCCTTGGTGAATTCAAACTAACTCTGTTCTCCGGATATAGTTAATACTTACATTCGTTTTATGATAAACTCTTCCTAGTATCTTAATTCTCACGATGACGCGACTGTTGATTTTCACGCGTTGATAAAAACACAGCTTAGGCACTAATAGATACGTAAAGCGCCACTATTAGTTGATGGTGGAAATATCGCTTTGTAAGAATGGACGTCTTTTGTATTTATCTAGGTAATGAAAATATCGTAAATAAGTAAATAGATACAAATGAGAAGTGCATAAAGTCCATAACTATACACTAAAAAGTCTACAAAGTCAACGTGCGCGCCATTAAAAATGATTCGAAGGCATATGTTGCCTTCTAAAATCTCTAGCGTGACTAGGAGAGGAGTCCATGGATTCAAAGTGATAAACCTTAATTTGAAAAAAGAGATAGATGAAAAGGGGCCACGATAAGGCGTCCTTTAATCTCAACATAATAGTAAGAGCAAAATATTTGCTAGAATAGACATGCATATAACTAGCATGACTAGCATATAAACCTAAAAACAAATAAGGGCTCACACAAGGAAGTCCGTATTCAATAATGCTTTCCAGATTGTCTTTTGTATTTAGACGACAATTAGAGCCTTCAAAACATGAGGCTGCGAACCAATAATAGGAAAATTAAATAAGAGAGGGTCAAAGAAGCAGCCATCCTATTGATACCCATATCTTTTGAAAGAAGAAACATAACACAGTTACCTAATATATGAAAGGTCGAAAACTCTAGACTTCTGATATGTCAATGATTTTCAAGACAACGAAACTGCAAAAATTAGGTAGAAAGACCATATCAGCAGTTGTACTTAATAATTTGTAGAATCTACTGTTATGTTCTTTTTAAGAAATCCTATATCTAGTCCGAATAGATTACTTAATATGTACAAATCGTGGACTTCAAACCTCTGGTATATCGATAGTATGTAAAATTCGTAGACCTCAATCTTCTGGTAAATCAATAAAATACGGGTTTGTAAAACTGCAAGGATAAGCAGTAATTTCGCAAAGGCTTAAAGCTGCAGAAAATAAACAAATAGACGATTTCAAAAGGCGCACTCAACAACAGGGAATAGCTGAACATATATTCGTAAAGAAATTCACGGCTAAAGATATCGGGCGGCATCAGCATTTACCTTTGATAGTGCTTTGCCAAGAGAGACCAGAGGAGGACGGCGTCTTACGTCATTCGGCGGCTAATGGCGGGAAGGTATCAACAGATGGTTGAATACAAAACCCTTTTAATAGCACGCCATACATTGGATGGGCCTCTCTAGGCAGGTCATGTGCTATACCATGTGATTAGTGAACCGGAGCCTGCAAAAAAATAGTAAACAGACGATGTCCCTTAAATACAAGAAACCAGTATCGGTCAAGAAAGATCGAAGTCAATAATTATTGCGGATAGATATATTCATCTGCTAATAGATGTGTATAATTTTAACCCAAGATTTTTCAAATTAAAAAGACACACTTAATCTAAAAATCGAGCAAGTGAGTAACGAATACGAATCATAAGTGGAAAGACAGATAAAAGAAAGCTCAAACATACATGATGTAAATAGCAGAATAAATAACGCTTTCCATGGAACGCAACTTGCATAGCTGTTGTGATACAAATTAAATTAAAATCACAGCGCAACTACCATTTGGGGGTGCAGTCTCTTGTGATTTCTGGCTAGAATAAAGTGAGACCATTATAGATAACATGGGGCACGAACATACATAGTGTGGATAGCAGAATGAATAACGCTTTCAAGGGAGCGCAGATTGATTAGCTGTTGTGATACGAATTAAAATCACAGCGCAACTACCACTTGGGAGGGCAGTATCTTCTGTTTCCTTTACTGAAATCGAGTGAGACCATTAAGGTGAATACAGATCATACCAAAAGAGTTCACTTTTGTTTGGTATACACAATATAAATATATTTACTCGCAGCCCAGTTAATACTAAACAGGAGAGTATTATATTATAGTCTATCTCGATATAGGGGATCCTAATAAACCAAAAATTGCAACAGATCACTAAGGGCTACGTAAGTTACTGTGGTATATAAAAAAGCTCGCAGCCCACCAAATTAATAGATGGCAGAGCATGAAATGAGGATGTGAATAAATTAAATATTAACAATGATCTACTGCAGGGATGTTAGAAAATAGCGTGTTCCCATGGGATTTCGCTGTTTAAACCATTTTTAAAAGTGTCTAGAGAAAAAATCCAAATAAACTCTCGTTTTTTCCTAACTTGCATGCCACCTTTGGCATCTGAAATAATGATTTTCTCTAGTATACACCATTTGAAGTCATCTGGTCCATGGTCTTATTCAATGAAATGTTTCACCATGGGTGACAATAGTTTTTTTATTCGAATGGCGGAACGATGTTCCGTCAACCGCACCTGAATTGATCTTGAGGTTTCTCCAACATATCCTTGAAGGCAAGGGCATTGGATGCAGTAAACATTATTAGATGCCCTACAGTTCCACATATGGCTAGCGTTCATGGTGTAGCCATTATGGGTAAATTCTTCCCCATGAAGGATAGCATTACAGGATTTGCATTAAGAACATGGCACTGTACCTTTAATTGGTTGTTTGGTATCAATCGATTTCTGTAGGAAAATCTGTTTGTTACGTGGATCATTAAACCGTGAATGGACAATTTGATCTTTAATGTTTGTATTACGTTGATGCGCAAATAGTGGTTTAGCCAGCTTTTGGTCCTTGGAACAATTACTATTTAAAATATGCCAGTTTGAATTGACAATTTGTTTGACTTGGCATCCAAAGCCGAGTGTTTAGTAATACATACTAGTTGTTTGTTGTCCTTAGTGGTTTTAGGTCTCAATAGGTAGTCCCTATCAAAAAATCTAGCTCTCTTGTAGGAATCCCTGACCAGCCGGTGGGGATATCCTCTTTCTAGAAATTTCTTTCTCATCACAGCTGCTTGTTTGTCAAAGTCACAAAGATTAGAGCAGTTGCGCCTCACCCTCAAGAATTGAGAAAAGGGGATGCTCTGTTTCTGATTTCGTGGATGAAAACTTTGATAGTGCAACATAGTATTCCTCGCAGTAGGTTTGACAAATAGGTCCACTTTGAGTTTTCCTTGGTCATTAAGAATTAATATATCCAAAAATTCAACTTTCTCTCTACTCCCATGAGAAGTGAATTTCAGGTTATGATCCAAGGCTTTTATCCAGGCGAGAAACTCATCCAGAGCTTCTCTCCCATTGGTCCAGATAAAGAAAATATCATCAATATATCTGGACCAATGGGAGATAGACTCAAAAAAGGGGGCGATCTCATTATATATAAACCTATTTTCAAAAGCAGCCATAAATAGATTTGCTACCGATGGAGCCACCGATGCACCCATACTTATGCCCTTTATTTGGCGATACAATCGAGATCCAAACTCAAAGATATTCTCCGTCAAGACTATTTTCAGACATGCAAGGGTGAAAGTTTTGGGACAAGGTATTTTCTGATCCTCGGTGAACCACTCTGTGGTCTCCATAGCTCCCGATAAGGGAATATTACTATATAGAGATTCCACATCGAGTGTCACAAGTAGGTCAATAGAGGAATTAAAATTAAAATGTTCTACTTTTCTTTTTTTTTTTTTTTTTTTTTTTGGAAAACCTTTATTTGTAGAAAAAGTACACCGCTATTCAGCCTTATATCCCGGAGGCCAGGCAGCATTGAGGTAGCAGGTAAGATCGTGTACAATACTGTGCGCAGAAGCAATCAGGTTTAATTTTCAATAGCATCAAACTTAGTATAAATAAACCAAAGAATAGGAAAGCCTCAAAAAGGCTAAGAGAAAAAGGCGTGCGCTAGGCACGAAAGGGAGTCAAAGAGAAAAAGGAGTGGCTGAGGACAGTACAGAAGTAGTGGAATTGCGCAGCGGGAGGGGGTCGAGGGCCGCACACCCAAGACAGCACACAATAGCAGTGACAACAATAAGGCACTTGGGGGGTAACACACCAGGATAACCCATCTGGAACTGCGGGAAGGGGCTCTACGGGGAAGGTTGGACTTCAGAGTCAGTCTCTATTGGGGGGTCGCAAATGTCACCTCTGTAGGAGTTCCAGGCTCCCCACACAGACCTCCACATTTTAGGCTTGCCCCTGGCCATGTACACCGTCTTTTCACGCAGCATGCACCAGTCCATGTTGGTTTCCCATAAGCTGAGGGAGGGAGGAGCAGGCGCACCCCATTTCTGGGCGATGTCCCTCTTGGCCACCATATTACCCAGGGTGACCCAACGGGTCTGGGCTACACTGTAATCATTCGGACACCAAACATTGAGGAGGCATCGCCGGGCCTCAGCCGGTAAGGCCACGCCAGTCACTTCCTCCATCACCTCATGCACTCGCGTCCAATACCGGGCAACCCCAGGACACTCCCATATGATGTGCAGGAAAGTAGCAAGCATACCACAACCCCTCCGACACAGGCCATCCGTGGAAAGTCCCATATGTACGAGTCTAGGGCCAGTGACATACACCCTGTGTAGTATTTTCAACTGAACAAGGCGGAGTCGTGCTGATATGGCCACCTCCCGGCGGGAGGAGACCGCTGATTGCCACTCCTCGTCGTCCATCTCTATACCATCATTCACCCAGTGCAACCTCAATCGTTCAAGCAGATCCACTCTCACATTGATGAGTTTTTTGTACGTCAGGGAGATAGCGCTGTCCGGCATGTGGCCGTCCAGCACCCGATCCTCCAGGGGTGATGACTCAGGGATCGCATCTCCATCAGATATGTGAGGGGAGAGGGCATGACTAAGCTGGGCGTGTCGGAAATATTCCGTCGACGCCAGCTGGTACTCAGACTGTAGCATGTCAAACGACTTGACCCTCCCCCTCGCCATCATGTCCCCAACCTTAGATATCCCGATGGTGTCCCACCGGTCGAAACCTTTAGTTTTCCACAGCTTTCCCAGTATGTCTGAGTCATATAGGGGTGTGGCCAGGGTAATCCTATCTTTCCAGCCCAGAGTGTCAGTGACCGCGCGCCATATATGTACCATCGTTTTGGTGGGGCCCGTCAGCTTCCGGTCCAAGGACCTGGAGTATAAGGCTCTATAATAGTTCCCGTCGTTCACGAGCCACCGATCCATGGCGTAGCCCGGGCTGGCCGCTGGGCCATAAAGGCCGTGGTTGATGGCCGCAAGCTGGGACGCCCAATAGTAGCGTCGCATATCCGGTAGGGCGATACCCCCGTCGTAACACGGTATAGTCAGCTTGAGCAACGAGATTCGTGGCCTCCCATCCCACAACAGTGCTCGCTGCAGTGATTCGATCTCTCCAAAGTATTTGGCCGGGACCGGATCTTGGGTGTTTTGCAAAGCGTAGAGGAAGCGAGGTAGCGCCATCATTTTGAATAAAGCGGCTCTGCCCATTAGGGAGATCGGTAGCTTCTTCCATCCCTCGACATCCCTGCGTAACCGCGCAAGCGGTGGTAGAAGGTTGTGTGAATATCGGGCTCGGGGTCGCGCGACACGTAAATGCCCAGGTATCGAAAGCCCTGCTGGGCTATCTGTATTGAGCACCCACGGGGGAGGCGCGGAGTGTTTCCACACAACGTGTATAGTGAGGATTTAGACCAGTTGATCACCAAGCCGGAATGGGTCCCGAAGGTACCCAGCAGGTCAAAAACCACAATAAGTGAGCGGCAAGGAGAGGTGAGATACAAGAGGATGTCGTCCGCGTAAAGCGACACTCGGTCCTCAAGGCCAGGTGACCACGTAATCCCGGAGACATCAGGGTGCGTCCTGATCCAAGCCGCCAGGGGTTCCAGTGCCAGGGCGAACAGGAGCGGCGAGAGCGGACAACCTTGTCTGGTGCCCCTGTGCAGCGCAAAGGAGGCCGACAGCCGACCATTGACGGCCACATTAGCCAACGGTGCGGTATACAGCAGTCGGACCCATCCGATGTAAGTGGGCCCAAACCCCAACTTGGCTAGTACAGCCCACAAGTAATTCCACTCCAGCGAGTCGAAAGCCATGGTGGCGTCAAGCGAGGCGAGAACTGCAGGCTCACGAAGCAGGTGAGCACGTGCCATGACCGCGTGAAGCCTCCTCAAGTTGAGCGCCGTGTTCCGGTGCGGTATGAAGCCGGACTGGTCCGGGTGAACCAAGTCCGTGATCACACCCACCAGCCGGTTGGCCAGCAATTTGGCCAGGATCTTGGGTTCGGCGTTCAGTAGCGAGATGGGTCTATAGGACCGGCACAAATCACGTGGTTTTCCTTCTTTGTGGATCACCACAATGGTGGCGAGTCTCTGGTCGAGGGGGAGTTCTCCCGTCTCGCGGGCTTCAAGGAACATATTAAGCAGTGGTGTGGCCAGCGCATCGGCCTTGAGTTTATAAAGCTCGACCGGGATACCGTTGGGTCCCGGTGCTTTGCCGGAGCGCAGCGAGCGGATCGCCAGGGCCACCTCATCCACAGACAGATCTCGATCCATGTCTTCTCGGTCAAGATCCGAGAGGCAGGGAAGGTCAATGTCCTCCAGAAAGGAGGCCGAGACAGACTCTGGGAGAGGATTTGCGGAGGTATATACCCCCTCAAAGTATTCAGCGAAGGACCCAACTATAGCCGCCGGGTCCGTCGGGGATAAACCATCCTCACCCACCAGTTCTGGGACCACCCGGGACGCCAGTTCCCGTCTATCCAGCCACGCCAAGAGCTTGCCCGCCTTATCACCCGAGTCATATATCCTGCCCTGCTGTTCCCTGCTCAAGGCCTTCGCTGCATCAGTGGTGGTCGCCCGGAGTTCGGACTGTTTAAGGGAGAGAGCGTGAATCAAGTCGGGAGACGGATCCAGCTCCAGTCGGGCGCTCAGGTCAGCGAGATCAGACTCCAGCCGCACCACGTCCTCATCCCGGCGGCGGCGAGCCTCCGCAATCAGGGAGAAGGCCTCGCCACGAAGCACAGTTTTAAAGGCCTCCCAAAGGGAGACAGCGGAGTCAGTATTTTCGACAAAGTACCGGTCCATAGCTTTAGTCAGGAGAGCCCTGGTCTTCGGGTCGCGAAAGTAACACGGGTTAATGGGAGCCACTCGCGAAGACGCGGGGATCTGGAAGTCAAAAGAGACCCAGACCGGGGAATGATCTGAAATGCCCCTAGCTAAGAGACGCGCGGTGGACACAGACTGCGCCTGGGCAGCCGGGGTGAGGACGTAGTCTATTCTAGAAAAGCTACCGTGGGCACCCGAGAGAAAAGTGTACTGCCGCTGGGTGGGATGTAACAATCGCCAGCAATCAACCATCCCTATGGAACTCAAAAAATCAGGCAGCCAAGATTGGGAAGGGCGAAGATCCCTGGATGGAAAGCGGTCCAACTCCCCCGAGACTACAGAGTTGAAGTCCCCACCCACCAGCAACAATCCCTCGGGGAGACCTAAAATGGCGCCTCCCAAGTCCCTGAAAGTAGTCTCCTGCAGCCCCGGGGGAACATAAACCGAAACCAAAACTAGCGTGCGGCCCTCCCACTTGACCACCACCGCCACGTATCTGCCTCTTTCATCAGCAAGCACAGACTCCACCTCCAACGGGAGGGACGTGCGCACCATGATGCCCACCCCTCTGGAACCCGAGGAGAACCCTGAATGTGCCACCATTTTGTATCCCCGTCTATTCAAGGCTTTACAGGCATGTCCCACCAAGTGGGTCTCTTGTAGAAAAACCACATCAGGCGAACAGCGCTTGAGCATCTGCAACACAACACCCCTCTTAATACGGTCCCCCAACCCGTTAACATTCCAGCTCAACAAATTAAGAGATTTACCCCCCATCATCAAGGACGTTCCGCGCCCCCCCCCCCCACCCACAACAGCGCCCACAGCAATAACATTTCAGTCCAGTAGTTCCTCAGCCAGAACAAAGAGTAAGACAAAGAAAAAGTACGAAAAAACACACCCCAACTACCCACCACCCTGCACCCCTGCATCAGACTATAATCCACCCCAACTAGCAGTGTGCCTGTCGCCCCTTAACTAACCTACAAGAAGCCCACAGAGGAGAAAGGAGACATCCCATCCCCCCCGTCATCCCCCATATTAATTACAAAACGAGTCAAAATAATAGCAGCAATGTCAAAAGCCGAAGCCCCTCACGGCAACCCAGCTCTCGGAAGGCAAGTAACCAAACAATCATTCCTGCGCTTCTGCGCCTCCGGTGGTCTCCTCCGTCTGGTCGGTCGGCTCATGTCGTTCCTGGGGCAGGGTATCAAGCCAGTGTCCCACATCATCCGGGAAGTCAAAGAAGAAGGTCCGGTGGTCACGCTCAATGCGGAGCTTGGCAGGATAGAGCATAGAGTAGCGCAGGCCCATTTCCCTCAGTCTCCGTTTCACCCCCGTGAAGCTCTGGCGCTTTTTCTGAACAGCCTGGGTGAAATCCGGGAAGAAGTTCACATCAGAGTTCTGGAAGCGGAGAGGGCCCGCGGTCCTCGATGCTTGCAGGATAGCGTCTCTGTCCCTGTAATTGAACAGCCTCGCGATGATGGGGCGAGGGGAGGCACCCGATTTCGGCGGCCCACCCGGGATCCTCTGGGCCCGTTCCACCGAAAAGAACTTGCTCAGGCCCCCCGGTGCCAAGTTCTTAACCACCAGTTCTTCCACAAAGAGCTCAGTCGAGTCCTCCTCGGCCTTTTCCGGTACACCGGTGATGCGAACATTTTGGCGCCGCGCGCGACCCTCGAACTCGTCCAGTCGACGCGCCAGCATTCCGTTAGCCATTTTCAGGTCGCGCACCTCCAACTGTATATAAGACACATCCGTGACCAGGCTGGAAGTCTTAAGGTCCAGCGATTTCACCCGGTCATTAGTTTTCCCGAGGTCGGTCCTGATGAGGTTTAACTCAATCTTCAGGGAGTCAACCTTGCTGGACAGTTCCTCGCGGAGAGTGTGCATCTCCGTCTTCACCCCCGATATCGCTCCCATGACGTCCCGAAGAGTTATCTCGGAGTCGTCCGGCGATTCATCTCTTCCTGAGTCCTTAGTACGACCCGCCAGTACCGGTGATCCCTTAGACTGGGAGAATCGCTCCGGAATGGTGGACTGGGACTGGGATGGTTTCCTGTTGAGCCGCTGAGATTTGCCTGCGTCCGAGCCTCCCTTGCCCGCCATGTTGGCACTCTCGGGACGGGGGGACACCAGGGGCGAAAGAGTCCAGTGTAGTATGTCCAATGCACACGACGATATCTCCAAAGTCCAGTGTTGAGGCCGCTCAGCAAGGCGCTCAAGGATCAGAAGCACCCACAGGGCTCGAGAAATTCACTCGACCGCTCACATTTGCGAGTGAGATTGATTAAGGACGAGCTATTTTTAGGTCCTACTCGCCCTTTCTGGCGAGTAGGAATACAAACTTGACACTTGACCTCTGCCTCTGAAAGCAGAGGAAATGTGACAAGAAAGCAAGATTTAAAGGCATCTTTATTGCTCACGAAGTAAATGAGCAATAAAAATGCTTTTAAATCTTGCTCACTTGTCACATTTGCTCAGTTTTCAGAGTTTGAGGTCAAGTTCATTTAAGTTAGGTCGAGGAGATTTTGTAGTTTACTAGACCTGCAGGTCTAGAGCATTTTACATGATTTGTCGAGCCCTGACCCATCGGGATGAAGAAGCGTAGGCAGGGAGGTACCATGTGGAGACACCGCTGTACCCCACAACGGTCGCCAGTGATGCGGGCGGAGCCTCCGGGATCCGTCGAGCTAACTGAGGCTAGGAATGTCCGATTTTCATTCCGAAAGCGGGTGCCGCCTCAGGACCGGCTTAGCAACCGATTCCCACAATCGTGGGACAGGATGGATCACAGGATTATTGCGGAGGATCGGGAGGTCTTCGGAGCTCCGAGCTCACGCGGCCATCTTGGTTGGCAGCGAAGCTCCTCCCCAATGTTCTACTTTTCTGATCATATCCCCTGTGTCCTTAACATAGGAAATTATATTTGGAATATATGGCCGAAGATGGTAATCGACATATTTTGATAATGGCTCAGTAATGGTGCCTATTGTAGACACTATTGGTCTATAAGGTGGGTTCTTCTGATCCTTATGAATTTTTGGTAAGCCATAAATACAGGCAGTCTTACCTTGATTGTGATTTAAATATTCGTATTCTTTCTGGGTAATATCTCCTAGATCAAGGGCTTGAGACTTATTTCCAGTAGTCTTTCTTGTCTATCTAGATGTGAGAGGCAATGAAAACATTCCTTTATTAACTGTACATTTGTAGGTTCTGTATCTAAAATGTAATGATTTTAATTGTTTTCTATATATGTAATATATTAAATATGTAATGGTCTGATTACATGCATTGTTATCCTACATCTCTTTCAGGTAATACGAGGCAATTCCTGAAGAAGGCGCTGGTCGCCGCAACGCGCGTCGAATTTGAATTGATTGTTGTGCCACTTGCTGTGTTTTTCTTCTATTGTATTACTTTGTGATTTGTTTTATGATTGTCTGATTTGATCTGTATATTTTATATGGAAACAAGTCTTTTTTATAGAACATGTGTTTTTAAATTTAACTTTGTTAATAAACCTTAGTTTTTCTTATGTGTTACTTTAGCTGTTAGTTTGTTGCCTCTCCTAGATGTCAGTGTACAGACAATTCAAAAAGGGGGGGTGGTGATGAACAGAGTGTCTGAATTAAGCAGACCACTCTTACCCAGTCAAGAGATCAGGGCTTGATCCATCACCGTTATTTAGCTCACTGCATCACCCCAGTTCAGAACCTGGCTATATGCAAATTAGTCTGACCCAGTGCCTCATGGGAACAGGGCAGACCAAACTACCAAGCCAATTCTTCACCGGAAAGGAGACAAGCTTCCGGGGACCGGTTTCTGGCATTTCAGCCATCGTCGGCCCGGCTTGCTTGAATCCTGGTGGTGCAGTGAGCAAGGGACTCATGTCTGAGTATACCCTGCCACACTTGTGGTGGCCAAAAACGATTCAAAAAGGGGGTGGTGATGAACAGAGTGTCTGAATTAAGCAGACCACTCTTACCCAGTCAAGAGATCAGGGCTTGATCCATCACCGTTATTTAGCTCACTGCATCACCCCAGTTCAGAACCTGGCTATATGCAAATTAGTCTGACCCAGTGCCTCATGAGAACAGGGCAGACCAAACTACCAAGCCAATTCTTCACCGGAAAGGAGACAAGCTTCCGGGGACCGGTTTCTGGCATTTCAGCCGTCGTCGGCCCGGCTTGCTTGAATCCTGGTGGTGCAGTGGGCAAGGGACTCATGTCTGAGTATACCCTGCCACACTTGTGGTGGCCAAAAACGATTCAAAAAGGGGGTGGTGATGAACAGAGTGTCTGAATTAAGCAGACCACTCTTACCCAGTCAAGAGATCAGGGCTTGATCCATCACCGTTATTTAGCTCACTGCATCACCCCAGTTCAGAACCTGGCTATATGCAAATTAGTCTGACCCAGTGCCTCATGGGAACAGGGCAGACCAAACTACCAAGCCAATTCTTCACCGGAAAGGAGACAAGCTTCCAGGTAGCCAGGTTCTGAGCTGGGATGGTGCAGTGAGCTAAAAAACGGTGATGGATCAAGCCCTGATCTGTTGACTGGGTATGAGTGTTCTGTTTAATTCAGATACTCTGTCCATCACCACCCCCTTTTCTGAATCGTTTTGTCCACCATAAGCGTGGAAAGGTATACTCAGATGTGAGTCCCTTGCTCATTGCACCATCAGGATTCAAGCAAGCCGGGCCGAAGACGGCTGAAATGCCAGAAACCGGTCCCCGGAAGCTTGTTTCCTTCCCAGTATAAGAATTGGCTTGGTAGTTTGGTTTGCCCTGTTCCCATGATGCACTGGGCCAGGGACAGACTAATTTGCATGTAGCCAGGTTCTGAGCTGGGATGGTGCAGTGAGCTAAAAAACAGTGATGGATCAAGCCCTGATCTGTTGACTGGGTATGAGTGTTCTGTTTAATTCAGATACTCTGTCCATCACCACCCCCTTTTCTGAATCGTATTGTACAGACAAGACAATATAATTGCCTAGGTGGTTATTTTTCATATACCACCCAATAATATTACAGGCAAGTGCTGCGCGGCCTGGACTGATTGCCCTGGAAGCTGTGTGCTGGACGAGCGCCTAGGTTGCATGGCCGTGTCTGGCTGACGCGGATATCTAAGGAAAACTGCCTTGAGCTAGATGGGCATGTGCTGGGTTAAATGCAGGAGTGAGATAATGTGGCCCGTGTGACAACGCCATCACAGCACTAGTATACAAAGTGAAGGAAGATCTGCGCCATGTGCGGGTGGAGATATCCTGCCCCCAGACTCTGGGACCCCGGCTACCTGGGACGCCGAGAGGTAGCGGCGGAGGAGCCAAAAGCGAGATCGAATGAAGTAGTGACTCCTAGCCCCCTCCTCACGCAGTGAGTATTAGCTACTGCGTTCCCCTAGAACCTGTGTGTGTGGCAGTGTGTGTGTGTGGCTCTGTGTGTGTGGCTCTGTCTGTGTGTGTGTGTGTGTTTCTGTGTGTGTGTGGCTCTGTGTGGGTAGCTTTTTTTGTAGGTGGCTCTATGTGTGGGTGGCTCTGTCTGTGTGAGGGTGGCTTCGTGTGTGGGTGGCTCTATGTGAATGACTCTGGGTGGCTCTATATGTGTGTGTGGGTGGCTTTGTGTGTGTGGCTCTGTGTGTGGGTGCAAATGCAATAGGTCACACCTTTGCGAGCGATTAAGCTATTGGCATTGTAAATGACAATGCCATTTATTTGTTTTAAAAACATAAACATAAATAAAAATGTCATGAGCAATGCCAATAGCTCTAACTTTAACGATGCCGAGACCATTGCATTATAAATGCTTGTTTAAATGTTGAAAGGATTTGCTGAATACGTGTTTTGTAAACTGTAGCTGTAACAGGAAGAACTGGTCCTAGCAGTATGTTACCTATGTGCCCAGTCATCATTCATGAAACATTCGGTCCAACAGCTGAGCCCTTGTTTTGAAAGGGAGCTTCTGAAAAGACGATTGCTCTTAATAGATGATTACCCTAAGTTGTCAATGTGAGCCTTAAATGTAACATGTACTTCATTATACTGGGTACACTATTAATTGTTCTGTTATTATGATACTTTTTCCAGTCAATACTATTACGATCTCCCGAAGGCCTCCCTCCATAAGTTTATTTGAAGGTGTAGGTTTTTTATGACAGTGCGAGGCCCGGCTATATTATCGTGTTGGTAAGTTACGTTCTCTACAAAGCAGGTGAAAGCAATACCAACGCTTGGAACTTTCGAGTTGGGATATTTGCACTTTTGGTGCACTATGTTGGTCTTTCCTGAAAAATAGTGCTGTAAGCCAAGTTGATCGGAGCTGTGTTAAAGCCATTGCATTATTAAGAGATTTTTGTTGAGCAGCAAGTTTTAGATTGAAATGCACCAACTACTTGCTCCTTTTACCTCTGCCGAGCCTTCGTGTACTCGTACCTCAGTGGTCCAGTCAGTATTTGGTAACTCCACCATGTCAGTCTTTTGTATTGGTGGAACCACCTGCCAACGCGGAATTCTTCAGATTCGTTGCAACACAGCAATTGGCTGCGCCGAGTTTGGCATGAGGAGAGTACTATAAATAGCGATGTATGGCAGATTTTTGCAAGTGCTGGTTCGCCCTTTAATTTTCCCAGAATATCCCTTCTCTGTTTAAGGTAAATACGTAATTTTCCTTTTAAATTGCAGTTCATCCTGCGGAGTGTCGTTAAAATGTCCTGGTTCAGCTTTTCCTCTTTCCAGCTCTCCAATTAATTCTCAACTCTCCAGGTTCTATCTACCTGTTCCGCATATTGCGGCAAATCTTTAAGATTCCTAGTGGTTAAAAGCACTCTGCTGCCACTAGAGGCCTACTTAAATTGTCCAGGTCAGTGTCTGTATTTCACCAATTTTGATAATTTTAAAGGACTAAGAAACCTTCTGATTGAGGTTTAAGTTTTACACAGTCCAGACGAATATAACATTGTGATGCTTTTGAATCACTTTGTTTTGACTTACTTTTGGCATCTGTGAGACCTAATTGATTGCATGTACCTTACATGTACTTTCAAATGGATGTAACGTACCAGCGAACACTATCTCAAGAGTTCGGGACCTGATTACTGAAATGTATTTTCCCTGACCTATTTCGTCATGCGTGGAATGGCGGAAACGGGTTTGCACATTTTTTAAACGGGCCCAATGCGCAGGAAATAAACACCCAGTGTACCAGGCCCATTTACTTTTTGTTCAAAAAAACAAACCCCACTTTCGGATCTTGTTTTTAGGTCGAGCAGATAGAGTCTGCGCAGAGACCTATTGTTGGCCGTATTTGGGAATGTGGACACGAGAGGGGCACGAGCGCAGATTTCACCTCGTGGGCGCGCACGGCGCCGCGCCCCTCTCGTGCCTCATATTCCCATGCGCAAACACACTCACACAGCCACACTCACGCATGCGCACATACACAGCCACACGCATACACAGGCACACACACTGCATACACACAGGCACCCCCCCTTAAACAGACACACGCGCACACAGACAGACGCACGCACAGACACCCTCACCCCCACCCTCACCCTCACTCCCACTCACCGGGCTCGTCTCCCCTTAGGCATGGGAGTCCCTTTCCGATGTTCTTCACGACAGGACTTCAGCTGCCGGACCTGGTAAGGCGGGGGCTGCCCGCGCATGCGCGGCATTTCTAACCGGGGCTCTTCTAGAGGAAAGTGAGAAATGCCGCCCATGCGGGGGCAGCCCCCGCCTTACCAGGTCCGGCAGCTGAAGTCCCGTTGTCAACATTGATATACGACGCATTTTTTTCTGACAGAAAGAATCCAATCAGGGCCTGGTAAACCTTAGATGGATACCCAACATTATCACTAGTGTTTACATAAGTCAAAGTGGTTTAGGCCCATGGATCTAGGAATACAAAGTGGCAGAGATATCTAGGAGCCACAGTGATACGAGGGGTTTATAATGATATGTTGTTTTGTCTTATGTCTATCAACTGCTGAATTGTTATATATATGTCTTTGTTAGCTGTGTATTCTATAATTGTGTTTGTATAATATTGTTGTCAGTTGCGTATGATCATTTCAAGGTATATTCCTTGGATTTTAAACTGTTTTGTATTAATCTGCCCTGTATTTTATTGCTGAGATATTGGTTTTTTAATAAAATTAGACTGTGAACGATTTTATTTCTTTGTGGAAATCCTTATATATTCCCTGATACATAGTGGATTATAGGTCCTCTTCCCCGACACGACAGGGGTGAGGTGAACAATTTGACTCCAGGGATTCCCCTTTTGACTTACTGTCCCGTTGTGAAGAACATCGGAAAGGGGCTACCCATTGCTCGTTTTTTTTGGTATCCATTTCACGGAGAAGCAACTAAATAAAACAACGGCTGACGTCTTGTTCTATCTTGCGTGAACCCTTCTGGACTTGATTTTGTTGAAAGCACTTTATTTTAATGGTTTTAGGCGAGTGGGCACTGGGTGGAACACGCATCAGGCTGGGACTCGGTGGAGCGCGCATCAAGCTGGCATGCCTCAAACGCCGTGGAGCGTCTCAAAAGCTTGGAGTATATTGAAGTGCATTCTTCCATTTACAGTGTGCATAGAATTCATGTTTCCATCCATCGGATAGATTGCACCAACTCTTCAAACGTTGACCTGTTTAACTTCGCAAGGATAAAAGTAGGATGAAACTGATAGTTGAATGAAATCGCAGTAGCACTGGAGAGTTGTTTACGGTCAGGAGTTGAATTTCTTACATAACACTATCATGGAAGTACAAACGGATTAGCAATTTTTATTATTTTAACTACTATTTTGCATGCAATCATACATGCTTAGCTGAACTGACCTGATAACTGAAGAGGCGTTAGGCACGTGCGTTCTTATTCACCATCATTAATTTACTTGCATTATGAGCACAGTTGGTTTGGGATTGGAGGAGCCACGGACACCCTGCGGGCACTCAGTGCAGGCATTCTGGGAGATGTAGTGCGAATGTGTGTTGGGGCGGGGGGGTTATTTGTAAATAGCACGGCATGCACAAAGCCTGATGTTTGTTTTTATTTCGCATGAGGGTGGAGCGCATTGAAGTTAATTAGTCTGAGGGAAGATAAAAACAATCGTTTTCAATGGCACAATTGAAATTTCGCAAGGAACGGGCTGCTTCCCTTGAAGTTGAATGAAGGAAGCCAGGCTACATGGGAATTCTAACATGGCGCTACTTTCAAAAAGCTTATATTGGTCACTTTCAGTCACGAACGTAGTCAAACATAAGGTGTGGTAAGCAAGGGAATGGACATTGTGATACAGGGGTGTTCTCTCCGAGGGAAGGGGTGTGACTGGCAAACATGCATTTGTAGCTGGTTTGTAAGCACAGATTAAATAGGGATTTCTGAAGTTTCCATTTCGGACATAAATACGGGGTTCAAGATCACTGTTGCATTTGTTTTAAGGAGGATTTTTTTGCATTGGGGGGGGGGGGGGGGTTAGTAGAGTTACTGGCAAAAAATGAGTTACTCTCTGGAAACGTGCACCAGGAAAGACTGCACTGCCACTCACGCCTGCACCACTGCTCAACATTGATATACGTCTCCCTTTTGACAGCACCTTAAACTTCAACAGCTCAGGATGGGTGCTGCACAAAATCCTCAGTTATACATGACCTACATATAGAAAGCAGATGACAACCGAATGATCACTTGGTTTGCTCCTAGCATCGTCGTCAACAACAGGGAGTGGGGAGGTGGGCGGAGTGTGGATACTAGCATAAATGTTTCTAAGTTTATCTGGCTCAAAGATATAAACAAATGTACTAAATGAAACTCTCCCACGTTACGGCAATTTTCATGAAATGTGAAACATCTTTGTTCTTTGGTTACGTGATGTTTGTTGCACGAGTGCCGAATATTCTGTTGGCTCGGCTCGTGCTCTTAGAGCACAGACTGAAATTTGGCTTGGCTCTCTCTGCTAATTAGCTGGCTCGCCCACCTGTATTGCTAGGCCTCTGGTCTGGATCAATCTGATTCTGGACTCTTACTTTCAGTCCTTTTCCTTTAAATGAGTGACCCTTTCTTTCTGCTGTTTTTGTACTCCACACCTTGCATCCTGTTTTCGGTTTTATATATCGGGGAGTCGGCCCGAAGGCATTGGACCGCTTTACATGCACAACAGATTACTCACCCTCACCCTCACCCTCACACCCCCTCACCCTCACACACCCTCACCCTCACCCCCCTCACCCTCACCCACCCTCACTCACCCTCACCCCCTCTCACCCTCACTCACCCTCACAGCCACACCCTCACCCTCCCTCACCCACACCCACCCTCACCCCCCCTCCCCCTCACCCCCCCTCACCCTCACTCCCCCTCACCCCCTCTCACCCTCACACACCTTCACCCTCACACACCCCCTCACCCTCACACCCCCTCACCCTCATGCCCCTCACACCCTCACACACCCTCAACATCACACCCCCACAACCCCTCACCCTCACACATCCTCACCCTCACACCCCAACACCCTCACATCCCCTCACCCTCACACACCCCTCAACCTCACACCCCTCACCATCGCACCCCCTCACCCTCACTCACCTCATTCTCACACCCCCTCACCCTCACACACCCCCTCACCCCCAGACCCCCTTACCCTCACACACTCACACCCCTTTACCCCCTCACACCCCCTCACCATCACACCCTCAGACCCCCTCACCATCACACACCCTCACTCACCTTCACAACCTCACCCTCACACACCCTCACCCTCACAACCTTCTCACCTTCACACACCCTCACTCACCCTCACACCCCCTCACCCTCACACACCCTCACACCCCCTCACCACCTCACCCTCTCACCCTCACACACCCTCACACACCCTCACTCTCACACCCCCTCACCCTCACACCCCCTCACACCCCCTCCCCCTCACACACCCTCACCCTCACACACCCTCACACACACACCCTCACCCACCTTCACCCACCCTCACCCACCCTCACTCTCACACACCCTCAGCCTCACACCCCCTCACCCCCTCTCACCCTCACCCCCTCACACCCCTCACCCCCTCACACCCCTCACCCCTCACACCCCCTCACCCCCTCACACCCCCTCACCCACCCCCTCACCCTCACACACCCCCTCACCCTCACACACCCCCTCACCCTCACACACCCTCACACACCCTCACCCTCCCTCACACACCGTCACACCCCTCATCGTCACACCCCCTCATCCTCGCACCCTCACACACCCTCACCAGCATAGCATAGCATAACAAAAAAAAGCATTGCATAGCATAACAAAAAAAGCATAGGATAGCAAAACATAGCACAGCATAACAAAACAAAGCATAGGAAAACAAAACATAGCATAACAAAACAAAACATAGCATAGCAAAACACAACAAAGCATAGCATAGCAAAACACAACAAAGCATAGCATAGCAAAACACAAAGCATAGCATAGTATAACAAAAGACAACAATACATAGCATAGCATAACAAAACATAGCATAGCATAACAAAACACAACAAAACATAGCAGAACAAAACATAGCATAGCATAACAAAACATAGCATAACATAACAAAACAAAGCATAGCAGAACAAAACATAGCTTAACCCCTTCCATGCGGCCGCGATTCTGCGCCTGTGCAGCAGAATCGCGAGTGGGCGGGTTTATGACGGCCCCCAGCTGTCATCAGCACACGAGCACGGTAGTGCATGACGGCTGGGGGCCGTCATCAGCATAGAAGGGGATAACAAAACAGCAGAACACAATAAAACATAGCGTAGCATAACAAAACACAACAAAACATAGCATACATAACAAAACATAGCATAGCAAAACATAGCATAACAAAACACAACAAAACATAGCATAGCATAACAAAACACAACATAGCATAGCATAATAAAACAAAACTTAGCATAGCATACTATAACAAAACATAGCATAACAAAACATAGCATAGCAAAACATAGCATAGCATAATATAACACAACAAAACATACCATAACAAAGCATAGCATAGCAAAACACAACAAAACATAGCATAGCATAACAAAACACAACAAAACATAGCTTAACAAAACAAAGCATAGGGTAGCAAAACTAAACATAGCATAACAAAACAAAGCATAGGATAGCAAAACAAAACATAGCATAACACAACGCAACAACACATAGCATAACAAAACATAGCAAAACACAACAAAACTTAGCATAGCCTAACAAAACACAACAAAACATAGCATAGCAAAACATAGCATACCAAACACAACAAAACATAGCATGGCATAGCATAACAAAACATAGCGTAGCAAAACAAAGCATAGCATAATAAAACACAACAAAACAGCATATCATAACATAGCATAGCAAAGCATAGCATAGCAAAACATAGCATAGCATAACAAAACATAGCATAACAAAACACAGCATAGCATAACAACTCAAAACATAGGATAGCAAAACATAGCATAACAAAAAAAAACATAGGATATCAAAAGAAAACATAGCATAGCATACAGCATCACTCAGCCCCACCACAGCATCACTCAGGGGCACCACAACATCACTATGCGATACAACAGCATCATTGAACGCCACAGCATCACTCGTTCGCCATCACAACATCACTCAGCGCCACCACAGCATGTATCTGTGCAACCAATCAACAACAACTGGTTCAAATATGTTCTCTCAATGTTTCAAGCTTTATTACAAATGTAACAACAAGATGTTAATATTCCACTTCTGTTCTTGTATTTTTTTCACAATAAAATACACTGAACATAATCTTCACTAAAGTTATTTACAAAACTTTAAGCTATTGCCATTATAAATTACAATAACTTTTATTTAAGTATTAATTATTTTAAAAAATTAAAAGCCATTGTCATTTGTAATATCAATACATTTAAGTCACGTAAATACAACACATATTGCATTACAAATGCTATAGGTGTCACATTTGCGAAAGTTATTACTATAGGCATTGTAAATGACAAAGCTATTAATTTCGCTATTTTCAAAAACAAAACATAAATAAAAAAATTGTCATTTACAATACCAATAGCTCAAACTTTCCTAATGCGAGACCTATTGCATTGCAAATGCTTGTTTTTTTTCTGGACAAAAAAAGTTTGCAGTGAGTCCTCTTTAAACATGGTGCCTGCTCGGCACACTTCACTGCTGTGAAGGAAGTTGTCACGGTGGTAGCTAACTGAAGCCATGGCTCCCACTTTAAAGCTGGCATCCAAGCACTCGCCCTGTCCCAAGGGCAAAAAGATTAACGAATTGAGAAAATACGATTAGTAGACATTTGGAAATCACCATAGTTTTGGCTCACTCCTCCTGTCTTTTGAGAGTATATTTTGGATAACCATGTCTAATACAGCTATGGAGTTGCCTTCAGTTTCTGAAACAGACACATTAGTGATAGATGCCTTACCTTAGAATATCCCCAGGCGTCAGACTGGATCCGGAAATTTTTGTGTAGCAATACCCCTGCGTGTCGGTAGGCGTCGTCCGCGGCTCCGCGTCCGGTGTCGGTGTCGTTCATGCCGGAATGACGTCGTCGGAGTACTTAGACGCCGCCCATGCGCGCTGACATAAGTTCTTCTTTTTTCCACGCCAGCTAGCGCAGATCCGGAGAAGCTCTACCCCTAGTCATTTTTTGACTAAACTTTTTGATCTTTTTGATAATTTCTTTCCTCAAGTCTTCAACTCTATCGGTGCCGGTAGGGATGCCCGGGTTCAAACCCTGTTCGAAGTGCGACCGACTGATGTCTGTTACGGACCCCCATCTCCGTTGCCTGAAGTGTTTAGGCCTCGACCACGACGACCGCACCTGCTCCGACTGCCGGGCCCTGACGTCTAAAGCTAGGCGGGAGCGGTCCCGCAAGCGACTCGAGCTCAGGCAGTCGGCCCCGCGCCGTTCCAGGTCCCGGTCCCGGTCCCACGGGAGGTCGAGGGACCAGTCGCGGGGTCGGAGTCATCGCAGCTCCGGGAGTGGACATCGGTCGTCAGGATCCAAGTCCACAGGTAAGAGGCATGAGAGGTCGGAGAGACGTCGTCGTTCCTCAGACTCACCCCGACGCTCGCACGATGCGGCCGGGGGTTCGGGCGACACCGCCCACGCGGCTCCGAGGGAGTCGCAAGCGTCGCCGCCTGCCCCACACATTTGGGTCCCTGGGCACGGCACGACGCCGGAGGAGATCGAGCGGTACCTCATGGCCATGAGGTCCCTCCCTCCTCAGTCCGGTTCCGTGGCGCCTTCGGGCCCAACGGTCCAGGCTGGAGGCCCTAGCGGGTCGGGTGCTTCGGCCCTGACGCCGCCGGCGACTTCGGTCCCGGCGCCGCAGGACCTCACTGGATCTGCTTCCGGATCCGGGTCGTCGCCGGTCTACCTCACGACCTCACTGGCGCCGGCCCCACGGGTGTCGCCACCGGCGCCCACTGTGGACGCCGCCCCCAATGTTCCCTTCGGTCCGACTCCGACGGCCTTTGGAGATTTTTATTTCCATGAGGAGGCATCGTCTGTTAATCCTGTTTTACAGGAGACGGGTGACGAGGGAGATTGGGAGGGGTCTGAGGACCCTCTGGCACTGGAGTGCTAGTCTCAACCGGACTGGACATATGAGCTTGGGGAGGCCAGTGGTATTGACACTTCGCCAGACACTGGATTTGTCTCCCCTCCAACCGTGGCTTCGGAGGAGGGGTCTACTAATAGTGTAGTGTTGACGAGGGCGACCAAGGCCCTAAACCTTGAGCTCCCCGTCGCGGCCGTGAGGACTAACCTCCTCACTGAGGTCCTCAAACCGCAGTCAAGCTCCAGTGAGCCTCTGCTGCCGTTCAATGAGGCCTTGTGTAACGTTCTTTTGGGCACTTAGTCCAAGCCCGCCACAGGTCCGCCTGTGGATAGGAACGTGGCCAGACGCTACCGCCCGGCCCCGGGCGACCCTTGCTTTTTGTCCACCCATCCCACCCCCGAGAGCCTGGTTATCCAGGCCTCCACTTCCCAGACCGCATTCCCGTCGGCTCCGCCCGATCGGGAATCCAAGAGATATGAACAGTTCGGGAAGAAAGTGTTCTCGTCCCTAAGCTTAGGGCTGCGGTCTGTCACTACCGCCTGTCACTTGGGCCGCTACACCCACACCCTGTGGGACGCGGTCGCGGACGTGCTGCCACAATGTCAAGAGGAGGTCCGGGCTAAACTCGCCCAAACCCTTGTGGAGGGCGGACATGCAGCGCGATATTCCATCCGGTGTGGGCTGGATACCACGGACTCACTGGGCAGGGCGATGGCAACGACGGTGGCGGTTCGACGCCACGCCTGGTTGAGGTCCGCCAACTTTTCGGCCGATGTCCAGGCTACACTTCTGGACATGCCGTTTGATGGCCGTCGCCTCTTTGGCGACAAGGCAGACCATGTGCTTGAGCGTTTTAAGGACTCCAGGGCTATGGCCAAGTCCTTGGGCCTCTCGGCCACACACCAGCAATCGGGTGCCTTTCGCTCCTTTTGTGGCCAAGGAAGGGGCGCCCCCACACGTGCTGCCAGCCACGCACCGCAGAATGTTCAACAGCGCGGTGGCGGCTGTGGAAACTGCCGTGGCGGCGGTCGGGGACAACGGCGAGGCCAGTCCACACCTCCCTCCGCAGCACCTGCCTCAAAACCTTCCTAGTCTGAGTTTTCAGGCCCATGTGACGCCTGTGGGAGGCAGGGTTCGCCATCACCTCTCCCACTGGCTACTGTCACGTCGGACAGGTGGGTGCTGCAGATCGTCCGAAGGAGCTACTCCCTCCCCTTCGAGGTGACCCCTCCAGCCATGCCACCACAATTACACCGCATGTCGGGGGATCACTTGCAACTTCTGCAAGAGGAAGTCACGGCCCTCTTGGCCAAGGGGGCCATCGAGCACGTTCCTGGGCCAGAAGTAGGGTGTGGTTGTTACTCCCACTACTTTCTGGTACCTAAGAAGGGCAAAGGGGGCCTACGCCCTATCTTGGACCTACGGAACGTCAACGGCTTCCTCCGGAAGGAGAAGTTCAAGATGCTGACTTTGGCTCAGGTCTTAGCTGCCCTGGACCCTGGAGACTGGCTGGTAGCGTTGGCCTTGCAGGACGCTTATTTTCACATCCTCGTCCTGCTGGCCCACCGACGTTACCTGCGGTTCACGGTAGGCCACGAGCACTTTCAGTTTACTGTGCTCCCCTTCGACCTTACCAGCGCCCCACGGGTGTTCACGAAGGTGAAAGCGGTTGTCGCAGCTCATCTGCGAAGGTTAGGGGTGTCAGTCTTCCCCTACCTCGACGACTGGTTGTTGAAGGCGGGCTCGCCCCAGACAGTCGTCAGCCACCTCCAGACTACGGCTGACCTGCACTTGCTGGGGTTCTCCATCAACGTGCCGAAGTCGTACCTGTGTCCCTCTCAGAAGCTCCTCTTCATCGGAGCGGTTCTCATCTCGGTGCAGTACCGGGCCACCCGAACAGCGGGTTTGGGATATACAGGCTCTGATTCCAATCTTTCAGCCTTTATCCCAAGTCTCTGTCAGGTTGACGCTGCGTCTTCTGGGGCTGATGGCCTCCTGCATCCTTCTGGTGCATCACGCCCGGTGGCGGATGCGGGCTCTGCAGTGCGACCTGAAGTTTCAGTGGGCCCAGCATCAGGGCAACTTGTCCTATCATGTCTTGATATCGGAGGGCACTGCGAGACTACTGCAGTGGTGGCTCACGGACCGCGATTGGGTCAGTGGCAGATCCCTCTCCCTACCCCACCCGGAGCACGTGGTTGTGACTGACGCGTCCCTCCAGGGCTGGGGAGGCCACATGGGAGAGGCGGAGATCAGAGGCCTCTGGTCTCCGGCGGAGTCCCGGCTCCATATCAACCTTTTGGAGCTGCGGGCGATTCGTCTAGCACTGAAGGCATTCCTCCCCTCTGTCCGGGGGAGTGTAGTGCAGGTGTTCACGGACAACACCACCGCCATGTGGTACTGCAACAAACAGGGCGGGGTGGGGTCGTGGACCCTATGCCAGGAGGCTCTGCGCCTCTGGCAGTGGCTGGAACATCAGGGCATGACCGTGGTGGTTCAACACCTGGCAGGCTTTCTGTATGCCAGGGCGGACGAACTCAGCCATCGGTGCATGATGGATCACGAATGGCATCTAAACTCGGGCGTGGCGCAAGGCCTCTTTCAGCAATGGGGAGAACCTTGGTTAGATCTATTCGCCACAGAAGAGAACGCGCAATGTCATGAGTTCTGTGCGTTGGAATTTCCAAGGCGGCACTCGCTCAGAGACGCTTTTCGTCGCGAGTGGAGTAGCGGTCTATTGTACGCCTTTCCGCCTATACCACTTCTGCCCAGAGTGCTGAAGAAGATTAGGTGCGACCGGGCCCAGGTTATCCTTGTGGCTCCGGGCTGGGCACGAAGATACTGGTATCCCAAGCCACTCAGCATGTCAGTCGATCCCCCGATTCGTCTGCCTCTTCGGGAGGACCTTCTGTCGCAGCAGCAGGGGACCGTTCTGCACCCGAACCTGTCCAGTCTCCACCTACAAGCTTGGAGATTGAACGGCGGCAGTTGAGGCCATTTGTCTTTCCTCCCGAAGTCTGTGATATCATTCTGGCAGCCAGGCGTCCCTTCACAAAGTCGGTATACGCCTGCAGGTGGAACAGATTTGTGGCATGGTGCACAGCAAAGGCTGTAGACCCACTCTCTGCACCCCTTTCTGAGGTTCTCCTCTTGCTTCTTTCTCTTGCCCAGCAGGGCTCTGCTCTGGGCACTCTCAAGGGGTACCTTTCTGCCCTTTCCGCCTTCTTGCGGCTACCTGATCAGCCTTCCTTATTCAAGTCCCCCATTGTAAATAGGTTTTTGAAGGGCATCACACACATGTTCCCTCCTGTTCCCTTCGTGAAACCCCAGTGGGACTTGAATCTTGTACTTACTTACCTGATGTGTGCTCCCTTTGAGCCACTCCATAACTGTCCTCTCCGTCTTCTTACTCTGAAGACTGCTTTCCTGGTTGCCATCACCTCTGCCAGGAGAGTGAGTGAGCTCTAGGCTCTTTCTTCTACACCTCCTTTCCTCTCTGTTCATCCGGACAAGGTTGTGTTGCGGACAAGACCTTCCTTCCTGCCCAAGGTTGTCACGGCCTTCCACATCGGGCAGTCCATTACTTTGCCCACCTTCTTTCCGCCTCCGCATCCTTCGAAAGAGAAAGAGAGGCTCCACCGTCTGGACCCAAAACGTGCGCTCTCTTATTATCTAGTATGAGTAATAAAGGGGTAGGCCCTAAAACTCAAGGACCTGGGCCCATATAACAGTACAAAGTGGGGGTGGTCCGAGTTGCAATGTGACTCATGTAATATTCAGTCTGTATCGTATCAAACTCACCACAAAAAATATTTATATTAAATTAAATCACATTTGTCAAAAAAGAATCAAAAGGAGAAGGATTTCTATGCATTTATTTATGCATAGTCAGTGTTCACGCAATATTAGCATTTGCGTACATTAATCAGCTTAGTTGTATCCAATGTTTCAAAATACACACAGAAGTACTTAAATGCAATTATTAAATCATTACATTTCAGAGTGCTCTCAGTGGGAAGGGGAGGGAGAGTGTGAAGGTTGTGAGGGACCGGGTAAAGGTGGTGTGACTTTTTAAAAACATCACGTTGAAATCAAAACACGCCTTTACAATCAAAGTGTACAAGGTTCCAAAAATGCATCACACATAGGTCAAATTGATATATTTCTTTGTGTCCTATGGTGTGCTTGAGATGGCGTAGTGAGTTAGATACGATACAGACTGAATATTACATGAGTCACATTCCAACTCGGACCACCCCCACTTTGTACTCTTATTATCTAGATCGCACACGCCAGTTCCGGGTGGATGACCAACTCTTTGTTGGTTATGTGGGCGCTAAGAAGGGAAAGGCGGTGCCCAAGAGGACCATCTCGCGGTGGATCATCTTGTGTATCCAGGCATGTTACTCCATGGCCAAAAAGGAGCCCCCTGCTGGATTGCGGGCTCATTCTACTCGGGCCACGTCGACTACAACTGCCATGGGCCGAGGAGTGCCCTTGCAGGACATTTGCCAGGCAGCTACGTGGGCCTCGCTGCACACGTTTGCAAGACACTACTGCCTGGACAGCCAAGTCCGGAGGGATGGCTTCTTTGGCCGTTCCGTCCTCCAGGACTTTCTGGTGTGATTATTGGTTCGCAGACCCACCACCGGGGTTGGTATTGCTGGGGTATCTATTCTAAGGTAAGGAATGTATCACTAACGTGTCTCTTTCAGATGCACAAGTTACTACTTGTGTAACGATATATCTGTAGGAGACATTAGTTAGTGATAGATTCCTTACCGACCCACTCATCCTCCCCGTTCTGCGAACCGATATCTAGGGTTAACGTCATCCCCTTTCAGGGCCCTATGTGCTTGGCACCACTGTTGGTTCTATCATGGCTCTGCGTATCTGGCGCGGAAAAGCTGTGTATCAGAACTGACGTCAGCGCGCATTTGCGGTGTCTAAGTACTCTGACGACGTCATTCCGGCGCAAACGACGGACGCGGAGCCGCGGACGATGCCTAGCGTCACGCAGGGGTATTGCTACGCAAAAATTTCCGGATCTAGTCTGACGCCTGGGGATATTCTAAGGTAAGGAATCTATCACTAACTAATGTCTCTTACAGATGTATTGTTACACAAGTAGTAACTTGTGCGTTAGCTCTTTTAAAATGGTGCATAAGAATAATATGATGGAAATATCTTACATTCATAATAAGTGATGCAATTTTTAGGTGTCGCCTACAGACAGCTTTTAGCTGGCTCTTTGAGAAAAGACCTCTTTTGCAGTATACCAACAACTTACAGTAGATTTAGAGCTAACCAATTTCTTACCATTGGTTGGCTTTTTTGTCACTCAGGCGTTCTTGCTTCTTGTTCACTTACTTTTCTTTCTCTTTTTGTCTTTATCCCTCCCTTTCAGCATAGCCTCTTTACCATCCTTTTGGCTGGCTGACACGAATCCTACCACCGCTTCTATAGAAGGAACGACTTTTTTCTTTTTGTTTAAACACTCCATGAGAGTGCATGTGTTTTCCTGCTCATAAACTTGTTTTATGCGCACCCATGCCTGCAAACCCACCCTGCACTTGTTTTGTTGTCCCACCCCCTTGCTTCCTCCCTCCTGTCAGTCATTTCAGACCCAAAGTTGAATCTGTGGATCCGAAATAATCTGATTGCCTGGTCACAACATAAAAAGCATATGTTAACGCCACCATTACAGGACTCCTTTTCTGAGTCCTGCCACAAATTTGTAAAGAGTACATAAGGGGACAGGGTGAGGGCACCCTTACCCACAAGCCCTTGTGTGGAGGCTTACACAGGCCTCCCGCCTTGATTTTAAAATAAAAACGAAAAGACATTCTCACAAGATTTGCTATCCCATTGCTCGGACGATGGGTCTCAGCACAACCCTCCTGTGTGGATTCGTTGATTATCTTTGGATTTGAGGGTCTGCAGAATATTCTTGAATCCATAAATAAGCAAGCATTGCAATAGGTCTCGCATTTGTGAGAGTTTTAGCTATTGGCATTGTAAATGACATTGCCTTTTATTTGTGTTGGTTTTTAAAAAATAAATTAAAAGCATTGTCATTTGCAATGCCATAGATAAACTCTTGCAAATGCCAGATCTATTGCATTGCAAATGCTGGTTTTGTGCAGCGCAAAGTTCGAGTTAGGCAATTCCCCTAATTGTGCAGGTTGCGTCCCGTAAGCAGGTTTGCCACAACTCTTTTACAGACCACCCACCCCCATCTCCAGTTTTTTTCGTTCCACTGAAAGCCCTGCATATGAAAACGGATGTTAATGTGAACTGGAGAGTGTCTGCCGGTAGAATATGAAAGCACGTTATTTATAAAGTATGGTGACGGCCAGAAATTATAGCGAGGGGACAATGTTAAATTACACAAATCATGACACGTGCCAGCATGTATTGAGTAGGTGCTAAGAAAGGGGCAAATCCCAGTAACTAAATGGGGGTATTAAAGCCCAGTTGCTGAGCTATTCCCTGCTCTCACCTGAAGGCTTGTCAATCTCTGCGCCCTACGCAGCTTCTACCTCTGTCGATCTGCTTCCATGATCTTTTCAAGTACAGCGCCCAGTGCTACTGAACCCCTCCCCTCACATGCGCACCCCGGCACTTTGCGGATTTCCTGGCGTGTCGGAGGTATCTGAAAGTGTGCCTGTGTTCTGGAAAGGGCAACACATTTTCAACCTGTGCAGTGATGGAGGCTGCTATTTTGTAACAGGAGTAATCCTTTTTCACACAAACCTAAAATCACAATATATTTCATATTAAGTAAATTGTTTAAGAGAAGTGGAGGAGGGAAGGAGTCTTAATCTGTAATTCTCTGTCCTTTCGGCAAACAAGGGTGATGTTTTTTGTAAATCCTCTTTTCCCTTTGCCAAGGTGAAGTGGCACAACCAGGGTATCTGTTGCTGTCCTGTAGCAACTTTAAATAGTTTATTGCATGTACTGAGTGTGGAAAAGTGCCCCTTTTTGACATGGTCACCCCCCCATCCCACCCCACGTTTTCCTGGTACATAATGTGATTTTGATTGGAAGTGCACTGGGTTTCTGCTAATGATAGATCACTTTCCACAAACTTGTACATTTGTGTTCCCCATTGGCAATACATTTAGCACGGTTTGTAAGTCCTTATTAAATGCTACCCCTTGTACATAGAACCTGAGCTACTAAACAGGGTCCCAAAGGCTTCAGCAAGAATTGTGCCACCCTAATGGACACCCCCCACCCTCCATCAAACTCATGCAGGGTAGCCATCGCAGTCTGCGTATTTTGGTGCAGACAAAAGTGAAAACGCAACATGACACAGTGAATATAAAGCAGGGTGCTTTATATTACATGTGAGGATATATCTGCAGGAGCAGATATTCCCCTGTGCTGGCCGGTTCCAGTGTTAGCAGTACAAGTGATCAGGAAAGCCATTTTATCCCATGTGCTGGACACTGGTGAAAACGAGTTCCTCAGCTACATGATGGCTTCACTGAAAATAGGGATATTTGGTTTCAAACATCTCATTCACAAACCCACCCTGATTCCAGTGGCAGATTTGTGAATACATGCACACTCTTGAAAACCTACCAGCCTCTGGTGTGTTGGTTGACTGGTTTCTGCCAGCCTGCCACCTGAGACAGATTTCTGACCTCCCATGGTTAGGGCGTCTGCTCTCAGGAGGTCAGAAACAAAGCCTGCCTGGGAACGGGGGGCTCACACGCCCTCCCTCAGGATGACCTGCTGTTTAGCATTCCAAGGCAGGGGAGCTTCAAAGAAGGTCCCCCTTTTGAAATGCAAATCTGTCTCCTCTCACAGGAGAAGACAGCCCCCTTTGTCCAGAGCCCTTCGGCACTTGGACAGGCAGGAAAATTAGTCAGGTAGGCGTGCCCACCCCAAGCCTTGTACCACCTCTTAGGTGGGCTATCTGACGTGGGCATGACTTTTCAGAGGTGGCCATCTTTGTGATGGCAAACTTAGGAATTCCGGGAGAGGGTTATGCCCATTTCCTACAAGAAGTGGTCATATAGGTGCGTAGTGACCCTAAGCATAATTAGCCCATTGGGTACGACCCTACACTCCCTTAATGCCTCAAAATTCAGTATTTAGGGGAGCCCCTGGCACCAGAGAATCAGATCCTGATGCCCTGAAAGAAAGAGACGGCTGTGAAGAGTCACAAAGAGCAAGAACGGAAACCCCAGCAACTGACTTGGTGCCAAACCTGCCAGCCTGTCTGTTTCCTTAGATGATTGCTCCAAAAGGCAACTTTTGCTGCAGCTTCTGAGTCCCCAAAGCCAGGGAGACTTGCCAGTACTTGACCCAGGAACCAAAACCTCCCAATTAGTTGCAATCCTGCTACCCTGCATCCTGCATGCACCCAAAGACTCCTCCTGAGCGGACTTCATGACAGCAGAAACCCAACGCCTGAAGACACCACTGCACCCATCTCTCCAAGCCCGAGTTCAAGTTAGCCTGCGGTCCCCCATCCCTCCAGAGACCGAGTACACCTTGGCTTCGCCCCAGTGAACTTTCCGACATTGCCGCAGCCTCTGCTCGCAGGTCCCCTCTACTGCACTGCTCCCGGTAAAGAAAACCTGACACCTGAAGACACCAATGCACCCGTCGCTCCAGGCCCGCATTGAAGTGGGCCAACAGTGTCCACGTGGTCTCCAGCCCTCCATAGACCGAGTCCACTGTGGTTTCGCACCAGTGAACTTTCAGTAATCGCCTGCAGCCTCTGCACGAAGGACCCCTCTACAACGACTTATCCCAGTAGGGAAAACCCAACACCTAAAGACACCTCTGCACCCATTGCCTCTGAGCCCCCCTGTTGGTTCGGCCAGACTGGCCTCCCAATCAAAGTTCAGCCTCTTTACGTGAAGACCAATCTGCATGGAGTAACATTGGGCACCCATTGCAGGTTTGCACCCCTGCACCCTGCTACCCTAGTGCCGCTGATGGTGTTCTGCTGGTGCTGTCTTGGACCTTGCCCACCACTCACCTTAACTCCTGGCGACTGGTCCAATAAGTCACTGTACTGTACCTGAATGCTGCACTTGCTTTTCCTCCCATAGCATAACATTGTAGCCTCTGAAAAATTGCACTAAGTGGTGACTTTTTAAATTCAAATGTATTTCTTGTGAAAAGCGTACTTACCTGAATTATTGTCTTCTGATGCCTAAATGTATGTTATTTTTTTTTATTGGTGTGGATCTCCTTTTTTAGTCTTGTGACTCCTGTACTGACTATTATATGTATTTATGAATGTCTAACACTCCCCTCTGATAAGCCTATGGCTGCTCGACCAAAGTACCCCCTCGAAGAGCACCATGGAATTGCTAGAGCAAGCCCCTGTCCGCTTATAAGGGAATCCCTGGACTCTTTGCACAATAGATCTAATTTTGATATATCCTATAAAGAGCCAGCTTCCTACACTGAGTGTTTCACAGAGGCATAACTATGTCTCTGTGAAACACTTTTTAAGATTCACGTAGAATTTTTCCACCCTTATTTTTTAGGTCGAGGACCGAAGGCTGCGCTTGCGCAGTCTCCGGTGGGAGATTTAATGTTTTTAGGTATGGGGGCTTGAATCCGCCTCTCACCTCAATTGGCTGGCTTTCTAAACGGAGGCCAGCCATTTGAGGAGAGAGGCGTCAATCCGTTCAAGCCCCGTCTCTTTCGGATTCGAGGGTGTGTTTTTTGCGTTCTTTGTACCTGTGCTGTCATCCGTCACTCAAAACGCCAAAAACACGCCCCCGATTCCAAAATTTTCGGAACTTTGCGGCAGCCATTTTGACACTCTTTCGCTGTCGTTTCCTTCTGTTTTCTGTCCCACCCAAGCCTGTCTCTCTTCTATGACTCTCTTTCGCTCTCTTTCCCTGCTGTTTTCTGTCCCACCCTTGCCTGTCTCCCTTCCTCCTCATATCCGCTCACATTTCCCTGTTTCTCCATCCCTGCTTCGGCGTCCGCGTCTCTGTTCTTCTGTCTCTACCTCCCTGCGCCTCTCCTTCCACCGTCTCCTCCCTCTTCTCCCTCCCGTCTCTCCTCCCTCTGTTGTTTCGCCAGCAGCCTGCAGCCCACCTTCCATCCCCTGCTCGCCTCATCCTTCCGGACGGGCTGCGTGGATCTCACCGGAGCTGGTCCCGTCGCTGGCACGGTCTGGGGGAGACCGCGGTCGGGTGGCCATAGGCACCGTCCCGCTTTGTGAGTGTGTTTGGGAGTGGCGGAAGGTCGGCGGGGAGCAGAGCAGTGGGACCTCGGATCGGATGCACCTCAGGCACGGGCTCACAGCTGTTATTATTCACACAGCTCTGATGATGCAGCTCAGGCACGGGCTGCCTGCAGTTATTATTCACAGAGCTCTGATGATGCACCTCCGGCACGGGGCTGACGATGTTATTCTTCACACAGCTCGGATGATGCACCTCAGGCACGGGGCTGACACAGTTATTATTCACACAGCTCTGATGATGCACCTCAGGCACGGGGCTGACGCTGTTAATATTCACAGAGCTCTGATGATGCACCTCAGGCACGGGCTCACAGCTGTTTTATTCACACAGCTCTGATGATGCACCTCAGGCACGGGGCTGACAGCTGTTATTATTCACACAGCTCTGATGATGCACCTCAGGCACGGGGCTGACACTGTTATTATTCACACAGCTCTGATGATGCACCTCAGGCACGGGCTCACAGCTGTTATTATTCACACAGCTCTGATGATGTGGTGTGGGCGGAGTGTTGAGGGCGGAGTGTTGAGGGCGGAGTGTTGAGGGCAGAGGGCAATAGTTCTCGCATATGCAAACGATTAAGCTATTGGCAATGTAAATGACAATGCCATTTATTTATGATTTAAAATTTTAAAAAAATACGGGGCAATGCCAAAGCTCTACCTTTAATAATGCCGAGACCATTGCATTGTAAATGCTTGTTTTTCCTTCTTTTACCAATCTTCTCGAAATATTGGAAGGCTATCTATAGAACATGCAGAATTGGTGCAGATCGATCCAAAAGTTATAAAGGGTTCTCACATTTTTTTCTTCTCGTTAATAAAATAAGACTCCCAGTAGGATATGTTCTGCAGGCTTAACAAATGGTTGGCAGTTTATTTATGACATGGAGGCCTTCCATCATTCGGTACCTCTTTAAGGTCTAAGCCTGCCAGACAGCGTTGCTTTCCATTGTTTCTTTGTCACTATTTTTGCTTGCTTTCTCTTTGATGTTTTCATTTGTTTTAGCCCATCCTTCTACTGTTTGACCCCACCTGGAGATAAAAGCCTATTTACCATCTCTCTGACCGTCTCCTTTTTGTCTTCCACTTGGGATTGCTTTTTGGTAACCTTTTTTGTAAAAGCACTCTATGAAAGTGCATTTCTTTCTCCTGTTCTATGTATTTTCTCCCTTCTCCCACCACATACTTCAATATTAAATAACATCATCCTCCAATTTCTTCACTTTTCCCCCTGCACCTTTCCTATACTTTGTAACAACACTACTAGGTTATACAGTTTGTACTTACTCAAGTAGAGAACAGAAATGCTTACAAACAACACTTCAATTCTTGTTAATAAACTGCACCTGTTGTCTATGTATGATTACATTCAGCACATGCAGACCATTTCTGCTTACAAGCAGTATATCTAAAGTGCATGTGCTTACAGCAGCATAACTAGACTGCCTACACTTACAAGCAGGGCTATTATTATCCCTGCTTGGAAACTGCATGTGTAGTCTGTCTGCTTACAAGCACCACATGCTACTGCCCCTGCTTAGAAGCAGCACATAAACTGTGACGGGTAGTTCGCTTCTTTTGGCAAGGGTGTGCTTATGATCCACGTCTTGGAGCACCTTTCCCTGATACAAATGCACACTGCAGCTGTACACAGTAAATGCACCTTAATGCACACAATCTTTCTGTACTCTCTTGTCGTACCTTCTACGTACGATGCTTGATTCCTCCAGATTTTTGCAGCATTTGCAGGTCTTGATTTAGTTTTACTTTCATTTCCTATATTTTTCAAATCGGGGGCATTGGCAGCTGGCATGTTAGGAGGTGGTGGGGTGGGAGGGAAAAAAATATACAAGTAATAAGTACATTAAAAAATCTTCAATGTTGGCGAGAGGTCCTCTTTGCTCGCATCTGGATTGGAGGGAGCAGCGTCTCTCACCGCTCCTGAGGGCACTGGAGACCTATGCAGACACTAACCCAGCTGTCTTAGACAGGCAGCAGCAGAAATCAGAAAGCCCCCCCACCCCCGTCCTGATGCTCTGTTTGGGGCAGGGTTTTGAAAAATAAAATGGTTATCAATTAACTTTATCAGTTTATTTGACCATATCTGGGGTCAATTTAAATACAGAAATGCAGCATTTTTGTGTTTATGCGAAATTACAGATACCTCTGGCATAGTCTCCTGTAGGACTTTTTTTTTACACTGAAGGTTCTAGAGGACAATGACTTCAGCCAATCATACCCCAACCAAGTTTCTCGTCCTGTGCCACTGGCAAAGATGCAGAATGATAATATAGGGTAATTATCTCATTGATAATGCCCTCTAGACTATTAATTAATGCAATTTCAACATTATAATGCAGTGACAGTCCACTTTTGTTCTTAGAAAACCAGCTACTCCTCAAATTACAAGTTGACTGTTTTAGTGTTGGACCCAATATAGCAGTGCTTTCCAAACTTTTTATAACCACAACCCACTTTTTAGAATGACAAACTTTCTCGACCCACCTAGATTTAGTGATGGTGAAGTGGGCATTTCTTTTTTATGTAACTAAAGCATCATGTGGTAGTTCACTGTCATTTACTGACAGCACATTTTTCATTGAAATGGGCTGTAAATCTGCCAAGATGTACCGTTTTACTAATAGAACTGTATAGCACACAAATGATAATGTGTGAAAACAGTTTCCTGGGAATATGTATCATTTGTGCATGACCAAGTTAGTGTCTTGATTTGTTTTGATCCCTTTTGAAATCTTTGTTTCCATCACACTTCAGAATTATAAAAAAAAGTTCTTCATTTTTTCTTTGCTAACTGCTGAATGTGCACAGTTCATGTGCAGGTATTTACATTTTATTGCGTGTTACAAAAAACTGACACCCTAGAGCCTTTGCTTTTAAACACCTGTACCCCAACAAGATTGTCAAATAATTCCCTTTAACTTTCTTATTCTGACTGCAAAGAAGGAAGGAGTTTATAAACACCATTCACCAGAGTGACATTTGACCACTGCCTTTGAAGCACACCAAATGTGACAACATAAATACAGAATTTAAAGGCTTCCTTATTTGTTGCTTGAATTTTCGCGACCTACCAAAAATGTACTCACAAACCACAGTTTGGGAAACACTGCTTTACAGGCTGCTTTCATATAGTTTTGCATTGCATAAATACAGCATACATGCTTACTGGGAGCAGCTGGGATTTTGAAAACCACTAAGGTTTTAGTTTAAAAGCGTTATGAAGAAATAAGAGTGTTTGCTTAGTGTACTTGCTAAACTTTGTCGGTGACAGCCCTAGGGTGAAACACCATGATGACAAAGAAAAGCACAAAGCAACAGGCAAAGGTATGGCACTCAGATTCTGATCGGTGGATTGAGCATTATATATCATAAGGTTCACAACTCGTGAATTAGGTGTTAACCAGCAATTCTAGCCATCTCAGTAAGCATTCTGATTAGTCAGTTTGTGGGTTGCATGCTCTGATTGATGGTAGATTCCAGGATACTGCATGTTTAAAAAAAAAAAAACTTTACAACCTCTGCTTCAAGAAGGTGCTGCCTCTATTAAACCAAGAAGGTTAGCACCTGGATTAGCACCTGGACACCCTTTTCCTGGGTAGGTGTAGACTCTATTTAAATCATTCTTTCATTTCTAAGCTCGGCCAAAACCCCATTCTCTCTTCACCTGGTCAGATATAGATTTTTTTCCTTTTTGGGTCTCTCTTAAAATAGCACATGGGCTGTCTGTTGCGAGACATATTGTTAGCTTACCGTAGGTTCAGAGCCCGCCCATTGCTTGCCATTGGTTGGCTTTGGCACTCTCATTTACTTCTTTCTTATTTGCCAGCTTACGTGGGCTTTCTTTCCTCTTCTGGTGTTTGTCTCTTCCTTAGAGCATGGACCTATTTATTACATTTTTTTCCACTGCTCCCTTTTCAGTCCTTATTTTTTTTTTGGTTAAGCACGTTCAAGCCTGAGTTGTAATCCTATTTCTTGCCCGTGTGTTTCTCGCCTCATGCTTCCCCACGCCCCCTCATTTTCCCTTTGATTCCCCATCCCTCCATTTACTCCCTATCTCCCATTTGCTTTCCCATCCACACCCTTACGCTTCCCCATCCCCTCTTTGCTTTCCCACCTCCACCTTTGTTGTCCGTGTGCTTCCCCATCCCAGTTTGCCCTGTGTGGTTGGTGTGCTTCAACTTCCCCATCCTACCCACTGTTGCTGCGTAAAGCGTGGTAAAAATATTTAATATATTCTTACTCTCCTTTCTATTCTAGCTCTACTGGGCCCTTTACGATTAGACAATCTGAGGCTTTTCCATTTACCACAGAGGCAATGATCCTCTGATGAATCTTTCTCCGCCGATAAAAGGAGTTGAAATTAGGGTGACCAAACTCCACGTGAGCTGCACAATGAGAACCATTAATTGACAACCAGCTCACATATTAAAGATCACATTTAGATACACCACTCTTAAGACCTTGTTGTAGAAATAAAAAATAGCAACAGACAGACCCAACCACCTAAAGAAGTTAAGTCGGGTTAAAATTATGCAGACCAAAAGCTCTGCAACTGCAATGCAAAACAATAGAAGTAACATCTGATGTTCTGTCAGAGCACGATGATTCTCCCTACAATGCATCAAGTCAAGCACAGTTTGAATGGAAAAATCAACTAGACTTAATAGTAGACTCGGACAGATATTTGATTAATTAGGTTATCGTATTAAAGATTCAAAATTAATTGTCACAAGTAATTTCTTCAGAGGTTCAGTTAAGAATATCTCGATTTGTATAACTGTGGCAAATATTTAAGCAGGTTTTTTTTGGATGGTTATAAGCCGAATTAGCCAGAGTTACTTAGTCCTACGACCATTAAGGCAGAAGGATAGTTTGTTGGCCAACAGCTCAGGTCCTACGAAGATTGACAAAAGGGTTCAAAATTAAAGTCCATTAAGGGAAGAGTCCGTTAGCATAAACATAGAAATAAAGGAATTTAAAAAATTGAAATGGTTCGCAAGATAGGTTCAGTCCATCAGCTACTGACTGTAGCATGAACCAAGCAGTCCAAAAGCAAAGAGAGTTAAAAAAAATCGATCAACATAGCATCCGAGTCTTGAGTAGGAAAATCAGAATGAAGTTTGTCAAGAAGCAAAAATCAATGGCGTTGCCCCTCCTCTGGGTTTTCTTCTATAAAGTTTTTAGGCTCGTCCCAGTGTGGTGGCATAACACCACCATGTAAAGGCTATCACATGTCCATACTCTCATGGTGTCACCTAGGCCACTTGCAGCAATAAGAAGGGTTCCCATGCTAGTCATGAGAAACAAAAGATTCTCAAGTCCTCATGGACCTGACACTGATGGAAAGGAAACACAAAGTTGCGTTCTAAAGTAACAGCAGCAATCCTGTTCCCACAGGAATATTTCACTGTGAATGTTAAATAAACATTCAACACTATTGGGGTGTACACATGTACAGGAGAAATAAACAATATTTCACTAGTAGAAAATGAAACCTCATATTAAGTCAGGGGAAAGGTCCACGTTAGAAAAAGCATTTCGAAAAGACCTTTAAGTTAGCATCATACATTTAAATGAAATAAGCTTCAAACCAACTTCAAATATAGTAAAATTAAATCATTCAAATAAGAAATATATTGAATTCTTCACTGATCATTATTACATGAAATTGACTAACGTTAGAAAATACCCTACTACCTGAATTTTTCTCAACATTCATATAAGTGCATGTTTTTTAAATTCACTCTTCAAAATTCGTTTCTATATTTTTCTAAACTATAGAAGCCCAATTTAATCTTGCACTTCACTTCTACACGTATTTGCAGTGACTTTTCTAACTGGTGTATTCTCAGTGGAAAGCTATTGTATCGCTAGGCCATTTTACTTTGCATCAAAACTCCATCCATATATGTTAATAAGCAATATATGTGTTAGAAATTAATTAGTACAACTAATTTATATGTATTAATATGTTCTTGTATTTGTTTTCTTCATCTTCATGTTTTGAAGCACCCTTTTACAGTGCTTCTACTACACTTGTCTCATTTTCATATGTCACTGTGTCTAATGTGGGCAAAGTGTACTTTCAGCGTTTCGTCTTTTAATTCACAAATATGTTGTGTATTATGATTTTTATAAATCTTGCTGCATCACCACCCTCCATTGCCTGTTTGCTTCCCTGTTGTTGTCTATCATTTGCCCTTAGTTTCCGGTCTCTCCATTCCTCCTTGTGATTCCTTGTACCTACCTACTTCAAATTTTTTTAAAGTGCAGGAGCATTATATCAAAAAGGCCAATTTTGTGCAATTTTGTATTTATCAATTCATCTCGAATCTGTAAATAAAAAGAAATAGATGCAAGCCTTATTTTGTAAGTGCATGCTTGCGTGTTGACACACACATACAAAATTAGGAGAGGGCCGCATCATTGCAATTTTGTTTACATTTTACATTAATTTGAATCTTTCTGCACAGCAGGAGCGCTGCTGTACAGCATGAGTAAAACTCATTGCCAGAGCTAGTAGGACTCATAGGCTAGAACATCTGGCATTGCCAATGCTTGTTTTGTTTGATGAAAATGCCTTCAGTCTTTTGGATGTACAAAGCAGACTGAGTTTCCAGCACTCAGGTCAAAGTATGTATTCATTTCGAAAAGTTTGCAAACACTGGACTGCATAGTTGTTCACAATAGGACCACACTGTTTATGGTAACTGACTGCAAGTTTTCCTCCAATTGTTTTCAAAAAGTGAGAAACAATCAAAAGAAGCACCAAAAACTAGAATGCAGAATTCTCCTCTGTGACCCACAAAATTTTGCAGTCCATAGAGAGCAGGTCACATGCCTCATATTCTTTGCCCTTTTCCACATGGGTAATGAATAGCATAATAATGTTTGTGGCCTTACCACCACTCACATCCCTGCGCTCCACATGCTTTTGTGTTTTATGAAAAGTCATTTCGATAAGGTGTACTATTATATGTATATTTACACATTTTATTGCAGTTCGATGATCAAATTTCATAATGTTCCCATAATACAAACTATAGAAGCGAAGAAACCGATTGTTTGCTGACTTAAAATGATATGCTAATAAGGCCCATAGTCACAAGTCCTACTTAATGATATTTAGTCTCAGTGCATTGATTTAACCCCTTTTAGCCATTTCTAGTTAAAATCTTTGGGCCGCATTATGATGTCGGTCGTATCTCAATCGACAGGCTGCTGGTTTTGATACAACAGGCATCTGCAGCGGCAGTCCGACTGCCGCATTAAGATGCGCGGCGGTCCGGAGGCAGGGTGGAGGGGCCAACTGCAGTTCTAACAGGCTCAAATTGCCCGTCCGACCGTTGGTCGGAATGTAAGTCCCAACAGTAAGGGCGGTGCCTGCACAGGCACTGCCTTAGGGGTTGCAATATCCCTTTCACTGGCGATCTGACTGCTATTGAAAGGCTGTCGGAAACTGACTTTGGGGGTCCCTAGCAGGGCCCTCATCCCTCCGCAGCCTTTGCTATGAGGCCTGAGGGGTACATGTGGTGCCCCAACAAACATCCATCCCCTGTATGCTAGGCACCACATGGTCTACCACCACATTAATCTGTGCCTGGACACTTTTACTCACTTTGCTCTGTGCTTCAGGGGCTGCGCTGAGGACACCGCGCACCCCTTGTCCTCCTGGGACTTCCTTGATTGCCGCCACCAGAGCACCCCACGCTGAGCGTTCCCTCCCCCTCTGACGGGCAGGTCACGAGGGCGGGGACGGGCGTGCCTAACATCTTGGGCTGCTCTCTGGTTGGCGGGGCAGCTCCTCTGTCCCTCCCCCCCTGGCAATTTCTACCTGCCGGGTGAGTCCCGCCCTAGCTCTACTGAACCTTCAGACCTCCCGAGGCTTCGCCGGGAGCAACAACGCTGCCGAGGCACGGCGCAACGTTTCTTTTAATCTGTGCCTGGACACTTTTACTCACTTTGCTCTGTTCTTCAGGGGCTGCGCTGAGGACACCGCGCACCCCTTGTCCTCCTGGGACTTCCTTGTTTGCCGCCACCAGAGCGCCCCACGCTGAGGGGTCCCTCCCCCTCTGACGGGCAGGTCACGAGGGCGGGGACGGGCGTGCCTAACATCTTGGGCTGTGTGGTGGTAGGGCCCTAGGCCCACATGCTGGAGTAAAGGACTGACGCAGACACCAGTTAGATAGTATAACTATGGCCACGAGCACGTGCGCTCGGCCCCTTTTATTGGCAGCGTCACCTGACCCAGTGACGTCTGTGGTGGGTGGGTGATCAGTGTAGTACAGGGCTAGAACAACTAGACTGTGTCCTTTGCAGAACACTACATCCCTCCCAAAGTTCAGGGAAAAGAAAACAAAATGTCCAACCTGCAAGAAAATAGAATAATACCAAATTACATTCCCAACAGGTTTTCTTCAGACTATCGGCTGGGAGAATGTTGAAGATAGTTCCTGGATTACAAAGTCCGTCAGATGAGCTTCACCTCAGCGGTGTACTTCAGATCATCCTTGTCTTGCTGCGCTTATGTACATTGTTCAACACTTGGGGTTGTCTGGAGCAGAATATGGTTTGACCCTTGAGTGTTCTCGCAGGTGTTCCTAGTCCAGTGGATGACAACGCTTGTTGGTTGATGGAGATGACTGCGGCACAAGAGGTCTTTCTTTGGATTTGCTGATCTTGATGCTTTCACGCCTCCTGCCGGCCAAGTAACTTCCGACTTGCCTGTCTAGCCGGACTCCTCTCTCACTGGAGCCTTGAAGATTGGCCTCTCCTGCTTGGACTCTTCTCTCACTAGAGACGCTGGGAGGACCCTCTTGCCGGACACGATGGGACCGGGTGGACCGTGCGGGGCTTCGCATGAGCCGCGCAAAGGCGTCGCTGAGGAACTGCCAACGGACTCACCGCCAAGTCTTTCATGATGTCCTCGGGGTGTTGATGTCATCCGCCAGGATGTTCTTGCCGTTGGGACATGGGTTCAGTGTCTTCGCCAGACCGTTTCTCGGTGCCAGGTGTTTACCTGGGGTCTTCATGCTTCCTGTTGCCTGTCGTGGAGCTGCCGCTGCTGCACCTCTCCCATCCGGATTCCTCTCACACAGGACATGCGGCCGAGGCCCTTGTCCCCTGGACTGCCACTAGATCGCGTGGGCTGTGCGGGTCGCTGTGGAACTTCGGACATGGCCACAGTTGAGTCTTGTGTAGTCCACAAGGGTTGATTGTCTAGTGCTCGGGTATGCTCTGCTTCGGCAAGCTTCAGGTTCACGGGGCACCCATGCGGTTCTTCGATGGTTGGTGATCTCCTCAGGTGCGAGTTGTCGGGATTACTGGGATCCACACAGATGTTGCGATGTTCTTCGGACAGCCCCGATGTTCCTGTGTGCTGACTGTTGGTCTCTCTCTTCTTCTGTGGAGTGATGTTGTGTTACTCCAGTCTTCCTCTTCATTCTCTTCCTCGACGCGGTCAAGTCTTCTTTCTTGCTTGCTCGTGCTAACCAGGCTTCTCCATGTAGCGGGCCCTCTACATGTCGTCCCCTTGGTCTTGTCCATGTGGTAGGACACTGTCTTCCCCTTACTTGTTGACTAGACCTGTCGTCGTATCTTCCTGGTACTTGATCACTTCTGTTGTCTTCAATCAGAATACCCTTCTTTGGTCAATTCCATCATGACCCTCCTGTCTCGTCGGGTTCCTTGGGCTCTACTGTTCTTCCTTCCTTTGCTTTCTGGCGTCGCGCCCTTCCTTTCCATGTTCCTTCTTGCGACGTGGTCTGGTCCTCTTGCTGTCGTTGGCCTTCCCGACCAGTCTTCCCCAGGCGGCGTGCACTCCGCCTGTTTCTTTCTGGTCTGGGCATAGCTCTCCAGCATGGTGTTCTTCTCTTCACTGACTGGACCGTTTGTCGCGATCTTCTCTGTCGTTGCTTTTCTTTCCTTGGCGACCAGACTGGGTGGTCAGCTTTCAGCTTGGGCATGAGTTGTCATGCTGTGCTATTTGCTTGGTGGTCGCTGTTCACCGTCACGGTGATTTGGCGTTGGCGCGCCTTGACTGCGCGGAGGAGGGTTGCGTCACCGCTCCTGGTGCATCTCTGGTGCATGCCGCCATGCGTGCTGACGATGGCGTTCTGGTTGCTGCGAGATGTCGCTGTTTTTCTTGGGGACCTTTGTGCGCTGTCCCGTGGCGTTGGCGTGTCGCTGTGCAGCGTCACTCTGGCGCTCCTGGCACGTTCCGGCGCAGTGCTGCGCGGTCCTGTCGTACGGGTGTGGAGTTCTTGCGCCATGTGGCGCGTTATGCACGCTTACTGTTCAGGGTTCTTGGACGCATGTTGCGAGTCGTTGGGTACTTGCTGCTTTGGCTGTCGTCAGGCACTTGCTGCTTTGGCTGTCGTCAGGCAATTGCTGCTTTGGCTGTCGTCAGGCACTTGCTGCTTTGGCTGTCGTCAGGTACTTGCTGCTTTGGATCGTTGGCGGGATTAGTTGATGCTGCGGTGAACACCTGTGGCCACAAGGCGTCGCTGCTCTCTTCGTCGTCTGATCTCGGCAGTCGTTTCCTTGGACGTTCTTCCAGTGCTTGGATGCTTATTGATGCGTTCGTGCCTCTTCCCACATCGCGCTGGACGTGGCAGCCGCTGACTCCTTGCTGGTGTGTGTGGGTGTCACCTGCGCTGTTACGCACTTACTTGCTGCTTGTAAGTAGATTCTCCTTGTGCTGTTGCGCAGTTACTTTGTGCGCCTGTTTTCTTGGTGCACTACTGTGCTTCAGTGGAGGTGCCTTGATTCTCTTGCTGTGGGTCGCCGCAGCCTGAGATTGCTACTGTGGCAGAATGCTGGTGGCTCTTGACACTGTGCATAGGTACAGTCCTAGGGTGACTGCTCTGTGCAATGCTTGTTGCAGTTCCTTGTCAATGCAGGTGCACTTTTCCTTCTGGCCACTGGGTGGCAGTGATGCCTGCTTTCTCCTTGCTCACGACTGTCTTCCCTTGTTGGGCACTCTATTGTCTCCCCTCTCGGTGCACAGGGGGCTGGAGCTGCTGCCTTCCAGGTAAGTCCGAGCACTTTATTTGTTTACTGGTGGGGGGCAGGAGGCATAGGCATAGGCAGGGCACTGCTCCGATTGCTCACAGGAAGGGGCACATGGTTTGATGCTTGCCGGGTGCACCGGCACTTTCATTGGATATCCCTGTGGGGGCACATTTGAACTCGGCAGCGCTGGTTGTTCCTGTTGCTCCCCCCTCCCTGCCCTCGGCAGTCCACGCTGGGGGGGGGGGGGTTTGTTGATGTTACCCTTCGGCGGTGGAGCGCGTCGCTCCCGTCACTCCTCCCTGGGCGGGGGCGCTCGAGGCAGGCCGCGGGTGGGCTCCGCCGGCTCTGCTTATTCATAAGCAGGTAGTTGTCCCTTATGGGGCTGCACACACTTCGCGGTGGCCGGCGGTGCGGTAGTCCGGCCCCGCTTTCTTCCAGCTGAAGGCTCAGTGTGTAGAGCTGGGCTCCACTTTGTTTGCTTAGCGCCCGTTAGCTCTCTGCACGCTGCGGGCGCTTCCTTTGGACATTCACCCCGCCGCCTTCACTCACACACGCGGCGGGGCAGCGGACGCCTCAGGCAGGCCGCGGGTGGGCTCCGCTGGCGCTGCTTTCATTAAATGTTAATCACCCTCGCCGCGGCCGCCTCTCCTCACACGCGGTGCGGCGGGGACAGCAGACACTGCAGGCAGGCCGCGGGTGGGCTCCGCGAGTCGTGCTTCATTTGAAGTTAATTGGGGGCACACTCACGCCCGGCGAGGCGCGCTGGACATGCGGGTGGGCTCCGCTTCAGTTGTTGACCGCTTGGCAGCTCCCCTCACGCTGCGGGTGCTTTCCGGCACAGTCTTTCACCCCTCCGCCGCACTTCACACACGCGGCGGGGGAAGGGGCGCTGCAGGCAGGCCGCGGGTGGCCTCCGCTGGCCTTGCTTATTTGCACAGTTTATTGTCGGCGCTCGGCAGGGCGCCACGGCCATGCGGGTGGGCACCGCTTATGATAAGGTCACGGGGGTCGCTCTAGGCTGGCGCGGCCCCCTCCGCTCACCTTCGGCTGGCTGGTTTCCTTCACGCGGGTAGGCTCCGCGGAGGTTGTAGCGTTCGGCTACCCGTCCTGGCTCGGTGGCGGCCGATGCAGGTGGGCTCTGCACGGCTCCCTCTTCACCCCAGGCAGGGGCGCCGTCGCAGCTGACGCGGGTGGGCTCCGGTCGGACCGCTCTTCTTTCGCCTCGCGCAGGGAGGCTCACGCTGGGCACAGAGGTGCGGGGTGGACTCCCGGACACCTCACCATGGATCTTCAGGCCCGGGGCACAGCACACGCCCCGTGGGCCTCTCGGCGGCCGGCGCCGCTTCCCCAGAGGGGTGCCCTGCACATGGGCACTTCCCTTCTTTTCCCCCGGGGATTGTTCAGCTTCGGCACGCGTGGCATTGCGTTACCGCCTCGTCGCCAATGTGGTGGTAGGGCCCTAGGCCCACATGCTGGAGTAAAGGACTGACGCAGACACCAGTTAGATAGTATAACCATGGCCACGAGCACGTGCGCTCGGCCCCTTTTATTGGCAGCGTCACCTGACCCAGTGACGTCTGTGGTGGGTGGGTGATCAGTGTAGTACAGGGCTAGAACAACTAGACTGTGTCCTTTGCAGAACACTACAGGCTGCTCTCTGGTTGGCAGGGCAGCTCCTCTGTCCCTCCACCCCCTGCCACGCCCTACTACTTCCGGTTCCCTACTTATGGCACTACTATCCCGGCCGCGCAGCGGACGAGCGCAGCGGGCGCGACGAAGGCGCGACAAAGTTGCGCCTAAGTTAAGCCCGTCTGCGCCCGTCCGCGACGGGCCGGGACCAGGGGCCACACCCCCTGCCCCCTTGTTGTCATAAACGCCTGCACAACTCCTCGCCTGCACAGCTGAGGTGCCTCTTCCCCATACCCTCATGCAGCATCTTGTTGCATTAGATATCTATGTCCCTCTTTCAGACCGTGTTGTGTCTCCACGCCCAATTCCTCCCCCGCCTACGCTGGACACCGGGTCTCCCCCCATAGGACCCTCATCACCCCCTCACACTGCTTCTGCCTATCTCCTCAACACTCGCTCGGCAGGCAAGCACCAACTTGACCTGTTTAACCTTTTAACCACAGACTCCCCAGATTTTCTGTTCCTAACGGAAACTTGGTTTTCTGAGGCTTCTCTCCCCGACATTCTTGCCATCCTCCCCGACTCTTATTATGCCCTCCGGGCTGACCGCCCCAGGGGCAAGACCGGTGGGGGTGTCGCTATGATTGTTCGATCCACTATTCAATTCCAGCTTCTCCCCCAAGCATCTATAGCTGGGGTGGACTTTCTGGTCGCCCGCTCCTCTAATCTTTCCGCACCTCTCACTGTCGTCCTTGTCTACCGCCCTCCCCTGAACATGCCCCTGTTTGTGGCCTCCCTGCAGGAACTCCTCGCCACGCTTGTAGTTAATAACTCCTCTGTTCTCCTGCTTGGTGACTTTAACTACTGGCCTGGCGACCCCAGGGAGGACTCAGCGTCCAAGGACTTCACGGCCACTCTCCTATGTCTTAACCTTAAGTCCCACGTCTTGGCCCCTACCCACAATCTTGGACATATTCTGGACCAAGTTTGGTCTTCCCAAGACATAGTTTCCCCCCCAGCATCCTCCCTTGTACATGGTCTGACCATTCTCTCATCTCCTTCACTATCAACATTGGTTCCCCTTACAAACCCCCTCGTCCCAAGAATGTTTTCTCTCGTAGCTGGAATCGTGTTGACTTGTCCTCCCTCTCTCACTCCCTTGCTTCTTCTCCCCCAGACCTCACTGGCATTTCCCTTGATTCACAGGCCGCTGCAGTTGGCAACTGGCTTTCTTCCGCATGTGATTTAGTAGCCCCCCTCAAGTTAGTCAAGTCTATTCGCCCTCATGAGGCTCACCGTTGGTTCAACTCGGAGCTCAAGACCCTCAAATTGGAGCTTAGACGCTCGGAGCGCCTTTGGCGCCGTAGCTACTGCCCCGACCTCAAGGCCAAATACAAGTCTCTTCTTAAGGAGTACAAGAAGGCCATTCTGGCCACAAAGACCAAGTATTTCTCCGAACAAGTGGCTCTTTCGGCCAACAAATCTAAAGAAATCTTCTCCTTGGTCAACAATTTGGCCACCTCTGATCGTGCTTGCCCTCACTTTACTCCCTCCCAGGCTCTTTGCTCTTCACTTAACAACTTCTTTATCGTTTCAAAATGCTTTATTCGGTTTGTACAAGTACAACCATATAGCAACATACAACAATACTGTATGAAAACATATTTGTGTAGGTTGAAATAATGAAACTTATTTAAAATTGTATCAATAACCATGCCAATCTTGTTAAGCCCATAAGATATATCTCATTGATATACAGAGTTCAATTTGGTCACAGTATATAATTTAGCAGCAGTTAAGGTTTAGTGCGAAACACGCCAGGTATAATAGTGCAAATCAGAAAAGACCTTTGATAGGCATAAAGTGCAGTTGGTATGTGCAAAATATGCAAAATTATAAGTAAAGTGCAACGTCTGTATGTTCTCATAGATATTAGAAATCATAGGTATTTTAGCAGCGGTTTGTTTTAAAAGAATTTGAAAAAAGACATTAGTGCAAGAAAAAGTGCAAAGCCGGAAGGTAATCATTATCAAGGATACAATCAACAAGTAAAAATACAGAGTGGATAAAATTCATATAAGAGAAATGCAAAAGTTTAACAGTAACTCACAGTTGTTCATTAGATGTGTTTACCAACGGGGGATAAAGGAAAGAAGGGGGCTCATATAATAATTGATTTCCTGTGCCCAATACATTTAAGAATATAGATGGCTACACGGTAACACACATTCGGGGAGGACAAGTCAAACAACAGTTGCATTGCAGCTCTTATATTGCACGTACTGTATTCCAAAAATAGTTGCTTCAGATAAAACTTTCTAAAACCAGTATAAAAATTACAAAATAGTAAAAAGTGGCAGATACTCTGTTTAGATTTCCCGTTGCATGGGCACGGGCATAACCCGGGTTTTTTTACAATAGGGAAAGCCACCAGATGGTGGACTATACCCAACCTCAGGCGTGCTAAAACAAAGCGGTGGGAGTTAATATTAACAAATGTGAGATAGGATGAAAATCCTATACTTAAATTATACTCCAAATGCAGTTTAAACGTACTTTGCATAGCATACTTCTTCATTCTGGCCCCTTTTGCGTGATCCATAAAGGTGGTTTTAAGGTCACGCTTCGTTACAACTGATTCTGTTAAAATATCTTTAAAAATGTCCTGATCAAAAAGGATCTTGTACCAAGAGAAAATGTGTTTTAACCAGGGGATTTTCGAATGCTGATCCAGTTTAATACAGTCTACGATTACTTCCTGGGTGAACTTAGTTTCTTCTTTAGCCCATATGGATCGCCAAAGGGAAAGAGGACGCAATGCAATCAGATCTGTGGCATGATTTAAACCTAGCTCTCTATGCGTGATCTCATTTGACGCTGAAGCAGGGAGACATAGTAAGCGTTTCAAGTACCTGTTTTCCTCTTGCTGGATGGATTGGGCAATCTGGGGATTATATCCCCATATCCCTGCTCCATATAGGGCAGACGACATGCACCTTGAGTTGTAGATGGAAATCATCTCTCTTATTCTACGGCCCCCCAATTTAGAAGCGAATCTGAAGATACAATTTGTGTTTCTAGTCATCTTCATGCCTACACAGGATTGCTCGTTTACCCATCTCCCATCTCCTGAAAAGGTAATACCTAAATAGCAAAAATGTTGAACAGATTCAAGTTTATCCCCATCTAAAAAGAATGACTTGCTTTTCTTTAGTTTCTTTCCACAGGTCATGGTCATAGTCTTGCCCTTGTTAATTTTAAGCTTTCTGCCCTTAATAAAAATGTGAAATTTATCAATTAGCTTTTGGAGCCCATTCGCGGTCCTGGAAATCAGGACCGCGTCGTCCGCATATAAGAGGACGGGTATTTGTTTACCATTAATAATAGGGGCATCAGCTAAAGATTCTTGTAAGGATTGGTCAACCTGATTTATAAAAAGGGAGAATAACAAGGGGGCTAGCACACACCCTTGTCGGATCCCTCTACCAATTTTAAAAAAGGGGGTGCATTCTCCGTTTGATCCGAATCTGACTTTGCTTGAAAGGCTGCTGTACATTCTGGCCAGTAGGTGAATGATCTCTGGGGGTGCGCCCATAGCGAGTAGTGTTGGCCAGAGCAGTGCGTGTTCCACTAGATCGAATGCAGAACTTAGATCGGCAAAGCACATGAACAAATTCCCCTCCTTGGCTCTTGTGTACTTGCCGATGATAAGTTCAAGGTTCACGCACTGCTCCATGGTTCCTATACCTCTTCGGAACCCATACTGAATAGGTGAAAGGACATTTTTATCTTCAACCCAGGATTCTAGTCTTACCAGAAGCACGCGACTCAGTATCTTTAGCGACGAGTCTAAGAGAGAAATTGGGCGGTAGTTCCGTGCTTCAGCCCTTGAACCCTTTTTGAAGAGTGGCACCAAGATGGATTGACCCCATGAGGTTGGCAACTCATCCTCAATAGCAGCATTAAAGTAGCGTGTTAGAATAGGGGCCCATAAATCGATCTCGGATTTGAAGAAGTCCACGGGGACCCCGTCTGGGCCCGGGGCTTTCCCCCCCTTACTCTTCTCAATTGCCTCAATCACCTCATTTAAAGACACCGAAAACAATAATTTCTCCCATTTAAAACAGGTTGGCATATCATTTAAGACATTAAGATTTGGAACTTCTTTATCGAGAAGATAGTTAAAATTAAATCCAACATCTCGGTCACTCCTTTTACTCCACTTCACTCTGTCCCCTCTGCGTCTAAATCTTCCTTTTCTTCTTTTCCCTCCCTCTCCTTGGACTCTTTCCTAGCCCTGCTCACTAAAACCAAGTCTGGCTCCCCCACTGATTGTGCCCCTGCCCGTATTCTTAAAACTCTTTTTTCTTCCTGTCCTGCTACCCCTCTCTCCCTCCTTAATGCCTCTCTTTCCACCGGATTGGTCCCCTCTTCATTTAAATCTGCTATTGTTTCCCCATTTCTTAAAAAGCCTGGTCTTGATTCCTCTCTCCCTTCTAACTTTAGACCTATCTCTCTTCTTCCCTATCTTGCTAAAATTCTGGAATCTCACGTCACCTCCTGTCTCTCTGCTTATGTTGAACAGAACCAACTCCTTGCTTCTCACCAAGCAGGTTTCCGCTCGGGTCATTCGACGGAAACCGTGGTGCTAGCCGTCCTTGACGAGCTCAAAGCCAAGGCCGACGTCAACTCTCCCCAAGCTTTGATTCTCCTCGATCTGTCCGCTGCGTTTGACACGGTCGACCATAACATTCTTTTGGACCGTGTCAGCGCAGCGGGCATACGAGGCCCTGCCCTCTCCTGGATCACGTCCTTTTTGACAGGACGTTCTCAAGCTGTTCACCTCCCCGGCTTTTCTGCTCCCCCCCCTCCCGGTGCCCTGTGGGGTCCCCCAAGGCTCCTCCCTTTCTCCCCTTCTTTTCAATCTTTACATCCATCCACTTATCTCTTCCCTCCTTGAGCTGGGGGTCTCTGTGTATAACTACGCAGATGACCTCCAGCTCGTCTTTGATCTTTCCTCTCCTTCTCACTCCCTATCTTTCTTCCACTCCACCATGGTCTTTATTTCTGGGTGGATGAGCGCCAACCACCTCAAGCTCAATCCAGATAAGACTGAGCTTGTCCTGACTGGCGGCTCATCCAGCCCTTGGTCCCCTGCCTTCTGGCCCCCAATCCTTGGCCCCCCTCCGACCCCTGTTTCCTCCGTCAAAACACTGGGCATCAAGGTCAGTCAGGACCTGTCCATGCACGGCCAGGTCAGTGCCGTGGTGTCCTCCTGTTTCCTCTCCCTCCGGATGATACGGAAAATCTCCCGCTTCTTTTCTCTTGACTCCCTCAAAATCATTATTTCCGCCCTTATCACCTCCCGCCTTGATTATGGCAATAGCTTGTTCGCAGGCATTCCTGCCTACGAAACCCGCCGCCTTCAAGCTATCCAGAATCAGGCTGCCCGTCTCATCTTTCACTTGCCCAAAACCCATCACATCACTCCCGTCCTCAAATCCCTCCACTGGTTACCCATCCTGCAGAGATCTTTGTTCAAACTAGGGTGCCTTGTTTATCGGTCCCTTGATCACTCTGCACCGGCTTTCATCAATTCTCTGATTTCCCTTCACACCCCTGCCCGCACTCTCCGTTCATCTTCCTCTGCCCTCCTCACTGTTCCCCGTTTCCACAAATCTCGCACTGGTGGAACCCGATTTTCTGTTCTTGCACCCCGGTTCTGGAACTCCCTTCCTCTTTCTTTGCGTTCGATCCCTATTTTTTCACACTTCCGTAAAGCGCTCAAAACTTTCTTGTTTGCCCTGGCCTACCCCCGCTAAACCTCCTGGCCCTGTCTGTTCTGTTCTTTAGAGCTCTCAGCGCCAGGAAGCCGTTTGGCCATCGTGCGCTCTACAAATAATTTCATTCATTCATTCATTCATTCACAGTGCATGGATGTTTGAAAACGTCCATTTTACTAATGCGTCTTGTGCTGCACCCCTTTTCTGACTACAGCCAAGCCCCAATAATAAAATGGATGTTTCCGACCGCCTCATGGGCAGTTGCATCCTCAATTGTCAGATGGAATCGCCGACTACTGGTTGGTCGGCACCCAGTCCTACACAATCCAGTTCGGACGCACGTCCGATCAACATCGTAATAAGCCCCAGAGTTTGTAACTTGTGTTCAGGAAAATACATCATAGCTTATATGGATATATGCCGAAAGTCATTTGCTATTTATCCTTCTTGTTGAGGCAAGGGAAGTGACCTCATTACCCACCCAAGATGTGCTTGTCATGAGTCATAAACCATCCACACACTCGGAAATAGCAATATACAGCATATTACACTCCACACAGCTTCAGTTATTTTATTTACGTGAAAGACAGAAAATATCAAATAAAACATCTATTGTGACGTCCTGCCTGGGCCAGGAGCTGGCCTGACCCATTCCATTGGACCCCAGACTGTTGCTTCTCCATAGCACTGAGAAGATTGGAGAAAACCATTATAAGCAGCACCTCCTATTTTCAGGCCTAACTCTAGCTAAAAGGGGCATAGCCCACAAATGGAAAGCGACCTCCCTGCCGAGTTTAGGGGCATGAAAGAGGGCAATGGATAGGTGCGTGAGCGCCGAAATTGCAGTCTTCCAAGCAGGGGGATGCCCACAGGAAAATCTGGTCCCATTGGGCGACCTACCGGGGCATCGATCTAGCTCCCCTTGCCACATTTAGACCCCTCATAACCGCATCAGGAAATACATGGGTTATACTAACACATCATAGACAGACAGCATCGTCAGTTAAAAGACAAGTTTATAAAAATACGCAATTACGAATAATCAGCAGTGTTCGGTGCAGTTTGTTAATTTTCTGGCCTGGTGTTCTACAGGTTAAGTTGTTATGCAATGATACAATTAGGCACGCTATGTCTTTTGCATTTTATGAAATGTACATGTCGGTCTACGCCCATATGGAACCTTTAAAAACGAATAAAATTTGTTGTAGAAAAAAAATAATACCTCTATTAAAGCCATACACTTCTCTGAAAATGTAATCGCTTTTTCAAGTTGCCGAATTCTAGAATAATTAATTTGTTTTTCATTTTCATAACCAAATATCTGAATTATCATGAACTGGGACGAGACTCTTTACTGTGCTGTCTCTTGGTGACTTATTTAGAGTGCTACATTTCCACACTCCGGTTCAAAAGCAGGTCATGTATATGCATGCACATCTATTTTACAGTTTTACACACCCACATCTCGAGTTCTATCATGCATTGTTTTTAAGCAAATAACTTCAGATGTCAATAGGAAGCAGCTATTATATGTGCTTAAAAAATTATTACCTGCCGTTTTTTTTATTTCCGTCACATTTTTCAATCGAATCTTATTTTATCTTTTTCTCCTTCCTTAGGTATTTGGTTGATAGTCGCTGGTTCAAACAGTGGAAAAAGTATGTTGGGTTTGACAGCTGGGACAAATACCAGATGGGAGACCAAAATGTATACCCTGGTCCCATTGATAACTTCGGGCTTCTCAAAGGTCATTCCTTTTAATTTATTTACTTTGAGGCATGTATAATTTACCCAGAGTTAGTTCTGAAGTTTCACGAAAACATGAGACGCATAACTGTCTGGTACTATATCATTTTGCATAATACAGTGATTATTAATATTATTTTTATTATCACGACCTTCTCACCATGACAATGCAGTACATGTTTAAGAATTTCCCACTGACTGCACATTGCTTCATTTATGTCTACTAAGAACAACGCTAATAAGTAAACATTGTTTTGAGGGCACTATTGTTTTGTCTTGAAGCGTTATATAATCAATGTAACCTCGTTTGTACTTCAAAGTAATTAGTGGCTTTGCCAATTAAAAAAATAGAAAGCATGTCGGTGCATTTCTAAATCAGATTATTATTGTTCTATCGAGTACCATATTGAGGAATATACATGTTTTTCAACTGACATGCTAAGTGTGATGGAGGTTCCTGAACACAGCAAGAGTAGTGACCTTCTAAACCAGAAAGCAGACCACTTAAAAATTTCAGATCCCCGTATTAGGGAGATACTAAGAGTCATTAGCTGATACCTGTATGCTTATTGAGACTGGCGAGTTGGAACAAAATAAGATTGGTTTGCGAGGTGGTTGAGTGCTGACCCTGTAACCCTCTCCAATGACCGCACAAAAGCTTTGGACTTGGCTTTTTTCTAAATTGAGAATTAATGCAGAAATTTCCTGCTTACAAAAACTAAGTCAAATTTCCTCAGACTCTGAACAAAGTGCGTTTCAGCTTTTTTGAAGGCTGTGCAGCCGGCGTTTTAGATGGCATATCTTTATAGAAAGACTAATAATAACAAGCATTGGCAAAGCCAATAGGCCTCGCCTATGCAAGAGCTATTGGCTTTGGCAAGGTGTTTTAGTTATGTTGGACACCATTGTGGATGCTGATCAGCATGACTAGAAGTTAGTGGAGTGGGGTAGATTGGAGTGGGATAGATTGGGGTAGAGTGTAATGGGGTAGACTGGCATGGGGTGTAGTCGGTTAGATTGGACTGGAGTGGCATGCAGCAGATTAAAGTGAAGTGGAGTGGGGTAGATTGGTGTAACGACCGGGTTCTCAGACTAGATGGGATCAGCTCCTGAGAGCCCCTCCAACCCAGCCGGAACGTAACCACTTCCCTCCTCAGGACCATCTATCCAGGCACCTGGGTACCTACCTGAGGATGGGGAACTCGCAATATACAAGCTCATATCATCAGAAACACCACTAAATCTATAGGGATACTAAGAATACTCACTGATTACTAAGGACATCCATGCCCTACACCACACTCATACCTCATAGTCTCGCGACCACATGGGTCCAGACTAATCTACCCTGGGGCAGTTCTGATTATCTACCATTACACACTGATTACCCTCAGTGCTCACTCGACACGCAATCTGGCGTGCCATACACACTGAGCTGCAGCCTCAGTGCTCACTCTCTTTCACACGATCTACAATCCGGCAGATCTAAACACTGGTCTCCTTCCCAGTGCTCTCATTTACACACGATCTACAATCCGGCAGATCTAAACACTGGTCTCCTTCCCAGTGCTCTCATTTACACACGATCTACAATCCGGCAGATCTAAACACTGGTCTCCTTCCCAGTGCTCTCATTTACACACAATACGACCACTTTCCTATGAATACCTTCAGCTCTCTGTCTCTATGTTGGGAAGTCTCTCTCACTATTCACTAAGGGTTCGCTACTACAATAATATTATGGGATGGCCGAATTACTTAGTGTATCAATTATCTTTCAGTTCAAGGGCTCCTCTCTCTCCCTAACTATTCAGTTATCACTTACCTGATCAGGGGTAGCATCTGTTCAAACAGTAATACCTGACTAGGAGACAAGGTTACCTGTGCTTTATCAATAATAGACACACATTGTATGCAAGAACAACACATGCACACTAGTTCACTAAGAACGGGGGTATCTTTAATGATGAAATACACATACACAGATCTACGGGGTCTCTCTATTACACTATAACACATCCACATGTAACTGACAAAGACTATAAGTAGAACTGGATTGTACTACACACCGCTGAAAGGAAAAGGATTAGACATACAATAGCCTAGGGAATAAAGACAAGATTAAGGTGTAAGTGTAAAGCAAACTAGTTTAGACTACCTCACCTATTAAAAGGCTCTCTCTCTCTCTCTGGTGGGGTCAGGGCTCTCTCTCTGCTCTCCCTCCGTCACCACAGCCTCACGCCTCTGGTTCAACTGCTCCAGCTGGCAGCTTCAACTCCTCCATCTGATTGAATGCATCCTGATAAGCTGGCAGCTCCCGCTGACAGTTCCAACTTTATTCATATGACTGCTCTCTCTTCAGCTTCAGCAATCATCTGCCTTCTTTCTCCATTCCAGAACTGCACTGCACTCTGCAGCTCCAGCAGACATCCTACTCTCTCCTCTGCAAGAACCAAACTGAACTGACCACCTCTCCTGCAATTCGCTAATATAGAATCCTCTCCCCTCATGGAAATTTCCAACAGAGGGCTGCCTCCCACCGAATTCCTGTGCTAGCTCCAAGGCTTCCACGCAACCGCAGTGCGCATCTGCATGTTACGTCTGGGCCCATGAGACAAACACATTCCTCGGATAAGAACCAGTCCTGGCCGGTTTTCCCCTAGCACACAACAGCCTTAACTATAAACATTACCTTTCCCCTTGAGGCATCTCAGCTCTACAGGACAGAAAGCAAAATGGATCCTCTCTAGCTCTGGGCCTAGTAGGCCTAAGAAGGATGAAATAACCCTTAGCTCTGTCAGAGTACCTGCATAAACCATACCAATGTGTAATATTAAGTCAGGACCACAGGATCCAACCTCTACTATAAGCAATAATGACAGGCCAAAGCCAATAGGCAATAGATGGCCTCTTCTAGGTCTGGAAGAAAGGGCTTAAAAGGGCCAACACAAGCTAGGAATACATATCCTAGATGTGAGCAAGATTAAAGTCTATATCACTCCCAAATAGGGCCAAAAAGCCTGTCTATACAAATGGCTATAGTGAAATGGAATGTGGTAGATTTGGTGGGTTAGAGAGGGTAAATTAGAATGGAGTGGAGTGGAGTTGGATAGATTGGAGTGGAGTTGAGATCGAAATGGAGTGAGATAGATTAGGGAACAGTGGATTGGGGTAGATTGTAAAGTAGTGGGTAGATTAGGGTGGAGAGGAGTAGATTGGGTAGATTAAAGTGGGGTAGATTAGAATGGGGTGGGGAAGTTTGGCCAGGGGTTGATTGGGGAGGTGTAGATTGGAGTAGGGTACATTGGGGTAGATTGGTGTGGGGTAGATTGGTGTGAGGTAGATTGTGGCAGATTGGTGTGGGATAGATTGCGGTAGATTGGGGCAGGGTAGATTAGAAGAGAGTGGGTTAGATTGGAGTGGAGAGGAGTTGGAAAGGTTGTACTGTAGTGTGGAGTTGGCTAAATTGGAATGGACAGGGGTACATTGGACTGGGGTAGATTGCAGAGTAGTGAAGGGTAGTTTGGTCCAGTAGATTGTAGTGGGTTATATTGGAGTTGTGTGGATTGGGGTAGATTTCACTGCGGTGCACTGAGTAGACTGGAGCAGAGTGGGGTAGATTTGAGTGGAGTGTGGTAGATTGGATCGTTGTGGAGTAGGTTGGGGTGGAGTTAACTGGGGTTGGGTAGATTAGAAAGGGAGGGGTTAGATTAGAGCGGAGTGAGGTAGATTAGGGTAGATTGTAGGGAAGTGGAGGGGGTATATTGGGGTACAGTGGAGTGGGGTAGATTGGAGTAGGGTGGAGTGGAAGGGTGTGTAGTGGCGTACATTGTAGTGGCGTTGAGTGGAATGGCTTGGTTTGTCGTTGATTTTCTTAGAGTGGAGGGGCGTAAAGTGAGTCTCATGTTGTGGATTGTAATAAAATGGAGTGGCGTGGCATAGAGTTGAAGTGCATAGAGTGGAATGGAGTGGCATAGTTTGGAAGCGCACTGCCATTACAGCCCACACATTTTCAATTTAAATGTCCATTGCATTTGCACCAAAATATGGTTTTGCCGCACTCAAACAGAAATGTGTGAAAAAAGTAATCACATAGTGTATTGATGTGTTTTTTGATTGTTTTCAAATATTTGTTTCCACCACACTTCAGAATGACAAAAAAATGTGCTTCATTTGTACTAATTCTGATATATATTGAACAACACAGTTCATTTTTTTGTTGTGTGCTAGGAAAAAAACATCATACACCCTCTCCTCGTGCATGGGTACTCAGCAGGTCAGAGAATGAAAAGTAAACACTAAGCACATGCAGTCATGATCATCCGTTTGACTTAAAGGTGGAACAACTGTTGATTCTCCCGGATAGAGCTCACGTTACCTTGTTTTGTGCTTTTGTATAGTGAATTTTCATAATTTGTATGTCCCTGCTTTATCTTCACAATTTGGTATGGGTTTCTCTTGGTTCTGGGATTTGCCCATCAACCCGTTTCAGCTATTCAACAAATTTTAAATGTGTCCAAACCAGCGGCACCCAGCATCCGCAAGTGCTTCAGATTCTACATTTGAAAAGAAAGAGCCGCTCCAAAGCCAACGTAATGCCATTAACATATCCTTCACATTAACTCAAAATAGCCACATTTGGCCACTAACTAGAGATGCTTAACCTTCACATTTCTGTCTTCCACCTTACCATATCAACATCCACTCCAGTATATGATTGTTTAGTTACATAATTAACTTCTTTTGTTGACTATTTCAATTGTTGCACACGGTTTAAGAGCTGTTGATTAGTGTCACATAGCCGTTCGTTCAGAGTAAATGTGTAGGCAAGATCACTTCAGGGACTACGGTTTACACAGACCGTCATGTCTGTAGGTATTGGCACACCAGCCTGTCACAGATAAGATACCATTGCTTGAATGAATATCAGTTTGTTGTTTTTTGTAAACATTCGGAATTCGGAGAGACACTATTTCAAAACATAGTCTGAATTCGAAGAGGCGCTGTTTCTAACTATCTTGAAAAGTTCAAGATTAAAGCCTAAACCTAACGTAGAAGAAATTAATTATTCAGTCCATTGGGAAGCAGCTTTATAGGATAACGCACTTATCTCCTGCATAGTGTGAAACCATGTTTGTTATTGATGTAAAGTCAACATATTTTAACCTGATTCATTACTAAAATCTTTTCTTACAGATAGTGACTCACAGTCTCTTAAAGAGCACCTCATTGATGAACTTGACTATATTCTTTTGCCCACGGAGGGCTGGAATAAACTAGTCAGCTGGTACACTTTGATGGAGGGTCAAGAGCCTATAGCACGCAAGGTAATCTTTAACATTGATTGAGTTTTGTATACAATCACAATGTCTATATTCAGTAAGTAAGTAATATTTTTCTAAAACGCGTGAATGCTAAGGTGTCTTAGCGCTAATGAGTGCTATCACTGACTGGGAGAGAGAGAGATCCCCTGCCTACCTGCATTCGAATGTCCTCCAAAGCTGCAATTAACGTTGATTCTGTGCAATGTTGTGGCCTAAAGCTGTGTTGCGATGGCTCCAAATGATAATTTGCCTCCAAGAAGGCCATCAAGTCTTCATTTAAAGCTTTTCCTAAGATCTTAGTGGGGATCAGTAAGAAGGAAATAGGGCGATTAAGTTTTTACCACTGCTGGATCTTGTGACAAACCAGAGATTGTTTTCCACCCTATTGGAAAGTGCCCTGAAGTAAGTACTTTATTTAGAAGTAAGACAAGGTGGGGCGCAGTCGTGTGGGGAACCAGTTGTAATGCATATGGTGGACACGCGTCCGTAGGGGATCCTGATTTAGTGGTTTCCAGTAATCTTGTTACTCTTTCCATCCTTAAAGAAGGAAAATTGTCGTCCCCATCCTAGGAGTCCTTAAGGTTATCATCTGGCTTTCCAAGAGTGGAGCAAGCAGACTCAGCCAAGTGTCTTGCATTCTGATTAGCGGAGAACTCCTTGTAGGCAACATTTACTTACCTGTAGAAGAATTTCTCAAGTTTGTTGCAAAAATCTTGATCAGGCGTAAACGGTTTACTCTGTCCTTAGGAAGGCCCTGTTCAAATTACTTCTTGGTCTCCAAACATTTTTAATTTTTGTACCAGACATGAAAGATATCTAAGGAATCTTTCTTTATTTGGATTGTATTTTTTGTATTGATATCCGTGTGAATAAGACATTTACTTATATGTTAATGCACACACTATTATGCTCTGATTTATTTTTGTTCACTTTAATTTCACTTGCACTGCGCCGTCACGTGTAGCACCTAGAAATTGTCACTGCCTTGTGTGTGTATGTATATATGTATATGTGTATATATATATATATATATATATATATATATATACACACACACACATTCCATCTTGTTGAACTTTGCAAGAGGCTGTGGTTTGGAACCATTCGAAACCGGACGGTTCATTTGGCCGAAAGTAAAAAGACTCTCTGAAATGTCCCGATTCCTACTAAGGACTAAGATATGCATTTAATTTGTATGTGCGCAGAGACCCACTTAGGGAATAATGTTTTTCTCAAAGGAGGGACTACAAGTCCCAGCATGCCATATGCACTAAGCAAGAGCTCAAATAATGGAATGATGAGCGGAAATGCAAAAAAAAAAGCACACTGCAACATCCTGTGCTGCAAGCCTCTGATGAAGATGTATGGCACATTGAAATGCGTCAGGCTATGATACTCATTATCAGGACATGTAAAGAGAGCTGAAAAGGGAAATCCGGATGGATGGCTAAGTGCCGAGTGACCTCCTAGAGCTTCAGGGCATTTGTTGATTGATATATATATTTATATATTCTAGATGTCAACTTTAAAAAGCTTGTTAAAAAATTTCACAGGATCGTATCCTGTCAATTTTGCCCACTGCTTTGTTGAAACACGTTTGATGTCACCGTCCTCATTGGATGCATTTGTGTCCGCTGCGTGCTTTTTTGAAACTGGTGCAATAAAAATATCTTGCCTTACCTTGGGATTCACTGGTCTTTGTTCGCCACTCGTTGGAGGTTCAAGATCGTTTGCTTGGATTTATATATATATATATATGCATATGCAAACACATCCCAACATGCAGTAGAATTAAATCTAGTTTTTGTAAGTGATTCCTTTTGGAACTGTTTTTTTCATATGTGTTTCATTCCCCTAGTTTCATGGGAATACAGTGTTTCCCGTAATTTAGATTTGCTGCTAATAGATAGGCCATAGCGGTAGGGTCCCTGGAGAAAAGGGGCACTGGATATTACTCCCTTTATGTCTTGGTACTCTAGAAGAATGGGAGCCTTGGACCCATTCTGGGCCTGAAGCTTTTCACCCTCTGCAATGGGGAGGACAAGTTCAAAATGCTGTACCTGGCCAAGGTACTGATGGTCCACAATGCACTGGATTGAATGGTGTACCTGGATCTTAGGACGCTTACCTCTGTAAACCAATCATTTTTTATCACATATGTTGCTTCAGATTCACTGTGGGGTCCCAGCAATACTAATTTGCAGTACTGGCATTTGGTCTTCTGAGTATTCTATGAATCTTCACCCAAGTGCCTGATTTAGTTCAGGCTTTACACGGGAGATTCAGAGTCCATATAGTTCTGTACTTGGACAAATTGTGAAACTCAGTCCCCTGCGCTTGTTACTAAACATCTAAAGTGCACCTTAATCCTTCTCCCAGGCTTCTCCAACAATATGCATAAATCCCACATCCTCCCCACTCAGGTACTGACCTTTGTTGGTGTGGGGTTTGGACACAGCCTATATAAGAGCTTTTCCTCCTCAGAGGATTATACATATCTGGAATATGATTCTGATGTTTCTGAATCAAATCCTAATCCTGGCTATGAAATCCTCTATCTGTAGGAGTTGATGGCCCAATACCATTGGTTCATGTTAGCTGAACAACTAATCAGTGTGCTAAAGTTTTGGGCAGTCGTCATGCTCTTCCTTTTCAGGTATTGTTGCCTAACTTTTGTTGGGCAACAAATTTTCTTCCTTTACATCAACAAACCCGGATGTGTGTGTTGTTGGACTCTGTTGGAGTGCTTTTTGTCTGTGATGGTGGGCTCTGCTGCTGGGTATATTTGCAGTTGTAGCCCATGTAGTTGGATTTGCCTCTCATCGGAGTATCACAAATTGGAGTTTCATCCAAAAGTGATGGACATGATCTTCTCTGAGACTGGGATGCCAGTACATAGACCTATTAGCTTCATCCCTGAACAGGAAGTGTCAATTTTTCTTAGACTTCAGGTTCAGACGACCACAGGGTCTGCTCCCTGCTTTATTTCTATCATTTTGTCATTGCAGGTCCTGCAGAAGTTGAGAGAATCTAGCGCAACTGATGTTTATTGCCTCCGATTGGGTGCAGCCAATTTGGTACACTGATTTGTTGGAACCTAGCAATCGGCCCCCTCATTCTCATCCTCACAGAGTGAAATGGTCTGGTCATACATCCCAGATGCTTAATTTGCACACATTAAGCAATATCAAATAGAGAACCTTTGCTTGCCACTAAAAGTAGCACTTGTCATCCTGGCGCCCAAAAGAACTTGCTATCAAGTTTGTTTATTTGGGCTTCGGGTCAAAAATGGTTTCTTGGTGTGAATCTGACATCTCAGTCCCCTTCAAGGCTCATCTTTCAGATGCCAGGTGCATTCTACTTTCTTTGGTCAGCAAGGCTTGGCACTCACTACTTTGAAGGTTATTTGGCTGCTTTGTCCATCTTCATGTTGTTTCCATATCAACCCTCTTTGTTTAGGTCACTATTAGTGGTGCGGTTTGTAAAGCCCCTTTATTGTTCATTAGTGGGATTTAATTTTGGTGTTAACCTTGCTTATGGCCTCACTGTTTGAACGGATAACACAATTGCTCAGTGCACTTGCTTACTCTACTGACTGTATTCATATAGTGGTCACTTTGTGCGTAGAGTTAGAGAATTCCAAGCATCGTTGGTCCATTCATCATTCACTGCTTTTTGCTCAGTCAAGCTGGTCCTTTATATGTGGCGGTTGTTACTGAACTAGGTTGTATCTCCCTTCCACATAAGCCAGTCTATCACTCTTTCATCCTTCATTTTCCTCACCCTAACAAGAAATAGGAGAGGTTACATAAACTGGATCCCAGGCATGATGTATCTTTCTAAATGGACTGTACAAGACAGGACAGAGTGGATGAATAGCTCTTTGTGGTCTTTGCTGGAGTCAAAAAAGGCGAAGCAGGGCCTCAGAGCACCATGTCTCTTTGGATTGCTGTTTGTATAAAGGTCTGGATCCCTTGACGAGTTAGTGCAGATTCATAGCAGGTTCCCAAGAAGATATTCAATGATCTGCTTGCAGTTCCAAATATATTCGAATGCATGCACTCCAATAAAAAGTGACTATTTTAATTTATATATTAGGATATATCATTCCACAAAAAGTCTGTAGATTACATTAATCAAATCCTAGTTTTAAAATCTTTACAAAAGGACAGACTTATTTGGGTTCTGTTTTGCCTTGTCAACACATTTTTCATCAACCAGGCAATCCACCCCATGACTTCTTAGATCCTGAAGAATCACTACCAGAACATTAAAAGCATAAACTACAGCATTCCTCACCCATCTGTGATATCAGGTCAGCATTACCACTAGTATACTCATGTGAATTGGTTTCACAACAGAAGGCCTAATGTTCTTGTTTTCTCCCCAAAGAGACATACCATGTTCAGAATATAACATGTAAGATGAGAAATTGAGAATTTACCATGTTATTACCACTGATTATCACCATAGAATATAAAACCTATGTTTCCAGCAGCAGCGATAACCACCAGACTATGCATACAAACAGAAGTGTGGACTCCTGTGTATTGCCAAATAGTGTTATCATAGATTAATAATTACCTAAAATTAAAAAAAATTTGGGCATCAACATCTCCATTGGTTGTGAACAGAAACTTGTATTAAATAAAAATATTGTAGTTCTATATTGTATAATATAGTTTGTGCCATTACTATGCTTTCCAATATAAAACATGCCAAAATTGGTCCGCAGCTACATATATTGATTGAGTTAAAGCATATTAGCCTGGAGATCTGAAAATTGAAAACACTGCTTAATGTATAATAAAGACCCTCGGGCTAAGAGGTCTATGAATATATTGGATAAATGTACTCTCCTAGAGGGGATGCTTTCCTGCCAACAGTCTCTTCTCCATTTTCAATGTGAAATCTGTTCATCGCCCGTTTGTGTTCATGTATATAGTGATTTTTCAGCTTCATAAAGCAGTGTTATTATTGTTAGTGTATAGCTTGCAAGTAGGCACCAACTTGTAATGGTAACAGTACACAATAAAAATCCCTCTCCCATTTATAGAAATCGAGTATAATTGAGTTAACAAAATGACCTCAAAAAGACAAACATCCAGTAAGGGAAAGTAGAGATATGAATTTTAAAAGCTATCCGGCAAATCACACCCAAAAAATGTAAAGCACCAACTAGTAGTCCCTGTTTGATGGTGATTGGGACCTATGCGCGATTTTAGGCCGAATGCGATGGAGCATGGATTTGATAAGCCAAGCAGATTCGTCCCGGTCAAAGATTTTACCTATGCACTTAGTCTGTGCAATGGAAGTTGAAATCCTCCAGCAGGACAGGGCTGCTGGCTGTATTTGATGATGTGGTCCATACTGCCAAATACCTTCTTGCATGGGCCCAATGAAATGGATTTGCTATTGTGAAGAAGCTTCAAGCAGGAGAAACATGTTTCTTAAGTCCAGCAAAGTCTTGCATTGGCTGTATTGGCTGAGATCGGGTGTTTGATTCTGTTACTACTGCAGCTAGAAGTCAAAAAATTTCTAAGCAACCCAGCTTTTCAAAAACAGCTGGAGAACTCCAGATAGACACAGGCAGTGGTCCTAGGACTCACTCCAACAGAGAACAACAGAAGGGTACAGCCAGGGTCCGGTTGCGACTGGTCAGCTTGACACTTCACGGAACAGGCATCTTGCAGCTTAGTGCGTCCCTGTAGCCACGCAGGAGTTCAGCCACTGACCCTTGGAGTCCACTTTGTCCTGAGTACAGGTGTTAGCAGGTTCACTACTTCACGTCTCCTCACAGGTCCAGAAAGAGTTTTGTGGAGGGGGCCTTGAAGTGCCACATTTATGATTAGCACCAGCTAATGAGGGGGGGGGGACTCCTGGCTCCTCCCTTACCAATTGGGTAAAAGTTCCCAGGGTCAACTCTCCCCACTGTTGCAGAATTTCCTGTTTGCCCTGCTGTTAACAATGCCACAGTGCAACTTATTGCCAACATCCAAAATGAGGGGACCTTTCCTCCCTTATGCATAGCTTGTGTGCCCACCCAGAGTTAGGGCTAGGGAAATGAACCGTTGCTTCTTTTGTGCCCACTCAAAACAAGTTATGGGGGTTGTTCCCCTCCCACTGGGCCTGGTAGCAACCTGACGGGGAGAACATGGGGTTCCCTTCTCCAGGTCTACCTTAGCCTATGAACGGGAATGAATCATAACAAGTTAATTAGGTTCCTGGGTCCACCGTAACTGGTTTTCCTGCAAGCAGAAAAACACCTCCCCACACTTAAGTCATGGTTCCTACTCTGGTAGAAGGTTATGTTTCTTAAATATTTATTAAAAACCAACTTTGCCACTGTAACGTAGCCTCACACACCTGCATGCACAACTGTGGCACCTCCTATAAATGATCTCCGATAAAGAGCCCTCTCGCGGGGTCCATGGGGGACTGCAGCGCCACCCCCACGAGGAGCAAGACCAGGTGATGAAGCATGACACCCGCAAGGGTGTGTGAGGGCACCAATTTTGAAAGGAGGAATTCCCCCACCCCTGTATCTTGATCCCACTGATTTATCTTCCTGGACATACCACCTTCCAACCAGAGTAGGTTGTAGAGTACCCCCTCCCCCTTTTCCTTAGGAACAGCTACCCTCCATTGGGTTAATAACTAAAAAGCACACTGCCCCTATTTTAGAGGAGAAACGTAACAGTTTCCTCATAAATTCCGATTCACTCATAAAGCATAAATAGTGTAGTTTGCTATTTTCTTGGCATCATGCGAACCTGACCGGGTCTTTATCAAGGAAACCTGGGCAAATGAAGCATCTGGTCCTGAATTAGTGGATGCCATCCAGACAAACTATTCAATCATGAGGGTGCACAGGGCCTCTCGGTAGTGTGGGGGACTGGCTATTGTGTTTAAATCTCACTTTAAATGTTTGATGGAAGCTGGATTTGATCTAAAAACATGCAAAACTCTCTATTTCAAAATTATTTTATCAGCTACTTGCTCATTTGGAGGTTTGCAGATATACAGACACCCAGGACCCAGATCTCCCTTTTTAAAACAGCTAAAATACCTAGTCGAACCTTTTTTAGCTAACATGCTTGACCATCATGGGCCATTGTAATTTCCACCTTGAAGCGACCAACCACCAAGACTCACTATCACTCATGGAATTTATTTCAAGTTTAGGAATGACGCAATTGGTATTGGCCCCTACTCATAAGGCAGGTCACAAACTAGATGGTATTTTTGCTAATGATATTAAGGTGTCTCGTCAATCAGTCATCCCCCTCAGCTGATCCGATCACAGTTCAGTAGCTTTTTCTTTTAAATCTTCGTCAGCAGGAGTCTACCCCTCCAAACCACGGTTAGGTAAAGAAGTTGGAAGGGGGTATCTGCTGAAGTCCTGTCCAAAATCCTGGACAGCATACTCATTGAAATCTCGGAGGACATGGATACGGGGGCAGAGGCATTTGCAGAGTGGCTGGAGATGGCAGCCAACAAGATAGCTCCCCTGAGAGTAATCACGCAAAAAAAGACTCTCCCCATCAGCCCCTTAGTACAATTACAGACTCAGGACACTCAAGCAGGCATGTCACCGACAAGAGCGTATATGGACTAAACACAAGAAGAGCAAGAAAAAATAATCTATAGTAATCATATCAAGGAATATAAACTAGCTTTGACTGTGGGAAAAACATTGCACTAAAAAAATGAAATTGCCACTTCTTCCAGAGAACTCTTTAAGGTTGTGCAACAGATCGCCACCACCCTGGTCAATGTAATGCCTGAGAGCTCACAACTATTTTGCAGCCAGTTAGCACATTTCTTCCAATCTAAGACTGTAAGTATCCATAAAGGATTTGAAGCAGCCAACCCCAAACAGAAAGCATCAATTGGCATTTCAGAAAACTTCAGTTCAAATAGACCAAGAGAGCAAATTACTTTCGGTCTTTCCATCTCTTACCCCTAAGATGGTGGAACAATACCTTCTTAACACGAAATCGTGGTCACCCTTCGAAGACTTCCCACCTGCTGTTCATCTGGCAGCTAGTACCATAGCACCCCCTCTTTCCAATTTATTGAGCCAAGTGATTATCTCTGGATCTTACCCCTGGAGATGGAAGGAGGCAGTAATTAGGCCCCTTCGAAAGAAATTTAACTTGGACAGTATGGATTGCAAAAACTATCGTCCTATTTCACTTGAAGGAAGTGACCCACTTAGGGCCACCAGTGTCACCTTGGACCACCTCTCAGCCTTCTATACTAAATGAAGAGTCAGAGAAACAGTGAAGAAAATACACCATTAATCATTTATTATATACTCTCAGAACGGGACTCCGTCTGCACAGTCTCGAGAGAGTACTACAGAGGGAACTGAGGAACTGTAAGCATAAGGATATATTATATGCATTGCATGGTCAACTAATAACACACCCGCAGTCATTTTCCCAACAGATGTGGGCGAACAGCGTAAAGACAAAAATGGCTTCTACTCTCGTATCTTACACAGCTCAGAACACTTTTAAGGCCGTTCCACCCTGGGCTGCGATCAAATTGCCAGACGGGTGGGAGAGGTTCTTTATCGAGGGAAAGCTATGGACTGGCACAAACAGTCCTTCTTGCAGAAACAAAACTTATCAAGGGGCATTTATTGAAATCAAACAGGATTAGTTTCAAACAGTACATAAAATGGTGCCTGAAAGAAATTGGTGTAGCGAATGCTAGCTTATGCATGACATTAAAGAGCATCAATGAGCATAATCTAACACACTGGTTTCCTGTCCAACAAAGATTCTAAAGAAACATCTTAATATCCATTTGATGAAAGTTGCAGAACAGCAGGGATGGCTGCACAATTCTCAGTTCGGCTTCAGGAAACATCATGTAACGGAATCCGTACCGATTTCAGCCATAGACTGCATTAGGCGTTTAGTGGATGAAGGACAAGGTGTGGCACTGATACTCCTGGATCTATCAGCAGCGTTTGATACCATCTTGCCTTTGCTGCCGATAGAACGTCTTCAAGACCTGGAAACCACTCATCAAGCCCTGGCCCTTCTTACTTATGGATTGTTCTCAGATGGTGAAGCTACATCACTTCTACAGTTTTTCTCTCTGCCATGCGGATTCCGCAGACTTCTCCTTAAGCCCTGGGAAGAAGGACAAAAATCTTGGTGTTCTTTTAGATACTGAAATTAATTTTAATGCCCAAGCTTATCGTACGGTGGCAACCTGCATCTGGAGCATAAGGATGCTTAGGAAAATCTGCCCACTTATTCGGCAATAGGCACGTAAGCAAGTTGCCCTTGCCCTCGTCATGTCCAGACTGGATTATTGTAACTCGATATACCTAGACCCCAACACGAGTACCCATCACAGACTTCAAATGGTACAAACGCGCTTGCCAGAGTAATTCTGACTATTCCTAGGCACCAGTCTGCCGCCAGGTGACTAGAGGTGTTACATTGGCTTCCTATCATAAAGCGCATCATGCTTAAAACTCTCTACATAGTGTATAAAGCTCTTTTTTGCCCCCACCCATAAAAATGTTTCACTGGAATCATCCAGTAAGAAACCTGTGATCGGCACATCAAAATCAGCTCATGGTGCCTAGAACCAAAAGAAAGATATGGGGTGATAAAGCATTCTCAATTGCGGCAAGCAGACCTTGGAACTCCTTTCGGCAAAGCTTTCAGGAAAGCACTTAAGACTTGTCTGTATATGTTATAAACAACTTTTCCTGAACTCCTATATGCTAAGTATGGTTCTCCAGATGGTCGTCTACAGCGTCTTAATGCCTTCGGGTAACTGCTTCGCTCTATAAATATCAAAATCAAATCTAGTTGCTGAACTATTTAGCTGGCCCCAAACCCAAGATAACAGCTAATATTTTAATCTGTACTCTAGTTGTCTTCTTAGGACAGCCAGGGGCTTAGATACTATTGGTGCAGCAGGTGGAGTGGTACCAGGGCCCATAGCTTTGAGGGGCTCATTAAACTCTGATTTTTGCTATATTTTACTTCTCCAACTGCAGTCAAATGGACCATTTTTAGTGCTTGTGCCAAGGCCTGTGGCATCCTTGCTACACTCCTGGGGACAGCTGAAGCTTCCACAGTGAAAATAGCTTTTGTGGCCTTGTCAATTGGTACCCTTATAATTTTACAGGCCCACATTTACATACCATGCGTGTTACGTGTGGGCTACAAGGCCTTCCTAGAGTTGACTTATTAAGATTAAACGAAGACCTTTGCTTGTCAAAGAGGTTGACAGGTAGGACTACAGGTTTAAACTGCAGAAGTCAGACTCCACTGGAAGGCCTGAAGCCATGTTTTCCTTTGCCACATTAGTGGAGGACACAATAAGTGCTGCAGTTCACAGGTGACATTTAACTTTCCATGCTGTGAGTGTAGGTTCTACGCCGTATTACACCATATGCTATGGCCTTATAGGGGAGTTAAATATGCCAACTAGGGATTAACTGATTTCTATATGTTTTCGAGGTCCGAGCACATACACTGGACAGCTGTGCTCCAGTGTGCAAAGTCTAAAACCAGCAGTATAATTCTGCAAAAAAATGGGGGTGACCAAATCAAAAAATATAATTTTATCACAGCTATGAAGGACCTTTTTTATATAGTTACTTGTTATGACAGTCAGGCACCGCTGCTCGTACTGGGTATACAATAAGATATCTTTTCCATTAATAATTACCGTCCACAATGCATGACACATTTTATTCTTACTTCAGAATTCTATATAATGGTATCTTGTTTGCAAATTGAATTTCATATTGTTTCATAGAATGCATGTGGATGGGGTTTAAGATTTAGAATTATGCTGATTAAATGCAGCTAATTTTTACTATTGAAGAGTCACCTAAATCAGATGAATTCGTCAAGATTTCCATGCTGTTCATCAAAAACTAGACAAACAACATCAGTTAAAATTGAATTCCGAAAAAAACTGATATAATTATACCGAAAAACAAACTCATCACTGGACTCTCACACATTGGCCCCCAGAGCTTGGCGCATCACCGCTCCCCAAGCCGGTGATTAAGAGTTTGGGGATACAAATTGACTCTGATCTCACCATGAGCTCACTGATTGGATCGGTAACCTCGGCCTCTACGTTCAGCTTTGTAAGCTGCATAATATCAAAAGATTCTTCAGCAGAGAGGCTTGTTCCAAATCATTATCACCCTGTTTCTTTCTAAAATTGATTATGGAAATGCATTGCATCTTGGACTCTCACAACATCAGAAGCACCGTCTACAGATGATTTAGAATCAAGCAGCTAGATTCATCTCTCAAAAGGATAGACAATGCCACATTAGCCCACTGCTAAAAGAACTCCACTGGCTTCCGGTGAAGCAACAAACTCTATTTAAAACAGAATGAATCCTTTTTAGAGCCATTCAGGGTTCCGGTCCCAGATATATTTCATCAGGAATCACTAAGTATGCCCCCACAGCACACCCTTAGATCTATGCATCTGAATCAATTAGTTGTACTGAGATTCAGACGTAAACGCACTGAAGGGTCTTGGTTCTCTATCCTGTGCCCGAAACTGGAACTCACTGCCGATTACTCTGAGACTTGTAGAAGATTATGTGCTGTTTAGAAAATTGCTCAAAACTTGGCTTTTTACTTTAGCTCATAACTAGACTGCTTCGGCTTCGAACCCTCCCTATTCAATTCATATTGCTAAGAGACCGTTGGTGAACATGCGCTTTAGAAATACCCATATAACATAACATAACAACTCCTATATAGGAACTCCTATAGTGAATTGCTGGTGTTGACCAGACGTAATTTTGATTTATTGCACTATTATGTTATAGAATCCTCTTTCGTAATGTTATAATAGTGCTTCTAACCTTAATCTTTAATGATCTGTATCTGATCACCTATATCACATAGGTAGTGGCACAGTAAATATAGTTCCTTGCATGTACATTCTGTTCGTATGAATGAATGAAGAGTTTTATTAAGCGCAGCGATTGCCTAGAGGCGTCTTGCCGCTGTGAAAGATAAGGAACTTTGGAACTGAGCTGTCGGATTGCTGGACAAAGAGCTTGGTTTTCAGCGATTTCCTAAATATGAAGAGCTGCTTTAAGATTAAGAGGGAGACAGTTCCAATGTAATGCCATGGACTTAAAGAAGCTTCTGCCACCCTAGTATGATCGTTTGAAGGAAGGCACCACTAAATGCATGACAGAACTGAAGCGTAGAGTTCTGCCAGGCATGTACCACCTCAGATTCTTCTTGAAGTGGGATGGGCCATGCCCCTGAAGGCTCTTCTATGCCGTGCATAAAGCCTTGAAGATAACTCGTTGTTTACCTGCAGCCAGTGCAGCTTACTGATGGCAGCCTTTGCCCAATGAAATTTCAGGATTTTCAAGAGGAACCGCACAGCAGCGTTTTGAAGAGTTTGTTGTTTCTTTTGGGAACCCATGGATAGATCCAGGTAAAGACTGGTACCATTATTCAGCCTTGTCAGAGCAAGAGCGTTACCCACAGTTATTAAAAGATCGAAGTGTATGATTTTTTTTTAAGTACTCTATACGTTTGAGGGGAGGACAAGGATACCTTATACGGTTGGGTTTTGTATGTGAGATCATTATCCAAAAGTACCTCCAGATTTCTTTTCCTTCGGGCGGGTGTTGGAAGTGTTTCCACGGGACAAGAATGACGTGTTATTCCCCAAAAGAATAACCTCTGTCTTTAAAGAGTTCAGTTTCAAACCTTTGCAGTCCATCCACTCACTTACTGCACTCATGGAGTTCCTAAATAGGTCACTGTAGTGAACATCATTTTTTTTTTTTTTTTTAATTTTTAAAACCTTTATTTTCAAATAGTTCACACAGCTATTCAGCCTTACATCCCGGAGGCTAGGCAGCGGATCAGAATGCAGTAAATCAAAGTGCAAGAAACAGTATGTCAGAACGAATGAAGGTTAAGTTTTAAAATTTTTGTAACAAAAGGAGAAGGAAGGAAAGATACAGAAAGAGGCGCCGAAACGGGCGCTAAGTAAGAAGGCAATGAAACCAATGTACAGTGAGGCGTAATCTAGGAGCTGGTCAAGCACAATAACCACAGTGATAATCAGTACAATAGAGATACTAAGAACGGTGGGAGAGGGAAACACAGGATAACAAAGATATCGAACCGTCAGTTGGAATCATAGGCTATGGGGACAAGTGTTCTTCCTGTGGAGCGGGTTCTGGAGGTACGCAAATGTCACCCCTGTACTCATTCCAAGCCCCCCATAGTTTCTGCCATTTTTTAGGTTTACCCCTGGCAACATATACAGTCTTTTCCCAGAACATACACCAATCCATATTGGCCTTCCACTGTACCACCTTCGGGGCTGTTGTTGCTCCCCACATCTGTGCGATGTCCCGTTTCGCAACCATATTCCCGAGGGTCACCCATCGGGTCTGGGCAATGTTATAATCTGTCGGGCCCCAGATATTCAAGAGGCATCTTCGGGCCTCCGCATGTACTTCCACCCCGGTCACCTCGCTCATAATCATGTGCACTCGCCTCCAATAGGAAGCTATCGCATTGCATTCCCAAATGATGTGCATGAAGGTGACGAGAGCACCACAACCACGCCTACAGAGGCCATCAGCAGAGTGTCCCATATGTATAAGCCTGGGGCCAGTGACATAGACTCTGTGCAGGATCTTTAGCTGCACCAACCGAAGACGGGAGGAAATAGCGACCTCCTTGGGGGATGACACAGCACACTGCCAGTCTTCATCGTCAATCTCTATCCCGTCCCGCACCCATTGATCCCTCACCCCCAGGAGGAGATCTGTGCGAACATTGATCAGCTTTTTATATGTCAAGGAGATGGCACTGTCCGGCATGTGGCCATCCAGTACTCTATCCTCCAAGGGAGAACTGTCGGGAGTCACCTCACCCTCCGGCATGGCGGACAGTAGTACACGTCTCAGCTGAGCGTACCGGAAATATTCAGTCTCACCCAGCTGAAACTCTGTCTGTAGTTGGGCAAAGGACTTTACCTCCCCTCGCAGCAGCATGTCCTCCACCCTGGAAATGCCGATCAAGTCCCACTTATCAAAGCCTTTAGTGTGCCATAGTTTACCCAGTATGTCAGAATCATAGAGTGGGGTCACCTTTGTAAGCCTGTCTTTCCACCCCTGTGCCTTTGTGATCGCTCTCCAGATGTGTACAGCAGTTTTCGTTGGTCCAGACATCCGCCTATCAAGAGACCTCGTGTACAGTGCCCTATGGTATTTCCCGCCATCCAGAAGCCACCGATCCATGGCGTACCCCGGATTATCCACTGGTCCTTATAGGCCATGATTAATGGCTGCCAACTGGGAGGCCCAGTAATATCTTCGCACGTCAGGCAGCGCTATCCCCCCATCATACCACGGAAGCGTAAGCTTCGTGATAGCAATGCGGGGCCGACCATCCCAAAGTAGGGCGCGTTGCAAGCTCTCAATCTCACCAAAGTATCGGGCCGGGACCGGGTCCTGAGTGTTTTGCAAGGCGTAGAGGAATCTGGGCAAGGACATCATCTTGAACAGCGCCGCGCGCCCAAGCAGAGAAAGAAGTTTACGCCATCCCTCCACGTCCCGCCGGAGGCGGAGAAGAGGGGGAAGCACATTATTCTCATAGCGCGCTTTAGGGTCAGTGGAGATGTAGACCCCCAAGTACTTGAATCCCCGTCTCGCCACCTGTATGCCGCAGCCTCTCGGGAGGCGAGGCGTCCCTCCTTTCAGAACGTACAAATGCGACTTTGACCAGTTAATAACCAAGCCGGAGTACTGACCAAAGAGTCGTAGCACGCCGCAAGCCACAATGAGAGACTTGCAAGGGGAGGTGAGATACAGAAGGATGTCATCTGCATATAACGACACCCGGTCCTCGAAGTCAGGGGACCATCGGATGCCATGTAAGTCGGGGTGGTTGCGTAGCCAGGCCGCCAATGGTTCGAGTGCTAGGGCGAACAGGAGGGGCGACAGAGGACAACCCTGCCTGGTGCCCCTCTAAAGAACAAAGGGTGCCGAAACTCGACCATTGACCGCTACATTAGCCAACGGACCGGCGTATAGAAGTTTGACCCACCCTACGAATTCCGGACCGAAGCCGAGCTTCGCCAACACTGCCCACAGGTAACTCCATTCAAGGGAGTCAAAAGCCATCGTGGCATCCAACGACGCCAGGACAGCCGGCTCCTCGAGCATGTGGGCCCTAGCCAGGGCTCCGTGAAGTCTCCGAAGGTTAAGAGCAGTGTTGCGGTGTGGAATAAAGCCTGATTGGTCCGGGTGCACTAAGTCGCCGATGACGCCAATCAGTCGGTTGGCGAGCATTTGGCTAGAATCTTCGGCTCCGCGTTTAACAGAGAAATGGGGCGATACGATCGGCACAAATCTCTTGGCTTCCCTTCCTTATGGATAACCACAATGGTGGCCAACCTCTGGTCGGGGGGAAGCATGCCTGCCTCCCGTGCCTCCAGGAACATGTTCCGCAAGTGCGGGGAAACTACTTCCGGCTTGATTTTATAAAGTTCCACAGGAATACCATTGGGGCCAGGCGCCTTGCCAGACCTTAGGGAGCGAATGGCGAGGGCAACCTCGTCCGCAGTAATGTCCCTGTCCAGATCGTCATGATCTGCCTCCGACAGGCACGGGAGATCAATATCTGCCAGGAGAGCGCACGAGTCGGCCTCAGACCGGTCCGAGACCGAGGAGTAAATGCCCCGAAAGTAGTCCGAGAACGACTCAACGATAGCCCTCGGGTCAGTAACCAGCAAACCGTCGTCCCCCAGCACCTCCGGGACTACGCGACTGGCTCTCTCCTTCTTATCAAGCCAAGCTAGGAGCTTGCCCGCCTTGTCACCGACATCATAAATCTGACCCTGTTGTTCTCTACCCATGACGATAGCAGCGTCGGTGGCAAGGTCGCGGTATTCCAGTTGCTTAAGAGAGAGGGTATGGAGCAGCTCGGGCATGGGGCCCGCCTCCAATTGAGAGTCCAGCTCCATAATCTCAGCCTCAATGCGCACCATGTCGGCGTCTCTGTTTCTGCGGACGTCCGCTATGAGGGCAAAGGCCTCACCACGCAAGACCGCCTTAAACGCCTCCCATAAGGTGGCGGCTGATGTTACCGACTCATCATTCTCGGTGAAATAGAGCTCAATAGCCTTGGCCAAGAGTCCACGCGTCTTTGGATCCCGAAAGTACCACGGGTTGACCACCACAGGCCGTTCGGCAACCACAATGTCGAAATCGAAGGACACCCACACCGGGGAATGATCCGAGATGCCCCTCGCCAACAGGCGGGCCTCCGAGATCGCCGGCGCGTGGGCAGCCAAGGCAAGGACATAATCTATTCTCGAGAGGCTACCATGTGCTCCAGAATGAAACGAGTATTGGCTTTGGGTGGGATGCAGGAGTCTCCAGCAGTCGACCAACCCCATAGTATCAAGAAAGTCGGGCAGCCACAATTGTGAACTACGGAGGTCTCTAGGCGGATGTCTGTCCAAGGTCCCGGAGCAGACCGAATTAAAGTCACCTCCCACAATAAGCAACCCCGCAGGCAGGTTCAAAATGGCGCTTTCAAGGTCCTGAAAAGTGTTGTTTTGCAGTCCCGGGGGAAAATAAACCGAAACCAGAATCAAGGCACGCCCCTCCCACCGCCCTGCGACGGCAGCATACCGCCCCCTCTCGTCCACAATAGTGGAGTCAATCTCGAAAGGGAGAGACGTGCGCACCATAACACCCGCCCCCCGGGACCCCGAAGAGAACCCTGAATGTGCCACCATCTTGAAACCTTTCCTGTTGAGCGCCCGGCACGTATTCCCCACCAAGTGTATCTCCTGTAACAGAACAACATCAGGCATATGTCTTTTGAACAGTTGCAGTACCACCCCTCTCTTAATACGATCACCCAAGCCATTAACATTCCAACACATGACTTTCAATTTCCTACCCCCATCGTCGTACCTCAAGCCTTCGCCGACCCCAAAAGACCCCACCGATGCATTAAACGAATCGGAGCATACAATACATTGCCTAAGAGAAGAGAGAAAGAAACAAAGAAAACACACAAAACCAACCCTCACACCACCCCCCACCCTGCACCCCTGCAGTAGACTAAAAAGCCCCCCCAACCAGCAGTGTGCCTGTCGCCCCATAAACTAAGCTACAAGAAGACCCTAGAGGAGAAAGGAGATCACGTAGTCCCCCCCTGCCACCCTCCATGGAAGAAAAGGATAGACCCAATAAAGTGCAACAGCTTGGCATTATAGGTCATAGTCAACAGGCACACCAACCGACAAAGGTAGTGTGATAAGTACTACTCCTGATGATCGGGGCCTCCAGAGGCACCTTCGGAATGCTCCTCCTGTTCCTCGCGTCGGTGCGGCAAAGTGTCCAGCCAGTCACTCGCAGTCTCAGGCATGTCGAAAAACAGAGCGCGGCCATCACGTTCAATGCGCAGTTTAGCGGGGAACATCATGGAGTATTTCAGCCCCAAGTCTCTGAGGCGCCGCTTCACTCCCGCAAAACTTTGGCGCTGTCTCTGAACAGCCCTAGTAAAGTCCGGGTAAAAGTTAACATCCGCGTTCTGGAACTTGAGGGGCCCATGTCGCCTCGAGGCCTGGAGGATCGCATCTCGATCTCTAAAGTTGAACAGGCGGGCGATGATGGGTCTCGGTGCAACGCCCGTCTTCGGAGGACCACTCGGTATTCTATGGGCCCGCTCGACCGAAAAGAAGTGGCTGAGGCCCGCCGGGGCCAGATGAGTCTTGATAAGGTCCTCGACAAAGAGGTTGGCGGCCGATTCCTCCGCACCCTCCGGCACCCCAATAATGCGCACATTCTGCCGCCTGGCACGTCCCTCAAAGTCCTCCAGCCACCTTGAGAACAGGTCATTGACCGACCGCAGATTACGGACCTACGTTTACAGGTCCGAGACATCGGTCGTGAGGCTGGCAGTTTTAATGTCGAGCGATTTCACTCTATCGTTTGTTTTGCCAAGGTCGGCCCTAATCAAGTTGAGGTCGATCGCCAGGGTGTCCACTTTGTGCGCCAGGACCTCGTGCTGTTTGTGCATCTCTGTTCTGATGCCAGCGATAGCCCCCATGATGTCACGGAGCGTGGGCTCCGACCCGTCGGGCGAGCCCGCACGTAGAGAGTCTTTGGATTGAGCGGCAACAGTTGGCGAGGTCCTTTGCTGGGCGTACCGGTCAATCTTGTTGGTCTGAGGTTGGACCGTCTTCCTACTGGCCCGGTTCGCCGTTCTATCAGAATCACCCCTGCCGGCCATGTTGGATCTAGGCAGAACAAAGGGTGGCACTCAGAGACCACTTCAAGCACTCAAGCGAATGCGGAGCGTAGCCACCACAAATGTCCAGTCAGCAACAGGCCACTCTGCGGCTACGTTCGCTCTGCCAGCTGAAACAGGAGGCGCTCACTCAGCATATCGATCATGCCCTGCGTCTTCGCAACCGTCGTCCATCTCCGGGACAATGGTGCGCCCCTGGCACCGGATTTCGACACGACGTAACTTCGTCAAGGAGTGTCGGATTTGGAAACGGAAAGTGGATCCTGTATCTATGACCATTCGCCAATTAGAATCCACCACCGTGGATCAGGATTTCTTCCAGGATTTATGCGGAGGGTCGGAGGGTCTCCGGAGCTTACGCGGCCATCTTGCTTGCCCGCGAAGCTCCTCCCCCCCTGAACATCATTTTTTGAGAGTGAGACTATTTGCGTGTCATCAGCATATAGTTAGTAAGGGAACATATAGTCAGTAAGGTAACAAAAAGCCTCACAGCCATCTATGGAATACCTACACATAAACTTATGCCACATATGTTAAACAATTTCTTTAGTGAGTCAATCCAAGAATTCAACCTCTCACCAGTAGCATAACATTTATTTATTTATTGAGTTTTATAAAGCGCAAACATGACCCTTTTAGGTGTCAGAGTGCTGTACAACATGGAGGCAGGTAAGTTAACATATACAAGTGATCCTTTCAGGGATCAGAGGCCAGTACATCTATATGAGTATACAAATGCAGGGGGGTCAAAAAAAGGTGAGTAAGTAAAGATGAGGGTCGACTTAAGTAGTCTTGATTCAGGCTAGTCTTTTAAAAAATATGTATGGTATCATCGGAGAGGTTGTGTTTTCATTCGGGTAGGAATCTTATCATTAGTAGTTGTTTTACTTTACGTTTGAAAAGGGCAGTTGAAGGGTTGGATCTGGTCTCGGGGGAAGTAAGTTAAAAATTATGGGGGCAACTCCGGAGGAGGAGCTATTGTAGGTCTTCTTCTATTTTGAGTTTGTGGAGGTGCTTCTTAAAGTTCTAATCTTGCCTGATAGGATGAGGTTCTTGGTCAGGTGAGTTTGAGTGTTGTAGTGAAGAGCTTTGTGTGTAAGGCAAGCAATTTTTAGGTGGCTCTTTGCCCCATAGGGTAGCCAGTTCAGTGTATTGACTTCTTAGGTGATGTGATCATTTTATTTTGAGTAAGTAATGAGTCGAGCTGCCATGTTAAGTTTCCTTCAAAGTGGCAGTTTTGATTTTTATAGACCCACAAGTGTAGCACTACCATAATCTAGTTTCGAGATCACTAGCGCTTGAACTTCTGTCTTGAGATTTGCAGACATAATGAAAGTTTTCATTTCCTTAGTAACTGCAGTTGGTAGTTGGAGCCTTTGGTGGCAGCACTAATGTGATCCTTCATGGAGAAGCGATTGTCCATGTTTATTTCAGCAACTTTCCAGCTGTTATGATATGAGGGGTACAGTTCAAGGCTGTTAGATTGGTGAGCCATTTTTTTGATGTTCAGATTGAGGTTGGTACAAGAGATTAAGAGGAATCCAGTTTTTAGGGCTTTGAGTTCTAGGTGGATGTGTGTTAGCCAGTGTTGAGTTTTGACAGTCTGTTGTTAAGAGTGCCGATGTCTTCTGGAGAGCCGCTTTTCAGACAGCGTTGCATATCATCAGCGTACATGTGGAATGAGATGTTGGATAGTTGGAGAATTTCAGTCAGGGGTTTCATGAGTAGATTTAAAAGGATGGGGGAGAGTGAGGAGCATTGAGGGACTCCAGTTGTAACTGGCATCTTGATGGATAGGGCATGGTTGAGCATAACTCCTTGTCTTACTGTGTGAGAATGAGGAAACCCACTGTATCATGGTACCCAATAAGCCCATCCTACTTTCTAGGAGATCCAAAAGGTTCTCATGTTTAACGGTGTCAAACAAATCTGACAGATAAAGTAGGATCCATTCTGGTCTAGGAGTCTCAGGGCGCCATCGACGATATGGACCAGCACAATTTTGGTACTGTGACCCATTCTGAAACCAGATTGGGATTGGCCAAGGAGCTGGAATTGATCTATATGGTTACAAAGCTGTTGATGTACTAATTTTCCCAGTAGCTTGGCCAGCGTTGTAATGTTGGTAATAGGACGGTAGTTGTTGGGCTCTGATAACTCTGCATTGGGTTTTTTAGTATAGCTGTGATCTGGCCACTTTATAGACAGTCTGATACTAGCCTTCAGTTTGGGAAGTGTTAATAATCCTGGTCCATAAAGGAAGCGGGGAGTGTTTGATCTTGTTGAGAAGTTTGGAGGGGAAGGGGTTGGTGTAATGGTAAGATTATTTCATAGAGGGTAGTAGATTTAAGATGTTAGTTTCATTAAATGTCCTAAAGATGGACAAAGAGGCGTTGTTTTTTAGTTTAGGGCTGTGATACTCAAAGTATGGCCAGAGGCCACATGCGGCCCTCATTACCATTACATGTGTCCCCCTGGTCAATAGCAGCACTAGGCTGCTGTTTACTTGACTCCTCACTAACATTAAAAAGATGTTAAACAAACAGGCAAGCATTTATTTAAAGGTTAATTTAAGTTAAAGAAAGGAAGTAACTGGGGTGTCCTAAACCGCTTAACTTTAGAAATGCCTTCATTTTTATAGACATCTTGCAGCAAAAATGTAAAAGTATGACAAAGTCCATTCAAATGTTCAAATAGTGTGTTTCGTTCACATGCAGAACGGTTTCACCTTAGTACATCAGATTGTATCAGTCCATTGAGAAGTATTTTACTTCAAACATTCATTTAGAACCATTAATTCTTTACCGCATCCTGACAATGTCAACAGTGAACTAAGAGGCAAGTCACTTGTTATGTGCTCTCTTTGGGTGTCATGGGTTTCTATTGTACATGAACAGTATTATAGTTGATTAAATCAAACACTGGAGGTAGTTTTGTACAGCACACATCATCAAATCATGTATTTAAAGGTCATCATATGTTGTAATGAAGAAGAAGAAGGGAAAGTGAAGTAAAACAATTGACTAGCATCACAAAATTTAGCTAAGTGGAGAACGCAAGATTATTCCCAAGATTCTGGTTTCACATTGAGAAGTTCAGACACTAGATGTATATGCTTCTTTCCCTCTATACCCACCTTATCGCCAGCCACCACTCCAAATTACTGAATGCCACCCTGCTAGCATCAGTGCTACCCTCAGTCAAATCACAGATCAAGCTTTGTGGTCCCATGGAAAATGTTTGAGTACCCATGGTTGAGGAGATGGGCTTTCAGGGTGGACTCCTTGAGAGATGAGGGAGGGAGTGGCGGGGGGGACAGGAGGGTGGCTGCGGTGGATAGGAGCTTTAGAGCTGTTTGGATTTCTGTGTCAATTTCTTTAGTTTTCTCAATGTAGAAGGAGACCATTACATCGCAACTGACTGGAGTTAAGTTTATATAGGAATAAAGGGGATTGGGTTTCCTATTTGTTTGAATTTTGACAAGTTCAAACAGTTTTTTGGTATAGTTTTCGCCTTTATCAAGTTATAGTTTGAAGAAAGATGCTTTGGATCTTCTGATATGCCTTTTGTAGGCTTTCCTTCTTAGTTTCAGTAATTTGAGGTTAGGCAGAGAGGGTGAGGGTCTCCAAGTTCTTTTAGCTACTCTTAGTGAGCGGCATTCATTGTTAAGGTTGTGGTCGAACCAAGGGTTGGATTTTTTTTATCTGGATTACTTTCAGTTGTTTGGGCACAATGGCATTCATGATGTCTGACATGGCTCCCCGCTGCACCAGCAACCTCCTCAACATACGACCCTGACAGACCCTGCTCAGTTGGAACCCACTCACCATGAACAACACTCTAAAGACCATTAAAAGCATCCACTCTGGAGCACTGTCGAACCCATGCCCCCACGGCATCTTCCACAGAGCCGCCCGCCATCGTACGCGAGCTACGCCGAACCATCAACTGCTCCCTAGAGACCACCTCCTTCCCCGACGACTGGAAAATCGCCTAAATCAACCCATTCATGAAGAAACGCTCCACGGATCCAAGAGACCTTAAGAACTTCAGGCCCTGCTCCCCTTCCTAGCCAAAGTCATTGAAAAAGCTGTCAGCACCCAACTATCCGACTTTTTCGAAATAAACAACATCCTGGACATCTCCCCATCTGGGTTCCGAAGCCATCACAGAATAGAGACCACCATCTTTGACGCCACTGAAGACTCCCACTCTCTCCTCAGCCATGACGAAGCTGAGTCCCTCATCCTCCAGGACCTCTCTGCAGCATTTGACACAGTCTCCCACCGCACCCTAACCACTAGACTCCACAATGCCAGCATCCGCAACAAGGCCTTCGACTGCATCTGACCCTTCCTCACAGGCGGAACACAATGGGTCAGACTTCGACCATAACTCTCAGGACCGACGGAGACCAACTGCGAAGTGCCACAGGGCTCCTCTCTCAGCCCCACCTTCTTCAACGTATACATAGCCCCCCTCGCTACCATTGTCGGGAACCACTGACTCAAGATAGTCTTCTATGCCAACGACATACAGCTGATCCTCTCCCTCACCAATGAACCCAACGCCACCAGGCACACATTCCAAGAAGGGATGAAAGCCGTCACCACCTGGATGAAGAACATCTGCCTTAAGCTCAACTCAGGCAAGACAGAAGCCTTCATGCTGGGATCCACCCCCTCCGCATGGAACGATACCTGTTGGCCCACTGCGCTAGGAACTCCCTCCAAACCCCGACGGACCACGCACGAAACCTAGGCATCATACTAGATGCATCGCTCACTATAGACGCCAGATGAACTCAGTACCCTACGCCTGCTGCGAAAGACCTTCAGATGGCTCCCCACTGAATCCAGAAAAACCGTCACTCACGTGCTTATCAGCAGCAGACTTGTCAATGGCAACACACTCTATGCCGGCGTTACCCAGAAAAACGTCTGCAAGCTCCAGAATATCCAGAACGCTGCTGCCAGACTGGTCCTCGGCCTTCCTCGGCACAGCCACATCACTCAATTCCTCAGCGAACTCCACTGGCTCCCGGCAGACAGAAGAATAACCTTCAAACTCCTCACCACGCTTACACGGCCCTCCACAACGCTGGACCAGCATACCTGACAGCCGCTTATCCTTCCACACACCCTAAAGACACCTCTGCTCCGCCCAGCTCGCCCTGGCCACCGTCCCACGGATCCGCAAGACCAGAACAGGAGGAAAGTCCTTCTCCTTCCTCGCTGCCAAGACCTGGAACAACCTACCCCTTCACCTCAGGCTAACTCCCATGCTACCCCAGTTCAATAAGGACCTCAAGGCCTGGCTTTTCCAGATGACCTCAGCATTTAGACAGATCTGCTCCCCACTTTACCCCAGCACCTTGAGACCCTCACAGGTGAGTAGTTGCTCTTTACCAACCCTAGATTGATTGATTGATTGATTGATTGAGAGGTAGTTTGTATTAGATTATGAATGCCTGCCCTCAATTAATGTAATTCGGTTTTTAGTTTGTGGAGTGTAGACAAGATAGTGGAGGTGCTTGTGGACTGGTTTGGAGGATACATGTGAACGGTTATGGTGAATAGTGGGATATTGGTGATTTGAGGTGGTCCTGGGATATGGGGAAGGGTTGTTGCTCAAAGACAGTGCTGTGTTGCGTGATTTGGGGTTAGGTGTAAGAAGGATTTGGGTATTGGTGGAAGAAAGTTGAACTGGAGCATAACGATGACTTAGTATATTGTATCTAGGAAATATAATGCTAGGATGTGTATTAACTATTTGTGCAATCTGTTAGTAACGTGTTAAAATAAGCCAATGATTAGTCAGGATTTTGCTAAATCTGGTTCTATCCCTATTGTACCTAGTAGAAAACTGCTCAAATGCCTTCGCTGAATTCTGCGAGTAACTGACCCAGCTGTTTATTCCTATCTATGCTCACCGCTTTTTCTTTGGATTTTTTTTTTAAACATGACTTTGTTAGCATTTGACACAAAGGAAGATACATGAGAATAGCTCAGGTGACATATAACCACACAGGGCATCAACATGTTCTGCACATCATCCAGCATGGTCACATAAAGGTTTAAGTGATCGATTGCATTCTATAAACAATTTCAAAACGACATATTGATAAATGTAAACCAAACATTAACTAGATAAACAGCGGTAATTCCAAAAGGAAGGGACGGTTCACAATGTCAAGGAGAAGACACAGCATGTGAACGTGGATGGAGATGAATTTCAAGATGGAGTATAGGGACTATAGGCGAGGGGGTGGCCGTCAGGGAGAAGTGGCCAACCATGGAATCAGGGGTTCCGGGGCAAGGCAAGCACAACCGGCGTCCCACCCTCCCTGATGCACCATCATTCTACTGTACTCTTAAGAACAGAGCTGTTAATCTGGGCTCCAACTCTGACACATCACGTGGGCCCACCATGGAGGTTATCCCTAGCCCTCGATCCCCTAAGCTAACAAGGGGTAGGGGCAGAACATCCACCCCGACAGGCTAGTCAACATGTCCGCCCACAAGTTCAAATCATGCTCAGCATGTTTATCCATGCGAACAGCTTACATGCGTCTCCCCTTTGCCACACCTCATTCCTGCATGTCCACTAACTATTTACCACTCATTGGGGCGTGGGCGGTGTCCAGTGTATGGCCACCCTCTCCTTGGCCAGCACCCCTCCCAGCAGTGCAAACCTCTGGCATATGCAATCCTCACTGTTAGGAGTCAGGAGTACCCCCCAACAAGCAGTGTTCAACGGAGGACTCCGCTTGTTGTTCCCCACAGTGTCCTAAGGACCTCCTCCTAGTACCCTCACAGTTTTGCACAGTTCCATGTCTTATGAATGGTTGCCGTAGTTGACCCGCAGCAGGGACAGGCTTCCAAGCGAGCCCTGTTCATCTTGTGTAACTGCGGTGGGGTCAGGCAGACTTGGTGTAAGCAGTAAAACTGTTTGAGTTTACACCTTGCATTGCTTGCCAATTCCTTAACTTGGGCAAATGATCTTTTCCAGGCCCCATCTGTGAGGGATGTTGTCCGTGCCCCCGTCCACCTATCCCAAACTACCGTCGACCCAGGGTCCAGTATAATTTGCAGAGTCCGAAACTCCACCAGCTCAGTAGGAAAGGTCGGCCACACCTCAGATTGTAAGGGATACTTTGACATATTGTAGGAACTGGCATTGGTGGAGTCCAAACAAATCACTAGTTTACACCATCGTGAGGAATACACCGTTGGAGTATAGGTCTCCCACAGTAGTACAACCGCCCTCAAACTATTGGTCAAGTCCATTACCGATTGGATTGCACTAATGGGTTTAAACCATTTCCGTGGCAAAAGTCTAGCTTATGGGGCCCGGTGCAGCACACATGTGACCACTCTCCCACGCTGTAACCGCCTGCCGAGCAGCAAAGGGGTGATCGACCACCAGTCTCCTTCACAACATAAGACAATGAGAGAGGTCCGCTGCAGCACCCCACGCGCTCAGTAGGTTTTTCTCCCAATTGGGACCATCGGAACACCATTGAGTGGCATATTGCAAAACACTCGCATAATATAATAGTACAGTCTTAGATCTGGGAGACCCAGCACACCCAGGTCAGTGTCTAACTTCAGAAGACCTAGTTTGACCCTGCTGCATTTACCCCCCTCCCCCCCACACCCCCTCCCCCAACCCCCCCTCCCTGTGCCCAACTAGGGACACCAGGAGGTTACTAAGTCTAGCAAAAGTAGACAAATGTCATACTTCACATTTTGTAGTGCCTAGAGGCAGCGGGACAAAAGTATCATCCTGCTCAATGCAACCCTATCCATCAATAGTAGGAGGATCCAGAAACAAATGGACTACTCCAGGCCACTGAGGACTCTACCTGAATTGAATTGATAGTGAGCTCCCGGAGTGTTTGCTATCTGGATCCCCAGATATCGAAAAGGGTCACTCTCCCACTGAAGCCCAGTTACAGAGAGCTTGGCTGGCTATAGGCTCGCTAAAGTGACCAGCGGGAACAACACAGTCTTTTGTTTATTGATACAGAGACCGGGCCCTACACCGAATGCAGACACTGCTCAGGGTGGGTAACATACACTATTGCGTTATCTGTATAATGCAAGACGTGTGATGCCCCCCACCTCAACCCCCCACTGGGCCCTGTCACGGCAATGTTGTACGACCAGCGGCTCCATTGCCAAGGCGAAGAGGAGTGGCGACGGGGGCAACCCTGCCGGGTACCCCTCTCAGTAGGGAAACACTGTGACACCACGAAGCCTGTCCGAACCCGGGTGGCCGGGCTAGTGATGAGTAATTTCACCCAGGACAAACATACTGGTCCAAACCCCATCCTCTGAAGAACCTTTCAAAGGTACTCCCAAACCAAATGCTTTTTAAACCTATAAAGCAATTAAAGCCACCTCCAACTCAGTCAGCGACAGAGTGCATCACATGAGAAAACCTCCTTAGATTCATGTTGGTCCCATGTTCTGGCATAAAGCTACATTGGTGATCAAGACTGATGACTACACCATGCAGTCTAGTGGCAAAAGCCCTTGCTAGGATCTTGACATCGACTCCCAGCATGGATAGGGGTCTATAAGACCTGGTATCCGAAGGATCCCTGCCCCTTTTGGAGAGCATGACCATCTGTGCTTCACACATGATCTGCAGCAGAATCCTGCACCCTGTGCCTCTAGGAATGTTTCTAGTAGATGAGGGAGAAGCAGCTTTGAAAATGTTTGGCAGTATTCTACTGGTAGACCATCCAGTCCCGGTGCCTTACCAAGTTCCATCCCCAGACCACCTCTTTCAAATCCTCTATCGAAAGCTGCTCCTCGAGGGCTTCAGTCTCCTCAGTCGTAAGGTGGGTGAGCTCCGAGAAATCCAAGACTCTGCACGTCTTCTCCAAGTGACCGCCCCCTGCCACATTATTATGGGATGCAAGATGATCCAGTAGAAGGAGATTGATTGAAGCCTGGGACCTCGCAAAGGTGCCATTGTGTTGCATCAGAGAAGGAATCACTGGAGGCGGGCGTTCCCTCTAAAGTGACCACACCAGTAGGCTTCCTGATTTGTCCGCCCTCATGGTGAAGTAACTGACGATATTCCTGCCGGACCAACCGGATCTAAAGTCTCACTCACTGTCCTTCAGGCTGTCAACAGTGACTTTCTTTGAGACCTTTGTGGAGAAGCAGCCTGTTGGAGGGTCGCTAGTTCCCTCCCATTGAGCAGTTGAGCCTCCACTGGTGCCACTAATATGCGACAGGCACTCCCCTCTCTTCACAGCTTTCAGTGCGTCTTATTCTATATTCCTATGTGAGGATGGCCAGTTGGAATCAAAATATTCTGTGGCAACTGCCCTGCGCTCCTCGTGAAAAGGAGAATCAGGGAGTGTCTCTGGCCTGAGCTACCACAGGGGCACCAGAGGCCGTTTGCCCCCCCACTGAAAAAGTAGTGGCGCATGATCCGAAAGGAGCCTACCCAGAATTTGCATCTGCACCACTTCAACAGCAACATCCGGCATGACTAAGTCGTGGCGACTATATGACTTATGGGTCAGGGCGTAACAAGTGTATTCTCGTACGTTTGAACGTGTTATACGCCAGACTTCCAAGCACCCCAACAGGTCCATTACCACACACAGTCCGTCACCATATTCGGTTTGGTACCCAATCTGTGAGGTTGCTGATCCCTATCACCCTTTAGCACATAATTAAAATCTCCCGCCCAAGGTAGGGTGTCCGGAGGTAGGGGAGTAGCTTCCGCTCCAGGGTCGAATAGAACGCCCGGCACACCCCTCCCCATCCAACTAGCCACACAGCAGGAGGTATCTACAATCAATATCTGCCTTAAAGTTTCGCATCTAGAAGTGTACCTGGCGCGGCACCCGTATGGAGGCACCTCAAGTGTAGCTGGATTATGTAGCAGAATAAAACTGCCCCCTCCATCTCCTCTGTATTTTCTGGGCCTCGCTTTCCAACAGGTGAGTTTCCTACAGTAGAGCGACTTGTATACCCTGCCTTTCGAGGTATGTGTGGACTCTGTAGGGCAGATTTACGAGCCCCTTGCGCCCCTTTTACGCCGCCGTTGCGCCACTTTTGTGACGCAGCGGCGGCGCGAAAGAAACGCCATGGTGCGGGGTACTTATAACGTGACTCATCTGGGAGATGCGTCACGTTGTAAAGCCCTGCGCCAGAGGAGGCGTTCCTGCGCGGGGGGGGGGGCGTTCCAGCGCAGGAACGCCTCCTAAAAGTGGCTGAGTGAAATCTACAAGATTTCACTCAGTCACTTTGGGGCCGATGCTGCGTCAAAACCCTGCACCTGCTTGAAACAGGCGTAAGGATTGAAGCAGCATTAACAAGATAGGGACCCCAGAGCTTTGCTGGAGCTGCGTCGCGCTTGCGAACCAACTCCAGCAATGCGCCGCTTTGACGGCACAGATGCATCACGCATCTGTGCCGTTTTTGCCCATTGGTGCGCCGTATTGTAAATGCGGCGCATCAATGGTGGCGGAGGCATGACGCACTGCTGATGTGCAGGGATGCGCCACTTATTGTAAATCTGCCCCTTAATTTTTCCACAATATATATTTTATTTTTGCAGGTATCAAGGCGCTTTACATGAGCGCCAGTTGCAATATAGATGGACGCATTCATGTTTATAGGCACGGGGAGATATAGGGGCATATTTACAAGCCCCTTGCAACACTTTTATGCCCCGTTGCTTCCCTTTTGTGACGCAGCGGGGGCATAAACCATGGTGCGACTTATTTACACTGTGACGCATCTAGGCAGATGCGTCACGTTGTAAAGCCCTGCGCCAAATGAAACCTGCAAAAGGTTTCATGTGGGCGTTCTGTCGCATGGTGGGCGTTCCTTTGCAGGAAAGCCCCGGAAAACTGACGCAATGAAATCTACAAGATTTCACTGAGTCAGTTTTACGACGCTGCTGCGTCGAATCCTTACGCCTGCTTGAAGCAAGCGTAAGGAGTGACGCACCACGTTAAGTATGGGTGGCCCCTGTGCATTGCAGGAGTTGGGTCGCGCTTGCGACGTGACTCCAAAAATGCGCTGCCCATACGCCACAAGATGCGTCACGCATCTGCCCCTCCTTGCACCATATGGTGCACCGCATTGTAAATGCGACGCATCCGTGGTGGCGCAAGGGGGGGATTGCGTGACGCATCTGTTCTGGCACATCCCTAATGATTTGCAGAGATGCGCCAGAAGTTGTAAATCTACCCCCAAATCTCTTCACATAGTAGTTAAGACCCTGCACGTTCCATGTCACCACTTTTATACGTTCAGCCATAAGGACATGTGGACCATCATGTCACAACCAGTCCCCCCCACCCCATCACCCATCTGCGTGCCGCTGCTGTAACATAACAACATGTTAAACAAATAGAACACCCATCACACCCACCAGGTGAACACTCCAGAACAACATGTTTCTTCTCAATCATTACAATCTTGTAGTATCCCCCCAATCAAAACTGACTCCACTATAAATGACCACTCCTCCAATTACACATAAACGTCAGTCAACATTCTGCAACAATAGTGTAGATGGGGAGTCAGATCCTGGGACTGCAGTTGGCTACCGTCACCAGGGCCAGCCTAACCCCGAACGCACACCTCTGACATACCAAGGTCATGTACTCTCCAAATACACATCGAAACTCGTATTCATACTGCTCCTGTATGCAATTTAAAGAATTCTTTTGCTTTCTTAATGGAGTCCTCCTCATACCCTTTGTTGAATCTCATCCTCATGTCACCTGGATTGATCATCAACTTCAGATCGTCACTGCAACTCATACCAGACTAATCATTCCTCTATATGGGATAGATTTTAGGTATGTCGTGCGATGTATGCTAGACGCATACAAATAGAATTGAAAGCTGCCTTTTTCTGGTACATCTGCTTTCAAATCTTTTTGTTACTGTGTAATTCAACTTCCAATAAGGATATTCTTTCCTTGTCTTACATAAGTATGAAATGTGTGTTACATTGGTGATGATGCATATAATCATAAAATTGATGATGTTCTGTTTTATATTGGTCCATATCAAAAGGGCGTCATCCAAACATCTTTGCCAGTAATAGATGTTATTTGTCCACTGTTCTGCCTTAGCTCTCTAGACATATGGGTTGGTGTATTGCAACAGTTTTAAAATAAAATAACATACTTCCTGTTTCTTATGTGAGAACCATCTTGGTCTAAAGAAAGGTTTCTCTTTTAATCTGTCCACTACCCCCAAAAAGCAAAATGAGGCTGATAAATTACTACAACTGAAGAAGAAGCACATATGAACTGATTTGCATGGCCATGTGTCACTGGAACATCTAGAGGCTGGTACAATTCCTTTTGGCCTACAAGTCAAAACTATACCAGTCATTTTCATTGAAGGTCCTATCTATAAACAAGCATTGGCATAGCCAATAGGTCTCGCCTTTGGGACCTTATACGTTTTTAGCCATCCAAAAGTTGATGTTGCACCAAGGATATTGTGCTGGATAACTAAACACTTATAAGGTTCCAAAGGCGAGATCTATTAGCTATGCCAATGCTTGTCCTTACAGCACAGCTTTCCAGAAATGATTCAGAGCACATGTAACACACACTATACCTACATTGTAAGTGGAGGGCATCACGTGTACCATGTATAACTTTTGTTAATCTCATTTGACCACATGTGAGACTGACAGCACATGATGGTAGAAAATGATAATTAACTTAATATTAAAAAATCAGAGCAGTTTTAAAATTTGACATTTCCGAACAAAAATAAAAAAATTATAAATTGATGAGAATCTTTTTGTTTGTGTTCCAAAGCACAATTTCCTAAGGACGAAGACATAAATGTATTTGCAGAGGATCAGCAATGTAAATAAATTAAATCTTTGGCTTGGAAGCTGCAAGATTCAGTCTGCCTTTACAAGCAGATTAATTTACCACTAGCAGTATTGTCAGAAAAAGTGATGATACCTGTAAATTAATAATATCCCAGTTATGAGATCATTAGACTTTTCTGCTTTAGCATGAAGACGTCTTTGTGAAACAAAAATATCTTACATACACAAAAGACTTAATTGAACAGAGCCTGCAACGATGTGTAGTACAAACTTGGCTTGAGAGCAGAATCCGAGCTATTACAATGCATTCATGTAATGGAATAGCTGTAAAGACACAAAGGTTGGAGAACAGGGTGGCGTGGATGTGAAAGTGACAATAGAAAGCATGCAGTAACTACACCACACATGGAGAGATAAATAGCTTCTGGCATCAGCTTCAGAACATGGAGAGGGTCAATTTTAGACCCAGATTAAGATATTGCCTCTAAGCCAGTCACAATTAAGGGCTAAACAATCAGTAACAAAAAAAACATTTATAAACCTGATTTTTTAAGTGCAATCATTAAATGAAGGGTGCAGAAAAAAGGTAGTATGGTTTATGGTAATCCATCAGCTTTGGGTATTTATTTGTTTTTTTGCATGGCTTTCTTTATAAATTTGAATGTATATTTAAATATAACTCCTAACTAAACTACTCTTCCTTTTTAGGTCTAGCAGAGAGACCTAATGCCGCCCATCCACAAAGCTGACTTTTTACGAGCCGGATTTGTAGAAGCGCACGTGCTTGTGACCGCGCTTCTATCACAGCCATCAGCCTCCCTCCCACGGGCAGCTTGGCCTCAGGCATTCACCCAAGCGCGACTTCTCCTCCCCCCTAATTACATCCCTGCTGTTTACTTCTTTGACAGCCGCGAGGCCGTGCTTCAAAGGATCCGCTCCCCCATCCCCTGCTTTAATTACATTAGCGGTAAAGGGCTTGTTTGGCAATAGACACTAACATGCGAGAACACTGCTTTTCAAGCATGCGCATTGAACGTCTCCTAGAGCAAGCACATACTGCACGTAACAGAAACAGGAAACATGTACATCTACATCAGACCTCCTTTCATTTTCCTGAGTATCTGTTCCATTCACAAGTAACTATTTTTCACTACGTATCAGCTGAACTCCACCCTCTACTTTCCCCAGCGCACCATCCCACAACCGTAAAAGAACCCCACCCCCGCCTGACCTGGAGAGCCCGTTCTTTAACCACGTCGCCAACTGGGCTGCCTCACTAAGACAGTCAGCCCGGGGAGGCTGTGGCTGCGTCCAGGTCCAGCTGTCAGTCACCTAAGTCTGGTCATTGTTGTACATGGAACTTTACTCCAGATCAACACATCTGGCATTCATTTACATTGATTGCTCTTCTATGCCTCACACTCTGCCATGCCTCACCTTGTCTTGTTTTGTTCACTTCTATATAGCGCAAAGTCTACCCAAAGGTGTTGGAGCTCTTTACACGAGCCCCACTTACATTACACAATGTCATGTTCATTTCACATAGGCACGGGGAGATTGTGTGATTACAGATTTGCCCGTGATCACACCATGTTGAGCTGACGCCGAGACTGGAATCGAATAATTCCATAGTTCCAAAGTCGACGGCTCTGTAACGGCACGTCCTCTCGAAATGTAGCCCGGTATCAGCTGTTGCAGCAGCACCGGTCCAGGGAGTACAGCAGTCCGAGAGCACAACACATTGACCAGCGCCTCGAGGTATTTTTGTAGCCCATGCACGACCGTCTACCCTATGCCTGCTCGTAGGTGCAGTGGCACAAGGGCCCTCTTGAGATTTAATGGTTCATGCACCCCTAACATTCTTTCATTTACCGCCTCGCTGGACGAAAGCAGACCTATTTTCCTTTGCATTAGGGCCCAAAGCGCCCTTTCAATGCCACTGCGCGTGCCCCGACATGGGCATAAGGACAGCACCCTCCCTGCTAATGTAATTTTATAAAAACAAAAACAACCAAGTGAGCATTTTTTTTTCTCCAAATGTCAGCCCGCCGCCTCTCAGACTGCTTTGGCGGGGCTGTCACCAGCAGCCATTATAAATTACAATCACTTTTATTTAAGTATTAATTAATTAAAAAAATTAAAAGCCATTGTTATTTGTAATATCAATACATCTAAGTCACGTAAATACAAAACATGTTGCATTGCAAATGCTATAGGTGTCACATTTGCGAAAGTTATAACTATTGGCATTGTAAATGACAAAGCTATTAATTTAGCTATTTTCAAAACCAACACATAAATAAAAAAATTGTCATTTACAAGACCAATAGCTCAAACTTTCCTAATGCGAGACCTATTGCATTGCAAATGCTTGTTAATAATTGTATCTCTTTTGAAAGCAGAAGATTGCAAAGAGCTAAACCTCCATTTTGGTACATGGGTTTAAATTTAGGATTAAGCTAAAATAGTAAATTGCGACTCTTCTTAGTTATCGTTTTTTTTCACCAAGGAAACATCTAACACAAGAGGGCTTGTGGTATGTTGTGACAGAAGAGCTCTCTCATTGAACTGGGTGTGTTGTTCTAAACATGGACGAATGTGGCCTCTTTTTGTCGAGCCTGTTATGCCGCCATTCCTCCCCGCCCAAAAACAGACTTCTAAAGCTTTTGCATAGGGTCCTCGCACATTTTCAGTTAGTTGGATACCCTTTTGTTTTTAACATTTTTGTTTTCAGCCTGAGTGGTGTAACCATAATCACATTGGGTTTGTGATTGGGTGGTGTTTCGATTCCCAGCTGGGCAGCTCAGTGAGTTGAACGCATGCTGCTCACACCGAGATTGTATTTTGGAACGGCAGCCTCAGCCTTTCATCTTTCTGAGGTCGGTAATTTGAGTGCCAGATATTGGGTAAAGGTTGCCTACTTAATTACACCTCTTCGAAAGTGAAGACGTGCCTTCTGAAGCTCAAAGCAAAGTACTGCTACTTGCGATTAATACATTTTAACCGCAAATATTGCTGGTTAAAGAAATATCAGCCGCAACACCACAAATAGAGGTTGGATTATCTCTCGTTCTTTCGCATTGTAGCTCATTTTTCTATCACAGGTCACTTCACTTAAAGCTGAGTCGTACACATGTATTGAGCAATAGGAAATTAAAGTCATTCACTCGTGTATGAAATAGTGCACATGGGGCTTCACCTCCGTAAAAGAACTAATTGTGTGGCTGCAGACAAGCGCTCTTCGGGAGATGCTATGGACAAATAAAGCTCCTTTACATGCGTGGTGGAAGGGGCTTCGTGTCAGGTGCTATGAAGATCACAGACATCTGGAAGAAACCAAACCATCTCTAAAAGTTAAATCGCGCACGGCGCGCTAAATGTAAGCAGAGCATGTTGTCGTGCTTGCAGTTGGAGAAATCATTAAAGTAACAAGCGTGGTGAAAGCGGCCAATAAATTAATTAATCAAGCGTGGTATCTAAAGTGTGCTAAAATATAAATAAAGTGAGCGAGGTGTCCCTAGCGCCGCGCTCAATAAAGTAATTAAAACAAGCCTGAAAGACAGCTGCGAGGGGTGTGCGCATGTAAGGGATAAAAAAGCAAAAGTGAAAACGAGAGCAGTCTTCACTTTTCAAACACTGCACTCGTGCTTGTGGCTCGCCCGTGCTCGTTCCCACAAGGTGGATGCCCCACAAGCATGAGTGCACTGCTTGGAAAAAGTGAAGACCGACGGCTAAAGGTCCTCCTAGAGAAGTGCATGCGCGCTGCCTAGGTGAGACCTAAAAAGTTAGCTGCATTGGCTTGAAAATGCAGCTGACACTGGATAGTCCTCTCAATAGAAACACCTGGACATATCTGTAAACAGGAATTGGTTCATATCTTGAAACTAGAAGATGAAATCAGGAACTTCAGTTTAGATCAAAAAGATAAAAAGAATTTCACATTTGTGACCATCTATCTATACCTAAGGGAAGATTTCTAATCATGCCCAGAGGTACAATGTCACTAATGGTGGATCAGCCAGCGGTTTATTACTTAAGTCATAATCGGAATCCTTTGTCGACCAGGAGGCAGGCAAGGGGACCTTTACCCAAATTATGCTAGGTACATCGCCCACCAGCCTTTTTTTGGAAGAGAAAGAGAAAGAGTTGATCAACCATCCGGAGGTTTTACAAGAGTTAATAAGCCAAGTCCAAAATATATTAACCATTGTGTCTGAAGACCAAGTAGCTGCACTATCGGGAAGACTCTCCTTCATACCAGAAGTTTCCACTGACTTTATTCAATAAAAAATAGAATAGACTTTTTCCACAAAATTTAAAACTACTTAGTTACTTCAGAGAAAGAGAAGAGATCAGTTAGATCAGTAAAACCAAAGTAATCAGGTTAGCGAAAAATCCACATTTGTACCGCCCAATTCTGATTATTACTTCTGAAACTAAAGTACTCTCAGCTATCCAAGTACTTCCACCCTAATCTGCCACAACCCTTGAGCCAAGCTCTGACTGAACTAAAAGTGGCCATCTAACCAATAGAGAAAGCTATAGTGGTCTTAAACAAAGATTAATGTATTGGGTAAAGCATTATAAAGTTCCGGATGAGGACTACTAGCAGACATTGGAATAGGATCCCGGGTGAGAAATGCTGGAAGAAATTATCCCCCTTCTAGAACATGGGCATATGGAAGGTTGGATCTAACCGAAGGATTTAAACTTTCTCATAAATAAAATGTTGAGAACACCAGTATTCACCCTTCTCCCTAAGATTTATAAAGATATGTGGAATTAACCAGGCAGACTGATCATCTCAGGTTGTGAATCCATCCTTGAGCCTTTGTTGTAATACATGTATTTCTACCTAAAGCCCTTTCCTCAAACAAAGATCATTCTTACAAGACACTACTGAATCTATTAACCATATAGAAAGCAAGACATTTGATACAAACACTGAACAGTTGGTAACTTTAGATGTCATCTCAGTAAACACTAGGATCCCCCAGAATGAAGCCCTGGTGGATATACAACTATACCTGGATAAGAGAGACACAACTCCAGATCCTTACTGACTTCATCCTTAAACTTGTGAGGCTAGCTTTTGACTAGAAACTTTTTTTTTATTCAATGGAGATTACTTCTTACACACTAAAGGTACTGCAATGGGATGGCCATTTCCTCACAAATGGCAGTCTTGTACATGTCAGAATTTGAAGACATTTTTATGTATGATACCAACCCCTTTGACCAGAATATAGCATCCTGGTACCAGTTTATTGATGATATATTCTACATCTGAGCAGGACAAAATTACGAGTACCTGCACCATTTCTTCGAATGGCTGAAAACCAGAACAATGAACAATAAAATTTAACATTTAACATCGACTTTTTAGATGTCACGAAGATGGTATTGGCTGGAAGTCTAACCACCACTCTCTACACCAAAGCCACAGACAAAAATAGCCTCCTAAGGTATGTTAGCAATCACCTGAGAAACCTGTGGGAATCTGCCATTTGGGCAATTCTTGAGACTACGTAGAAACTGCAAAATTAAAGATGAATACTTCAAACATGCAGAAGAACTTAGTAGGAAATTGAGCCTAGGAGATTATCTAAAGACTGTGGTTTAACCCATGTTGAACCCCTTAGAATGCTAAGACCGATTAACAGAAGAGAGCATGTTTAGGCACAAAGCGATTAAAACAACACACAAAGTCATTTCTAATTGCAAATCTAAAAATGGTATATATGGGAGTCCTTGTCCATGAAACAAACTGTACATTTACCAAACGAGCCAAGAAATTCTTAAACAAGTCAGTCAGCATAGCACCTCTTTTAAATAACTATGGTCCCTGGGCACTCACTATAAGCGGATTCCAACAAGCACAACATGTAGATCCCTGCTTCACCCTGGACTTCACTTCAGAAAGTAGACAAATTGGTCTTCCCTGAATCACATAGGTGAGAGCTCCGCCTGACTATAATGCAGCCATCTCAAAATTATTACAGCATTATTTAGAGGTTTGCTCTTTTCCTCCAATTGTTTGGAGGCATGATATTTAAACGCCCCTAAAGAGGTAAGCCCAGCATGTGGTTTCACTCCAGCATGATTTTTACCAGTTTGTCACCTGCAATTACGCCCTTCACATTCTCCCACCTCCCTCCCTCTTTTTAGGTCTCGCACCTTTTCTATTTTGCAGAAATAGAAAACAGGGGTGAGTCCTTATGTCGCTGATCCAGTTCTTTCCCCAAAGGCTCTCTTCAGGCAGCTGATTGGCTCTCAAGGAGGATTCCCAACAGTTCATGTGCAGCCCAATCATGTGACCTGCTCTCATGCACGAGCCTTCAAAGCCTTAGCCATTTGCTTCCCAACCAGCGCTGCAGGCCGTGACTCGCATCAAAGGCAGCCCAGCCCAGCTTCTCCCAGCAGGCAGCCCACTCCCCTCCCTCTCTCGAAGTTCAGTAGCCAGCTTGCCACTGCAACCCTTCAAAACCTTCTCATGGCTCTCAAGTTACCATCAGCTTGGTGCCGCTCCACCCCCTGCGGCATCAAAGGCTTTTACGGCCGGCCGGCCGTGCTTTCAGTTTCACGGCCGGCCGGCCGTGTCTCCTTTTCTTATAAGCAAGGGGGCTGATTAGTAGCCACACAGCTTGAGTCACAGGAAGTGCGTCAGCGAACACCTCAGTCAGCTGGTAACGGGCATCTTTACATTCAACACGCTGATACAAACTTTGCACAGGAAACAATATAAATATAGGATTGCCTTAGAATAAATTAATGATTTGCAACGCGCAAGCCTATTTTTAACGAATATTGTTAGCTTTTATAAATATTTAATAAACGTGTAAAATAACAATTAAAGGTGCAAACCGTAAGCAATGTAGAAAAAGAATACAGGTGATATGCACTCTTAGGCTCTTTTCACTTATATTTCAAACTCATCTAGCTGATGACAGTGTTGACTAATGACGTGGAAGAGAATTCTTAATGGCAACGCATTCAAAAGGCGGGGCATGCGTGTGGTGGGTATGTTCTGTTAGCACCCTGAAGCGCGAGCGCTTTATGAAGACCCCAAAAAGCAAACATAATGGCGCTCAGAAATGTGAAAAAGCATTTTAGAGTTAATGTTTGCTTTCTATAAATTACATGATTGTTTTCCACATATAAGGAAGGGTACAACAGGCTGACCCCTTAGAAGTAACTCAAGGGCCAAACTCAAACTAACAAACACTTTAACCAATGTTTGCTTAGCTACATTTCAATACTTAGGAAATACAATGCCACGCCAGAAGTTATGTTGGGTGACGGACGGGTCGTTAACTATTTTTGTGTTGTTCACTGAAAAGCAGGATTACAACAGTAATTAGGGCACGAGAGCAAATACGCTGATAGAAAAGAAAGCAGGGGGGGAATATTTGTATGTTAATGTGTTTGTTTCCAGCTGGTGTGTTTCCAGAAGCAATGCACAATCAGATCTCGTAATCTATTTAAGAACTCCATGTTCGCCTCCAACCCCGTCCAAAACCCAGTATATCATATTATTAATCCAGGACTACACGTACCCGAATGCAAAGGTAAAAAACATAGCTTGAATGAGCTACTCGGGCAAATATGCAGGAAAAGTTGAGAGCTTGTATGTGACAGCAAAAGATGGAATGCGGATAACTTTGGGGGCGGGGTACTAGGTGACTGACTGCATGACCGAGGTCGCACACAGGGGGCATCATCTGTTCTCTCTAAATAACGGCACGAACTTTAACATTAGTTCTGCTGCGGCGTTCCCTGCGGGTGAGGCACTAACTGGAAGAATGAACACCATCAGGAAGAGGAGGCAGTGTCCACGATGTGCGGTTATAAACGGGGCCTGACAAGCGGACTAGCACAGTGTTCTGATCCTGGTCTATCACCGCAGCGGCCCAGCCAAGCACAGAAAATCCCCCACATGTCCACCGAGGTGAGGAGTGGGGGCCCACAAAGTGAGGAATAGGACCCCAAGAAAAGCACTGCCCAACGAACTGCACCTGGGAATGAAGGGGGGGGGGGCTGATCTGCCTGCATCTGTTGAAGAGCCTTTGAGCTGGGTTGCTTGACCCTAATATGGCGAGGGTCAGGTAAAGCAGGCCCTCTACCTATCTGCATCTGTTTTGAACTGGGGGAGCCACCCTAAGCCCCGAGCACGGGTCCTGGTGTGCAGACCCTCCCAACCATTCAATTGTGATTCACCACCGCTGCAGCACGCCCAAGTACAACAAATCCCCAGCGTGGTCCCCGAGGTGAGGAGCAGGCGCCCATATATTGAGGAGGACCCCAGTAGAATCAATACTTATTGCACTGCACCCGGGAGCGTGGGGGCCTGATTTGCCTGCATCTTTAGAGGAGCCTTGGAGCTGAGCTGCCTGACCCTAGCATGGCGGGGGTAGGTTGCTCCTGGCTTAAAAATATAGCCTCATGTCTAAGCCTCAGAGCAGACACCCTGCACTTCAGCACCTGTTCTTATCTAAGAGAGCCACCCCAGAGCCTGAGAGACGGTCAGTGTGAGACCGTGGTGTATGGATGGGGCGCAGGGTGCTCTGATTGCTGTGAGACGGTTGGCCCCAGGCATCGGTGCTGCACTGTAGGTTCTCTGCGCCTTCCACTGAGTTTCCCCACAGCTCCTTCATCACCTCACTACTGGGGGGCCTCTAGTTGATACTGCTCCCCGGTCCATATGCGCCAAAGAAAGCGCAGAACACTAAAGTTTCCCACTACTTCACCCCAACCACCTCTGGCACAGATAAAGAAGGGAGGGCCCGTATCGGCGGCGTCATGGCGCTTACAAGAGAGGACCTGATGGCGTCGCTGAGGGAGTTAAAAAAGAGCTCCAAGAAGATATTAAGGTGGATATGGAGACCTCGTTTGGTGCTTTTAAAGCAGAGATGGGAGGGAAACTGATGGCCCTGCAAGCAGATATGGACTCGATTGGGGCTCGCACCCTAGACCTGGAAGCAAAGTGCCAGGAACTGTCTGATCACATGCAGCTCCTTGCAGAAGGCTCTGCTGACCTACACAACCAACTTAAGGCCACGTTACTTAGGTGCGAGGACCTCGAGAATCGCTCTCGATGCGACAACATCTGGGTGAGGGCCCTGATCTGGAGGCATTCATGGTGAGGTTGGTTGCAACAGTGCAGGGAGAGAGTGGCCCAAAAGTGCAGGTCGAGAGGATCCACAGGGTGGACCGCAACTACCTGGAGACTCCAGAAAATCCAGGGATATACTGGCAAAATTCAGCTCCTTCAAAATCAAAGAATTGATTCTCCAGAAAATACGCGCTCTTGAAAAAATAACATTTCAGAATGTTTCCTGCTGTTTTTTTCAATATGTGGCCCAGGTAACACTGGCTCGTTGCAAGCAGTTTCGGCCGATCACAGACGCCCGAGGGAGTGCAAAATGCAGTACCACTGAACATATCCATTTGGCCTGGCTTTTTCGTTGGACAGCAAAAGCTTCCATTGTATGGAAATCGAGGAAGCAGCTTCCATCCTTGGCATTTAAATCGCCACACAGAAGCAATGGAAGGGAGCAGGAGGCACAGGGACAGACATATGGAGAGACATATTTGTTTCGTTACCGAAACCTGGCTAAAGCCCCATACGATATCTGCCATTGCCTTAGGAGTACCAGAGGGATACAAACTTCACAATTCAGACCGCCCTGAAAAAATAGGTGGCGGCATAGCAATAATCTTTAAAGAGCACCTTAAACTAGATATTCTAGATAGGAAATGTTGTAAACAATTGGAAATAATGATCTACAGAATCACTTTCCCTAACAGAAAGACCAGCAAGGGAGCACTTATTTACCGCCCACCAGTAACATGTCCAAGTTTTTCCTTATCCCTCCTAGAAATACTTGGCCCTCATATACGGGCTAAAGAGGATTTCCTACTCTTAGGGGATTTTAACATACATATTGATCAGCCTCAACTATCTGACACCAAGAGCCTGTCTGCTGATCTGGCGACCTTAGGCCTTATACAAAGAAATGAGGGCCCCACACATGAAGGTGGACACTGTATTGACCTGATATACACTAATTTTGAGAACATATCCTGCAACAAACCGATACAACTTGAGTGGACTGACCACTTTCTATTAGAGTTTAACATACTCAAAATCAACAAAGGATCCAGTAAAAAATCCCTACCCCCTATAACACGCAGCCAGTGGCATAAACTCACATTGGAGGCACTACAAAAGGTCTGGGAAAAACCCGACATTAAGGACACAGATGAAGTGGAATACAGTTTAACAACATTTCAGAATTCACTCACTGTAGCCACAGATAAAATCGCCCCCCTGAAAGCATTCAGGCAATTTCCCGTGGCTAAACAGGAAAAATGGTACACAGAGGCTCTTAGATCGGAGCAGCAGGAATGTAGGAGGAATGTAGGAGGATAGAGAAGAGGTGGAGAAAATACCATTCGGAGGAAAATAAGAAGGCCCACCGGGCAGCACAATCAAATTATTATAAACATGTTAAAGCCGCCCGTAAAAATAGCATAGCCCAACAACTTACGGAAGCTGGCAATTCACCTAAAGAGCTATATAGGATTCTTGAGACATTTGTCAAGCCTACGGCCTGTGTAAGCCCAGATGATTTTTCTCAAAGTCTATGTGAGGAAGTCTCCTTATACTTTGAAAATAAAATTGACTCCATCTATGGTAAGATCCTAGCGTCCCAAACAGAAAAAGGTACCCAGAATGCTCTTCTCCCCACTAAGAATACAAATTTCTCACTGACCACCTTTCCCCCTATCAATAGTAAAGAACTTCAAACATTAATGACCCATGTAAAATCTGGGTCTCCTGAGGATCTTATTCCTGCCAAAACCTTAGTCTCTCTGAGTCCTCTGTTGGGCCCGTACATTCAAGATGTAATAAATCAGTCCTTAAAGAAGGGACACGTGCCTACTGAGTGGAAGAGAGCGGTGGTGAACGCCATCCGCAAGAATGCTGCTCTCCCCTGGACGGAACTTTCCAACCTCCGGCCCATCTCCCTCCTACCCTACCTTAGTAAGCTTGCCGAGAAACATGTCAACGCGCACCTGTCCAGCTACATCGAGGCAGCGGGCGGCCTAGACCACTCTCAATCTGGTTTTAGGCCTAACCATAGCACAGAATCAGCTCTCCTGTCAGTGACTGATAACATCAGGATGTCACTTGACGGGGGGGGCTCAGTGATTCTGGTACTATTGGATTTGTCCGCTGCCTTCGACACGGTGTCGCACAAAATTCTTCTCGGCCGCTTGAGGGAGGTGGGAATAAAAGGGACTGCCATGGCATGGCTAGAAAGCTTTCTTGCGGACCGTCAACAAGGTGTCAAATTAGGCTCCCACAAATCCATCTGTAGGAAGCTCACCAAGGGAGTGCCTCAGGGCTCTTGCTTAAGCCCCACGTTATTTAACGTATATGTGGCCCCCTTGGCTGACATCATAAGATCTCACAGGTTCTCCCCAATCTCCTACGCTGATGACACCCAGTTGCTGTATCCCTTCCAAACCCTCACACCAACAGTAATACAATCTTTTCAAAATGGTATGAGAGCCGTGGCAGATTGGATGGCCCATAACTTCCTCCAATGCAATGTGACCAAAACCGAAGTCATGTTGTTTGGAGGGACCACCCTGCTATGGTCCCCCGACTGGTGGCCACTTGAACTAGGACCTGTCCCTGTACCAAAACAGACTGTCAAAAATCTGGGAGTGCGCTTAGACCAAGCATTGATACTAAAAAATCATGTCAATCAAGTTACGGGCACTTGTTTCCGAGTAATTGGGCTATTACAACGCATTTTCCCCTTCCTGCCTGACATCCACAGGAAGACGTTGGTACAAGCTTTGGTCATAGGTCGGATAGACTATTGCAATGGACTCGTCATTTCTGCCAATCAAGAACAACTGGGCAGACTGCAGGTGGTACAAAACACCGCAGCAAGACTCATCTTGAATGCCTTGCCCCGAACTCGTTCACGTCCACTCCTCTCTCAACTTCATTGGCTCCCGGTGAGACAACGCGTCAACTTTAAAGTATGCTGTATAATGCACAAATGTATTTACGGGTCTGGCCCTAAATACTTAAGAGACATATTTGTCCCTTACTCACCTGGACGTGTCCTGCGTTCTAGCAGCACTATGTTGCTACAGGTCCCTAGGGTGACGAGAGCAAGACAGGGAGGACGGGCCATCTCACTTAAAGGCCCCATGCTATGGAACTCTCTGCCCCACAGCTGAGACACACCCCTAATCTTCTCTCCTTTAGAAAGAAGTTAAAAACATACCTTTTCACACAAGACTAATGACTTCTCCTGTTATTTTGCAGTCTCATGTCCTTGGCTGTTCCTATTTCCCTTCCAGAAGCTACGCGCGGAGATACCCCTTCGGGGCTGATTCAGGCGCGATATAAATAAATAAATAAATGGCTGCAACAGAGAAGAGGCGTCAAAAAAACGTCGGGATGACACACGAAGAGACTCTTTGGTCCGGTAATAATTCTGAACTGTAGATTCAGTCTAGTGAAGTACTGTGGGCCTCAGAATTAAATGGGGTCTGACCCCATTCGAAGATGACACTGGGTCACTCAGCCTCCACGGAGGCTTGGGGTTTACACTTGTAAGAGGGAGAAAAGATCTATATTTTAATCTTTTAGATTGACAACGAACTCTGGCTAATACTAAAATCATTCAAACTAACTATGGGGAGGGCCTAGGCAGCAGAAATGGGTCCGCCTCAGGAGATGCACAAGTTGAGGTTCTCTTCTGAGATAGAGCACCTCGGAGCTCAACGTTCAGGTTCAGAAATGTTGCTGTTTAGTATGTTTTGGTATCACAGAACTTTTCTATCGAACACTGTGGTCGGGGTCAGGGTGGGGGGAGGCTTTTTTATACACAAAACACAATGGGGTGGCTATCCTTTTCCACTCCTCTCTCCCGTTTCTCCTTCAGAATTCCAAGTCAGACAAAGCAGGGAGATTCCTGATGGTCAGCGGTGAGCTGAGGGGCAGATCATGCACTTTCGCGACAGCCTACGTGCCCAGTGTTTGGCAACAAGAGTTTGTGAACACATATCTGGCCACTCTGGAGGGATTTGCAACAGGGGACCTCCTTTTAATGGGAGATTTTAACTCTATTTGGGATCTGTCACTAGACACTTTCACTCCACATAGGTCAACAGGGGGAGTGTTTGCAAGACACTCAAATTGGCATTACAGGGCTTGGGGCTTGTGGACGCCTGGATGGATCTTCATTCTTCGACAAGAGACTTCTCCTTTTTCTCTCACTCGACCTGCTCCAGACTAGATCATGCATTCATTAGACAATCCCTATTTCACACGCTCTCAGGATGCCAGTTCCATCCGATTTGTCTCTCACATCATGCCCCTCTAGAGTTGGTGCTAGATTGGCCCCCGTGTGCTAAACGCGCCAGGTGGCACTTCTCTAACTTTCTCAGCAGGGATGAATTAAGAAGAGCAATCACAAAATTCTTTGACTATAACGACCCAGCACTGACTTCTCTTGCCAATAATTGGGATGCCTTCAGGGCGGTCATACGGGAGAAGTGCATCCAATTGGCACCCTCATTAAACAAGCACTGGCGTTGCCAATAGGTCTCGCAGTAGGAAAGTTGGAGCTATTGGTTTTGTAACTGACATTTTATATTTATGTTTTGTGATTTACAATGCCAATACTTTTAACTTTAGCAAATGTGACACTTTTAGCATTTGTAATGCCACATGTTTTGTATTGATGTGACTTAGATGTATTGATATTACAAATAACAATGGCTTTTTGAATATAATACAAATGTAATGGTTTAAAATAGATTCCTCCACGAAAATGCGACCATCAACAACATACTTAAACTCGGCAGTCATTGAGAACCTTAAGGAAAAATGCTGCAAACCTCAATTGGCAAGCGCTGGAAAACATATACAGACGTACAGAGGGAAAAAAAGTCAGAGGTTACGAATATAAAGGTTACGTGCAGTACTGTTGCTTTAATAAATAAGACATATTAAGCCCTAAAAAAGACCTTTACGTTTTGCAATATTTGTTATATTCTAACATTTCTCACTTTAAACTTTGTTTTCCCATTTTACACAAGGCACCTCATTCCAGCTAGTGTTCACACGTGTTTAATCGTCCTTGTGTCCGTGTTAGTAGTCAGCTGGGACTGATTCTGACTACGTTTTTGTTTGCAACAGGAAGCCAGGGTCAATGTTCGGCGTTTACTCTGGCTCTATAAATTCTGAAGAAGTATTTACTCGGAGTGAATTATTTCCTGGTACAGTTTTGAAAATAGTGCTTCGTGTGTATGAAGCAAGCACTTTGCATTTGTTCGCTGGAGCTATGCAACATAAATGTTAAAACAAACATGCTTCTGTTTCTGGGAAGGAATTTCCAATATCCACTAGGCACAAAGACAAGCCTTGTAGCAGAGGTTAACAAACATTCCCTTAGTGGTGGATATTTAATCCCAAGCATTATGGTGACAGTTTTACTGATTTATTCATAGAACACTGCTGCGAAGTAGCTCTTTAGTGAAACACAAGTTGCATTCTGGGACTTGTAGTTTAACTTTTAATATTATAAGTATGAGTTCAAAAATCACAAGATAATAAACTGTTGTTGGCTACTAAGACAGGGCTGTTTATCACACATGACATGTATGTTGAGGCTACCCTCCTTTCTATGTCCTAACACCTCTATTGAGAATGCAAAAACGTTACACGTCAGCCCTGCCAAGGTCCCCAGCTCCATGAGTGATGTGCTGCTCTAGTCCAGGTTTATACTTGGAATTCTGGGGCTTGTAGTCTTGTTTATTCTACTCTAAAACGGGGCTACAAATCCAAGAATTCAAAGGGGGAAAAAAACTTGGACGAAAGCAGGTTAGCTGAGACTACCGCAAGACGCCGGACCAAACATATTCCCAGACTGTACTTCGAATAGTGTGTGAATATGTGTGGGTGCATGTGTATGCTTCCCTGACACCAAAGGCACAACTGCTAGGGGTGGCACAGACTCACGTGAAGCTGCAATGGTTAGAACAATGGTCTCGTGCTTTCGGAGTTCACGAGTCTGTACTAATCAATTTGACCTCGCCCTGAGACATGCTTTTAAAACCCATTATCTGCACCTATGTAAATCCAAATGGGCTCAGTTGAAATGAACCAGGACCACTACTCCCAGAATGCATTAGATTGTCCGAATGGCATCACTGCCCATTGAGGGTCAAACGATTCCTGTCCGAGGTACCCTTTCCAATGGTTCAGCTGTGCTCAGCAGGAGGCGCCCCAGCAATCCATGCCTACGGCAAAGGCGCCATCCGCCCCCACCAATCAGAAGAAACCTAGGGAACTCTTCCTTTCTTTGTTCCGCTTTAGTTGTTTGATCTTTTTACACACATCATGCTTTCAGCAGATCAGCGGAATGACAATGTAACCTCGGTGAGCAAATACAAGCGGGGAATGAATTAAAATACCCCTTTCGTTCTGCCGGCCTTGAATTGTGGTAAACCGAAGAGGGCTCAATGTATTAAAGGGAAAAAACGTTAAGATCCGGGCCTTAATGAAAAATAAGCCCACATGCTAAGATCAACGAGGACATGGGCACTCGTTATATGTTGCATAGCCTTGCGTTCGAGCAGCCGGGCCCTCTTATTACCAAGGTCACCTGGCCTGGTGACGCCTGTGATGGATGGGTTCGGGGTGGGTCGGTGTAAGCACCACCCCGAGCGAGGGGCTGCCATATGACGCGTCCAGCAAGACAATACAGTCCCTAGACATTATGCCGGTACCATTTGTACATTAGCACAAGTGCAGCACTGATAAAACAGCGCGGCGCGTGCACTTGCATTGGACCAGGCGCGGGGCCGCGCATTGCACCCCTTTAAGCCCAGTGGCATCAATAGCAGCTCGGATAGAGATGTCTGCTCTCGAGTTAAACTAAACAGAAGTCGATATTCGTTTGTGCGCGCTCTGTGGTTCTTTGTACGGTCGTCTCAGCTCTAGGGGGCGCTGCTCCTAATTGACTTTTATTCAGAGAGTGGTCTTGAAATGCAGGGCTCAGTGGCCAGGGCTTATCTTTAGCTCTGAGTTTTAAAAATGTCAGCTCAGCTGTTGTATTTTTTAGTAGACTGGCCCATACGCACTGCAGCAGCTGTGTCCCTGGCTGTAGTATTTTTAACTTTCGAATGCCGGACTTGAGGGAGGGCTGTGCTCGCCTCTGATGCTGGTGTGGGGAAGCTACTGGCGTTCTGCAAAAGAGCAGTGTGAGCGCAGTGTGGCCACATTTCATTTCGAAAAACGTGAGTAGAAGCAGCTGTAGGGGCTACACACGTGCAAAAGACTCGAATAATTAGCACTTCTGAAGCACAGCTATTCAGACATGTTTGTGTCTGTCCTGCGTGCTTAGGAGGGGGAGGAGTGCATGTCAATTAACTGCTTTAATTGGGTTTCGCAGAGCGCACGCTGGGAGAAGCCCTTTGATGTGGTGGCGGCCGTGACTGATGCGCGTGCTTGTTTGGTCACGTGATTCACGTGAACTCAAAGAAAACCGCACGAACGAAACCCTTGGTTTCAAGAGTATTTTGAGCACTTGAATTCTCGCTCCGCTCAAGGTCGCGAGACCTAAAAATCCGCGTAAGGGGTAGAGAATACTCTTAGAAGGGGAGTTACAAAACGCAGAATGGGCTCATAAGGTCAACCCCTCGGTTCAGAACCTAAGAAAAGTCACACAGCTAAAAGGAAAATTACAGGCTATTTACACCATTTGGGCAAAAAAAACTATTCTGCGACTATGAGCCCGAAGTTACAAAGGGGGAAACAAAGTGGAAGCCCTCTTGGCAAGACAACTAAGAGTGAAAAAGGAAAAAGAGTATATAGCACATATTGTGGATAAATATGGGTCATCTCAGAAAAGTGAGATGGGGAAGGCCAAAGCCTTTGGGGATTTCTACCGGTTCCTATACAATGTGGACCCCTTGGTTGTTGATGACCAAGAGAAATACTTAGAAACGCTTGTGTTTCCACAGATCCCAGCCTCCACGAATGAGGACTTAAGCAGACCTATTTCCTGTGAGGAGGTACAAAAGGCAATAGACACACTTAAATTACAAAAAGCTCCTGGTCCTGATGGCTTAAATGCTCACTTCTATCGTACTTTCACCCCCGAGCTGGTTCCCTGTTTGGTGTCCTTATTTAATTATATTGCAGCGACGCAACAGGTGACCCCCCTCCATGGGGGAAGTGTAAATCCCCAAACCAGGAAAGGACCGTACAAAATTGTGCCTTTTACAGGCCTATTGCGCTCCTGAACTTAGATGCCAAATTATACTCTAAAATTCTGGCCACGTCCTTAGAGGCTGTCAGGCCGTATCTCATCAAGGGGGATCAAGCAGGGTTCATTAAGGGGAGGCAATCGCATGACAATTTGAGAAGAGTGGTACACATCATTGAAAAAGTACAGAAAAAAGACATCTTCGCAGCCCTTCTTTGGCTAGACGCCGAGAAGGTCTTTGATCGGGTCGACTTGGCCTACTTGACACGAACAATGAGGAAATTTGGTTTCAACAAGACCTTTATGGGCATGGTGCGGGATAACTACTCCGCACCTCGATCGCGGGTTCTGGTAAATGAGGTTGCTTCAGAAGCCTTTGGTCTCTTGCGGGGTACCAGAAGGGTTGCCCGCTATCCCCCCTCTTTGCCCTCAGTATTGAACCATTTGCAGAACGAATCCGGGACAATCCAGACGTAGATGGGGTGGCTTTTGGGACAGATGAACACAAAATCACCGTCTTTGCAGTTGACGTGTTGCTTCCAATCACAAGGCTATTGTCCTCTCTTCCGGCCATCCAAAATGAGCTCATCTCCTTTGAAAAGGCCTCAGGGTTTAAAGTTAATTTATCAAAGTCCTAGCTCCTCAATCTGACACTACCCAGGGAAACCATGAGAGCCATGGAAGAACTGTCCCTTTTTCAAAACACGCATGAAGACATCACGTTCCTAAGCATTAAACTTACCCAATAGCTTTCAAATCTGTACGGGGCTAACTATCCTTCCTTGCTGCAGCAGCTTATGGCAGATCTGACCATGTGGAGAACCTCCTATACCTACTGGATAGGACGCATCAATGTCGTTAAAATGAATCTGCTTCCCAGGTTGCTTAATCTCTTTCAGGGCCTTCCGCTACCGGTGGAAAGGGCGCTATTTGTTGACCTGAAAAAGATGATCACTAAATTCATTTGGTAGGGGCAAAGGGCATGGTTATCCTATCATCTGCTCACTAAGCCGAGAGTGGAAGGGGGATTAGCACTCCCGGACTTCTTGGGCTACTATAGGGCAGTGCAACTCCGGGTGATCACAGATTGGTCCCTTCCCTAATTGGAAAAACTCTGGCTCCATATGGACCAGCAAATAGTGGGTAGGACGATCTAGGACCTCCTCTGGAAGTCCAAACAAAATCGGGCCAATTAAATGCTTATATTAGTACCCCCACGGCTATCACTCTGCAGGTATGGGATGACCTTAACAGATCAGTACCCCTGACCACCTTCCCTTCTCCCTACACCCCCACTCACTTTAATCTCGAGTTCCCACCGGCTCATCAAGAGGGTCCGTTCGAAGCTTGGCGGGAGGACGGTTGGCTTATGATCGCGGATCTCTTTAAGGGGGGGGAGGATGTTGACCTTTGGGGAATGCACCATCTCTTTCCTTTACTCACTCATACGGACGCAGAGTCCCAGCTCCACCCTTAGATACCAAGGATTCTGGGATTCTCTTCTTACTACTCCGCTGGGGTAAAAACGATGGGGCTCCTTGTATAAGGACATTTCCAAATACAATTTCTCCCTGTTTCTGAGAGAGGCTCACTAAAAAAAATTAAGTGCAAATGGTACTTGCACCCCTAGAAGTTGAGCAAAATATTCCCTAACACCTCCAATAGATGTTGGAGAGGTTGCAGCCTCCTGGGAGATTTTAAGCAGTTTTTGGTGGGATTTTCCCTCAATTCAGCCCTTCTGGAAAGAAATGTTTTCCCAAATTAAGACGATACTGATTTTATACAATTCCCACTACAATGGAACTCACTCTCTTGGGGATTCAGGACCCTAGTTTGAAACGCCAAACCCACCGGGACCGCTCTGTTATGTGGTTGTGCTTAGGGGCAGCCAAAATGGCAATAGCTGCAGCGTGGAAGAAGGTGGAGGCCCCTTCCCTAACACAGTGGCATGCTAGGCTATGGCGAACTCTGGCAATGGAAAGAATGGCGGAAATAGTAGAAGACATGAGAACAGGGTTCGACTATACTTGGACCTCCCTGGTTGAGTATCTCTCTGAAGGTTTGCCCCTCTTTACTTGTGGCCCCAGGTTGAGGGCTCTTCATCTCTTTCTTATCTAACAAATTGGGCGGCTGTGACTCTTGGGAGAAGAGGCTTGGAGGATTGGTCTCGGGCCCTGCCCACAATAGCCCGCCCACACCATTGACCAACCGTGACTTTGTGATACTGTGATACTACGGTTTGTTTAGTTTTGTTTTTGAGTTGTATGGGAAGAATGGTTGTGGGTGGGAGTCGCAAGTGCCAATTAGATAACAAGACCCACGCTGGGAGTTAAAAACGATGTCTCATTGGTCAACTTCCCCTTCATCCAGCTGAGTAACATAAAGGTTGTTGTCATCTCAGGTCGAGTCCTAGTACACAAGATGAACATGTAATTTGAGTTTCCTGTATCTCTTGATCTGTATGCTGGTGCCTCCCACCGCTGTTTGTTTTGTATGTATTTTGCAAAAATGAAACCAATAAAAACATTCTGAACTAAAGTACATAGATTGGTGTGACCCCCTTTTTCTCATACTTTGCCCGGACTAAACCACTCTTACACCTTAAATTCTAATTACAGAACCCTACAAAGATGGTCATCACTTAAAAAACCGGAAGTACTTTATTTTTCTTTAAAGCTATCACAAACACCAACTTCCACCATACTTTTGAAGTAATTTTTAGTGAAACCCTAACATCGGACTGTCAACAGTCCCTGTCCTGAGGAGAACTCAGAAGGGTAAGAGGTTGAAACGCGTTGACACCTAGATGTTCAAGGGAACTGGACATATAGAGACTAATGAAGAAGTTCCCTGAGGGTTCCATCCTGCGCAGTAGAGGATACCCCCAGGCCAAAGCCAGTCCACACCTTGACCATGCAGCATTTAAGGCGGGGTGCCAAATAATAGATAATGCATCCTCACATTAAATATTGTTTTAAATAATGGACTGGTGTTCAAAAACGATGACTGTCTATTGGAATTCTTGCATCTGTGAATTATCATGCACTATTACTCACTTAAGGGCTCAAGGGCTTACCTGATGGATTAGCTTTGCACTTTGTTTAGGGTCACATTTTTTGCACAACTTATGGCAAACATGTCAAGCAATGTTCTTTAACTTAGTGTGCTCTGACCTATCTGTGGATAAATTATTGGAACATATTTAAAAAAAAACATTAAATGCCGAGTGTGATATTTCCATTTACACACAGTGGATTCAGATGTAATATACAGGAAAAATGCTTCCGTCTAGTGGGAAGGCATCTTTTTCGTACATATATCTTTGATATTGCCCATATCTATATCTGCATGTGACCAATAATAGTTTGACACAGAATTTTAGTTATCATTTTTTTTTTATTAATGGCATGTATTTAATAACTGATGCCTTAGAGAAATGGTTATTAAAATTATACTTTAAGAATTGCGCAATAATTACGAGAAAACATCCTGTAATTTTCTTACTTCTTTTTTTCAAGCTACACATTTTGTTTGGGTACATTTTATTTTGAAAACAGTCTCCAATCGTGCATCCATTGTTTTTCATGTAATCAAGAAACATTCTTGTCGAATTGTAAATGGTCACAATGGTTACATTTTGTAAACATGTAGACGTGTTAATATTGGAACCACTGTACGTAAAGCGAACTGTTTTTACTGTAATTCTTGCCTAAGAGTAGGTCCTTAGTTCCTTAGAGGACCAATCCTAATACTAAAGACTTTGGGCACCAAAAAAACATATTGCGAGTACGCTGGGATTGGAGGTGGAAGCAACAGTGGCTCACTGGTTAGAGCAGGCAGACCCTGAAGCAGAGGTCAGACCCGGGACCAGGGTTCAATTCCCGACGCGGCAGGGTCTTGAGCTCAAATGTCCATGGACTCGATAATTCTCGCTTCGGTGCCTGACCTAATCATGGGTTCACACTCTGCAACTCTGGGCATTAAGCTTGCTTAATCTCCACATCGGCCCCCCGCGGAGATAATGCCTGGCTTTCACCTTGGGGATGCCCTGTAGGGGCTATCTCACAGGGAAAAGCCAGGACGGGTTCCCAAGGCAAGCGCGGAGATACCCCTTCGGGGGTCGATTCAGGCGCTATATAAGAAACATAATAATAATAATAATAATAATAATAATAACTGATAGGCAAGCGACCTGCTCCTGGAGATTAGTTGATCCGCGCTGTGCCTCGTCAAGAGGACGGCCGAGAACGGCAAAGAAAGCGCCTACGAAGCCCAAGCCGTTAGCTCTTGGTGTGATCTCCGATCCCAAAACAGAGTCAATGCAGAGGCGCTAGAGCTGTTGCCGGGAGGCAGGCAGGCGAGCAAGTGGGCGGGTGGTAGCCGATAGGAGGAGCAGCCCACTTGTGGTGAGCATGAACTGTCGTGGACTTTGGCTACTATTTATTTATTTAAGAAGCTTATAAAGCGCACAGCTACCCGCTTCGGGGGTGTCCCGGCGCTACAGATTACAGGCTAGAGAGAAAGAAGCTACTTAAGAGATGGTGAACAGCCAAGTTTTCAATTTGCTTCGGAATAGAGACTCCGACTCAATGAACCTCAGGTCCAGTGGGAGGCTGTTCCAAAGTTTTGCTGTGACTACACCGAACGCTCTGCCCCCACTCCTGGCACGACGAAATCTGGGTACCACCAGGAGGCGTAGGCTGTTCGATCTCAGAGATCTGACAGATTGGGATAGTTTAAGTCTCTTTCTCAAATATCCAGGGCCTAACCCGTTAAGGGCATGGAAGGCCAGAATCAAAGATTTAAACAGGATGCGGCGGGCAATGGGGAGCCAGTGCAGTTTTTTCCGGTATGGAGCAACCGAGTGGCGGAAAGGAATATTGCCAATCAGTCTCGCAGCGGCATTTTGTACTATTTGTAGGCGCTCAATTTGGTAGAAGGGAGCGCCCGCATAGAGACTGTTGGCATAATCTAAATGCGAAGTGATCAGGGCATGAACAATGGTCTTACGGGAATCCAGAGGGAGGTAAGGGAAAATCTTCCTGATCATGCGTAGTTTGCCAAAGCAGGCTGATGTGACCTTATTGATTTGAGATTTGCAGGACAGAGCGTTATCAAATTGGAAGCCCAAATTTCGAGCTATCTGGACTGGAACCTGACGGGGATTCAGTACAGTTGGCCACCACTGAATAGAAGGCAGCGTGGTTTTCTGATTAAAAAATAATACCTCAGTTTTGTTTGGTGTTCAATACAAGGTGGTTTGAGGCCATCCAGGAGCAGATATTACTGAGGCAGTGGCGAAAATTGGTAAAACTGGTGTCAGAGTGATCTCTAAATGAAAACACAAGCTGAGTATCATCAGCATAGGAGATCACTCTGACCCCTCAAGATTCCACCACTGTAGCCAACGGGCCCAGATAGACGTTGAAAAATAGAGGGCTCAGAGCCGAGCCCTGAGGCACTCCGCAAAGAAGAGGTTTACCCTCTGATTCAAAAGGTCGGAGAAAGACCTTCTGAGACCGACCTGTGAGGAAAGATCTAATCCAAGCCAGCACAGTACCTCCGATTCCCGACTGCCCTAGACGGTCCAGTAATATTTCATACTAAAAGAGCAGAGCTGAGCTGACCGTGCAGAAGTGCAAGAAGTGTAAAAGAAGACCTGCCAACTTCATCAAAAAAACCTCACTGTGTGAAGAGGGGGCAGGACCATGGGGCGGTGGGGCCTCATGCGAGAAGTACCTAAGAAGCACATTTGCCTCCAAGCCACCTCCTGTGGAAAAAAAAAATTAAAAGCTTGCAGGGATTTTTTCTGATGTCCCAGGGTTTTTTCTCACCCATTAATGGACGTCAGCAGTTGAAAGCCTCCGAATATTAGCTGAAAACCACTATTTACAGTGGTTTTCAGCTTGTTTTGCCTCCCACTGTGTGATCTCGGATCCTCATTGTGTGACCTTGTGATGGGAGCCGATATAGTGTGTCACAGGGTGGCACCGTGTGATGTTGGCAGGTCTGCAAATGTACGGTGAGTCTCCGTGACTTTGTGTGCTGGCCATTTCATCTTTTCATTACCCCTTGCTGGATCTGATGTACCCAAGTAGAGAGAGGTCATCTGAGGTCCTTTTGTTGGGTAGTGCCAGAGGGTGGGTGCCCTGTGGTGCATGTGGTTTAATTGAGAACGCGGTTTCTAACGGGCGCTGAGTTCTCTGGACTCCCTGCTCTGAGAGGTGCCAGGTGCTGGTTGAGTGGACAGCATGAGGTGCACAATTGATGCGGCTGGGGTGAGCAACTACATTAATGAGAGATTCCTGTAAGGGGCCCGGTAGAGAGCTGCAGCTTAGGGTTTGCAGCATAGATGGACTCTAGCACCGGCGGAAGCAGCCCAGCAAGGGATGGGTGTGGCTTGCAGTGCTGTTTGCATCACACTCCCAGTTCACTTTAGGGCTTACTCCTGCTTGTCCTGTGGTTTTGCCGTGAGGACATTAGTCTTCAATAGCTCAGTTTAGCAATCTTTGCATCTCATTGTGCTCTCTAGTAAGCTTTAGTCTCCGTGTTGAGTCATCTGCTGAGCCTGCTCCACTTCAGTGTTTATTTTTGCATTTAACAGACGCAGGGCAAGCCTCTTCGAGTTTTTTGGTGGCAATAACACTGAAGAAACTGCGTTCTGGGCCCTTAATTAACAAAGGCTCCCAGCTGAAGTTATATAAATCACTTTTGTCTATTCTGTTTTTTCTTTAAAAGAAATTGAAAAAGTGAAGTCTAAAGAGGCAGAGGAGGCCCTTAGCTCTTCTTATTCGACTGCTTCATCATCATCCTCATCATCATCTCTGACTGTGTTCTACAAGCATTTGACCAAATAAAGCAAAAACTACTGCTTTTGTGTTCTTCTGCAATTGAAAGCGTGCTTATAAGATTGACAAAAATGGGGTTCGAAGAAGGTATAAAAACTCCTAAGCTATTGAAGGTTGCAGGCGTACCAGAGGGGCTGGCTAATAAGCCTCTGGAGGATTCTTTGGAGTAGATGCTTGTGCCTTTATCCCTTATTTAAACGTCTGGGAGTAAAATGTCTGATAAGTGCAACTGAGACCGTTTTCTTTCTTCATCCCCCATTGAGTCAGAAGTAGGGTTGGTTTCCTCATTCTGAAGAAATCCCCGTAAAAGTTAAGTATGCCAAAGACGAGTAGGCTCTGTTGGTGGTGCCATAACGGGGGCAAATGCTGGTTCTTCTGCATGCTGTTCCCCTGCCCGTGCCTAGGGTGAGGTGACACAATCTAATTTAAACCATCCATTCTCCCTCTCGTCCTTCTTTTCCGTAATTATACATTAGTCTCTCATCCCTAGGGGCCTCTTCCGATCAAGATCATTTTCTATTCCCAAATGCAGTGGAACATGAATCAATTTACTAATAGAGGTAGACACACTCTAGAAGGCATTTCTAAACCTTTTATTTTACATTTTGACTCTTTTAGAGAAATCTGTGTCATGGTCTGACTGATCATGTGTTAGATATGTTGTCAATTTTATTGAAGATGCAGAATGTCAGTAAGTGTGGAGCTTCTAAATTTTGTTAATGATATTGTAAAGACCTTGTGAAGGTTAGCAACTACAAAACCCCCTGGAGGAGTCGGGTACACTTTTGCCCAAGTTGTTAAACAATTGCGGCATGAAGTGCCCGCAAAACATCTAAGCATAAAGGTCGATGAGGACCTTTGCTTAAGCTTGTTGTTTGAGGAACATAGTCCGAATTTTCCTCAGACACGAATATGGTTGAGATCTTCCCCCTTGTTTAAAGATGGGTGCTACAAAGACATTTTAAAATAAAAAGATCAGAAGAATCTCTAAATGTAAACTGAAACCATTTCCTAATGGAGATTTCCTGATTGACTCGAAGGTTTCTAATGAGATGACATTAATGACACCTGGTATTTTGAAGGGAACAAGTGGTCCTTAGCATATAGGAATAAAAGTAAGCAAAAATATTATATAGACCACAATGGGCTGCTATATAGTTCGCAATCCCTTGTCCAGCCGGACAGGGAATTTTTATTAATTTGATAGGTTTGTTCAGTATGGAAATAAAACATGTAACCAAAACAATAAGGGTTACAGTGAGGCACAGTCCTGTGCCGTACGCGAGAAGAAAGTGAAGAGGACAGTAAGTGAAAGAAATGTCAGGCAAACAGGGTGAGCTTTCAGGTCACTGACGTGAATTCAAATTAACAGTGTATCCTGGAGTAAATCAACCATACAATAATACATTGAGTTCACATGTATGGATCACTCTTGGAGGAGTCGACGTTTCGATCCCAAGCTCGGTTATTAGGGGATCATCTTCAGGACTTAAAAAATATAACTTTGCCTGAATAGAACCTTTTTTAACATACAAACGCCTGTTGGAAAAGCAAAAAGGAGGAAAACAAGACAAGAATGCAGTCAATAATTAAATAATTAAAGCAATGTTCAGCACTAGCTTTTCAGTTACAGTAATCGGAATCGCGGTGATAGGTGCAGCCACAAAGGCGTGGACATTCCGTGCAGTTCTATGAAAAAACAAGCTTTTGTAGCGAATGTCCCATGTAAAAAAAATGCTGAGCAATTTAGGTAGCTCTTGCGGGCTACTTTTGACTTTGATCATGGCTGGATTGTGCTGTAATGAAGCAAAAGTGAATTCTTTGAAGTCTCTTAACACATTTATTCTATCTTTACAAGAAACCGGGACATAAGCTGATTTTCCTGCTGTTGATTATTTTGTAATCTCTTTTAATGCACGGTATTGTGAAAGGGGTTGTGCTAGTGGGAGGTGGGGTGGCGATTTAACTCAAGAATAACTGTGATTTGTAATTGGGATGTTTGTATTCATCTATTGAATTTATGTCTGTGTTTGAAATTGGCCTCCCAAGATATGAGAGGTTGTTCATCCTTCTTTCTATTAGCTAACATGTAAACATTTTGACCATCTGATGAGTTTTTTTTAGGTTGAGCCTGGGCACCACATGCGCTGCGAGGCATGCTGTATTAGAGTATGGATTTAAAGCTCCGCCCATATTTTTCATTTGCTCATGTCATTGTCCTTTGTAAATTCTGGCTTCTGATTCTTTAATAGGCTTGTTAGTCCCTCCTTAGTACCCCCTTCTCTTCATTTGTAACCTCCCTTGAGGACTAGCCTTTTATTTCTGTTGTAACAGGGTATGTCTTATTTAGTCTCTAATCACTACTTTCTTTAATGAGTTTCTGTTACTGCAGGCACCACATTCTTTCCTGCAACGTTCAGCGTGCCATGCCCGCTTTCACTTTCCAAGCAGCTCGGGACAATGGCAACCGCTTCTTTGAAGTGAAATAGGTCTCGCATTTACAAGAGTTTGAGCTATTGGCATTGTAAATGACAATGTCTTTTATTTATGTGTTAATTATCAAAACAGATAAATAAAAGGCATTGTCATTTACAATATCAATATCTTAAACTCTTGCAAATGCAAGACCTATTACATTGCAAATGCTTGTTTACTTTGTCTATGATAGTATCATGGCTTAAGATTGTCCCTTGTTAATCATCATGGGGGATCTAAATGCAAAGGAGGCAGTAGGTTGGGGTACTCTTAGAAATAAGGGTCTCTAGTTGGCAAGGGTTTACACCTTTGTCCAAATAGGGACTCTTCTCCTTGGTCAGGATAACATAGTTACACTCCTAAAATAACCCCTGCTCACCCCCTTGGTAGCTTGGCACAAGCAGTCAGGCTTATCTTAGAGGCAGTGTGTAAAGCATTTGCACATAAACAACAGTAATACAGTGTAAGCACTACAGAAGGACACCACACCAGTTTAGAAAAATATACAATATTCTTATATATTTAAGTAAGACTAACATAAAATGATAAAAATCCACAATACAGTACTTCAAAATCTTCACTTATCAAAATATGCTTTAACAATAGTTTCTTCCGGGGCTATTACAGCGTTCCTTGATGTCGATAGCTCCGCAGGGCGTCAATGACGGATGTATGTCGTTACAACGCATACTTTTACTCCACGTACCATTACAACGCGGTATTTACAACGCATACCGCTACAACGCATAGCGCTTTGGGGTGCTGGATAGTGGTAAGTATAATTTACTATTCTAACTCCAGTCCCCGTGGACCCTAGGGAAGGTGTTGGATAGTAAATTAAACTTACCTCTTATCCTAGAGCGCCCCCCAGCGCAATGCGTTGTAACGGTATGTGTTGTAATGCCTGCGTTGTAGTGGTAGTGCGGAGTAAAAAATGCGTTGTAACAGGTGCATACCGTCAATGACCTCTCGTTGAGCTTCTGAAAACACGCCGTCCACAGGCGTCTGTTCTGGGGGTCGGTGCAGGAGTCATCGGGGCCCTCGAAGTCACACGCGTTGCAAGTCGATCTCCTCTGATGGAGTCAGGAGCGCTGGCGTCGGCAGGCGTCGTGTGCTCCGGTGCGGCGTGCGGTGCCCTCAGGCTGCGGTGGGAGCAGTGGCTCGGTGGCGGCATCAGATGGTGTCGAAGGTGAGACCAGGGTCGTGGTGCGAGATGAAGGCGGTGCTTGTCACTGTGCTGGTAGGCAAGCAGCGTTGTCGTCATTGTGAAGCGTCGTCGGCTGACGAACTGGAGTCGAAGGCTCTGACATCGGTAGGCCAAGGCTGCAGTGCGGGATGAGGGCGATGCGTTGTGTAACTTTACGAGCGGTGCCCTTGAATCACGGTGCAAGCAGCGACGCCAATTTCGGCATGGACGGTTTCGTCAGGGATATCAGGCCATCGTCCTGAAGCAAGGCGGTGCGGAATGTGGTGCCCACAGGTCGTGGTGTGAGCAACGGCTCGGTTGCAGCATCAACTGGCGTCTTCGGTGAGACCAGGGTCACAGTGAGGCATCGTCGGTGAGACAAGGGTCGCGTTGCGGCAGTGCCCTCAGCTGTGCCTTCAGGACACGGAGTCGACAGCAGCGTCGTCGAGTTGCTTTTCTGCTGTTGCAGCCCAAAACACACAGTCCCCAGTGCTGAGGGCAGAAGAGCTTGAAGTCTTTGCTGTTCTTGAGACTTCTCGAACAGGTGGCAAGCTCTACTATAAGCCCTTTGAGAAACTCACAAAAGTAGATTGCAGAAAGTTCAGTCCAGTCCTTTCAATGCCCAAGACAGAAGCAGCCACTGCAGGCCAACCCAGCAAAGCACACAGCAAATTGGTAGTCCCTCCTCACAGCTTTTCCAGCTCTTCTTCTTGGCAGTCTTCTTGATCCAAACGAGTTCTAAAGTTCAGGGGTCTGGGCCCCAATATTTATATCTAAAATGCTTTTATCTCTTAGGCAGAGAGTGTCTGTGCACAGCCAGAACCAGTTCTGTCTTCTCTGGTGTGATTTCCTGGCAGGAGGTGGAGATGGCACTGTCAGAGGCAGACCAGGTCCTTTGAGGTGCAAGGAAATCTCCTCCCCATCCCCTATTGCAGCCCAGGTCTATTCAGCCCTTTCCTAGACTACCTGGAGCCACTCCTGCTCCTCAGCCTTCTGTCATCCAAAACACAGACAGGCAATCCACATTCCAGCAGAGGCACACCAGATGACTAAGCAAGAAAATACCTACTTTCTAAAAGAGGTATTTTCAAACACGGAATGTAAAAATCACCTTCACTAAAGATGCATCTTTAGATTCTGAGTTCAGGCATACTAAACTTTATTTTCCCACCTGGTTCCCAGGGCCAGTTATGTTTATATGATGTTATAAACAAACTTCCCATTCTGTCCTATGGTGAACAGGTGGGCTGTAATTCACTATCAGGACATGCCACACACACCAGGGCATGTCCTACCTTTCACATACACTGCACCCTGCCCACAGGGGTACCTTGGGCCTGCCTTAGGGGTGACTGACATGTCGAAAAGGGAAGGTTTAGGGCCTGGCAAGTGGGTGCACTCGCCAAGTCGACATAACAGTTACAAACTGCGTCCAAACGCTGCAATGGCAGGTCTGAGTTACCTTTTTAGGGCTACTCACGTGGGTGGCACAATCAGTGCTGCAGGCCCACTAGTAGCATCTGATTTACAGGCCCTGGCACACTCAGTGCACTTCACTAGGGCCTAACAAGTAAACCAAATACCCAATCCTGGAAACATCAATCCATAACACAATTTACTACAGGAGCACTTGCACTTTACCACTGATCAGCAGTGAGAAAAGTGCGCAGAAACACTACACCAGTCAAAAGTGGGAGGCCAGAAAGCAAAAACTCAGGGGAAACATGCCAAAAGATGCCAAGTCTGACACGTACCCTCTTTTTGAATACTGCCACCGAACTGGAATATTCCCTTCATCTTGGAAGTACAGTGTCATTGTACTGCTTTATAAAAAGGGCCCCAAATCCTCTCTGGCTAGTTTCAGACAGATTATGTGAAAACAATCCTAGGCAGTCTAACTAGTAGGCAAACAATTAATCCGACCCAATAGCGAAAGGAACACTTAAGAGTGAATTTATAAAACAAACATACTTTTAATTAACATAGTTAAAATCATATAAGGACCTGAACAGAATTCAGACTATATGATGAAATTTAACAAATATCATGACATTTACATATAATGCTCATCACATATATATTTAATACACCAAAATTTTAAAAGAAGGAAAAATTTCCACAGTTGAATAAAAAAGACACCCATAAACATAAATGGTGCCTCAAGTACAATAACAAAAGAGAACTCGACGCGCGTTTTGGCGGAAAACGCCTTCCTCGGGAGTCGCAGCGGATTATCTGGAAATGTGAATATATAAAAAAACAAATATAAGGTACAACTCTTCGATATTAAAAACATACACATCAAAAAATACATTCTCCAGTGAAACATGAATCTACAGGGTCTAACATTATATATCGCTAACTCGAATATACTTTGCGCTGTACGGTTCAGACTTACTAATTTGTTTTCTATATGTCTCGAAATGACAAGTCTTTTTATTGGATAGTGAGTACTCAATTTAAAAGGTTTCTAATATACAAAACAACATGTAGCAAATAAATAAACAACAGTTGTAGTAATGACATACAGATTATCCTTCTAATATTGTACTAGATATTTCAAAACATTTCTTATAATACATAAATGGACGGTAACTTACATAAAGAAACTGATGACAAGCAAGCAAAATCTTCAATAAAGGATATAGAACAACAACAGGTACATGATAATCCTGGACGGTGGAGACAAAAAATGTCATAATGATATTTACTAATAGGAGAATTAATTATGGAGTCCAATGAACACACGATATCACATGAATGCATAACATGATAGGGGGATATTTGGAACGAGAGCAATTCAAGCAAAAAGGATAAATCTTCTAACAGATTAAAAGATACAAAAACAGATGTACACAGGGATTTAATATTAAATCCCTGTGTACATCTGTTTTTGTTAGACTGCCTAGGATTGTTTTCACATAATTCATTCACCCTGCCCTAGGAGTCTGTACACACTACTACCCAGGGGGTCCTTGTTTCTCTCAATTAGTTTCAGGTAGATATCATTTCTGGATGCAACTTGTAAACTCTTTGGTAGGAGTTTATTTTCCCATTTACAACAATGTGTACAAGAAAAGAACACCATTTCCCTCAAACAAGCTAGTTTTAGGGAGAATCGTCGCACCATTGATGATATTGCAGTTTTCCAAGCAATTGAGAAATATCCTCTTTCCCAGGGTATGCCAGTGTATACAACCTTTATCGATTTTCTTCACAGCGTTCAAAAGAGTAGATCGATGAACGCTGTGGAGAAAGCTCTTCAGTGTGGGTGTGCCTAGTCACATCCTAAGGGTCAATATTTAATTTCATTCTGATACCTGGTGATTCTTATGGGTAAAACTTAGGGCTTATCCCGAAAGGTTACAAACCAAAATGGCTTAAAGCAGAGCTGCCTGTTGGTCCCCCCGCTCCCCCCAATCGTTTGCTCTCAAGATATACTATCTACCTTGTGTTCTAGATCAAATGCAAGGGGATCCGCCAAAAATTGGCAATACGCCCATAGGCTCCCTGGTGTATGCAGGTGATGTGGCTATAATGGATTTAACCCCTATCAGCCTGTAACATATCCTTTTTGCTCTGATGAAGTTCACAGAAACCCAGTTTCTGAAACTAAGTAAAATTTGGATTTTCCATAAGAAAGATACAAGAACAGGGGAATGTTTAGCTGGTAGTTAGGGGAAGAGAAATTGGAAAAAGTAGACTTGTGTTAGTGGCTGGATCTTTTCCAGTACTGGGCGGGATGAATGACCATGTTTTTAACTACTTGGAGGCTGTGTCTAATGATGTATGATGTTATTTCTTGCATGTTCTGTGCTGCACAATGCACATTGTGACCATTGATTTTTAAATACTCTGAGGCCTGTACGTGTCTAATGTTTCTAATGTTTCCTGCTAACGAAATGTTTTGTGACAAGATTATTCAATGTTTTAAATGTTTTTAAAACATGTGTGTGCGCCATGACTTAGGCCTATCTAATGGATTGCAATCTTGTTGGACCAGGAGGGGTGCACAAAGTGCTACCCTCATGGTGGTGAGAGGCTAGGGCTTTCACCAGGAATTAAGCAGCACAAGAGCAGTTGTAGCAGAATACCGTGTAGTGATTAGTAGGAGCAAATAGGTCCTTTTTTCATCTGTGTCATTGGAGTGAAGCCTAAAGGTTCACTCATTTTAGGTTTAAATCTTTTTATTGAAAAACAGTGCAGCAAGGTACATGGTTCACAAGCATAACACAGGTCAGTGCCCATTGGGCCCGGTAGAAGAATCAAAAGGCGCCAAAGGGCCCTAGCAGTGTTGGCAAAGTCCGACCTGTCTGGAAAAAGGCAGCTGTAAACTACATCAATTCCAGTCTCTTTCCAAGGAAAACTCCCCCCACCCGCAGGTCCCTTCTCCTCCCCCTCCCTCCTCTTGTCCAGTGCTCATGTCTTCTCCCGGAAGACTGTGTTTCCAAGTTGGTGAGATCAGGTCAGTATTGTGACTTTCACAGGCCTGTGGCTGCTGGCGGGTAAGGCGCAGTAGTCTGAGATAACGTGGGCATGTAATTTCTGTGAATTCGGTAAGCAGCAGGGATTGGAATGGCTGCCAGAGATCTTCAAATTGGTCTCTATCCCCGGCCAGGGTTAGGGACAGCTTCTCCATGCCCAACACGTGCCACAGCCGGTGGAGCCAACCAGTGGTAGAGGGGACCGTGGCCGTGCGCCAATGAATGAGAATGTTTTGCAGCGTTGATCCCAATGCTATGGCTATTTCGGGTCCCCTGCGAGAACGCAGAGGATACGTCAACGCATTAGGGAGCCCCTCTCTCCATACCTGGGGTAAAGTCTGGGTTGTCCACCAGTGGGGTCAGCGGGGAGGGAAACGTGGTCAGCTCCTGAGAGCTGCTGGTTGTATCCCAGACCTCCAACGGGACCCGAGTTACATGGGACGCGTAAAGGTTTGCGGGCCTGTATGGCTTCGGGAGGAAGGGGATTTCTTGTAGGGGACGTCCCGCCACCACCTGGTCCTGGAAGAGCCAGTGCTTCCCGGACTCCCACCGACTCCATTCGACCAAGTAACAAAGTTGCGCCGCCTGGTAATATTTATGCAGATCTGGGATGTCTATCCCTCCGGCTTCTGGTGCCATCATAGCGATCGCCCTCTTCAGCCGGGGCTTCCGGCCCTGCCAGATAAACTGGGCCAAGTCTGCCTGTGTCTGTCTAATCCATCCGGTGGGTGGTCGTAGTGGTAAAGCTCTGAAGAGATAGAGGGCCTGTGGCAAGATGGTCATTTTGACCGCAGCTATTCTTCCCAACCAGAAGAGAGGTAGGTGTTTCCAGCGGCTCAGCTCCTCTCTGATCCGTTTGCGGAGGGTAGCGTAGTTCGCCATCGTCATTCCGGCAAGCGTCTGGGCCAACTGAGTCCCTAAATAGGGGACGGTTTCAGTCGCCTACTGAATGGGGAGGAGTTCCCACAGGTAGGCCCTGGTGAAGGCGGTGAGAGACAAGTCCAGTGCTGTGGACTTGTCCGCGTTCATTTTAAATCCCGCCACCGCCACGAAAGCATCAAGCTCGGCGATGCAGGCCGGCAGCGCGGTGCACGGATGCTCTACAGAGATCAGTATGTCATCAGCATAAAGACTGATGGTATGCACGTCGCCGCCGAACTTTATGCCGGTGGCCCCCTGATTTTGTCTTATTCTTTGAGAGAGTGGTTCCATGTATAAGGCGAAGAGCAGGGGAGACAACGGGCACCCCAGCCTCGTCCCTCTTTCAATCTCAAAACTGGTCGAGCTATAGCCATTAACCCGCACTACTGCGGTGGGGGACTTGTAGCATTTAAAGATCAGAGTACGGAACTTTTCCCCGATCCCGACCTTGGCCAGAACTAGTTCTAGATAGAGCCAGTGTACTTGGTCGAACGCTTTCTTGGCATCGACTGCCAACATCATTCGTTCCTCCGGTATGCGTGAGGCTTTTTCGATCAAGTGGACCACCCGCTTGGTGTTGTCTACTGTCTGCCGTTCGGGAATAAAACCGGCTTGAACCGGGTCGATAATGCCCGGAAGATAAGGGGCTAGCCGAGCCGCCAGAATGCCGGTATAAAGTTTAAGGTCGACGTTAAGGAGTGATATAGGCCTGAAGGCCCCGCATTTAGTTCTGTTTTTTCCTGGCTCCGGGATGACCGAAAGGGATGCTCGAAGGAGATCCGGTGGGATAGCTCCAGGCTCAGCAAAGATGTTAAAGAGGCGAGCGAGGAGGGGGGCCAGCGTGGTGCAAAAGGTTTTTATAAAAAATGGCGGAAAAGCCATCCGGGCCTAGCGCGTTCCCTATCTTGAGCCGGGCGATAGCGGCAACCACTTCCTCAATTCGGATCTCCCTGTCTAGATACTCTGCTTGCACCGGGGCGACGGAAGGGAGCACGACCGTGTCTAAATAACGTGCAGCTGCAATTACATTTGGGGGGCCGCCAGAGTACAGATCGGCATAGAAATTGCTGAAGGTCTCCGCTATCTGCGCGTCTCCCAGTGCCGTGGAGCCGTCTAGCCGGGATATCTCTTTGATATTCCGTTGTTGATGTGCTACCCGTAGCCGGTTGGCTAGCAAGCGACCGCACCTGTCTCCCCCGTGTAATAGGTGTGTTTGAGGCGCAGCACAGCGTATTCTGCGCGGTCCATATCTAGCGCTGATAGAAGCTGCCGCGCCACCTTGAGTTGTTTCCTTATTCGGGGGACCCCTGTCCGTTGGTGCATTTGTTCCAATTCGTGCACCCTTTGAGTGAGCTTGTCTCGTTTAATTTGCCTAGCCCGGTTCTCAGCGGAGGAAAGGGCGATAAACTCCCCCCGAAACAATGCCTTCAAGGCGGCCCTTTGAGTCGCGAGGGCGGTGTCTGAGTTGGCATTGTGGGTCAGGTAGTCTTGAATAGCGGTCTTTATGTGTGTAACCACGTCCTTCCTATGTAGTAGGGCGTCACGAAGACTCCACACCCTGGGAGGATGTAATGTGGGTGGCAGGGTCAGTGTAGTGGTGACTGGGGCGTGGTCCGATAGTGAAATGACCCAAATGTCCGTGGATGTTGCAAGGGCGCACACCGGACTTGTGGCTAATAAATAGTCCAATTGTGCGTAGGTTTTGTGCGCTTTGGAATAGTAGGAGTATACCTTCTCCCGTGGGTGGGTTAGGTGCCACAAGTCGTGTAGGTCGAGTTCTGTCAGTCTCTCTATGCAAGTGGGAGAGAGTGTCCCTGCCTGGTGGGAGCGTTGTCCTGACCTGTCAAGGACTATGTCGAAAACCATGTTCATGTCCCCTCCCAATATGATATGTCTATCTAGTGTGGCTGTGATGTCAGTGAGAGCTGAGTGCAGAAATCGGTCCTGGCCCTCGTTAGGGCAGTACAAGGAGCCAATCGTGAACGTGAGGCCGCCTAAGGCGACGCAGTATGCCAGTAGCCTACCCCGCAGTTCTGCACTCTTATGAAGGACTTCCCCTTTGAAGTTGCGGGCCACCAGGATCGCCACTCCTGCAGTTTTAGTTTGGTTAGAAGAGAAGTATTGACCAGGAAATTTGCGAGAGCGGAGCCTGTGGCAGTCTTGGGCCAGCAGGTGTGTCTCTTGGAGTAGACAGATGTCCGCCTGCGTGCTTTCTAGGTAGGACAGGACCGCCCTTCTCTTAACTGGGTTATTAAGACCCCACACATTAAAGGTCAATATCTTTAGGGTGGTGGGTGTCATGGTGTGTGAGTCTTTGAAGCTCGGCAGTGGCGTTGGTCAGTTGACCTCTGGTATGTAAGGGGGTAGAAAGTCCCAAGGTAGCGCCCATCGGCGTGGGTGGAAATGAGAACTTGAGCAAACAGACAAAGAAAGGAGAGCACTGGACATCCCACCCTCCCCACCCGTTCCCCCCCCCCTCCTGTCCCCTTCTCCCACTTCCCCCCTCAAACTCCCTGCTGCATCTCCCCCCTCCCTTTGCCCTCCCCTCCCGCCAATCCCCCTGTCCTCTTCCCCAACTTGCCTTATCCCCCCCACCGCCTCCCCTCTAGCCCCAACTCAAAGTCCCAGCAGAACAACATGGCCCAAGTCCTGCTCAGCCGCGGCACAGGGCAGTGGTAGAGTACTTACAGGGACGTGCAGCCAGGTCGCCTCCCGCTGAACCCCCAACATCCACCCGGACATTGCATTAACAAAGCATACGTGTTCTCCCCCCTTCGAGATGTTCATTCTGCGGTTGCAGTGTCCCTGGTCACTGCATGGATGGCATTATCCATCTACTTTTTAATGGTCTGTGCGTCCGGCTTCAGGGACGTTGGCGATGACCACCGCCGAGGGATTCGCTGCCACCCTTCTCCAGGGGGCCTCCGGGAAGCTTTAGTCTGCGTGGTGTCTTCTGTCTGGTCAATGCCCAGTAAGGCGCATGTGTCTTGAAGGGATCGTAGCTGTCGCAGTGCACCGTCCCACTTAAAGATGATGCGAAATGGGTGCCCCCATTGCTCTTCAAAAAGTCTGTGGCAACTTTGAAAGATTTGCGTTTCTGAAGCGTCATTGATGATAAGTTTTGAAAAAGTGCCACTGGGCGGCCACAGAATCTCAGGGGTTGTTGTTTCCTGGCTTCCTTAAGAATTCGTTCTTTAAGGGGAAAATCTGGCAGGAAGGCCAAGATGTCGGGAGGGTGGCCTGACGCTCGCCGCGGCATCCACACTCTGTGCGCTCTGTCAATTCTGATTTGGAAGTCTTTTGATTCCTCAAGAATCTCTCGGAAGAGGGCCTGCAGGTAGCCCGTGATGTCAGGCCCCTCGTCTTTCGATGGTACCCTCCGGATCCGTATGTTGTTTCGTCTCGACCTGTTCTCCAGGTCCTCCGCGTGGGCCTGGAGGTCGACGTGCTGCTCCTTCAAGGGCACCCCCTCCTGTTGTAGCTGCTCCACTTCCTCACTGCGAGCTTGGTCCGCTTCTTCGACCGCGGCCACCCGCTCCCCCAAGCCGTCCACCTCCCTTCTGATCTCGCGAACTTCACCAGCTACTTCTTGTTTCAAGGTGTGGAAGTCCTCCCGGAGGGAATTAAAGAGGCTTTCGAGAAAGGATTTGGTTATGGGCACTTCCCCCTCGGTTGAGTCAGAGGCCTGTTTAGGAGCGTTCGGAGATGTCTGACCCTTATCTCCTTTTGGTTGACTTTCGCTGAGCATCTCCGGGAGAGTGCGTTCTCCTTTCTTTCTTACGGAGGCCCGCCATTGGGCGTTGTTCGTGAGGCGCTGCTCTATAGTGGCGTTGGTGCCTCAATCGCGTTTTGTGCGCGGCCGCCGGCGGTATCTACCACCACTGATGTGCTCTGAGGGTGAGTCTTCTCTGCCTCTGCTAGCGGTGGGGAGGCGAGCAGATGAGGCTCTATGACCTTAGGCGCCGGTCGCAAACTGTGAGGGGCCCGCACGGGGAGATTCGGCGGGTGCGCCCCTCTGATGCTTCGCACCCTCCGCCCGGGCGTGGTGGTTACCCCCGGAAGGGCAGGGGGCAGCCCCCGGCCGTGAAACTGGCCCCCTCTCTTGATGTTGCCCCCACCTGCCGCTCCTCACCTCCCTTGTTGAGGCCAGTTTATGGCGTGCAAATCTCTGCGTGTCTGGGTGAGGCCTTCCTTGGCGTGGTGTCGCTCCGTGGGGGCTCCACGGAAGCTCAGCAGCTGGGGGGCGCGAAGACCAGGCCCTGTGGTGGGCACTGCGGCCGCAGGCGTTGGCCGTCCCCGCAGCCCCAGGCTCCGTGTGTGCAGGCCTCCAGTGCGTCACTACTGGCGGCTTCCGTTACATCCGATGCGGATCCTCCGTATATGTCCCTGTACCTAACCGTGGCCCCGGAGTGGGTGATTGCTGTGGGGTCTCAATCCGACGGCAGCTGCAGCGCTCAGAGCCCCCGTCAGTACTTTGTGGTCGGTCCCTCTTCCGGTGCCCCGGTCCGGTGTCTTGGATTTGGAGAGCTGTTCCGCCGCCGGGCCGCGTCAGGCTCCCTCCCTCGATTGTTGTTCCTCCGGGGCGGCGGGGGTCACCGAGCCTCACCGAAGGTCTTCGCGGCTGGGCTCAGACGGCGGCACCTTGCTGCGCCCGTTTTACCGGGGCGCCCGCGGCAGCTTCGTTAGTTCCGGGTCGGTGCGGTCCCTTCCCCGGCAGGGTCCTGGAGTCCGGCAGCAGGCCGGTGTCCCGTTCGCTTAGTGCTGTGTGCCGAGCCCCCACTGGTGCGTCGTGTGCTCACCGGTGATGTTGCTTGGTGTGGGCCGGCCTACTTCTCTGTCGTCCTAGGCCGCAACCCCGGCCTCGATTTGGAGCTCCGGCGTCAGAGCTCCACACTGCCTCCGGTCCGTTTCGCACGCATGTTGTGGGTGTCGCCAATCCGGAGCGGCACGGACCACAGAGCTCCACTGGGGTCCGCGTGAGGGTCAGCGTTTCCAGCAAAGGCTCAGTCCGACAACATAGAGCCTCTGTCTCTTGGCGTTCGGGCACCAGGGCCTCAGGCACTCAGTCTCCAACCTCAATGGCGCCACGTGGGAATCGCTCCCACCTCTCGGGTCGCTGCTGCCTTCGGTCCTCAGGCAACCTGGGGGTTCTCTATTAGTTCCCCACCCCTGCTATGTCGTCGCGGGGGATAAACGCTGCTTTAGACAGTCCGGGCTTGGTTGTATCGGAGGAGCACTGGGGATCTGCATCCGCTCACTCCGCCATCTAGGCCACGCCCCACGGTTCACTCATTTTAAAGTGCTTAACTCTCCCTTGGCCTACAGTGGTTTGGTGTGCAGTGCTGTGCAGCCCTTGAGTTGTGTATCTGCGCTGGGTGTATGTTTGCCTGGGAAGGATATCATTCATGGAAAATGTTGTACTGAGCAGTGCCTGCAAGGTGAGTGCATTTGTTGGGTGTCTATGTACCTCTGAATGGTACAGTACATGGAGGATATAATGCTGTGCAGTGTGTGTAGGTTGTATACATGCACAAAGGTGTATGTGTGCTTGTGAATGGTACAACACATTGAGGGCCCTGGTAGCAATTTGGGAGACCCAGGCCTGCATGGTGAAACATGTAGAGGAGGTAGAGAAATTGTTCCAGACAGATTTTTGCATTGCAGCATTCCTGTAAGCTGGGTGGGATACACACTGGAGAGGGGAGTCCCCGGCTTCCCCTGTACACTTCAGATGGTGCGCTTTGATTCAGTGAGGGGTCACAGAAGGGACCTGGGCACATGTCTAAAAAAAGATGAGGATGATAAGAGAATCATAAAGAGGGGAGCTGGGGTCATGGGCTACCCTTAAGTCATATCACTGTGGCCGACATCTAGGTATGAACTCTAGTCACGTCCATGGTCTGTTAAGGGTTATCAGCGTTTGAGTCACTTCTGTTGTAACAGACTGCTTTAAAGAGGAAAAAAAGAGCACTTCAAAAGTACAAGACCCCCAACTTAAACTTCAAAAGCTCAGACTCCAAATTACATTTGGTGTCTGGGAATGGACTAGAGGAAGGGGAGTTTGAGACCCTAGAAATTATCATCAGCTAAGCTACCAGATGAGCTGCATGAGGAAGGGAAGCTCTGCAAGACGTCTGCCTCTGACCAGGACTGGGGACCAAGGCTTGTTAGTCTGCCTGATGGTTGAAGAATATTACCCAGGGAATCCAAGAGTAACTGCCATAACCCACTGTACAGACCCATACAGTGACTCACACACCCACTCACAGATCCATACACTCACACACCCACACAGCTTCTTACATACCCACTCACAGACCCAATCAGCCAGACACCCACTCACAAATCCTTACAGCTACACACACACCTGCATAAACACTCACACACCCAGTCACAGACCCATACAGCCACTCGCACACCCACTCACAAACCTATACTTCCACTCACACACCTACTCTGAAAGATTACAGTTAGGAAATCACTAAAGAAACCAAAGGTTACAGTGACGTTATAGTTAAGCTCAGATTTCACTAGTGCAAAACCATTGAAATTCAGCAGTTCTAGTTAACAGGGCTAACTATAACTTATGTCCCCGCAATGCTCTGATTATGCCCTCTCATTACATCACTCATTGACATCACAAATTACATCATCAGGGTGGGTAAGTGTTTCGTAAAAGTATATACTAAGCAACAGCATTACTTGAATTACTATTCTTTCTGTACTAGAAGTTAGTCATACTATATATAATATATCTCATATAAGGGGCTGTGTGAATGTCTGCATCAGTGTATAAGTGGGTGTGTGAATGACTGTGAATGTGTTAGTGGGTATGTGAGTAGCTGTATGGGTGAGTGAGTGGCTGTATGGGTGAGGAAATGTGTTAGTGGCCGTATGGGTGAGTGAGTAGCTGTTTGAGTGTGTGTATAGGTAAGCAAGTGGGTGTTAGTGACTGTATTGGACAGTGAGTGTGTGTGATTGACTGTAAGGGTGAGTGAGTGGGTGTGTGAGTTGTATGGATGTGTAAATGGGTATATAAGTGGTTCTGTGGGTGAGTGTTTGTATGACTGAGTGGATGTGCGAGTGGCTGTATGGATACATGAGTGGGTGTGTGAGTGCTGTATGTTAAGTAAGTGGGTGTGTGAGTATCTAAATCGGAGAGTGAGTGAGTGGCAGTGTGACCGATTGAGTGGGTGTGGTTTTGGCTATAAGGGGGAGTGGGAGTGGGAGTAGTTGTATGGGTCTGTCAATGAGTGTGAGTGGTTGTGTGGGTATGTGAGTTGGTTTATATGAGGATGTATGGGTGTGTGAGTGGGACTGTGGATAATGTCATCAGTGATGTCACCGACCATGTCATGCTTGATGTAATATTTGAGGTCATAAGCAGTGTATTGCAGGGCGTAAGTTATAATTAGTTTTGAACGAGTGAAACTGAGCCTAAGTAATAAGGTGCCTGTAACCTTAATTATTTCAGTGACAGATAGATATATAGATAGATTACATAGATACATACATACACTGTGTACCTGTTACAACCTGTATAGTGACAGTCATGTTAGGCATAGTTACTGAGGGGAACGTGCTCTTCCTAATGTCAGACATGTCAAGACACGTCAAAACTGTAATGTAGACTGGTCTGGCAAGAAGGATTCAAGCTGCTGCTATTAGGTTACATCGGGTAGACTTGAAGCCATTTTTTTATCGGCACCATATTGGATAGCACAATAGGTGCTTTAGTCCACAACTGCCATTTATTTTTCTATGCCAAGGGTGTATTTCTGCACTGTATACTATTGCCTTCTAGGAAGGTTAGTTTTGCTAGTTGGGTTTAAGACAATTTAGGATAACATACACTGGGCTCTGGATAGCTGTGTCTAAGTGTTAAAGTTTAAGATTAACAGCAGGTGAGTCCCCAATAAAATGAAAAACTATGGGTGACCACCGAAAGAAGCTCTCTTTGCAATAGTTGTATTCCAATTTGTTCTTGGCTATATTTCCACCTAGTCTGCCTCAGGGATGATGGTCTTTTTGACTATTTGTAGTTCTCGTTAGGCCTGCCTCTCTTTTTTCTTTTTGTGTGTGTGTGGAAGTTCAGTACAGAAAAAAAGTATTGACAAAGTCAATAGGAATGACCTTTGAGACCTATTGGTTTTGCTTTGCCTATTTGCAGTTCAGTACAGCATTCAAGACGCTGTTCAGCATAGGTAAAATAAGTTAAACATTTTTTTTTTTAAAAAGGTTCAATGATGCATCGTTCTGTAGGATTGCGCCTTTGTGATGACGTGTGCGTGCATGATACAAAATAGCATGAGTGACATTTTTTCAAATACCGATTCAAAATGGATTGGTAGATTTAAAAAAGCATAAAGAAATTGCATGAATACATTTTTTTTTAAACCTAAGGAACTGGTAGCGGTTTGCCGCCTGGGCTGTCACCCCACTAAACCAAAAAAGTTAACAATAATAAAAAAAAGACAGCGTGTCTGTGAAAGGGGAAGAGAAGCACATGGGAGAGCAACACTAGTGGAGAAAAACATAAGTGAAAAAGCAATTCAAAGCACAGGGAGGCTGGGAATTTGGTTTGGGGAGAAGCACACGAGGAGAGACTTGGGAAAACACATGCTGTTTCACAGCGTGCTTAAGCAAAAATCAAACAATTAGTTCCCTAAAATAGAAATTGAAGGATAGAAGCCAGCCAGTCAGTCAGAGGGATGGTGAAGAAGAGGCTTTGCTCAAGGGAGGAACAAACACAGCGATGTCAAATAAAAAACAAGCAGATTAGAGTGACAATCCAGCCAAAGGTATGCTATGGGCAGGCTGTTTGCCCTTGTAAATTCTTGTAAGCCCACATTTGTTCTTTTGCAACCAGACAGCTTCCATTGTCTGGTACTTTCGGCCCATAAAAGGAAAAACATCTGACAAATACATATTAAAAAACGTCTCTGCTTTTCGCCACCTAGGATGTGGGATATATGTATAACAAATGTATCCATTTACATTATTATGCTTAGCCTAAAAGATATGCATTTTAGCGTATTTTATCTGAGACCGCTATTCCGCAACTGGGCCCCATATTCTTGCAAGATGCCTCCTATGATTTTCAGTGGTCAATATTGATATATGCATTCAGACATGGTCCTTAAAACAGCACCACTATTGTCTGTAGTTAGGAAGTTCCTCAGCCGTGCAATGCTTGACTAGATCAAGTCTTGTTATTACAATGGCGATAAAGGCCATACCTTCATGTTCCGTCTGAACTTCAGATGAATATCTGAACAAGATTAATTTAAATGAGGGCTTAAGGCTTAAACCCAAAAATGTGTTAATCTCACTTAATACTTCCAGAGTTCCTGAATATGATTGCATTGAGCGAACAGATTAAATGGAACAACCTTGGGTGTTATGGTATGCTATGTGTATTTGTAAAGTTAATCACCTGCAAGTGTTTCCTTGCTCTGAGCAGGCATGCGTGCCTAGCCCTGCCTATAGTAGTTTGGATAACTGAAAAGCCAGATATTAAGCTTTTTGTGAAATTCATGAAGAACGGAGGAGGCTCTGATGTGGAGTGGGAGGCCGTTCCACACTTTAGGAGCAATGTAAGAGAACACCCATCCTCCTCATATGGTTCTCTGTGTATGAGTGAGATGTGTGTGAGTAGGACTCCTTTGGAGAGGAGGTGTTTGGGTAATTGGTTGAAGGAGATGTGACGGTTTAGGTAGATGGGGCAAGAGTTTTGTTGTGCTTTGAATATGTGTGACAGGAGTTTGAGTTCAGCGCATTTGTGTATCAGGAGTCAGTGTAGGCCCCTAATGTGTGGTATGATGTGAGTTCTGTGTGACAGGTTGAGGATGAGTCCGGCTGCTAAGTTCTAGATGATTTGTAGTCTTTTAGTGAGTTGTTTGGTGATCCCGTAATAGAGAGTGTTTCCATAGTCCAACTTGCTGGGGCGTGAGTGACAGTTTTTTTAATGTTGCTTGGGAGCCATTTGAAGATCTTCCTCTGCATCTTTAGAGTATGGAAGCAGGATGCAGTGATGGCGTTGACTTCTGAGGTCATGACCACCAGTTTCCTGTCGATTATTCCGAAGTTCCTGTTGTGGATTCCGAGGGTGGGTGTGGATTTGAGTTCGGCTTGTCACCAATTGGAGTCCCATGGTGAAATCTTCTTGCTGAACATCACTTTGTCTGTTTTGTCGGTAATGAGCTTGAGACAGCTAGCTTGGATCTAGTTTGCGACTTTGGTCATGTAGGCAGTGAACTTGTTTCATGTGTTGGGGGTCGTGTCTGAGAGCGGAGAATATGATTTGTATTCTGTCTGCATTATTGGAAAGGCTGTGGATGTATCATGTGCGGATGATGATAGCCAGTCGTATCATGTATGCGTTGAAGAGGGTGGGGCTGAGCAATGAACCTTGAGTCACTCTGATGAGTTTGCCAGCTTTTGAGGAGTAAGTTGCCAGGTTGATAGCTTGTGTTCCATCCATTAAATGGGAGAAGAACCATCGGAAAGTGTGTCCTTGGATGCCAATCTCGTGCATGCGCCTGATGAGGATGAGGTGTGAGACTGACAGATGCTGCAGAGAGTTCCAGCAGAATGAGAGCTGCCATGTAATCCTCTGTGAACTCCCTTGGTGCCTGCCCCGCCCCTAAGCCATACGTCAGGAACCTGGGAGTAATCCTAGACAACAAGCTTACCATGTCTGAACACATAAAAAAAACAGTGGGAAGTAGCTATGGCCAGATACGTAGCCTGAGGAAGATCTTTAAATGGATCCCACTCTCAGCATGCATGCCCCTAGTCCAGGGACTGGTTGTAAACAGGATTGACTATGGGAATGCCCTGTTCTCGGCCATCAACCAAACACTACTTAACCGATTACAGGTCCTCCAAAATACAGCTGCGAGGCTGGTATTAGATCTACCTCCCCGCACCCCCTCAGCAGCATGTCTCAGATCACTGCACTGGCTCCCCGTAAAAAAACGTATAAAGTTCAAGCTCTGCTGCCTAGTCCATAAGGCAGTAAATGGACATGGACCTGCTTATCTGGAACAGACACTCAAGGCTCATATCCCTAACAGGACCCTACGCTCCTCCAGCAAAGCCTTTCTCTCCGTTCCCAGAGTTCGAACTGTCAGAAACGGAGACAGAGCTTTCAGCAAAACCGCCCCAGAAGCATGGAATTCCCTCCCCATCCCACTGAGAGAAGAGCCAGATCATGTTAAATTCCGAAAACTACTAAAAACCTGCCTTTTTAATCCCTAGCTAATTGAGCCCTCGACCCCCTGAATCTTTTGAATTTTAAGGATCCTTGTCTGCTCCCAGCGCTCTGAGACCTTCGGGTGATTTACGCGCTATACAAGTGAAATAAAATGGAAATGGAAATGTGAAGGATCATGCAGTTGTTATCTTTGGTGGCTATGAGTACTGTTTCTGGACTATGGGTGGGCGTTAATCCGGACAGCATAGCATTGAGAAGCTGGTGTTTGGTGAGGTGGTCAGTAAGGCATCAGTTGATTAGTTTCTCCAAGACTTTGGCCATGTATGGTAAGAGGGAGATCTGGCATATCTCCAGCAATTGAGTTTTGCTATAATCCCAATGGTCAAATTTTCAGGGATGTGTAATAATAAATCCAATACGGTTTTAAAATATTGAACTTTTAGATTTGCTGTATTGACAAATTTATGACTTTTCCGAATGCCTTTTATCACTTCTTCCATTGTGCCATCTTCTAAGAAGTTTCTCTAACTATCTATTGGCTAAATGCAATGTTATTTTCATCAATAAAGAGTTTATGCAGTTGTTCAATAATACCTTTACTTTCTGTATAATTAGAATTTCTATCAATAAAAATATGTATAGTTAGAATTCTTCTCCTTTTATGTTTTTCAAAGGAGCAGTTAACTCTGTTACTAAACAAAGGACCTATACACCATATTGAAGTCATTGGCTATGTCTGTGTTCCAATGTCTCTGAATATATCTGCGAGAATAACATTAACCTATAAAAAGTTTATTCTGATGGATACATCTAACTTTAGATTCCTCACCTTTAGAATATCTTCAGATGACAAATTTTATCCACTGAATTTTTCAGCAATACTCACAAATGCTGATGGGTGGCGCCGTGTGACTCCGTGAAGACCTCCCCTGAAGTGACGGAGCGATGCTGCATATCTGCGCCGTCCCTGTGTGCCTATGTCCGTTCCTTTTTTCCCCTCAATGTTTATTGTGGATCAGGAGCTCCCAAATTTGTCACTTTTTCAGTGACTTCTTAAGTATGTCGAAATGTGTTCTAGGACAATGTCTACCTGAAAACCACAGGATTCAGGCTATGTTGTGGCTGCTGGAACAAATATCTGTCTCGATCATGTACCTGCACTGTGAGTGTCTTTGATGCTTTGGCTCTGGGCATGACTCACTCATGTGACACTCAAAGGTGATCCAGAAGCAGAGACGAAGCTCTACATGATGAGGTTGTGGTCAAAACATAGCTCACACTGTTCACAATCCAGATCAACAAGACAGTCCCTTGCACAGCACTGTTCCCCCTCGAAGGCTTCCGATAAGTTTAAGGTGCACCATAAGCACAAGAAGGCAAAGTGGTATTCAGAGCCATCCTGCTACTCTATATCAAACATGACACCAGAGCATCACTCGAACAATCATGCTTTATAACTATCTTCTAACTCCAATCTAGTCCTGCAGTTGGCCCTTTCAAACCCCTATGGCCATCGTCAAACCAGCAGCAGATCGCTGTCTACAAGGAGGCCATTTTGTAGGTCTTTCAGATGCTTCCAGCCCCCTCTGGCATTCCTTCCGGCCACACACAACACAAGGAGCTCCACTTGGACTTAAGCAAGAGAACCCTCTATAATTACCAACTGGCTTTATGGGACCTGTTTCCTGGTTTATCTCAATTGTGTGTAATACTTGTACTCCTGCCCCAGCGTCCATGTTTATAACAACGCCGACTCTGAGGTACTGGCCTATGCCCTGATACGACCATCAGTCTCCGACACTGATGAAGCGTTGTCAGCATACTTCAGACTTAAGTTGCACTATGAGATTTCGAAGGCATAACCAGTGAATTTGCGAGCATTGGAGAAAAGTGTCTCTTTCGCATTAGATGTGCGAAGGGCATCAGAAGTACATAATGTAAAGGTGCCTACTGTTGAAACCAAGAGGAACTTATTAAATGAGATCCTTCAACCTTGTCTAACTTGTTCTGAGCCACTTTTACCATTCAACAAGCCTCCTACAGACACCCTTATGGCTACTTGAACCACGCTGTGCTCAAGCCTTCCGGTCAGTAGTTAAATGCTGTATACCTTGGGGGTAAGCCCAGCTATGCTTTATAGGACATAGCCAGCGAGGTCTTGCCGGCCATCCCGAAAGACATTGGGGCCTCCCTGGCTAAAAAGATACATAATGGTCAGTACACAGTGAAGTATGTCTTGCTTGGGGGGCGTGGCCACGGCGGCAACCGAAATGGCCGCTCTGCCGTGAAGCTCCTCCGGGCGGGCGCCCAAACTGGACCTTAAGGAATGTAGTCCACATCCCTGCCATCCCTGAAGGCTTCGTTCAGCCGCCTGATGATCCGGGGCAGCATTGGAGAGGTTCCTGGGCAGCGGGGACGGCTGGTTACGGCGGCCGCGGCGGAGGGGATCTGAGGCCTCCGGAGCCCGGCGCCATCTTCCCCGCAACGCTGGAGAAACGGGTGAGTGCGCTTCGGCGGACGGCGGCCGCGCCGCCTCTCCTCTGATCCCCTGCCTCCGGCGCTTTCGCGCGCTGCTTCCCCCTGACTGCTCGGCCCGTCTTGCCCCTGGTTCCGGGCTCACGGGTGTGGCTGCTGTCTCGGCCTGCTCGGGGGTGGGGCCGGGGACTGGATCTGGGGCCCGGGCCGGGTTAGGGGGGAGTGCTGCGGGCGCGTTCGGGGGTCCGGGGGGGAGGGGGGTGCGAGCTTGCTGTTCTGACCGGGGGCGCTCCCTGATGACGTGCGGCAGCCCAGCCGTACTCCTGCACACCGCGCCACCCTCCGTCGCCGCCGCGAGGCTGCTGATGCTGCTGGCGCCTGGGATAGGAGGCCTACCACTGCTTCTCGTGGCTCCATTTAGAGCTCCCCGGCTGCCTGCACCCCTGCTGCCTTGACTGCGGCTCGGGCCTTCGATTGCTGTCCTGTCCACGAGGCCGGTCACTGGGGGCCGTCCTGCTTCTGCCATTGGTCCCCGCTCACCTCCGCTGTCGCAGCGACTGCGGCTGACTGCATCCCTGCTACCTTGACTGCGGCTTGGGCCTTCGATTGCTGTCCTGTCCACGAGGCCGGTCACTGGGGGCCGTCCTGCTTCTGCCATTGGTCCCCGCTCGCCTCCGCTGACGCAGAGACTGAGGCTGCCTGCATCCCTGCTACCTTGCTGCGGCTTGGGCCTTCGATTGCTGTCCTGTCCACGAGGCCGGTCACTGGGGGCCGTCCTGCTTCTGCCATTGATCCCCGCTCACCTCCGCTGTCGCAGAGACTGCGGCCACGCCACACATCCCCCACGATGGGGAAGAAGGACCTAGCCCAAAAGACCCTCAATTTCGAAAAGGCTCCCCCTGCCACTGATCCCCCTCCGGGTGCTTCTGCTGGAGCCCAGGCGGCACAGCCTGCTGGTGATGCGGCATCCATGATGGCTACTATCATGGGGGAGATGCGGGCTGGCTTCAAAGCCCTGGACACTAGATTTGATAGCTTGGAACAGAAGCTGTCCGCCATCAATTCCACCGTACAAGCCCACGATAGACGTCTGGACTTGGTGGAGTCTAGGATATCCGACATTGACGACGACTCCTCCAAAACCCGAAAGAGACTCGAGAGGGTGGAGAAACTTCTGAAGGAAGTCGCCATTAAAAACGAGGATTTAGAAGCGCGTGGCAGGCGCAATAACATCAGAATCCTTGGCGTGGCGGAGACGACTGCCACTGGCCGGTTTGACACCTTTGTGGAAAATCTCCTCATCGAACTGTTTGGCAAAGATACGTTCACGGCAGGTTTTGTGGTGGAGAGGGCACATAGGTCCTTGGGACCTAGGCCGCGCTCGGGACAGTTGCCCCGACCCATCATCGCAAGGATTATGAACTTTAGAGACCGTGATGCCGCGCTTCGGGCGGCGAGAGAAATGGGTGAGGTACGATGGCAAGGGAGCAAGCTGTCCTTCTTCCCGGACTATACAGTCATGGTGCAAGAGGCCCGGAGAAAGTACACCAGCGTCAAGGCGGCTCTCCGAAACCTGGGCCTGAAATACAATATGCTCTACCCTGCCCGACTGAAAGTAGACCTCAATGGCCGGTTTCGCATTTTTGACTCTCCAGCGGAGGTTCAAGACTTTTGTAGTGCTTATAAGTCTGGGACTGGCTCGGCCTCCGGCTCTAGGCCCACTTCTCCTTCGCAGTCAGACACGCAGGTCAGCGCCGACCTGTTCACGGACGCTGGACAGGGTTGATTGCTCACTCCACTTTGGCCTTGGATCTTTTCTTTGTTGCGGGAGTGACTATTGTTCCTTCATACTTCTCCGTTATGACATTCTCCATGTCCAGTTGGATTGTCCGCCCGGGGGCTAGCGTTGCCTACCCCCCTAGCGCGGGCTAATATGTTTCGTTGCGTATTCTGGGGGTTTCTAGCTTGTGTAATGCTACCATTTACGCCAGTGTTTCCTACATTGCACTTGCTGTTTTGCCTTTCAGATTTGCAAATGGGGGGGTTCTGCCTCTCACGGGGTGTTGGGAGGCTGGGTGGCGGGTGGGGGGGGTGGGGTTGTTTGTTTTTTTTGTGTTGTTTTCTTATACTTTATATTGATCGCGAGACACATGGCACTGGTTTGTTCACGGGTCGCTTCTTGCCCACGATTTTCGACTTAACTTCATGGCCCGAGTAGGATTGCAGACTGGCCCTTCTATTCTTAAGTTGATGACCTGGAATGTCCGGGGCCTGAACTCTACCCGGAAGCGGAAACAGGTTTTACAGTATGCAGCAAGACATAATGTTGATATTTTAATACTGCAGGAAACACACATGGTTCATTCAGACACACCTTCCTTTGCACGGAGCTGGGGCGCAAACAGAGTGTTTTCATGCTTCAGTAGGTATGCTCGGGGGGTGGCGGTCTTGATTCACAAACGCTTACCCTTTGTCCTGACTGACAGTAAGGTGGACGGGGAGGGACGATATGTGATTTTACATGGGCTGCTGTTTGGGTACAAGGTTTCCATTGTGGGGGTTTATGGCCCTAATGTCGATTCCCCAGCCTGCCTTGCGGACCTACATTTGTCTCTAATACACGCAGATATTGATCTTCTGGCATTGGGGGGTGACTTTAACTTGTTGATGAACCCCGATAGGGACAGCACGTCCCCCTCCCCTGACCGCAAACCCCTATCCCGCGCTGCGATGGCGGACCTATGCTCCCACTTTACACTGCAGGACATTGAGGCTACCCGTCACTCTACCTCCCCGTCCTTCACGCACCACTCTGGCTTCCACAACACGAGCACCAGGATTGACTACTGGCTTTTATCCCCTGGCTTGGCGGGTTGGGTTACTGATTTACATACGCTGCCACGCACCATATCTGACCATTCTCCGGTGGTTCTGGCTCTTGCGATCCCCAGGTTGGGTGGTTATGAGAGGCAGTGGAGATTCCCTGGGCGCGCACTGACGGACCCAGTTTTCACAGAGGAGATCCGCTCGGCGATTGAGGACTATTTTGACCTCAACACCGGCTCCGTGACGGCGTGGGCCACACTATGGGAGGGATTCAAAGCAACAATCAGGGGGGTTTGCATCACCAAGCATGTAGGGGCGCTGCGTGCAATACGGTCCACCCTGTCCCGCATTGAGACTGACCTATCGGCAATTGAATCTCGGATCCTGACTGACCCCTCCCCAGCCAACGACGCTAAACGCATCGAGCTCCTGTTAGAGTTCAGAGACACGGCGGACAGGGAACTAAAATACGTCGGCAAGTACCATTCGGCCCGACAATACGGCGAGGGGGACAGACCGGGGCGGCTATTGGCGCAATTGCTGCGCCCCCCCCGGCAGGCAGCGTACATCACACAGATTGTGGCTGCAGATGGCACATCTCACTTCACCACTCCTGACATTTGTAACACTTTCTTGTCTTACTACAAGCAGCTCTACAAATCCGCCCTAACGGTGGAAACTCGCGATCCAGGTCCATACATCAACGAGATAGCCATGGTGTTCTTAGAAAAGTACATGCAAGACTTCCTGGCGCACCCTATTACTCCTGAACTGATCGTAGAGGCAATAGACTCGCTGAAGGGTTCCTCGGCGCCAGGCCTGGACGGTTTCACGGCAGATTTTTATCAAACATACAAAGAGGAGTTGGTCCCTATCCTGGTCGAGATGTACGCGGAGGCCCTGGAGTCCGGTGTTCTCCCCCCTACGCTCCGTGAGGCGGTTATTGTCTTGCTACCCAAACCTGGCCGAGACCCAACGGTCTGCGGTTCCTATCGCCCGCTATCACTCCTAAACCTAGACTATAAAATCCTTGCCAAGGCGCTCGCTTTGCGGCTCGCGCTGCTAGTGAATTCCATCATTTCACCGGTTCAATCCGGCTTCGTGCCCCAAAGGTCGACTTCCCTGAATCTACGCACAGTCTTCTCGGTCCTACATGGAATTGACCCGACCGTCCCAGCGGCGGCGGTCTTTCTGGACACCGAAAAGGCGTTCGACACCTTGGAGTGGCCCTTTTTTCTAGATGTGATGCGTAGGATGGGCATGCCGGCTATGTTTGTGGCGACCGTTGAACTGCTGTACACGGCTCCCACGGCGCGTCTTCGCCTCAATGGAACTATTACCAACAGATTCACTCTGTCTAGAGGAACACGTCAGGGATGCCCCTTATCCCCCTTGCTTTTTATTTTGGCTATGGATCCTCTGGTCCGTCACTTTCAGGAGAAACACTTGCACAGGGGACTCCAGTTCCGCACGGGGCCTCTGCTTGTCTCGCTCTACGCGGATGACATGGTTCTGTACATCCGCACCCCAGAAACCAACCTACAGCCTCTGCTGTCGGAGATTGTACGTTTTGGTGATTACTCTGGCCTCAGGGTTAATTGGCACAAATCGCAACTGTTCCCCCTTACCCTTGCCACTTCGAGGTGGCCTTGCGTCTTCCCATTGGAATGGTGCGAGGACTCCGTTAAATACCTAGGAATTCACATCCACATGGACACTGTGGCTATCATTCGCATGAACTATGGACGCGCCCTCGATTTCTTGGAAGATAACACGGATAGGTGGCTCCGCCTTCCCTTGTCAATGGCTGGTCGCATTGCCATAGTGAAAATGGTGGTACTGCCCCGGTTCTTATATTTATTCAACAACATTCCCATCCCTCTCACTCGGGTTTTCTTCACGCAACTACGCACGGCCCTGTTGAGATTGGTTTGGGGTGGGAAGCGCCCACGTCTGGCCTGGGGCGCGCTGACGCTGCCATATGAAAGGGGGGGCTTTGGGGTCCCGGACTTCTACCTCTACTACCTGGTTGCCCAGTGCTCGTATGCCCATTCCTGGTTCCATCTGGACGCCAGGATTCAACACTTGAAACCTGAGGCGGACGCTGCACTCCCTATATCCCTGGACAATGTGCTCCCTAAGGGCCTTCCTCGCGATCCGCATGACATACTTCCTCTTACCACTACGGCTTGGGCCTGGGACAAACTTAGACGCTTACTGCGTGTTGACACTCTGTATTCACAGGCCCTCCCACTGCCCAACCCTCATTGGCTCCCCATAACTGGCGAAACATTGATCTGTCGTACACTAGCTAAATACCAATTGACTACGATCGGTGACTTGTTCCCCGACGGCCACGCGCTTTCCGTTTCCGAGGACCCTCGCTTCTCGGAGCGCACTTTCATGGACACGTTTGTGCTGGCCAGACTCAAGGCATTGTTGCGTGCCACGTTCCACACCTTCCCGTTGCCACCGGACGACACTCTCGCACTCACTTCCATTATCCAGAACACTTCAGGGGCCCACGTGGTATCCAAACTTTACAAATTATGTTTATCCTCACTCCCTTCGTCGGATGAGACGGTTCGTGCCGCTTGGGAAAAGGATCTGGGCACCCATATCTCTGACGATCAATGGGACGCATGCTGCGCCACGACAAGAGAGGTGTCGATGAATAACAGACACAAACTCATTCATTTCAAATTCCTTCGCCGACTGTACCACACCCCGGCGATGGCCCACAGAATCGACCCTGCGCGCCCCCACACCTGTCCCAAGTGCAACGCCCCACAGGCGGACTTCGCCCATCTCTCCTGGACATGCCCCAAGCTCCACACCTTTTGGGTTGCTATACATGATACACTGGGTACGATTATAGGCATTCCACTGGCCGTTTTACCTGAGATTGCCCTGATGGGATACATGTCCAACTTTCCCCGAAAGATACGCAAATTGGCATCGATCTGCTTCCTTCTGGCCAAGAGAGAGGTTGCACTGCACTGGTGCTCGAGACGGGCTCCCACAGTTGCCGCTTGGCTGCGAAGTGTGGCTTATTGCAATGTCAATAGTGTGGAATATTCTGGCCAACTCCCGGCAACCTCCCGCCCCACCGACATCTGGGACCCGTATCGCCAATACATTGCGGGGAGGGCGAGGGAAGCCACAGCTCAGTCCCTACACCCCAATTTACCTACTGGGGTGGGTTAGACCTCAGGTACCCCACGCGGCACTCCATTAGCTAGAGCTTCTGCCACGACACGCCGCTCTCCTGTTACATGGGGATGGACCGTCCCGTTTGCTCGCTGCTTTACCCTACTCTTGGTCCCTCAGGTATTGTTGGCGATCTATGGCCTTCTGTTTTTGCTCCTGTTCCTCCCGGGTGGGGTGTATAGATGTTTGCTGTTATAGAAGTGTGGTTCTAGTCTGCGATGCCTCCTATTGTGATACGGAACGGACTGGTGTGCTGGTCTCGCAAGCTGTTACTTCTGAATGATGCAATTTTCTTTCCTTTTTTGAGTTTTTTGGACTATTGTTTATGCTTGCTTTGAATTTCAGTTGCTTATCAGAAAATTCTACTATTGTGACATTGGTTATGCTCCATGATGCGACCTAACTGTTTAATTCCTAGCGTCACTTTGTTACCGGAACTGATTGAACTCTGCCTACTTGACGCTATGTTCCAAATATGTAAGCTGTATTACTGTGGTTTGCGTCAATTTGCTTTAATAAAATGTTTAAAAAAAAAAAAAAAAAGTATGTCTTGCTTGCTAGTTTGGACACCACGGACTGTGTGCAAAGAGATATTGTTACCTGTTTATTGCTTAAAAAGCATTTCTGGATGTAATCAACCAGGTTTTTAGGGAATGCACAGGCATTCCTTAAGGACATGCCCTTTGGTGGCTTTAGATTATTTGGGTAAAAAGATTGATTTGTCTCGCAAGCGATTTAAGGACTCTCGTCTCCTGCCAAACAGTTCCAACAGTAATACAGAAAGTTTACGAGCCCAGTTAGAAATCCATCACATCAGACAGATGGGTCTTGAAAATAATTGAAAGGGGCTACAACTTGCCTTAAAGCTCTTCCCCAGCCTTTCTCCCCTCCCAATCAGAGCGGCTGTCAGCGGACCATTCCACAATCTTGCTTCTTCTGTTGGAAATGGATGTCATTCAGTGGATGCAGGCTTTGGATACTTGAGAAAGTGCTATTCACGCTACTTTCTTGTCTTGAGGAAGGATGGAGGCCTCTGGCATATACTGAAACTCCATCCACTAAATGCTTTTTTCTGCAGAATGAAAAATTCAAGATGCTTTCCCTATCTGAGATTCTTTCTGCTCTGGATCCAGGAGATTGTATGTTGTCGCTGGACTGCATTATGCGTATTTTCATATACCTGTCCTGTATTTCCACAGGCATTATCCCCTGGACACGGTAGTTTCAGAACAGTTCTAGTTTGTTGTGCTGCCTTCAGCCTTACCTCAGTCTCTCAGGTGTTGACAAAAAGGACGACAGTAGCCGCTGCCATACTTTTAAGATCTGTGAGACATGCGTTTCCATAGCTCAATTCTTTGAACTCACGCTGGGCGTGGCACAGTCAGGCTTGGACCATCGTCGGAGTATGGCCGACACTGACATTGTTGATGTTCTTTAGTGAGCTTAAGTCACACTTGTGCCTGATGCAGAACATTCCCTTCATTAGAGTTGTCCTGGACATGGTGACCTTAAAGACCTTTCTTTTGCCTCCGTGAGTCTAAGACAATCCTAATATGATCCTGATGTTTTGGGCTCAATCCTGGTTCCTTTTGCGATTGTGGCTCTTAGTCTTTTTGGCCTGCTGACCTCATGCATCCTTCTTGTTCCGAAAGCCTGATGCTCTGCAGTGGAACATCCGGTGTTTCAGAAGCCCAGCATTTGGGCTCCCCATGACTTTATCCAAATCTTGCAGAATACTTCAAAGAATCTTCTGTGGTGGCTGACAAGCACCAACATGACCTGTGACAGGCCACTCTACTTCCCCACCCAGACTTGACAGTGACGGATTCATCACTACTGGGTTGTTGGGGTAAAGGGGTCATGTGGGAGGGGTGGACATCAGATGCCTCTGGTCTCTAGCAGACAGCAAGCTGTTCATCAGCCTTTTGGAGCTCTGGCCCTAAAAGCTTACCTGTTATCTAGCAAGGGAGGCTGGTGCAGGTCCTCCTGGACAAAATGACTGTTATGTGGTACTGCAACCAGCAGGGTGGATTGGGGTGCTGGACCCTGTGGCAGCAGGTCCTATGTGGAGGTGGTTGGAGTAGCAGAACATCTTTCTGATAGCTCAAACATCTATCAGGAACTCTGAATGCCAGAGCAGTAAAACTGAGAAGATGTTGACTGGCGGACCATGAGCAGCATCTCCACCCCAAGTGGCAAGGGACATCTTTGATCAGTGGGGCATGCCCAGTTAAGATGTTTTTCTCTGGCAAGAAAACCCTTTACCAAAACTACTGCGCATTAGTTTTTCCACCCGGAACGTCCCTGGGAATCCCATAAAGGCTGCAATGGGACACAGGTCTCCTGTACTTGTTCCTCATACTCCCTCTTTTGGCTTAATTCTGAGGAAAGTGAGGACGGACTGTGTCCAAGCCATCTTACTAGCCCCAGATTGTGCCAGGAGAGTATGCAGTTGCATTAGTCCTTGCAGATCTACACCTTTCAGCAAACTTCTTCTGTGCTGGACCCTGAAAGAAGTTTGTTGCCAGGTGTGGTGCTTGTGATACACAACCTCAGAAGACAAAACTCTTGTATGTTTTGTTGTTTTTGTTATCGTTCGCCCAGCAAGGCCCTGCACAAAAGATATGGAAAGTGAAATGTTATGTGGTGTGGGGGGTTAGAGCTCACCATTGAATACTATCACAATAAGCCAAAGATGGTCCTTGGATTCACACTAATAAATCTTTAGCTCAGTCTTGGTAGAGTGGCAAAGAGCAGTCGGGCATTATTAGAGGAAAATGTGTTCAGCATTTCAGAGTACCAACATGGACAATAGAAATCCAAAGCCAATTCATAAAAACAAAGTATATTTAATCTTAATTTAGACACCATAACAAACAGAATAGCATACGTAAAGCCGAAGTTATAGATTTTCGAAGCAATAATAAAACAGTGCAAAATAATGCATGAGAAATATAACATTGCGGCCAATGGGAAAACAATCGGTCATAGGGAGGCCCTGGACCAGGCACGCTAGTCAGACCAATTTTACCTAGCCCATGCAGTCTGGATGCAGAGTTGTTCTGGCCATTCGTGGTGCCGAAAGGGAGCCACATGAATGTTGGTTTAACTGCTTACACAGTCCTTCAAGAAACAAAATGTAATAATACAACAGATACACAGCTTCTGACATCAGATGAAGGTTGCACAGTGTTCCCTATAGATGCAGTGTCGATAGTGGGGGTCAGTGGCTGGATTGGTGACCAATAAGCCTTGGCAGCGGTCAGCATAGTGAAAAGGCACTGGAAATTCACAGGGTCATTGGGAGGGGAGGTAGCAGCCTGAAACCTTGTGGCAGGCGAGACTACAACTCCCACAGTGCACTGGACCACCTAGTTCCACTAGTCCAGGGGAGTCTGAGGGTGCCTCTAGCTTCCACAGAAGTCCCTCTCTCAGCGAGTGCCGGGTTTTAGCCAAGGACGAGGCTTGTTCACTTATTTCTAAGTCTCTTGCCACAGGGACAAAGTCTCTCTCTTTTTCTTTGGTGCTGTGGGCACTGTTGTCAGTAATACAGGTCTTCTCTTGGTCCTTCCTAGTTGTTCGGATCTGAGGTTCTCGTGTCAGGAGGTTCCTTAAACCTTGGATTTAGGTACGGTAGGGTGTGGGCACTAGTAGCAAATGGGCATCTTGTCCCTGCAGCTAGTCCGCCGCAGAAGTGACCACATCTGGAGGGAAGTTGTTATGTCACCTTTTCTACTCCAAACCCTCTATTCTACCATTCCTAAGAATGGCAGAAATCAGATTGTGGTGTACAGACCGCGCTGTGCATGTTTATCTGGGGCAGGGATAAGGCTGTTTCCTCCACCTGGAGTCAGCCCTGATGCATATAGGAGGCGGTGAAGCCTTTGAAGCTTACCACTGTGATTTGCCACTTCACTAACCTGCTTGGGTGGAGGAATGTGTGGCCTCCTTCCTGCCCACGCCTTTGTTCCTGACTCCTGGGAGTGATCACACTGCCTGGCAGGAGGTCAGAATCCTGTCTTGGTGGCATCATGCGCTGGAAAGCGCAGGCTGGTCGGCCAGAGTACAGAGAAGCTGAGGCAACCAAGTGGGCAACCTCTAAGGTTGCCATCTGGGTGCATGTCACGTCACCCAGGACGCGAGATTTGTGTCAGAGGTCAGAAGTCACATTGTTTGATACCAAACATGACATATTTCGGCGGTACCGTAATGGAGCTGCCAAACTCGAGAATGCCAAGGTGGCCGTCCATGTTATCATAACACTTACAGTAGTTTTAAATGGGTGAATGGCACTATAGGGACATATAGGCTACCACCTATATGTCCTCATCTTTAATATACTGCATCCTGCCTCATGGGCTGAATAGGCCTACCTTAGGGGTCCCTTACATATAGGTCAGGACTGTGCCACAATGGTGAGGGCACAGTCGTGTTCGAGCAGTTTGCAGTGCTCCTGCAGTCTGCAATGGCAGCTCTGGGGACTCCTTTAACACCTATGCCCTGGGTACCCCTGGTACTATATACTAGGGACTTATAAGGGGGTAAAGTCTTTGCCAATTTGGGATTACCAAGTCGAACATAACTGTTTTAGAAGATACTCCAGTGCACTATCCGAGTCATAACCATCAGCATCTCGAGCAAATAAAAAGGGGGGGAGTGGTGGAAGGTCACCATTCAAAAAGGGCATTTTCCTACAGATAACCAATTTGTTTTTAGTTTTCTTTGTACTAAAGAAAGGAAATGCAGAAAAGGACCTAATAAGAAGGCTATTCATCTGCTTCAAGATGTGGTGTTTGCTGGCTAAGATGCAAACCACTGAGGTGCTGCTCATTCCACCAGGGCTACGGTTCTTGCAACACCATTGGTGAGGATTAAGCCATTTCTGGGCATTTGCCAAGCTGGGTCATGGGTATCAGTACATATGTTCACAAAACACTACTAACTTGACAGGACTAATGGGAGGTTATTTTGCCTGCCAGACCACCTGGTCTGAGTCTATTTCCAAGATTCTCTATCTTTGCTAGGTAAAGCTATTGTATCTAGTATTTTTTTAAGCTCTTTTTATTTATCATTTGCATCATTATGCTCAATACATGGCAGCGTATATATTTGTTCCTTAAGTTCTGTAACACATAGAGCTCTAAAAGAAGAGCATCTTAGAAACTACATGACAGTTTACATTTTGACTGTCTGATTTCTAAATTCTAGTCTTTCCTTGGTCATCATACATCTTTAAATTCCACACTGAGTCCTCAAGTTCCCCTGTAGGATTTCCACATTCCCCACACTTATTCCTAATTCTGCGGGCATCTTCTCCCTTTATAAATTACTTGCTCCACATTCTGACACCAGTGTAGGTCAATCTTCCACTGTTATATCGTTGGGGAATATTGTATCTATTCTTAAGGTAAGGAATCTGTTGTTAGAAGTATCCTATCAGAAGAACCAGTTACTGACCTTTGGTAACACTATTTCTAGTTGATACTCTGTCTAACCTCATGTTCTTCACTGCCCCCCACCCTTCCCATCTTCCCATTCTTTGGTGTGGACTGCTGAAGGCATCATAATAGATTCAGAGTTAGGTTTTGGCTTACTGTCACCTGCTATTTGTTTGTCAGTCTGAGGATATGGAGGCGAAATATAAGAAACTGACGTCAACTCTTGGGGGTGCTGCTTATGTTCGGCTCCACTCTGTCATTTCTGGGTCAGTAGGGAGTCATCATGGAGCCACATTGGTCTATCGTTCAGTGCCTGGGAACTTTTCTTTGAAAATTCTCTTGATATTATCTGGTTGGCGGGGAGTCTTAAGCTGATACATCTGCAGTTAAAGTGTCCACCAGAAAGAACATTACTAAAGGTAAGTAACTTGTTCAGTTTCATTTAATTGATAGAATTCTCTGAGCCCTTTCTTGCTCACAGTTATGGGAGTGCTTGACTGGATCTGTGAGTGAGTGCAAGAGTGTAAATGTTAATTATTCAAAGAAAAATCACCAAATTAGAGGAGCACAACAGAAGTGGGAACCTACATATTGTTGGTCTTAGGGAAGGAGAGGAAGACAGCGTGACCTACTGTGTGGATTTCCTGGAGTCCTGGATTCCAAAAACACTGACATATGACACACCTCATTGAACAATTAACGTTTCTGAAATAACTTTAAGGGGTTCAGACATTCCACTAATGGCTAGTAGAACAGGATAAGGGTAGTCATCCATATCCTTAACAAAGGATGTGCGATGTTCTAGCTGATGTTTTTGTATCTCTACAGTAGTTTTGACGATTTATTGTCTTGTAGATTATTATTATTATTTATTATTTTAATTATTTATATAGCGCAGCTGATACCTTGCAGGCTTCCTGGCGCTGAGGAAAAAATACTATACTGAAGAGGAGCACAGTGAGTTAGACAGGGAGGTCTAAGGGAAGAGCCAGGTCTTGATGCACTTCCTGAATGGGAGAAGTTGAGGGGTTTGGCGTATTTTTATGGGCAGGCTGTTCCATAACTTGGCAGCTGCGACCCTAAAAGATCTACCCCCGGTTCTGGCCTTATTGTATCTGGGCACCCTTACCAAATACGCCGAGGAAGACCGTAGATCTCTAGTGGGGGTGTACCACTGAAACAAGGTTTGCAGGGGCCTGGGCCCGAGTCCGTGCAGGGCCTTGAATACAATGCAAAGGGACTTAAAGGCCACCCGCTGCTTTAGGGGTAACCAGTGCAATTCGGCCAGTGCCGCAGTGGCCGAAGACCTTCTCGACCAGCCGAGAGCCAGTTTGGCCGCGGCTGATTGAATTCGTTGCAGCCGGTCCAACAACGTGACAGGGGACTCAAGGAGTAGGGCGTTGCAGTAGTCCAGGCGACTCAAAATCGTACACCTGACTACCAGCGCCCGAGCTTGTGCAGGGAGAAGTGGCATAATTTTTCGCAGGGAGCGTAGCAAAGCCGTGCAGATCCCCACTGTTTTTGCCACCTGGGTTTCCATACTCAGCTTGTTATCGAGCATGACTCCCAGGTTGCGGACCGAGGAGACAGGTTTAGGTTTCTCCCTTGTCTCAGGAGGCCAGAAGTCATTCGGGAATTGATGTGATAGAGTGGTGCCAGCACAGAACAGAACCTCTGTTTTGGAGGCGTTAAATTGCAGGGAGTTCTATGGAGCCAGCCAGCCGTTTCTCTAAGACACTCGTGGAAGGAGGTCAGAGAGATGGAGTCTTCTCCTTCCCAGGAGAGGATGAGCTGGGTGTCATCTGCGTAATTAATTGTTTTTAACCCGAATGACTTGATTAATGTAATCAGTGGTTTAAGGTATACATTAAAAAGGATGGGACTGATAGAGGATCCCTGGGGAACTCCCTGTGGCACAGGTGAGAAAGCAGATTGGAATGGGGGGAGGGAGACAGCCTGTCTCCTGTCCTGCAGGTAGGAGTGAAACCAGAGCAAAGCTGTGCCCTCCACACCAGCTTCCCCGAGTCTTGACAGCAGCGTCCTATGGTTGACCGTATCGAATGCGGCAGACAGGTCCAGCAGTATCAGTACCACTGGCTGGCCCCTGTCTGCACGCATGCGAAGATCCTCCATGGCTGTTAAAATCGCCGTTTCGGTCCCGTGGGCAGGGCGGAAACCGAATTGGAGATCATCCAGAAGGTTGTTTTGCTCAAGATGGGTAGAAAGACAGGAGCTGACCCATCGTTCCACTACCTTCACAGGGAAAGGCAGTAGGGAGATGGGTCGATAGTTGGAGAGACAGTCTGGGTTCAGGGAGGGTTTCTTCAGGAGCGGAGTGACGAGCGCCTGTTTCCACGGGGTTGGGACGTAGCCACATTGCAGAGACTGGTTGCAAATTTGGCGCAAAATGCCAAAGAGTTCTATTCCAAAGCTTTTCCAAATTTTTGCCAGACCTTCCGTACCACTGCCTCCTTCATTGACTAAGGGTCTCATCTGAGCGTGAGAAGTAGGCTTCCAGGGACAGTGATGTTCAGATAATCATCTCTTCCTTAAAGTGAAGTCAAGCTCAAATTTCCAATTTCAGATGAAATCTTTCAAATGTAATCATCTGTTTGAGGTTCCTTATTAGTATATGGAGTAAGCACAATGATCGTCTTCTCTGAAGTGGTAGATACAACACATGATTTTGTTGATGCGTGAAGAAATGCAGTTTGGTTCGCCCTCAATCATCTTCGCCACTGTTAATTTAATTTCAGGATGCCTCCCCTGTTGTCCTCTATAAGTGACTAATGGTGTAATGCGTAGTTTTTAGGATAAATGCCCAGTTCTACTTTTCTATGAAAGATTATGCACTTGCTTCTGGCCTAGCTTTAACCCACATTTTAGATCACAAGTATGTCTTATTTCATTTGAAAAGCAGCCCTTTTGACATTCTGTTTCAAGGGTGCCCTCCAAAAACAAAAATGTTTATATAGTGGGTACTTAATTCTATGGTGCCATGATACTCTCAGGAACAGGAGATAAGTCAAAGCGAGAAAAATTGATTCTACAGATTTGCAGACTATGGGTTGGAGGACACTCGCTCCCCTCGACACCTCTCACTCCTCCCCCCCCCCCCCCCCCACCCAAACACCCCCCCCCCCCCCACTTAAGTACTCTGGTCAGGTGGGTTGGGTAGGCAGACAGCCTATAGACGACAGAGGAAGTTCTTGCAACATGGTTCAGGTAGCACCGCATCCTAGTTCTTGACTACTCTACTGGTGATTTCTCCTAGTGCCAGGATCAAGTTCTGTTCCGGTTCAGTTCCCCCTCCCCCTCCCCCCCAGTGGCAGTTCGGCTAGCTGGAAAGAGAGCACTAGTGGAATTTCCCTTCTCGAGACCCCCCTGGGCTAATCTGATAGCCTCCTATAGTCTGATTGATTCACCAGGCGTTCTAGACAACGCTAGCTAGCCTGAAGCTATTCATAAGGCCCCTGGACTTCAACTCTTTCATGCTGCCAATGTTCTGCTGCATGTCTGAACACTAAGCACCTCCATAGATTGCACACCCAGTTCAGCTCCCAGTTCCCTAGTAGCTAATGATAGGAACGCTTGCAGCAGCAACTGCAGCATCGATCACACAGTCAGCAGCACTCACTCTCTCATGAGTACAGATACAAAAACTGGCATGGGCACTCTTGTCTGCTTCTGTGGATTACTCTCAAGCATCATCATTTATAATACAGTCAATTGCGTGTTTTTCAATATCCTATTCAGGGATTTACATTCTTGTGATATAATTTCTTTGATGTGTAAAAGATGCAGGTCATTCATTCCTTTAGCCATGACACATATTCTCTGTGCCTCATTTTGCTCCTTTCTTCAGAATTGGGAACACTGAATCTAATGTTTTTCATTTCATCTTATGCTATATCCTTTATCTGTGATTTAAGACATCTTGAGTTTTTAGCTGTAGAATGCCCCTTATATTTCCAGGTTGAAATTACTTTCCTTGATGTCTTGTTTCTAGTGATTGCAACCAAATATGTGCCTGTACCAGGACCAAAATGACCTGTGGCATGGCATCTGTTTGGTGCCAATTGTTCTATGTGGATGTCTCGAAATGAATGAATTACAAACGTTTTTGTTGATTTTCTACCATTTTTAGAGTTTGGGATAATACAGTTTGAGTAGCTTTTCCTTCTACAACCAGTTTCAAGTCCATTTATATTTCTGCATTTTGTCTTTTAATGAACACCTTAATTTCTCTAGGTTTTAGTTGCCCCCATCCTCTCGTTCCTTCTCCCTTTGAGGCAACATATTCAATCAGTAAGAACAATTCAACTTGAATGCCAATATTGTATTCTTAAGCTATCCCCAAGAGAGCCTCTCCTCTCTGTCTACTACTGCAAAGAGGCGTTAAGTTGCTAGTTGTTGGACTGTTAACACAATGCCAATAAAACTCATGGTTTTCTTAGAACGTCCAGTTTTCCACTTATTTGTCTTTTCCTCCTTTTATTTTCGAGTCTCTGCATTCTTCTTTCATTTCTAACATTAATGCAAGCAAAGACGCCCGAGACCCTCCTGTGTTCAAACTGACTCTTGGAAGGCCTTCCTCCAATGCTCAAACTTTGATCAATTTCTTTGTGGGACATAGCTGCATATGGAAGAAATAACTTTGCTGATCTCTCTAATGCATCTGCCGATTTTAGGGCTTTAAGGTTGGTGTATGTTTTAGCCTGCTTCTTTGTGTTCAGTGCAAAAATTTTAAAACTGCTTTAAATGTGCGCAGCATAAGGTAACAAGTAGCATTTGAATTTATAAAGTGTTCAAAGACGTAAGCAGCAAAAAACTATAAATTTCACCTCCCACAATAAAGTGCATTCAATTCATGCCAGGATTTATTTGTGCAATGAGAGTTATTTATTTGTCAATTTAGGACACTTACATTAGGGTATACAAAAAGGAAGCTGGCGGACCAAAATATAAACCCACACTAGTGATGAAGAGATAAAGGATGCCTTCTGTTGCTTAATTGTATTTGGGAGTATTTGAACCTTGAATTGGAATTCTTGTGATGTATATTTTTTTTAGGACTGGAGAACTTGAATCCCCCACCTCCAGTGGTCTTTCTTTTCCATTATGAGGAGGAAATACTATTGAATTACTCACTGGCATTATTCTGTGGGTAGAAATTATACAGTGATACATCAGTAAAGGAGCACATTGATTGCCCCCATCTGAATTGCCATTTTTTCCCCACTTCAACATCACATCATTCCACGATGTCAAACATATGCCAGATCTCATCTGTCTACACATCTGCATCAGGGCACTCGAAGCCACCATAGTGCAATATATCATTCCATGGACCATTATTATTCCTCAGTGAACCTAACCTACTTCACCCTTTGACTACCCCAAACTGCTCTTAACAACAAGTATCACTCTACTTTCACCACAGCATTGTACTCCATCTGTCCACACCAAAATACAAACCGTGTTTCCTTTCGCAACCATTTCCCCCCAGGTTGCTACTGTCTTTCTTCAAGTTGCTATTTTCCCACCACCAACTGTCCCTTGTCTCACTATCGTTCATCTAAACCACTGTTGTTTCGCTCTAGTCATCTCTCCAAGTCACCATCTCCTTCCTCCATATATTATACTTGTTAGGAGGAGTTGGCCAAATAACTGTATTCTTGCACCGTGGTTGGATGGTGATGGGTATATTTCGTCATCAATTTTATTTTGATTGACCTCTTCACTGAGCCAAAAAATGCTTTGGAATTGTAGAAAAGAACAGGAGGACACAAACGTTCCTAAAAGCATACGATTCATCAAATTGAACTCTTTCTGATAGAAATGTTCCAACAAACGTTTGAAAACACTCACTTGCAAATTTCTGGTGCATCATGGAGAGCTAATCTATAGTTTTACTGTTTACACTTAATTTTTGCTATGTTTTCAGGTGGTTGAACAGGGTATGTTTGTGAAGCACTGCAAAGTAGAAGTGTATCTAACAGAATTAAAGCTCTGTGACAATGGAAATATGAACAACTTGGTTACACGAAGATTTAGCAAAGCTGATACAATAGGTATGACTTATGTGTTGTTTTTCGTGTGTGTTCATAAATAAATCACTGTCATTCTTATAAACAAAATCTGCTTTGGTAAATGGCTCATGAATTTATGTGTTTGACACAGTTAACATAGTTTGACCATTAATGGCATCTTTCTGGGAAATTAAAGGTTATTAGATGAGTGCTTATTTCATATTGTTCACCTGTGTCGTATTAGATCCATTTGCTTCTTTATGAAACAAATGTCAAAGTAGAAATATACACAGACCACACCACTTGTTAGTGTTTCCAAAGTTCTTTGTTAGAGAAAAGTGGTTTGATGATGTAAGGTCTTTTATAGGGGCACTCAAGCGAGACATTTCTTTAATGTATAGATTCCTACATCTATGTAATCTTTCTGTGGAATACATTTCTTTAACTCCAGCTCACATAAGAACACGATGACCTTTATGACAGTATCTGGAAATGGTGTGTTAAGGCTTGTAATCCTCTGATCACTTCATTCCTTCGATCATGCCTCACAAGAGAGTACTCCGATTAAGAGCCAGAGTACGTTTATCAGGACGTTTTGTGGAGAGTGCAGATTGTCCACCAAAGTGCATTTACAAGCTCAGCAGCACCAAAATATTAAATGAGAAACACAATTCTGTAGTCAGATGACGAGGTATCAGTAAACAGAACAAAAATCAGCAAACCCCTGTCAATTAATGTTTTGCCAATGTATTCCTTTAAGGTAAGTTTTATTACATTGTTATTGGTGTCACAACAACTCAATATCAAGTTAAAAAACTGTATTATTCCTCAGTGATCACAATATCTAAAATGGTATACAATGGCCCAAATAATTAACTTTGCCTTCCAACATCCATACCCCCTTCAGACACCTATCAGTCTAATAAACATATTAGTTTCTGTTATATCAAATGGCAATATGTACACCTGCAACATTACAAGAAAAACATTCTGGAGTCTTAAAAAGTAAATCACTACACATTAAAACACTGATGCAGATAGGTAGTTGAGTTACAATCACCATCCTAGGGACAGTCATCTTCTTGTAAAATAATCTTTTACACAGAAGAGTCAATTTTCTGAAAATCAATAAGCGCACATCTACAATTGAAGATACTATTATTCATTAATATAGCAAAAGAGAAGAACACATTCATAATACAGCCAGGATATAAAAACGTAATATACTTCAATTAATTCCCCACCAGTATTGCTTGGTTTAATTGAAAGCAACAAAACAATTATGCATAAAAAAACATTCATCAAAACAGGAGTCACAGGCCCCTAATCATTAAACCAATAAAACCTTCAAAAGGCAGATGCTTACAAACACCTTACTTTGCTTCCATTAAAGTTATTCCTCTTTTTTCCCCCATACATTTTGCCATTTTTTGTACTGAAACCCATTCATTAGTAGAAATACAGTGACCCATGCAGTTAATACAGAAATCATAACCTTCTTTATTTAAGACCGCCAGTAGGTTTCATGATTGTTTCATAATCCAAGTAGTAGAAGTTGGTTCCATCACTAGTTGGTTCATGTCATCTGTCATTATAGTATGACTCTAAGTCCACGCAAAGGCTTTTCAGTAAAGCAGTTTCCCTTTCTCTCTATTAAAAGTTCTATTTAGGGAAATGCACTTAACTTCAAAGCCGTAAACTGGCACTATACTCCTAACAGTATCATCAGTCAAAATTTTACATTGCTAACCATTACATGGTTATACCATCCCTTGTATAGAAACGTTGGGGTGATTTAATGGTTGTTTATGCTCCCGCATGTCTAATGTGGCCATCTTGCCTTCCCGTACGGAGAGAAAAATGTAGGTGCCGCCTTTGAAAGTGTCAACAATCCCTATCCTCATTGTGCAATCACAAACGCTTAACAACATTTGCAACTTCCTCGTTTGAATAATTTCCTAATGTTTTATTATGTGGAACTTTCCTACCCTACCAGCAAGAGTCTTCATCTTCAACTCAACTCTGATCTTTTGTACACTATAATGGGTATCACTGAAAAACGTTTACATTCTAGTAAAGAGGGAAATTAAATTGCCATTTTTGGAGGGGAGCTTAATCTAGATGCTGATACAATTCAGAACTTGTCAGATCTGTAATTGCATCAGTTTCAGCTGCTGTAAAGTTGTAAACCCATATAACCACTAACCCTGGTGGCTATGTTTAAAAAAAAATCTAGACAAAGAAATGGAATAATGGGTCGCTAAAGGAAGGTTATCTCTATATGAGGAGTGGTTAAATAATGACTCTAACTAAGATGTTAATTCAGACCCTGTCTGTATGTATTACTTTTAAAGGTCTAGAACTGTCCCGAAGAGTGTTTTTTAATCTAGATTTCCACCTCTGTTTTTTCCCATGATCTTTTTTATAACGGCCCATTTGAAATCTTTCTTGTTATGACCCATGCCTTAACAAGACAAAAGAGTCATCATTTTCTTTGTCTCAATGAGTGACTTGTCTATGCTAAAACATATCCTCGTTTTAACTAGTTTTGCCAATGTTGTCTTTTCTACTTGAACTAATAATTAAGTAAATAGCATTCTTTGTTCTGCAATTAGTCATGTACTTGGGTTCTTCCCTCTAATCTATTGGTGATTGCACTAATTGAGTGGTGAATTCTATTTTAGAAGCCTTAAACCCAAAAAAGTACCTGATATTGAAGTATAACAGAGGAAACCTCATTGCATCCACGGGGCTGCTCAGGATACATTTGAAAGGCTAAAGTTTTTCCTTAAAAAGTACGAAGGCCATCACCCATGCCTGTGGCCTGCTTTATGGTTTGGCCCTTCATAAGGTTACCATGGTGGGCTCCCCATGGTGCTCTTGTAAGAGTGTCGTGAGGAATACTTCCCAACTGGTATGATAAGTGAGTTCTTGAAGAAAGATAAAAATGCATAGTGGTTGGTTAGGTGTTAATCACTTTACTAATTCCTCCTTATCACATCAATAAAAGCAAATGTAGTATAAGAATCTGTGCAATATGGACCCTTAGTGAAGTGTCAAAATGTTTCTGCCTCTTACTTATGGCCCAAATTGGTCTAGGGCATTCAACAGGCCAAAGTCCCAAACCTTAGTATAAGCCAATTCACTAGTCTGTAGGTCTGAGATGGCTAGAAGGGAAAAGAATAAAAGCGTGAATACTTCTTGCCTTTGTAGAGCAATTACTGGTTAATTTGACCTATGAGGAGAAAGGAAAGCTTTTACCATCATTCTGTCCGTCATCAGTCTACAGTTATTAAGCTCATCACATCTACACTGAAATAATGATCACATCGGTATGCTTTTGATTTTGCTTTAGATTTTCCTTGTACAAGCGTGATCACTGCATACTCGATCACTCTTGTATTCCACAAAAAGCACAGAGAGGCAACATAAGCGTTTCAAGATGCACAAATGCAAGACAAGCAGTCTCTTCAGTGATGTTCTATCTGATCGTTTAATGGATACTTGTACCACACACAATGTAAGGCGATGGAATAATGCAGCCAACGCGTTTCGCCCTGACTAGGGCTTCCTCAGGGCAGTAGTCAAAGTACTCCAATCTAAAAGTCGTCACGAATGTACCCAGATCATTATATCATCAAATATTTCTTCAAATTAGTGTGGTATCTTTCCACAAGTTAAATTAATCCTAATAACAACCTTCGGTTTGTCTCCAAATTTTCTTTAAAATCCGCAATTGCTCAAAAACAACGCTTTTGTTCTAGCATGCATGGTCAGATACAATTCCTGATCGTTATGTCCAAACAGACTGTCAAGTGCTCACTATGATAGGTGACGCACCTTTAGTTATTCTTTTTCATGGATAGTCGCTCCATTGAAACCCGCAATATTGCGCGGTATCTTTCAACCCGCCGTCAAACTCAAAAAACTCTTGTATTCCGCCAGCAAAAAACACTAAACACTTGCTCTCCACCAACTGGAGAGAAATATCTATATTAAGATGCCATCTTGTATTTTAATGCTCACCTATGGTCGCTAAAAAATATCAGTCTGGCTGCTTTAATAGTCTTGTCTGGTGCCGCTAGGATAGGTTAAATTGCCCCTTGTGTCCCAATGTCAGGAGATTACAGTGGGACCGAAAGTATTGCTTACCCCTTTCTGTGGTCGTCCCCATAGAGGGGGAATACTGCATGCCAAATGGTGCTTAATGGCAAAATTGATCTATTTTAAATTGGCCGGGCAACCAGCAGAGAAATTATTAAAATTCGTCTCATTCTCTGCATATTTCAAATAATCAACTTTAGTGCAGTTTTTCCTCTAGTGAAGCAGCTGCCTGAACTGAAATGTTGTTTTGTGATTCCAATTCTTTAGGTTCGAATTAGTTATAGCACCATGATCTCATTGACACGAACTTGAAATGGTGTGTTATGGTTTGCAAATCTCCAATCACCCTATTTGTTTACCAATACTTGTGATAGAGGATGCAGTTGTGATCTAGATTAAAAGCCACAGTTTATCAGGAAGTTTAATGGCAGGAGCAGAATGTACATTGAAGTGCAATTTGAAGTTCATCAGCGTCTAAAGTTGATAAGTTAGTCCCCTTAGCCAACTAAAAAATAGTCACATCCTGAAGTTCCTTGTTTTTTAAGAATGTAATTGTATAAGTTTTACCAAAATGAAGTAACCTTACTATGCATACACCTACATTAGTCGTATCCAATTTTCCCTTTTCTCAAAAAAATCAGCTTGTCGTAGTTGTGCAAGCTTTTATGTACAGCTCGTATCTCCCAATGACAGCATTTGTTTCTACCCTGACACCCTGCTTTCCTTCTACTACCCATTCCCAGGATAGGCCTCACTCCCTCAACATTAAGAATTCGTGATGTGACATCAATAAAAATTCCTTCATTTTTTACTGGGGCATCCCTATGTATTTAAAGGTGTACAATTATGTTTAATCAGAATAGTTTTTGACCATAACATTCCTACAGAGTGCTCCTCGTCGTTATACACTTAGTTCTTATCTGTCTCACTATGTGCCTCATTTATTGTTTGTGTCCAGACACCCCCTTGGGGTGACAGTGTTGGGCTATTCAAATGCTGATTGATTGATTGACTGCTTCCCCTTGCACGTTTAACAACGTTCCTACAAAATTGGTGGCAGAATATACTTTGATCTTCATGCATTATCATCAGATTAGGTAGTAATCACGATCCCTCTTACTCTCAGTTGCTTTGCTAACATCTAGGAAAAATAGTATCAGGGCCATGTCTAGTTCTTCTCTCTTTTATTTACATTTGCTGTACTTTTCCCTGTGTCTTCACATTAAACTCTACCATTTCCTTCACTCTTTGAGTGCTTCAACATTTTACGATATTAGTCTCCCTTTTTTCCGTGCCACACCCACCTGCTCCTCCAGCCATGTCCTTTTTAGTGTGTCTTCTTAACCCCTTTACCGAATGCAATGAGGCACTATGTCTCATGAAATGTTTCGGGTCTTTTTGTTGCATTGTTCATACTGCATCATAGAGTTAGGTTGCATTGTATTTATCCAAATTTCCAACTTCTGTAACACTTCACTCAGTTGAACCTGTGTACTCACGTTTACCTCCGAGTATTGTCTTTCCCTGATCTCTTAATTGTGAGCAGTGCCTTTTTAGTAAGGGCTGTAGGGTTTTTGGGGTACTTCCCCAGACCTACTACGAGAGTGTTTCTGGCCCTCTTTCATTGCTTCCTCCTATGGAGGTTTCACTTTTGTACACAGAGGCCTCCTTTTGTGGCTGACTCTGAGATATACATATGGTGGGGTGACTACCTGTTTGAAGTAGAAGAGGGACAATGGTGTATTGTGTTGGAAATATAAAACCCTTACCTTGTTATAGATAGCATAACAATTGATAAGCTGTGCCACTTAATCAAAGGACACATTCAGCTTTTTGTGCCTGTATATTGTGACTTGTCACTAATATACATGCCTATTTATACATATGTCATAAAATAATACTTCCCCTAGCTGTAAAGATCTGAGCTAAAATCTGTGACACTTTGCATGATCTAAAAAAGTATAATATTCTGGTACATCACTTTGTTTTGGATTCAATGTGTACAAAAATCTCTACAGAAAAAAACGTATTTTAAAGTGCTGTCAACGCAACTTTCATTAAATCATTACATGAAGTGCCACCACCGTGAACTTGTGATACATGAAGTAAAGTTGATATACCATGGTTTAATATAATTTTCTTGTATGTTCGGGGCAGTTTTGTACAGTCCCAACTGATGTACTGTTGTGCAGTCTTTTCTATAGTTTCTCAGACAAGAGTATCGCCTTGCAGTTGTTTATGTAGATAATTAAAGGGGCAATGTGGAGAGAGTTTCGGAAGATTTTGCTGTCTTCTTTGTAGGAATTATATAATTCAAAGTTTTACTCTCTCCCTCATTTATAGTCAATGCAGTTTGACACTTCTTTGGTGCCATTATGGTGTTACTTATGAAAACTGGCGTTTTAGTGTGACCTTTATATTTGGATAATGTCATGTTTTGCATTAGTGATCCATTGTTAGTAAGATTGAGCACTATTATTGTATATAAAAGGATAATGATAGCTTACAGCTTCTCTATTATTGAAGTGGAGATTTTTTCATTTATATCTGTAAGATACATGTCCAGCTGTTAATTCACACTACATTTGATTATGAATTCATTGTAAGAACCGTAGCTGCCAAATGGTTTCCTAGTGTACTAACAGATGAGTTATCTATTCATGTTATATTCATATGGGTAGAATCACATTGTGTTTTTCTAAATTGACTTGAAGGGGCTGTGTTAAGCTAGTTTTCATCCCTTCAACAAGGTCACCTTATTTAGGATCCTCTTCTTTGTCAGCAGTTTCTCTCCTCTGGTATGTGTGGTGGACATCCAGCATTAAAAATCATGATACACGAGCACATATGCTGACACCACCATGCTAGATCACTATTGTTACCAAATATTTATCATGTTTCATCAGAGTAAGGAATGTCTGTGGGACGGAAACCCTGCCGCATGGGTAGAGAATATAATCTGCAGCTCAATCCATTGTAAAGTTCATGGAAACATAACCACTGTAGCCTTTAGAGACAGGTTTACGCCATGTCGTAGCATCCACTCTCTTTTTTCCCAATAGTAATGTTGCATGGAGAACTGGTCTTGCAGTCCTTTCCTTTGTTGTTTTGCGTGTGGGCCAACAGGTTACTCCTAGTAAAGGGAAACACCTCTTCCAGGGGCATAGTGGCGGGGTCCCTACTTTAAGAGTTATTTATCCTTTATCAAAGATAGTTCATATTTTTCAACTACCTTTGTGGCACACAACTTCATTCCAACACTTATTTTCATACCAGCTCTAACCTGTGCTTGTGTAGCTCAGTTAAGCTGAAGCATCATCCCAAACCACTTCAGATAGGTTTGGAGAGGGTAGATGGTTTTTGCTACTCCTTACTGGTTTACCCAAGCTACCAGTCGAGCTTTTAAAGTTAAGATCTGTTACCTTACTGAAATGCATATCTGTTTGAATATGCTTACAGTAATGTTTTTTCAATATCCGGTTTTAAACCTGCACCTGCTCTTCAACCAGGCCACATTTGGCCCCAACCCCTAAATTACTAGCAACAGTTTATTGATTTGTCAAATTTGTTAGTGTTGCATTTTCACATCAGGCTATTATTACGGAGTCCTTGCTAAATTAGGAAAACAACTCTGAAACCATTATGTCTCAGAACATATACAGGTTGAATTGATTTTTTGGTTGGCATAGAAAGACTTAGCTGAAAGAAAACAAGCATGTCATTTTATTTATGGTAATTGATTTCACCATTTTGTTTAGTTGCAGCAGTCGCAATTAGTCTTTTATTTTTTGTTCAGGCATACATAAATTATCTTTATAGCATATAGTTGTGTTTGGTAAATTGACAAGGTGCTCAAGAACCACTGAAATGTTACCATGGATTTGTGGCTTTATTTGCCTGCTATATTTATTTCCAGTTTAGATGTCCAATGAGGCAAATAAAGTATGCCTTAATCTTTGACATGATTACTTATTCCATTTTCTTAGAGTTGTTTTACTTGTAGAATTATTCAAACATATTGCAGAGTGTTATAATTTCTCATTTCACTTATGTTTTCTCTCTTAACCTAGATTCCATTGAGAAGGAAATGAGAAAAGCCTTCAATATTCCAAATGAAAAAGAGACCAGATTGTGGAACAAATACATGAGCAATACATTTGAACCTCTAAATAAACCAGATAGTACAATACAGGATGCTGGTTTATACCAGGGACAGGTATTTCATTTTACCATTGATTTATTTGTTAAAGAAAGGGTATGGTATCAATTTTTGTTTCCTAAAAGCTTAGTTCCTTGTATGCACACCACACCAACAATTTATACGGAGAACCTGCTACACTTTGCTCATTGTTTTCCTATTTTTTGCCCTTTCCCAGCAACTGTCTGTTTTTGCAGTGTTTTTTTATTGTGCTAACCTAGCCCAAAGCATTAGAGCACTTTACAACAGAAACAGTTTATGGGACCCATTTATTTCTTTGGGCACAGGGAGAATAATTTCTATGAATTCAAACCTTGTCATTTGTTTGTTTTCCTTTCCTAATTTCTACCTGAAAATGTGTAAACCTGTGAGTAATTGTTGCTAACATACAAAGGTTATATCTAATGGAAACGTTTTCCGCCAGATTCCACACTTTTATGACTATCCTCTGGGCATCAGACTGTATCCCGAATCAATGGCTCTCCAGCTCTGCCAGTTTGCATCAAGAGATGTGATGCCACTTGGCACTAACCTATTCTAGTCTTGGCTCCCTCAATCCCAGATGTACAAAATGAGACTATATAAGATGCTATCAGACATGCTGGTGCTAGTTCCTTTTGTACCCATGCCTTAACTTCGTAGATCTGGAACTGTTGTAAATGATTTCACTGTCCAAGTTCCTCAGCAAATTTGATAGTGACAAGTTCAAAGCCACCGCTAAGGTGTTGGAGTTTATACTCAAGCAATGGTGGCATAAAATGTCCTTATTGTATCCAAACAAGGAAGGAGTTGCAAGATGACTCCTCGTCCTCCGACTCCTAATCATCCATGCATCCAAAGGCCATCAGGAAGCGAGAGGTCAAGCAATTTTGGCAGAGACTGCAAGGATGCTCCAAAACAGTCCTTCTGCCTTCTCCCTTCATTTGATTCTTCTCACAGGCACTAATCACCTTAAGAAAAACAGAGGAGCGAAAAATATTCCTCCTTCCTGAAACATTCCCACTCTTGAAGGTTTGTCTTGGAGGCACTGTTGCTCTCACCCAATCTTGTTCTCATCTACAGCGCTTATTCTCGATCTTAAATAGAAGAAACCTGAGGTTCTAGCCCATGTACCGACCCTCCTAGGGTTACTGCTTTTCAACAGACCTTTCTGTATATCTACAAGATAGACTAGTATCCCTCTCTGGCACTCTCTAGGGAGAGTTTGAGGGGTTGGCCATTCAGATGTCTCGGTTCCCAACACTTCACCTCCACTGGCTCTGCTACTAAGAACCACTCACCATGTCAGTACCAGTTCCACTTCTTCCCTGACAGTTGGAAACATTGTTCAAGTATGGAGAGAAAAAGTCAGAGCCTCCTTCAAAAGCCATCCGGTGGTGGATCCTCTCCATGGAACCCAGATGGATGAAATATTTTGGTCTAATTATAATGTTTTCTAAATGCCCAAAAGAGATTACACACAAAGGAAGATGACTCTGAGACTGACAATCGCCCTTCCAGACCCTAAATGCTAGTTGTCGATAGGGCAGCATTCCTCATCTCGCTGTTCCTCCTTAAAAGGAAGTCTTTACATTAGTGGTGGGGAAGGCACTGGAATTTTCCTTACAACCGAATGAGGCAAGCAAAGTTCAACATTCTGAAGGAAATCCATCAGCTGTTTTGGTGTCTCCGCAGTCTCTTCTGCCATTCATTCAAGCTTACTTGAAGCCTGTTTTGACTGCTAGGTAGACCTCTCACATCTTGCAGTCCACAAACGGATCACATGGTGCCTTAGGACTGCACCTTAAAATCCCAAGTTCTGGTCCATGCATCTGTCACTGGAACGCGTAGTGGCTCAAACCTCTTTGCCTTTGTTGAGTCTAAACACATTCCCCACTGCTCCTTCAATTTGAGTCCAAATGTTTTCAATACATAGGATACAAGGTCTTCGCATCACACAGCCTAGCCATGCACACCGCCAATGGTACATGCCTTTGTGGATGGTACATTTACGTCCTTTGGGAATTTGCATGAGTAGCGGTTATTAACCATACTGAACACATAAAGAAACAGTTCTCTGATCTGAGCATTGATGTTTGAATGGTCTTGAAATGCTGCCTGGGTTCTGCTGACACAATGGCTAGGCCCATGGCCATGGCGATCAAATTCTGCAAGCATACATGGATGCTTTCTGCTGGTTTTTCGAGAAACGTCCTTGCACCACTGATCAAACTGTCAAGAGAGACATTGGAGAGCAGACAGACTTTTCCCTGGAATGGTTCAAGATCTACTGTGTCCAGACTCTCATCTCCCCAAAGGATCAACTCCACCAACATTATGAGCATTTCCAGAACTACTTCAGAGGACAAACCTCACCGCAACAGTGATCATCACAGCTGGTCCTGGTCCCACAGTAGTTCTGCTGGCCATTTTTCTGGGAGAGGGAGTATATGAAGGATATCAACAGCAGCTGCTCAGTTCTCCTCAATATTCCTCTCGATCTGCAGTATCATAACCTCTTTGATGACTTCTCCGCCCCACCCCCCGCCAACAACTTTATCACCAGCTGGGGGCGGGGTAAAAAAGGGAGCTCTAGTGGCTCAACTACATCCTCTTCTTTCTGTCCCCTCCCCCACCCCCCTGGACTACCCATCTTCCAACAGAAGTGCTGTGTGGCATGTACCTCAATCATGGACATGGAGGTACATGCCATGCCAAGTAAGAGAACCATGGAAGTGATGTCCCTGGTGCAGAGTGGCATAGGATTTTACTTCATGGTAACAGTGGCCTCTGACCCATTCTGAACCTGAATCCCCTCACCCTTTTCATCTGGCAGGGCAGGTTAAAAATTCTATCTTTGGACCAACTTCTCCTGTCTTTTAGTGCGGAAGATTAGTTGATGTATGTGGATCTCCAGGACAGAAATGTCCATCTTCCAATGCTTTCTGCTTACATGCGTTACCTCCAGTTCATTGTTGGTCCCAGCACTACCCTTTTGCTGTACTACCATTTGAACCCATGACCGCTCCATAAGTCTTCACGAAAGTGCTGGCTTTGGGTGTGCTTAACTGAACACATCAGAAATGCATGTATTTCCGTACATGTCTGACTGGATGCTGAAGACAAGGTGTTCTATACTACACCATCTACAGTGTACAATGACTCTTTTGCACAAACTGGGCTTCCCAAACAACACAGAGAAGTCCAAGGTCCATGATATATGTTCTTAGCTCTATAGATAACCACTGATTCTATTTTGATTAAATATAATACATTTTAATGTTGCTTTCCCCAAATGGAGGAGTGGTCCACAACGCCTCTGCTGTGCCTCTGTGATGGTTTATCAAAAGAGTATGTTTTATTTTGTAAATTGTATAAAAGCCCTAGATTTCTTTGGCTGGTGCCATTGTTGAAGATGAATAGTTTTAGAAATTGTTAGCTGGCAATGATTTTTTTGCAGTGGTTACAGGATGTATCCGTTTGCTCTGCTATAAATTGCTTTTTTTCAAATGCTCGCTAAGACTGAGGAGACTAGTAGTATGAATGTGCTGCATGTACGTTTTTGGCAATTGTTTTGTATGTTTTTGTTTTAAAAAATATTTATATTCTCTAACAAATTTTTCTCTTATGTACATCTCCCTTTTTGCCTGGTGTATATGTTTAGTTTGTTTGTTTAATTTGAGGCCATTTGACCTGAAGAAGCGATTACAGATTTTTATGAAACACATGTTGCCAACCTAGCAATATCTTGTTTTTCTAAATTACTGATGCTGCATTGGAAATTCTTCGGAAATTCTCCAAAAATGTAACAAAAATAATCATAAAATAATAACGCTGAGAACCTCAATCAGTCCTTTGTTCCTGAAAATAAATGTTCGAGGCATGTGAGCTGTAGATCAAAATGCTTTACATACTCCTGCCATCTAGTTTTGGGTCCGAATGTCTGCACTTTGTAGGTGACTCCTGCTTTCGGTGATAGTGCACATGGGCATCAACTCCATTGTTAGATTTGTTTTTTTCCACCATCGGGTTCGGATCTGTATTACTGCGCTCCGGTTCAACACCATTTCTCGGTTCCCCTCTGTGTGCAATCCACTTACCCTCAACTGTATTGTTATTCGAACTTGGTTCCCATTCTCTGCGTATCGTATCGTATCGTACAGAAAAAATCTCTTTAAATCGGAAACTTCGTGGAAGGCTGTTGGTCTTAGACGCGTTGGGCAAGCTTGCTCGATGGAACGGACTCCATTTAAATTCTGTCCTCTGTGCCACGCCAAATACCCGCGCACATACTCGCATGAAGTGTGCAACTTGTGTCTCTCCCCGGAGCACAACGAACAAGACTGCTATGCCAGCAAGTCTTTCTGATCCAAGAAGATGCTCCGTGACCGTTGGGCTTGACGTTACGAAATGCAACATCAATACAGCGGCTCCGTTCCCGACTTATTTGGAGAAGATTCCCAACAAGACGCCGACAATGCACAAGGAACCGAGGAGGACGACGAGCACATTTCCCTGTCTAAAGCCGAGTCAGACATGGAAGAAGACATTCAGCAGGATCAACGTACCGTGAGTACCAACACTTCCCATGCCCAGACTCTACCTCTGCCCAGGAAAAAGGCTCCAGACCCGCCTCTGCCTTCAGGACAAGGTCTGCACCGAGAGCTGGTTTCCAACGGCCCGTCTTCGGGCCCGGCACTAAAACAAACACTAAAACCTTCTGGCTCTGGACCAAGTTGGCCCCATTCGGGCACTGAGCCAAAACAATCAGCACCGAAACCAAAACACGTTTTGGTAACAATCCCTCCGCTACTGAAATCATCTTCGAGTCCGAGCACTTCGACGCCGAAAACATCAGCGCCGAAAATATTGGCACCGGAACAAAAAAACACTCTGACTCCGTCAAAGGAGCATCGTTTCGACTTCCCGCCTTCAAAAACAGACCCGAAACAAAAGGAACTGGTTATCAATCCCAAAACTGGACATATTCATCCAAAATTGCCATTGAAACGCAAACCAGATGCAGAGGACACTTGCCATATCCCTCTTAAGAGGAAACATGTTGGGACTAAACCCTCTCATCCTACTCTTATCACCTTCTTCCCCACCTGACCCAAATTTGTTAATAACACCCACAAATTCACCACCACCACAATCACCTGACAACCAGGATGACAGGGATGGGGATCCGGTAGATGACAATAGTCCTTATCCATGGGATAATTATAATACAGACCCTAACACGGATAATGATCCAGACTTATACCCTACTAAACCCTCTCAACCTGATGATAATGTAGGGTACATAGAATTAATAAATAGTGCTACTAAATATGAGGTAGTTAAGCTTCAGGAGGAGTCACTTGAGGAAGATTTTCTCTTTAAAAACATTCAGTTCTTCCAAGAGATTCACTCATACATTGCCTATGCTTTGCAGGAGACATTTTTAAAGATCCTGTTCGTGCAATAATCCTTACATCAAGGGTAGATAAAAAATATAAATCTGCACCAACAGACCCAGCTTATATCCAGGGTCAATTACTATTAGATTCCCTTGTGGTTTCTAATGCCCATAAACGGGCACACTCACAAACCTTGGGGGATGCCCCTCCTCCGGACAAAGAATCTAAATTAGTAGATGCCTCCGGGAAAAGAGTGGCTGCACAGGCAGCCAATCACTGGCGTATAGCCAATACTTAGGCTCTCTTAGCTAGATACGACAGAGGGCACTATGATGAATTGGAACAATTACTCCAATTTTTACCTGACGAACACAAGGCTAAACAACACGACCTGATTCAGGGAGGGAAACTAATCTCAAACACTTCCATTAGATGCGCTTTAGATGTGGCTGACTCTGCCGCTCGTTCATTCAACACCAGTGTCTTGCTGCGTAGGCACGCCTGGCTTAGAATTTCAGACTTTAAACTTGAAGTCCAGGCTTCCATCTTAAATCTACCTTTTGATAAAGAGCATCACTTTGGTTCCTTGGTAGACACTTTATTGGAAAGATGAAGGAGGTCAAAGATGTTGCGAAATCAATGGGAGCCCTGTAGTCCCCATCCAATCGGGGTTCCTTTCATCACTCTTCCTACAGGGGGGGCTCCAAAACCATATCTAAAAAGAACACCTCAATCAACATCATATAGAGGCAACAGTCAGTCACCCTCTTCAAGATGTTACTTTCGAGGCGGATATATAGGCACCCCACAACTCCCCCTCAACAAATAAACATTGACTTCCCTCATCTTCCCCCAATCATTCCACACTTGTTGGGGGATGTCTCTCTCAATTCCTTCCCGTCTGGCATACAATAACTTCAGACAGATGGGTCCTAGGAATTATCCTATCTGGTTTTTGCCTGGAGCTTACCAACAATCCCCCAAACATTGCTCCACGTTCACACAAAATGTCACGAGCATCTACACCTCCTCAAACAGGAGGTTCACTCTCTTCTGCAAAAGGGAGCTATAGAGCCCGTCCCTTTACAATATCAAGGAAACGGCGTGTACTCCCTATACTTTTTAATACCCAAAAAGGACGGCTCTCTCAGGCCTGTACTGGACCTCAAGGAGTTAAATCAATACATTCACTCAAATCACTTTCAACAATTGCTCCCACTACTACAGCAAGGCGACTTTCTGTCTACTCTAGACTTAAAGGACGCATACTTCCATATTCCAATACATACCGCTCATCGCAAATAGCTCAGGTTTGTAATAGCGAGAAAACACTACCAGTTGAAAGTGTTTCCATTCGGAGTCACCACTGCTCTCAGAGTAATCACCGAATGCCTGGCAGTAGTCGCTGCGCACCTACGAAGACAGCAGATTCGTGTCTTCCCATACTTGGACGACTGGCTCATCAAAGCCAGCTCCTACTCAAAGTGTCTCCAACACACTCAAATAACACTGCAATTTCTGCACAATCTAGGATTTACAGAAAATGTGTTAAAGTCCCATCTTCCACCCTCCAACACACAGACATATTTGGAAGCCACTCTCAATACTCAAAAAACTCTAGCCTGTGCCAATACAGCCAGAATGTGCAATATGCAGGCTCTAATTTCACAGTTTCAGACTAACATGTCATTACCAGCTCAAGTGTATATGCAACTACTGGGAATGATGGGGTCTTGCACCATGATAGTTACCAATGCAAGACTTCAAATGCATCCTTCAAGAATGCTTAGCACCTCAGTCAGATCCAGTGTTGGTAGATGGCTGCTAAAGGGCGGCCCTTTATCGACCCAGTTCCGCAGAATGTGCTAACAGCAGACACATCGCTCACTGGTTGGGGAGCTCATCTCCAGACTCGCACTATTCAAGGGTTGTGGAGTCAAAAGCAAAAGTCAGAGCTGCTAGCCGTTTTTCTAGCGCTCAAAGTTTTCCAGACTCACCTTGCAGGCAAAACTGTCCTGATATGCACCGACAACATGGCAGTCATGCATTACATACAAAAACAAGGGGGGACACACTCCCTCCAGCTGTCACGCCTTGCACAAGCCATTTAGAGGTGGGCCATACATCGCAGAATGTATCTCCTGGGAGAACATCTCCCAGGAGTGAGCGATCAGATCGCAGATCTACTCAGCAGGCAGAGACAACAGATTCACAAGTTGAAACTTCACCCTCAAGTTCTCCTCCCATTCTTTCACATGTGGGGCTTTCCACAGATAGATCTGTTTGCAACACACGAAAACGCGAAATGCCCAAACTTCGCCTTCAGGTATCCACAGTCATTGTCCAAAGGCAATGCACTATGGATGAACTGGTCAGGGATATTTGCCTATGCTTTTCCACCTCGCCCACTCATTCCATTTGTGGTTCGGAATCTCAGACAAACATCCCTCACACCGATCCTAGTAGCTCCCACATTGGCCCGTCAACCTTGGTTCACTACTCTGATGGAGCTTTCAGTAGTTCCTCACCCAAAACTACATCTCACACCCAGTCTCCTCACTCAGAGCCATGGAGAGATAAGACATCCAGATTCCAAAGATCTCAATCTAGTGATCTGGCACCTGAAATCATAGAGTTTGGCTACCTTAACCTTCCACCAGACTGTATGAACATCATTAAAGAGGCCAGAAGGCCTACTACAAGGGCTTGCTACACAGCTAAATGGAAGCGGTTTGTTTTATATATTGTAATAACAACCATATCAATTCCCTAGATGCTTCCATTCAAAATATCATTTGTTACTTACTACACTTGCAGCAGTCAGGATTAGGTTGCACATCCATACGCTTACGTCTCGCTGCAATAGTTGCATATTTTCAAAATAGACATCACCTGTCCCTTTTCAGAGTCCCCGTTATCAAGGCTTTTATGGAACGACTCAAAAGAGTTATTCCACCAAGACTTCCTCCTGGTCCTGTGTGGAATCTTAACAATGTCCTTACCAGACTAATGGATCCACCCTTTGAGCCATTGCACAAATGTGAAATGCAATTTCTCACTTGGAAAGTTGCTTTCCTCATTGCTATTACATCACTGAGGAGAGTGGGTGTGCTTCAGGCACTAACCATAGAGGAACCATTTTGTCAAGTCCACCAAAACAAAGTGGTCCTTCTCACTAATCCAAAATTCCTACCCAAAGTGCCATCTGCCGTTCACATCCGTCAATCTGATGAGTTGCCTCTGTTCTTTCCTCAACCAGATTCAGTGGCAGTACTAGCTCTACGCTCATTAGATGATAAACTAGCATTATTGTATTACATAGAAAGAACAAACCCTTTCGTAAAACGAAACAGCTCTTTATGGCTTTTGCTCCACCACACAAAGGCAATCCTGTCTCTAAATCAGGTATTGCTCGGTGGATAGTTAAATGTATTCAAACATGATATGTAAAAGCAAAGAGGACTTCACCAATTCCCCCTAAAGCGCATTCCACCTGCAAATTAGGGGCTACTATGGCTTTCTTAGAAAACATTCCAATAGTTAACCTCTGTAAAGCTACAACATGGTCTACACCGTACACATCCACCAAGCTCTATTGTGTAGAAGTGTTAGCGAGACAACAAGCTAACGTAGGCCAGGCAGTACTTAGAACACTCTTTCAGACCACTGCAACAGCCGCGGGTTAGCCACCGCTTTGGGAGAATACTGCTGTATAGTCTATGTAAAGCATGGGATCTACAGCTCACATGCCTCGAACGGAAAATGTTACTTACCCAGTAAGCATCTGTTCTTGGCATGTAGAGCTGTAGATTCACACGCGCCCTCACTCCTCCCCGGGTACCTATACCTGTTGCAGTTCTCTCCCACTTTATATGTATGCATACACGTGGACATCTCTATTCTACTCTTACTCACTCCAGTCTCACCTTCTGCGGGAAAACAATCTAACAATGGAGCCCATGCGCTCTATCACCTAATAGAAGAGTCACCTACTTCGTGACTGAAAACACTTTTTCGAAGAAAAACAAAGTGCAAACATCCGGACCTAACACTAGATGGCAGGAGTACTTAAAGCATGTGAATCTACAGCTCTACATGCCAAGAAAAGATGCATACTTGGTAAGGAACATTTTCCTATGATTGCATATTACGTGGAAACTTACCAGAGCCTCAGTATATGCATAGCAAGCAAATAAGATAACCAGATAATGTCAGCCTTTCATAAACATCAATAGATGAATGTTAGAACCGGCTGTCTGCTTTCACTACGTAGCGCACACTAATCACTGTACATGGGTCATAAATGCAAGTTCCAAATCCTCACCGCTGACCCACCACTGGACTCCACCCTCCCTGGGGAATCCAGACAATTACACATGCACTCCGGGGGTAACCTACTCTCTTGGGCTACCTTCTCCCTGAACAAGGCCCTCTCAGCCTCTAGCTTGGCAAGCTCCAACCTGAGCTGTTCCAACGCTAGCTGATACTCCCTCTCTTCCTTCCTATCCAACCACTCCTCTGGGGACAGGGAAAGGGACGGGGCGCTGGTACTGACAATGGACCCAGCAAGGGACTCCCTATCTATGGGGTCATCACTCTCTGCTGACATCCATCCACTGTCATCCTCATCCAACTCACATTCATCAACAGAATCTTCAGGGCTCCCCACAGACTCACCCAGACCTCTTGGAGCCACCCAGCTCCTGTCACACACACGCAAGACCAGCAGAGACCAGATTTGGTTAGACAAGAAAATAGACACTTTCTAAAAGTACTATTTTCGAACCCAGAGTCCAAAAACCATCCACACCAACGGATGCGTAATTAAACCCCGAATTCAGGGATACCAAACTCGACATTGCACCGTACTCTCCGAGCCAGCTAGGATCATAGCATTAATAATCCCGGCGGCCCATTCTAAGCAATGGAGAGCAGGCTACCTTGCAATAGTGAAGCACGAAGATGGCGGTACTTCACTATCAGGACATGCCAACTTGGTCAGGCGTGTCCTTCCTTATCCTTACAATGCACCCTGCCCACGGGCCTACCATAGGGGTGACTAACATGAAGTTAAGGGAAGGTTGGGGGGCTGGCAAGTAGGTATACTTGCGCAGCCTGCGTGACAGTACAAGACTGTACGTGGGTCTCGCAATGACCGACCCGTAGACATTCTTTTACAAGGCCGCTCCTGTGGGTGGCACAACACGTGCTGCAAGCCCACGAGCGGTATTTGCATTTACAAGCCCCGGCACTCCTGGTGCACTCGACTAGGGACTGACAGTAAACCAAATAAGCCAAACATGGATACAATAGACACATCATTTTAACATAGGGAGCACTTGCGCTATGGCACTGATCAGCAGTGACACGGCGCCCAAAGCATATACCAGCAAAACATCGTAAAACAGTAGAGGCAAACAGAAAAATGGAGGAGAGACTCAAGCCAATGATGTCAGGTCTAACAATGAAGTTGAGAGTTTTGACGTTTGCAAAAATGTTTTAATCCTGGGCATCCAGCCCATTTACAGTGTCCCACAAAAACAATGTTATTTATTACTTAGGAAACAAAGGTTTAATTATGTCTATAAATCCTGAACCACCGCAAAAAGATTGATCAATTTTTTCAAAAAGTTCATTTTGAATATGGAGTATTTCAGGTGCCCCATAACTAATCCTATTGGAAACAAAGCAGTTTTTTTATTGCCGCTTAAACCATTAGGGGTATATGTTCATTTTAATTAAAATTTCACTGCTTATTTTCAGCATACTATTGTGGAAATAATTATTTTTAGTATACCCATTTTTGGGATTTATGTTCCTCGGGTTAGGATTCCACAAAGAATTAAGGTTCTAGTAGAATGGGTGGAGTTCTCATCTGCGTGAAAATGCCTTCGGGTGCAGTTATGGAGTGGCTTCAGTGTGGTATAGGCCAAGCAGTTCTTGATTGTCTGCACTTAAATATACTGCCAATGCTTTCTTTTTTATTTTAGGGGTACATCACATTATTCAAATAGAATATTACTTTTTTTTCACCCTGTATAGTCCATCCGTTGAGTCTTTCTATTCCAAGAACATAAATTCAAAGCGGTACAAAGGACCAAACGTTTTTGACTGATCAGTGAGTCATTCCTCTCTGTCTTTCTTCCGTTGAAAGATAACCAGGAAGGTGCATAATGCTTTTTTTCAGTAGAAGGCTTCTAGGCTAAAGGGTGAGAAAGGGAGCATGGTAAAGGCCACTGAACTGTCTCATCCAATTCTCCTACCCTGCACATGTGTCTTTGTTAAAACTCAAGTTCGAAGGTTTTAGGAATCCTATTGATTGATTTGCATTGCCACTAACAACTCAGTAACCTCTGATGTGCTTTCATATATGAGTTGTTCACACTCCTATCTAGAAACCATTGAGGCTCTTAACAGTTAATAAGAATTGAAGCAATTTTTGCTAGCACTACATATCAAATCAACTCTATTCGGAGTGACTTACGTTTTTTAACACCTTCACTGTCATCAAGGGCGGTTGCTGTTTTGGTTTTAATTGTTATCCTCTTTGTACTTTAACTATCAGTAAACTAGTTCCCAAATTTAGGCATGGGAGTAACTCTAAACACCCCACATAATCAAATGTTGCTTGGCACCTAATATTTGTTATTCCTTTACAGTCTTATTTGTGCGTAGCCTTTTCAGTGTGTTGTAAAACCCCTAACGTAAATAGCAAAGGGATGGGAACTAGGCTGTGTTTATTGTGAAGCAATCAACAATAGTCCAGCCTTCTAATGAAGAAAACAAACACAAAATAGAGTTAGTTTTACCGACCTGAAGTGTTTATGTTTAACAGGTGTCACCTCAAGGGAGTGTCTAATAGCCATTATTAAGCCTGTGTCCAAACAATGCTCAGTATGCTTACTTTCTGCGGAAATTGCATCTTACGTTTTCTTTGAGTCTATTAATTACTGAAAGTGTAACTACTTGATGACCTGCTCAGAGATACATAGGCAATAACCTAATGTAAATTATGTTTTGCTTGTGTGCACTACATGAGAACCGTTTCCAATTGTGACATTTGAGGTCAATTACCACTGGGTCAAGTTGACCTCATATTGAATGACCGAGTACTCCCTTTGAGCTCTTAACTCCCTTAAGGTAACCTGGGAGAGGCGTCCGAGACTTAATCAAGACAGTATTGTTTGTTTACACAAACAGAATTCAGTGAAACCGTTCACTTTGGCCACCTTTCTGTCAGTGCCTCACTTTACAAATTAAAAGTACTTTATTAAACCAACACAATTTTTACAATACATCAAGTGAAGTTAGGCTAACGAATCTAGAAGCCCCTATTAACTTCCTAGTGAGAAATATGGTCCCAGGTCTTTTAGCAGGGGTCTGCACCTGGCTCACAGTATATCCGTCTTGCTCCATGCTTCGTCCACTATGATAGTCTTCATCAGGCTTGCCCAGAAATAGGGGCTTTTTTTAATAAGAGTTTTGCAAATTCACTTCAAATCAAATCAAATCAAATATCTTTATTCGGTACTTAAAAAGATACCATTAAAGAACATGAAAATACATACATACAGTATTTAAAAAGCATGTTTTTAAAATGACGTTTTAAGAGCAATAAAAATAGGTCTAAAAAGGGGCGAAACGAACAGTAGATAATTGGGAATCTTATACAGGCATTGATTCAGTCTATAAATTAATGTGGGCCGATATTTCCCTGGTGTTCCTTAATCTCATGGCCACCTTAATAAAACGTATAATACATAACAGAGTATATGGGTCTGAGGCTTTTTCCAAAAAAAGGAGGGCTGCTTTAGCATGTCTCAGTTTTTTATTTTTCAAGATCCTTACTAAAAACTTCCGTCTAGGGACTGAGTAAAAAGGACATAATAAAACAAAGTGAAGGGTATCCTGCGGAGACCTAGTGTCGCAGCCGCAGGTACCCTTCAGCTCTACCGAGCGTGTGAAGCCTGCAGGAACAGCCAGAGAATGGTGAAGAAGATTCAGTCGGAACCTAGTCATATAGAATCTTTCCTGCGCATTGTGCATCACCGCTAGGTATGGTTCCATTCCGGGCGTTGTTTTTAGTGAGCTATGGGCCACAACGGATATTTTCCCGGTTTCAACATGGGCCCTTCTGGCGGATGCCCAGGCAGTAAAAAGTTTTTTGACCAGAGTTTTATTCAGGTTGGTCATGGACTCCGGCTCAGAGAACAAATTCTTGCAACCAATTCCTTCCATAGTGTCTTTTACATAGTTGAGCAACGGGATCTGTCCCCCTCTGTCCCGACTCAAGCAATCCTTGATGATCTGTCTGCTGAGGCCGGCCTCTGGGTTAGTCCAGATCTTTATCCAGGCCAGGATGGGTCGAACCATGATTCTGTCCTCAATATATGGCTCGCCCAATTCCATGTGTGTTATATATGAGGGGGTGCTCTGAGGAACCTTTAATAATCTTTTAAAAAATGTATTTTCCTCAGCTTGTATCTGGTGTACGTGATTGATTTTGCAGCCCCAAACTGCTGCCCCGTATGACACCTTGGAGCAAGAAACCGCTCTATATAGGTTCAGAATCTGTTCCGGTGACCATCTGCCTAGCCTCCTCCCATATGCCATTATGGCACCCGTTGAAGCCACCAGTTTGACTACATGTTTTTCAGCCAAGTTTCTGAATTCCAGTTTCTCATCGAAAAGTACGCCTAGATAAGAGAAGGACTTAACTCTTCCTAGTCTATGTGGTCCTATGCTATGTAAAAAGTCCTTTTTGGTGTTTGTACCTGTAGACATAACAAAGGACTTATCCAGGTTAGCGGAGAGATCCAGTGAATTCATGAAATTGACGAAACCATCAATTAACTTTTGTAAACCCAGTGGGGTGCGGGCTAGCAACACTGCGTCGTCCGCATACAAGAGGACGGGTAACGAAGGCTGGCCTATTTGGCGGGAGTCCACTCCCAACTTCATAAGTTCTCAGTCCAAATTATTAATATACAAAGAAAATAAAAAATGAGCTAATATTCAGCCCTGCCGGACACCGCTTGTACAAGGAAACGGCTCTGTCTTCATTCCTTCTTTGCTATAACGAACTGAAGCTGTGGTCTCCCAGTGTAATGCCTTCAATGTGTCCACTAACCCTTGATCCACCCCCAGAGAGATCATCAGGGCCCATAGCTTCTGTCTGTTGACACGATCAAAGGCCGCTGAGAGATCCATGAAGCCCATATGAATAGTCCCTTTGGCGGCAATGGTATATTTAGCAGTGAGGAGATACAAGTTGAAGCATTGATCTGTTGTGGATCTCCCTTCTCTGAACCCATATTGTACATCTGTTAAAATGTGATTGTCCTCAGCCCAAATTTGTAGACGATTTAAAATCACACGTCCCACAACCTTAGCCGTTACATCTATTAATGATATAGGACGGTAGCATTGGGGGTCATCCCGGTTGCCCTTTTTGTAAATTGGGACAATGACTGCCGAGGACCAAGAACGAGACAGTCCTGCCACTACTGCCTCGTTCAAGACCCTAGTGAGGATGGGTGCCCACAAGTCAATATTGCTCAAATAAGTCAGGGGGGATGCCCTCAGGGCCTGGCGCTTTATTTTTTGAGAGCCCTTGGATTGCTGATTTTACTTCTCCCAACGAAAAATCTAAGCTTACGGGTGCTGCTATTTTTGCGCCTTCCTCTTGCAGTACCATCCCAGTGTGATTGTACAGGCTAAGATAGTGATTGTACCAATGTTCAGGGAGAATTGCATTCACTATATCTGGCCCCCTCGGATCGGGTCGTTGATGACTCTCCAGAATGCCGTAATATCACCCCTCTCTGCTGCTTCCCTTAGGTCCTCCCATGCTTGACTTTGTAAAGTTCTTTTGTGCGCTTTCAGGGCTTTTTTATAGTTGGATCTGCTGCCTGCTATTTTAACTTTGTCCTTTGGTTGACCAGCAAGGCATTTTTTCAGGTCTTTCAATGCCTTGGTACAATCATGATCAAACCAGCGTGGGGTCTGAGGCAGTTTGGCTCCTGTGGAGTATTTCAATAGGGTATCCACGAGTTGGGCGATTTCTTCAAAGGCCCTGACCACAGTTTGGCCGCCCTTATTTTCATCGAGGCAATCATTTATTTGTTTTTGGCCTTTCATTACAAGATTGAAGTAAAATGTGTCTCCATTAATCTTGGCCCATTTAAGTCTTCTCCCTTGTGCCGTTGCCTGTTCTATGGCATCGGGTACACCCTCTGCTGTTCTAAGGTTCATGCATTTAAGAACCAATACCAACGGGTTATGGTCACTGAAGGGACTATGTACAATTTCAAAATTTGTGATCCATTTTTTAAGTGTTGGGGACATCATAACAAAGTCAATATAGGAGTGGCAACCCCCTCCTTTGTACGTTGCATTAGGTTCCCCCACATTGCCGATCGTTATTAGATCCATTATGAATAATAGGTTGTGCCTATTTATAAAGTTCTCCATTTCCCTGCCCTCAGAGGTATGCGCAAAATGTGGTCCTTTTTCCTCCGGGCATCGTGACCAGTCCTTATTTATTGGTCTTAATTTTTCACACAGGTGGCAGTTGAAGTCTCCCGCTAAGATGGTATATGGGGACCCTGTGGCTTTATTAGCAGATGACATGATTTTAAAACGGTCGTCCAGTTCTTTCGTGATGTTGTTTCTGCCATTTGAGCCCACCGCATTGTACCAGTTTATCAATGTAATTTTTAAGCCCTTGTGGCGAAAGCCTATCGCTTGCATATTTGTTGAGTCCCAGCTCAAATTTGACCAGGACCCCTGGATGCGGAGATCTACGTATGTTATAAGTCCACCAATAGCTCTTCCAGATGGCACCCTTACTGCGGGGACCGCGAAACATTTGAACCCTTCTAGTATATATTGTTCAGGTTCAATAGCCCAGGTCTCCTGGAGGCAAATAACGTGAAAACTAGTTATAAAGTCTCTCCATTCCTGTAAGATGTATTTAGCTGCCACCTCTGCAATATTCCAGGAAATGACTCTTATACCATGCTGAGTCACAAACCTGTTTGCGCCAGCCCCCGCAGGACTCCTATCTATATCCTCCCTACTGCAACAGGGGTATCCAACTTATCTGGTGTGGTTTCTACCCTTGACTCAGCTATATGCCCAATCCTTAGTGTATCATTCGAGTCAGCTGCTATAGATTCATGAGTAGGTACCACAACGGAACTGCCTGTCTCTGCTAAGGGGGTAAGTGACAACCACCCTGGTCGTCGGGAATCTTTCTCTAGACTGCCCCTAATAGGCTGAAGTGGGCACATTTTGTTCCACTCAAGTCAATCGACATTATCCAAGGCACAGAACCTGTCTCAATGTGCATGCATTGCAACTGCAGGATCGTAGAGAGGGAATGCCTGCCAGGGAGTCTGCCAGTTATCTGCTCTATTTAGCTGCACGGAGTGCAGAGCCCTATTCGTCTGACCTCTGTTTGAATGTGTAGGTCTTTGTGGAGGGGGGGGGGGGGGGGAATAGGAAAATAGGATGTTCGAGGCATGTGGGCTGCTAAATTCATATCTTTGCATTAGATCGCCACCTAGTGTTGGGTCCGGATGATCGCACATTGTTGTCCTGGAAGAGTCTTCGAAGTATCCTGAGATGGGTGGCTCCTCCCCTGGACTACAGTGCGCATGGGCATCGGCTCCATCCCCAGATTGTTTTTTTCCGCCATTGGGTTCGGATGCGGTCTCGACGTCTCTCCGTCGGAACCGAATAAACATCACTTTTTACGGCCAAAAGGCTTTGGGTTCTTTACGTCGGTATTGTTTGCGTACGGTCTCGAGTTCTTCCGTCTCTCGGAGCCGGAATCACCGGAGTTTTTACTACTCTTCGGACATCGAGGCCTTCTCATCGCGACTCGACACTAAGTTCCCAACATGGAGCGGAGTCCGTTTAAACTCTGCCCGCTCTGTGGGTCCAAATACCCACATATAGACGTACACCCGGTCTGTAATAAGTGCCTTTCGCCAGACCATGACGAAGGAAGTTGCCGGGCCTGTGCGAAGTTCAGGTCGAAGAAAACTCTCACGATTCGGCGCGCAGTGCGCCTTGTGGCCAAACAGGCGGCCCCGGATCCAGATAACATCTTCGGCGATCAAGAAGAGGAGGACCAGAGCCATCATCTTCAAATCTCCCCGCCTGAGACGGAGGTCGAGGCTGATCCGGAATATGACGACGACGGAGTCGTGGGTCAAGGCCTTGAATACGTCGACGAGGTAGGGGACGACGTTATGGTTTATGGGGCCGAGGAAGATAGCTCAGGGGACGAGCTATGCCCCGAAGTTGACGAACATCAGGAGAGGGTCGCGGGATCGCCTGTCGGCCTTACCCAAGACCCTGTAGCGCAAGCCACGGCCCCGCCTGCCGGCCCGGCCACGGACATACTTGCTGCGCCGAGGGTTTCGAAACCGAAACTGAAAGCAACGGTCTCGACTGCACCTAAAATGGCCGACCCGAAACCGAAAGTTAAGGACTCAATCGTCCCTAAGATGGCGGTCGCAACAGCAAAAACAAATAAACCGGCGGCCTCATCGACTCCGTCGACCTCCGGTCCGCAGAAGTCGAAGAAACACGGCGATTCCACAGGGTCGAAATCGGCGCCGGAGGAGAGATCCTCTAAAAAGGGTGGCACGCACAAGACAAGCGCGCCGGCGCCGGCGAAGCCTGCCAAGGCAACCGACACAGCCCCGGCTCCAACGGGGACATCTGCGCATCGCTCCAGGGACTCGGGGCCGTCCATCCCTCCAAAAGACCAACGGAACGTCGCATCCGAAGGCAAGGCCACCTCGTCGGTGCCAAAGACATCGGTCACCGACGCATCTCTCGTGGCTGCTTCACTACAAAGAATTAAAGACAAGGCTTTTTCTTCGTCGACGCCAACGCCATCGACGCAGAAGGCGGCAGACGTCCCGGTCAAACCGGCAAGTAAGCTCCTCTTCCTTCTACCGCCAAAAGTGGTGCCAAAGGCCTTTTCCTCGAAATCGACGCCAAAGAAGTCGGAATCTTCTACGGCAGGGACATCTTCGGGTCAACTGCTCGACCCTGAAGAGGATTCGGAGTGTTTCATAGACGCGGACACGGGGAAGTTAACCCTTTATAAAAGGAAGATCACTTCGCAGCCGGTGGAATCCTACGTCATTCCCCTAAAGAAGAAAAAGTTTCCACAGGACGCCTCAGGCCTCATGGAACCTATCCAGCCTCCTCTGGGAAGGAGCCCAACACCGTCTCCAGACCACTCTGAAAGTGAGGGCTATGGTGAAGATGAACAATACACGTTCCCAGTCAATGAACCTGATGCACAGCCAGATTCTTATTATGGCATTGGGGACCAAGGCACCCAAGATGTGGGGCAAGACCCACAGACTTTCAGTACACGTGCATCCCCTACGGAGGATTCTGCAGGTTTTCATGCACTCATTGAGAGGGCAGCTGCTAATCATGATGTGGACATGCATGCTGACCCAGTTGAGGAGGACTTTCTATTCGACACATTTTCAGTTTCGGAAAGAAATGTAAAGACCCTGCCTATGCTCAAAGGGGTCCTCAAGCATGCTGCGGACATCTTTAAAGAGCCTACCAGGGCGAGGGTGGTCAACCCACGTATTGAAAAAAAGTACAGACCAGCGCCTGCAGACCCTGCATACATTCGAGGACAATTGCCGCTTGACTCCTTGGTGGTAGCAAACGCACGCAAGAGGGCCAACTCCCAAACAACGGGTGAAGCTCCTCCCCCGGATAAGGAGTCCAAAGTGCTAGAGGCAGGAGGCAAAAGAGTGGCTGCACAGGCTGCCAATTTCTGGCGTATTGCAAATACACAGGCACTACTGGCACGGTATGATAGATCACATTACGACACACTAGAGCAGATTGTAGAACACCTGCCTCCGCAGTTTCAAGAGGGCACCAAAATGATTATACAAGAAGGACAACTGATCTCCAACGCGGCCATAAAGTGCGCACTTGATGTCGCGGACACAGCCGCTAGGGCCATTAACACCAGTGTCATGCTCAGAAGACAGGCTTGGCTCCGCATATCGGGGTTCAAACCTGACATTCAAACAACCATACTTAATCAACCAGTCAATCCGGATAGACTGTTTGGTCCAGATGTTGACACCACCCTGGAAAAGATTAAAAAGGACACTGAAACCGCTAAATCGATGGGGGCCCTACAATCTCAGCAGTTTCGTGGCAATAATTTTCGTCGCTCAGGTGCCCGTGGAGTCACCAGAGGACAGATGGGTCAACAGTCACAGTTCCCTAGAGGTGGAGCACAGTCCTCGTACCCCAAACAAAACAAGAGGGGCTACAGGGGAAACAGCAACAAAGGACGTGGCAAAGGAGGCAACAATTCACGCTCCTCTGCCCCGAGCAACCAGTGACTCTCTGTCACTGCCCCCCGACCATTTAACACCTGTCGGGGGGAGAATACAGCAGTTCCTGCCCGTCTGGATCAACATCACCACAGACAGGTGGGTGCGACAGCTTATCCAGTACGGTTATTGTCTAGAGTTAAAGTCCACTCCACCCAACATTCCACCAAGGCAAAGACCTATGTCCGCAGAGCACTTGCACTTATTGCAGCAGGAAGTGTTGGTGATGCTGCAAAAAGGGGCAATCGAGCTCGTGCCAGTGGGGGAGGAAGGCACAGGGGTTTATTCCCTGTACTTCCTCATTCCAAAGAAGGACGGATCTCTCAGACCAATTCTGGATCTCCGTCCCCTCAATCTGTACATACTGTCAGAGCATTTCCACATGCTTACACTGCAACAGATTCTTCCTATGTTAAACAAAGGAGACTTCTTAGCAACCTTGGATCTCAAGGATGCTTATTTCCACATTCCGCTACATCCGTCCCACAGAAAGTACCTCAGGTTCACTATACAGGGCACGCATTATCAGTTCAAAGTCCTACGCTTCGGAGTCACAACTGCCCCAAGGGTCTTTACCAAGTGTCTGGCGACTGTAGCAGCGCACCTCAGGAGGCAGAACATCCATGTCTACCCCTACCTCGACGACTGGCTCGTTCAAGCCAGGTCGGAACAGCAGTGCGCCGCGGACATGTCGACTACCATTCACCTCCTTCACGACCTGGGTTTCTCGTTGAATTACCCGAAGTCACACCTTCAGCCGGCACACGTCCGGCAGTTTCTGGGTGCGACAATCAATACCCTGACGGCCTCGGCACAACCAAACCAGGTCAGGATAGACGGCATACAGTCTTTAATCCAGAAGTTCAGACCGGGACACTCACTTCCAGCAAGAGTGTTCATGCAGTTGATAGGCATGATGGCCTCCTGCATCTTCATAGTCCCTCACGCACGGTTGCATATGCGCCCGCTCCAGGAGTGCTTAGCAAATCAGTGGACACAGGCTCAGGGACAATTAACAGACCTAGTGTTGGTTACCAGTCGGGCATACAACTCTCTGCATTGGTGGACTCCACACAACCTTTGCAAGGGCCGACTGTTCCAGGAGCCAGTGCCACAAGTTATCCTGACAACGGACGCATCTCTCCAGGGATGGGGAGCACACCTGCTCACTTACACAGTGCAGGGACTATGGACGACGCAGCAACAGAAGATGCACATCAACTATCTAGAACTGATGGCGATCTTCATGGCACTCAAGTCCTTCATTGTACATCTGTGCAACAAAGTGGTGTTAGTCCGGACGGACAACATGACCGCGATGTACTACATCCAAAAACAGGGGGGCACCCACTCACCACAGCTGTCTCACCTGGCTCAGAGCATGTGGAAGTGGGCCATTCAGAGGAACATCTTCCTCATGGCAGAACACCTCCCGGGGAAGGACAATCAGATGGCGGATCTGCTCAGCAGATACAGTCATCAAATGCACGAGTGGGAGATACATCCATCGGTACTCCAGCCGTACTTCCAAAGGTGGGGGCGTCCAGACATAGACCTGTTCGCCACAAGGGAGAACGCAAAATGCCAAAGCTTCGCCGCCAGGTTCCCACACCCCCAATCGCAGGGCAATGCGATATGGATGAACTGGTCAGGCAAATTTGCTTACGCTTTTCCCCCGACACCCCTGATACCACTGGTGGCGAGGAAACTACGGCAACACTCCATGACACTCATCCTAGTTGCTCCAACGTGGGCGCGCCAAGCATGGTACACCACGTTCCTCGAACTCTCAGTGGTCCCGCATCAAAGACTGCGCCTCACGCCCAGACTTCTGACGCAGAACCATGGAGAAATTCAGCATCCAGATCCGCAACAGCTCAACCTAGCGATCTGGCTCCTGAAGTCTTAGAGTTTGGGTACCTAAACCTACCTCCTGAATGCATGAACATCATCAAGGAGGCGAGGAAGCCGTCAACCAGAGCATGCTATGCCGCAAAATGGAAGCGTTTTGTCATTTACTGTGCAGACAATGACATAAACCCGCTAGATGCATCTATCCCTAACATCATTTGCTATCTGTTACACCTTTATAAGTGCAAACTAGCGTTCACTTCTATTCGGATACATCTATCCGCCATCGCAGCTTACCTTCAAAATAGGCAGCATCTCTCAGTCTTCAGGGTGCCTGCCATTAAAGCGTTTCTTGAAGGCCTGAAACGAGTCATTCCCCCAAGAACACCGCCAGCTCCCGTGTGGAACCTCAATGTGGTCCTCACCAGACTGATGGGACCACCGTTTGAGCCAATGCACTCGTGCGAACTGCAATTCCTAACGTGGAAAGTTGCTTTCCTAATTGCCATTACGTCACTAAGACGCGTAAGTGAGTTGCAAGCACTCACGATACAAGAGCCATTCATCCAGATTCATCCAAATAGGGTAGTACTACGTACTAACCCCAAATTCCTTCCAAAGGTGGTGTCACATTTTCATCTCAACCAAACTATCGATTTGCCTGCATTCTTCCAGAACCCACAAACGGTGGCGGAAAGGATGCTCCATACGTTAGACGTACGGAGGGCATTGATGTACTACATAGACAGGACACAACACTTTAGGAAGACAAAACAACTCTTTGTTGCCTTCTCACCACAACACAAAGGCAACCCAATTTCCAAAGCAGGAATAGCCAGATGGATTGTTAAGTGCATTCAAATCTGTTATCATAAAGCCAAGCGCACTTTAACAATACCCCCAAAGGCACACTCCACACGCAAGTTGGGGGCATCCATGGCTTTCCTTGGAAACATTCCTCTAGAGGACATTTGCAGAGCAGCCACGTGGGTTACACCACATACCTTTACAAAACACTACTGTGTTGATGTACATTCCAAACAGCAAGCGGCTGTAGGGCAGGCTGTTCTCAAGACACTTTTTCAGGTTTCTGCAGCTGGCACGGGCAACCGCCGCTGATGGAGGGACTGCTATGTATTCTATGCAAAGATATGAATTTAGCAGCCCACATGCCTCGAACTGAATATGCTACTTACCAGTATGCATCTGTTCTTGGCATGTAGGGCTGCTAACATTCATATCGCCCACCCTCCTCCCCGGTGCCTGTCGCAGCTGCAGATATACTATTGTATTCAATCATTAGCATGGACATCCTTTACACTTTTCACTCCATCCTTTGCCACAATGGCGAAAAACAATCTGGGGATGGAGCCGATGCCCATGCGCACTGTAGTCCAGGGGAGGAGCCACCCATCTCAGGATACTTCGAAGACTCTTCCAGGACAACAATGTGCGATCATCCGGACCCAACACTAGGTGGCGATCTAATGCAAAGATATGAATGTTAGCAGCCCTACATGCCAAGAACAGATGCATACTGGTAAGTAGCATATTCAACGTGTAGGGGGTATATGTTAGTTAGTGGTCCCAACGTTGGGGAGTTACATGTATGGGTTACTACAGAGGTGTCCCTGAAGTTTATTGCAATAACATCCCCAGCAATGGTTTTTGCTCCATTTCCTATCCATTGCCCCCTTCTAACAGACAATATTTCCCCAGAGATGTGTAATGGTAATGGCTTGTTGGATCTTAGCCATTTTATACATTTATTCCTCAACTCCACTTCATTTTCTCTTTTGCCTTCCTTTAGAGGCAGCACACCTGTTAACACGACTACATAGGGTAATGCTTCAGGTGGTAAATTAATTGACCGGAAGCGCACTCCCGTTTTTACCCTAGATGCAACTATTGGGGTGGTAGTCTTTACTTGGATAGGGGTCTCCTTTTGGGTATTGCCTGCAGTGTCCTTACTTGGTGGCAGGGAGCTCTTCCCTTGGTTGTTACATACCTGCGCAGCGGTACCATTAGCGCAGGGAGGTGGATGAACACATGTCTTGCCCGATGTTCTGCTTTGTGGGGCAGCACTATTTTTTTGATTTACAGAATTGTTATCTGATGCTACCTTGCCCTTATATGTAATCTTTTCGACCCCGGGACTACCTGAGTCCTGATTGCATGGTACTGGGGTTATCACTTGTGTCACTGGTTTGACTGGACCTATCACCCTGTTATTTATTAAAGAAGTTAATCTATCAAGTTTGGACATCAGGGGCTTAAGGTGCGCAATGATAGTCTCCTCCAGTCCTGCCTTAAGGTCTGACACCATATTGGCTACCCAACAGGGTATGCCAGATGTGGTGTTGGCCATTGGGGTCACCAGGTTTGGTTAGTCTTAGGATTGTCTCTCCCCCCCTTTTTATTGTTATGCTTTGCAACTGTGTTCTTTCTAGTTTTCACGGCAGTTTTACCTGGGTTTCTAGTTTGGGGAGCAGACAAAGGTATCTCCTCTAGATTAACAAAATCAGGATCTCTGGTTGTGTTTCTTGGTGTATCTGTAGCTGCATGGGCACATGGGAGCTCTACATAAGAGGACGTTAACCAGAAACTTCACTTGCTTTGAGATTAAAATCAGACTGCCGTTATTTCTATTTTGCATATAGCAGTTTTACCTTATGCTCATAAACAACAAGCATATTTGAATAATAATACAGCTTGAGAAAGGAACTGAGACTCTTATTTAGATATGTTGTGAAGCTCTTATTCTGCTCTATATATTTAGTGAATACCTGAGTACACTAAAAATGGGTATTTTTGGCAAATGTCCCCCATCCACCAAACTCTTGAGTAACGCTCCTAGTTTAGTATGGATGCAACACAGCCAGGTCATATCCCAAGTATTCTCTGCTACTGTGTGTGCAGCTCCTCTTTGGATGGTAAGAGATTTGGAAAACAGTCTTGGTGAAGAGACCTAGCTAGCACTTCTTCCCAGACCTAGCCAATCCGATTTGAACATCTTTTCCATCTAGGGGAGCTTCTCCGATTCTGGAGGCCATGCCCTCTTCAAAATATGAGCATGCATAGTTTTTGTCTTCTTGAAGCCTGCCCTAGGTTGTTTCAGGTTGTCTAGTGAGAATTAAAAAAAAAAAACAGAGTCAAAAGGCCTGTTCAAAAGTTATGCAGATCATGGCAGGAAGAAGAGAGGGGGGAGCTGGTATCACTCTTCCAGATGATCTGCTATTCATTCATTGCGGTTGCCCCTAACTCCCTCACCCTCAGGGAAGGAGGAAGAGGAATGTAAAATGTGTCGGCTCCCCTATCTAGCACAGACTCTAAGTAGCTTCACACAAAGCCAACCATTATTGTTTTTGTCACCATACACATGGAGTCTGTGGACCCCACCGAACAATCCACCAGCCATACCTAAGAATTACAAACCCAGCCACAATTCACACATTATGCGGCAACACCATTTGCGCATATGAAAGGGAAAAGAACCCCAGTTGCAGGAAGTAAACAGCGTTACCTGAATCAATCCTGTAGGCAGTTCCCTTAATAGAGCACATGAAAAAGGACATACAATTAGGTTATCACCACTGCCAGTCTCGCACAGCCTAGGCAAAGAATGGAAAGAAGTTTGCACTTTTGGTTCCTCCTTAAATCTAGCAGCCCAGCTCGGTTGTCCCACAACTTTGTGAATGGTAAAACGCTTAATGGAGACAGATAATTGTTGAGACCACTGATGGAAAAAGATATAGCTGCCTAGAAAAAAGATACTGTGCACACCAGCACTGCTCTCAGAGTCATGCGGGGGATTTTCCATCCTATTACCACCATGAGTTAACATCAATCCCAAAGCCTTTTTAAAATGGCCCCGGCAGGTAGGTTTTTACTAAAGGATTTCTTTAATAAAGTGGTGTTCATTTTATGTAACAATGTTAATTATTGTTGCCAGCTAAACTAGCTGACCAGTTGCAACATTTAAGCAAATATTTTGCATATCCGTCATGTAGATAACTGTTCATTGTATTTCTACTATAACTCAAAACAAACTTGGCACATTTCCATCTGCCAACAAAGCTCCCACTTTAATGTGTACAGGAAATGTATGGAATCGTAATATTGAGTCTTATTTTTTTGTATGAACGCCTAGGTCCTTGTTATCGAACAGAAAAATGAGGATGGGACCTGGCCCAGAGGCCCTTCTGCATCCAAGTAAGTCTTTAATTGAATAATATTTATGTTCACACTTTGTTCAGGCTAACCGTTTAGAGCTCATATTGGAAGAAAATACACAGTAGAATCTGCTGGCCCTGTTTGCCTTTTGATTGTGTTGTGAGGACTTGACAGATATACGGTTTCTCACATGGCTTTTATACAGGTATTTTGTTATATCTCCTCTGATTTAGTAGCCCATTATACTAATTTGAACTACTTGCATTTTACTAACTTGATTGAACTGATGCAATTAGCTGTAAGGTTCAGAAAACAGTTTTCCTCCCAGACGTCCAGAATCGGTTTAGAGGTACAAGCATTTACCAGTCATCAGGCCTGCCATTGTACCTGTCTGGAAGAGGCATTTTAATTTTTTTATTCATTTTGGGAAGTGTTGTTCCACCTTGTCCGGTGAGATTAATTGTTTGTTTCAGATTTGTGGCATATGTTCACCTTTCTTTTTTCTGATCTCTAGCTTTGATTATCTCCTCAATGAATACTCTATTTGTTTTTGTAACACTTTATACACGTTGCCTTTTGGTTGGAATCTGTTGTGTGTTATAAGGGGATTTTGTTTTTTGGTGCAACAGTAATTCATGTCCACATTGGGTTTGTGCTCTGATATTTGGTCATAGTTGACAATTGGGGGCAGCTAACAAACTCTCTGAAAAGGAAGAGGGTGTATTCTAATGAACATCTTTCCTTTGGCTTTTCCGATCTCTTGCGAAAAGCAAGTCTGAGATTCGTAGGCTTTTAGATGATCGCATGTGGAATCAATTTAATGTCCCCAAGTGTTCCGGATGATGATTTCAACAGGACAATGCATAATTTGGCGGACCCTTCTTTTAAATGTATTATCAATCAGTCAGGGGTTTATAAAGTGTGGTACTCACCCGTGAGGGTCTCAAGGCGTGGGGGAAGGGTGGTATGCAGCTCTGGGTCAGTCGGAGAGCCAGGCATTGAGGTTTATGCTGCCTTAATGAGATAACTGGTTTGATTCAGGCAAAATAAACATTGTCAAATATTCTGTTTTCTTTCTGGGTTATCTCTGAATCTTGTGTGTAACCATTAAGTTTGTCTATCTTTTTTTGTTGCCTTACTTGTCTTTGAATTGAATACAAATGTTGACGACCTACTTCTTTTGTGTATTTCCGAGCTTTACACTGTGCCTTCTACTGGCTGATAACATCTTACTTTTATTACCACAGTACCACCATCTGCCAGTCTTATACTCTATAAGGCAGAGGTCTCTACTTTTCTGGTTCTTTTTTTGCTTATATTAATTTTCCTGAAGATTTGGCATGCCAAAAGTCCATCCCACACCATAACTTCTACATTAAAGTTCATTGAAAGAGCTATGTCAAACATGATGTTGAAAAGATCTGCATTTTGTGAATAGATCAGATTAGCCTTGCGTTACTAATATGCGTTGCATGAGATTTAGCATGGTCGAATTCAAAACTTTAGTTTTATTGCCATTTAGCTTTCAAGGAGCTGAAAAAAATCTAAGTCAATCTTAGTGAGACAGGAGTATATTCTGTGAAACTCATATATTTAAAAGGTTTTCAAATGTAAAAAGACGTGGTATACTGCCCTCTCTCAATTATATTATAAAATTGGTCAGCAGGCCGTGATTGTCTTTTTGTTCTATAGTCTTAATGTTCCTGTCTAGCAGAGACCTTATTCACACTCCTAACCCAACCCCTCTATAGCCACTGCACCAGTCATAGTATTGTGTAAGTAGAAATTGAGCTCCTCTGGTTGATGAGCATCCCTAATCCCCCTACCAGTGCCTTTACGATCATGTACAGTCATTAATTGCACCTTTTCAGATACATTACTGTAAGGAATTTAAGACCGGTTACTTTTATATTCAGAAATAATTTGGCACATCAGTAGAATAATCAAGGGTACAGTAGGGTAAACGTCAAATATTTTTCATTTCCAACAGTTTAAGTAGATTCCCATACTAGTTTATAATGGTGGGTACATTTATCTTCCACCACTGTTCAAACAAAAGATGCTTGGCTGCTCTACGGCCTCTGTGTTCTTGTGGAAGAATGGATTTGATAAGACTGAAGGCCCACCAGCAATTATTTTGCGTGTCCAAGTTTTACTGTCTCCAACATTAGTACTAGTTTCCTCTCGTACCATTTTGCAAAAGTAAGCAAGTTCATAGCATGCCCAAAGTACATGTTATTAGAACTGGGGTGGCGAAGTGAGCAGAAGAACAATGATGAATTTAACCCAGATCTAATAGTGGCTTGGGGAGAGTGTCTGAAAAATGTCAGCGCTCTGTCCACCCTAGTTGCAGGGCATACCCAGACCTGGGTCCCTTGCTCACTTTGCCACTGAATTCAAGCTAACCTGACTGATAAGAAAGAAGTGTTACCCTTGTTCTAAGTTCAAATTCAAGTTCAGGAATTTGTATAGCGCACTACTCACCCAGAGGGTCTCAAGGCGCTTGAGGGAGGGAGGGTGAATTACTTATCGAAAAGCCAGGTTTTTAGCTGCTTTCTGAAGGAGAGGTGGTTCTGTGTAAGGCGGAGGTGAGTGGGGAGAGAATTCCAGGTCTTGGCCGCTAAGTAGGAGAAGGATCTTCCTCCCATGGTGGATCTGTGGATGCGGGGAATTGCGGCGAGTGCTTGATTAGATGATCGTAGTTGGCGGGTGGATGTGTAGAAGGACAGTCTTGTGTTGAGGCATTCGGGTCCTAGGTCGTAGAGGGCATTGTGTGCGTGGATGAGGAGACGGAACGTTATTCTCTTGTTGATGGGAAACCAGTGGAGGTCTTTCAGGTGACCGGAAATGTGAGCTTGACGGGGGATGTCCAGTATGAATCTGGCTGAGGCGTTTTGGATGCGTTGGAGTTTTTTCTGTAGTTTGGCAGTGGTTCCGGCGTAAAGGGTATTTCCATAATCCAGTCGGCTAGTAACCAGTGCGTGGGTGACTGTCTTTCTTGTTTCGGTGGGGATCCAACGGAAGATTTTATTGAGCATGCGTAGGATGTTGAAGCATGAAGATGAGACGGCGTTGACTTGTCTGGCCATCGAGAGGGAGGAGTCCAGGATGAATCCCAGGTTACGTGCGTGATCAGTAGGTATGGGTGCTGTACCCAGGGCCGGTGGCCACCATGAATCGTCCCAGGATGAGGGGGATGATCCTAAGATGAGGACTTCGGTTTTGTCTGAGTTCAGTTTTAAACGTCTGTTCTTCATCCATTCGGCTACTTCTTTCATTCCTTCGTGTGGATTGGTTTTGGCGGTGTTTGGGTCTTTGGTAAGGGAGAGGATCAGCTGGGTGTCGTCTGCATAGGAGATGATGTTGAGGTTGTGTTGTCGTGCGATGGAAGCGAGGGGACTCATGTAAACGTTGAAGAGGGTGGGACTGAGAGATGATCCTTGTTGTACGCCGCAGATGACTTCGGTGGCCTCTGATTTGAATGGGGGAAGGCGGACTCTCTGGGTTCTCCCGGCGAGGAACGAGATGATCCAGTCCAAAGCTTTTCCTTTTATTCCGACGTTGTTGAGGCGTTGTATGAGGGTGCTATGACACTGTGTCGAAGGCGGCGGAGAGGTCGAGTAAGATGAGGGCGACTGTCTCTCCGTTGTCCAGTAGTGTTCTGATGTCATCTGTAGCTGCGATGAGGGCGGTTTCGGTGCTGTGCTTGGCTCGGAAGCCGGACTGTGAGGGGTCGAGGGAATTGTTGGATTCAAGGAAGGCGGCGAGCTGACTATTGACGGCTTTCTCAATTACTTTGGCAGGGAATGGGAGGAGTGAGATGGGGCGGTAATTCTTAAGTTCTGAGGGGTCTGCTGTAGGTTTCTTCAGAAGTGCGCTGAGTTCGGCATGTTTCCACCTTTCCGGGAAGGTGGCGGAGTTGAAGGAACAGTTGATGACATTGCAGAGATGGGGTGCGATGATGGAGTCTGCTTTGTTGAAAATGTGGTGGGGACATGGGTCGGTTGGTGATCCTGAGTGGATGGAGTTCATCAGGCAAATGGTGTCTTCAGTAGTGATTGGGTTCCAGGCGCAAAGTTCGTGAGAGTGCTGATTTGGTTCGGAGGTGGGTGGAGTGGACTGTTCTTCGGATTGGTTTTCAAAGCTGTTATGTATGTCGACGATTTTGTTGTGGAAGAAAGAGGATAAAGAGTCGCAGAGGTCTTGAGAGGGAGTGATGTCGTTGTGCCGGCGGTGGGGTTGGTAAATTCTTTGATGATTTTGAATAATTCCTTACTGTTGTGGGCGTTGTTGTCGAGTCGATCCTTGAATGCTGATTTCTTGGTGGATCGGATCAGGTTGGTGGTGTTTGCGGGTGGCGTCCTTGAAGGTGGTCAGGTTGTCAGTGGTTGGGTTTTTTCTCCAGGTTTTCTCGAAAGAACGATATCACTTCTTGGATTTCTTAAGGTCATCGTTGAACCAGGGGGCCTTTTTGTTACCTTGTTTGGTCTGGTGGTTTTTCAAGGGTGCTAATTCGTCAGCGCTGTGGGTGATCCTTTGTGTGAGTTTGGTGGCAGCATGGTTTGGGTCCGATGATATGGCAGGAGGGTTTTGGTTAAGCGATGTGAAGAGTTGGTCGGTGGTGATTTTGTTCCAGATTCTTCGAGGAATAGGTTGTGGGTCGTGGTCTTTTTGTAGCTGAAGTGAACGCAGCTGTGGTCCGTCCAATGGAGAGCTGTGGTGAGATCGAAGGAGATGTGTTTGCTGGAGGTGAAGATAGGGTCGAGCGTGTGTCCGGCAAGGTGGGTGGGGGTGTCAACAAGTTGTTTGAGTCCGAGATTGGCCAGGTTGTCCAGAAGGGTGGTGGTGTTGCTGTCGTTTTTCTTTTCCAGGTGGAAGTTGAAGTCTCCCAGTAGAATGTAGTTCTCGGAGGTGAGGGCATGTGGGCTGATGAAGTCAGTGATGTCTTCGTTGAAATGTGTGCGGGTTCCTGGTGGTCGGTAGATGAGGGTGCCTCTAAGTGTGGTCCTGGGGTCGGTGTGGATCTGGAAGTGAAGGTGTTCGGCAGTCTCGAGGTTATCGTCGGAGTTGGTCGTGATTCGGATGGTGTTCTTATGGACTATGGCTATGCCTCCTTCTGTTTGGTTGGTGCGGTCTTTTCGGATGATCTTGTAAGCTTCCGGGATGGCTATGGCGATGTCAGGGCTGATGATGCGTTCATCCAGGTTTCTGTAAGGAAGGCGACGTCTGGCGATGTGGTGTCGAGTAGGTCCCAGAGTTCAGTGGCGTGTCTGTGGACCGAGCGGGTGTTCAGCAGGATGCACTTCAGGTGGTTAGAGTGGGAGCTGTGTTTGGAGTTTGTGGATTTGGTATGGGTCCTGACGCAGGCGAATTTGCAGGAGTGGCAGGCGAAGGGTCCATGGGTGTGTCCTGGGGCAGCCTCGCAGCATTGTGGTTTGCGGCCGGGGTTAAGGGCAATGAGGGCAGCGGCATCATACGTAATGCGGGAGGAGTGGGTTTTGCGAGGACCAGGGGGTCTGGCGCTGGGCGTGGACCAGGCGCGGACGGGCGCAGACGGGCTTACCTCTGGCGCACCTTCGGCTCGCATGGGGCGCGACCGCTGCGCGTGAACGCTGCATGCAAATGCATCTGACATAAGTGGATAGTGGAGGGGGCGGGGGCGAGGGAGGGTCAGCTGGGAGGCGGGAGCTGGGTGGAGGGGCGGGCTGGAAGGCACAACAAACAAGATGGCAGCAAAACAAAACGAAACAGGACGAGATTGGGGTGGGCAGAGGCGCAGGCACAATCAGGCACAGATAATCACAAGCGCTACAGTATGCAGCACACTTTGATTGGCACGATGTGGGCTCTACAAAAAATAGCGTAACGCTAAATTAGGCAATGCGGTAATATTAGCACAAGACAATCAATGCAGTGAGAGCGCTACGATACCAGCTGCTGGAGCCAGGGAGCGAGGGGAGTGACCGCTTCTGACGGAGTCAGGACGGTCACGACGCTGTGGGGTATGGGATCGTCTTTACGTATCCTGTGGGAGGGAGGGTCAGCTGGGAGGCGTGAGCTGGGTGGAGGGGCGGGCTGGAAGGCACAACAAACAAGATGGCAGCAAAACTAAACGAAACAGGACGAGATTGGGGTGGGCAGAGGCGCAGGCACAATCAGGCACAGATAAGCACAAGCGCTACAGTATGCAGCACGCTTTGATTGGCACGATGTGGGCTCTACAAAAAATAGCGTAACGCTAAATTAGGCAATGCTGTTCCCATGAGGAGCAGGCCAAGACTGATTTGCATATGGCTGGGTCTGAACTGGGGTGACTAAGTGAGCAGAAGAACAATGCTGGATGTAACTCAAATGTAATAGTGACTGGGGGTGAGTGTCTGAAAAGTTTCAGCGCTCTGTCCATCATCCTATTGTGTTTGCTTGGAAAATCCCTCCCCACATCCCACTCCTGTGTAAAGATATCCCCACACCCCCTACCGCTCGGGTCGGTTCTTGCCTGGGACTGGACAGCTCCACCCTCCCCTAAGGATTATTGGTCTATCAGTTCATTTAAGGGCATAGAAAGCAAAGCAAGGAGGTAGTGATAAGGCTTGACCCTAGTTTGTGCTAGATCGGAGACATAGCCTACCCCAAACATGGACTGAGGTCCCACCTATGACTTATCACCGCCGAGTAGAGTAGTCCTAAAGATGGTTCCCAGCCATGCTTCACTGACTTAATGCAGCACATTTGAGCCCCATAGATATGCTTTCAAAATGCTTCTCTTCACCTCCAGAGATTGAGAATGATCAGAGAGCAGGAGGGATAAGGTACTCTTCATACCTGTGGCACACAGCTGCCTAGTTCAGGTTTATTTATCCTTTATTCTATTCTTCTGGCTGGCAATGCCCATCGGAGGAAAATGCCCCCCAAAAGGAATTATTCTCTACTCCTCAACCAAAAGGGCAAGTGGTGGCAGGGCTGAAGGCTAGCACCTCTGATCCACCCTTTTATGCAGATATTCAGGTTCCCACTAATCCCCAGCCCCTCTTGTATCTGTCTTGTACTATCCAGGCAGCCACTACTCTGCTGACACATTGCCAGTCAGCGCCGTGTGATCATTGTCATGCTCACAAACTTAGTACCAATGACAGTGATTGTAGCATTGTCCCTCATTCCTTCTGGGTGCCCCAAGTTTTCTACTGATGAAGTTATATCAGGAACCTCACACCGCTGCATTAATGTAGAGACTCAAGACCTGGCTTCAGTGCCCATATTTTATATTTTCGCATCGTCAGAAAATCATGGTCCCTACAAATAGACCTAGATGCAAATAATTTGTCAGATTTTTTTTAAACACTACTAATAATTTATCATGTCTCTTTGTATGGCAGAGCATGTTTGACGTTTATTTGTGTACATTTCTATAGTTTTTTTAATTGTGAACTCTCCGTTCATCCTTGAGCTATACCTCTAACACAAGAGCACAGCTTTTAATATTTCTGTGACCCTTTACAGTACATGGTAGAGGGTGACACGAGTGCTCCTACGCCCCTCACATCTAATGCTAAAAAAGGCAGTCCGCCTAAACTATACTGTTACACTGATTTTGTTTCAAATGCTATTTCCTTGCACATATGGGGTCATATTATATGAAGTGCCCCGGGGGTGCACCGGGCGTTTGCGTCCGCTTTGCACGCCCCAGGGCCCTTTGGAATTATAGAAGGGGACGCAGATGCTTATGCTTCTTCTTCAATAATACCAATAACGTTGGCGAACTTAAAGCGCCAGCACTACCTTCGGAGGGTGCACCCCTATGCAAATTTGGGAATTTCTTTCACTCTGCGCCCGTGCCATAATACAGACGCTGGCACAGAGGCAAAGAAGCTCTCAGGAGGCGCACTAAAAGGTGGGGCCCTGTCAGTGCGCCGCCTGATGACATTTCTCTCTCAGGGGAAAGGGGATCCCATGGACCCCTCAGACATCCCCTTGCAGGCGTGGGCAATCACGGACTACACCCGTCTGCAAGGGGATCTCCATTTCCTTGTGAAAGTGCAGGCGGGTGCTGCCTGCACTGTGAAAACACTGAGCAGCTGCTACATGTTTTTACTAACCATGAGTGTCGGACTATGCTACGCTTGCGGAGCCTGCGTTGTTTGCGCTGCTACGCGAATTGCACATAGCACAGTGCAAAAACACGTAGCAAAGTGGCCATGTTTTGCTTGCTCGCGATCCTCAACGTCAAGTTGGCGACCGCGAGCGAGCAAAATAACATCCCGGAGAGACTTTTTCCTCGTTCGCGATCAACAACATCACGTTGCTGAACGCGAGTGTGGAAAATAAACCTCCCGGCGAGATTCTCAACGCTGGGGAGTCAGGTTTCTCATTGCGAGTGGTCGCGTGTGCTCGCGACCGCTTGCGATGAGAAACTACCAGTCTGCGTTGAGAAAGCTGCTGCTCGAATACAAATTTACCCGAGCGGCTGAAAACGACGGCTTGCACTGTGCTAGATGCGGTTTGCAATGATTGCACAGTGCGGACAAGCATCCGGCACTGTGCAATCAGTGCGAACAGCATTTTTCCTACCGTACTACGCAGTTCGCGTAGCTACGCTTAGCTTGCGAAATGCACTTCGCGTAGCTACGCGTAGCGCTACTACGCAAACTACGCCCAGGGTTAGTTTTCACTTGAATGAGCTGCCCTAGGGGCAGCGCGAGTTGGCGGCTACCTTTGGGGTAGAGAATATATCCTAACAGGGCGCATTGTCATTTTTTTAGCCCGGCCCACCTTTTAAAAGGTGCGCCGGGCGCAAACAATGACCATGCGTAATACGGCCCCTGGTATTCTTCTCACAGTGGCACTACATGAGTATATGAAGCAGCTGCTTTAGCTCCATCTGCATGAATCTGATACTTTTCTTTTCATCGATTTTACCAGTTGGTTTTTCTCTCGTTTTGTTTAAATCATACCATTTTTCAATTAACATATTTTCTAGGGAATGAGCTTTGCAGGTGTAAGTGTATTATAATTTATAGTTCACAGAGCATGTTCCTCCCCCTTTCTATCACTTCATTTTTATGTCCCATCAATATATGTGCGTCTATATGTATATTCCTATTTATATACCGTAGTTATTTGAATTAACTACTTGGTTAATTTAAATCTATTAAATAATATCTATCTTTCCATTTACTCATATCTATTGAACCCTATGTGCCTGTTTACTTAAATCTGTTTCACATGTATATAGCCTAACATAAAAATGGCTCAGGCCTTGTTCGTCTATTTTGGTTATTAAAGAAGCACTTGCTTCCTCTTGGGATCAAAATATCAAGGAGGTTGTGTTGTCATATGCACTGAAATGGCAAATACTGTGGAGGACACAATCATTATTTAAAATGTTTAATCTGTAAATAAATTATTATTTATGTCGATCTATTTCTTTTTGATTTGTTATTGTTCATGTATAAGAATGAACCATAAAGGTGGATATGATACCTACAGTGCATTATAGCATGATGTGGGATTGACGTTATGTGGTAAAAACAGATGACTTGACTCACCAGCATCATTGCATTTTACACGGATACATCACATATTGGACTAAATGCCCATGCAGACCCATTTTGTGATGTACAATTTCACAGGGAAAGTTATCTAGGACATTTTGTAAATGGACTTACTGAAGCTATTGACATTCCGGTATTGTAGCAGTGACTAAGAGTCTGGAATATGTCCACTGCCTAGAGTGCAATTTCTCTAGTATTTTTGTTATTAATTTGAAGTATAAGAAATGTGAGGTTTGCAATTTTACTTCTGAAATTGATGCTGCTATGTTTTCAACCCCCTTAGTCTAACTAGTTTCCAAAATTTGTGACTGGGGCCATCTGCCAGAAGACTCATTAGGTATTGGAATTACTTTTGCTTCTTTTTACACATGTCATTATAGGAATAAATTTTCAGTTGGATTTCTGATTTCCTCTCTTGGGTAATATGTTGTATTTATTTTTTTATATTGAATTATTCCTGCTCTGAATGTATTCCAGCCTGTATGCAGACTATGCCGATTCTAACAAGCTAAAACACTTTCTAAAATGGTGAAAGTTGAATTTCTTACCACGGATGGGACTATCTTTAGTATGTGAAATATATTGAACCTGTTCTTTTCTGTGCTGCAGGAGCTCTATAAAATGTTTGTTTAGTCAGAAAAATATATGTTTTTTTATGGTTTGTTCTTCGTTTGTCAATACAGATTTTGATCTTCGGACACTAAAGGTGTTGTGGTTTCTTGCAACTTTCAAATCGTGATTGTGGAATGAGTTATTTCAGTGTCTGATTGTACGGCTAGTATTTACCATGGTCCCATCTGAATTTATGCTTAGATTAGAATGTGTAGATTCCATCTTTGAGGCTTCTCAGCATTCCAGCATTATAGCACGATACAACTTACTTTGTCACACTGGCCCAATTGTGAATCAGTGTTTGGCCAATTATCCAGTGGGTAGTAAATCATGACACCTTTTACTATGTTTCTATATTCCTGATTTTTTTGGTACAGTTTGAATTACAAATTGTATGCTTTTGTGCAAAGTTAGAATACCTCTTTTCACAATGCATCATTGAAAGAAAAATGTGTTTGAAGAAGTCAAAATAACCAGATGTAACAATGGGAAACCAGTTGGCGGATTATTTGTTCTCTACCTGGTAGGTCTTCATTTATTGATCATGCTTTCTTTTCTGCATTCATTACCCATTCAGTTAATTTTTCCTCACTCCATGACTAATTTAAAAAATCAGCGTTTTCTCCTAATTTAACATTTTCATATTTTTTGAAGTTCCCCAGGTGCATCCAATTTTTCAGCTTTACCAAAGATCTCTCCATCACTGTCAAATAATTATAACGGCTTCAACAACCGAAAGTAAGCATCGTCTCTTAAGAACCATTTTATGTAATCTATTAGACACATTAAGGCAGATTTACTGTGTACCTTTTGTTACGGTTGTAAGTAAGGTGTGTTTGTCCAATCAGAACTATAGATCAAATACTCCCAAAATAAAATAGTTTCTAGGGTTAGGATATACAAACTTCCATAATTACATAACTAATAAAAAATATATTACTTACCAATTGTTCAAATTGATTAGCTTCGTATGTTGTATAAATACATTTGAAAACTGGTACAATATTTCATTACAATTCAAAGCTCCAACATAACTGAAAAACACAATGCAGTTTTTCAGTAGGATTAACTATAGAAGGGGTTTGCCAAGTAAATATAACCCATCACTTGATCCAATATACAAATTGTGGACCTATGTAGGCTTTCTTTCAGTTTTGGAAGGTGTATCCATCCATTCTTGCAGGGTTTACCTTTCAGTTACTTGTACGTTTACGTGTGTTAGATTGAATATTATTTACTGAACGAATTTTTACACTTAACATCAACTTCAATTCACAAAGGGCAACACTATTGTTTAGGGACATGACACATGGTTATAATGTAGCATTGCCAAAACCTCTGAACAAGAAGGGAAATACAGAGGAAATTAATTTTTATTTGGTTGTTCACTTTGGTGTTGAAACATCTATGCTTAATCACCATTTCCGCCTTGCAGCCACATGTTACTTTTACATTTTCTTTTGTATGAGCTCTGGGAGTTTCAGATGGTGTCCATTGGTGTGAAAGAATCATGTTGGTGCATAGTTCCTACTTTATGCATTTAGAACATCAACCGTACACAAATCTAGGTATCAGTGACCTCTTACCATCCAAGCAGGAAAGGATTGTAAGTGTTGAGGTACAGTTTGTGTCTGCAAATAATAAGTTACACAAAGATGGTCCTATCCAATTAACCAATTTTATAGATATAATTGGCAATTAAGTACGTGTTTCTGGGTTTTGACTTTGCAGTGTATACAGAGCAATCTGCCATATCAGGCTGCTATTTCTCTCTCACACCTCACTGTCCTTGTTGCCTGGAATAAAGCCATGGAAATGAGCACACAAATGCATGACACAGGGATTGCCTGCTGTAATTGTGTCTGTTGGCCATATTTTTCAGGATGATGCTGCACAGCTAGAGATTGAACATACTATTGAGAACAATTGTTGTAGGATTCTTAAGCACTGATGCATCTTGCTTTTTGGGTAGGTGCAAAGATGTGGGCAAAGTCCAGTGTTTCGGTGTAACAATGTGGGGAAGGGATTTTATTTAAATGAAGAGGAATTACAACTTGACTCAGAATTACCCAGCCTTTCCTTCCTATGCAAAACTGTTAAACTGTGAAACTGAATTTTGTATGGAAAGGTATACCTGCTTCATTAACCCTCATGAAGAGCTTTTGAAAATCAGTCATCTTTTTGTGAAACTTTTACCATAAGCTGCTTTATTCTTCTTAATTGCTTTGGAAGAGGGGCGCTGGAGTGATTCAATGAATAATCTTGATAAAGTGGTCCCAACATGTCTTTGATATTAGGGTACTTTATAGCACATTCTCCCCCATTCCCTAGTTGTAGCACTGTATGAATCGTTGGTCATTCTGGTTTCCAGAATGAATTAAATTATAGATGTAACCATGTAACCATATGTTTTTAAAATCACAATTTGATGAGTGATCTGAGTTTTTCCTGGCAAGTTCACCTATTTCTTTTGTGGATAAGATGTATATAGGATTTTAATGAAATCATCAACTGTTTCCTAAACCTCATTTTCCTGGTAATTTTCTTATGTAATTTAATTAATATGAACCTTCATTTGCTACACCACCATCCTCGACACAACAGCTGCCTTCACGATTTCATCTCCAACTTCAACACCTGGATCATTGCCTGTGCAGATACCCTCGCTCCTCTCAATGACACCAAAGCCTTGAAGACATGACTGCAAGGTATTTGGTAAATAGAAGAGCTCAGGCTCATAAAACGCCGCTGCAAGCAGCTTCGACACAGACAGAGACAAAGTCAGAACAACAACCAGCAAGAACGCCTACAAATCTGCACTCAGGCAACCATCATCAAATCTGAGACGCCAAATGCTGCATGCACACCAACCACAACAAAAATGGCACTGACAGCACCACGGTAATCTTTGCCATAGTAAAAGACTTCACTTCGCCGGCAGCAATCTGCACCACACAATTCTGTGTCAGGACCTCTGCACCCAGCTGCCCCTATTCTTCTGCAACTAGATCACCACCATCTACAAACATTGAGCCCCACTGGACTGTTTCACTCTTCAGTGTTCCTGTCCATCGCTTCCAAAACCTTTAGGCCCACCTTCACCATCTGGCCTACCAGCACCACTAAAGAAACCACAACCATGCAGTCTATACACTCCGGGGCACCCTTGAAGCCCTGCCCTCATGTCCCATTCCTCAAATGGTTGAACCCCATCATCGCAGCTCTCACCCCAATCCTGAACCACTCAGTCATCTCAGCCACCTCCACCGGCAACTGGAAGCACACCACAGTGCTCAACTTCCTTACCCTCAGCACATACACAGACTCTAGCCAATTACTAGCCTATCTTCCTGTTACTCCACTTGGCAAAAGTAGTGGAAATGATGATAAATCAACACCTAGTCTCACACCTCACTAACCACCACCTTCTTGACACCACTTAATCTAGATTCAGACCAGATTCAGAGACCACCCTCATTGCAGCCACAGATGACAACCAGATGATTAGGGACAGAGGTGACACTGCAGCCTTCATACTACTGGATCTTTCTGCAGTCTTTGCCACCGTTTTTCACCCATCCTTATTATGCATTAAGCTGGCATCCAAAGTCCCGCACTTCAATGGATTTGGTTCTTCCTGACAGTCTACACCCAGTCATTCAGCCTGGCCCCCTTCAACTCTGACGCCATCAACCTCATCTGCAGAGTTCCACAAAGATCCTCACTCATACCCTCTCTGCTCAATGCCTACATGACCCCACTAGCCAGTTTCGGAATCCGCACCAGAGCCTATGCTGATGACACCCAGCTCATATTCCCCCTGCTCTGACAAGATGCAAGAATCCCGGAGCAATTTCTCCACCTGTTTGACTGAAGTTGCCAGATGGATGAAAACTACCTGCCTCAATTTCAAAACAAACAAGACAGCTGCAGTAATCTTAAGCAAAGACACAACACTCTAGAACTACACCTAGTGTCCTGCCGAACTCGGACCCCCGCCCTTCACGGCAACCCAAGTAAAGAACCTCCGAACAGTAATCAGCAACCAGCTCACCATGTCCCGCCAAGTGAATGCAGTCTTCATCTCCTTCTTCCTTACTCTCAAGATGCTCATGGAGATCTTCAAATGGCTCCCTGCAGAACTGTCACCCAAGCTCTCATCACCAGCAAGCTAGACTACAGCAACACACTGTATCCTAGAATCAACACTCACCTGACCAGAAGACTCCAGACCATACAAATCTCAATGGCCAGGCTCTACCTTAACCTCCCACCCGGAACTTCACATCATCTTGTACCTCTAAGAGCTAAACTAGCTCCCAATCTACCTACAAGCACTTGTCAAACTCCTTACATACACATAAAAGCATTGCACAAAATTGGCCCCACATACCTCAACAACTGTTTAAATGTCCACAAACCTACCAGACCTCGCCACTCAGCTAGACTTTTAGTCACCTCCCAAAGCATACTCAGAACCCGATCCGGTGGTTGCACCTTCTCCTTCTCTCCTAAAACCTGGAACAGCCTGCCTCTGCATATCAGAGCCTCCTACTCTGTTCTTGAATTCGCCAGGAAACTAAAAGCCTGGCTCTACACCTAGCCCGACCCTTGCTTGGCCAAAACAGCTCTTGCTTCAGTTCCAGGATGCCCTCCTGGGAGAGTTGTGCGCTATATAAATACACAACATGCCTGGCCCTGCTAATGAAAGAAATTGCTATCTTGTGGTTCTTAAAGTGATTGTTCTAATTATCTTCTCCTTTATAACTCTGAAGACCCATCCAAACCTTTAATGGTAGTGTCCACCTCTTTATAAAAAATAAAAGCCATTATGTTGCTGGTGTAACAGCCAATCGTTGCCCTATCTCTAGTCTGCCTGGCCGAGCAAGAGTTATGCAAGCAATATCAGATCCATTTGAAGCACCTTAGCATGGTTGACACTCATCAGCCTGCACTCAGAAAACAGAAACTTATTTTGCGCGATATCCATGACTGATTTTATATGCAAGAGAAAGTGGAATTTGACAGTTTATTTGAATTATGGCCTTTGCTAGAGCATATTCAAACTGAAATTAAGCCAAAAGGAAAATAATGGATACTGTATTTTTGAACCCTATCCCAGATTTAATTTCTGTTATTTGCTGAGGCTTAGCATTTTGGCATTGACTGAAGCTAAACACAAAAATAACAATGGTGAGAGTAAAGGCCACACCATTTTGTTTCAAGCTGACAACCCTGCGATTTAACCACCACTGTTCACCATCAAAAATATAGCACATAAACATGATTTAGTTGTTCCATGCAGCCATGGTGTCTCGAGTGGACAGCACAAACACCCGTAAGTTGACCGGCTCAATTTAATGATTGCAGTTACTCTAGAACAAGTTAGAAATCACTGTTTGGAAACTCAGGCACCATTTCTCCCTGACAGAGAGCTGTTTGCATTGAATTCTGGTAGGAAAAAAGCATTCATTTGAAAATCTTGACATTGCCCCAAATCAATTTAAGAAAGTTGCTTTTGTCATTCTTCAAATTAAATCTATTACACCAGGTCCGAGGATACTTTTAGTGCCCAAACTTATAGCTGATGATTTAATACAATCAATTTTGTTGTGTGGTTGTTAATTTTAGTGGATCTTGTTAAACCACACAAATTTCAGGAATTGCTAAGGACTGAAGGTTTTTGCAGGTCTTTTGCACGGGATCATACAAATCAGTGTTTGGCTTTATTACACTCTTGAACCCCTTGTAACATTCCAGGTTGATGCAAGCCATACGCTGTGAAACTGCCACTGGGATACAAGTGGTGCATGACATAAAAAATCCAGACTTCAATGCTTGGCTCCAAGTGTCTGTCACTGAAGAATTTTTAGTTAAGTGGTAGTTGTGGAATCAAAAGCTTTGTGCTTCCCTCTCTTCCTAAACCTGTCGAGGAAGAATTAGTGGTGTAGGTTTAGTGATTGAGTTTCATACGAAGGAACTAGAGGTCCGTGACCTTTTATACAGTTTTAATTACATTTAAACACATTTGAAATTTAATATTTTCTAAAAATCAATAGCAAATGGTAAATACTTTGATTTTCTTTAAATAATGGGTGATGTTGACAGAAGGACCAGAATTACTGTCATCAATTTGGTGATTTTGCTTTTTTCAGTTGGTTGTTGCTAAAGTAGACTGGTCAAGCCCAATTAATAAAATGCACTGAATACACACTTATCTCAATATCCTATGATCTGCCCACTTGTATCCTATTTTTTACCTTCCTAATGCTAGTTTATTAGTTGCTGCTTCCTTTTAAACTGTGAAGCAACTGTTCCAGTTTAGTATGTGCAAGAAGAGAAACTGTTCCTTCACGGTCTTCAACTTCACTTGCAGTAGTTCATATGGCATTACCTTTGCACGTTTCTGCCACTGCTGCTGTTATTCAAATTCTGTTTTGTTGCAGGTTTTTTATATAGTGAAGCTATTGTCAAGTCATAGCCTCTTGCTACTTCCACAAGCAAGTGAGAGATGTCATTGGCCACCCCAACAAGTTTAACTGATTGTGCTTGGAGCTTTAAGGGTTATCTACATTGGGGCTCTTTGAAAAGGAAAGGGGGGGAGTTTAGGACCTCTAAACCTAATCTGTGTGTTATACATATTATGTGTTTTCTGCAAGATATTTTTTTGTACAAGATAATATACCCTCTGCCCAAACCCAGTCAGCTATATAGTGCTGTGTGTAAAATTATACATTCTCAAGTCCTAGACTTCCGTTGAGGAACAGAAATAGTGTTCTTCCATTGGTATTGGTGAGGCAAATGTACATTAGTTCTGTGTTGAGATGTTGTCTTAGTTTCTCTAGTCAAGGCGGTTTCTTTTTTAACCTAAGATCTAGTGGGCAAAGGCCAAGAAGATGCCTTGTCAGAGGCTGCTTGCACATAGACTGCTTTGTCCTGTTCTCAGGGTCTTACTATGTGCCAGTTCCGTTGTGTTTACAAAATACCACCCTCTCGTTATCCTGGGTGTACATTGTTCACCATTGTCACCAGTCCTCATGTTTCATTTCTTAGTGTTCCTCTTTTTCCATATGTATTGATCTTGTAAATCATAATTGAGGCCCGTAGTTCTTTGGGTCTGTCTCCTCAAAATAATGTGCTCTATAGGCGTGGGTAGCCTCCAGTCTTTCTTGTCTGGTGCCCCTGTCTTTGAGACTTATTAAGTTCATAGAATAGACTGCCATCATTTTTCCAGTAATCACATTCCAGGTCTACTCCCAGGACACTGCAAGGACGAGGTTTCTCGTCGTCTCCCCGCCAACCCTGTCTTCTGCATACAGATACTGCCCCCTCTACTTTTTCACTGCAGTAGTTTCACATTGGTGGAATATTGGACAACTGACCATGCTTGAAACAAGATTTTCAGGTATTCTTAGCTTATCAAAAAGTTGAATTACTCCTTTATATATTGGGTCATTTGTTTCAGGTTTCGATTTATGGGAACCACTGGTTTTCTCAAATTGTGCCATAAATTTATAATCTGTATTACAATCACTGGAAATCGAATCATTGTATCGTGCATGCAGTTTCTCAACAGTCGAGGTGGCACTCCCATGTGAAAGTTAAGTAAAGCATTTTTGTGCTGCTTGTTCTCAGTCTGATGATTCAGAAAAGGGGGTGGTGATGAACAGAGTGTCTGAATTAAGCAGACCACTCTTACCCAGTCCAAAGATCAGGGCTTGATCCATCACCGTTTTTTAGCTCACTGCACCATCCCAGCTCAGAACCTGGCTACATGCAAATTAGTCTGACCCTGGCCCAGTGCATCATGGGAACAGGGCACACCAAACTACCAAGCCAATTCTTATACTGAGAAGGAAACAAGCTTCCGGGACCGGTTTCTGGCATTTCAGCCGTCTTCGGCCCGGCTTGCTTGAATCCTGATGGTGCAATGAGCAAGGGACTCACATCTGAGTATACCCTTCCACGCTTATGGTGGACAAAAACGATTCAGAAAAGGGGGTGGTGATGAACAAAGTGTCTGAATTAAGCAGACCACTCTTACCCAGTCCAAAGATCAGGGCTTGATCCATCACCGTTTTTTTAGCTCACTGCACCATCCCAGCTCAGAACCTGGCTACATGCAAATTAGTCTGACCCTGGCCCAGTGCATCATGGGAACAGGGCAGACCAAACTACCAAGCCAATTCTTATACTGCAAAGGAAACAAGCTTCCGGGGACCGGTTTCTGGCATTTCAGCCGTCTTCGACCCGGCTTGCTTGAAACCTGATGGTGCAGTGAGCAAGGGACTCACATCTGGGTATACCCTTCCACGCTTATGGTGGACAAAAACGATTCAGAAAAGGGGGTGGTGATGAGCAGAGTGTCTGAATTAAGCAGACCACTCTTACCCAGTCCAAAGATCAGGGCTTGATCCATCACCGTTTTTTAGCTCACTGCACTATCCCAGCTCAGAACCTGCTACATGCAAATTAGTCTGACCCTGGCCCAGTGCATCATGGGAACAGGGCAGACCAAACTACCAAGCCAATTCTTATACTGGGAAGGAAACAAGCTTCCGGGGGCCGTTTCCGTGTTCTCAGTCTGTACATTGGCGAGCTATTAAACAGCCTCGGCGAGCAAGTACTATGCTTTTTGTGATGTTCCCAGGATTGCAATAACCTGTTGTCTTTCTCACTACATTAGGAACTCCTGATATCTTTGCATTTCTTTTTCTGGACATAAGCATTTAAAATATATTTTTGATATCTTTTTCGCTCAATCCTAGCTGTAAGCAATTGCTATCTATTTCAGTGTATTGTCAGGCATTTCTGTGGTTTGCTTAAAAGGCATAAATATTGCAATATAGTAAAAAAAATCCTAGCTAATTTGAAGGAAAGTTTCAATTCTCTTAAGAGCACGGAGGGGACGATTATGCTTTCCAACTTCTCTTTATTCAGCTTGATTATAAGTAACAAACCTTTAACTACTTCTCCCGTGATCTACAGGGACAGCAGTAGTTAAAAACACAACCAATCATGTATCCTCATGTACATAACACTGTCCTGACAGCAACCCTCTTCTTCTTTATTTATTTATTTATTTATTATAAAGTTTTGTATAGCGAGAACAAGACCCGTGGGTATCAGAGCACTTACCATAAAAAGCAGGTTACATATAAACAAAATACTAACACTTATAAAAACAAACAGATATGAGGTAGATGATAATATGATTGTGATAGTGCATAAATATATATATATATATATTCCTAATATACGTGCAATTTGCAATTAAGAGGTAAGTTATGGCTTAACCTATGTCATAAGCCATATACACCGACATAAGTGAGGTAGGAGATTATAAGGTTATGGCTATGAGATAAAGATATACTTTCACATTGACTTGAAGTAGCGGTAAGGATACATCTTAGTCATATACAAAGTGCCAATCTTGTGTTCATCGAGTAGCCTTCATATTATTCATGTTGAAGCTTACCCATCTGAAGACATAAATGTACTGTATTAGGGCAGCACTAAATCATAACAGTGAATAAAAATCGTCCCTATGTAAGGTATTTACTCATCATATGGCTCTTCACTTCCCGCTTAAATGTTGCAATATTATGAATCTTCCTAATTCTTGGCGGGAGGGAGTTCCAGATTCTGGGGGCCGCTCCTGAGAATGCTCTGTCATAAGTCTTTTTCTTTCGGAACATGGCTGGCCGCAACAGCAATTCCTTGGCACTACTAGCTGGTCTGTTACCTCCAGATAACTCAATTTTCTTGGCTAGGTATCTTGGGGTGTTGAAGTGGAGCGCTTTATGGGTGATACATGCTAACTTCATTTGAATTCTGGCTTCATAAGGTAGCCAGTTTAATGCTTTCAGGTGAGGAGATATATGATCAAATTTCCTTGATCCCGTGATCAGTCTTGCCGCTGCGTTGAGGCAGGCTTTTAGTGGTGCTGTGGACGTTTTTGGTAAGCCTGCTAAGGTGGAACAACCATATTCAATCCTAGAGATAACTAAGGATTGGATTGCCAGTTTTAGATCGGCCTCAGAGATGTAAGGTTTCAGTTTCCTTAAGTAGTTAAGGTGGAAGCGTGCACTTTTAGCCATTGAATTAATGTGGGCTTTCATGTCGAGGTTCTCATCTAAGGTGATTCCTAGTGATTTGGCTGATTTGACTATGGTTGGAGTGCAGTTTAGCGCAGTCACCAGTTTGGTCCATTTCTTTATTTCCGTATGGCATCTTGGTGGTGCAATTAGTAGGAACTCTGTTTTGTGAGCATTTAGCTTCATATGATTGGTAGTTAACCATTGCAATGCCATCCCTAGTGACTCATTAGTTCAATGTCTTCAAGGGAAGCGATCTTAATGTAAATTTGCGTGTCATCTGCATACATGTGGTAAGATATCTGTGATTCTCGGAGAATTTTTGTAAGGGGTTCGACATACAAGTTAAACAGATCTGGGGATAGCGTCTATCCTTGAGGGACTCCTATTGAGTTAGGGCATGGAGGTGAGATTGAATGGTTGACCAGAAATCGTTGTGTTCTGTTCCGTAGGAAAAAATCAAACCATTTCAGCACATTTCCAGATAGTCCCATTCTATCTTGGAGCCTGGTCAGTAATGCCTCGTGATTTGCTGTGTCAAATGCACACGACAGGTCCAGGAGAATCAGTAGGCATGCTTGATTTTGGTCTAGGGCTTGTAGCGCGTCATCAACAATATGGAGGATCGCTGTTTCCGTGCTGTGACCTGCTCTGAATCCTGATTGGCAATTGTCTAGTAAGGAGAACTTGGTGATGTGTTGGCTTAGTTGACCCTGCACACATTTCTCAATTAGTTTGGCCAGTAAAGGGATGTTGGTCACTGGACGAAAGTTATTCGGATCTGTTGCATCCGCTGTAGGTTTTTTGACTATGGGAACCACTTGACCTGTTTTCAGGCAGTCCGGTAGGATCCCTTGTGATAATGATGCATTTATTATTTTGGTCCAGATTGGAACCACAATGTGGCTGATTTCTCTTAAACATTTTGCAGGTAGGGGGTCGTGATAGTGGTTGTTAGGTTTGATTTCCGACAGCGTTTTGGCGATCTTGTACTGGTCATATAGTTCGAATGTGTCCCAATTTGCCTTGTTTTTTGTCTTAGTACATTCTATTGACAAGTTGGCATCGCTCATAGGCAAAGATTGGGTAGGGAGGTCAGCCGCGGCGCTTGTGAGCTCTACTTCAAGCGATTTTGCCTTCTCCGTGAAAAATGTGGAGAATTCTTCACAGCCTAAAGATGTATTTGTATTCTCTTGAGCGGCTTTGGCTAGTTTGCTTGATTGTTGCTTTAGGATTTCAAAGACTTTTCGTGGTCTGTTTTTGGCATTATCCAGTTCTAATCTTATAAATTCCTTTTTGGAATTGATGACCTTTTTGTTATATTGGTTTCTAATTTTTCTAAGGGCTTTCAGCTCAGGGGATGATGGGTGCTGTCTCCATTTCCTTTTGGCCATTCTCAATTTCCTTCTGTTTTCATTCAGTGATCCATTAAACCAAGGATTTTTTGTCTTCTCCGTGACTCTTTTCAGTTTTAATGGCATGGTGTTGTTGACTATATTTCCGACTGATGTTATGTAGTGATCCGTCAGCTCATTTACATTCTGTAGGTAGGTAGGTGGCTTTGGGTCTCGCTCACAGCTTTCAACCAGTAGTTCAATATTAGCCTCTTTTGTGTCTCGAATCCATTTTTTGAACTTGAAGGGTTGCACAGTCATGCCCTTTTTCACTATGGGTATCGCAAATGTTATGGCATGATGATCGGACCAATCACACGGGGCTATAGAGAGGATCGATGTATCTTTGTCTCTTGGATTAATCCAGTCTAACGTCGCTCCTTTCAAGTGTGTAGGTTGTGTGCATGCTTGGGTTAGGTTTAGCTCAACAAGGAAATCTTTAAGCGTATTAACCTGTTTGTCATTGCAGTCGTCCCAATGTAAATTGAAATCGCCTAGGAATATGTTATTGGCATCGGTGTTAGAGTAGGCAGTTATGATCTCCATTAACTGCTCTGTGAACTTTGCGTTATCTCCTGGAGGATGGTAAAACCCATGCAAGTTGCATCTTTGATTGCTTGCCGCTCTTATATTAAGCCCTAGGTATTCACAAGATTCTAAGGGGTCGGCTTGAATTTCTTTGACCTCAATCTCCGATCGGTGGAGGCAGGCTATACCTCCTCCTGTCTTTCTTAGTCTATCTAGTCTCACAATGTTATATTGAGGTGGTACTGGATCCATGGTTGAAGATGATGATTCTGTTAGCCAAGTTTCAGTAAGGATTGCCAGATCAATTTTCTTGTTGATGATGAGGGCTGCTATGTCTGATGCATGTTTGGTAGCCGATCGACAATTGAGTAGAAGGCAAGTCAGGGGTTTCCCTGAGTTACTGAGGTTCATATTTTTGGATTCGGATGTTATTAACTGGACATGTTGTAGAATGTGGAGGTTGGGTTTTCTATTATTCTTTCTGGATGTTCTGTTAGAATCGATTGTTACTGTTTTGATTCATTCCTCACTCTCACGGTCCGATGGATCATAAGTTTGGAGTAAAGCAAGTATTTCCTCCTTTGTCAAGGATTTCGTCCTATCTGGTCGGTTGTGTCTATTTGCTAATGGCATGGCTATCTCGTTAATTATTCTTTGTGAGGAGTGTACGAGATTCTGGATATCCGTGACCTTAGAGTGCGTGCTTACCGTCATCTCCAACATTTTTTCATTCGTTTGTGAGGTATTACTTGCTTCTTGTGCCAGGTTGCCAACTAGCTTCTGGGGCTCTTTAATATCTTTCTGGTTTCGAGGAGGCTTCTTAGGGATGATTAATCTGTTTATCCGGGGTTTGCATTTTGCTCTTATCTGTTTTTGATCTGTTCTCAGTGCTGCAGTCCTTTTCTTTATATCCCTTGTTTGGTTGTCAGTTCTGTTGCTATTTGAGATGACAAGAGTGCTATCTAGGTTATGTGATGCTAGGGGTGTTTTTGTGGGTGAGGATCTACAAGACTCTAGCATTGTACTTGAGAGATGTAGCGGAGCGTTGGTATCTTCTATTTTCTTCGATTCCCGATTAACATAGAGTGATTCACTCAGGGTCGATGTACGCTCTATATGGCAAGTCGCACCTTTTGGTGGCGGCGTTTGTTCTTCCCTTCTGAGCTGGTCCTGCTCTTTGTTCACATGATTAATAGTTCTCTCTGGCCTTTCTATCTTGTTCTCCGGTACAATCAGTTCTATTTCGATTATATCTCTCGGACTAGCGGTTTGATCATGGTGGCCTCCAGTTCGATTGGCGTCTCTGGTAGTAATAATATCATTGTTGTCAGGAGTGTCTTCTGATGGGGTCCGGTGTTGTTGATAACTTAGTCCCTCTAGTGAATCTTTTATCGTTTGGAATACCTTGACAAACTTCTCTAGTTCGCTGTTCCCTGCTTGTATCAGCACTATTCCAGTTTTGTAAATGGTAATGCATAGTTCTGCTCTGCATCTTTTTGATGATGAGTTCATTATTTTTGTGCCATGTGGGATGTTTTTCATAGCTTTTATGGAAAGCATTCTTGTAATGGCATTGCGCCATTTAGCCGTTTTATTTGTGTAGAATATTAGGTCGTTCATTATAATGCCTTTAACTATATTGAAATACGGGTCAGAGAACATTGTGTCCGGGTTTTTTCTTAGGGTGTTATGTTTGAACTTTTTGGCTGTGTTTTTGGTTAGGTTAGAAGGATATTCTATGCTCAAGGCATTAGAGCCAGCAGCCGCTAGATGACTTTCATCCATTTTTGCTCCGCGTTGTAGGTCTTATGGTGACTCTTCTCTGTTGATTCCGAATATTTCCCCTACTGATGTAGTATAGTTGTTCATACAGATAAAGATTTCTTTTTCCAGGTCTTAAGGTGACTCTTCTCAGTCTGACTCCTAATTGTTCTAGCGGTGGTAGATATAGCTTTCCTCTTTCGAGTAATTTTCTTTTTTTTTTTTCAATCCGTTATTCCTTTAATAATATTGGATCCAAATAAGAGTAATTAATTAAATAGCCCTTGTTGTGCTCTGGGTAGTATGGTGTAAGTCTAGTTGTTACAATATGTCCGCTGTTTTGGTTGTGCTTCTTTGGAGAGAGGACTTTCTCTATTTTCCCTTCCCTCACCAGATAAGGGTCTAGGTTGGCTCCTTTCTCTATTTTTAGGATTTCATCAGGCCCCTTTCAATGTTAAAGCTGGGTTGTTGTCTCTCTATCTTCATCAGTGCGGTCGCCATTTTAAGGACAGGTGTGATTCCACTAGGCTTCCATATCCTTTCAAAATATAAAAAGTTCCTCATAGATATTCCTCGTATCTATTTCAGTATAAACTCTTCTACTCATGTTCAATCTTGTCTTTGTGTATTTCTGCACGCGTCTCCTGTTACCGCTTCAGTCGCCCATCTCGACTTTGTCTGAGTTGGCCGCCATCTTAGGGTCAGGCAAGCCGTATCTGGGTGTCAATTTCTGTTTTCTAAATTCCCAGGCAGCCGTGATTAAAATAGAAACGTCTCCGATTGTCAAGTCCTCAGGTACGCCGAGGATTCCGCCTGGGAGATCCAGACAGCCTCCACAATGACTCTCTCGTCTCTCACCTCCTTATCCCTTGTCTGTCTATAGTGTCCTTCCCATCCTCCAGTGCAGGATTCTCGGCAGCGCGTTAACAAAACTTCACAACGCTCCCTTGCTCCTTATTTTGCTCCCCAACAGCCGCTCCGGGACGTGCCCTGCTCCGCGTTCCCCGCCAAGGCTCTCTCCTGCCTCAATTCACAGTCTCTGTGACTGGTCTGTCTCCCCATTGCTCCTCCGCGGGACGCTCCACGGGATTCACAAGATTCGCTCCCGACACACTACAATCGTCTTCAAAGGATCCTCAACAATCGCATCTGTGGTATGGTGCCTCATTCCGGAGCCGCTTCTCTGTACTCCCTCTGGCCGATCCCCTGACCCCATCGAACCAACCGCCTGTCGAGCTGCCCAGTGGTCAGACAAAGGAGATTGCAGTAAGTAGAGCTCCAAATTCTATGTTTTTGGCATGTGTCGCCAGATTCTGTATTCCGGTCCAGGAAGGTGGAAGGCAGGTAGGCAGGCTGGGTGGTCTTTCTTCCTGCCACCAGAGTTAGATGTCCGTGAGTCCATCCATCACTCATGTTTCTGTCCCATTCCTTTGCAAACAGATAGAAAAATGGGTACCTCTGAATAATTACTCCATACGTGATTATTCAAACCATATGCATTAGCAGTGTCATTGCTTGAGCAAACCATGTTCATTCAGTATGCCATTGATATAACATTAGAAAAACAGAAAGGGACCCCTAAAAACTCTCAAGGGAAATAAGGTACTTATAACCGAAATAAAAGAAATTCCCTTGACCCAACTAATCAAATATCCATATGCAGTAGTTGACAATATAAAAAAAAATTGATTACTATATTCAATGTATATATTACAAACACATTTTATTAAAAATCATAGACTAGTTAAATACTGATTGGATCAATGTAGTCCTAGCTGTGTTTTTGAGTACAATGTCATGTGCATTTGTAAATGACAAAAGGCTGTGTCTTACATATGTGTTTGTCTCTATTATGCTGGTCATATTTGTAAACTGTTGTTAATCAATTCCCCCCTGGTTGACATGTACTGTATGTTTTAAAAAAAAACTTTTTTATTGTGAGGCTGTATGCGGTTTTAATCTTTCTGGAATAATATGTGAATATACATTTTTTTAAATAAAATGTGTTTGTAATATATACATTGAGTATAGTATTCAATATTTTTGTATTGTCAACTACTGTTTATGGATATTTGAACAGTTAGGTCAAGGTAATTTCTTTTATTTCTGTCATCGATATATAATCCAGGGGCGTGGCTAAGGCGCCGATGTAGGTGGAAGCAGGACTCCGGAGCTCCTCCGCGCCCGCCTCGCACCACCACATATCCTGCGCCCGACTCGAACCCCGAGCCCATAAAAGTGCCCAGGAGGGCATCAGGAGCACGCAGGGGGAATCCGGAGGACTGGGGGCCCCTGTATCTGCCCCCAGTGAACTTTCGGCGGAGAGCGATGCACCCGGGGAAGTGAGCGCCCAAAATGGCGGCCGCCGTCCCGGTCTGAAGCGACTGGCGACGGAGCCCGGGAGGTGACGAGGAGCCCTGTGACGCTGTGGTGGCTGTCCGTTTGCCGGCGGGGACCCCCTGAGAGCCGTCAGAGGTGAGGGGCACTGGCTGGCACCTTAGCAAGCGGGACCGGAGGACGAGAGACGGCCGGCTTGCCTGACCCTAAGATGGCGCCGCCCGAGAGCCATGGCGGCCGTTTGCGGAGCCCCTGGGACCTTGTGGAGCACTGGGCCCGCCCTCCTGGTGGTGGAATAGCCGAGGAGCCCGCGCCGCCGGTGGGCTGGTGGCGCTTGAGCGGCGACAGCGAGGAGAGCAGGGGAGGAGGCGCTGGCTACCCGCCCCCACGAGGTACCGGATCTGAAGGCGGGAAGGGGCGCCTACCTGGCCGCAGGCGCCCGCGAACAGCGCGCCGCATCCGGACTGGTGCTTGCAGGCGCGAACTCTGCCTGAGACTCCCGGACGTAGGGGGCCTCACCAGGCGACCAGACCCGGAGCCCTGGTGCCCCACGACCCTGGTGGAGCAGGACCTGGCCCTTGGGCTGCTTCTCGAACTAGACCCCGCGTGGCGCGGGCCCAGAGATACGCGTGAGCGAAGGGCCTGAAACGGAACTGGTGCGGAGAGCGGGAGCGCCGGCGGCCGCCGCAGGGGCACGCGAAGCTAGCTGCCCACCAGCATGGTACGAGGTGGCAGGAAGAAGGGCTTCGAAGCCCTGAAGCTGGATGACCCGGGACACCTCGTAGAAGACGACCCGCCGGGGGCGGGGAGCTCGACCCACCCGCGGGACCCTTCCCTGGGGGACATCATGCAGGCGATTGTGGCGTCGCGGGAAGCTCTCGAAAAGCGCATAGATACCATCGGATCGGACCTGACCCTACTGAAGGATGACCATAGGAAGCTAAAGGAGCGGGTGGCGACCTCGGAGGTCACCCTGAAATGTCTGCCTGGGGACGTAGCGGAGCTAAAGACAACACTGGCAGAAATGGCGCAAAAGGTACGAGTGCTGGAGCTCCGAGCTGAGGACAGTGAAGGGCACTCTCGGCGCAATAACCTCCGCCTCGTGGGGGTCCCCGAAAAAGTGGAGGGGCAGGACGCGGTCTCCTACCTGGAGGGCTGGCTGCGGTCTGAGGTGGCCCCCAGAAGGACTTTCACCGTTCTTTGCCATTGAACGAGCACACAGAGTCCCTGCGCGCCCCCCCAAGCCGGGGGGGCCGCCACGTTCGATTGTACTGCGTCTCCTGCACTTCAGAGACAGAGACCATATACTGCGGAGGGTGAGGGACATCCCGGACCTGAGAATCGACAACAGCAGGGTCATGGTCTTCCCGGACTTCACCAGGGATGTGCAAAAACAACGGGCCTCCTTCCTGGCGGTCAAGCGGAAACTGAGATCGCTGCAGCTACCCTACGCTATGCTGTTCCCGGCGCGGCTGCGGGTGGTCGCTGGGGAGCGCACCCACTTTTTCCTAACACCACAGGAGGCTTGGAGCTGGTTGGATGCCAGGGGGGAGCCGGGCACGGATCCCACGCCGCAGACCCCACCCAGGAGACGCTCCACGGAAACGACGCCGACGCGACGATCTGGCTCCCCATCGGGATGGCAGCAGGAACGAGCCAAGGCGGTACTGGCAGTGGCGGCCATCAGCCAGGGAGACGCCAGCCCCTCCAGTAGCGCATCGGAGCAGTCGAAGACCAGTGCTCCCAGCCCTGGCTCCAGCAGTGGGCACGAGCTATCAGAGACAGACCTGCCGGTGGTGACTCCCCAAACAGCGGATGGTATCCTTGGCTGAGCTGGTTCGTGTGACACTGGCCACATATGTAAGGTACTGGGGTACGGAGGGGGGCCGCTTCCGGACGCTATGCAGTGAGGTGCGGATACCCCCCAGGACTTATCACTGAGATCTTGGGGGAGGGGAGAGTCGGGGGACCTCTCCTGAGTGTTGTTGGGGGAGGTGGGGCGGGGGGCTTCGGGCCTGTCTGGGGCCAGCATCACTGCCACTCGAGCCCTATTCTGTAGTGATACGCTTTTGACACTTGAGTTTGGATGGGGTTTCCACGTTGGTTGTCTGTCCGGGGGTGTGGGAGTTGGGGTAGTTTGATTACGCAAGTTGGGGTGGGGGGGGACGAGGGTGGGGCCTAGGCGTGCTGGGGGGGTTGCTGAGAGGGTGAATAGGACATGGTGGACTCTACCATGGGATCCGACTTAGGCTACAAATGTCTCACATGGGATGTAAGGGGGATGCACTCGATGCATAGGCGACACAAGATCCACTCCTATCTGGTCAGGCGGGGCAATCACATCGCGTTCCTTCAGGAAACGCATCTGCTAGCTAAGGAAGAGAAGGCACTGCAGCGACGCTGGAGGGGGCAGGTCTATCACACTGGCTACTCTGCTTATGCTAGGGGGGTGGCCATTTGGATACGGGCGGGGGTACCCTTTCAGTGTACACAACAGGTAATTGACCTGGAGGGGAGATACATAATGGTGCGAGGCAAGCTGGATGGGAGGGACCTTAACCTGGGTTGCTTGTACGCCCCAAATGTGGACCAACCTGCATTTCTCTCTCTACTGTCCAATAAACTAGCCCCGTTCTTAGTGGAACCCTTGCTCCTGGGCGGCGACTTTAACAGTGTGGCTGACGTTGCCCTGGACAGATCTCACCCCCCCCTACCGAATGCACCAGCTGGTAGACTTGCACTCGCGCGCTCCGCCTGGCAACGCCAGTGGGGACTGGTCGACTCCTGGAGGGCTACCCACCCGTCGGACAGGGACTACTCGTTCTTCTCCGCTCTCCATGAGTTGCACGTCCGTATAGATGCCTTCCTGTGCCTTCCTGTGCTCCCAGGACGTGCACGCAGAAGTGTGCCACAGTGAGTATCTCTGACCATAACCCGCTTCTCGTGCGGATGCGCTGGTCGCAAATCCGCCCGAGGATCCCGGCTTGGAAACTCCGCCCTGAAGCACTAGACGATCAGCTCTTCCGCACCACAATTGCCTCGGGCATCGAAGCGTACTTCCAGGTGAACGCGGGCACGGCAGGCTCGGCTGCGACGGAATGGGACGCCTTCAAATCTGTGTTACGGGGTCAGTGCATTGCGACGTCATCGGGGGTGCGGAGAACGTTACTGGAGGAAATTGAGAAAGAGGACGAGGCGCTGCGGGGGCTGGAGAGGGCAAGGCCTGAACGGCCGGACACCCACGAGGCCCTGCTGGGGGCGCGAGAGGCGGTTGCGGCGACGGTGGAGCGCCTCCGGTGCTTTGACTACAAGGCCTACCTCACGCGAGCGCACTCGGAACGCGACAAGTCGGGAGCTCTTCTGGCCTCACTGGCCAACCCGGCCCGTCGGAGCTCGGTCATCCTTGAGCTCAGGGACCACGCGGGGCGGCGCGATTTGATCAGCAGGGGATCAACGCGTTGTTCTACGACTACTACACGGAACTCTACCGCAGCAGGGTCCTCCCTTCGCTGGAGGAGTTCCAGACCTTTATGGAGGGTCTTGACCTGCTGGAACTGGGAGAGGAGGACGCGAAGCGGCTCGGGGACAAGATCGAGGAGAGAGAGGTGCGGGTCGCCATCAAGAGCATGGCGAGGAATAAGACGCTGGGCACCGACGGATTCCCTACGGAATTCTATCTCACCTACGCGGATCTCCTTGCGCCCCGGCTGACGCGGCTGTACAACGAGTCGAAGCGGCTGGGTTGTCTTCCTGCGACCACGAGGGAGGCGCTGATCGTCCCCCTGCTGAAGCCGGGCAAGCAACCGTGGGACAGAACAGCGTACCGCCCACTGTCCATGCTTAACCTGGACTACAAGATTTTAAGCAAGATCTTGGCGACGCAATTGCTCCCCCACATGCCCATGCTGGTCCACGCGGACCAGTCGGGTTTCATCCCTGCCCGCAATACGGTGCTTAATGTGCGGCGACTCCTGCATGGCCTGGAGGCTGACACCTATGACGGCGACGAGGCAGTGGTGTTTGCTGTCGATATGGAGAAGGCTTTTGACAGCCTGGAATGGCCTTATCTCTTCCATGTTCTGCGCACGCTGGGCCTCGGCGAAGGCTTCGTAAATTGGACGATGCTGCTCTACCAGAACGCGACGGCGAGAGTCAGAACTGGGAGGGTTATCTCTGAGATGTGCAAGGTGGGCAGGGGCACCCGCCAGGGATGCCCTCTCTCCCCCCTACTGTTTGCCCTGGCTGTCGAACCCCTTGCAGCGCGAGCCCGGCTGGGCCAGGCGTATCAGGGCCTGGACGTCTATGGCCAGGTACACCACATCGCATTATACGCAGATGATCTGCTGATTTTCCTGGCGAACTCGGCGGACTCCCTGCGTGGAGCTAAGACCCTCCTGCAATCGCTGAGCAGAGTATCGGGCCTCCGAGTGAACTGGGCGAAGTCCCACCTATTCCCAGCCCGCCCACGGAGAGCATGCCCACAAACTACGGAGGGCGTGACGTGGGAAGAGAGGAGCCTGCGATACCTTGGCACCTCGATCTTCCATGACAGGGCCGATATCCTTGAGGGAAATATCGGATCGGCGATCAGGCACACTAAAGGGAACTTTGACTTTTGGAGCACGCTCCCATTGTCACTCATGGGGAGAGTGGCGCTACTCAAGATGGTGACCCTACCGCGGCTGCTTTACTTCTTCGGGACTCTCCCGATCTGGATCCCGGCGAGCTACTTTCGGCGGCTGAGATCGATGGTTATCGGCTTTCTGTGGGGGGCGGGCAGGCGCAGGGTGGCACATGCCACACTTCTCCGCCCTCGGGCGGATGGAGGACTGGCAGTGCCGGACTACGAGCTCTACTACCTGGCGGCGCAACTGCAATGGCTGACACAGTGGGTAGCAAGAGCCAGAAAAGGGGAGGACGGATCAGGAGAACCGGCGGGCCCGGTCCAGGTATTGTCCCGGATTGTCCTAGGACTTCCGATGGGGGATTTCCACCTTACTCAGGAGTTTGCGACGGCCCGAAAATGCTGGAACAGATATCGCCGAAGGAGCGGTATTACGGTTCCGTACGCACCTGAAATCCCACTTAAACTCTGCGGGGCACTTCCGCACGGGGGCTCGTGGCGCGGGCTCGACGGTTGGGACCAGCAAGGGCTGTCATCCATGGGCGACCTGTACGAAAACGGGGCGATGTTGCCCTTCGACCTCCTGAAGGACCGCTTTGAGCTGGCGGGTGGGGACTTCCTCCTTCACGCGGCATTAACGGCGGCGATCCGCAAACACTGGAGCGCGGGCATGTTGGAGCCACCGCTGTCCCTGGGCTGCCAGTACGTCGTGATGATGGCGGGGAAGGTCAAGGCTGTCACGTGCCTATATCGACGCATGGTCTCGGAATCCGTCGCTCCACTGCTGGCCTTGAAGGCGAAATGGGAGGCTGACTTGGCGACTGAGATCCCCGAGGAGGCATGGAATGGCATACTGGAAGGGGCCCGAAACGGGACGCGCAACGCGAGGTTCCAGCTGGTGCACTTTTATGTCCTACACAGGGCCTACCTGACCCCTGACAAACTACATAAATACTTCCCGACCCACTCGGCGTCCTGCCCGCGTTGCCCGGCGGATCTCGCCGATTTCCAACACATGTTCTGGTCCTGTCCTGAGCTGGGGTCCTTTTGGAGGGAGGTAGTGGAGGTTCTGAGGGAGGTAACGGAGAGGGACCTGCAACTCACCATGGCACACTGCATACTACACTGGTTCCCACACACATCAAAAAACAAGGTTACTAGCAAGTTTTGGGATTTGGGGCTCCTCCTGGCGAAGCGGGCCATTACGTCCCAATGGAAGGCGACCAGGGGCCCCACGGTAGAGCGCTGGAAGGCTGAGCTACATAAATGGGCTCGGTGTGAGGGTGAGCTTCGTCTGAAGGCCGCGCTCAGGGCAGGCAATGACATGGCACTGGAGAGGGCCAGGGCGTGGGAGGGGCTGGTCCTAGATCTCACGCTCCTGGACATGGAAGAGGAGGACACCCCGGTGCATAGTCCGGCTCCGGCGGTGCGCCCGCCTGACGGGGGGACGGCTTAGGCCCACTCTGCTGATCCCCTATTTGCATTCCAATGTGGTGACTTACGAATAGTTGCTGATAGATCCTGGTGCTCTGCTTCGGATCTGGTCTAGTTGGGAGGGTTGAGAACTCGGTTCGGTGGTACTCTGGCACGCCTGGGGGGGGGTGGGGGGACTGGGCGGGGGCGGTTATGGGTGGTTCTGGGCGAGGGTAGAGGGGTAGGCGGGGATGGGAGTGTTGAGGGGGGAGGGGGGGATGGATGTTCAGTAAGGGTAAAAAGTGACTCTTGGGTCAACTGGACTTGGGGCACGGAAGAGGGAGCGTTTGGACCGAAAAGCAGCTCTGCCATTTCCCAACCACCTGGTAGTTATGGACCAATACAGAATGCTCCAGCGCAGTTTTTTCCCCCATGATATTGCCGCTCAACCTCCGGGGTGTGAGCTGAATGGCTGTGTGATACGGGGGTGGGGGAGTTGCGCTTCAATTGAGCGCCAAGGGAAATGGCTCGAATATACTGTATGCATTCATGACATTGCTGCAATAAAAAGATATTTACAAAAAAAAAAATCGATATATAATCCATAAAATACCAGCATGAAAACAGTACTTTAAATAACAATATACATATGCACTGAGCTACTTCCCTTAATTCCACAGGTGGATCATCCTTTGCACTGTATGGATAAATTCCTCATGGGATACTTCTCGCCACCGTGTCCTCAATAGAATTGAAATTTTCCTTCACGATAGTGGGTAATTTCTTTTATTATATGTCAGTACTAGAGGCTCAGATTATGCTAGTATTAAGCTTGTGCACCACCAATGATGGCACGTTTTCAACATGCTTGAAATGGAATCTTTTTAAAGTTGATTCAGACGACCACTCTGCTGCCTTCATTAAGTCTTCTAAACAAGCTCCCAGAGAATAAGCTTTCAACCATAGAGCCGCTGGTGGCGTGAGCTCCAAATATAGATATGTCAGTGCTCGCTTCCTGCATCACCCACCTCACCAATATAGCCATAGTCTGCGAAGATACAGCCTTGAACCTGAGATTTTTTTTATTGCAATTAGAAGTTGCTGTACCTCAGCTGGTCTGAGATCTTCAGTCATGTTTTCATAAGCGGTAATGCACAGAACAATACACAGTTTGCAAATGTATTTATTTCTAAGTATGGTAAGATCCTGATGTTACCTTTTGGGCATTTAAAATGGAACAATGCACTCCTTGAGGAGTAAACATCCTACCTGTTAAGTCCAAAGCCAGGTGTCAGACACATGTATAGGACATCAAACACAGAAGCTAGTCATCTTATCCGACAGTTTCTTCCTGGAAAGGAACTGATTCCGTTAACAAGAAAGGAAGAGGTTCAGCACCTGATTGACATCCCACATACCGGAAAACATTATAACTGTTGGAATAGAGAGTCTAAACCCTCTGAGGAGTCTGCATACCGCAGAGTGCTCTCTGATAGCCACTCCATCCACTAACACGTGACCTCTTGAAATGGCTGACCTGAAAAAATTTACTTACCCATAACCTCTTCCTTGTGATGCTACTTCCAAATGAAAATTTATGACATGGACAGTGTCAGCCCCCACAGGATCAAGATAATGTTTCAGACATCAAGGGGACCATTTAATGACATGCAGATGAGTAATATTTAACTGCTGGCCGACAAGGCTCATCTAATAAGAAACGCAGCTTGTCGCCAAGACCCGAGATTGACCATTATACCCTGTATTCTGCTGTGCCATCAGTCTCTGGAAACCTTGAACCAAGTGACGATGGTTACCTTGCATTTCCTCAAGAACGTTCAGAATTAGGAGGAGACTGATATGTGAATCAGAAAGCTCCATGAAAGCTGAAAAACAAACTTAGGATCTCCAGATCAAGGTGATGAGAGGCGCATCAACACCTTATCTTGGCCTTCACTGCCAATCTGATGAGCCTGGTGAACTGTGGGAATGTATAGTTGATTTCCGTGCCCCATTCCTCAAGAAATGCATTATTCACTGCAGCCCCAGAATCCGGTCTCCTGCTAAAATACTTTGGTATTTCATGGTCTTGGTGGGATGCAGAGAAATCTGTGTGGCATGCAGCCCATCTGTTAGTAATTGTGTGGAGGTTCTACGGAAGTTGTTTTCATGCACTGGAAATATAGTAATGACAGGATTGCCAATCCACAGTGGGGTTTTGATGTCGTTGAAGGTATTCCGCTTTGACAGCTCTATAGCATTACAGGCAGAAGTGCTAAATGTCCTTTGCCAGTCCCGCAAACGTTCTTGATCTTGTCCCCCCCAGGTTATTTATGTAACGTACTGCTGAGACATTGTCCATCTTCTGGAGTACACAGCATCATACCTTGTCCTTCGTCCAGCATTTGATTGAGAAGTAGCCCTCCAGAAGCTTCAGGCAATTGATATGCAGTGTCAGTTTGTCCTCTGACTTTTTTTCTCTGGTGGAAAACTCTTCGGACCTGGAAACCCATCCTAACCTGCTGGCATTTGATTCTTTAACCAGATCCAGGGACGACCCACAGATCGCTCTCCCATTTCATGCCTCCATGTATTGCCTCAACAAGAGTTCTCTTATCTGGCTCCCGATTCAAGTCTCTCTATTGAGACTATGTTATGCCTCTCAACGGATGCAAAATCTTCAGGCTTTGCAGGAACCAGTAGTGCAGCGTTCGTGGGACGATGGCTTGTATCGATGACGAGATTAGCCCCCCAGCCAAACTAATTGACAAAGAGACATTCTGGGATTGTTTAAGGCTCTACTAAAATCTTTCTTGATGTTGCCCTGGGACTGCTTGGAGTATTCCAGATGGAAATTTCCTTCCATTTCGGGCGAACCTCACTAGCCTTTCCCCCATGTGTACGTCTCAGGAGGAAATTAGACTTACTGGAATATCCTCCATTATTGTTGTTAGTTCTTCAGAAGGAATCTCAACTCTTACAGCCTCTGTAGGTCCCACATCAGGGAAAGAAACCACCATACAGACTCTGGTCATTTCTAGATCCATGCCCTCTCTGAGGACTTTGGCAAATGAAGCTGCTGGGCAAATATCTTCTTCCTTTCCCGGCCCCTCCAAATCCTTCTGTCCAAAAATTCCATGGCAGCTTCTGCCTTTTCTAAAAAAATATCTGAGGGGTCTGGAAATGTGTAGTACTTTGTCCTTGCATACTTGCCAGATCTGTCAATCCCTTTCTTTCGATCCATTACGAATCTGCCCAAAAAAGTTACTGATTCTTTCATCTGTATCGGGAGTGGCTGCAAACTTGCCATTCAGAGTTCGCGTGGGACATTCCACCCTTAGGCAGTTTCTTACCTCTTTATCAAGAAGCTTGCAAAGGCACCCGGTCATGTACTGTGCCATTTTATAGGCATGTTTATGTTCCGGGGAGGTGGAATATGTCCTCCAGATCCAGCATGTCATATCCTGCTGGGCCTCGGCCTCCAATTTAGCACGCGTAGGGATGTGAGTGGGCACACAACAATGTAACCATGATGTGAACTGGCCTGGGAATCTTTACCATGACTGGGGCTGGTGCGAGGTATAAGGACAGTCCTGCTGGCTTGGCAATGGGATTCGTGCTGCCCTTAATACCTTCCTGTGTGGCGTTGGACCATGAAAGGAAGGCCTTGCTAAGCCTTTTAAAGACATCCACACTCGTGGATTGCTCCCTTTCTTTTGGCCTTCACCTTGGTGGCACTCTGGCCCTCCTGCCTCTGGGGATCCCATAGGGGAACCCAGGTCTTCCCTTCAAGTGAGAGGTGTGGATTTGCCATCAGCCAGAAGCAGTAGTTGCTTCCTGAGAGGCTCCAAGGCACTGGTGAATACCCTCTGAACTGGAGCATCTACTACCTGGGAAATATCCTTCCCCCAAGGGGCATATTTCTTTACCTCTACATAGTCACTGGAACTCTCTGAATGTTAGCACACGGAAGCGCGTAGAACTGTTTGGTGCTACAAGTCAAAGTGGAGAGAGGGTGAGCGGCCTTGCTGTCCAGGGATGCATCACCTTTACTTCTGCAGTTAAAACGCCTGCAGTGTGTCCCATACTTTAAATAATACCACCAAATTCAGGTGTATTTATAGAGATAACTATCAGACTATGAACGTAGCTTGTGGGGCGTAACTGCAGATGAGGAGAAGCCTCTGGTTTCTGGCTCCTAGCAGGTCTTCGACAGGCTTGGCACGTCTTCCAACAGCCACATGGAGAATAGAGCCATTTCTAATACACAGTACCCCACAGCACCCTCCGGTCCCAAGCGTGGGTGCGCCTGAAGCCGCTACAATGGAAACGGGCTAAGAAGCTGCTGAAATCTGTAACTCTTGCCAAATGAAGCCTGTTAGATTTCAGGGTCTCTAGTTGGCAGAGGTTTGACCAAATAGGGACTTTTGCGTCTAGTCAGGGTAAGGTGGTACACTCCTAAAATAACCCCTGCTCACCCCCTTGGTAGCTTGGTAGCTTCGTAGCTTGACACGAGCAGACAGGCTTATCTCAGAGGCCGTGTGTAAAGAATTTGTGAACACATACAGTAACCCAGTGACAACACTACAGATGGACACTACACAAGTTGTAGTATATTAATAAGTATTTTTATATAGATTTAACACAAGACCACAAACAACAATAATCCACAATACTGTTGTTAGAAAGTACCATCTTTCTTGCACTGGTATGCCCCCACTTTTTTCTGAACTGCTGATGTGCTTTGACTGAGTGTGCCCTGGGTCCCTGCCAAGTACCCAGGGCTTGTGTACCTTCCCTAAAAGCTGTGTTGAAACTAAAACCCAATTGGCATCTCTGGCCACCTGTCAGCCCCTAGTAAATGGTACCCTAGGCACCCAGGGCATAGTGACCAGAGAAGACCACTGAGGACTGCAGCACTTATTGTGCCACCCTCAGGGGCCCTGTACCCTGACACCCACACACTGCCTTTGCAGGCTTAGTGTCTAGGTACAGAGCTAAACCAAGAGTCGACATGGCACACAACCCTATGCCAGAGGTGTAGGCACAGGTGCGTGAGCCCTGTGCCCCTATACTACCCAGGGGCATTCCTGGGCACTGTAAGTGCATTGATGCCATTAAGAGTATATGGTGCTGGGAGGTTGTCATTATGAACTCCACAGCACCATAATGGCTACACTGAAGACTGACAAGTTTGTACCAAGCTTCTCAGTGCATTAAACTGATGCCAGTGTGGGATTTAATGTAAAATCCACCCGAGGGCATCTTAGAGATGTCCTCTGAAAACCTAACCTACAATCCACGTCTGGGCTGAGTAGTTACAGAGGCTGCCACACAGCAGACATGTTGCTGGACCCCTGGGTGGAGAGCCCCCCGCTCTCCTGGGCCTGCAACAATGCACATCCTGGGCGAGGTGCTAGGTCTCCTCCCCCAGGATGGGCAGGGGGAAGCTTCAAAGGCATGCCGCCTCCGTGAGCTTCTTCAGACCATATGCTGTACCCAGCAACCGGCTCCCACCAGTTCTGACCCCCACTCTGGCGGCAAGACTGGCGGGAAAAACTACGTCAGGAAGGGGGGTGCCAGCCTGTGTCAACCACACCCCTCAGGTGGGCGAGACGAGGTGAAGCACGACCCTGGGCTCCGGCCATCTTGAAGATGGGGAGCCCTACCCAATCCCAGCTAGGCTCCTGCCCCCCTCCCATAGGAGAGAAGCAGGCTAGGGGGTGTACCCACCCCAGGACAGTGACCTATTGGTTCCTGCCTTTGCCCTACCTGTAACGCCCCATAATTCAGTATTTAGGGGCTCCCTGAACCTTCATTCCTCGGATCCCGATACCAAAAGAAGAAACGCAGCACAGCTGCTAACAGGACGACAACCACTGACTTGGCCCCAGCCCTACCGGCCTGTCGATCCTGGAACATGCTCCTACCTAAATCCCGGAAACTCCTGCAGACAGCAACCTTGGGACACCCATAGGACCTGCCTGCCTTGACCCTCTTAAAGACTGGGACTCCCATCAGCAGAAGCTCTGCTGCAACAACCCCCCTGGGGCCAGCCAGCAAGCTCCGGACCAGCCCACTCTGCACCCGCCGAGCCCGGCCCGTGCCCGAGTGATCCATGACCACAAGGACGTCCCCCCGGCAACTGGGACCTGAAGTCCAGTGCCCAAAGACCCTCCTCGACGAACCAGACGACACCTGCAGACTCAGAACCAGGGCCCCCACCAACTGCGACCAGCTGAGGGTACGCTTTTCCGACACCCAAAGATACTCCGGCGCCCTACATCCCCCTGTGTCTCCTTTTGGGGTACCTACCTGTGCTCCAAGATCCCAACGTACCTCTCGACGTGTTGTTCGCCCCTGGAGAGTCTCCTTCCCCAAGCCTGCAGCCTTTGTTCCCTTTTGACCTTTTCCCTTGGATAACATTGAGCGCCCCACAGCTCAAAAGCACCCTGCATCCAGCTGCCCCAGTACCGCTGGCTGTGCCACCTTTGTTCCATCCTGCTTCCCCCTTTGCCCTGAGCAAGTGACCTGGAGCCCAGCTCCCACAGCCGTGTGGCCTGCTAGCCAGCAGCCACCAACCGGAGGCCCCCCGTCCTCCATTGGATAACATTTGGCCTAACTATCTCTGCAACCGGCCGCCACAGCGCCGCTGAGGGTGAACCAACTGTACCTACCTGACCCTGGGGGACCCCTGAGTCTATGCCCAGAACCACAACTTCACTAGTCGAGTACTTACCAGGAAACTGGTAACTCGCTTACCTGCCATTGAATAACATTGACTGGTTTGACTCGAAAAATCTTCTGTCTACTTTTGAAAACTTAAAATATTCATATAAAATCATCCAAATTCCGAAATACTCACCTGTGATCAGGAGAGGAGCCAGTACTGTACCTTGTAGCCCAGTGCTGAAACACAAAAGAATCCATTGTCTGCTTTTCTTTGAAATTTCTTCTAAGTGTCTACTTTCAAAAGCTAGAAATATTTTTTAAAAATCATATGGAATACTGAAACTTAATTACTTACCTGTTTTGAGTTGAGACCACAGATCTGGCCCCAGGAGACCAGTACTGGATTACAAAAGTAACGAGATCGTACTTTACCTGCAACCTGAATTTTCTCCCATTGGATAACATTGCCAGATTTCTATTAAAAAGTTTGAACTTTTAAAAAAGCTTTTTATTCCTGAAAAATCACCACAATACCTAAAACATCTTTGATAAACTGTTTCCAGCGTTGACCCCAGGACTGAACCTAGGAGCCAGTCCTGGAATTACGAAAGTAATCACCAGTGTTTATATAAGGGAATCCATTGAGCTCAATGCTAAATTATGTGTAGAGTTGTGTTGCCTACTGCAACCCCTGTAGCTATTGTCTTTGCAAAGTTTATTGCCTTTCTGCAAAGTACTCATCTGAGACCTCTCATATTGAGAACAGTATATTTTTGATGCCTGTTGTTTCTAGAAATAAAACAACTATATCTTTTGATATAAAAACAATTGGCCTGGAGTTCAGTCTTTGAGTGTGTGAAACCTTTTGCCTTTTGCTGACTGAGTGTGTACAACAAATGCTTTACACTGTTCTCTGGTACTGCCTTACTGCTCGACTAAGCTACCACTTTAGAGAGTAAGGTCACACCTGGCTTTAACCTCTGTTATACCTCTGAGGTCTGTGGACTCTATACACACTGTACCTTACTCTGGTCCAGTATATATAGAGCCACTTTCTCACAACTGTATTTTAAAAATGGTAGAAATAACTCTTTAGAAGTAAAATGCGACACTTTAAGTTCAATGTACCTTTGGATGTAATGCTATACAAGGAAAGTGTTGCAGGAAAGGTGATGCGTTGGTTCCTTACACGCAAGAACAGTGATGTGTCGTGTCTCTACTGCAGGCCAATACCCCAAACAGCATTCAGCTTAGGGATAGTCTCCTCCTCAGTTCCTCTGGTTCCTCTCTCAGCAAAGGTTCTTCTTGTTTCCCAAAGTGATCTAAAGTTCTGGGGTTTGTAATAATCCAACTGCCCATTCTGGCCTATGGGGAACAATAGCCTTGCAATAGTGAAAAACGGAAATGGCTGTAATTCATTATTAGGACATGCCACACCCACACCAGGAAATGTCCTACCTTTTACCTACAATGCACCATGCCCTTGGGCCTACTATAGGGGTGACTAATATGCAGAAAAGGGAAGGTTTAGGGACTGGCAAGTGGGTGCACTTGCCCAGTCAACCTGGCAGTACCAGACTGCACACAGGCTCTGCTATGGCAGACCTGAGACACACTTTTACAGGCTGCTTCTGTGGGTGGCACAACCAGTGCTGCAAGCCCACCAGCAGCATTTGGTTTACAAGCCTTGGGCACACTCAGTGCACTGTACTAGTGTCTGACAAGTAAACCAAACCAGCCAATCACAGAGTCACTAATCTATGCATACATTTAACATAGGGAGCATTTGCACTGTGGCACTGAATAGCAGTGGCACAGTGCCCAAAGCATATCACCAGCAAAAAACACATGAGGCAACAGCAAAAAATGGAAGGGAGACCCACGCTAACAGTGCCAGGCCTAACAAAGCCTCAATATAATACCCACCATCAATCACTGAGTCACCTTCAATAAAAATAACTACATATCCATCAATTTACACCCTCATTAGTAAAACTGAGAGACTGTTAGAGAGAGCACTTAACTTGCCATCAGGTCAGCAAAGATAGAGGGAGAGGGTTGTTGTCAAGAAAGTGTTAAGGGCTTCAGGATGTGTGATTGGTTGTTTTATGGACTACTGCTCTCCCTGTGTTTCATGTGAAATGTATTCGAGTTATGTTACTTTATTCAAAGTGAAGTCAGAAAGCATATTCTGAGCCTCCAGTCCTAATGTACAAGTAACTCTTTTTACTGGAACATTGCTAGCCAGTCACTTTTTCTGCTTTATCTTCTCATAGACATCTATAGTTACATAAGAAACCTAAAACTTTCATCTACTGCAATTACTTCGTTTTGCAATTTCCAGACCGAAAACATTTTTGAATGCCATTTATATTCATTATAAGATTGCTGCAGGGAATCCGCACAGGCTGTCATGTCTAGGGCTATCTGCGGATAAGTTCAAGAAAATGATGACTGGAAACTTTGCATTAGTCAGTTGTTGGTGTTGAAGTAGTATAAGGAAGATCTCCTACAAAATTGATACTCTAGGAGTCTTTTTCTTTCTGAAACACTATCACACACTATTTTGTTACTGGCCCAATGGATCTGTGTGCCAGAAGTCATTTGCAGTACTATGACTGAAGCAGGCTTCTGACTCTCTGTTTTATGAAAGGGCACATCTGGTCTACGGTGTCTTGAAAACGTACTTGTTAGTCTGTTGTAAAATAAGGTGGCCATTTGAATGTGTGGATCATGATATTTAATTACTTTTATTCCATAGTGTCAAGCGTATTGAGCATAGTTCCAACCCCCTGAGCAAGTTCATTAACTGAGAGTTTACCTGAATGTGTTCTTAAAATCCTACATATTTAACAGTTTCCAGAAGAAAGAACGTTGGAGCTCAAATCAAGTAGGCAGTGTGGTAAAGTGCCAAACATCAACATCTGACTCAAAAAACTATTTCTCTAATCGTTTATGAAAGGGAGTTGAAAATTAGGAGACCGATGGCGGAACAGCTATTGCTGAGACAAACTATCACCTTATTACATAATCACTGTACTGGTGAATAGCATCAAGGAGTGTGAGTAGAGAGACTAATGACATGTCAGAAGATGTGTAGGCAGACTTTCACCTGCACTGGTTCATTGAGTCAGTAATTTTAACCGTTGGCTCAAGCAGTTCCTATTCATTATCAAGCTTTGTCCAGGAAGTTCTTAGCTGCGGTAAGCTGTGTGAAAACATAGTTTTTCTTCTCTAGTGCCACTATCGGCTTGACTGGATTCCATGTGCTTGGATCGGTGGGGACATGGGTTGCTTTTTTTTTTATATTCGGTGGCCTACTTCTTTTTGTATGTTTTGCTGGGGTCATGTCAGGGAAAACTAATACCCTTCTTTTTTATACTTCAACTACTTTTTGATAACTGGACATGTAACTATCCTTCCAGATCCTTCAGGATTTAGGGCTGTACAGTGTCCTTGAACCTGTTCCCTTTTATTGTTTCTCCTTTTAAAGCAGCCTTAACGTTTATTTTATTTTAATGTTGTTGACAATTCGTGTCAGTTTAATTCCTTAGTGAAAATGTTTAACACTTTTCATCACCGATCACATTAATTCACAACTGTAGGAAAACTGAGAGTCTTGGCTGGGCTTTTGATTGTGGTTTTCCCAGTTCTGCATTGCTCTTTATTATCGATTTGGAGGCTCTAGTTTCCACTGCAGCCATTTCAGTTTCTGTTCCTGCCATGCAGGATTCAATGACTTGAGGCTAGTGTCTACAACGTCAGTCTTTTCTTCTTTATCCCTTTTCTAATGTGGTGCTTATAAGGAAATCTTAATATATATCTGGCTCCTTGTCAGGCTCTCAGGTGCTAATTTTATGTTGCTCTTTACTTTAGAATGATCATATTCTTTATATCTCTTCGTCCTGCAGTCGAACTTATTCTGCCCGACTCTTCATGTCCCTGCCTATCTTTCGGCATAAAGGCACCATGAAGTTCTACAATTAGAAACCTTTAATAGAACAGGAGCGAAATGAGCCACATAACCCCTTGAAGCCACGGTATACATGTAAGGAAAGAAGGATCCAGGAAAATTTATAATTTTTAATACATGGAACATAGACTTTTAAGGTTACCCTTATTAGATTAAAAAGCCCATACATATTTAATTGATATCGCACCTATCTATTCTTCATAGGGGAGTTAATGGCCTCCATGCACAAACACCACATCACAACACAGACTATGGCAATTATTTTGTTATCAAAATTGTTATGTTACTTCATATGCATGAATCAGCCCATAAACTCACAAAAGATGGAATTTGTTTTTTTTTTCCAACAAAAGGTACATAAATGTTTATAGAAAAGTTAGCAGAGAAATAGCTACAGTAAGATCCTGAGCATTGTATGCCCTCATTATATAAAAAAAATTCAAGGGGCTCAACACCCATGGATATATGGTCAACAAGTTTCAGGTATGATGCTACATAGCCATTTCTTTCACAGATCGATGTCTGCAGTCCTGTTATAATGGTAAAGGATTGCTGATAAAGTGCACATCTGCTGCTCTAGTTCAGTAGTCAGAAACAACTGCAGCAATCCAGGTTGGTGATAATTATAATCAATTACTTAAAGGTCTATCAAATTAATAAAAACGTGGAGGGCTCATATTCACATAAGTCATTAAACAGGCTCTTCATCCCATGCTTACTGAAAAGAGACGTTTGAAATTATTACCACTGAAAGTCTGCAATGTAACACTCAAAAAGAGGGGAGGGGTTGAAATCATGCAAGAGGAGCTGCTTACTTGAAACTTGTATCCTCCTCTTGGTCCATTCGTGGCATGTTAGCCTGAGCGTTCCACTCTGGGTGATGTGAAAGTGTGACTGCTCTCTTTTGGCTGGTGCTCACAATCCAGTGCTTCACACCATGGCTTATTTGCTCACCCCTATGCTCACCAGCATGAATGTGTGACTGCTCTGTATTTGCTAGTGCACAATCCGGTCCTTCGCACAAGGGCTTATTTGCTCACTCCTTGACTCACCAGCAGCCCTGCTTATGGTGTGGAGGCCTAGTCTTGCAATAGGTTCCTGAAGCCTATCAACTGTTTCTTTCACTTAAACTGGGGGAAAAACTGCTCACTGTAAGATTTGTGTGTCTGCTTATGGCTGCGTTCCCAACCCTTCTATGGTTTTGCAACATGAATCCTTTTCTGGATTCACATGATGTGCATTATTCCGCCATCTAGTGGTTGGGTCCGGAATTGTTCTTGGGTATTTTTTTGTATGTTTTTTTCTTGTTTTGGACGTTGTCGACCACCGTTTGGTGCCAGGTACGGCCCTTGTGTGGCGTCAGACGGCGCCCTTGAGGTCGTTGTTTGTTGTAGCTATCGTCGATTCTTTTTTCTGCCATTGGGTCGGGAAGCAGAACGAGAAGCGCCAAAGATTTTTTCAGGATACCTCGAAAAAAGGAGGAAAATGACAAACTTCCAGTGAACTTCACGGATCATCGACACTGCGACCGGAATGAAGAACACTACTCGGGTATCGACACAACTGGCGACCTCTAAGGTCGACAAATGGCGAGGTAGGGGCCATGGAAAATACCCCCTTCAAATTCTGCCCCGAGTGCCATCACAAATTCGCGCAACATGACCAACCCAACGTGCAACCTCTGCCTGTCCAAGGACTAGAAGGACAAGGACTGTGAGACCTGCGTGGCGTTCCAGCCGAAGACACTCAGGGCTCGCCGAAAACAGAGAGAGGCCCATTACGCCACAATGTCTCAGACCTCGAAAAAGACCTCCCTTAAGGACCTGGGTTTCTCCAAGGATGACGAAGACCAGGGAGTAAACCAAAATCAAAGATTAGGGAGTAAAGAGGTAGTGCTCCTAAGAGTTCTGTGGTGGATGCAACCTCCAAACAAAGTTTTATGAAACAAAAGGATCCACCTCAAAGGGGTTTATTGTATGTCTAGAAATGTAAGGCATACACAATGTTTGTTAAAATACCCCCCACACACCAAAAGGGCCCTTAGTGTCATGCTTCATCATCGGGGTCTTCCCGCCCCGCTGCGGGACGGGGCATGCTGCGACTGGCGACTACGCTGGAGCACTGAATTATTATAAGTGCTATGTGAGGTGTATCTGTTGTGAGTGAAAAAGGGTCAGGGGTGGATGAAAGGGGATGTTAAAAAATACCTGGCCTCATGGATTCAAAAAAACGTTATTTGGTCATAGGCTGGTATTGTTAAAAAATGTGTGGGTCGGAGAGATCACGCTAGTAATGTGCGTATTCTCCTTTAGGTGTCAACATGTTTCGAAGCTAGAGATGCTTCTTCGTCAGGACAGAGTACGATCCCTCAGTCACTCACTATGTTGCTATCAATATGTGAAGAAAATTATATACAAGTGATGTTAAAAAAATACAATACCTAATTGGTACAGGTACGAGTTTCCTAAAGCTTTATCAGTATTTCTGAGTATAAGCCTGTAAAGAGAGAGAGCACAGTTATTCCAGTGCGCTCCCAATGCGCAGACACAGTATCACCTAAGGAGGAAAGGTGATGCATAGTGAATACTTCTGTAGTTTAACGTTGGTGCCGTGACCTGTATCAGTGAAGGAAAGGGAAGACAATACACACAACAAAACAACATAGAACAGAAATCACACACTTTATATGATGGCTTTCAGAGTGGTTTCGTATTGACTGGGAGAAAAGTTTGCTTTGAAAAATCAAAAGGACATACTAGAAACATAAGGAGTTAGTGCTCCATGAACCTCCGGGTCGAGAGTTGAAATGAAACTCATCTGTATATGCGGGAAAGAAAGAACAAAAAACAGAGTAGTTATCGTTCCGGGGAAGAAAATGCCTCCAGAAGTGATCATGGGTCAGAGGGAATAGGCATGGTCCGTCCTCGCCCCAAAGCGGCTACGCCGTACTTACATTCTGTTGTGCAGTCACTGCTTGCTCTCTCGCCAACCCGTGGTTCCGTGGTGTGGTTTGAGAGGGCGAGCAGAGGCGTATTTATGCATGGCCTGATTGGTTAATTATTTAGAATTGTGTACACCTGGCCGTGATGAAAAAAAAAAGGATGATCAATAAAAAACTAGAACGGCCAGCATTGTTGAGTGAGGATAACTGGGGGGCCATATTGGTACTAGGAAAATGCCTCGTCTATCGTAATTTTAAAGGTAAAGTAAAAAATAAGTCTCTTGAGCATCAGAGAGACATGCTTATTATGTCCGCTGATTTTAGACCTCCAGAGAAGTTGGGGTAACCAAGTTGTAGTCATTAAAAAGTAGATGTTAAAGCAGGCGGCCCTGTTGGTCAAGGGAGGCGACAGAACGTAGCTTCAGTGCCGCCAGTAAGCCTCATTGGTTGACGCGGTACTAGCTAACGCAAACGGATTGGTCAGTTTAATGATTGGTTCTGATGCAAAGAAAGGGGGACCTCCTCTGAAGGACAAATTGGCGGTCAGGTAGAAGAGGGAAAAAAAGGTATACAAACACAGCACAATGAGCTCCCTCAAGACATAAATTCTTTTTAATGGATTTAATCCACCTACATTACGTGAGCATCCTATCCAAATAAGTAAGCCACTTACAATAAATCTAACAAAATTAGTAAAAATATATTTATTTCATTTCTTTTATCAAAAATATTTTTCACTGATTATACATGTTTTTGTTTTTAAACTCATTTTCATTATTAACATAAATTCAAAGTACAAAAATCAACACAGCACAGTAAATACAACTAATTGACAAACCCAGGTAGAGAAAAACAATCCAGTTTCACAACAATCATTCAAAGACAACTCACACACAGCCAGACAAACCATCACATTCATAAAATATCTGGGGAACACAACTACAGAATGGTAACGTAGTTGGAAAGACCAAAGACAACAACTGCAAAAATGCAGGATGGTCTCAAAACAATGGTCGACGCGTTTCGGTGGCTGAGAGATGTGATGCCACCTTCATCAGGACCTGCCAGATATACTGCCCCAATGAGGGCCACTCCACCCGGGAACAAAATACCATCACTAAAACCGTTTCCAAGTTTCCTATATATACAATACACACTCCTGTGTACAGATAATTATTCCGGAGGATGGATGGTCAGAAATACTGATGAAGCTTTAGAAAACTCATACCTGTACCAATTAGGTATTGTATTTTTTAACATCACTTGTATATAATTTTCTTCACATATTGATAGCAACATAGTGAGTGACTGAGGGATCGTACTCTGTCCTGACGAAGAAGCATCTCTAGCTTCGAAACATGTTGACACCTAAAGGAGAATACGCACATTACTAGCGTGATCTCTCCGACCCTCACATTTTTTAACAATACCAGCCTATGACCAAATAAACTTTTTTTGAATCCATAAGGCCAGGTATTTTTTAACATCACCGTTCATCCACCCCTGACCCTTTTTCACTCAACAGATACACCTCACATAGCACTAACAATAATTCAGTGCTCCAGCGTAGTCGCCAGTCGCAGCACGCCCCGTCCCGCAGCGGGCGGGAAGACCCCGATGATGAAGCATGACACCAAGGGCTCTTTTGGTGTGTGAGGAGTATTTTAACAAACATTGTGTATGCCTTACATTTCTAGACATACAATAAACCCCTTCGAGGTGGATCCTTTTGTTTCAGAAGACCAGGGAGTGCCAGCAGAATTGACGCACAAGGGTTCGGACACCGAAATTCTGGTGGGAGTCTCCAAAAAAACCACACGCCGACAAGAAGGCGAGAGACATGGGGAAGAAAACGGATAAGGTAAGGCACCACACAAACCGTAGGGCCACGAAAACAAGGCGCAAGCTAAAGCAGGCCGACGCTGAAGGAAAAAGGCAACCGAGGTTCAGCCACGATGTAAAGAGCCCATAGAACCCTGCCAAGGGTCACTGAGGAGAGAAAATCGCAGAAGACGCTCAAACCGAGGGTCTAGCACAAAGCCCCGAAAACAGGCGCACCACCGTCGAGACAGGCAAGCCCAAAAAGAGAAAATCTCCGGTAACCGAAGCAAAGAGAACAATCGAAGTCGAAAAGAAAAGGAAACCACTAGAGTCAGAGATGGGGGCGCTCCTCCATAAATAAAGGGAGTTCGACACATCACTAAAAGATTTCCGAATTCCGAAAGCACCACTCATCTAACCGGGAAAGGTCGACGCCGAAGAAGCGTAAGACGCCGAAGGGACGGAAGAGGATATCCTCGAATCACTCCCGAACCTCGCGAGGAAGATCTCGAGGAATATATAGACACTTCTGAAGAGGAGGAAGCCTTTGAAAATTTCGAGGACAACTGGAACGACCTCGACACCGAAAGCCTCGATGAAGAGATATGCTGCTATCCTTCGAAGGCATCCCCTCCAGGGGATATCGCCTTCTATAATGGACTAGTTAAGAGGGCAGCAGACATTTTCGGGATCCCCCTCGAGGAGGAAAAGGGAGACACATGTTCCTTCAGAAACATTAGCCCCATCCAACAAGGGGATACAATACTTACCAATGCTACCAAGCGTCTTAGACAAGGGTAAGGAAACCTTTAGGACCAGCCGCAAGTAAAGGGGGAACTTGGAGAGTTGAGAAGTACAAAGCCTCCTCCAAAGACCCCAAATATGTTCAGGGGGAACATGGTGCCTGACTCCATCATCATTACAACAGCCAGGAGAAGGGCTAATGCACCATCTAACTATTGTCCTCCGCAAGAAAAAGAGAGCAAGACGATGGATATGGTGGGAAGAAAAATGGTAAAGGAAGCTGCTACACAGTGGTTGCTCGCAAATTCGAATGCCCTATTGAACAGATATGGTCACCAACAGTGGGACAACATAGAGGAGCTCATTAACAAACTCCCCAAAAAGGACACGAAAAGAGCAAAATCGAAATATAGCAAATACATGCCTTAAATCTGCACTAGATGCAGCAGACACCGCCAGCGGGCAGATGCGCACAGGCACTACCCTAAGAAGACATGCCTGGCTCAGAATCTCATGTTTCAAACAAGAGGTTCAAACATCCATCATCAACAGGCCTTTCACAGGTGAAGCACTGTTTGGAAAGGAGGTGGACGAATCACTCCAACAAATCAAAAAAGATAATGAGACCGCGAGAGCAATGGGAGCCCCACAGCAAAGGGGCACCTTCAATAGGGGTGGGTTCCACAACAGAAAACCCACAGTAATAGGTACATTTGGCCAAGGACAACAAATGTCATAGCAGCAACAAGGCCAAGGTAACATACAACAGACTAGCCAACAAACTGGATACCTAGGTTGACAGCAACAGCCGAAACAGCCCTTTCGAGGAAGGGGCAGGGGCAGACGCCAACCCTCTAAAGGAAGAGGAAACTTCATAAATGAATTCCCACACGGAGAAAGTTCCACATAAAACACCAGTGGGGGAAAGAATTGCTAAATTTTTACAAAAATGGAAAAGCATCACAACGGACAATTGGATTTTAAATACAGTAAAATATGGGTATTGCATAGCGCTCACAAGTAAGCACCTGCAAACCCTCCAAAATTAAGGCAGTTAAAAAAAAACAGAACTCGCACAGTTAAATTCTGAGATCAAGTTCCTACTGCAAAAGCAAGCAATAGAGTTGGTCCCAAAACAAGACTATTTCAAAGGCAACTACTCACCTTATTTCCTAGTGCCCAAACAGGACCTGACATTAATGCCAATCCTGGACCTAAGGTTCATGAACAAGTTCATTCTAACACAACATTTCAAAATGTCTACTCTCCAAGAGATAATCCCTCAAATTCAAAAAGGAGACTACATGGCTGCAATAAACCTCAAACACGCTTACTGACACATCCCAAAGAACCAGAAACACAGGAAGTACCTATGGTTCCTACACAAAGGAACACACTATCATTTCAAAGACCTGCCTTTAGTAATAAAGTCAGTACCACACGTCTTCACCAAGTGCATAGCCTCTGTGGCTGCACACCTGAGAAAGAAGGAAATACACGTCTACCCCTGTCTGGACGACTGTCTCATAAGAGCAATTACAAATTGAAGATGCCTCAATCACATTCAGACAACGATCCACACGCTACAAGAACTAGGGTTTTCAATAAACCACACGAAATCATCCACAAAACCAGAGAGGAAAAACATTCCTCGGTGCAAGACTGGACTCAAAAAACGTGAAGGCATATCCGACGCAAAAAAGGATACAAGCAGTAACACAAGAAACCACCCTCTACCAGAAGTGTTAATGTCTAAAAATTAGGAGAGTTATGAAACTTAAGGACATGACGGCATCATGCATCCCGCTCATCCCTCATGCTCGTCTACATATGCACCCATTCCAGGAATGGCTAACCAACAACTGGTCTCAAGCCACAGGGAGTTGGGAGGATCTAGAAATTGTTACACACAAGCTGTAAGCAGAGATACTATAGTGGACATCCAACAACGTAACGCAAGGCAGACCTTTCAGGAACCCAACTCCTTCTGTGACAACCACTACAGACGCATCCCTCAACGGATGAGGAGCGCACTGCTAATATCTGAAGTATGTGGTCAATGGAACACAGAGGATTCCATAAAGCACATCAACTACTTGGAAATGAAAACTGTTCTCCTGGCACTAAAAGCATTCCAGTAACACATTTTGGGAAAGACTGTCTTAATCCAAACAGACAACACCACAACAATGTTCTGGAAACAGGGAGGGAGCACACTCCTGACCTCTCAGCTGGGTCGGCCCTTCGCATTCTGGTACATGCAGTTCATACGATTCAGGACAAAGTTCGTAAGTATTACACCAAGGTTGGTGCAAGCAGGTGCTTGGTACAAGGTACCTCTAGACACGAGACATGGCTCCTGTTTCAGGATAGTATCCTTCATCAGTAGAGATATGTTTGGGGTGGCCAAGAGGCAATGTTTTTCCTCCATAAACAAGGAGGTGCAAATTCATTTCTACTGAGCAAGCTAGTACAGGAGATTTGGCAATACGCAGTATCTCAAACAATCAATCTGCAAACAGTTCACCTACCAGGAATATGCAACACTGCAGCAGATCCACTGAGCAGGCAAAACAACTGCTCCCACGAATGGGAGCTGAAACACGGAACAGTACAGTACATCAATCTCTGGGGGAACACCAGCGATAGACTTTTTTGCAACAATACAGAACAAGAAATGCCAGTACTTTGCCTCGAGGTATCCTCACCACCTGTCAAAAGGGAATGCCCTGTGACTAAACTGGTTAGGGACATTTGCATATGCTTTTGCACCAATACCTCTAATACAAAAGGTACTGGAAAAGGCAAGGCAACCAGGAACAAATATAATTCTCATTGCACCACAATGGACAAGGCAGACATGATACTCCAATCTGCTAGAAATGCCCAAGGGACAAATAATCAAAATCAAGATGGAGAAAGAACTATTGACAATGCAACAGGGCCAAATCTTTCATCCCAAACCAACAACTCTACACCTAGCGGCTTAGCGCCTGAATACATAGTTTGGTCACCTCAAACTTCCTCAACGAACTATGGAAATACTAAAGGGGGCAAAGAAACAAAGTACAAGAAAATGCTGTGCCGCAAAATGGAAGTGATACACTACCTGGTGCACAGCAAACAATCAAATACAATCAATCAACACACTAGAAACAGTAATCATATACCTGATTCATCTCCTAGACAGTCACATCAACTACTCAAGTATAAAGGTGCCCTTCAATGCCATCATAGGCCTGTCATAAAACGATTCCTAGAAGAAGTAAAATAATTACTTCTTCTAGAACAGCTCCAGTGCCCATGTGGAGTCTCAATACAGTGCTCGCACAACTAATGGAGGAACTCTTTGAACCCATGCATAAAACAGAACTGAAGTACATTGCTTTCAAAAACTCACCCTCAATTCCTGCCAAAGTTGGTATCCAAATATCACTTAGATCAAAATATTCTCCTTCCGGTTTTCTTCCAAAACCCAAAAACTAAAGGAGAAAGAAGCCCCTATACCCTGATGTAAGGAGAGCACTTCTGTATTACCTAAAGAGTACAGAACAAATACGCAAAGCCAAACAACTTTTTGTTGCCTACTCGCATACCAACACAGGTACGCTGTCTCAAAGGCTACAATCTCACGATGGATAGTCCAAACAATCCAGTTATGCTACACAAATATTAACAAGGAATTATCGGACGACAAACCGCTCACTTCACTAGGAAAAAGGGAGCAACCCTGGCATTTATGGCCAATGTGTCCATTGACTCTATATGTGCAGCAGCCACATGGGCATCACCGCACACTTTTACCAAACATTACTGTGTGGACATACAAATGAATAAGGAAGCACAAATAGGACAGAAAGTACTTTAACACCAGTTTGCAAAGTCTTCCTCTTACCACAGAACCCCCAACAGGGGAGAAACCGCTAAATAATCTAATGCACAACATGTGAATCCAGAAAAGAATTCATGCTGCAAAACAAAATGTTTACTTACCAGTAGGAGAAGTTTGGCAGCTTGATGAGTTTGTGACTGATAAAGCTACAGGAACACTTGTAGCAATGTTACCGAACCTCTTTCTTGCTTTCCAATAATGTCTGTCCTACATCAATCTAATTTACATGCTATTGCAAGAATGAAATCTCTACAGTAGGCTTTGTGGTAATGAGTAATAATACGGTGTATCTGAAAAAAAACGGCATGCTGTTTTATGCAAGCGGTACATTTATTAAATTACTGAAAAAGTTTCCATGGCAATTGCCTGCAGTGCATGTGTTAAAGTATGTAAAATTTCATAATTAGCATGAAAAAAAATCTTTAATACTATTAATATGTCAGAGGTGAACATTATCCATCAGTCTCATACTAAGCTTCCCAAAAACACAAAGAATTAAGTAAATCAAACAACCAATCACAATTCATAGTATCCAGGGAAGAATCTCAAGAGACCCTCCCCACTTCCTGTTTCTTCTTATGAAGCAGAACTCCACAGATAATTCCAGTCCTCTCTCTCCTGTACAGAGAGAAAGGGATGTTACACAGATGCCTGACAAATGTTTCCGACTGGATGAAGAACAACCACCTGGAGCTGAATACTGTCAAGACGGAAGTACTGATCTTTTGCAACAGCAGCAACACATGGACGGACTCCTAGTGGTCATTAGACACGCACCCGCTACCTCCGATCACACAAGAAACCTCAGAATCATTATTGACAACAAGTTCACCATGAAATCACAGATCAACGCAGTCTCCTCCACCTGTTACCTCACTCTGCCCATGCTACACAAGATATTCAAGTGGCTACCCGTACACACGAGGCACATCGTGACAGAGGCCCTCATTACTGGCCGACTGGACTCTGCAACTTCCTCTACGTAGGAATCACCACACATCTCCTACAGAGACTTCAGAGCATACAGAACCTGCAGTCAAACTCATCCTCGGAGTTCCCAGACATACCCATGTAACACCCCACCTTGGGCAACTCCACTGGCTCCCTGTACAGAAAAGATGCAAATTTAAGCTGTTGATCCATACACACAAGGCTCTGCACAACCAAGGACCCGCATACATTAACCACCACCTGACCTTCCACCAACTGTCGAAGTCTACACTCCACCCCCCTTTCACTTGCCCATGCTCCCTGCATCTGCCGAAGCAGAAGTGGAGGACGCTCCTTCTCCCACATTGAAGCAAAGACCTGGAATAACCTCTCCATGCACCTTAGACCATCATCTCACTTCCGGAATTCCGAATCGTCCTCTAGTCCTGGCTGGTAGAATAAGCCTTCCAGACCTGAAAGCACCTGGATACCCGGTCAGCTGCGCTTTATAAATCCTGATTGATTGACCAAATAGGCCATGACCTCTGTATTGACTAGCTGGAACTCCTAGCTGCCCACCTAGTGTTGAAGGCTTTCCTACCTCACCTGATAGACATGTTCGTTTTTGTCTGAATGGACAATAGAACAGCCATGTCTTATCTTCCGAAACTAGATGGCATCCCAGAGCATTTGGCTGTGGGCTCTC